>NW_023416311.1:20288148-21685648 GCF_014176215.1 Rousettus aegyptiacus | reverse complement strand
AAGCTTCAAATGAATCAAAGTTCTTGATGTAAGAGCTAAAACTCTAAGAAGACATAAGGCAAAATCTTCATGATCTTGGGTTCGACAGTGGTTTCTTAGATATGACACTAAAAGCACAAGTAATAATAGAAAAATAGATAAATTTGGCTTTTACAAATCATATCTGATAAGGGACTTATATCCAAAACACTCAAAGAACACTTACAACTCAATAATAAAAAGAAGAATAACCCAAATAAAAATGAGCAAAAGGGTAAAGGAAAAAAAATGACATCAATGACAAAGGCTCTCTTCATCCCTCTGGCAACCAAATCAAAGTTGTTACAGAAAAAGAAGCAACAGCAAGGAAAAATTGCCAGGGATCTAGATGAACAAGCCATAGAACTAAGGAGAAATACAAGAAATCACCCTGCAATGGCAGAAGGTAGGACGGGACAAGATTGCAGGGCTGCCCTGTCACAAGAGACTGATTTAGATGGGTGCAGCAGCAACAGACGATGACTCTTGAAGGAGCCATGTCCACAAGCAGATTTTCACAGTGTCAAATCTGCTTGCTCTGAGCACCAGTGCCGATTTGGCTTTGTGCAAGGGGCACCAGGGACTTACAGAATGAAGGCTGAGGTGAGACTCACTCTGTACAGAAGTGCCCACAGTATCCATTGTTCCCTGTTGAGCCCTCCTCCATACCACTGAGCCAGATGAGCCAGACGTCATCAAACTGGATAACAGAGGTCACTCCACCCAGACAATTCTCTGAAACTCCGCCTCCCCCAACTCACGGCCCCATCCAAGCCACATTCAGGTATATCTTCAGTGAGTCATGTGGTCCTTGGTGAGCAGCGCCTAGACCCACACTGGAGACAGCTGGCCTCGGTTTCTAGTGTGCCCTTTTAGGCAACTATAAGCACAGCATCTGTGGATTGCTTGCTGAATCTCAACAGATGGCCACAGAGGGGTAGAGGCTTGGGCTAAATTGCCGTGCAGCTGAACCCTTGTTAGGACTGTGCCATTGGACAACTACTTCACAAATCCACACTAATAAGACCAAGACACTTAGCAGCTTTGCTTAGTACATAGGAACAGACATGGAAAGGCTGCCAAAATGGGACAATAAAGAAGCAGAAACCATATGAAAGAACAGAACAGAGATTCAGGTATAATGGAGTCAAGTAATCTAACAGACACAGAGTTCAAAACACTGGTTATAAAAACACTTAATGAACTTTTGGGAAGTGTAGATAAATTCAGTGAGAACTTCAACAAAGATATTTTTAAAAAACCATAAACACGGAAATGGAAATTGTAAAGGGGAACCAGTCAGAAATGAAGAACACATTATCTGAGATGAGAAGTATATTAAATGGAATAAACAAAGAAATAAACAGAGTGAATAAAGAAAAGAATCAAATGCCCTATCTAGAGGAAAGCCAAAGACATGCAATCAGAATGGCAAGAGATAAGATGCCAAGATTATAAAAATAATTTAAGGAGCATATGGGATACTATATGCTCCTTAAATTATTAAATTAAGGGTCCAGATATTCATCCAATCGGTGTAACTGAAGAAATTCAAGATGTTGAACAGCTGTTTGAAGAAATGATGATGGAAAGCTTCCCTAACCTGGTGGAAGAAATGGACATAAAACCCCAGGAAGCTCAGAGAATTCCAAAATCGGGGCTCCAAAGAGGCACACAACATGACATATCATAATTAAAATGCCAAAGATTAAATACAAAGAAAGAATATTGAAAGCAGCAAAAGAAAAACAGATAATTACTTATAAGGGAACACCCATAAGACTGGCACTTGATTTCTCAAAAGAAATTATACAAGACACAAGGGCTTGGCACAAAATATTCTACAGGACGAAGACCTAGGATCGACAACCAAGAATACTTTATCCAGCAAAGCTATCATTTAGAGTTGAAGGACAGACAAAAAGCTTCCCAGACAAAAATAAGCTCAAAGACTTTATCACCACCAAGCCAGTATTATAGGAAATGCCGGATGGACTTCTTTAAAAAGAAAAAATACAAAAGACTCACTTCAGATTTAAAGACACACACAGACTAAAAGGAAGGGGATGGGAAAAGATATTCCTTCGATGGACCCAGAAAGTATTTAAGTCAGACAGAGAATAATAAACACTATACGATTTCACTAATATATAGTATCTAAGGAATAAAAAGAACAAACTAATCAAAAACAGACTCACAAATATAGTGGACAATTTGGTGATGGACAAAGGGGAGGGAGGTTTGGGGGGCTGGGAGAATGAAGTGAAGGGTTAAAGTAGTACAAATTAGTAGCTTCTATATGGTCACGGGGATGGGGAGCACAGCATAGGGAACGCAGTTAGCATTTATACATTGGGTAGGTGGAAGATCAGGGGAAGGAGGGAGAAACTGGGGGGATCATTTTACGAACTATATAGATGTCTAACCAATGTACGGTATACTTGAAATTAATTAAAGTAAATAAATTTTTTTTAATGGTCAAAGGATCTGAATAGACATTTCTCCCAAAAAGACACACAGTAGTCAATAAGTACACAAAGAGATACTCAACATCATTAGTTATCAGGAAAATACAAATCAAAACCACAATGAGATACTACTGCATGCTTACTAGGATAGCTATAATAATAATAATAAAAACAGATAATAACAATTGTTGACTTGGGTGTTGAGAAATCAGAACTCTCATACATTGCTGATGGGAATCTAAAATGATGCAGCTGCCTTGGCACACAGTCTGGCAGTTCCTCAAAATGCTAAACCTAGAGTTGTAATATGACCCAGCAATTTTACTCCTAAGTATATGCCCAAGAAAAATGAATAGTCTGCACAGACTTGTACTTGAATGTTAATAGCAGCATTATTCTGAATAATCAAAAACTGGGGAAAAAACCCATATGTCTCTCAACTGGTGAATGTATGAACAAAATATGGCATATTTATATAATGGAACACTATTTGGTAATAAAAGGGAACGAAGAACTAATGCATGCTACAACATGAACAAACCTCAAAAATATTATGCTCGGAGGAAAAAAAAACAGACACATAAAGAACTCATATTGTATGATTTCATTTACATTGAATTTCCAGAAAAAGCAAATATATAGACAGAAACTAAATCAATGGTTGTGTACAACTAAGAATGAGAATGGGAGTGAATGTAAATGAGCCTGATGGTTCTTTTGGGGTGATGAGAATGTTCTAAAATTAGATTGTGGCAATGGTTATGCAATTCTGTAAATACACTAAGCATCATTTAATTGTACTTTTAAAACAAGTGGATGTTGTTATGTAAATGACGTTTCAATAAAGCTATCTTTACAAAGTGGATAGGCTCTATATAATTGCAAAGCCAACTGAAAAGCCCAGCACCAATGGACCTTATTCTTTCATTGATTCTTATAAAAAATGCTGCTTCACCTACATTCTTAATAGTTCATAGAATTATATTTAAAAATATATATATCAATGACCTTGAGTTAAAAAGTGATTTAGGTCCCTATATACCATGTCCCTGCCTGACTTGCTCTTCCTGTGGGATGTTCATCTTCCCTCCACCCAAATCTCTGAGCTAGGCCACGGTAGTGCTGAAGGAAGGACCAGGAACTCTTTGTGGCTTTGCTCAAGCCAGTGAACCTGTTTGAACTCAGTTTCCCCAACTGTAAAATCAGACCAGTCATCCTGCTCCGCTATCCCTCTGGAACCTTTCACTACATCCCCTTTTTCTAAACCCCATAGCCCTCACCTGTATTTTGGTGTTCATTAAACATGGTCTTATTACATGAAAAACAAACAAACAAACAAACAAATAAAAAGTGATTCAGAAGAGTGAATTCTGAAAGTGTAGAAGTATTAGTCATTCTTTAGTCTGTTGGTTCTCAAGGTGTAGCTCCTGGACCAGCAGTATCACCTTTATTGGAACTTGTTACAATGCAAATTCTTGGACTCTACCGAATCAGAAACTATAGGGGTAGGGCCTAGCAATCTATGCTTTAATAAATGTTCCATATGATTCTGATGCATGCTGAAGTTTTAGAATGAATGCCTTCTTCAATTATTGCACTTATATTTTTCTTTTCATGGATGTATAAAAGTAAGATAGGATTAAAAACATATTTTTAAAACTCTAAAATATCTTTGTGTAAGCATAGAAAGTAAAAATAAGAATTCTAAGCCTTAGGAAAGCATTATGTCATCATTTCAGTAATGCTACCAGAAGAGATGGTTGATCTGACGATCAGCAAAATGTTGGGTGATTGAAATCTGTGGGCAGGATCCTGCAGTTGGCACTTACAAGGGACAGGACAGGACTACTGCCAAGACCAACATTGAGGTTGTACCTGAATTTGTACCCTCTCCCACTTTGCTTCCTATTCTTCACTGTGGGCTTGAGACTTCTCTGGGGCTCCACTGAGCATAAGGGCTCCCCCATCTTAGCATCTCTCAGGCCAAGGCCGCAGAAGCCTGCAGCTATTACTCAACATCTCTGGTCAACTAAGGTTTCTCTCTACCCCTAAATTTCCTCCTAATGTACACACCTTCTTGTTCTTCTTTATGCTCATTTCAAAGTAAGTTTAGGGAGTGGGAAAGGCAAATAGGGGTTCAATTCAACATCTTAAATAAGAATGTCATACTTTTCAAGAAATAAATGGTTTTGGTGCTATACAAAAAAAGAAAAACTAAGACTCTGCTATCAAAATCTGAAGAAAAAAAAAAAAAAGAAGGAAAACCCTACCCAAACCTTATTTACAAATGTAGAACAAAAATTAATGGCAAACCAAATCTAATGATACATTAAGAGTCATGGCGCCTGGAGTTTATCCCAAGAATGCAAGACAGTTGAATATTAAGATGTCTAATATTATGAAAAGTCACAAAAACTAGGTCCAATAAGAAAAATGTCACAATTTCAGAAAAGCCTTAAAAGACCTGTGCTTTTAAGACTTAATCTTGATAAAACAAAATAACTAAAACTAAAAGAATTCTTTAGCATGACAAAGGTTTTCTATCTTAATTCAACAGCCAATAGTATAATTTGTAGTATAGAACACTTATGACTGGGGCATTTCCATAAAATCAAGAGTAGTACAAGGATGCCAGCTAGCATGATTGCAATTTTACAATGTCATAAAAGTTCTGACTAATGGAAAAAGATTCGAAACAGACACAAAGGAGTCAACATTAGCACATATTGTTAAATATCTAAAAAATCCAAATGTGTCAAAATCAAACTCTGAAAATTAACAAGAAAATTTAATGAATAGAGGAAAACTTTAATAAGTTTACCTTTTAGAAAAAGCAGAAAGTGGAAGAGAATCTATTCAAAATAACAGGATAATTTCTCAAATAAACCTAACAAGAAATTTCTCTGAGATTTTTGACAGCGTTGAAATTGAATTTTTGATGTAGAATTATCTTTAAAGGTTTTCTTCTGACTAAAAAGTGTTGTGAATACTCTTAAAAAAGTCAAAGTTCTACAAGACTGTCCCCTCTTCCCATGCCAAATTCTCTGACATGTGGGTACTTCTTGACTTTTTGGTTTTCGATATTTTAATAGACTTCCCACTATAGAAGATGAAGATTTGCTCTTTCATGCCCTGTCCCCAACACGCCCACATGCCTGTTCCACCCACATGTTCACAATGTGTTAATATTACACTTGGGGGTAAATCATCATTTCGTATTACAAAGGTTTTCCCTGTCACATATTATGAACCCTTGTCCTTTTAGAAACAACTTCTGTTCCCCCTGGGATGAATACATTTCTTGGTTTTTTGACTGCACATTGAAAAAAAACAGTACACTTTATTTCTTAGAGAAATTTTAGGTTCATAGAAAAATTAAGCTGAAAGTACAGAGAGTTCCCATTTATCCTGTCTCTGCCTACACAGTTTCCAGATTTTAACATCTTGCATTACTGTGGTACATTTGTTACAATCAATGAGCCAATATTGATACTTCAGTACTAACTAAATTCTATGGTTTGCATTAGAGTTCATTCTTTGTGTTGTTTATTCTATGGGTTTTGACAAATGTAAAATGACATGCATCCACTTCTTCATCCCTCTCTCCCTCCTTCCCTTCCCCCAGAACCCCTGGTGACCACTGATCTTTCTACTGTCCCACTGTACTTTGCTATATACTTAGCATTAATTCAAAACTAAATGTTCCTTCATTATCTGCAACTCCTCTGCTCATATTATGATGAAACAAATATTTGTCAATTTCTTATTCTTGAAAAATTCTCTGGGTGTCTTCTGACCTGCTTCCCTGGGGACCTGTTGACCCCTACCCCTGGTGACAGGTGCCAGTGTAGGATCCCCTGTTTCCTGGGTCCCAGGTCTTCCTGTTTCTTGTTTTCCTCCCTCATTTTGTTGGAGTGCACTCTCTGGTAGCACTATGAAAAAGGGTGCTGGGGTCGGGGGCATATTTTGAGAAGCTTGCATGTCTGAAAATATCTTTATTCACCCTTCACTTTAATTGAGTCTCGTGAAAAGCATGATTGCTATTTTACAGTGTTGTGGAAGTTCTGACTGATACAAAAAGACACAGATACAAAATGTATAACAACACTAAATATAATAATAAATAGTTGTACATATTATACATTTAAAAGTGCAGATGTGTCTAAAATAAATCTTGCTCTGAAATTTGATGTTGGGAGTTGTTTTGTTTCCCCAAAACTCATATGTTGAAGCCCTAACCACTACCATCAACAACACACCATCCCCACCCCACCCATCCCTACTCAATGTGACTGTATTGAAGATATGGCCTTTTAAGAAGTAATTAGGGGTAAAATGAGGTCATATAGGTGTGGGGCCCTAATCTGACAGGACTGGTATCATTATGAGAAGAAGAAGAGACCCGAGAGATCTCTTTTCTTTGTGCATGCACAGAGAAAAGGCCATAGGAAGACACAGTAAGCATCTGTTGAAAGATTAATGAATAAATATCCATGATGTGGGTCTATTTTCATTTGAATCTTCAGTTCTAAGAAAAGTTCTGGAACTGTTTCTTTCATTATATACACCCTTCTTTTTTTCTGCTCTATCTCCAGAACTTCCATTATTTGGATGTTAGATTTTTTGAGTAGTCCTTGAATTTTCTTTTCTCTACTGTTTCCACCTCTTTTTGCCCTACTTTATAATTCTTAATTTTATCTTTAAAACATTCTATATTGAATTTGTCATGTCTCTGTCTTGCTTTTAATTTCTAAGTGCTCCTTTTTGTTCTGGATGTCCCTTTTGTGTGTGTGTGTGTGTGTGTGTGTGTGTGTGTGTGTGTGTGTAGCATCCTGTTCTGTTCTTGCTTAATGAACATATTATGCTCTCTTCTCTGAGATTATTAATGATTATTCTTTATAAAGTTTTCTTATTCCTGAATTGTCTCTGTTTCCATCTAGATATGGTTGTTGTTTTTCTTTTCTGCATTATATTTCATGTTAGAGCATTTCCTTAGCCATCTGATATGCCTTGGTATTCTTCTCATGTTTAGGAATTAAGGGCTAAGAAACTGTCTGAAACCTGTGAACCCTCAGATATCAGCCTAGTGTGGAAGGTGGTCTTACTAGGCCATTTTGTTGGAGATAACTTAGTGTCAGAATCTTTAAGTCTTTTTCCTGAACTTGTGAGGATCATCTGCAAAAGTTATCTGCAATACTGAGACATAAGTAAGGGAAGAGGGCTGGGCATAGGTCTCTGCAGTCAGAATATAAGTCTTCATTTTATTCAGTACAGTTCACTTGCATTCTATTGGCCTTGCTTCCCCCATTCACCAAAGCCCACACGCACTTCTCAGATAACAAACCTCTATTCTGCTATCAGGGTAGAGGAAGGAAGTTTCAGACTGCACAGCAGGGTTGTAATAAGGAGCTGAGGACCTAACTTATTTTTTTCTACTTTCTATTTTAAAATAATTTTAAACTCACATCAAAGTTATTAAAATAGCATCAAGAGTTGTTGTATATACTTCATTAATTTTTCCCCTGATATTAACATCTTATATAACCATACTACAATGATCAAAACCAGGATAGTGACATTATACAATACTATCAACTAACCTTTAGACCTCAATTAGATTTGACCAGTTTTATATGCACTCAGGTTTCATGTTTAGTTCTATGAATTTTGTGATATGTATATATTTCTGTAACCACCAGCATAATCTTGATATAGAAAAGTTCCATAACATCAAAAAGCTCCCTCATGCTATCCCTCTAAGGTCCCACCCTCTCCTAACCCTGGAAACACTACTCTGTTCTCCAACACTATAACGTTGTCATTTTATGATATTATACAATTTATTGTATGTATCAATAGTTCCTCATATTCTTACCATGTAATTTCATTACAGTGATGTACCATTGTCCATTTAACCATTCATCTATAGGTTTTGGCAACTACAAAGAAAAGCTTCTATAAATATCTAAATATTCGCACAGGTTTGTGTGAATGTTTCATTTCTCTTGGGAGTGAAATTGCTGGGTCATGCAGTAAGCATATATTTAACTTTTAAAGAAACTGACAAACTGTTTCCCCGAGTGGCTATGTCATTTTGCATTCCAATCAACAATGAATAAGAGTTCCAGTTTCTCCATATTCTCATATCACTTGGTTTTATCAGTATTTTTCATTTTAGCTATTTCTAATAGATATGTAGTGGTATCTTGTCAAGGCTTTAATTTTCCAATGGCTAATAATATTGAATGTTTTCATGTGCTTAGTTTTTAACCTTATATCTTTTTTGGTAAAATGTCTATTCCAGCCTTTACCCATTTTAAAATTGGGTTGTTTTCTTACTGTTGAGTTTAGAGAAGACTTTATATATATACAGGCTGCAAGTCTGTTGGATATTTGATATGCAAATATTTTTTCTAGTCTGTAGCTTTCTTCCCATTTTTTTTAACATCATTTCCAAAGAGCAAAAGTTTTGATTTTGATGAAGTTCAATTCATCTCTTTTTATTATTGATGGTGCCTTATGTGTCATGTCTAAGAAATTCAAATACTCTCAGGTTACCAAGATTTTTCTTATGTTTTCCTCCAAAAGTTTTACTTTTTATGGTTAGATCTATGATCAATTTTGAACACATATTTTGTAAAGGATGTGAGGTTCAGGATGATGTTTGTTTTTTGTTAATGAATATCCAATAGTTCAAATATCATTTGTTAAAAATGATTCTTTCTCCATTGAATTGCTTTTGTATCTTGATCAAAATTCAGTTAGCTATATTTGTGTGGGTTTATTCTATTGGTATGTTTTCTATCCCTCTGGCAATACCATATGGTCTTGATTACTGTAACTATCTAGTAATTCTTACAAATGGATAATGCGAGTCCTCTAATTTTATTTTTTTGTTTTCAAAATTTTTTAGTTATTCCTTTTGGCTTTACATATAAGTTTTAGAATCAACTTACCTATGCAAGAAATTCCTCCTGAAATTTTGATAGGAACTGCATTAATACTTACCTGTAGTTAGCCAAACTGCAAAGTTTGAAAGCAAAATCCTTCAAACTACTAAGTCTGAAACCACCTGCAGGTTTGGGGTTTCCCAAAACCACCCTCAGGTTTAATAATCAGCAAGGAAGACTCCCAGATGTCATTGAAGAATTATATTTATAGTCAAATTTATTAGAAGGCAGGGATACAAATTAGAACCAGCTAAAGGAAGAAACACATAGGACGGAGTCTTGGGTTGGTTATCCTCTCCTCATGAAGCCATGGAGGGTGTATGTCTTCTGAGCCATGATGTATGACAATACACACAAACAATTGCCAACCATGGAAATCCACTCAAGCTTTGTGTCCAGAGTTTTTATTGAGATTTTATTTTGTAGTCATGATTGATTGATTCATTGCCCATGTAATTGAATTCAGTCCCCAGCCGTGCCCCACCTTACTCCCTGGATATTGGATTTATATTACATGATCCAAAGAGCCTACTGTTAAGAAACTCATTACTATAAACTATTAGGTGTGCCTAGAGTAGCTCAATATAAATATCAAGGACACTTGGGAAATGTCAAAGGTTTATAAGTGAGCCAGGGACAATGGCCAGGCCTCTATTTGGGCAAGACCAAATTCCTTACTACATACACTATAGATGAATTTGGTACAATTAATATTTTTACCATGTTGAGTCTTCCAATTCATAAACACAAGATGTCACTACATTTATTTAAATCTACTTTGATTTCTTTATTTTTATTTTTCAATTACAGTTGACATATAATATTCTATTAGTCTCAGGTGTATAATATGCTAATGAGACATTTATATGATTTGCAAAGTGGTCATCCATATAGGTCTACTACCCAGCTGGCACCTTGCATAGTTATTATAATATCATTTACTGTATTCCCTAGGCAGTACTTTACATATCCGTAACATGACTGGTAATTTGTACATCTTAATCTCTTCCCCTTTTTCATTCACACTGCCAACCCCACCACAACTCTCAATTTGTCCTCTGTACATATGAGTTTGTCTCTGTTTTGTTTGTTCATTTATTTAATTTTTTATATTCTATATACAAGTGAAATTATATGATATTTGTTTTTCTCTAACTGACTTATTTCCATCTAGTTTGTCACAAATGTCAAGATTTCATTCTTATTATGGCTGAATAATATTCCATTGTATGTATGTACCACATCTTCTTTATCCATTTGTCTATTCATAGACACCTAGGTCATTTCCATATCTTGGCTATTGTAAATAATGCTGTAATGAACATAGGAACGCATATGTCTTTTTGAATTAGTGTTTCAGATTTCTTCTAATAAATATCCAGAAATGAAATTGCTAAGTCATGTGCTTGTTCTATTTTTAATTTTTTGAGTAACTTTCATACTGTTTTCCATAATAGCTGCACCAAATAATAATCCCACCAACAGTACATGAGGGTTCCCTTTTCTCCACATCCTCATCAACACTTGTTGCTCATTGATTTATTGACCAGCAGGATTCTGCCAAGGGTGAGGTGATACCTCACTGTGGTTTTAATTTGCATTTTCCTGATGATTAGTGATGTTGAACATCTTTTCATGTCCCTATTGGTAATCTGTATGTCCTCCATAAAGAAATGTCTATTCAGGTATTCTGTCCATTTTTTAATTGTTTGGGGGGGGGGGGGGGAAGTTGGTGTTAATTTGTATGAGTTCCTTATTTATTTTGGATATTAACTCCTTATGTATCAGTGGTAAATATCTTCTCCAGTTCAGTAGGCTGTCTTTTTGTTGATGGTTTCCTTTGTTGTGCAAAAATTCTTTAGTTTGAGGTAATCACATTGATTTATTTTTTCTTTTGCTTCCCTTGCCTGAAAAGACATATTCAAATAATATCAGTAACAGTGATGTCAAAGACTTTACTGCTTATATTTATTTCTAGGAGTTTTATAGTTTCAATACTTACATTTAAGTCTTTAGTCCATTTTAAGTTTATTCTAGTAGATGGTGTAAGAAAGCAATCCAATATCATTCTTTTGTATGTGTCTGTCCAGTTTTTCCGACACCATTTATTGAAGAGAATATCTTTAGCAAATTGTATATTCTTGCCTCCTTTGTCATAGAGTAATTTACTGTATAGGTATGGATTTATGTCTGGATTCTCTACTGTTGCATTGATCTATGTGTCTGTTTTTATGCCAGTACCATGTTGTTTTAATTACTGTAGATTTGTACCATAGTTCGATATCAGGTAGTCTGATACCTCCAACTTTATTCTTCTTTCTCAAATTGTTGTGGTTATTTGGGGTCTATTGTGGTTCCGTATAAGTTTCAGGATTATTTGTCATAGTTCTGTGAAGAATGCAATGGGTATTTTGACAGGGATTATGTTGTTTTGGGTAGTATGGACATTTTAACAAAGTTAATTCTTTCTGTCTATGAGCATGACGTATCCTTCTATTTAGTTGTATCTTCTTCAATTTATTTCTTCAACATCTTATAGTTTTCCAAGTAATGGAGTAAGATTAACTCAGAACATAACGCCTCCAGGTACTCAGAAAGCAGATGGCTGCCTAGCCTGCAGTTCTGGGCAGTGCCTGATCCCAAGGATGTTTTCTGCTGCCCCTCTGGACATTATTTGCTTGCTCAGCTCAAGAAATCGACTGGTCCGCTGTTCTCAATGACATCATCTGCTTCTGTAACTAAGCAGCACATTTTGCTCCAATCTGCCTGAGAAGAGGCTGCTTCCCCAGAAAGGCAATTCTTCCCCCTTCTGCTCGCCCTTGGCCAAGTGCCTTTTCCTGCAGCTCCGAAGCTCAAACTGGCTGCTATTGAAACTTCCCTGCCTCATGAAAAATAAATGGCATATCTCACCTCTCTAGTCCTTCTGGTGGATTTTTTTCCAGAATATCCAAAACCCAGCTGCAAGTTCTAGGCTTGAGGCTCCTGCATTACAAATGGTCTTTTACCTCCTTGATTAAATTTATTCCTAGGCATTTTATTTATTTGTTTGTTTGTTTGTTTTGATGTAATTATAAATGAGATTGATTTCTTAATTTCTCTTATAGTTCATTATTGGTGTATAAAAATGCAACCAATTTTTGAATATTATGTATCCTGCTACTTAACTGAAGTAAGGCCACCATCCATGGCTTCTAACAGTTTTTTGGTGAATTCTTTAGGATTCTCTGTACATAGTATTATGCTATCTGAAATACTAACAGTTTTACTTCTTCCTTTCCAATTCACATGCCTTTTATTTCTTTTTTCTTGTCTGATTGTTCTAGTTAAGAATGCCAACACTGTCTTGAATAATCATAGTGAAAATTGATATCTTTGCCTTGCTCCAGATCTTAAAGAAAAAAATTCCAATTTTTCACCATGGAGAATGATATTAGTTGTGGGTTTGTCATGCATTGCCATGATTACATTAAGATATGTTCTCTCTATCTCCACTTTGCTGAGAGTTTTTATCATAAATGGATGTTGGATTTTGTCAAATGCTTTTTCTGCATCTATTGACATGATCATATGATTATCTATTACTTTGTTTACATGGTATATCATGTTAATTAATTCGTGCATATAGAACCACCTTGCATCCTGGGAATAAATCCCATTTGATCATGGTGTGTGATCTTTTTAATATATTGCTGAATTTTGTTTGCTAATATTTTGTTGAGAATTTTTACATCTATGTTCATCAGGAATATTGGTCTATAATTTTGTTTTTTCAGTAGCATGTGCATCTGGTTTTGGTATCAGGATAATTCTGGCTTCGTAAAATGAGTATAAGGAGACTTTTTCTTAGAATTTTTTGGAATAGTTTGAGAAGGATAGGTATTAATTATTTGAATGTTTGGTAAAATTTACCTGTAAAACCATCTGGTCCAGAATTTTTGTTTGTTGGGAGTTTTTAAAATTATTATTACTGTTTAGATTTTGTAAGTAGATATAAGTTTGTTCAGATTTTCTGTTTCTTCATAATTCAGTCTTAGAAGATAGTACCTTTCTAGAAATTTATTCATTCTTCCAGGTGTCCAATTTGTTGGCATATAATATTTGGTAGTATTTTCTTATAATATTTTGTATATCTGTGGTGTTGATATTCACTTCTCCTTTTTCATTTCTGATTTTATTTATTTAGGTTCTCTTTTTTTCCTTAATGAGTTGAGTTAAAGATTTATCAATTTTGTTTACCTTTCGAAGAGTCAGCTCTTGGTTTCATTGATCTTTTCCATTTTTTTTTTTTAAAGACTCTATTCAGTTTATTTCTACTCTGATCTGTATTATTTCCCTTCTTTTACTTACTTTGGGCTTTATTTGTTCTTCTTCTAATTCCTTTAGGTGTAAGTTTAGACTGTTTTTCTGAGATTTTTCTTGCTTCTTGAGGTTGGTGTGTATTGCTATAAATTTTCCCCTTTGAACTGCTTTGGTGGTGTCCTATAGATTTTGGGTCATTGTGTTTTTGTTTTCATTTGTTTCTAAGGTATCTTTGGATTTTTTTTTTGCCTTGATCTTGTTGTTACCCCCATTTATTATTTAGTAGCATGTTATTTAGCCTCCAAAGAAGACAAATGGCCAACAGAAACATGAAAATATACTCAACATCATTAATTATCAGGGAAATACAAATTGAAACCACAATGAGATATCACCTCACATATGGCAGAATAGCTATTATCAACAAATAACAAGTGTTAACAAGGATGTAGAGAAAGGAGAACCCTCATGCACTGTTGGTGGGACTGCAAATTGGTGCAGCTATTATGGAAAACAGTATGGAGATTCTTTGAAAAATTAAAAATACAATTACCATATCACCTACCAATCTCAATTTTGGGTATTTGTCCAAAGAAATCCAAAACACTAATTCAAAAATATATATGCATTCTTATGTTCATTGCAAAATTACTTACAATTGCCTAGATATGGAAGCAACCTAAGTTTTCATTGATAAAAGAATGGATAAAGAATTGGTACATATGTAGAATGGAATATTAGCCATAAAAAGAATGAAATCTTGTCTTTTGCAACAACATGGATGGACGTAGAGGGTATTATACTAAGTGAAATAAGTCAGACTGGAAAAGACAAATACCACATAATTTCACTTATATGTGGAATCTAAAAAACGAAATAAGTGAATGAACAAAACAGAAAAAAACTCATAGATACAGAGAACAAATTGAGGGTTGCCAGATGGGAGGTGGGTTGGTGGAATGATGAAAAAGGGGAAGGAGTTAATATATAGAAATTTCCAGCTATAAAATAGTCATGGAACTATAAAGTACAGAATAGTGAATACAGTCAATAATATTATAATAATGATGTACAGTGCCAGATAGGTACTAGAATTATTGGAGTGATCACTTTATAAGTTATGTAGTCACTGTTATACACCTGAAACTAATATAATATTGCATGTCAACTATAATTGAAAATAAAATAAATAAATTTGTTACTTAGTTTCCAAATGTCTGTGGTTTTCTAGATATTTTTCTGTAATTAATTTCTAATTTAACTCCACTACAATCAGAGATGCTTCTTTGTATAACTTGCATCTTTTAAAATTTATCAAAACTAAAGATGGTGGAGTAGGTAAATGCTGTGTTAACTTCACCCCATAACCACATCAAAATTAAAGCTAAATTGCAGAAAAACCATCACTGAAAATCACCTGAAATCTAGCTGATCTGAACTCCTCTAACTAAGGATATAGAGAAGAGGCCATGCTGAGACTGGTAGGAGGGGCAGAGATAAGAACAGGCAAGTCCCACATTCACTGTGCAAAGGTTAAGAATCAGGAATGATTATCTTGGCTATGGAGGGCCTTCTGAAGAGCAAGCAGTCCCAGCCCCAAACAAGGCTCCCCAGCCTAGGGCTCCAGCCCCAGGAAGAGAAGTCTCTATAACATCCAGCAGTGAAAACCAGCAGGGACTGTGACTGAATGAGATTGAGTAATGCTGGAGTTCCAAGCATTCCTCTGAAAGGAATGCATGGACTTACTCACTGACAGACTCACCTGTTCTATGCTCCAGCACTAGAGCTGCAGCTAGAAAAGTGCCAGGAACTTACAGGGAAGAACTGAATTGTCTGGCTTCAGGGGAAGGGCCGGCAGGACTTTCTCTCAGACAGAAGTACTGGCAGAAGCCATTGTTCCTTTGTTGAGCCCTCCCCCCATCAAGCCTGCAAGTGCATGTGGGTGCCATATCTGAGTCTCCATCACTAACTAGTCTCCATCAATGAATACCATTTGCCCCACCCTGGTGATTCCCTGAAACCCTGCCATACCAAACTTGCAGGCCCACACAAGCGGCTTCCAGTAGCTATTTCACATAAATGGTCTGTCTTGTCTCATGCTGCAGACTTTTTAAAAATTTCTCAAATGTTATAAATCCCAAACAAGTAGCATCTGGCTTTGGCATATTCCATACCTTTTTCTAAACATTCCCAAGTCTGGCACTAGCAGCTGCTGGCCTCAGTTTTCAGCTTAGCCTCTCAGGCACCTCCAAGTCCAGGACAAAGGGCAACCAACTGCAGATCACTTTGTAACTCATACCAAGTGACCCTGGGCAGGGCATAGGAAGCAGCTGACCTTGTGCCACAGCCTGTACCACAGACCCTCCCAAGAGACCCCATAACCAACATGGTGGCCAGCTTCAGACCATATCAGAGCACCACCCAACCACCTCCACAAATGACACATTAAAGGGCAGAGCTGGTAGTCACCAGTGCCCCACTAAAGCAAATCTTGCTTTATAGAGTCAACTCCTACACAACAGCTCCTCCACTATAGTCATGGCCAGTTCTCATACCAGTTTACCTGAGGGTCAAACTCTTCCAGTGATGTGCCAACAGCGATTAAGGCTCAACTACAACAGGAGGGCACACACAACCCACACAACGGACACAGGTGAAGACTGCACCACTTAGCCCCACCAGGGAGACTGCACCACTTAGCCCCACAGGACTCCTAGTACATAAAGCCACTCTACCAAAATCAAGAAACGTATTAGATCTACATAATACATAGAAACAAACTCAGGGAGGCAGACGTAATGGGAAACAAAGAAACACGTCCCAAATGAAATAACAGAACAAAACTCCAGAAAAAGAACTAAAAGAAATGGAGACAAGCAATCTACTAAATGCAAAGTTCGAAACACTGGTTATAAAAATGCTAATGATCTCAGTGAGAACATCAACAAAGAGATAGAAAACATAAAAATGGGAAATAGAAAGCATAAAAGGTCCGGTCAGAAATGTAGAATACAGTAACTGAAGTGAAGAATACACTAGAAGAAATCAACATTAGATTAGATGAAGCAGAGGATTGAATCCATGATTTGGAAGATAAGAGAGCAGAAAATATCCAATCGTAACAGCAAAAAGAAAAAAGAATCCCCCCAAAATGAGGATAGTCTAATAGGATTTTGGAAAAACATTAAGAATACCAACATTAGCATCATAGGGTACCAGGAGAAGAAAGAAAGCCAGGAATTAAAAACCTTTCTCAAGAAATAATCATGGAAATTTTCCCTAACTTGTGAAAGAAATAGACATACAAGCCCAGGAAGCGCAGAGAGTACCAAACAAGAACTCAAAGAGACCCACACCAAGACACTTCAAAATTAAAATGCCAAAGTTTAAAGAGGAAAAAAGAAATCTTAAAAGCAGCAAGTGAGACGTAGTTATCTACAGGAGAGTTCCCATAAGACTGTCAGCTGATTTCTCAACAGACACTTTATAGGCCAAAAGAGACTGGCACGAAATATTCAAAGTTGATGAAAAACAAAGACTTACAAACAAGATTACTCTATTCAGCAAAGCTATCATTTAGAATTGAAGAACAGATAAAGTACTTTCCAGACAAGAAAAAGTTAAAGATGTTCACCACCATCAAATCATTATTATAGGAAACTTTAAAGAGATTTCTTTGAGAAGAAGAAAAAGAAAAAAGATCAAAATATAAATAAAGAAGAGGCACTAACTTCATATCTGTTAACAATTACTTTAAATGTAAATGGATTAAATGTCCCAATCAAAATAAATAGGGTGGATGAAAGAATTTAAAAACAACACTCTTACACAGGCTGCCTACAAGCAACTCACTTCAAATCGAAAGACATACAGAGACTAAAAGTAAAGAGACAGAATAAGATATTTTATGAAAACAGAAACAACAACAACAAAAAAGCTGAGAGACTTTGAAACAAAGGCTATATAACAAGAGACTTTATGAGACAAGAAAGGACCCAGCGATCTCACTTCTGGGTATTTATCTTAAGAAAGCCAAAACACACATTTGAAAAAACATATGTATTCATATATTTTTTGCAACATTATTTACAATAGCCAAGATATGGAAGCAACTTAAGTGTCCAGCAGTAGATGAATAGATAAAGAAGTGGTACATGTAAACAATGGATTATTACTCAGCCATAAAAAAAATTTAAGTCCTTCCATCTGCAATAATAAGGACGTGGAGGGTACTATGCTAAGTGAAATAAATCAGACAGAAAAAGACAAATGCCATATGATTTCATTTATTTGTGGATTCTAAAAGAACAAATTAAACAAACAGAAACAAACTCCAATACAGAGATATCTTGATGGCTGCCAGATGGAAGGGGGAGTCAGAGGATGGGTAAAAAAGGTGAAGGGAATAAGAAGTACAAATTGTTAGTTACTAAATAGTCATGGGAGTGTAAATTATAGTACAGAAAATATAGTCAATAACATAGCAATAATTATGTATGATGTCAGATGGGTACTAGATTTATTTGGGTGTTCACTTCATAAATTATATAAATGTCTAATCTCTACATTGTGTACCTGAAACTAATATATCATGTCAATTGAAATTGAAAAAAATTTAACATTAAATTTGTAAGTGAAAATATAATATTGAAAAAAGTAATAATAAAAATAAAATCTATCAAATCTTCTGGCTAAGAATATGGTCTATCTGAAATTTATATATATATTTTGCTGTTACAGAGGTTCAGAACATGCTATCCCAAAAAATGCTTCTTTGGCATCTCCATTATTTTGAGTTAAAGGTCTTTGAAAAATAGCAGATTACAAGGGTTTTCTTCTCCCTTTCTATCTAAAAGCAGATCATAAATTTTCCCATGGGAAAGATGGTCTCTCTGCACTGGGAAGAGAGGAACACTATTTTCAATAGAGACTAGGAGTCAATAACAAAATGCACCTGTACTAACAAACTAAACTAGCACTTATCTTGTATTAGTTTCCCCCATATATTTCCTGGTCACCGTCTCACAATTTATTGCCTGTAGCCTTTGTCATATCCCAATGATTTATTGTTATTTGTGTCAATAGGTATATGATCTTTTGGGGTCTAACAGCTTCTCCAAAGTCTTTATTTTCTTTCTTAAAACTCCCATCAACATGTAAAAATATTAAATAAATCTGTATGCTTTTCTCTTGTTAATTTTTCTTATGTCAGTTTAATTCTTGAGCCAGCCACAGAAACTAAAAGAGTAGAAGTTTTTCCTCCTCTATACTGTTGTTGGATGGGGTGTTCTATAAATTTCGATTAAATCAAGTTGATAGACAGTGTTGTTTAAGTTCTCCTATATCCTTCCTTACTTATTTTCTGTCTACTTTTTTATCAGTTATTGAGAGGCTTGTTTAAATAATCAACTGTAATTTTTGTTATAGCCATATCTGCCTGCATTGCTTTTAATTTCATATATTTCAAAGCTCTCATTTTTGATTTACAAATGTTTAGGATTATTGTGTCCACTAAATTTATTGAGCTCTTAAGTATTGTGAAATGACCTTTTTATCTCTGGCAATATTCTTTGTTTTAGCATTTTATTTTATTTTATTATTAGTTTCAAGTATACTGTACACTGGTTAGACATTAATTTAATATAGTTCATGAAACAATCCCCCTGATTACTTTATCTCACTTCTGGCTCTACATATAGCCATTGCATTACTGCTGACTACATTCCCTATGCCATACTCCTCATCTCCATGACCATCTATGAGCTACTAATTTGTACTTCATTAACCTTTTACCCCTTTCTCCCAGCCCCCTAACGCCCCTCCCCTCTGGCCATCACCAGATTGTCCTCTATATTTGTGGGTCTGTTTTCGATTTGTTCTTGTTGTTCCTTAGATTCCACATACAAGTGATATCATATGGTATTTATCTTTCTCTGACTGACTTATTTTGCTCAGTATAGTAACCTCTAGGTGCATCTATGTCACACAAACGGTAGGGCTTCATTTTTTTTTTTTTATAGCTGAGTAATATTCCATTGTATATATGAACCATAACTTCTTTATCCAGTCATCTGTTGATGGGCACTTAGGTTGCTGCCATATCTTAGCTATTATAAATAATGCTGCAATAAACATAGGGGTGCATAAATCTTTTTAAATTAATGTTTTAATTTTTTTTTTGGATAAATATTCAGAAGTGAAATTGCTGGGTCAAAAGGTAGATTCATTTTTAATTTTTTGAGGAAACTCCAGACTATTTTCCACAGTGACTGTACCAATTTGCAATCTCGCCAACAGTGTATGAGGGTTCCCTTTTCTCCGCATCCTCACCAAAGCTTGTTTTTTGATTTATTGATAACAGCCATTCTGTGAGGTGATATCTCATTGTGGTTCTAATTTTCATTTCTCTGATGATTAGTAACCTCAAACATCTTTTCGTATGTCTGCTGGCCATCTATATTTCCTCTTTAGAGAAATATCTATTCAGGTCTTCTATCCATTTTTAATTGGATTGTTTTTTGTTGTCGTTGTGAGTTGTATGAGTTCTTTATATATTTTGGATATTAACTCCATATCAGATGTATCATAAGCAAATATCTTCTCCCATTCAGTAGGTTGTCTCTTCGTTTTGGTGATGGCTTACTTTGCTGTACAAAAACTTTTTAGTTTGATATAGTCCTATTTGTTTATTTTTCTTCTGTTTCCCTTGCCTGATGCAATATATCCAAGAAGGAATTACTAGTAGCAATATCAGAGACTTTATCTGGCAATATTCTTTACTTTGAAATCCACTTTATTTGGTATCAATATAGCTACTCCAACTTTTTAAAAAATTAGAGTTGGAATGATATATTTCTTTTATTCTTGTTGTTTTTTAACTATTTGTGTCTTTATATTTAAAGTGGGTTTCTTAAAGACAACAGAGTTAGGTCATAATTTTTTGTCCAATCTGATCATCTCTGCCTTTTAAGTAAAAAGGTGTCTATATATGCCTTTTAATTAAATAAGTGTTTATACTATTTATATTAAATGTGATTAATAATATGGAAGAATGTAATTCTACCATTTGCTACTTGTTTTCTCTTTATCTCATATGTTCCGTGTTCTGTTTTCCTCACTAGTGTGGTAAAATGTTTCTTAGTACTCTGTCCAATGCTATTATGGCTGGTGGGAACAGAAACTGTTTCTGGTACTGTCTGAACTCTGAGAATTGTTCTTGCAAATCTTTCCTGAGGGTTCTTCCCCAATGCCAGATAGTTCCTCACATGAATATCCTGAATAGAACTCAGTGAAAGACTGAGTTCCCCCCATAGATCTCCAGAATTTTCTATGCAGCTCTCTTCTCTCATGTAACCTCTATACGCCTTGGTCTCCCTGGACTCCCAGCCCTGTATCCTCAGTTCAGGAAGGCCATTGGGCTTTGTCTGGGTTTCCCCTCCATGCATCATGGCCAGGAAACTTGCCTTAGGCTGTAGGCTAGGGCAAGCATAAAGCTCATCTCATTGTTTACTGACTTTCAGAGATCACATTCTTCATTGCCTGCTGTCTACTGTCTTGAGAGTCATTATTTCATAAAATTTGTCTGCTATTTTGACCAATATTTGGTTCTTTCAGGCTACTGGGTAAATCCAATCCCTATTATTTCCTCTTAACCAGTAGCAAAAGTCTGGAAGTCAGACACATACAAATTGGATCTTGATTTTATGTTATACACAAAATAAGCTACAGATAGAGGAGAACATGTATGAATATATTAATGATCTCTATATGGGAAAAATCTTTCTAAGTTTAAAACAATGAAAGAAAGTAAAAATTAAAAAATTTAAAGATTGATTATTTTGTTTATTTTTAATAAAATTTTTATTTTGGAATAACTCCAGATTTGCAGAAAAGTTGTTAAAGTAGTATAGAGAGTGCTCATATATTCTTCGCACATTTTCTCTAATGTTATCATCTTACATTATCACGCTACTTTTGACAAAACTGAGAAATAGACATTGGTACATTTCTATTAACTAAATTCTACATTTTACTCTAATCTCACCAGTTTTTCTCCTAATGTCTTTTTTCTGTTCAGGATTCAATGTATTGAATCCAAAACACAATGCTTTTAAAAGACTTATATTTTTACCTTGTTAACATCATTTAATTACTTATTTAAAAATTCAAAAACAAAATAGGAAATTTATGAATTGACAAAAATATTTCTAAAGAAACAAAGGATTAATACTCCTCAAAATCATTCTTAAAAACCTATATGCAAAATATTAACCCACTAATTTAAAAAATAGGCAAGAACATAAACAGACAATTCAAAAAAAAGAAATACTATTTATTGGCTAATGAAGATAAGAAACTCTGAAATTTACAAGGCATCAAAGATTATTTGTTTGTTTGTTCATTCGTTTATTCGACCTATCATACTGGCAATGATTTAAGGAAAAATACTAGCCAGATGTCATAAGACAGGTCCCCCATACATTGACAGTGAGAGTATGATGTCACATACTCTGTTCTGGAAAGCCTCAAAAATGCAGCTTCTTAGACCCATTAAGTCTATATCTTGGAATTAATAAGAAACATGGGGAAAACTCACTGAGTCCACTGCCACCAACTTCTCCATGTGGCACCCCTGCCTGCTTCAACAGCCACTGGAACACCCCACCAGGGCTTCTGCATGACTTCATTCCCTTTGGTCAGCCTGCTTCCTTAGATGCTGAATGACAATATCCTCACATTAGGAGGGGGAAGTAAGATGGGAAGGAGAAGGGAAAGAAACAAAACAAAGAAAGAGAATATGAGAAGGAAAGAGAAAGAGCGAAATGAAGAATAGCATTTACATTTAAAGGGGAAAAATAAAAAATAATCTAGATATCCAGCAATGGGTAAATGTTAGCTTATATCTATAATGATATATATATGTATATATCATGCAGTCACTGAAAATAGGTTTTTAATGAGTATTTGATTGCATAAAAAAATTTTCATAAGTGAAAAACATAGGTTTAAATTATCATTCCAATTTTTTAAGTTAGAAAGTTTGTGTAAGCATAGATCTCTAACTATTGTTCTGAGTTATTGAACTATAAATAATAGTATTTATTGTCATCTGGGTTTTTTTTTACATATTACCTAAATGTTCTACAATAAATATGAGCAAAAATAACACTGAATATTTCTTTTTTAAAATTTCTAATTTCCACATAACTTATGTGTGGTTTATGCGACTGAAAATATCCTTTTCTTGTTCCAACATCATGTTTTTGATCCCATTGTTCTTTTCTATAGCATCTTCTTGGTGTGCAAATGAAGTGCATAGATATTCTTTTGAATTAAAAGGAAATATTTTTCAAAGTTCTTAAGAGATCAACCGGAAGAACTGAATTAACTCTCTAAAGAATAAAAAAAATTAATGGACCATCTGTGTTTGATGGGTTTTCTTTCTCTCCTCTCTTTCTCTCTCCACCTCTTCTATGTTCCAGACGAGCAAATATCCAGTCTAAGCTTAGCAAACTAACCTGTTTGGTGGGAAACAGAATATATAGTGTCAAGTAGACCTAGGAAATGGCCCTGATTTAAAAACAAACAAACAAACAAACAAAAACCGGGGAATGGCCCTAAGCCCTGATACAGAGTAAGCATGAGTAAGACTTCAGAGGGCCATCCCAGGACAACTGTTATCCCAGGAATGGGGCTGGGCTGGACTAGATCTTTATGCTATCCTAGAGAAGATATTTTGCTCTATAGCACTTAAAAAAAAAAAAAAAAAGAATATAAAAACCCCTAATGACACAGAAGAACCCTTTAAAGATAATTTGGGCAGTGTACCCTCCAAATTTGGAGTAATCTCCATGTATATATTTTAGCAGTCCTTAGTTCTCTATGTCAGTGTTTCTCAAAGTAGCCTGCAGACCCTCAATACTAGAATCTTCTTGGGTGCTGGTTCAAAATGCTGACTCTAGAGCCCCGCCCCAGATCTAGCAAAGGTGATTCTCTGGGCAGTGAAGCTTGGGAATCTGGAGTTCAAGACACACCAAGTCTGATACACATTAGACTCTGAGAATCATTTCTCCATATTCTGTCATTATACACCAATGGAGGAAAATGAGCAAAGCTGTCAAATGTGTAGAGAACTTCATTTCTTCATGCATATATACCTGTATTTCCTGCTATGTGTCAGGCAATGAGTCTACTCCCATCAGAGCACAGGCTAGTAGTGAAGGATATATCCATTCACAGCAGGGATCAATTGATTTTCTTTGGGAAGGTTGCATTAGTGAATATGTACTCAGCTGCAATGTATAGAATATCTAACCAAAAGCAGCTTTTAATTACAGATACTTAATTATATACTAAATAAAAAACCATAGAGGGAAATGATTCTGGATTTGGTGAGCAGGTCAACAGTGTCACCAAGGCTCTTGTCCCCTTAGCAGTCTGCCAGAGTGGATCAAATAAAACCTCCTTTGTTCTAGACATAATATATCTTTAAACTCAATCTGAAATCAAATCAGCTTTTTTATTTTCAGCCATATCAACTCTGAGTCAAATGATGTCAACTAATACTCTTAGTTTTCTTTTTTACATGTGCTGCTTCTAATCCACTTCACTCTTCACCTTTTCACAAATTTGGTTTTATTTTGCTGTGCCGTGTTTTATTTAAATTTCAAATTTTAAAATTAATTTTTCCAGAATGACCCCCTGCAGGGTATCCTTACAGAAAAGGACTCACCCTCCTGCAAAGCTGCACAGAAACTAACTACAACCCAGGGCTAAGGCACTCAATCCCATTCAAAGCTTAGACCTCAAACTCCTGATCATGCAACAATGGTGGGGGGGGGGGGTGCATCTTCAACTGTGAGCTCTTATGTGATAAATTCTGCCATTGGCAACTACAGAGATTAATCCCAGCCTCCTGATCATGCCAGGACAGGGGCTAAAGCCTGTTCCCCTAAACACACATCTTGAGCTGGTCGGGTGGGACCGAATTCAAGATTCTGTCGTATATAGTTATTTGATACTGGCCTCTGATTATGTGAAATGCGTGTTGTGCCTACTGCTTTTCTAATTATGTAGCTTAAAAATTCCTGAACTTGAGAGTGTGGGGAGATGAAGACCTAATTTATAGAAAGAAGTACAAGAAAGTAGAAAGTGACACATTGAAGAGAACTTCAATGATCCACAGAAAGTTCCCTTGGAGAAGTCAATCAAATATTGACCAGCACTTTGTGTGAGGAAAACTGCCTAAGACTGAGGAAAAAAACATCCAAAGGATTAGAGTGAGCAACACTCGGTGCCTGCTCCTGCTAGTTAGACAGAAACAATCCAAAAAATCATCTGGCATTGTGTAGAGTGTTTGGGAAGATCTTGACTCAGTAGTGGAAATTCATTACCCTAGACTGAACACTGCTCTGGTTCCACCTAACAAATCTTAAAAGCAAGACCCTAAAGGAATAAACTGTTTGTAACTTACTTAACTGCATTCCAAAACAAAACTCAAGGATATAGGACTACAAAAATATCCAGCACTCAATAAGGTAAAATTTACCATGTTTTGTATCCAGTCAAAGATTACGAAGCATGCAAAGAAGTTGAAAATCAGGAGGAAAAAGGGCAATCAATTGAAAATGACCCAGAACTGACAAAGATGTTTGAATTATTGGACAGGAACATTAAAACAGTTATCAGACAGGAATATTAGAACAGTTATTATAATTGTATTCTGTAAATTCAAATAGTTAAGCAGAGACATGGGAGGTATTTTTAAAAATTCTGGAGATGAAAACTGCAATGTCTAAGATGAAAAATACAGTGGAAAGGATTAATGGCTGATTAGACCTAGCAGAAGAAGAGAAAACTTAAATATTTAACAAGAGGAATTGTCCAAAATTAAGCACACAGAAAAAAAATTTTTAATTAAAAAAAGCCTCAGTGAGCTGTGGGACAGCTTCCAGTGACTAATACACATATAATTGTAGGAGATGGGACAAAAATATTTGAAGAAATAATAAGTGTGATGAAAAGTATAAACAAGAAACATAAAGAACACTACACCCAAGCATATGATTAGCAAGTTGCTCAAAACCAGGAATAAAAAAAGAAAACCTTAAAAGCAGTAGCCAGGGAAAAAAGATATGTCCCATACACAGGAGCAAAGATAAAAATGACAGAAAATGTCTTGTCAGAAACAAGTAAAAAACAAAACAAAAAACTTTAAAGTGATGAAAGAAAAAACAGGCTGAAAACATAGAATTCTGTACTCAGTTAAAATATTTTTCAAATAATGAAAATGAAAGAAATAGGTCTTCGGACATAGAAATGCTAAAAGAATTATTATCAGAGTCCTGACACAAAAATATTATTAAAGGAATTTCTTCAGGCAGAAGGAATAAGATACCAAAAGGAAGTATGGATCTACACAAAGGACTAAAAAAACACCAGAAATAGTAAATATAAATTTTTGTTGCTGTATATATTGCTTTAAAAGAAAATCAATATGGTATATGAGAAATAAAAACAATGCATTGTGGTGTTTATACCATATGTAAAAGTAAAACACAAGGTAGCAAAAACATAAAAGTTATGGGGAAGAAATGGAAATATACTCTTAAAAGGTTCTTATCCTCTATGAGAATTTGTATAATATCACTTGATATTGTCAATAAACCCTGAAGCAATCACTAAAAAATTTTAAGTGTAAGAGTTAATGAGCCAACAAAGGTGATAAAATGATATAAAAACATACTCATAAATTGAAAGAAGGCAGAAAAAGAGGGAAAAAAGAACCAAGAATAGAAAGGACAAATAGACAATAAAAAGCAAGGTGATAGATTTAAACCTAATAAAATTAATAATCACATTAAATCTAAATTACTCTAAATATCTTACATAAAGGCAGAGATAGCCAGATTAGGTAAAAAAAAAAAAAAAAAACCACAACTAATTATATGCTGCCCTTAAATGGCATTTAAGTATAAACAAATAAATACAAATAAACAAAAAAGTAAATAAATTGAAAAAAGATATGCCATAACAGTAGTCAAAAGAAAGCTGGAGTGGCTATATTAATATCAGACAGAAGAACATTATCGCGCCGGCTATTTCATAATGATAAAGGAGTCAATTAATCAAAAGAGCATGACAACTCCAAATGTGAATAATAACAGTGCTTTAAAATAAATGAAGCAAAACTGAGAGACTGCAAAGAGACATATAAAAATCCAAAATTGTAGTCAGATATTTCAATACCACCTCTGAATAATAGAAAGAACAACTAGTGAGAATCAGCAAAGATATAGTGACCTGAACAATATTAATTTGATCTGATTGACATTTGTAGAGCACTTCCCACAACAACAGCAAACTATATAATATTTTTAGGTGCACATAGAAAATATACTGAGAGGGACCATATTCTAGACCATAAAGCACATCACGATAAAGTTAGGGAGAATCAAGTAATATAAAAAGAAAAGATATTCAGAATAAGAGAGATGGTGTTACTATAGATCAACAGATATTACAAGGATTATAAAAATATATTAACAACTTTATCCTTATAAATTCAATCACGTAGATGAAATGGAAAAATTCATTGAAAATCACAGACCTCATTAAAGGAGATAGAGATAATTGAAAACTTTATATCGAAGAAATTGAAATTGCAGTTTTAAAACTTCACACAACAAAGCTGTTAGGCCAAGATAGCTTCACTACTGAATTCTACCATTTAACAAAGAAATAAAACCAATTCTATTTGATCTCTACGATAAAATTGAATGAGAGGGAAGACTTCTCAATTCACTCTATGACTAGAGCATTATTCTAGAACAAAAACTAAACAAGGAAACTACAAGAACATAAAACTACAGCTCAATATTCCTTATGAATATAGAGGTAAAAATTTTAACAAAACTCTAGAAAATTGAATCCACTAACATATAGAAAAGACACATCATGACCAAGTGAGGTTTAATCCAGGAATACAATATTGGTTTGAGATTCAAAAATCAATGAGTGTAATTCACCATATTAACAGACCAAATAAGAAAGGAAAACCACACGATCATTCCAATAGGCACAGAAAAGCATTTGACCAAATCCAACATCCATTCCTAATAAACACTCACATTGAACTAAGAATACAAGAGAACTTCCTCAACCATTAAAAAGAGCATCTACAAAGTACCGATAGCTCACATGCTTAATCAGGACTGAATAGTTTCCCCACGAGATCAGGAAGATGACAATCATTCTGCTCTTATCATGTCTATTTGACATTGTACTGGAGGTCCTAACCGGTTGGTGAGAAAAAGAAACAAAGTCATCCCAATTAGAAAGGAATAAATAAAACTGTATTCACAGATGACATGATTAGTGAAATTCATAAAAAAGCTAGTAGAAGTAATAAATGAGTTTAGTAAAGTTAAAGAATATCAGTATAACAAAGATCAATATACCAAAAAATCTGGTTCTATATATTAGCAATGAATAACTAGAAACTAAATAAATAAAATATAATTATACATATATATACATGCATACACATATGTGTATATACATTATATATACATATATATATATACATATGTGTGTGTGTGTGTGTATACACACATGGGGTGTAATTGCTGGAGGCATATTCATGGCTAAGCTATTATCCTCACCCTGCCCTCTCCACAGGAAGCGCTTTAAAAAAAAACCAACAGGTCTCCTACAGCAGGCAAACAGCCCTGGCCCAAGATGCAATAAGTACAACATAGGAATTATAGTCAATGATATTGTAATGGCTATGTATAGTGTCACGTAGGTACTAAAGTAATCAAGGGATGGGATCACTTGTAAATTTTATATATATGTATGTGTATATATATATATATATAAAATCATTGTGTTGTATACCTGAATCTAATATAAAATAATATTGAATGTCAACTTTAATTAAAAATAAAATTTAAAAAATAAATTAAAATGTGTATTTTAAATAAAATAAAATAAATAATGAATAAGAACCAAAGAAAAAAGGTGACCAAATATCCACTGACAGCTATAAAATATTGCTGAAATTAATTAAAGAAGACCTAATAAATGGAAATATACATATCTGGTTCATGAATCAATAGACTCAATGATGTACATATATCAATGTTCCTTAAAGAGATCTATAGATTCAATGCAATACCCATCAAAATTCCAACAGCCTTTTTTTTTCAGGAATGGAAAATCTGATTTTCAAATTTACATGCAACTGCAACAGGTCATAAATAATGAAAACAATATTGAAAAAGAACAAAGTTGGAGGACTATCACCACTCAATTTCAAAACTTATTATAAAGATGCAATAATCAAAACATTATGATATTGGAGTATAGACAAATAGATCCATGGAACTGAAAAGAGTCCAGAAACAGACTCACGTACATATGAACAACTGATTTTTTATAAAGTTGCAAAGGAAATTAAGGGAAGAAAATATAATCTTTTCAACAAATAGTTCTTGAACAATTGGAAATCTATATGTTGGTTGGGGGAGGGAGAAAGAAAACTTTGATCTATACTTTGCCTATATGCAAAAATTAATTGAAACTGGATCAGAGACCTAAATGTAAAACCTGAAACTAAAAATTCCAAGGGAAAACATAAGAGAAAATTCTTGTTACCCTCATTAGTCAAAGATTTCTTAAATATAACACAAAACATGTTACCTATAACAAAATAAAATGATCAATTATACTATCAAAATTAAAGACACTGTTGAGAGAATGGAAAGAAAAACTACTCTAGACTGGAAGAAAACATCACAGAGCATGTATCTTATAAAGGACTCATATCTAGAATATATAAAGAACTCTCAAAACTCAATGATAAGCAAACAAACACTCCAATTTTTTAAAATGGGTAAAACATTTTAAGTTAATTAAAGGAAATATATGGGTGGCAAATAAGCAAATGAAAAGATGCTCAACATTATTAGTCATTACAGAAATTCAGACTATAACTATAGTGAGATACCACTACCTACCTATTAAAATGGCTAAAACATATCATGTATTAGTAGAGATGTGAAGGAATTGGAACTCTAATATGCAAGTGGTAGAAATGTAAAATGGTACGAAGTATTTGGAAAGAAATTTGGCATTTTCCTTGAAAATTCCTTCCTTATCATCCAGTCATTCCATTTCTAGATATTTTCCAAAGAGAAAAGATAGCATGCGTCCATCCGTACAAAGATTTGTATTTGAATGTTCCTAACAGCTTTGTTTGTAATAGTCTCAAACTGCAAACTTCCCAAATATCCATTAACAAGTGAAAGGAAAAACAAATTGTGGTCTATCCGTACAATGGAACACTAGTCAATAATTAAGGTTTATTTCATCTCAAACAAAGGAATCTCTCATGAGTGGTTTCATCCCTGTACAGGTTTGATCCTCTGGTGGTAAGGTCTCCACCACTAGAATCATTCCACTCTGGACTGGATATCTTCAGGTCAGGATTCTGTAGAAATAATCAAAACACCAGCTGGGAGTTGGGTTCCAGGGCTTTGAAGGTCCCTTCCAGTTCTTTAAATCTTCAATTTTCTACTTAAAATCTCCATGTGTTTGTGTTACTAGATAGGTTAATAATACATTTGCTTTGGGAAGATTTCTTAAGAAAGACTTGAAACACACACATAGACACATAGACACACTGACATTAAAAAGCCTCAATTTCAAAAGTTCAATTTGCTGAATACCTCATTTCCAAACCATTTCGGAAAATTGAGACATTATTAACCCTTGTCGTGATGCCTTCCATTAGAAATCTGGAAAGTTACTCTGGCACAGATGTACCTGACACTCAACCAGACTCAGGACTCAAGGAGCTGATGACAGGAGTTGCTATCCTGATCCCAGGCAGACATGCAGCAGGGGCTCTTTTCCAAAGCTTTAATGGAGCCAAGTAAATCAGCATTCTGATGCCCAGCCCAAGCCCCTGTTCCACTCAGGAAGGGAGATAGGAGTCACTCGGACTCATAAAATGGAAGCACGTTACCCACCTCGGGATGGTAAAAGCTCCGTGATTGCTATGACTTTTGACAGAAGCCTTCCTATAAACATCACGCCCAGAAAAACAGACAAGAGGAAGCTGATAGAAATTGATGATAAGAATACAATTCTCTTAGTTTTTCTTCAGAAATAATTCAACGCCTTTCAATTAATTTATGGAATCCATGTATTTGTGACAAGATATGAAAGCTCTCTCTGCAGGTGGCACTTTGGTTTTCATGGTGTAAGGAGAGGACAGAGACCAAATTCCTCATCAGTGTTCTCAGATTTTATTCTGTGGCAACGGTGAGATGATTAGATTCAGAGGGCTGCTCAGAACCATGTTAGAAAAACATCAAATAACCCTAGGGCATTTTATTCCATTTAATTTCCATTTGTACCCCAAAGAAAATAAACATCTTAACAGCTCAAGAGAGTAAAATTGTCAGGTGCAGTTGCCAAGATTAGAGAGAGATACAAGTGGGCTCTCTGAGTCGAGGGGGGCTACTGGGCTGCAGGCTCCCTCACTACTCCGGTCGCCTGGCCCCGGCAGAGCCATGCAGGGTTTGTAGGCACCACCCCTACAAAGACCTTATGACAGCCAGAAGAGTGAGCTGTCTCACCACGGAGGGGCTGAAATGGATTGTTTCACCAGAACCTTCATGTCCCAACTCTGTGGAGGCAGCCTTGGGGGTCCCAAAGCTCACAAGTCACAGGACTCTCCCCTCACCTTCCTGAGTATGTTTATTCAGTGCAAATCTGACCTCATGAAGTCTGCCATCAGAACACTCTAGGTAGGTCCTATTGAAAGTTCAGCCCTGCCTGCTGCAGTGAGGTCCTCTTTCTTTCCCACCTTTTGCCACCCCTCTTATTCTAGGTTCTTTTTCCAACCCTTCTTTCTTGTTCAAGCTGCTGCTGAGAGTCTGGCTGACATTGGATGACCCTGAGACCACACCATTGAGGCTTCTGTATCTCTGTCCTGGGCTGTGTCCACTCTGCCTCATCAGGCCTCCCCAGATGTAAGCCCAGCTTCCCTGAGCCCTTTCAGGATCCCAGTATTGCCTCACCTGCCCACTCCTGGCTTCTCTCCTGTAATGGTTAATTGTGTGTCAATTTGACTGGTCACATATGCACATTATTTCTGGGTGTGTCTGGAGGGCATCTGAATCAGCAAAATCACTAGATGGCACTCCCCAATGTGAGTGGCCACCATGCAATCGTTTCAGGACCTAAATAGAACAAAAGTCTGAGAAAGGCAAAATTCACTCCCCTTTTTTTCCTATCTCAGTGTTTGAGCTGGGACATCTCATCTCATCTTCTCCTGCCCTAAAATGGATTTATGTCATTGGCTCCCCTAGTTCCTAGGTCTTTGGACTTGGACTGAATTACACCACTGCTTTTTTGGGCCTCCAGCTGGCTGATGGCAGATCATTAGACTTCTCAGTCCCCAAAATTGCATTAGCCAATTCCTCTTAATATATATAATCTACTATTGGTTCTCTTGGTCTTGAGAACCCTTAATGATACATCTCTCTACGCTGCAGAGTCATGTTTCTGAGCGTCTATGGTGCCTCAAAGTCAAGCTCTCTAGAACAAGAGGCATATGCATGGCACAGGCACATTGCTCCCATCTGCCCTGGTTTTGTTCTGAGTCAGATGTGAGCATGGAAAGTTATCGGGATGTTTATTTCCAAAGCCCAGTGTTGACGCTTCTCTTCAAAAACATTTAGTTGTATTTCTTTAATGAACCAAGACTTCCATACAAAAAGAAAAAAAAAAAAGATGTACTTGCCAGGTCCTGACAGAGATATAAGCTGATTGCTCTGGTTTAGATTTGACAACTTTAAAATATACATGAATTCACTAGAATATCCAGGGTTGCTGGTTGCAAGATGTGGGTGATCCTAGTGACACAGTACAGACTCCCTATCAAGTCACATGCCCATCAGAGTACCATCCGAGAGCTGCTGCTATAGAGTGTGGATCTGTTGGATCTGGGGAGCTCTTCTGGAACCCCACATATATGTGTTCCCCTTGAAGTCCAGCTGCTCTAAGAAATCTTCTCCCCTTTCCTCCAGTGGCTGGCACAGTGGTAACATTTCTTCAAACATAATCAAGCCTCCCAGTCTAAACTCACTTTTGTCTTAAAACATTTTACCTTTTCCTTTACAATAGATAGTAAAGCTATGGAAAATAAACTGAGGTTTCAGAGGTCAGAGGAGGAAGTGAATATTGCTTCTTAAATTTCTTTCCAGGATATTCCCACTCCTGCCCCAGAATGTGTGTTGCTATGGTGATGGAGGAATGGATGCTAAAACTGGGAGACAGTGACATGTTGCAATGGGAAATGGGGTTTTGCAGGTTTAATGTCTTCTTTGAAATGTACCCCTTTTAGCAAACTAGCAGACGTCCCATGATCTAATAGGCTGGTAAGAAAACCTCTTCATAGTTTTCAGGCTCATGAATCTCTGTCTTCTGTGTGACCCTAAGCATCTGTATTAGTTATCTTTTGCCATGTTGAGATATAGAAGAAGCAGCTCCAAAACCACAGGAGTTTATAGCCACAAACTTGTTTCTTGCTCATGTTACATGTTGATTTGGCAGTGACTCTGCTTCAAGTATCTTCATCATTCTAGCAAAATAAGCTGTAGGGGCAGCTCTAACCTGGTGTTAGAAAGGACAAGAGTCTCAAGGTCTGGGTGGTTCTCACTAAATGCTCTTCTTGCTAAATGTTAAAATGTAGCACAGTATTTTAACTGGATGAGCTTGACCCAAATCCAATCAGGTGAAAAGAGGAAATCAACATGTAATTAACCGAATGGTGTATGTAAGCAATGACTAAGCCACCCTTAGGAAAGACAGAGTTTAGATGTGACTCCCCTGTCTCCTGTACCTGCCGCAAGTAAATAAAATTACCTGATGACAATCACATCTTGTGCTTTAATGAAACAAGATGGCAAACCCCTTGAATTTGTTAACACTGGGACAGGCCATTTTCTTGGCAAAGCTTGGTAAGGAAGAGAGCTGATGGAAACACTCATCGTTTCTTAAAACTTCTGCTGGGATATGGTTTATGTCACGTCTGCTCACATGCCATCAACCAAAGCAAATTGAGTAGCCAAGCCTGAAGCCAATGGGGGGAGGTTACAGGGAGGGTACAGAATTGATGGGTCCAGAGAGGAGCAGAGAACCTGTGGGACAAATAATATAAACTACTGCAGATCCCAGGGAGCTATGGTCACTTGAAAGGGAACCCTGGTCTGCTGACATATCAAGACAAAAATATCAAAAAAATTAAAATACTTTAAATATGTTGGAAGAAAGTTGTGATAGATGTTATGACTCATTCAGAAATGTTCTCCTTGCAGATTAGTATACCTTAAAAGGATAAATTGGTCCTGTTCAAACTCAGAAAACCATTTAGAGCCTTTTTGGTTTTTTAGAAAACCAAAAAAGATGCCAAAGCTTTTTAAAAGAGGTCATTAGCAATGTACATGGTAAGTTATCCCCGACTTATTAAAAAAGAGAATGATTTTATAAATGAGTCCATTAGTAAGTATTGATGAGATATTAGGGCTCTGAGAACTGGTTGAACAGGAGGGAAAGGAAGATAATTAGAGAAGTTAGAAATCTGTTATTTTGTGAGCTTACCAAAAGAAATTATTCTTACATTCACCCTCTGGCCAATAGTTAGAAAGGCTTTGCAAAGGACCTGCACGGAGCTGGGCACAGCTGAGAGGAAAGTGGTTCTGGCACCACCTGCAACTTGGAGGCTCATATCTAGGTGGGGATGGAGAGATAAACATTTAAACTAATAAACTGCAACCCCATGTGCAATGGACAATACTAGAAGAAAGTACCAAAAAAGGGGGTAATTTCCCTCTGAGGGGTGTAATATCTTGTGTTCTGAAAGGTGAACAGGCACCAAGAAAAGAGGAAAGCTGGGAGGGCACTCAAAGTGAAGGGAACAGCAAATGCATGAGCAGGAGGGCATAAAATTGCTCAGTGCATGAGGGCAGGGCTGCCACTAGCTGTGGTGAACACATATATGAATTAGAAAAGATACCACTTTTATACAGTTTTAAAAATCAGTTAGGAATTGTATTGTGTGCTCTGCTAAGTGTGCGCTCGTGAAGGTTTATATAGGAGAGCAGTTTCAATAGGATGACCTCTGTGGTCTAGAATAAGTTAGTATATGTGTCCATGATGCGAAAATCCTTACACATGGCTTCTTTGTTCAGTTCACAACCTGAACACCTGTACATGCAGGGCCTTGTCGATAGGACTCCAAGCATTTAGTGTTGTTAGAAAATAAAGTATAATCCTATGTGGCTGGGGGCCTGTGTTAGGGGGTGATGTTGAAGGGAAGAGGAAACAGTGTGGAGAGATACGGTTTAAAAGATGGGTAGAGCCACATTGTGAAGGGCCTGTTAACATTTGGCTATAAAGCGCCAAAGAAAAAGGAGTGTTGAGGCAGCATCTCCAGGAGCCCACTATGGCTGCAGAGAGGGTGTGGGAGCGTGAATACGGATCCCAAAATATCCAGATTCTAACCCCTGGAACCTGTGAATTTACCTTAGATGGCAAATATGACCAAGTTAAAGATCTTAAGATGGGTTAGAAAAGAGAGGCAGGAGAGTTTAGACTACAAAAAAGGAAGAAGGAGACGTGATGATGAAAGCAGAGTGAGGTTTAAAGATGCTGCACAGTTGGCTTTGAAGACAGAGGAAGGAGTCATGAGCTTAGGAATGCAGCTCTAGGAACTGGAAAAGGCAAGGAAACGGACTCTTGCTTAGAGCCTCCAGAAGGAGCATGGCTCTGCTGCCCCCTCAGTTTTGGCGCCATGAAACCATTTTGGATTTTGACCTTCAGAACTGTAGGAGAATAAGTCTGTGTTGCTTTAAGCTACTGAATTTGTGATAATTACTTGCCACGGACATAGGGCATGCCATAGAGCAACAGCCCCCAGACTTTTTGGCACCAGGGACTAGTGATCCTGTGAGAATCTAATGCCTGATGACCTAAGGTGGAGCTGAGGTGGTGATGCTAGCTCTGGGCAGCGGCTGCAAATACAGATGAAGCTTTGCTTGCCAGTCCACTACTTACCTCCTACTGTGCGGCCCAGTTCCTAACAGGCCACAGACTAACAAACACATAGAGGGCATGTCACAGGCGGTTGGTTACAGAGGGCAGGTCACAGAAGGCAGGTCTTGGAATAGCCATAGCCTGAACTAGAAGACTCTAGGTAACATGAGAACACTGGAGCTGCCAGAAAAAATACTAGAACTTGTATTTTTATCTATTTTTTTATTGCATCCTTTTATAGTATACTAGTGTTAACTTAAAAATAAAATGCCTTTCAAAGTGAGAGACAAACAACCATTTATTTGAGAACAATAAGAATAGCTCTTCTAGTATCATTAATTCAGGAAGAAGCCCTAATAACGTAGCAATTAGGAGACAAAGGCAATGGGTATTTATGAAAAAGGGAAGGGGAACAACTACATCAATAGAAGAAAGGCATCTCTATTGGTGTAGATAACATAACAAAGTGACATTAATTCTAAACAATGCTTTTAGTTTCAGTCCAGTAGTCATAATAACTGCTTTATTGCAGTGACTACAAAGGGACACCAAAGAAGACCACTTAGGACTACTCTGAGGACTGTACCAACTGAGAGGCAGGAAGGGAAGTGGGGAGACCTGCAAAGGCCCAGCAGGAAATGAGAGGACAGTGACAGCAGTCATGGGAGACCTGTGGAGCTCGATGAAAAGGCCTGCCATCATCTGTCACTGGCCCCTGACTTGTGGATTGATGAAGGTGCCTGCCATTTGGAAGACTGAGAGAATGGGTTGGCTGAGTGTGAGGAGCCGATAGGCATCGAAGGTAGTTGAATAAACAAACTCATGGTTCAATGGAAAAAGCAGGGTTGGGATCATTCATTTGAGAGTGGTCAAAACCTGAGGGACACAGGGAGGGAAGCTGTGGTCCCAGTGGGTAGGGCTGGAAAGAAATGAAGGAGTAAGAGAAAGGTGAAGAAAGGCCTCATCAGGACAGAGGACTCAGAGGCACTAGAGACAGGAAGGTAAGAGCAAAGTGGCTTCAGTCGCTCCAAGAAGCAGGTGGGATGAAGAAAGCTCTGTTGGACTTGAAGTTGGGGCATCACTGGAGACCGGGCTAAGGTAGAGCCCGTGGCAGGGCTGGGAGTGAAGCCAGGTGGGACCTGACTCAGCAGGAAATCAATTGCAGGTGAGAAAGGAGGTTTCTTCACCTTGCCTGATTTTTTGTTCATCAGAAAGGGACAAACAAAGCTGCCTTTTAAAGAAAAATTTGTAGTTATTTGCAGGAAACCTGAAATGGTGAGGGATGAGGTCAGGGCTCATAAAATGGAGAATTTGTTTAAAAGCTTTTTCACAATAGAGTTTGGGTGGCAGGGTGGGGGGAACTGCCCTAACCTGAAGCTTTCTGTACTAGCACACTACACCCACCTCTCATTTCCACAGGTGTGTGTCTGGATCACACCAGGCCTGGGAGATGGTCCCTTAATGAGGCTAAAGTCTCCAAGCATTGTAAGCATACCCTCTATTTTTTTTTTAGGCATATTTGTGTGAGGCAGTCATTTTTTTGTTTGTTTGGCTTTTTCTTATTTTCCAATGAATTTAAATAAGCACACATTAGCTTTAGTAAACAGAACATGATAAAATAAATGTGCAGGATGAGGGGTTGCTGTGATTTCTTTTGGTTTTTAATGAAATAAGTTTTAGTCCTTCCTGTCACTCCCAGTCCTGCTGCAAACAGCATCGATATTCCACCCCCACAGTACTATCTATAATATGATGAATTACATCAGCATCCCCACCTTCTGGAATAGTGGGCTGACTCTTTTGGAGGGGATGCTGGGAAGAGTGGCACAGGATGCAGTGGCCAAAGAAATGACCAATTTGAGATTCTGAGTCATGAATTGTCATAATTAGAAGGCAGACGGGATGCTCTACTATTGCTGTATTTGCTGCCTGTTCCTGCAAAAGTGTTGGGAATTAAAATAATAAGCTTTTAAAACAAGAGCAAGGCAGATCTCTATTTAATGACCCATACCCGTGCATTAGATCCAGATAAACCTGTACCTGAGTGGTTCTGGAGAAGCCAGATTGAAATGTCACCTCCAGGAGACTGCCCCAACCTCCCCCACCACAACCCCCACACAGATGAGCAAGAAGAAACCCAAGAAGATGGAGCCTGGAGCCCTCATAAAAACAGGTTAAGAAAGGAGTTCAGGAACACTGCCAGCAAGGGCTAGGGAATCCGGATGACGTACTGGGGAAGTATAATTTTGCCATTACAAAGTAAATCACTACAGGAGAAACATCCGACTTTTAACAACCTTTTTAACAACCGCCTCTTGTGAGAGAAAGCCTCTGCTGAGACCAAGTCTTGGTGGGGATGGGATAGGCCTGGGAAGAGGGAAAGCTGGCTGGGGGAAGGGAAATAGCCTGCTCTGGAAACCAGACTACATGACATGGAGACATCCTTACAGATCAGCAACATCAGCATTCCCCATCAGCCAAGTGCCAGCCTGGGCCAGTTCATCATGAGATCAACATTTCAAACTTGGGGAACTTGAGAAGGAAAAGTAAGGGAGGGCTGCATGGGGGATGCCAAACCTTTCACTGCTTAGATCTGTGTACAAGCCTTTTTATAGTCCCTGTGGATGATCTCGCCATCCTGGCTTTCGAAGGAGTTACACCGGAATCCCAGCTTTTTGACCAACCTCCTCTTGGCCACCCAACCACACACACTTCCTTCCCCCACCAATAGCACTGTGAAATGCATGGAGCCCCAAATTGAGCTGCATTCCCTCCTCTCTGCACTCTGAGCATCTCACTCCTCCAATGTACCTTCTGCAGGGCATGATGTGGCAGGGAATCTGGTGTCCCTTCCCCAGTAGCCATCTAGTGTGGTAGCTGCCAAGGCTGCACCTTCCTGTCTTCCTGCTAACACAACCGTAATTGGGTTCAGATACCAGGTGAAGTGCCTTCGTTTCCAGGGATGGCAGTCTTGGTCCCTGGCCTAATGCTGGGCACATGGAATATGGCTCTGGCCAAAATGATGTATGGGGAGGTCTGCTTGAAGTCTTCTGGGAAAGACATCACTCCCTGAAAAGGACAACGATCGAGCAAACATAAAACCTTTTGCCTCCCTGGCCTTCCTGTCTTTGAATATGAATGCCATGCCTGGAGCGATGGTGACCATACTCTAAGGATAGTAAAATGGAGAAAGAAAGAGTATGGGTTTTCTTGACGTTGCTGAGCCACCGAAGCAAATGCAGAACACCCACCTCCAGACTTTTTGCCATAGGAGATGACTGTCTATTAATATGGGATTGTCACTTGTTGCCAAGTGCACACCGAGAAACCTTTGTGGTCTCCTCCATTAACGTCCACCCATCAGTGATGTTTGCACTTATCCACCTCCAGTTTGGATGTTCCTTGGTACTCAGCCTGACAGTTCTCCCTGTTTTGCCCAGGTTCGCCAGCCAGAAGAGTAAGTGGTGGCAGGTCTCAGGACTGAAAATGGAATCTGGGGTAACCCTGCCTCAAGACCAAGCCAGATAAGCCCGTGGACAATGGCAGCAGCTGGAGATTTGGGATTCCAAACTCCAAGAAATTAGTGGGAATTTGCCATGGTAGCCTCGAAGACAAGGTCCTAGTTACTTCTCTGATCATCATGGCAAAGTAGAAATAATAGCTGGCTCAGAAAGTGGGAGGATTTGGGTCTTTCTTTTTCTTAACTTAATTTACTTTTGTTTTATATTAGATTCAAGTATACAGCACAGTGGTTAGACACATATATATAATTTACAAGTGATCCCACCCTCTCGATTACTCTAGTACCCACCTGTCACTATACATAGCCATTACAATATTATTGACTATAATCCCTATGTTGTATTTTACACCCCTGTGACTATTTTGTAACTACCAATTTGTATTTGCTTTCTTCACCTTTTCCATCTAGTGCCCCAAGCTCCCTTCCCATGTGGCAATCATCAATTTGTTTTCTGTATCTATGACTCTGTTTTTGTTTTGTTTATTCGTTTTGTTCTTTTGATTCCGCGTGTAAGTGAAATCCTATGGAATCTGTCTTTGTCTGACTAATTTCACTTAGCATAATATCCTCTAGGTCCACCCATACCATTGCAAATGGTACGATTTCATTTTTTATGGCTGAATAATATTCCATTGTGTGTGTGTGTGTGTGTGTGTGTGTGTGTGTGTGTGATGACTTCTTCATCTAATCATCTTTTAATGGGAACTTAGGTTGATTCCATATCTTAGCTATTGTAAATTGCCCTGCAGTGAACATAGGGATGCATAAATCTTTTTGAATTAGTGTTTTGGTTTTCTTTGGATAAATATCCAGAAGTGCAATTGCCGAGTCATAAAGTAGTTCTATTTTTAATCTTCTGAGGAAACTTCCAACTGTTTTCCATAGTGGCTGAACCAATTTGCAATCCCACCAAAAGTGTACCCTTTTTCCACATCCTCACCCACATTTGTATTTTGATTTACTGATGATAGCCATTCTGACAGGTGTGAGGTGATATCTCATTGTGGATTTAATTTGCAATTCTCCAACAATTAATGACCTTGAGCATCTTTTCATATGTCTATTGGCCTGCTGTATGTCCTCATTGGAGAAATGCCTATTCAGGTCTTCTGCTCATTTGTTAATTGGATTTTTTTTGGCATTGAGTTGTATGAGTTTTTTTATAGATTTTGGATATTAACCTCTTATCAGATGTATTATAGGCAAATATCTTCTCCCATTCAGTAGTTTGCCTTCTTGTTTTTTTGATAGTTTCGTTTACTGTGCATAAACTTTTCAGTTTGATGTAGTCCCATTTGTTTATTTTTTTTTCTTTTGTTTCTCTTGCCCGAGGAGATAAATCAGAAAAAAAATGTTACGAAGAGCAATGTCAAAGAGTTGGCTGCCTATGTTCTCTTCTAAGATTTTTATGGTTTTGGGTCTTATATTTAAGACTTTAATCTACTTTAAGTTTATTCTTGCATATGGCATAAAAAGGTTGTCCAGTTTTTTCTTTTCTTTCATTTTTTTTCAGCATGTATTTGTCCAGGTTTCCCTAGCATCTAAAATTGAAGAGAATGTCTTTACCCAATTGTACACTCTTGTATCCTTCATAAATTAATTGATCATGTAGGCGTGGGTTGATTTCTGGATTTTCCTGTTACATTGATCTATGTGTCTGTTTTTATGCTAGTACCATGCTGTTTTGATTACTATAGCTTTGTAGTATAGCTTGATATCAGGCAATGTGCTACATCCAACTTTGTTCTTCTATCTCAAGATTGTTGTGGCTATTCTGGGTCTTTAATGGTTCCATATAAATTTGTGGATTATTTGTTCTTGTCTGTGAAAAAATGCCATTGGTACTTTAATAGAGATTGCATTGAATCTATAGGTTGCTTTGGGTAGCATTTTAACAATGCTAATTCTTCCTATTTATGAGCACAGTATATGCTTCCATTTCTTCATATCTTATTCATTTTCTGTCTTCAGTATCTTATAATTTTCCAAGTACTGGTATTTTACTGTCTTGGTTAAATTTATTCCTTGATGAAATTGTAAAAGCATCACTTTCTTAATTTCTCTTTCCGATAGCTCATTATTGGTATATAAAATACAACTAATTTATGAATACTAATTTTTTTATCCTGCTACTTTACCGAATCTATCGGTTCTAACAATTTTGGGGGGTGGAATCTCTGGGTTCTCTCTATATAGTATGACGTAATCTGTGAATTTTGACAGTTTTACTTTTTCCTTTCCAATTAGATGCCTTTTATTTCTTTTTCTTATCTGATTGCTGTGGCTAGGACTTCCAATACCATGTCGAAAATAGTGGTGAAAGTGGACATCTTTATCTCTTTCTTGACCTTAAGGAAAATGCTTTTAGCTTTTCCCCATTTAGTATGATGTTGGCAATGGATTTATCAATATGGCCTTCATTATATTGATGTATGTTCACTTGGCTGAGAGTATCATAAATCAATGTGGATTTTGTCAAGCACTTTTTTTTTTGCATCTGTTGATATGAACATATGCTTTTTATCTTTTGATTGTTAATGTGGTGTGTCACATTAATTGATTTGCAGGTATTGAACCAACATTGCATCTCAGGACAAAAATCCCACTTGACCATGGTGTAAGACCTTTTTAATATATTGCTGAATTTGGTTTGCTAATATTTTGTTGAAGATTTTTGTGTCTGTGTTCATCAGGAATATCAGCCTATAATTTTCTTTTTTTGTAATGTCTTTGTCTGTTTTTGGAATCAGGGTATACTGGTGGTCTTGTGAAAGGAGGTTGTGAGCCTTCCCTCTTCTTGAATTTTTGGAAATAGTTTGACCAGAATAGATGTTAATTCTTTTTTTAAATATCTTGGTAAAATTCACCTGTGAGGCCATCTGGTCCAGGACTTTTGTTTTGGGGGGAGGTTTTTGATTACTGATTCGATTTCATTAGTAGTCATTGGTTGGTTCAGATTTTCTGTTTCTTCTTGACTCAGTCTTGGGATATTGTATGTTTCTAGGAATGTATCCACTTCTTCCATATTGTTCAAATTGTTGGCATACAATTGCTTGTAGTATTCTCTTATAATTTTTTGTATTTCTATGAAGTCAGTTGTCGCTTCTCTTGTTTCTGATTTTATTTGAGTCTGAATCTGGTTAAAGGTTTATCAATTTTGTTTATATTTTCAAAGAGCCAGATCTTGGTTTCATCGAACTTTTGTATCTTTTTCTTTTCTTTCTTTCTTTTTTTTAGACTCTATTTTATTAATTATTTCCTTCCTTCTACTCACTTTGGGTTTTGATTGCTATTCTTTTTCTAGTTACTTTAGTGTAAGGTTAGACTGTTTATTTGAATTTTTTTTGTTGTTGTTTCTTGAGGTAGGTCTTTATTGTTTTAAATTTCCCTCTCAAGACTGCTTTCGCTGTGTCCCGTGGATTTTGAGCTGCTTGTTTTTGTTTTCATTTGTCTGCAGGTATCTTTAGATTTCTTCTTTGATTTCATTGTTGACCCATTTGTTGTTTAGTAACATGTTATTTAGCCTTCATGTGTTTGTGTATTTTTCAGTTTTTTTTCTCGTAATTGATTTTTAGTTTCATACCATTGTGTTTGGAGAAGATGCTTGATATGATTTCAATCTTCTTAAGACTTATTTTGTGGCCTAATATGTGGTCTATCCTAGAAAATGTTCCATGTACGCATGAGAAGAATGTATATTCTGTTGCTCTGGGGTGAAATGCTCTAAAAATATCAATTAAATCTGTCTGATCTAGTGTGTCATTTAAGGCCGCTGTTTCCTTGTTGATTTTCTACCTGGCAGATCTGTCAATTGGCATCAATGGGGTGTTAAAGTCCCCTACTATGGCTGTATTACTGTTGATCTCTCTCATTATGTCGATCAATATTTGCTTTGTATATTTTGGTGCTCCTTTGTTGGGTTATGTCCTCTTGTTGGATTGATTCCTTTATCATTGTATAATATCCTTTTTTGTCTCTTATTGTAGCCTTTGTTTTAAAGTCTATTTTGTCTGATGTAAGTATTGCTACCCCAGCTTTTTTTTTTTATTTCCATTGGCATAAAATATCATTTTCTATCCCCTTTCTTTCAGTGTATGTGTCTTTCGATCTGAAGTGGGTCTCTTGTAGACAACATATGTATGCGTCTTGTTTCCTTATCCAGTTGGCTACCCTATGTCTTTTGATTGGGCCATTTAATTCATTTACATTTAAAGTGATTATTGATAGGTACATAGTTATTGCCATTTTATTATTCATATTATGTTTCCTCTCCTCCTCCTCCCCACTCTCCCTTATTTCTTAAAGAATTCCCTTTAACATTTCTTGTAATACTACTGGCTTGGTGGTGATGAACTCCCTTAGCTTTTTCTTGTCTGGGAAGCTCTTTATCTCACCTTCAATTTTAGTTGATAGCTTTCCTGGGTAAAGTATTCTTGATTGTAGGTCCTTGCTTTTCATCACTTTGAATATTTTGTGCCAGTCCTTTTTGGCCTGCAAAGCTCTGTTGAGAAATCAGCTGACAGTCATATTTACAATGGGAGCTCCCTTGTAAGTAACTAGCTGTCTTTTTCTTGTAGTTCTTAGAATTCTCTCTTTGTCTTTAACCTTTGCATTTTAATTATGATGTGTCTTGGTGTGGGGCCTCTTTGGGTTCTTCTTGTTCAGGACTTCCTGTGCTTCCTGGACTTATATGTCTAGTTCCTCCTTCGGGTTAGGGAAAGTTTTCCAATATTATTTCTTCAAATAGTTTTTTATTTCCTTGCTCTCTCCTTTTCTCCTTCTGGTACTCCAGCATGTGAGCATTGTCATGCTTAATTTTGTCCCACAGGTCCCTTAAACTTTTCCCATTTTTTTATTCTTTTTCTTTTTTTGCTTTTTGTTTGTGTGTTTTCTGCTACCTCTGTCGGGGGCTGTTTTGACTAAGATGGCTGCCAGGCCGAAAATGGCTGCTCAGCAGGGCTTCCTGCCAAGGCCACGTAAGCCTCCCGGATGTATCTGCCTCGCTTCCCGCCAAAGGGACTTTCCGCGGGTCTTTCCGTCCGGCCCCTTTGTGTTACACAGTATCTCCTGACTGCCTCTAGACAATCAGCCCCGCTAACGCAACATCACCCGATCACACCCTATGTAAGCCTGCAGCGAGCCTTAATAAACGAGACTTGATCAGAAAGCCTGTCTTGTCTCCATTCTTTGCGTCGTCTTGTCTCCCTCCCCTCCCCGTTCTGTCTTAGGGTCCCTGTTGACTGTCCCGTGGGCCGGGACATACCTCAGCTTCCAAATTGCTGATTTAATCCTCTGCTTCATCCAAACCACTGTTGATTCCTTCTAGTGTATTATTCATGTCAGTTGTTTCATTCTTCATTTCTCACTGGTACTTTCTTATGGTTTCTATGTCCTTTCTTATGCTTACTATTTCTTCGTTGACATTCTCACTGAGATCATCTATTCTTCCCCTAAGTTCATTGAGCTTCCTTATTACCAACATTTTGAACTCTGTATCTGATAGATTGCTTGCCTCTATTTCAATAGGTCTTTTTCTGGAATTTCCTCCTGTTGCTTCATAGGGGACATATTTCTTTGTTTTCTCTTCTGACTGCCTCTCTATGTTCATTTTTATGTATGAGGGGGATTTGCTACATCTCCTAGCTGTGGCTGGGTGGCCTCATGTAGTAGGTACCCTGTGTGGCCGGCCCAGTGGCGCATTATCCTTGATCACCTAGGCCAGTGGCTCCAGTAGTGTCCCTTGTGTGGGTTGTGTGTGCTCTGCTATTGCAGCTAAGCTTTGATTGCTGTAGGCACATCAGTGGGTGATATTGTCTCTCAGGCTAGCTGGCAGTGAGGACTGGCCATGCCCACAGGTTATAAACTTCTGTATAGGGGCTGACCCCATGGAGTGGGAATTGCCCCAGTGGTCTTGTGTGTCTGTTGAGACCACCCTTTGGGTGGGCTAGTAAGTGGTACTTTGTTGTGGTCTCATGCCAGCCTCAAGGTATGTTTGTTCTCTGGCCTCTGGGGAGGGGATTCCCACGCATGCCAAGGTCAGCTGCTACCTGTGACCTGGCTGGGACTACCTGGTAGTAGCTACAAAGCAATTCCCCGTTGTTCTCTGCCTGTGCTGCACCTGGAGGTAAGTGGTAGAGGTCACACTGCAAACTCAGGCTAGCTGCCAGCAGTACCAGGCCTGGGACAGCTTAGCTAAAGGAACAGGTCCCCTAAGCCCTGAGGCTGCCTACTGGCTGCCCACAGGATCACCAGCTAAGAGAGCCTTGGGCAACACACAAGTTGAGTAAGGCAGGGTTTCAAGAAGTTACCAGGTTGGGGAGAGTTGTGTTACCCAGGTTAGTGCCAGTGTTGAGCTTGTGGCCACTTGGAAAAGTCTCAGATTACACTGAGGCTAGCCACCTCCCTCCTCAGGCTTGCAGACCCCTACAATTAGTTAAGCAATACTCCAGCTTGGGCCAGGGCTATTTGCCTACCACAGGAAGCCTGTTGGTTTTGTTAAAAGGGCCTCCTGTGGAGCTGTAATTTTCCAGCCAGCACACTACCTGTCTCAATGCATTCTCTTTTTTATATTTTTAATTATAGGAGTGATGCTCAGTTAGTCTTCAAATAGTTTCCCAAGTTGATTGTTCTATAATTTAGTTGTAATTTTAATGTGGTCATGGGAAGTGGCAAGCACAGCCTTTACCTACTCCATCATCTTGACTGGTCTTGAGTGAAATATACTAAACAATGTAACATTATGTTAGTATGATGGAATGATTTAAAATTTGTATTTTCAGGAAATACATCTACTTAACATTAATCACTGTATGAAGTTACCAAAATTTTTATTTCTTATGATGAGAACTTTTAAGATCTACTCCCTTAGCCACTTCCAAATATTCAATACAGTATTACTAATGGTAGTCAGCATATTATATATTATACCCCATGACTTATTTATATTATAATAGGAAGTTTTTACCTTTTGACCCCTTCATCCATTTTGCTGCCCCCCTCTTACCCTTTGCCTCTGGCAACCACCAATCTGTTCTCCATATCTATGAACTCAGTTTTTGGTTTTTTATTTCTATTTTTTAGATTTTACATGTAAGTGAGATCATACAGTGTTTTTCTTTCTTTGTCTGACTTATTTCACTTAGCATAATGCCCTCAAGTTCCATCCATGTTATTGCAAATGGCAAGATGTCCTTTTTTATGGCTGAGTAATATTCCATTGTATATACATACCACAACTCGTTTATCCACTTGTCTATCGATGAACACTTAAATTGCTTCCATATCTTGGCTATTGTAAACAATGCTGCAGTAAACATAGGCTGGATATATCTTTTCAAATTAGTGTTTTGGATTTCTTTGCATAATGATCCAGAAATGAAATTACTGGGTTGGGTCGCAGTTCTATTTTTAATTTTTTGAGGAACCTCTATACTGTTTTCCATAGCGGCTACACACACTTACATTCCCATCAACACTATGCAAAGGTTTCCTTTTCTCCACATCCCTGCCAATATTTGTTGTTATCTCTTGTCTCATTGATAATAGCCATTCTAACAGGTGTGAGGTGATATTTCATTCTGATTTGCATTTTCCTGATGTTAATGATGTTGAGAACCTTTTCATGTACCTGTTGGCCATCTTTTTGTCTTCTTTAGGAAAATGTCTCTTCAGATTCTTCGTCCATATTTTAATCAGATTGCTTGTTCCCTTAGTTTGTGTTTTTTATGCTATATATACATACATATTGTATATTACACACCTCATGTGTATATATATGCCATATATATGTGCCATATATACATGTATATATGCCATACACACACACACACACATATCATTGTATTTTATTTATTTTGTTTCCAATTATTCATTGCTAATATATAAACAGGTTTTTTGATATATTGATCTTTGGTATACTGATATTCTGTAAATTTACTAAACTCATTTATTACTTCTACTAGCTTTTTTGTTGATTTCACTAATAATGTCATCTGTAAATACAGTTTTACTTATTCTTTTCTAATCTGGATGACTTTGTTTCTTTTTCTTGTCTTTTCCACTGGTTAGGACTTCTAGTACAATGTCAAATAGACATGGTAAGAGTAGAAATGACTGTCGTCTCCTGATCTTGTGGAGAAAATGTTCAGTCCTGATTAAGCATGTGAGCTATCGGTACTTTCTAGATGCTCTTTTTAATGGTTGAGAAAGTTCTATTGTATTCCTAGTTTGATGTGAATTTTTATTAGGAATTGTTATTAGATTTGGTTGTATGCTTTTCCGCACTTATTAGAATGATTGTGCAGTTTTCCTTTCTTATTTAGTCTGTTAATATGGTGAATTACACTGAATGGTTTTTGAATATCAAACCAATATTGCATTCTTGGATTAAACCTAACTTGGTCATGATGTGTTTTTTCTGTATGTCAATGGACTCAATTTACTAGAGTTTTGTTAAAATTTTTGCCTCTATATTCGTAAGGAATATTTGGCTGTTTTTTAATTTTCTTCTAGTGTCCTTGTCTAGTTTTCATTTTAGAATAATTCTGTAGTTACAGAATGAGTTGAGAAATATTCCTTCTTATTCAATTTTCTGGTAGAGATCAAATAGAATTGGTTTTATTTATTTGTTAAATGGCAGAATTCAATGCCATATTCTCCCTGATCACCTGTGCCAGTTGCTACAATAATGTATCTTGTGAGTCTGTGTTCTCTCCTGTCGCAGCTAAGCTTTGATTGCTGTAGGCATGTCAGTGGGTGGGATTGCCTCGCAGGCTTACTGACAGTGAAGATTAGCCATGCCCACAGGGTATAAACTGCTGTGTGGGGGCTGACTCCACACAGTGAGGTTTGCCTCAGTGGTCTTCTGTGTCTATTGAGACCACCCTTTGGGGGTGCTGCTTATGGGGCTAGTAAGTGGTACTTTGTTGTGGTCCGATGCCAGCCTCAAGGTATGTTCTTTCTTCTTTGGTCCGTTGGAAGGGGCCTCTGTGTAGTCCAAGTTCAGCCACTGCCTTTGAATGCTCATGGCTGCCTGGTAGTAGCTACAAAGCAATCCATGATTTGTTGCTGCCTGTGCTGAACATGGAGGCAAGTGAGAGAGAGTACACTGTGATCTGAGTCCAGTCGTCACCAGTATTGGATCTGGGACTAATTAGCTAAAGAAAGGCTCAGGGCACCCTGCCAGCTGCTCGTAAAGCTCAGCAGCTGAAATAGTTTTTGGGTGGTACGTGAGTTGGGTGGTGCAGGAACCCAGAGAGCCACTGGGATAAAGTGAGCAGATTTCACCCAGCCAATGCTGATTCAGGTTTTGTGCCAATGCTGAGCCTGTGGCTATAGTCTCAGAGCATAGCAGTGCTAGTTGCCGCCTGCCTCGATCCCACAAATACTCGAGATTTGTTCAAGAGAATCTGCAGCTCGAGTGGTGCTGGTTGTCTGCCACTGAAAGTTTCTTTTGAGTTGCACAAGGCAAGGACTGCTGATTGCTCTTGATAGTGCCCCTGCGGAGAGCACAGGGTGGGTCTGGTTTCCAGGGGCTATTTGTGAATTGGGTGGTACAGGGTGTCATGTGATGGAGCAAACCAATCTCACCAGGCTGATGCAGATTCAGAATTGGCTTTGTAGGGGAAGGGTTCAGTACAGGCATGATGGCGTCTGCCTGGAGCCTACACAGGAGGACAAAAGGACAATGGCAGCTATCTCTTCAGTCGTCACCCTTAAGCCACACAACGCAGTCTTTTCCTGTATGTCTCTTGCACCTCCTGAGCTGCTGACCCCTCTGCTGGAGCTTGGGATGAGTGTGAGCGTGTGAGTTTGTGCACGGGCCCTTTAAAGAGACACATGGATTTCCAGGTTCCTTTTGTCCCACCTGGATGTTCAGAATTCCCACAGATTTTTATAGTAAGATTTTGAGGGGACTCCTCTTCCTGGCACTGGAAGCCCCAATGTGGGACTAGGACCCCTCACTCCTTCTGAGGGATCTCTGCAGCTGAGATATCCCTCCTAATGCTCTACCACCAGGACTGGGGCCAGCTCATTTCCTGTCTCCACCTCTCCTGCTGGTCTAAATGTTATAGGCGATGTGCTCAGCTAGACATTAGGGGTTCTCCAAGTTGATCGTTCTATAATTTAGTTGTAATTTTAATGCGGTCATAGGAGAAGATGAGCACCTTCTCCTTACCTATGCCTCCATCTTGACCCACTCTCTGGGCCTTTCTTTATGGAGCCAGCCAGGTACCCATAAGGTGCTCCTAAGCTGTGGCACAGGAGGAGGAATGCTGTAGAAGTAGCTGCAGTCCAGTGGCTGGCCTGGGCTCGGCCTCAGCATTTGAAACACTGCTAACATATGTTGTCATTTGAAGGGTGTCAGAAGCCCACCACATCCCTAAAAGTCCTCTCAGGTGTCTTAAACATCAGCATTAATGCAGTTTTTATAGTATTAAGCAATGCCTTTTTTTTTTTTCCTTTTTTTCTTTTTCTTTTGTCCCTATGTACAAGCAGGGCAATGATTTTTTTTTCTCTGGAAGATTTGGGTGGAATAGAAATCATCAGAAAGCCAAAGGGAAACGACAGTCTGCAAACATTTTCTGTAAATGGTAAACAATTTAGGCATTGAAGGGCCATGTGATCTCTATCACAACTGTTCACCATCTGCCACTGTGGTGTGAAATCAGCCACAGACAATATGCAAATGTGGGTGTGGCTGTATTGCAATAAATCTTCACTTATGAACAAGGAAATTTTGATTTGATGTAATTTTCACATCATGATATATTATTTTTCTGATTTAAAAAATGTAAAAACCATTTCTGGATTTCAGTCATACAAAAATAGGTCACAGGCTAAATTTAGCTCATGGGCCACGGTTTACTCTCCCCTTGGATAGAAGCACTCTGGAGGGTATTCTATTTAGAAGGCGTGGAGATGAGCAGTCAGTTATCTGATGAAAGGATAGTCTTATTGGTGAAAGCCTAAAGAAACCCTGCTAGGGGTGGCTGTCTGAGTAAAGGAGCTCTTAGAACCAATGAGGTGGTCAAGTGCTGTTGATTTTGCCTTTTCCTCTGTGCTTTGGCCCATGTGTCAGCAAGTTCATAAGCTCCAGCTGGTGGACCTCCAAGCATGGGAAAGTGTGAATACTCCCTCCCAAGGGAATGAATAGATTAAAGGAGTTTTATCACTTGCAACAGGCTCCAGCTGCTCCTGGGGAACTTCATGGGTGGCATAGCACACCACACAGCTGTGGGCATGACACTGGTCTGCAGCAAAGCTGCCTTGGGCTGCTGGGCCAACAGGAGCCATTTGACAGCTCAATGTGAAAAGGAGCCACAGAGGAAAGGTCCTGGAGAAACGGGAGAAGAGATGCTGAGGCAGGCCTCACAGGCATTTTTTTTTTTTTCCTCCAGCACCATCAACAGGACAAAAGAGATGGCACAATTGGGGGCAGAGACACTTCTAGGAGAGGTGGCAGCCAGGCAGCAGACAGTGGGTTTTTGCTGATGATGTGCTATTACATTAGTCAAGACTTTATTGCAAGTGACCAATCCAGCTCCAATGGACCCAAGTAAAACAAAGTGATCTGTGGCTCCCACAACTGGAGGGTGTGGGGAAGCTGTGCTGAGGATACCTGGATATGGGGCAACCCCTGACAGGACACGTGCTCTCTCAGATCAGCCTCTGCATGCTTCCAGGGACAAGGAAGAAGGCTCTGACCTTTCATCCTTACAGGTTGTGACCAAAGGGGAAAAGAAGGCCTTTCTTTCAGCTTGATTTAAAGAAATCTGGGGAAGGCCTCCAACTGGCTCATCCTGAGTGCTGCTCACAACACCATACCCAGAGTGGGGGGGAGGGCGGCGAGGTACGACTGACTCCTGATCATATGACCTATCTCAGGACCAGGATGGGGAAGGGGAGGCAGAGTCCACTAGACTCTCCCACCCTTACGCAGTGGGTGAGAGCCAGTGTATCCCCCAAAAGTAGGGTTGTCGTCATGGGCTGACAGAGAATAAATGGTCCACACAGCAGTCTATACCACTCACTGCAGTTCTGAGGGACTTGACACCCCTGTGAATGAAGAATATCTGAGGGGAATGAGCAAAACATCATTAGGGGTCTATGAACAGCCTAAGTGAGCCATGAAGGTCATCTCTAAGAAAGTGGGGGTAGCTCCTTCAGAGCCAAGGGTAGGATGGAGGTACTGGAGAACTAAAGAGCGTTGGTGGTCAGTAAAAACAAAAACAGGCTTTCACAGAGCTATGGATCTGCCCTTCTCTATGGCCGGAAACTCCCCTTTTTTGTCACTGCCTCTGCAAAGCTCTCAATTCTCCAAGACCGAAGTCCTGCTCCCAGGCTCCAAGAGTATTTTGCATTTACTTCACTTAATTTTAATCTCTGGCTCATGGGTACTGCTTCTCTCCTGGACCTGGCAGGGACCGAGTTTTATGGTGTGAAGCTCCTCTTCTAGCACACAGAACAAGAACCTGGCATTCAGCACAGGTCCTCCATACCTGTTTGATGAGTAGATGAACTACACAGGTAAGAATATATTCTCTGTGGCAGATGTTGTTGTCCACATTCTTCTCTTTTGATACAACCCACCTCCTGCAATAAAGGCTGAAAATGCCAGGTATTTGTGCTCTCGACCTCTCTTGCAATTGAGTTCCAAGATACCTATTTATGATTAATAAGACTTAAGAGAAGTCTCCAAGGGGCTCTTTTCCCTTCTTGAAAAATAGAGCAACTTGAGAGAGGAAAACTGTCTTCCTTGTCCTTTTCCCTCTTGTCTTTGAATACAACTATGAGAATGTGATTCCTGGAGCTGTGGCAGTCATTTTGAGACCATGGGGCAAACAGCCTAAAAAGAAAAGCCAACTTGTTCAAAACAATGCAGTGAAAAAACTGGAATGTACTTGGTCTTGGATTATTCATCCTTAGATCCAAAGTGGGAACCACCTACTTCCAGATTGTTCATATGAGACAATAGAAACACCTAGTGCTTAGTGGGTAATTGTTACTGGTAGCAGAGAGTATGCTGACACATGCTCTTCTGCTCATGACGGCAGTTAGGTATTCTAGAGTATAAGCAATATTTTTTCCTGTCTAGCACCAGTTTTAAAAAATGAGAAAACAAAACCACCCGGAACTGATAATCATTAAAATTTTTTCATGTTTTTTTTTTTTTCCAACTATGAATTATTTCAAGTTAAGTACAAAGTCTTGCTCCCAGTTTCCAAGAGTACTTTTCATTTATCTCACTGAATTTTAATCTCTGGCTCATGGGTATTGCTTCTTTCCCAGGCAGGGCCAGGACCAAGTCTTATGATAATAATCTTATATCTTATAATAATGTTAATAATCTTATAGTAATGTTTTGTGGCTTGAGCATAAACCCAGAGGTTAGAGCTCCTGGGTTGACCACTTGAACATGTGTAGTCTTGCTCCTCTCCTCCACCAAATCTCCAGCCCTGAAGACAGGACATGAATAAGGATGCTCTGCCACCAGGGTAATATTTCATTTGATAATATACTTAAATGCTATGAATTATGCAAATATGTTGAAAAGATCTGTGCTAAGTTGCCGTAGGTGAAAAAATTCAAAGCAACTTACTTCAACCAGCAAGCAAATGAAATAATCTGAATAAGGTTAATCTCAAATCACAAACTCAGAAGTTGTTTAGAAACCAAGGAAGGATAGAGGCAAGGATGGGAATTACAGACAGAAACAGCAGTAGGGCCAAGGGGAGCAGCCCTTGGAATGGCAGCAAGCCATTCCACAGTGTCAGGGAGTAAGGTTTTTCAGAGAACAGAGGGCAGAGTGTGGACAGCCTCTTTTGTCAGGCTGAGGAGTCTGCACTTGCCTATTGGCCTGAAAGAGTTTAGGTGGAAGGGACATGGTCAAATATGCATGCTGGAACCCTCACTCTGGCAGCCTGTCGTGGATGGACAGAAGGAGGAAGATGGAGTTTGGGGTGAGGCACAGAGTTACAGTTCTGATTAGTGCCTGCCATTTAAACCCTGAATCTGGAGAGTGTAGGCCATGCTCTGTGCCTGGTATACAGACAGAGCTTAATCAATAACCATTATTATTATTTCTATGATTATGAGTCCACCAGCACCATGTCCAGGCTGAGAACATCAGCCAGAATGCTGCTGCTGCTGCTGCTGCTAAGCTTCTATTAGCCACACCAAACACTCCAAACCCAAAGACTCAGCACACATTTGCGGACAACCTGCTACCTCAAGCCTTGCAGTTAAGCATTGCCCTCCAGGTATATCTTCCCCTTCTCTCACCTGCACATTCTACTGGACGCATGGGGGCCTTGCTTTTCATGCTGGACCCCAGATCCCAGCCCTAACACTGGGGATCAGAAATTGACTGTTACAGAGGAAGCACTGATTTCTGGTCACTTGGGAAAGATCCAGGTTAGAGACATGTCAGAGGAACCCAAGTCCCAATGTCCCAGGTATCTAGGGACCTTTCACCAGGAGTTCTATTGCATATGCAGCCAATATGTGATAAGAGTTCTGAGACTACCCTTTGCCCTTGCAGACATCACAACCTGATCAAAGACCTCTGTTGTTAAACCCAGATGTGCCGATGCCCTCAACTCAGTGCTCAGGCCACCCTTTTAACAGCCCAAGCTTATCTTGTCGTATTTTCATGAAGCCATTTCCGCCATGCTACTCCCAAGCGAATTGGACTGTGGTGACAATCCTGAGCCCTTCTATGTCCTCACTTCTTCTCTAGGGGGAGGACAGAGGTTCCCATGTTGGGGGACACCACAGGCCTTCTAGCTGCCTGAGTGGACAGGTAGATCAAGGGAATTGCAGGTTTCCTTGTAGGAGGGGGGAGGTGAGAGAATTTAGATTTTTCAACAGCCCAAGTTATTTTATCCAACTTCTCTTTAGCCAATAATCAGAGTATAAATTTCTAGTCGTTCTCAGAAAACCAGTTAATTAGCTATGCAATTATCTTCTTAAGGAGGAAGAAAGTGAAGGCATCATTTGGGGGTTCATGGTACCTTGATAAGAATTTGCAAAAAACAGAGAAGGAATTGCAGAATGTTTGTCCGTTCAGATTTTCTACAAGTATGCAATGTCTTGGCTCACCCAGAAGTGAGTAGTTTCCCTCCAATCAGTTGCAGACATTTCCTTTTATGATGAGGTCTGTGGCCACTCTCAGGTTTTCTCCTTTTCTAACATCTAGGCCAGAATTCCTGAAATCTATGTGCACTGGGGTTCACTCCAAACGAGGTCCTTTTTTCTCCAGAAAATGCAATGAATTTACAACACTGTACCAAACATCTTCAAAACTTAGTCATGAAAGTAACATGATTTGTTATATTAAATGAAAAGAAATTGGTAAAAGACAAAAGCTCTAAGCAGGCTAATAGCCAACAAGATTAGTCCCTACCAACTTGCATTAAGTTAGTAGTGCCCTAGGAAGAGTTCATCAATTTGTATGCAAATAAAAAAAACAAACAAAGAACCCAGCACACTGAAACAACAACAAAAGCAATTAAATAATCTTTAAGCTGGCAAAATATGCAGTTATGAATATATTTAACTTCAACTATAGGCTAAATTCCAATTTCAGCATCTTATTTAAGACAAAGGTTAGAGGCTTCTTCCATAGAGAACACCTTTCCTTATACTTTTTATTGTGTTATCCTCATTCAAATAATACATATTCAGTGGTACATTTCTTCATACAAATAATTTTTACATAATTAAGATAATTGTCTTGTATTCTATATTTTTAACAGCATTGTATCATAAACTTAGAAATCTTTCAGAAACTTTTACTGGCACCAGCACTCCTAAAAGTGTTGATGAGTTTATTGATGGTCCCCATCCAGAGGACAGTTTTCTGTCATCCTCCATAGTTTGCTTCTCACTGACCTCTGGGATTGTTGGTCAGTCTTTTCTTGATCTGCCTTCCTCCCTGAGTTTCTATAATTTTGAGGTCTGGTTTCTCTCCTGTCTCTCTCGATTCACTCAGCTCTCTCTGTCCCTCTACTACCTGCTAGAGCTCCTGGAGGCATGGCCTCTCATTTTATTCTATCTCCTCAGGTGATCTCAGGCCTCCTTGAGGCTTTGATTATAACTTACAATGATGATTCACACAGTTCTCCTTCCACCCAACCTGTATGCCTGACTACTGTCTCAATCTTCCTTTGGAAGTCAATGCCCATGTGTCCATAAATGAATTAAAGATCTCCAAGACTGGCCCTCTTCCAGTATCAGCCAGCCTGGAGAATTGTACTATCTCCATCCTGTTCTCAAGCCAGAAGGCTAGGAGTCATCCTGGACATTTCATCCCTCCTCTCTAAACCCCTACTCCAGTCTAACCAATTTGTGGCCAAATCCCTAAATGGTACCTTCTAAGGTCTCTTTCAAATCCATCCACTGCTCTACATTTCACTTACTAGGGTCAACCACCGCTCAGGCCTCTTGCTTGTTCTACAAGAATGCTTACCAACATCTTCTTCCTGTTAGGTCTCTCCAAGCTATTTTTCAATCTACATCTATAGTGATCTTATTAAAATGCAAATTTAATTATGCCGTTCCTTCGTGTAATTGCTCTTAGGGCCCGGCCTGGCTTACATCATCCTGCGTCATCATCCTTCATATTCCCCCTGGTTTCTCTGCATGGCTTGGCCCTTCCCAGCCTCTTTGGCATCCTCCAGCCACTGTGGCCTTCCTACAGCTACTCAAATGTGCCATGACCCTCTGCCACATGGCCTTTGAAAGTTCTCAGTCCTCTACCTGCAATGTTGTTCTTCCCCTCCCCCACTTCTGGAGTTAGGATTCTTCACTTAGATCCAAGAACAGTCAGTGCACACCTCCTCCGATGAGAAAATCTCTCCAATTACACACTCACATGGAGACTGTCCCTCTTCCTAGCACTTAGGATCACAGTGTGTTTGATGATTAATATTTGTTTATGTGAATCTTTGTCTTTGGTGAATATCTATCAGCATCATAATGGTAAGAATTATGTTCCCCCTTTTTATTTTTTACTTACTAATGAATCCTCAGCAACTAGAACACAATTGGTGCTCAATAAATACTTGTTGAAGTAATGAATTACCTAGAAAATATGGTGTAATATAATTTTGCCTTTCTTTCAAGAAATATTAAATGCCTACATTTTACATTTAGGTTACTTGGATTTTTGCTATTATAAAATGCTATAATAAATATATTTAAACATAGAACTATTTTTTTCTTAAGTCAGTCATTTGCTAAAAATTAAGGCTCTTGGTTTGCATTGCTAAACTGCTTTTGAGATTCCTGTATTCCAACTTTATAATGATATAGAAACTATGCCAATTTAATGACAAAATACTCTAATTTGCATTTCTTTGCTGAAAGCAAACAGTTCTTTATATTTTGTAGCTATGTATATTTCCTCATTGATAAAATTTTATGTCCTATGCCTTTTTTTTTTAATTTAATCAGTCAAGTCTTAAAGTTTTTACATTAAACTGTATAAGCTTTTGGAGTAAGGATTTGTCTATTATATTTTATACAAATTATTTTCCCCAATTTTTGCCTTTTCAGTTTACATAATGTTTGACATTAGATACTTAAACATATCCTGAGAAGAGTTTTTAACTTTTCCTTTTTGAGTTCTTACATAGTTTTTATACAAGTATTTCCGAAAGTGTGCTCTCAACATTTGCATAACCCAGGAACCTGTTAGAAATGCAGATCATTTTCCATTCACACCTGCAGTCTCAGAAACTCTAGGGTGGGGGCCCAAAAAATCTGTTTTAGCAAGCCCTCCAGATGCTTCTGATACTTGAGAAAGTTTGAGAGCCACTTCTCAAGAAAGGCCTTCCTCGCCTAAAGTTTATTTATTTATATTTTTTCGTTTAACTCTTTTTGGTATTTAGTATAAAGAACGGAACTAGTCTTTCTCTTCCCAACTCCCACTGATTTACAATGCTTCTTTTGTCTTATATTGATTTTATAAATATTCAGGTTTGCCTCCGTGTTTTTTTTTTCCAGCTTTATTGAGATTTATTTCACATACCATAAAATTCACCTAGTTGCATATTCACAGAAACTTTATAATTTTTTTCTTTGTCTTGCTAAAAGTTTGTCAATTCTGACTTTTTTCAGAGAATCAACTTTTGGTTCTATTTTTTTTCTATTATTTTTTTTCTATTGGTTTTATGTCATTATTTCTGCTCTAATGTTTATTATTTTTTTCCTTTTGCTTATTTTGTGTTTAGTTGTTCATTTTCTAGTTTCTTTAGATGGAAGGTTAGGTTGCTGATTTGAAATATATCTTCTTTTTAATGCCAGCATTTACAACTCTAAATTTCCCTCTAAGCATTGCTTTAGCAGCATTTCATAAGTTTTGGTATCGTGTTGTGGGTCCCAGACCTGGCTGTGATCCAGGTTCACGGTTAGGAATAGGACCCCCCGGATTTAGAATGTTACATTAGTGTAACATTGTGCCTACACTGTGTAAACAGTCTTCAGCTTATTGTATCACGCATGTGTGGCTGAATGCCACTAGTGTATTCTGATATATAGAGTCCTCTGGGAAGCAGAAGGGGAACACAAGGGAAGCAGAAGAAGAGCAGAAGCAGAAGCGCACTCCATGCAATAGAAGTGTTCTCCCCACAGTAAAGTTGGCGCCTGCCATTTCATTCTCACGTCGGGCCCTTGGGCATTCTTCCAACTGGCTTCTTACCACCGAAACCTTCCCTTCTCCATCAGTTCAGTACTGAGAGGTGTGTTCTCATTTTCAGTTATTTCAAAGTCTCTTCTGTTTTCCCTGTGATTTTCTTTGACTCATTGGTATTTAGGATGTTGGTTAATTCTACATGCAGTCGAGCACCGCATAGCAATGCTCTGGTCAACGATGAACCACACATCAGATGGTGGTTCCATAAGATTATAATGGAACTGAAAAATTCCTATTGCATCATAATTTAATTCATTGTAATGCAATGAATTACATGTTTGTGGTGCTGATGTAAATGAATGTACTATGCTGCCAGTGTCATAAAAGTATAGCACATACAATTATGTACAGTACGTAATACTTGATAATAAATGACTATGTTACTGGCTTATGTATTTACTATGCCATATTTTTAATCATTGTTTTAGAATGCACTCTACTTATAAAAGTTTGCAGTAAACCAGTATGCTATGGTAGGGTGGCAGCAGTCTCATACATCTAGTGTTTACTGTATTTCTTGAATGCATCATTTTCTCTTGTTCTTGATTTATCATGTTGTTTTATAAATTGAGTGTCGCCTGAGTGTGGAGTATTTATAAAGTCCATGGTAGTACACAGTAATGTCCTAAGACTTCACATTCACTCACCACTCACTCATTAACTTACCCAGAGCAACTTCAAGTCCCATAAGCACAATTCATGGTAAGTACCCTACATAGGTATACCATTTTTATCTTTTATACCATATTTTTACTCTACCTTTTCTATATTTAGATACATTTAGATACACAAATACTTACCATTGTGTTACAATTGCCTACAGTATTCGGTACAGTACATGCTGTATAGATTTGTAGCCTAGGAGCAATAGTTGTGTAGACTGTACCATGTTGGCTTGTGTTAAGTACACTCTATGATGTTTGCATAAGGATGAAATCATCTAATGACACGTTTCTCAGAACATACCCCTGTCATCAACCAGCAACAGTGTATTTGTGAATTTCCCAACTTTTCTTCTGTTGTCGATATCTAATTTAATGCACTTGGTCACAGAAATACTTTGTATAATTTTAATCCTCTTTATTGAGACTTGTTTTATGATCTAACCTATGATCTGTACTAGAGAGTGTTCCATGTGTACTTGAGAATTAAGTGTTGGGTGCTCTATAGAGGTCTATTTGGTATAGCTGGTTTATAGTGTTGCTCAAATTTACTTCCTTGTCAATCATCTGTCTAGTTGTTCTATCCATTATTGAAAATGAGTTACGTACATCTCCAATTTCTCCCTTCAATTCTGTCAGGTTTTGCTTCATTTATTTAGGGGCTCTGTTGTTAAGTGTATATATGTTTATAATCATTATATCTTTCTAGTAAAATTAAATAATTATAATCATTATAATTTATTATGTCTTTTGTCCCTAGTAACAATTTTTGTCTGAAAGTATTTTTTTTTTAATGTGTATATATATTAGTATAGCCATTCCAGCTCTCTTTTGGTTATTGCTTTCATGGTATATATTTTTCTATCTTTTTGGTCTTAGAATCTAAAATGAGTCTCTTTTTAGATAGTATACAATTGTTTTTTAAAAAGTTCTTTCTACCATCTGTCTTTTGATTAGGGTATTTAATCCATTTACATAACATGCTTACCCATAAGGTAGTATTTATGCCTGACATTTTCGCTATTTGTTTTTGAATGTCTTATATTTGTGTTGTTCTATTCCTCTGTTATTGTCTTATTTTGTGTTAGATATTTTCTAGTTTATCTTTTGAATTCTCTTGTTTTTTTTTTTTTTTTTTTTTTTTTTGTGTGTGTGTGTGTGTGTGATGTTATTTATATTTGGTCTTCATCCCATTTCTGGCACAGAACTAAACCCTTAAAATTTCATAAGTGGTCAGTGAAAAAATTGTCTTTTGTGATGTTAATGAATTGACTTTTGGAAAACCTCTAAATAACCTAAGGATGAGAGTTGGCTGCCAGGGGGAACCAATCATGTAATCAGAGGGTTAGGACTTTTGGTCCCACACCAGACCTCCAGAGAAGGGAGAGGGGCTGGAGATGGAACCCAATTACCAATGGCCAATGATTTAATCAACTAAGCCTATGCAACAGAATCTCCATGAAAACAACAAAAGATGGGGTTCAGAGAGTTTCTAGGTTGCTGAACATGTGGAGAGTGGAAATTTTGGAGTACATGGAAACGTTGAGCCCTCTCCTCATACCATGCCCCATGCATATCTTTCCATCTGGGTATTCCTGAGTTATAATCTTTTATGACAAGCTAGCAATCTAATAAGTAAAATGTTTTTCTGAGCATTAGCAAGTTAGCTGAACCCAGAAAGGGGTCACTGGAAGCAGAATCACACTTTTTTACTACATTGTTTGATTTATTCTCTTAGTGGCTGCTCTTGGGATTACAATTAGCATCTCAAAACAATTTACTTTGGATTCATACTAACTTAATTTCAATAGTGTGCAGTCAATAGTTGCTCCAACATTATACCTATGTTCCTTCCACACTCCTTTGCTATCATTGTCACACAATTACACCTTTATACATTATAAGTCCATCAACACAGTTTTATAATTATTGTTTTAGGTAATTTTCTTTTAAAACAGATAAGATACAAACAAAAATAAGTTTATACTGCCATTTATAAAACCTATGCTCTTCATTTCTTCATGTAGCCTCCAGTCAGCATCCGGTATACTTCCATTAAAGCCTGAAAGATTCCCTTTAGTATTTCTTATAAGGCAGGTATACTAGTGATAAATTCTCTTATTTTTTTTAATCTGAAAATGTCTTAATTTCTTCTTTATTTTTGAAGAAAGATTTAGCTAGATATAAAATTTTGGGTTAAAAGTTTTTTCTTTCAGCACTCGGAAGATTTCACCTATTATCTTCTGGCCTCCACGTTTTCTGATGAGAATTCAACAGTTACTTTAACTGCAGCCCAACAGTTTTCCTTAATAGATGATTTTCAGTTTGTTGTGAAGCTTTGATCAAATGTCAGAATTCTAAAATTCATTGATTTTAGTTTAGCCCATGTTTTCATTGTTTTAGAGGGAGAGTGAGTTCACTAAGGTCCTAACTCTGTCACTTTGGAAGTTGATCTCTTATTTCATATTGTTTTAATTATTTTAGATAATATGTTTTAATACCTTATAAAGTAATTTTCCTTTACAAATTATTTTTTCTAGAATTTCATAACTATTCTTACCTGTTTGGCTAATTTTTCAGGTGAATGTTAGAGTCATTTGCTCAAGCTTTAGAATGCTACTTTTAAAGCAGCTCACCTTAGACTATTCAAGGTTCTCATTCTCTTCTACTTTAATATTGCTCAGCAAACTTACTAAATTTTTTCATATAGATTCCACTGTATTTTTCCTAGGCATTTAAATTATTTTTGTGTGTGACCGTGAACTAGGATTAATATGCCATGTAATTATTATTATTATTTTTTAATACAAAGCAAACATTTTCTGGAGTTGGAGAAAATAAAAACTACTCATTTACTACCTAAAGTTAATGGGGTGAGGAGGGTTCATTCTGGAGCTGAGAGAATTTTTTTCTTTGAACCAACAGAATATCTTTGTCCAAGATAAATCTTAAGCAGAGCCTCAATACATAAAAAAAAAAAAAAAACATATTTCCTGTTTGAAAAAGAAGTTGAGGGATGGTCCAAAGCCCTGCGGGCTCTACTTCCTGCTTTACTCCTCATGGCAGCCCTTGAGGTATTTTCTAACAACTGGCTGCTCAGTTACCTTTCATAAATAGGAAATCATTTATAAGCTCCTTAGCATAACTTCTTGCTATTTTTTTTAACACTTCATTCTAATTTAAGGTGTTTTTCTCTCTCTCTTCAATGACCACTAATACACCTGAGTTTCCATGAGATCCTGCCTCAATGACATAGACCATTCCTGTCTCTTGTCTCTCATAAATCAACAAAAAAGGAGACTGAACATAAGCTTGAAGATGTTATGAGTGCAAGAAAGAACATATAGATTCTGTAATACTTTGTCACTATCCCATCCTTTGTCACAAAGAGAGAAGTGTTTTGACTCTATCACTTATAAATACAAGTGCCTGGTTTTCAACTAAATGGGTTGGTAGAATATAATATTTATGAATTTTACTTCAGCAGAGAAGAGAGGGTCTTACAAAATAGCTGGCATATAAGGAGGAGGTGGGTCTAATAGGGCTTAGAACCATGGGACTACAAGCATCTTTACAACAGTTAAGGCAGTGATATCAGAAGCATGGTGGAATGAGAGATCTCCCCAGATCTCTCCCCTTGAAATAACAATAAACTGAACATCTAAAACTCAAAAAATAACACCCAACCTGTACACAGGCATGTCTGAGTGAGTGACCTGTGCATAACAGCTTCCAAAGGCTAAAGAGAGACCTGTATATAATAAATCTTCTTTCTGAAAAAAAAGCAGAGTATACTCCCATTAATGCCCAGGTAGAGAAATAATCCATCAGACATCATGAGTAATCAAGGTTATTCAAAAAGGAAACTCAAAAAGACAGAGAAAAATCTCCAGAAAATGAGCTTAAAGACAAAGAAATACATGATTTAAATGACAGAGAATTCAAAATCTTGAGAAAACTCAGTAAGGTGCAAGGTAGATCTGATCGACAATTCCAAGAGCTGAGAATCAAAATAGACCAACAAAATGAGTATTTTAGCAAGGAGAATGAAAACCTTGAAAAAGAACCAAACAGAACTTCTGGAGATGAAGAACGTATTAAAAGAGATGAAGAATGAAATAGCAAGCTTAGAAAATAGAGCTGACCAGATGGAGGAAAGAATAGTGCTATCAAAGACAAAAATCTAGAAATGACTCAGGAAGACAGAGACCTGAGAATGAATGAAAAAAAAAAAAAAGAAAGAGCTACACAAGAACTACCTGACACCATCAGGAAAAGCAACATAAGAATAGCAGATATAGCAGAAGGAGTAGAGAAGGAGAAGGGAACAGAGAGCATATTCAACAAATAGCTGATGAGAATTTCCCAAATCTAAGGAATGAGCTGGATCTTTGAATCTAAGAAGCTAACAGAACACCCAATTATCTCAACCCAAAAAGGCCTTCTCCAAGATTAAATTTGTCAAAATTAATGACAAAAAAAGAATTCTCAAGGTACCAGGGAAAAGAAGACAGTAACCTATAAAGGAAAACCCATTAGACTATCTTTGGATTTCACAGCACAAACCTATTAAGAAGAAAGAAGTAGAACTCAATATTAGAACTATTAAGTGAAAGGAATTACCAGCCAAGAATAACACATCCAGCAAAGCTCTCCTTTAAATATGAAGGAGAAATAAAGACCTTTACAGGAATACAAAAGTTGAGGGAGTTCTCCACTATGAGGCCTCCATTACAGGAAAATACTGAAAGAGGTCAACACACCTAAAACAAAATGACAAAAAAATACATAACTATGAGTAAGATGACTAGCAGGCAGATAGATGCTGGATAGTGCAATCCTTATTAAGCACATGATATTATAAGTTTAAACATTAAGAAGGTAACTGTCATTCAAGTTAGAAATGAACATTTAGCACACATAGGGACAGTCTGAGAAAGCAATAACAGAAAAGGAGAAGGATCAAAAATCCAAATTCACAAAGGAGAATGAAAATAAGGCACATACAAAAGAAAAGGGACTACTATATATCTATATAACTATCCTTTAAATAAACTTAATGGCAACAACAAAACAAAGATCCAGAACTGAGATATATAACATAAAACATGAAGGACCAGAGGGTAAGTAGACAAAACCCTGCCAAATTAAAATAACAGACAGAAAAACAATAGAAACACTGAGCTACCAGAAAACAGAAGATAAAATGGCTATAGAAAAATCTCATATGTCAATAATCACCCTAAATGTAAACGGAATAAACTCACCAATTAAAAAAGCCCAAAGTAGCAGAATGGATCAAAAAACAAAACCCAACCATATGCTGCCTCCAGGACATACATTTCAGTTCCAAAGACAAATATAGACTCAAAGTGAAAGGGTGGAAAATGACATTCGGAGAAAAGCAGGTGTAGCTGTACTTATATATGATGAAACAGACTTCAAGATAAAAAACATAGAGATACTGAGGGACACTTCATAATGAAAAAAGGGAATCATACACCAAGAAGACATAACACTTATTAATATCTATGGCTCCCGATTAGGGAGCCTCAAAATGTATAGAACAATTAACTACAGAACTAAAGGGAAAAACTGACCGAAACACTATCATAGTATGGGATCGAAATACCCCACTGTGGGATGTGGACAGATCATCCAAACAGAAAATCAATAAGGAAATAACATCCTTAAATGACACATTAGACCAAGTGGACAGAATCAACATTTATAGAGCCTTTCATCCCAAAACAGCTGCATATACATTTTTTCTCTAGTGCACGTGGAACATTCTCAAGGATTGACCACATGCTAGGACACAAAAATAGCCTCAAAAATAAAGGACTGAAATGAAACCAACCATATTCTCTGATCATAATGCTTTGAAGCTGGAGATCAACTGTAAAAGGAAAGTAGGAACAACAACAAATACATGAAGATTAAACAACATGCTAATGAGTAATGACTGGGTCAGAGAAGAAATAAAAAGAGAGATCAAGAGATACATAGAAATGAATGAGAATGAAAGTACAACATATCAAAACTTTTGGAACACAGCAAAAGTGGTCATAAGAGGAAAGTTCATATCATTACAGGCTTATCTCAAAAAACAAGAACGAGCCCAAAGAAACAATCTAATACTGCACCTTAAAAAAATCAGGGGGAAAAAAAGAACAAATGAAGCCCAAAATCAGCACAAGGAAAGAAATAATCAAAATTAGAGCAGAAATAAATGAAATTGAAAACAAAACAAAGAAAATAGAAAAAATTAATGCAACAAAGAGCTGGTTCTTTGAGAGGGTTAATAAAATTGGCAAACTCCTGGCTAGATTCACTAAAGAAAAACGAGAAAGGACACAAAACCAGGAATGAAAGAGAAGTTACAAGAGAGAATGCAGAAATACAAAGGATCATACAAGAATACTATGAAAAAGTATGTAACACCAAATTTAATAACCTAGAGTAATGGACAAGTACTTAGAAAGATATAACCTTTCTAGACTAAATCAAGAACTGGAAAATCTAAATAGACTGATCAGCAGTATGGAAATTGAAACAATCATCCAAAAAGTAAAAGTCCAGGATCAGATGGCTTCACCAGTGAATTCTATCAATCATTCAAAGAAGATTTAATACTTATTCTCCTCAAACTCTCTCAAAAAATTGAAGAGGAGGCAACACTTCCTATCTCATTTTATGAGGCCAATATTACCCTGATCCCAAATCTGGTAAAGATAACACAAAAAAAGAAAACCAATATTTCTCATGAACACAGACGCAAAAATCCTAAATAAGATACTAGCAAACCGAATACAAGAACATATTAAAAAGATTATACACCATGACCAAGTGGGCTTCATCACACGGGCATAGAGATGGTTTAACACAAATCGATTAATGTGATACACCACATAAACAAAATAACGAATAAGAATCATATTATCATATCAACAGATGCATAAAAAGCCTTTGACAAGATATAGCATCCATTTACAATCAAAACACTTAATAAAATAGGTATAAAAGGAAAGTACCTCAACATAATACAGGCCATATACGACAAACCCTCAGCTAACATTATACTTAATGGTGAAACACTAAAAACCTTTTTCCTCTAAGATCAAGAACAAGACAAGGCTCTCCACTATCACCACTGTTATTCAATATTACATTGGAGGTCTTAGCGAGTGCAATCAGGCAAGAGAAATAAATAAAAGGCATCTAAATAGGAAATGAAAAAGTCAAACTGTTGCAACTTGCAGATGACATGATTATATAGAAAACCCTAAAGACTCCACTAAAGCACTATTAGAAATAATGAACAAATATAGTAAAGTTTCAGGATACAAAATCAATGTTCAAAAATCCATAGCATTCCTATATTCTAATAATGTTATCTGAAAAAGAAGTGAAAATAACAGTACTCTTTGCAATTGCAACAAAAAGAATAAAATACCTAAGAATAAACCTAACAAAACAAGTGAAGGATCCATATCATGAAAATTATGACTCTATTAAAAGAAATTGAAGAAGACACAAAGAAATGGAAAGATATTTTATGTTCTTGGATTGGAAGAATCAATATAGTTAAAACGACCTTATTACAGATTTAATGCAATCCCCACAAAAGACCCTGAATAGCTAAAGCATTACTAAGAGAAGGGACCAAGTCTGGAGGTATCACTCTGTCCGATGTCAAATTATAACACAAAGCAATAATCTAAACCACATAGTATTGGCCAGAAACACACACAGAGACCAGTGGAACAGAACTGAAAGGCCAGAAGTGAAAGCCCGTTTATTTGAGCAAATAATTTTCAACAAAGGAGACAAAAAAATACATTGGAGAAAGGATAACCTCCCTCTTCAGTAAATGGAGCTGGGAAAACTAGAAAGCTGCATGCAAAATAATGAAACTAGACATTGTCTATCACTCCACACCAAAATTAACTCAAAGTGGATTAAGAACCTGGATATAAGACCTGAAACAATAAATTGCATGGAAGAAAACTTAGGTACTAAACTCATGGACCTTGGAGTTAAAGAGGATTTTATGAATTTGACCTCAAAGGCAAGGGAAGTAAAAGCAAAAATAAATGAATGGGACTCCATCAAACAAAAAGCTTCTGCACAGCAAAAGAAATCATCGACAAGGCAAAGAGGCAACTATCTAAATGGGAGAATATATTTGCAAACAATGCCTCTGATAAGGGCCTAATATCCAAAATATCCAAAGAACTCATACAACTCAATAACAAAAAAACAAATAATCCAATCGAAAAAATGAGCAGAGGACTTGAAGAGACACTTCTCCCCAGAAGACATACAAATGGCCAACAAAAATATGAAACAATGCTCAACTTCACTAGGGAAATGTAAATCAAAAGCACAATGAGATACCACCATCTCACACCTGTTAGAATGGCTATCATCAACAGCATAAGTAATAACAAGTGATGGAGAGGATGTGGAGTAAAAGGAACCCTCATACACTACTGATGGGACTGCAAATTGGCACAATCACTATGGAAAACAGTATGGAGGTTCCTCAAAAAACTAAGAGTTTATCTACCATATGATCCACCAATCCCTCTACTGGGTGTTTGTTTACCCAAACAAACTGAAAACATTTATCCGAAAAGATATTTGCACACCGATATTCATAGCAGCATTATTCATGGTGTCCAGGACTTGGAAGCATCCAAAGTGTTCTACAATGGATGACTGAATGAAGAAGATGCGGTACATACATACAATGGAATATTACTCAGCTATCAGAAGAAATGAAATACTGCTGTTTGCAACAGCATGGATGGATACTGAGATAATCATGCCAAGCAAAGTAAGCCAGACAGAAAAAGTTGAAAACCATATGATATCACTCATATGTGGGATATAAATCTAAAAGCAACAAACAAACATGACAAACAAAGATTCATGGACATGGACAGTGGACTAGTGGTTACCAAAGAGATGGGGCGTGGGGAGGTAGATAGAGGCAAAAGGGATCAAATGTGAGGGAAAAAAAAATTCTAACTTTGGATGGTGAATACACAAAGCAATATATATACGACATGCCATTGAACTGTACACTTGAAACTTATTGGATTTTGTTGATGTCACCCCAATGATTTTTAATAGCAAAAAAATTAATATGAGAAAACATTGAAAGAAAATATGTGTTTTAGTCTGTAAGATTTTTTATTAATTAAAATTTTAGGATAAAGGAATTTAAAAAATCACTATGATGTTTTTAATTAGAAAAAACTTGAACTTTAAAGAACAGATTGCATAAATAGCTAGGGCCTCCAAAGTGAAAGAAAATAGTGACCTGCTTCATGTATACTCATAAAGGGCCGTGATTTTTTAAATAAAAAGCAAATTGTACTCATTGTTTCAAAGTCTGTTTGTGGGAATAATTATTCAGTTGACATCATATGACAATTCCTCTTACAGAAGAGAGCTTTACTCAAATCCAGCTCATATATAAACCTTCTATGGCAATCTGTATGGGAAGGGAATGAAATCTAGTACAGTTTTACAACCAACTCAGTATCTTAAGTGTTGGCACTAAGCAAAAATTTGAAGTAATCTAAGCAGTTTTAAAAATAATTGAGAATTATGACGATTTACTTTCGTAGGTGTTATCTTAAGATACAGAAGAGGATGGAATCTTAGGGGGAGCAGATACACTTACCTCAGGGTAATACACTCCACAAAGGCCAAGAGCCCATGAGGGGAAGAGGAGCAGATATTCATTCTGTACAATACTCTCATGAATAGCATTCTAAGGATTCTTACTAATTATAATTCAAAACTGTTAAGTTCTAATAACAACTGTGTATTTCCCTCACAAAATTATTTTCTTCTCAGAAGTAAAATCAGGAAAGGGAGTGAGCTCTGGAAAAAATTGTAAAGCTGAGTCTCAGGCACTCAAAATGTGCATACTGCTTCTTCAACCCCAGGATGTGACTTGCATTCCCATATCTTGCCTTATAGTCTCTTGTGTATGAAATACAGTTTGTGTAATTTGTCCTTGGAAAAATCATAGTGGAGTCTGAGAACCTTCTGGGGCATCAGTTTTTGTCCTTCAGTATCCTAAATTCAGATAATTTCAACATCCAGAAATATCCTTTGATTTGTTCTTTCTCTGATATCTCATGTCCTTGGGATCAAAGCCTCTTTCACTGGCACCAAATAACGCCCAGTGAGGAGTTTTGGCCATATAATCCTTTGCGCTGAAAGTTTTTGATCCACTGCTATCTTCATATTCCTGGATGAGCTCCTGGAAGCGGTTATAATCAATCCATGTCCACCATTCTTTATCAATCTTAAACTAGAAAGAAAAAAAGTAGTCAGGTCAGAAGTAAAAATATCTGTAAAAAAAATCAAATAAATATAAAAAAATGAGCTTGAACTTTTCTCCCTATCATGTTAAAGAAAATTCTTTCATGCTCCAGATATGGTTCCATATCAAAGCAGAATGTGCTATAGTCAAAGGAGAGTTTCTTTTCCCTTAGGACTACAGCTGTGCTGAACCTGGAAGACCCAATTGCTGAATAAAGAGTATATCTTAGAATTGAAAGTCAAGTTTATCTTAAGCAGTATCAATGAAAGAGGGTCTATTAGATTTTTTGGCATTATATGTTAACGGTCAAGCTAATTCTAATTCCTCTTGCTACTTTTTTATCTGGTATGAATTTTCATGGTTGTGTTAGTAGCACCCAGTAGAATCTTTTTCATTACTAAACTTTGCTTGCGTTATTAGTGAAAATTTAATCGACAACTTCTAATTCTGAAATGCTAACTTAATGACTCAAATTAGCCCTTTTAGCCTAACATGGATACCATATTTCATTAGTGGAAAGCCTTGTTAAAAATTTTAATTCTATAAAGGGATATAATCTAATTTTTACTCTCAAGAAAATTGCTTCTCAAAAGTCACTGTAGGATAATGACTAGGTATGAAGAAAACAAAGTAAATTAAGGAGGCTCTGAAGGAACTACTAATTGAACTGTGGAGGCTTTTAATTCTAACCGCCTAGTTGGCATTCATGTAAATGTATACTCTCTGATACTTGATTTATAAACAGACAAATCTGTTATGCCACTGTCTTTTTCAAAAACCTAATTTTGAACCAAGTTAAGTAACAATTTCATGTCTTAGCTGAGAAAAACATTGAAAATATATGTTCTTATATTTAGAATATTAAAATTTGAAGTTAAATGACATCTAATTTAAAAAACTTATTAAAGTATAGCTGGTATACAATATTATGTTAGTTTCTGATGTATAACATAGTGATTAGACATTTAGATACATTACGATGTGATTACCACGATAAGTCTAGTAACCATCTGCACCATGCAAAGTTATTATGATATTATTGACTATATTCCTTGTGCTGTATGGCAAGTGATTTTTTATCCTGAAGCTAAGAGCTTTCAAGGGGGAAAAATGCCAAAAAATGAAAAACTTTATCTATGAATCATAAGAAATTTTCTTCTAATAAGACCATACTTTGAAATGGTGCCCCAAGGGCTTTATGAACTCTACAACTCAAGATCTAAAATCCTATCTCCCCATCATTTTTTCTTCCAAGACTGACTACTCTTGACTGTTCTCTACTACTCTGAAAGCAATCACTGTCATCCAAACCTCAAAACTAGAGTCAAAGGTACCCTTTCCTTTCTTGGTCCCTCACAGAAAATGACTGGGCTCACTGATTCTTTCTTAGCAGCATTTCTATCACCATGCCTTGATACTGCCCTAACACAGACACTCAGTTTTGGAACTCTGCAAGTTTTCCAGCCGAATGATCTTGTGATTCCAGTTCTGGCTGCTTCCAACTTCTGTAGGCTGCCTAAGATTACTATGCCAACAGCAGATAAGAGCTCCATTACCTAGGACATATAGTCTAAATATCAAATCTCCATTTGGAGGCTCTTCATGAGCTAGACACCTCATGTGATTCCCATGCTGTTCCCTCTGTCTGATTAATACCTATTTAACCCTCAGGTCTCCTCAAATGTCCTTTGTTCTGGAAGGTCTTCCCAAATCACTTTAGACTATGACAGTTTCTCTGCCATAGGACCTCACTGTACTCTGAACTTGCCTAATGAGAGCATATTATAATTGCTTCTGTAGTTACCTCCCTCATCCCACCATGCCAAGACAGTTAGCTTTGTGACTATATCTGATGTATTATAATTTATGTTGTCACTAAGGACATAAAAGGGCCTAGCCTCTTTCTCCTTACCTCTTAACAAAGCTAGAAGGCTACGCAATGAAAAAAATTCCATCTCGAGAGACAGGATGGAATTTTGCTGCTATTGGCTCTACAGATAGTATGGACTATTTTCACAATGTACCCATGGTACAGGGCACAATGCTCACAAGTGACTGGAAATGGGATGACTTCTTTACTAATGCAGGAGTAAACATGTCATTAACAAGTATTAAGTAAAATAAGGCTGATTATGATGTCAACCTTTTATTCCTCCCTCCTAATAAGATTTATGGAGGGCCATCTATAAACCTGGCTCATCAAAGACATTTTAAAAAATTATAAAATAACATGGTGTGTGCAGTGAGTTAGGTTATACACAAGGCACTTTAGGAATGCAGAACAAAATGTGATAAATAACCACCCTAACCCCATCCCCTAGAGATTGGGCCTGCTAGAAGAGTCCTCTTAGGGGCTCCCGGCTTGGCTGGTTAAAGCAGATAACCATATTCTCTTCTTCCCTATGTCTTTTCCTCCCCTCAGGATTCACAATCCTGGTCTTCTTTCTCCCTCAAACTTTAACAATTACCACTTGCCATGGACATTCTAAGAGAGACTACAAGATTAGGTTGGATTAGAGGAATAGATTGAAAATTTTTGCCACAACCTGCAGTGAGAAATACATCTTATATCTAAACCTAGTACACACACAGGTACTGACACACACATATTCTGGAATCACAACTTTCATAAAACTATAGGCAATGTATTTCATTTAAAAAAATTGTTGGCTGTAACACACTAAATTGATTTCCTAACTCTAATACGGTTTAACGAAGATCGATCTGGTCTATTCTGACTACAATAAATTCCAAAGGTCACAGATGATCTCAAAAGCGCAATAAGGTATGGCCTTGACTAAATAAAGCCAGGCTGCTAAAGATTGATGAGCCAGTTTTATGGGCTCCCACTGTCCAAAACAATCAAATTGCTGTACAAAGGGTCATTATTTTCTTATCTTTCACACAGGGAAAATTTCCTTAAATAGAATAATGATGAATAAGTTCTTCATTACTTTAAATGTTTAAAAGATTCTATTAAAGAAACTTCTGGTTAAGATGGTGGAGTAGGTAAATACTGTGCCTACTCCACGATCACAACAAAATTACAACTAAACTACAGAACAACCATCATTAAGAACTGCCTGAAGTCTAGCTGAACAGGGTCCCTATAACCAGGAACATGCAGAAGAAGCCACATCAAGATTGGTAGGAGGGACAAAGAGATGCAGAATGGGTTGGTCCTAAACCCATGTGTGGTAGTTAAGAATCCGGAGGAATATCTCGGCTGCAGAGTCCTCACCAACCCACCCAACAAGGAGAGAGTGGTCCCAGACCCACAAAGGGTTCCCTAACCCGGGCCACCAGTGCTGAGAAGAGAAAGTCCCTATAACATCTGGCTGTGAAAAACAGCAGGAATCACAGTTGAGTGAGATGGAAGGCTGACAAAGACCTAGGAACTGCAGGTCCTAAAGGGACAGCCCACAGACTTGCTCATGGACTCACTGAGATCCAGAGCTGGGGTAGCTGCTTGGAAAGTGCCAGGGACCTACAAGGAGAAGCTGAACTGACCACCTTTAGGAAGAGGGCTAGAGAGGCAGAGATCAGGGCAGCTTACTCTAGGACAGAAGTGCTGTCAGACGCCATTGCTAGTTTATTGAGCCCTCCCCCCATACAGCCAACAGGTGCAGGCAGGTGCCAAGTCTGAGTCTCCACCAACATGGCTAACACCACGTATCCCACTCAGGTAATTCTCTAAGAGCCCACCCCACCTAACTCGAGCACTCCGCTGGAACCTCTTCCAGTGGCATTTCCATGCAAATGGCCAGTCTTGGCTCACGCTGAAGACTTTCCTAAAATCTCTCAAAGGTCTGCACACCCCAAACAAGCAGTGGCTGTCCTCAGCGTGCCTCATACCTCTTGCTAGGCAGCCCCAAGTCTGGCATTGGTTCATAGCTTAGCCTCTTCCAGGCACCTATAAGCCCAGCACAGGTAATCATCTGCAGATCATTTTGTAGCTTCTACCAAGTGCCTCCAGGCAAGACACAGGGAGTGGATGACTTTGGCCTACACCAAAGCACCTTCCAAGAGGCCCCAGAACCAACATAACTAGTAGCTGGCTTTACATCACACAAGAGCACCATCCAAGGAAATCCACAAATGATACACCCAAAGGGTACACTGAGTAGACACCAGAGCCCTGCTAAAGTGAATTCTGCTCCATAGAGTCAGCCCATGCACAATAGCTCATGTGCTTTAGCCATAGCCACTCTTCATTGCCAGTCAGCCTGAGGGCCAATCCCTCTCACTGAGGTATCAATAACAATCAAGGCTCAAATACAAGAGGAGGGCACATACAACCTACACAAAAGACAGCTGCGGAGCAAGCAGTTCAGGTGACAAAGGAGACTGCACCACTGGGCTCCACAGGACACTTATATAAAGCCACTCTACCAAAACTGGAAGACAAAGCAGATCTACCTAATACATACAAACAAACATAGGGAGTCAGCCAAAACGAGGAGACAAAGAAACATGCCCAAATTAAAGAACAGGACAAAACTCTAGAAAAAGAACTAAACAAAAAAGAGACAAGCAATCTACTACCTGCAGAATTCAAAACACTGGTTATAAGGATGCTCAGTGAACTTAAGAAATGAATTAAATGCCTCGGCGAGAACTTCAGCAAAGAGACAGGAAACATAAAAACTGAGATAGAAACCATGAAAAAGAATCAGTCAGAAGTGAAAAATACAATAACTGAAATGAAGAATACATTAGAGGGAATTTATAGTAGATTAAATGAAGCAGAAAATCCAGAGATTTGGAAATGAAGAACACCCAATCTGAACTGCAAAAAATAAATAAATAAATAAAAAAAGAATTTTAAACAATGAGGACAACTGAAGGGACCTCTGGGACAACATATGTACCAACTCTCACATCATAGGGGTACCACAAGGAGAAGAGAAAGATGAAAATTTATTTGAAGAAATATGATGGAACATCTCCCCAACATGGGTAAAGAAATAGACATACAAGCCCAGGAAGTGCAATGTCCCAAAAAAGATGAACCCAAAGAGACCTACACGAAGACACATCATAATTAAAATGTCAAAGGTTAGAGACAAAGAGAGAGTCTTAAAAGTAGCAAGAGAAAAATGGTTAGTTACATACAAAGGATCTCCCATAAGACTGATTTCTCAACAGATACTTTGCAGGCCAGAAGAGATTGGCACGAAATATTCAAAACGATGAAAAGCAAGGATCTGCAATCAAGATTATTCTACCAGCCAGGCTATCATTTGGAATCAAAGAACAGAAAGTGCTTCCCAGACAAGAAAAAGGTGTTTATCACCACCAAACCTATATTACAAATAATGTTAAAGGGACTTCTTTAAGAAGAAAAAGTAAACTTAAAAAAATATGAATAAGATGGTACTAACTACACAATAATTACTTTAAATGTAAGTGGTATACATGCTCCAATTAAAAAAAAAAAACTAGGATGGCTGAAAAGATAAGAATACATGATCCATGTATATTGCTGCCTACGAAGGAACTACTTCAGATTGAAACAAAAACAGACTGTAAGTAAAGGGATGGAAAAAATAATTCATGCAAATAGAAACAACAAAAAGGCAGGCACAGCAATATTATATCAGACGAAACAGACTTTAAAACATGTTATAACAAGAGACAAAGAAGGACATTTTATAATGATAAAGGGATTAATACAACAAGAAGAACAAGACAAGGATGTCTACTTTCATCACTTTCGTTCAACATAGTATTACAAGTTGTAGCCACAGAAATCAGACAATAATTAAATAAAATAATTCAAATTGGAAAGGAAGAAGTAAAACTCATTATTTGCAGATAACTTGGTACAATATATAGAGAACCCTAAAGACTCCATCAAAAAACTAATATAGAATAAATGAATTCAATCAAAGTAGCAGGATACACAATTAATCTTCAGAAATTAGTTGCATTTATACACTGATAAGAAACTATCAGAAAGAGGAATTTAGAAAACAATCCCATTTACAAATATATATAAAAAATAGAACACCTGGGAATGAACCTAAAAAAGGAGATAAAAGACCTCTACTCAGAAAACTGTAAGATGCTGATGGAAGAAAATGAAGAAGATACAACTGAATGGAAGGCTAGACCATGATCATTGGCAGGAATAATTAACACCTTTAAAAGGTCCATACTACCCAAAACAATCTACAGATTTAACGTGATTTCTATTGAAACACAAATGGCAGTCTTTAAAGAACTAGAAGAAACAATACTAAAATTTATATGGAACCATTAAAGACCCAGAATAGCCACAACAACCTTGAGAATGAAGAACAAAATTGGAGTTATCACACTGCCTGATATCCAACTACACTACAAGGCTATTGTAATCAAAACATCATGGCACTGGCCTAAAACCAGACACATAGATCAATGGAACAGAAAAGAGAACCCAGAAGTAAACCCATGCCTATATGGTCAATTAATTTATGGCAAAAGAGGCAAAAATATAGAATGGAATAAAAACAGTCTCTTCAAGAAATGGTGTTGAGAAAACTGGCCACATGTAAAACTTGGAAAATGGATCACTTTCTTACACTATATACAAGAATAAACCCCAAATGGACTGAAGACTTAAATTTAAGAACTGAAATCATAAAACTCCAAGAAGAAAACAGGGGCAGTAAACTCTCTGATATCGCTCTGTAACTGTTTTTTTTTTTTTTTTTTAAATATGTCTCCTTGGGTAAGAGAAACAAAAGAAAAAATAAACCAATGGGACTACATCGAACCTAAGAGATTTTGCATAGCAAAGGAAATAATCAACAAAATCAAAAGATCAGGAGAAAACAGTATTAGATTTTAGTAGCTGAATAAAGATATCAAATGTTAGTTGAAAAGATGAGGGATGAGCACTATAACTAGCTTAGCAGACCCAAAAGAGCTAAATTTTAAACTAGTCTGAAAAATCCAAAATTCAATTTATGCTTCAGAATTCCCCAAAGGCACAGAGCTGGTGGCACCAGTCACTCCTGGAAGTAGAAGCAGCGAAGACACTAACTTTCTCCCCCAAAAGCCTGACAACAGATTTACATTCTATTTAAGAAATTGTTAGAATCCCAAGTTCCTGACCTCCTGTACACACATACAAGTGAGCAGGTGCCTAACATGCCCACTACATTCTCCAATAGAAAAAGAAAATAGGTTTATTCTCAGAAGACAATAAAAGAAAATTCTATGGACTAACAAGGAAAGGGCTATCATACCAAAATTGAAAGATTAGAATAGCCCTATTCCCTATCTGCTTTCTGACCTCTGATGGCCATGCAAGGTGGAGAAATTAGAAGACCTGCTGACCAGCTAAAGAGGATGGACTGCATACTGAATTTGGGTTCCCTGCAGAGTGACACAGCTAGATTTCTGTAAGAAAAAGTTGAGCCCAGTCCTCTCACGTAAGACTCCCAATATGCTTTTTAGTCTCTCACTTCAATATGAGAAGAAAACTAATGACCATCTGAGGAAAACTTCTAACGTGAAAGAGAGATCAAAATAAAAAGAAAAGAGTAACAAAGTAAACAGAGCCTAGTCAGGAAAAAAAAGACAAAAAAAATACAAACAATTAAACTCCAACAACTACCCTTAAAAATGAGAGAAGATACTGTATTCATTTAAAAAGTTACACTATAAAAGGAAACAAAGAATGAAAAAGACCTTAGATTTTAAAACTATAGGAAGAGAAATGAAAGATTCAAAAGAAAAGTTAATAAAGAAAATTTTCTATAATACAGCGTAAAACAGATAGAAAGAAAACATTTAAAAAAAAAAATTAAAGGACTAGCCTGAGACCCAATTTCAAAATAATAGTTCTTGAAAGAAAGGAGAAATATAGAGGAAATTCTCAGTGCAATAATTCTGGAAAAATTTTAAGAAGTAGAGGCCATGAATTTCCAGATTAAAGAGGTCTATAAAGGATAAAAGTAGACACACTGAGGCACGTCTCAGGGAAATTTCAAAACAATGATGATAAAGAGCAATCTAATAAGGAAAACATGGTCATATACAAAGGATTAAGACTCAGAATGCCTTCAGAGTTCTCAGCAACCACCATGAAAGCTAAAAGACAGTGCTACAACTGCAAAGGGAAAACAGTGTCCCACTTAGAATTCTATATCTTAGCAGAACTATGGATCAAGTGTGTACAGAGAATAAAAGTATCTTTAGATATTTAAGTTCTCAATGAACTGTACCTCTTACATATCCCTTCTATTGGAATCTATTGGAAGATGTTTCACCTGAATGAGGAAGTAAATCAGAAAGAGACATGGAATCCCAGAAATAAGATACCTCACACAGGAGAGAGCTGAAGGAAATCCAGTAAGGTAGCTTTGCCTCCAAAGTAGGTGGGCCAGAAAGGGCCTCTACAGACTCCTTTAAAAAAAGTGAACCTGTTGAAATAATTAGGTGTTTTGGGTTTATCATTCAAAAATGCTTAATAAATAACAGATGTGTTCATTTATCAAAACCCAACACATTTGAAAGTCTGAGAAGACAGAGAGATGATGGCAGAGAATTTAAGAGCTGATTTAGCTAAAAAACACAGAAATCTAGACACAGAAAAAAGAAGATAAATATTAACTCCAAAGAAATTTAAAAAATTGCTGGAAACAAACAGCATGCATAGGAAATTGCACTGTTCAGCAGTAATAGTGTTCATATGATCATAATAATGTATAAAATTATTTTATACATTTGTTGGGGAGGTAGGAGAATAATAAAGGATGTAATGAGAAAAGGTAGAAGAGAGCTTAACTCCTATCTTCCATAGTACAAAGTATAGAGATAAAGAGCAAACAGAAAAAAACAAACAAACAATAAGTAGTAGCAATATTAAGTATATTACTTAGAGATATAAAGACAAATGCCAAAAGAACCACCTAGAAAAGTTGAAAGTGGTTGTCAGTTGAGAGGGCTGGGGAAAGGAGGTATGTGTTTGAGGAGAGGATGAAGAACTGCTGATTTTTGTAATATACTTTAATTCTTTAAACCCTGCCTATGTAGAATTTGATGAAAAATAAATAAAGTTTAAAAATAGTAATGACCAATCCATCCAAGTGAGGAAAGAGTGTATTATTAACAAGCCAAGCCAACAAATATAGAAATGGAGTAAAGGAGATCTGAAAGACAATGGTAGTGACAGATGCTTAGGAAGTCTTACTGTATACTAGGCACTATGTGTGGTCCTCTACCTTGTGTAATCCACTTAACAAAGACATGTGGTTGGATTCTCATCTTTAAAATGAGGGCAAAAGTCCAAAAAACCTAAGTAACAAATTTGCTGAAGGTCTCATCATCTGTAAATAGAATAGCCACAATTCAAACTTGGGACTGTTCCAGAGCCTATGGTCATTACACTGTCCTGCATTATCTATTAGCTGTCAAACTGAAAAAAATGACAAAACAATAAGAACCATCATATTTGTCAAGTATCTTTAAGTGCCAGGAGAGAATTTTTTACCCCTGGACTTATTTATATATAATACTTCTATGTTAGCTCTCTTTATTGAACTGATCTAAAAGTTACAGAAAATGATCTGTATATTTCAAATTCTTAGTGTTCTTAAATCTTCCTCAGCATAAAGTCTAAACAATGAGCACAATAAGGAGAGGCATGCTTTCTATGAATTATTTCTCTACTCAAGTACAGCACAGCAGAGACAATTTTAGATCTAAGGCAAATGCCGGTGAACCAAAAACTTTATTTGCAGCCTCTAAAGTTAGTCTGTCCAACCTTTGATTGGTTCTGTTTTACTTACACAGCTTTCACCCCTTCTGAGAAAAAAGCAATTAAAAAATAAAAATAAAACTGCCATCGTGAGAGATATTCCTATTACCTTAAACAATTCCTAATATTAAATGTGAGCATGTTGCTTCTTTTTTGTAGGTGAAGAACTGATTTCCCTTTATTTTTATTCTATCTTCCATATAGACAAATCCTTCAAACTCAAAATGTCACGAACAAAAATTCTTGCCATTTGGCCTGTCCTATCCTGTCTCGACCATTCTTTGCTGAAGTTATTCCAGCTTTTAAATTATAACTACTGTGTAGCTACTGAAAAGTTCTAATCATTCAAAGGCATCATATTTCTACACATCTAAGAGTTAAAATGAGGAAATCCTGCATATAAGCTGAAAAGAACAAGTCAAGACCTATTTATTAACATCACCACTAAAGGTATTTTGTATGAATATTCATTCCTTCATGTGATATTGTAGTTTTCTTTATTCAAATGATCAGCACCTTTAGAGAAGAGCCTTTATTACGAGCCTGCTATAGGTAAGGCACTACTGTAGATGCTTTACACACATTACTTAATTTAGCCATCATGATAACCCTATAAATAAAGTTACCCATATTTGGCAGATAAGAAAAATATGAAAAGGTGAGGTTGAGATTTGAAAACAGATATAGCAGTACGAAGTTCGAAATCCCCAAGGCCACTCCCACTTCTGTCACCAATTTCAAATTTAAGGATTCACCAGCCCACTTCAGGTTTCACAATTTACTGGAAGAAACCACAGAATTCATTGAAAGACGTTAAGACTCATAGTATGGCTTATTACAGCATAAAGATATAGAGTCCAAGTTCTACACATGGAGGTTCCAGTTATCCTCTCCTAGTGGAGTCTAGGACAGTGTTAACATCCTCCAGCAATGACGGACAACAGACATGGAATGTTGCCAACCTAGATAGCTCACCTGAGTCTCAGTGTCCAGTTTTTATTGGGGTTCAGTCACCCACACATAGTTGATTACCAAGTGGCTGACCTTAGTGTCTGGCCTCTCTGAAGGTTTAGCAGATACTGTGTAACCTAAAGCCCCCACCCTAAATAACAAGCTCAGAGTAGACTATCTAGTGTAGCCCGAGACCTCCAGATAAACATAGACACTTAGCAGGCCCAATATTCTAAGAGTTTAGAGATCACCTCCTAGAAGCTGAGGGCAAAGGTCAGCCCCTTCTTTGGGTAAAATAAATCCTTTAATGTATAATTGGATCTCAAAATCCATATATAATCAACAAAGTAGAATAACACAAACATATGAATCATATATACCATTTTCATTTTTGCACTCTTACAAAGGGTTTTTTAATGTGATTTTAGTATCAATCATTTTCTAAGTTGGGCCCTCCAAACATATGGTAATACTTACAAACCAAACAACTGAAGTACTGGTTAAAGGATGGAAGAGGAGCTGTCAGGCTTTCTTATAACTCAGAAGTACATGTTAATTGGGAAGGGGTAGAAGAAATCCCAGGGTAGTCTGCTATGAGATAGTGGCAGCCTGAACATGGCTACCACCTTTTTTCTGACTTTAATGGTGATAAGCAGTATTCACACGGCAACAGCTGCTTGGGGAACCATTCGTCTTAGGAAAACTACAAAACTACAACAATGAGATTGAACTCTAGATATATCCAAATGCAATTAAAAATGTTTTTAAATCTAGGAACAATTTGTGGGGTTTCAATCTTAATCTCCAATTTTGTTGGAGTAGAGCCAAGTCCTCTTAGCAGTAACACCAAAATGCCATTTTCTCTGACATTTCTCTGAGAATTACTTGGAGCAATCAGGCTTCTGATAAGAGTTAAGTTCCACATGTAACACAGAAGGAAAAATATTCAGTACGTTTTGTTAAGAGAACACTGCATAAAACCTAAACGAAGAAACAAAATTCCTTTCTTATTCTAAGAGGGCAATGTGTGGGGAGGTGACAGCTCTTGTTCTCTCTCTTTACAGTTTACAAGTTTAGAAAGCCAACAGGGAGGCCTCTCTGACCAGTGTTTAATTATGCACAGGGTCTTAAATTTGGCATAAATTTCCTCAGAGTTGATGATGTTGGAGGAGATCATAGAGATTGCTTCCTGGTGAGCGAGGGTTAGGAAATCTTTACCTTGTTTCCAACTGACACTTCTCTTTCCCTATCTTGTCTAACTGCTCTGTAGCATTTGAAAAACAGTATAATGTAGTGGTCCAAAGTAGGCTCTGAATTTTGAAAGATATGTGATTGAATTTTAGCTGTCCCTTTGGATAAGACTTATACTCTCTTAGCCTGAGTTTCCTCCTTTGGAATAACAGGAAAAACAGTATATATGATTCATAAGATTTTTGTAAGAATTGAATTAATGCATGAACAATTGTTATTCATTGTTGAGTTTATCAGCAGACACAAACTAAGGGAGAAAAAAAACCCCAAAACACTAAGGAATGATACCAGACATCTGGTCAATGATGAAAGATACCAGGAGATAATGAAAAGATTATGCTGAAAGACAACTGAAAAATATCTTCAAAGTACCAGGAGGAAATACATCAATTCAGAGTTTTCTACTCTGGTAACCTATTAAGAGCAAAACTGAAAAAATGACATTTCAGGGAGAAAAAGGCTAAGTTTACCATTCACTTCAGTGAGAAGGAAACTGCATCTAGTAGGAACAACTGAGATGCAAGAAGCAATGGGAAATCAAGAAAGTGGGATTTATATGGATTCACTGGAAGTGGGATTTATATGGATTATATGGATAAGCAAGCGTTAATTGAAGTAAGGAGTATTGAGGAATCCTTGTATTGTGCTGAAGGAGGAAAATAATGCCAATCAACTTTAGAATTAAGTACAAATTTAAAAAAATATAAGAGTACAGGATTCTGAAAAGATGGTTGAGTAGGAAGCATCAAGATACTTCTTCCCACCCAGACAAAAATTATACTGGCAGAATCTGTGTAATGTAACCACAATGAAATTCTGAAGTCTATTGAAGCCTTGCAACTTTCAGAGGAAGGCTTGGATTGTAAATTGCAGTTAATTTCAGTCAAATTCACCTTAGATCATTAGCAGCTTCCCATATCCCACTCCCTATCTCCATAGCAGTCAGCTGTGAACATGTTCCTGAAGCAGCCTACATGCAGCCTGTGGAGGAGTGGGAAGGGGGCAATAAGGACCCTGTCCTCCAAACACCGGAGATCTGTATATTGATTATTGATTACTTATTCAGATCATAGAAATATAAATGGATTAAACTCTCCAATAAAAAAACAGAGACTGGCAAAATGAATAAAAGGAAACATAATTCAACTATATGGTGTCTACAAGCTTACTTTATAGCCAAAGACTATATATAAAATGAAAGGATGGAAAAAGACAGTCCATGCAAAAAGTAACCAAGAGAGCAGACTTGGTTTAACTAATCAAACAAAATGAATGTCAAATGAAACAAAGAACTATATATTAATAAAAGGTTAAATAAAGCAAGAAGATATATAAGAATTATAAAGATTTATGAACCTAATCATAGATCACCAAAATATATGAAGCAGATATTGACAGAATTGAAGGGAAGAACAGATGGTTCTACATTAATAGTTGGAGACTTCAATAACCCACTAACAATACTGAAGAGAATAACCAGACAGAAGATTAGTAAGGAAGTAGATAACACAATAAATCAACTAGATATAACAGATATACATAGAACATTCTGCCCAAGACAAAATACAAATTCTTCTCAAGTATACATGGGACATTTTCTAGGATAGACCACATGTTTAGATCACAAAATTTGTCTGACATACAAATTAAGTCTAAATATGTTTTAACAGACAGAGATCATACAAAGTATTTTCTCCAACTACAACAGGATGAAATTAGAAATCAGTAACTGAAGGAAAACTGAAAAATGCTCATTTTTGTAGAAATTAAACAAAACACTCTTAAACAGCCAATGAATCAAAGAAGAAACCACAAGGAAAGTTAGAAAATACTTAGAAACTAATGACAGTGAAAACACCACATATCAAAACTTATGGGATACAGAGATTTATAGCTATAATTGCGTACTTTAAAATAAGAGAATAACCTCAAATTCAACAGCCTAACTTTACAACTAAGGAACTTGAAAAAGAGCAAACTGAACTGAAAGATAGCATAAGGACGGACATAATAAAGGTTAGTGAAGAGATAAACAAAATGGAGAACAGGAAAACAAAACAAACAAAAAAACACTAAAACCAAAAGCTGATTTTTCTAAAAGATCAACAAAATTGACAAAATTTTGGCTAGACTGAGAAAAAAAGAGAAAAGACTCGAATTACTAAAATCGAAAATGAAAGTAGGGACCTGCAACCAAGTCTATAGAAATAAAAAGGATTATAAGAGCATACTTGGAATGACTAAATGAGATAATGTAGATAAAATGGACAAATCCCTCAAACTTTCCTCAAAACTGAAGAGGGAATACTTTCTAACTTGGTCTATGAGTCCTGCATACAAAAGCCAGACAAAGATACTACAATATAACTACATACTAATATCCCTTATTAACAATGATGCAAAAATCCTCACCAAAACAATATCAAACCAAATTTAGCACAATATTAAAAGGATTATACATCAAAACCAAGTGGGATTTATTCCTGGAATGCAAAAATGGTTCAACATATGAAAATCAATGTAATATACCACATTAACAGAATGAAAGGGGAAAAAACATATAACCATCTCAACTGATGCAGAAAAAGCATTTGACAAAATACTATTTCATGATAAAAACATTTAACAAACTTGGAATAGAAGTAAACTACCTTAACATTATAAGAGCCATGTATGAAAAACCCACCATGAACATCATACTTGATGATGAAAAACTGAAAGATTTTCCTTTAAGGTCAGTTAACGAGACAAGTATGTCCACTTTCATCACTTCTATGTAACACATTACTAGAAGTCCTAACCAGAGCAATTAGGCAAGAAATAGAAATTTTCAACGTCCAAATAAAAAAAGAAGTAAAATTATCTTATTTGCATGCAAATCTTCTCCCGAGATCTGTCCCTTGAGATTGAATCAAATGGTGGTGAATGCTTGAGCTAAACTGGAGCTACAGCCACCATACCAGGTTATATGAAAATGGAGAAGCAAAAGAACCAAATGGGAGGGATGAAGTAAGGGGAAAAAAAGAAAGAACACATTCAGAAAGACGGACAGGTGAATGTGGCCACTCCTTTTATAACCATAACTTTTGTAGTTTTTTATTTTATGTTTAGGTCTATGATGAATGTTGAAAGCTATAAGATCTGTATATAGATTCTTCTTTTTTTTTCATGATATATGGATGTCCAATTGTTTAAGTATCGTTTGTTGAAAAGATTATTCTCTCTCCATTAAATTGCCTTTGCTTTGTTGTCGAAGATCAGTTAACTATATTTTTGCGGTTCCATTTCTGGCCTTTCTATTCTGTTACATTGACATTATAGGTTTTCTAAACCTATAGGACTTTATAGCACAAATACTGAGTCTTGAAGTATCCAAATTAAAAAAAAATCATTTAGGTGGTTGGAGAATCCAAGGAAAAGATGCAGATTGTGACAAGAGAATCCAACTAAATTATAAATATGTGAAATAACTTCAATGAAGTGGGGCGTGGGAGGGGAAAAGGTATTGAAAAAAATAATTTTGGAAATGAGTGAAGCCTTTAAGACTAAAGGCAAAAGGATTTACACATAAGCACTGTATTCTATTGTTCAAAATTCTGATACTAATATACATATATCCTGGCATTGAACAATTGAGTATATAGATGACTGATAACTGGAGCTAGGTTTCTCACTGTTAGAGTGGGAATTTATAAGTAAGCAAGAAGAGGAGGATAGAAAGAATCACATGGTAATGGATTAAAGTATGAAACATCAGTATGTTCGGCTTAATATAAACACAAACGGTTATATATAGAAATATTTATAGACATGTGTACATACAAAGATTAGTATATGTAGATATATTTCCTTGCTCTATCATCTGAGAGGGACTAAAAGAAATGATACTTTAGTAGCAACAAACACATCTTCACCCAGATCTTAGTTTCTAACACCATCTTCTAACAAAAGGAACCAGGACTCCTGAGAGAAATGGCTGATTCTAGGACTGGTACAGGACATATACAAGATGAGCCTTGAGCATCTTGCAGTGGTAGAAAGTAAGGAAGTGCTCAATTGAAACAAAAACAAACTCCCTGCCCACCACTGATGCAGAAAGGGGTGTAGGATGTCAAAAGAGCACAGGAACCAACTAAAAGAGCTCCTAACGGCTAAAGCTAGAAGATTTTGAGCAAAAGAAATAAAACAGTATTAGATTATAACTCAAAGTATAAAACGCCCATGAGTCCATACTGATATAAAAATTAATACATTAATATGAGAAGAAGAGACAAATGTATTCAAAAGAATTCCAAGTAATTTACATAGATACTCCACTGTCAAGGATGTGGAGCATAACTCTCATTCCTTAAATATGGGCTGCATACAGTGATTTCCTTCCGGAGGGGATTGTACAGAGAGGCAGAGGGAAGAGTAATTTTATAGTAGAGAAACCTGACAAACACTACCTCATCTGGCTGAATCAAGGACATCAATAGTCATAAATAATATTGACAGTATGCATCCTTAACATGACGCAATGAAAATGGTGCTTCACCTCTGTGATTATTCTGGTCGGTTTGCAGACTGACAGGACCAAGGTTACATTTAAGCTGCAAACCCAAAAGCAGAAGGCTGATTGTACCTCCTCATCCTAGCTATCCCCTCCAAAGCACAAGTCTACCCTCTTCTAATAGACAGGCAACTGCAGTCATCTCTTTGTCCCTCTAGCTCAATCTTGGAACTAAAATAGGCTGACTTATTTGTTTTAATGTGAGTATGTTGCGGAGAGCGGATTGCAAGCTGACGAGGTCCTTACAATCTGTGAGGTCAACCAAGGGTTGCTTTGCCTCAAGAACCCTCCTAAGCATGAGGAAGTACGAACTGATTGGAGAACAGTGCGGTGTTACTCCAAGACAGGAAGTACGCTCATAGCTGGGAGCAGATGGAACTGCAAAAGATCATAGCAGGGTGTGGGTTGGGTGATTGTGCAGAGGATGATCTTATCCTAGCCAGCAATTGTATGCTCTTGTATAAAAACAGCTTGTAAAAATAAAACTGGGCCACTACTCCATCATCAGTGGATAGTGGACCTCCTGATCCCAGCTTTCTGTCTTCTTTCTTTTCTCAATCTCCCACCGTTCCCACTCAGGTACATTTTTCAGAGCCGTGCTGGACATGGCAGGATTTACCACTCACTGGATGCAGCAGTCTGTTATATCTTTACTTTGTTCAACATCAGAGAAACTCACTGAATGTTCTATTCCTATACCTTCCCACCAACTAAGGAGCTTGCCTCTTACCAATGGCAGGAACTTTATCTAGAGTCTAAACATCACTTCTAAACAACAAAATTGTTCTAAAAAATAATCACCTGTTTCAATATATATTCACTATAATAATTAAGAACTGCTTTGCATGTGGTGTAGCATATGGCAATGACAAAATCACTGCACTGCAAATGACCGCAGAGTATTCTGGGTATGAATAGGGTAATATAATTATAATGGACTCTCCAGAGGCTATTTCATATTGTGAAAATCTTAGATATTTATATGTCATTTAAATGTAAATATTTAACCAATACTTGGGATCTCCCTAGAATTTTTTTGTTTAAGATTTACCTTACATTTGGGGCTATATAGTATTCTGCCTCAGATGGAATTTCAAATTTCTGAAACAGGTAAAGAAAAAAATGCCTCATTTGAGGGATTTTCAATGCTCTGCCACATTGCAGTGTGGGTTCTTACTTCTGCTAGCTAACTTAACTAGAATCAGAAAAGTACAGTACTGTGGATAGGAAAGACTTTCAGCAAGCATAGGTAGGTATCAATTTCCTGCTGCAAAAACAACAACAACAACAACAACAAAAAACAGAGAGGAATGGTGAATGACAAAACAACTGGATTTAAGAAACAACAAGCAAATCACTGATGACCTTTAAAATGGCAAGATGGAACAATGTATTTGATTTCAGAAGGTAAGACAATGAAAAAGGAAAGTAGATGAAGGAGAAGAGGCTGTTAATTCACTAAACAAATAGAGATACCCAAATTGTTTAGGATATATATAAAAGCATTTGTCATACCAAGAAACAGGAAAATCTCAACTTCAGTGAAAAAAGGCAACCTAACACCAACATCAAGGTGATGCATACATTGGGATTATCTGATAAGGATTTTAAAGCAGCCATCATAAATATGCTTCGATGGGCAATTACAAACACTTGAAATAAATAAAAGATAAGGTTAAATAAAAGAAAGAACCAAATAGAAATTCTAGAATTAAAAAATACAATAACCAAGATAATAAAATTCAATGGTTCGGTTCAATGGCAAACGGGAAAACAGAAGAATCAGTGAACTTGAAGTTAGAATAATAGAAAGTGCCTAATCTTAACAATAAAGAAACAAAGACAAACAAAGCCAAGGAGACCTATGACTCCATAACAAAAGATCTAACATTAAATTACAAAGTCCCAGAGAGAGAAGGGAAAGAGAGTAAGGCTGAAAAAAGGTATTTGAAGGGACAATGACTAAAAATTTCCAAAATGTGTAAAATATGTAAACTTACAGATTTAAGAAGCTGAGCATACCTCAAACAGAAAAGATACCCAAGTCATAACACATCATAATCAAACTTCTGAAAACTAAAGATTGGAAAAGTAAAAAAACTGAAAAAAAAAAAAAAACCCAGTAAGAGAGAAACACCACTGTACTTACAGAGAAAAACAAATAACGAGATTTTCAAATTTTTTTTTAAATCATTACCTTCAAAAAGACAAAAGGAAGTATTGGAAGAACCATCAATCTAGAATTCCTAACAGCAAAACTATCCCATAGAAATTAAAAGAAAACCAAGAAGTTGTCAGATTAAGGAAAACTAAGAGATCCTGGTTACATCACACTGCTCTAAAAAAATCTCTAAAGGAAGCTCTTCGGACAGATGGAGAAGATTCAAAGGGAATTGGAACGTGAGGAAAGAACAAAGAGCAACAGAAAGAGTAAACATATGGGTAAAAAAGTTCTTCATTTGAGTTTTCTAAATCACATTTTATGGTTAGAGCAAAAATTATAACATTATCTGATATGGTTTTCAATGTACATGCAGGAAGTATTTAAGACATTATAATTGGCGAGGGTAAGGAACTTTAAAGGGAGGTAAGGGTTTTACATTTCACTCAAACTAGTAAAATGCTGATACTGGTAGACTGTGATATATATATGTAACGTAATACCTAGAAAGACTACTAAAAAGTCTGTAAACAGGTCAACTCAACAATGCTATAGATTAAGTCAAAATGGAATTCTTAAACAGATGAACAGATATATTAAAAAAGCATGACATGACCATATATTATCTCTAAGAAATTCACTTCAAATATATAAGTTGGTAGAAAGTAAAAGGATGGAAAGTGATATACCACACAACAGCAATCAAGAGAAAGCACAAATGGCTATATTATCATCCGAAAGCAAAATACTCAGGGCAGAGAGGGATATTATATAAAAAAGAGTCAAATACACCAAGAAGATATAGAAATCCTGAATCTGTATGCTCCAAACAACACAGTTGCAAAATATGTGAAGCAAAAAAAATAATGGAACTGAAAGGAGACACAGAGAAACTCACAATTACAGTTGAAGACTTCGACACTTCTCACTCAATATCGGATAGAACTATACAGATAATCAGCAAGGATACAGAAGAACTCAACACCACCACCAACCAACAGGTTGAAATAAACATTTAACACTAACTCCAAAGTAGTAGAATACTTACTCTCGGCAAGCATACACAAAACATTTACCAAGACTGACCATGTCCTGGTCCATAAAACAAGTCTCAACAAATTAAAAAGAACAGAGATCATATAGAGTGTGTTCTCTGACTACGACAGAATTGAACTAGAAAGCAGTAACAGAAACACAATAGGAAATCTCCAAACACTAGAAAACTAAACAACAAAGTGCTAAATAATCCATGGGCCAAAGAGGAATATTTATAGCATTACATGCTTACATTAGAAAAGAAGAGTCAATAATCTAAGTCTCCTCTTAAGAGACCAGGAAAAGAAGAACAAAAGAAATGCAAAGTAAACAGATAAAAGCCTTAATAAAAAGAATGGCAGAAATCAATGAAGCTGAAATCGGAAAAATAGAGAAAATCAATTAAACGAAAAGCTAGTTCTTTGAAAAGACCAATAAAATCAGCAAACCTCTAGAAAGAATAACAAAGACTAAAAAGAAAAGACACAAATCAGAAATGAAATGGAATGTTGTGCAGACAGTAAAAGGAAAACGAGGTAACACTATAAACAATTTACTCACATAAATTTTACAACCTAGACGAAATGAATCAAAATTCCCTGAAAAGCACAAACTACCAAAACTCAACTGAGATGAAAGATAATTTGAATAGTCTTATAACTATTAAAGAAATTAAATTCATAATTTAAAAAATTTCCCCAAAGAGGTCCATAAGCCCAGTTTCAATGGAGAATTCTACTAAACACTTGGAGAGTTAACACCAACTCTATGCAATCCCTCCCAGAAAACAGATGAGGAAACATTTCCCAATCTGTTTGGTGAGGCCAGTGTTACTGATACCAAAACCACAGGAAGACGGTAACGGTACCAAAACAAACAAACAACAAACACTTTAGGTCAATTTTCTTCATAAAAGAAGAGGTAAAAATGTTTAACAAAAGATTAGTAAACAGAATTCAACAACACATTAAAAAAAGAAAGAAAGAAAGAGAGAAATACACACTATGACCAAGTGGGGTTTATAACAGGAATGCAATGAGGGTCCAATAATAAAACATCCATGTAATCCATTATATTAACAGACAAAAGAAGAAAAATCACGTCAATTGAGAAAAAGTATTTGCCTTAATTCAATATCCATTCATAATAAAAACCCTCAAAAAACTAGGTATAGAGGGAAACTTCCTCAACTTGGAAAACAACATGCACTAAAACCTACAACTAATATCATATTAAATAAAAGGCTAAGTACTTTCTCCCTAAGATCAGGAAAAAAATAAGGATGTCCAAAACCACCATTCTTATTTGATAAAGTATTGGAAGACTTAGTCAATGTAATTAAGTAAAGGAAATTAAAAGGATGAAGATTGGAAAGGAAGGAATAAAACTGTCCTTATCTGCAGATGACATAATGATCGATGTAGAACATCCCATGAAATCTACAAAAAAAATTCCTCCTAGAATTAATAAGTGAGTTCAGCAAGGTTGAAGGATACAAAAAATAACATTTCTATATACTGTAATGAACATGTGAAACTGAAATTAAAAATATAGTACCATTTATAATTGCTAAAAAAAATTACTTAGGTATAAATTTAATAAAGCATGTTAAGACTTGTATGTTGGAAACTAGTCAGAGATCTAAATAAATAGAGAGATCATGTTTGTGAAATGCAAATTAAAACTCAGTGAGGTTCTACAAACTGATTAGAACAGCTAACTTAAGAAATTGTTTGGTTATGGGGAAGCTGAATTTTTCATACACTGCTGGTAGGAATGCAAAAGAGAATGGCCACTCTGTAAAATAGTTCGGCAGTTTCTTAAAAAAAAAAAAAAATCTCCAAAACATACGCTTATTACATAACCTGCAAAATTGTACCCCTGGGCATTTATCTCTGAGAAATAAAAACTTATGTCCACACAAAAACCTGTACAAGGAAATGCAAAGCAGCTTTATTTGTAATAGCACAAAACAGGAGGTGGGGGGATAAAAACAAAATATCCTCAAAAGGTAAATCGTTTGACTGTGGTATATCCACATCATGGAATACTACTCAGCAATTAAAAGGAACAAACAATTGACACATGCAACAAGTTGGATGGACCTCAAGGGCATTATGCTGAGAGAAAAAAAGCTAATTGCAAAGTCACATATTTTATAATTCTGTTTATATCTGATTCTCAAGATAAAATTATATACAGAGAGAACAGACTGATTAGTGATTGCCAGGGCTAGAGATAGTTGGGGATGGAGGGTGGGTTTGACTACAAAGGAGTAGCATAAGAAAGATTTTTGTGGTTATAGAATAGTTTTTAACCTGATTGTGGTGGTGCTTATATAAATCCTCATGTAATAAAATGGCACAGGATAATATTGGTAATATCTGAATAAGGTCTACTTATTGTACTAATATTGTTCCGGGTGGCGATAATGTACTATAGTTATGTAAGATGCTATCACTGGGGAAAATTGGGTGAAAGGTTCACAAGACCTTCCTGTACTAATTTAGCAGCTTCCCACGAATCTGCAATTATTTCTAAATAAAAAGCCTTGGTATTCAGTTTATGACTGTCTTCTCAAACAGTATTAGGAAAGTAGTCTTTCAGTGTAACTGCAGCTTATACTCTCATCCAGAAGCCCTGGGGACACTTGCACAAATTGAACAATCTCCTGAAGAAGTAGGAAATGATAAACAGTTGTTTGATGATTGACCTCTGTGGTTTCAGGTGATCTTTCCCAGCTTGTGAGCCAAAGGAAAAATCCAATGTAACAGGTATGAGAAGTGACTATTTCTTAAGAAGTTGTACCATATTTTCATTTCTTTGACTAGACATTACTATAAAAAAGAGAGTAGGAAGTGACTAAAAATTATGAGGTGTGCATACTGTGATATCTATAATGCAAAGGAAAAGAAGCACCAGAAAATGCATAATTGGAAATAATCCAAGTGAGATTTCTATTTCACTTTGGATGGGTTTCTGTACTGTTTCCTTACAGCCATGGTTCCCAAACTGTGAGTATAGAGTGCAAACTGGGATATTTTAAACTCTGAAGGAAAATACAGTGATCCCGGACATCTGTTGAGCATGATGTAAACTACTAGCTTGAGGTAGCTTACAGTTTCAACATTAGGTTATGCTACATTTCTTTCAATTACATCAGAATAGATGGAACTTTTAGGTATTTCTTTCAACCTACTGAGGCACTAGTGTACTATGAATGAGAAAGTTTGAGGACTTCTATAATCTGATATCTATATCCTACTGGAATTTCTTGCCTGTATCACAAAGTATACTTATTCACTCTCCACTCACATGTCTCAAAACAAATAAAAAAACAACAACAAAAAACAAATACACAAATAATATTACCTCAGTGAAAGAGATCATCACTACCACCCATTTATCCAAGTCAGAAACCAGATTCAGACTCATGTCTGATCTTCCCACTCTTTAGTGGCCTTAATTTTATATTTTGCCAAGTCTATCACTCTCCACTCTCCCACTTAACAAAATTCCCCCTATAGTATAAAAAAGACCAATGGACTAGATGCCAGAGGCTTTGGGTCTAAATTTGGTCTTGATTATCAAGTGTCATGTCATGAGACCTTAATCGAGTATCTTCACCATTATGACCTCAGTTTTCATATGAAAATATGAGATTAAATCATATATCTTTAAAATCTCAGAAGAAATATTCTGGTCCTAGATGTCATATTATTTCTATGAATAATTTTCTAAATACGATGTCCACAACACAATCAGATAACAAGGAACAGGAGACAACATAAATGAGAACCAGTAGACACAACAGATTAAAGAAACCAATTCAAAGAGAATGTAGATACTGAAATTATCAAACACAAACAATAAAACAGCTGTATTTCCAATATTCGAGAAGATAAAAGCCAAGTTTGAAAATTTCAGCAGGGAACTGGAAATGACAAAAAGTGACATATCATATTTGAAAAACAAAACAAAACAAATATCCAAAAATAAGAAATTGATGGTTGAATTTAATGGCATATCAGACAGAGCTGAAGCGAAAATTAGTGAATTGGAATACAAGTCCAAAGAAATTGTTCAAAATAAAGTATTAAGAGATAATAAAATTACGAACAAGGCAAGTCAAAAAATATAGTTAAGTCTAACATGTTTAACTACAGTTCAGCAGAAAAGAGATAATGGGGAAAAAGAAATATTTAATGCAATGAAAGAAGAGAAAAATTTTAAGAACTGATGAGAAGTATCAATTGACAAAGTTATAAAGCCCAAGGAATTTCAAACAAACAAACAAACAAACAAAAGAAGTCCATCAGACACATCAGAGAATGAAACCAAAGGGGAAGGAAAAAAGCCAAAGGGGGATTAATGGAAGATTACATTGAAAAAAGCAACAAACCAACAGCTGATGTTTTATCATAGGATTTTAAAAGACAGGGAAATATCTTTATGGTGTTGAAATAAATGTCAATCTAGAATTTTATATCCAGCCAAAATAAACATTTTCAGATAAACAAAAACCAACTTTGCCATTAGCAGACCTCCTTAAAGGAAAATTTAAAAGGTGATTTTTGAGCAAAAAGAAAAAAATCCCAGATACAGGGTCAAAAATATAAAAAGGAGAAGAAAAAAACGGCGTAGATGATAGAAGCTCTGTTCATCCCTCTGGCGACCAAATCAAATTTGTGACGGAAATGAAGAGCAGCAGCAAGGAAAAATAGTCTGGGATGAACAAGCCATACAATTAGGAAGAAGTCCAGGAAATCACCCTGAAATGGCAGACAGTAGGATGGGGCGAGGACGTGGGGCTGCCCGGTCTCCAGCAGCTGAGTGAGATGAAGGCTGCGGCAGTGGCAGACACCTCTTAAAGGGGCCACGTCCATATGCTGAGTTTTGTGGTGACAAACCTGCTCGCTTTGAGTATCAGTGCCGATTTGGCTGCGCACAGGGGGCATCAGGAACTTACAGGGAGATATTGATGGAGTGATGGCCTGGGAAAGACTCCCTCTGTCTGAAGTACTGTCAGTATCCATTGTTCCCTGTATAGTCTTCCCCGCCACCCAATGCGCAGACACATAACTGCCATAGCCTTCATCAAACTGGGTAACAGAGGTCGCTCTGCCCATAAGATTCCCTGAAGCTCTGCCTCCCCCAACTCAGCGGCCCCACCCAAGCCACAAACATATGATCTCCAAGACTGAACCAAGAAGAAAAAAATCTGAATGACCAATAACTACTAACAAAATTGAATCAGTGATAAAAAAATCTCCCAATAAACAAAAGTCTTAGACCAGATGGCTGTAGATGAATTTTACCAAATTTTCAAAGAATTAATACCTATATTTCCCAAACTATTCCAAAAAAGCGAAGAGCATGGAAGGCTCATTTTTATGAGGCCAGCATTACCCTGATTCCAAAACCAGACAATGATACTACAAAAAAAACCAAACCAAACCAAAACAAAACAAAAAAACCACCCAGAAAATTATTGGCCAATATCCTTGATAAACATAGATGCAAAAATCTTCAATAAAATATTAGCCCACCAAATTCAGCAATGCATTAAAAAGATAATATACCATAATTAAGTAGGATTTATTCATGGGATGCAAGTTTGCTTTGTACTTGCAAATCAATAAACAAAATAGAAGGATAAAAATCATATGATCATATCAATAGATAAAGAAAAAGCATTTGACAACATCCAGCATCCATTTATGATAAAAATAAAACTCTCAGCAAAGTGGGAATAGAAGAAATATACTTCTACATAATAAAGGCCATATATGACAAACCTACAGCTAACATCATACTCAACTGTGAAAAGCTAAAAGCATTTTCCTTGAGATTAGGAACAAGACAAGTATATCCACTTCTACCACTTTCATTCAACATTGGATCAAAAGTCCTAATAATGACCATTAAATAAGAAAAAGAGATAAAATGCCTCCAAATTGGTAAGGAAGAAAGTACAACTGTCATTATTTGCAGAAGACATGATGCTATATATAGAAAACCCTAAATAATCTACCAGAAAACTAGAAGGAGGTACAAAATTAATATTCAGAAACTGATTTCATTTTTCCACCAAAAATGTACTATCAGAAAGAGAAATTAAGGAAACAATCCCATTTACAATGGCATCAAAAAAAGTGTCTATGAATAAATTTAACCAAAAGGTAAAAGACCTGTAATTGGAAAACTATAAGATGTTGAAGAAAAAAACTGAAGAAGATATAAATAAATGGAAGAATATACTATGCTCATGAATAGGAAGAATGGACATCATTAAAATGTCCGTACTACCCAAAGCAATATATAGATTCAATGCAATCTCTATCAAAGTATCAATGGCATTCTCCACAGAACTAGAAACAAATAATCCTAAAGCTATATGATACTACAAAAAACCCCAAGTGGCTATAGCAATCTTGAGAAAGAAGAACAAAGTTGCAGGTATCAGGCTACCTGATATCAAACTATACTACAAGGCTATAGTGATCAAAAGGGTACGCATTGGCACGAAAAAAGACACATAGATCAATGGAACAGAAGAGAAAACCCAGAAATAAACTCACATCTATATGGTCAATTAATCTATTATAAAGAAGTCTAGAATATACAATGAGTTAAAGACAGTCTCTTCAAGAAAGATGGTAGGAAAACTAGACAGATACATGTAAAACAATGAAACTGGATCACTGTCCTACACTGTTTACAAGAATAAAACTTGAAATGGATATAAGACTTAAATGTAAGACCTGAAACAATAAAACACCTAGAGTTTACAATAGTGTACTCTTCGATGCTGCTCTTAGTAATATTTTATTTAGATATGTCTCTTTGGGAAAGGGAAACAAAAGAAAAAACAAACCAATTAAACTACATCAAACTAAAGAGATGTTGCATGATGTAGGAAACCATTGACAAAACAAAGACAACCTACTGAATGGGAGAAGACTATTGCCAGTGACACATTTGTTAAAGGTTAATATCCAAAATACGTAAAAAATTCATACAACTCAACACCAAAAAAAAAAAAAAAAAAACCTAAAAACTAAAAGCAATCCAATTAAAAAATGCACAGAGGACCTGAAAAGACACTTCTCTAAAGGGGACATACACATAGCCTTACAGCCATATGAAAATATACTCAACATCACTAACTATCAGGGAAATGCAAAGTAAAACCATAATGAAATATAGCAGAATGGCTATTACCAATAAATCACTAAAGAATAAATGCTGGCGGGCATGTGGAGAAAAGGGAACTCTTGTATACTGCTGGTAAGATTGTAAACTGGTGCAGCCACTATGGAAAACAGTATGGAGGGTCCTCAAAAACTAGAACTAGGACATGACCCAGCAATTTCACTTCTGGGTATTAGAAGAAATCCAAAATACTAACTAGAAAAGACATATGCACCCCTATGTTCATTGCAGCATTACTTACAATAGCCAAAATGGAAGTAACCTAGTTGTCCAATAATAGATGAAAGGATAAAATATATACAATGCAATATTACTCAGCCAATGAATGAAATTCTATCATTTGCAGTAACATGGATGGACCTAGAGGGTATTACGCTAAGTGAAATAAGTCAAACAGAGAAAGACAAATACCATACAATTTTACTTATATGCAGAATCTAAAAACCAAAATAAATAAAACAGAAGCAAATTTATAGATACAAAGAACATCTCAATAATTTCCAGATGAGAATGGAAAGGGGGAAACAGGTGAAAAAAATGGAAGGGATTAAGATGTACAAATTGCCAGCTATAAAAACAGTCATGGGGATGTAATGTATAGCACAGTAAATATAGTCAATAATATTGTGATAACTATGTATGGTGTCAGATGGGTACTAAACTAATCTGAGTGACAACTTTATAAGTTATGTAAATGTCTAATCAGTATGTTGTATACCTTAAGCTAATATCCCAATTGAAAAATAAAAAAATTACTTTAGTTAGTTATATTTGTACATACTTTAATTAACATTTCAAATACCAGGTTGCCTTTATTTCTTTATTCCTTGATGCTCTCAGGACATCTTCTCTCTAAATATTTAAGTCTAACAGACCACAGGTCAGCTATCTACAATCTAACTACAACCAAAGGATGAAGGCCTTTACTTCATTTTTTTTTTTGAGATTAGAGCATGAGAAATTTTAATTGAGGGGTTTTTATATTGTTAAAATGTCATTAACCCAAGAAGTTGTTTAGGAAGTCACTTCAGTTTTGAGGAAGGAAAAAGTGAACCTTTCATGTGCAAGTTAAACCTGACTTAACTTGTATAAAAAGCATTTACATAAGAGGTAGCTCACCCTTGATCTTTACTATCTTTTTGGTGATACAATTCACATACCATAAAATTAATCTACCTTTGTTGTGATATAATTCACATACCATAAAATTCAGCCTTTTAAAGTATACAATTCACTCGTTTTGGGTATAGTCAGAGTTGTGCAACCAACATCATCACATAATTACAGAATATTTTTATCATCCCAAAAAGAAATCTCATAGTTATTAGCAGTAACTTCCCTAGGCACTCATCCCTCACCCCCTGGCAACCACCAATCTATTTCCTGTCTCTATGAATTTATCTATTGTGGGCATTTCATATAAATGGAATCATACAATATGTGGCCTTTTGTGTCTGGCTTTTTTCACCTAGAATATTTTTAAGTTTCATCCATTTCCACTTTTTAAAAAAGATTTTTTTTTTTTTAATGGAGAAGTTGAACAGAAAACTAGGCAGAGTAGTATGAACCTCTACGTATCCATCATCTAGCCTCAACGATTCTCAAGCCATCCACACATCATGTACTTTACCTTGTATTGTTCTTAATGAAATCCAGATGCTACATTATTTCTGTAAATACTTTCCTAAGGACATACCATTATAATAGTTACTCTAATACTGGCCTCCTGATGAGAGTTTTCCTTCTTACTTTAATGGGCCTGCCTCTGCCAAGAACTGAATTTTTCCTTTGCTAAGCATTATTTACTTAAGAAATCCACTAGATTCACATACTTTGTTTGCCTAATAAAAGCACTAAGGGGGAAAAATAGAAATAGAGTCATGAACCAAAGTCTCAGAAAAATTTCTCCAGAGGCCAAGAATCAAAGTGATCTAAAATTTGATAATCATCTTAATATTTCTTCTGACAGAAACACTCACACTCATAGGGAGGTGGTTTACTATTTTAGCTTTCTCTTTTTATTCCAGGAAAGGAACAGGGGTTATTACAAGGGTGTTTTCCTTTTGTTTTTTAGCATACATCAATCACAAATCAGAAAGCACTTCACGTGCCTAGGTGAGGACTAGAAACAAAGTTAATTTTACATGGAAAAGAGAGTTTATGAGCCCAACAGACAGAATTTAGGGTTTTCTTAATGTTTGTTTTAGGAAAGCTAGCAAATAAGCAGAAATTCGCTTTTTCATGATAAAGTGAGCAGAAACTAAGTGAAAAAAGAAGAAACGAGAAGATAAGGGTGGGAGAACAATGCTTATTTGAGATACTCTTACCTTTTTATGAGCTATCAGGAGGCAATTGGAATGTTCATGTTCACAAGCAATTTCATAGTCTGGGATCAGGTCCACCAATTCATAGACAAAGTGTACCACTTCTTCATGCCAAGGCACATTGGCCATAGTAAGACTGCTTGCTGAACTCTCTCCACAGTAGGTAACACCCTGTGGAAACATTGCAACAGTTAGAGACATTACAGACCTACTTAAATGCATAGAGTAAGAGTTTCAGAACCAGAAAGGCTTCCACAGGTCATCCAATCCAATCCAATATGTATTTCAGAGTGAAGAAAGTGATAAAAGATGGTAAAATTTGCTTAGGAGCTAATATGAGTAGTTAGTGACAAAAATAGCACTAGAGTTCCCAGGCCAATGTTCCTTCTACTCAGTGACAATGTTGGTTCTTGGGTACCTGTGCATTGTGTTATGTCATAATCTATGCAGTAAGGTCACAATAATATATTTGAACCAGTATCTTTCCATTCAAATTCATTTGGGCAGTCTAATAGATTCTCAAGGAATTATTATCTCTTCGTATAATAATGTATAGATAGTTGACACCTATAAAAATTCACTGAAGAATTTATTTACTGGGAAAATAAGGTGAGCTTCCGTCTTTCAGTATAGTTTAGACTTGAGGTTGGTAAATTTTCTGTAAAGGGCTGAATAAAGATCCTGTTATTCTTTATTCTTAAAGAATATCACTTTGTAATGCATTTTGTATAAGGATATATATATAAGAAAGAATCATGACAAATAGGAAATACATTTGTAGATATACATATATACATTTAAACACATCCACACATATATACATGTATCTCACCTCGATAGAAATTCTTATTCGGTACCTATGCTGTGATATAACTGCTTCTGTTTTGAACTCTACCTGACAGCACAAACATATATTACAAACCCTGAAATTTTATAACTAAGTTCTCTATTTGCTGATTACATAATGATAAATGATTAATTTTCTAATAATAAGGGATATCTTAATTTTGCACGTTCTACAAATACTCCAGAATCAAATTTTCTTAACAAATTGTTTGAATATTCTAGATATGCTGCTACTAAGTAGAGAATCATGGAAACAAAAAAATATGCACCACTCACACAGACTCTCTGTCTCTTACTTTCTCTCTCACACACAGACACACCCATCTATACACATATTAAAGGGGGACAGAATGGTATTAAATGAAAAACTCACAAATGAACACTCCAGAGTGACCATGACCCTACTGATGGCAGAGCTGAGACTTGGCCAAAACTCATGAGCTCTGCAAAATGCTCTATTCCAGATGGCTGGTGCAAAACATTACAAAAACTGAGACGATTGCTGCTGAACATCAACTACAGGCAATTCAGCTTAATTATAATAAACGAGAGAACCTTCTCTATTAGGCCAATGATTTATAGAATTCATTAAATTGAGTCTGAGTTTTAGGTGAATTACAAAAGCAAATAATAGAAATAATTTTTAAAATCTTTAAGAAAGCATGGATGAAAAATTGTGCTAAACATACCCAAATGTATAAAAAATATAAAAATAATTTACTGATAGGTCAAAATAGTCATAAAAATGAACTTTACTTCAATTTAAATATTGCTTATAACGTGTGAATTATATGTAGAGCCATGTACATAGTAACTAATTCGAAGGAATTTATTTTTAATATTTAAAAAGTTTATTTAAGCAGATTTTAGATAAGATCTTATATTCATGACAATGGCTTTGGAAGATATTTTAATATTTCTTATTCAGCAATAATAAATAATGAAACATCAAAGAGAGATTTGGTTTGGAAATGAAATTAAAGAATGAATGCCATAGTTCATTACTATGCCTGCATATAACACTTTTCTATACATTCACATAATGGTTTATAGCACTTTAGAAAGCACTTTTGCAGCAGCTGGACCCTGCTGGACCATTTTCTTCTCCAAGGAATTAATTCCTGACTGCACCCACCCCCACCCCCTTCCCATACTGTCTGACTGACAGCTCTCTCTTCTCTGCTCTGGCTACCTCATTTCATCCTACACTCTAGTCTTCCGATGACTTGCCCTGACTTTATTCTTGAACACACTTAACCCTGAATTGCCTAAAAATGCTTTATTTTCTCTCATATTATGGCTGTTTGACACCTTCTCATCCCACAAACCACCTCCACAACTGCCGCATTTATCACCAGCACCAAGTTCTTCCTCTACAACTTTTAAAAAAGAACAATCTCAAGAAAACAGATGGGTACAATGTGGCAAATGAAAAGCAGTCACTCACTCCAGAATCTACAGGTTGAGGAATGACAAGGAGACCCAAAAAAACTTCTTGAAGAACAGGTCTATTTATGCACCTTCAGGTTTGTAGTGAAAGGCATAACAAAGGAATTCCCAGACCACTGGCCTTATCTATCCATCTATAGATCTTTTATCTTGTAGGTGTGACAAGAGTTTCCAAAAGGCCATTTAGAGATCCATAGAGTGTGGTCAATCAATAACTGGCTGAGTGGATCATTTCTGTAGGCCCTTCCCTTTGCAATTTTCAGATGCCTCCTCTCCTCTCTGAGAAGGATATATATCAGATTGTTAACAGTGTTCTATTTGGAAGAAGGGAAAGAAAAGGTTTATTATTTTTTTTATACTTCTGTGTTATGCAAATTATTTCAATGAGCATATATATTGCTTTTGTAATTCAAATGATTGAAATGAAATCAGTCAATGGAGAAGGCATCCTTTCCTGTTTAATAGGGTTAAACTATTTCATGTTTGAAAAGGTCACTTTTTGTTGTTATTAATTAAAACAAAATTTTTCTTTACTGGAGGAGTTTTAAAAAATAATAATAGTAAACCTCCAAAAAAATATTTGATGAGAGCTAGCAATATGGCAGGCTAAAATAACCTGAAACTCCTCCAAAAACAAACATGTAGAAGTAAATATGTTATGATAACATACTCCTGAGAGCACAGCTGATCTGTTGAGTAAGATTCCTTAGGGCTTAGATGAAAGACCACCTGGGTCTTCCACAGCTCTGGCACAGACAGGACTTGGGTTTAAAGAACAGAACACTAGGCCCTTTTATCTTCAGTGAAAGGCTGAATAGGACAAAATTTATCCACTGACACAAAATGGCACTTGGAAGCTTGTGCCTTACCTATGCTCTTGGTAAAAAGAAATAAGTCTCTCAAGACTTATCATTCAAAAGGGGTTGTCATTAAAATTTAATATTAATGTAAGAAAGTGGCATGAGAACTACATAGATTGACTCAATGCTAAACTGCGCTGGCTGGAAAATTACCGCTTGGCTATGTCCATGGGAACATAGGCTGTCACCCATAGGAACATAACATTCTAACAAAAAGCTTTCTGCTTCTGTACCACCCCCCCTCGCACACCCGACCTGTGGGTCGACAGGTAATGAATAGAAGAAAAATAGACCTTTGTGTTTAGATAGAATGAAGAATAGGATTTGGGGCTTAAAAACCCTGTAACTCTACATTTCGGGGCTGCTTAATTTGGGATCTGCGTACCCCTGGCAGACCCAGCTGGCTGAATAAAGAGTGTGCTTCCTATAACTCACTGAGTTCTGGTGGTCCGTGTGTCTTTCGGGGGCGGGCAGCTACAACAAAACCTGGTTGTATTCAGAGCCTGCTACATGCTGCTAGTCAGGGAACTTGGTTGAATGGCATAGGGCCAGACCACAGGAAGATTCCTGCTGAGATTAGGGAATACTTCCCCACACCTTTAACACTGCATACTTATACCATGAAAGGAAAACAGATATAAACCTAATTCTTCAAACACACGTGGTCTCATTCTCTGACTTTGAGAGACCATATCTCCGTGAAGCGTTATTCCTTCTCTAATAAACTTTCCTCTTTGTCTCTTACTCTGGCTCACACTTAAATTTTTTCCTGTGCAGAGTCAAGGACCCTCACTCTTGGCGGGTGTACACCTTGGGTATCCCCACTTGGGGAGATTTGCCCTGTTCCACATCAATAGTACCTCAAGGTCACATAAATGCTCTGAAAATGTGAAATTAATAGTACAAATTGACCCTACGCTAGTGATATGCCTGGGGCTCTCTGCAGAAGCAAACAAAATACTGTTCACATCTTTTGTATTTCCTGAACACGTGTCTATGTGGGGAGTGCTGGAATCTCTCATAGTCTACAAACACTGGAGTCTCAAGTTGGGGAGAGGGAAGAGCACAGCTTTGCTATATTCCTGAAAGGTGCTAAAGGAGCCTACGACAGGTTACTAAATCCTCCTTGAGCCTAAACTACCTCAAGATTAAAGTTAGAATAATAGCAACAACTTAATAGCTTTGTTGTGACAATTCAGTGGTGTAATGGATCTGTCTGGATTCAGTAAATGTTTAGCTCACTGTCCATCAAGCACATTTATTTAAACTAAATCAATAGAAGCTATTTCTTTATTATATTGATTTCTTCTCTTCTTTCATTGCTAGTTCTGTAAAATATTTTTGTTATATTCCCTGTAAATTAACATATATTTTAGCTTCATTAGGTCCGACTAGGCCTTTATTTGCTTGCTGAGTATCTTAGCTATCATTGTTGGCTTGCTTGTTTGTGAAAGCGTGTTTCGTGTTACAAATATCTGCCTCATTGAAAAACTTTCATAACACACTATTTATAAATGAAATACTGTCTTTGTATCCTCTGCCTACCATTGTACCTTGAGGATAGTAAGTGCTCAGTAATTATTTGTTGTCAAATGATTTAGAACTCTCTTATCCCCAGCGCTGTAACTGTATACAGAGCTCAAGAATGCAGAATGCATCTTACAGAACAGATATTTTAGCATAGCCTTACTCTTTCTTCACACAGAGGTAAGGAATAGTACCAGTTGTTAATGTATATAGCAACACCTAATCAGTGTTTTATCAGTTGATTCATGATTGTTAATGTCAACTTAAATGTCCAAACCTGTAGAGAATTTTAATGAGTTTATTTGAGCCAAACTGATGACAATTGCTGGGAAGCAAAATCTCAATGGATTAAGAAAATGCTCTGGAGAATGGCAGTTTTGCAGCTTATTTTATACATTAGAATCAAAGGAAGAGATGTAAGGAGGGTTCACTAGTGGCAGATTAAGGGGGCAGAAGAAAGCAAAATCAGAAAAATTCTCGGATTGTTTAAAAAAACAGAGGGGCACATACTTCTTTTGGATTGGTGGGTACAGGAGAGTTAAAAATTAACATTTACAGCACACAGAGATGGTATACAGAGACAAGATTACCATGAAGGGTTCTGTGGTCTTGTGCTCTGGTGTATTGGTGGGTTGTACCCTGAGGGGTTTGGAAAAAAGGGCTTACTCTAACATTCCAAGGGTACCTTATCTTAGATGCAAAAAGACAATAGACAGGCTCACTTAAGGTAAAGATTGACCTTTGTCAAGAGAGCTGCAGGCTCAGGATGTGACTACTCGCCATGACCTGTTCTGGTTAGATATTTTTATGTTCAGACCATCCTATGTGGCTACTTTCAGTCTCTGAGTTTGTAGGGCTCACTATGCTGGCCTCTCTTAAGTGTGTCATGTTAGTATGTGGACTTTTTCCCCCCAACCACATTAAAGAGTAGAAAAATCCTTAATTATGTGAATGAAATGTTATAACATCAGAAAAGAGCTGTGGGATTTATTATCATAGAAAAACTTGTTACTCGATCTTTAGGTCATTCAGCATAGATTGGATGGGGGTACAGAGAATAGGCATACGTACCCTGCCCTCCAAGAGTTCAGAATTTAGATCATTATACCAGTTATCTGGTAAGATATGCACAATATATGATGATATTGGGATCAGTTGGGATTCCTGACTGGAAATTAAAGAGATGATAGGCAGCTTAGCCAGGTAAAAACTGAGTGCTGAGTGGACGGTTCAGTAAGAAGGCCTTGAAGCCATGCTGAGAAGCTTGAACTGATTTTGAAGGGTAGCCGTTGAAGCATTTTTAGGGTATAGGAATGACATGTTCATATGTCACTGCAAAAAGTCATAAAGACATTTGTTTTCTCATCAAACTGTAGGGGACCAAAATAGTACCAGGAGTCTTTATATATCAGTTAGTTTAATTAGAATATCAAGCTACCAAAATATTGCTCTGTCCACAGATCTTGAATCCCCATGTAAACTTTCCAAGCAGCCAGTAAATAAAGACCTTATGGCTCCCATCTCCTAGAGCAAAGAGATCCATCAAAAAGGCACTAATGTAATGGTATACCCCCTTGCAGCTCCCACCTAAAACTCCCCCTCCCAATCCTGAGTCATGAGGTACACGTAAGACCTCAGGCAAAGGAATCAGGCACCCCTTGCATGGACACTGCAAAGATATATAAACTGTAAGAAATCTAACCAGGAGGGAGCTTATGCTTTGGTGCTGTTAAGCCCCATGTGCTCTGCCGGCTAATAAATTCTCCTTCCTCCAACAAAGTTGTCAGAGCATCCAATTTCCTCTGTCAGGTGTTGCTTCCTGCATACTTTTCTTACATAAACATCTAAACATATACAGTTAAAATGTAATCAAATTGTTACTGGTTCTGGGGAGTCCTGGAACTCCTGGCCTCGGTTCTTGGCATCGGTCAACAAAGAATTTAAGTTAGACACCTAGAAATTGACTGTATGCAAGCCAGCTTTATTAAAAGCAAAAGTATACTTTTAGAGGGGAAAATAGGCAGCCATGAGTGGTCAGCTTTGAAAATGAAGTAAGCTCAATGAAAAGGGAGAGTAAGCTGCCAAAAGTGGTCAGCCCCAAAGAATTTCTGCCAAGCAAAAGTACACCCACCGATGGGAGAAAGAACAGGCTCAAGAGAGAGCTGCCCCACCCATGGTGGGGTTGAGATTTTTATCTATTAATCTATTAATGGGTGGAATATTCATGATTTTGAATGGTCACTTCATGGAAAGAAGGTGGTTTTTTTCTGGAATTAGGGAGATGCCCCTTTTCTTACCATGTTTGGGCTTTTTTGGAACTGTCATGGCATCAGATGCATGATGGATACAGCCTTAATTGCAGTGCTAATTTATATACAATGATCATATAATGAACCAAAGGTGAATTCTAGGTCACACCAGATGTACTTCTGTGCATGCCTACGTTGGGGACTTTCCCTATCCCCATTATTTTCCCCTTTAGTAGGAAGTTTTAAACTACAAAACTGCTTCACTATTTCAAAGCTATCGTTCAAGGCTGTTTTTCATTTTAGTGGCTCTGAGGAGGGGTCCTGATATAATTACTACCTCAAAATAATAAAAAATATTATTCTATAACTTGTTCTGTTTCTTAGCAGCATACTATATTCTGTAAACATCCCTCTTCTTACTTCAGTTTAAGGAAGGTACTTCATTAACTCATTAGATAAATGACAGCTAAATTTCATAAAGCATGTGATCTAATCCCAATGGCCCAAGCACTTCATACTTAATACTGCAGGTCTGTAAGAGACAAGGTAACTATCACCATGCTTTCCTCTGATAAAACACAAACTGTTATCTACTACCCTATATTTTATCATTTAAATAAGACAGTTATATTGTGATTAGATTACTTATTTCTCCAAGAATTTAAAAATAAAATCTTTCAATGTAATTCTATTACTTTAGTAGACTTTGCCTAGTTCAATAAGATAGCTATTTGCCAAATAGCATATCAATATCAAATTTTATCTCTGTGCTTTGACAAGGCCTGACACACGGAGAAACCTCAAAAATATTTGTTGAATGCAGGGATAATAAAATATAAATATTGTTTGAAAGAAACTATATTATTATTACATCTCAGGTACAGACAGGAGGCTATATCTATTTAGTTATGTTACTAGTTTGCCTAACTAAAAACCACCTGTCAGAGAATTACATTGTTCACACCAGAGACATCTTTCTTTTTTTATAGCCATCTTCCTTTAAAAAAATATTTCTTGAGTCTTTTCGGATTATAAAATATCTCAATCATTATAGAAAACATGACTGCAAAAAAAGAAATAGAGAGAAAATGAAAAAGAAAGTGACCACGTGCTATAGCCAAATTGCTTCATAACAGGTTTTGGTGCAACATAATTTGACGCAGTATTCTTTGAGAACTAAACCATAAATTCAAACACTACTAATCCTTGATGTTGGCAAGGTTTTCTTAAGACAATACATATGTTTCAGATGTAGTTTGTACCTTTGCATCATTAATATTAATTATTAATAGCAATTTCAAAGAAAAGAGTGTCTTTGACCTGATTTGACAAAATGCCACACTCAGCAGTATTTCATCTGTTCCCACCTTCCACTCCTTCAGAGTAAGTAACAAAGAAGGATAAATTTACTAAAAATGCTTTAAAAATCTGATATATCCACTAATATGACACAGAGTGCATTCAGCTTCATATACATAAACTAAAGAGTGGAGTTTTCAGAGACTGGGTAAATTTTCTGGTCACTGTCTCTCATTTCGTGGATTCTTAGAAAGCCATCTACGTCTTAACACTCAATAGTTATAAGTACCATCTCATGCTGATGAGTTCCAAATCATTACTGTTGGCCCTGTCTTATCCCTGACCTCCAGGCTTATATAAACTATGGTCTATTTGAACCTATACTTGGATATTTAAAAAATACCTCAATTTTAATAAGGCCAGCATACAACTCATGAAATTCCACCCTTAAACTTACCTCCTTCCCATATTGGTCTTTCCATCTCAGTAAACTATTCCACGTCCACACAACTTTTTAAGCCAAAAACACAGTGCTCTTCTTGTTTCCTTTTGTTCTTTCCTTCTTTACACATCATCTAGCAACAAGTACTGTTAGTTGTACTTCCAAATTTTAGCCCCAATGCAGCCACTCTTCTCCAACTATATCACCAATGGACCTCTTCAAGCCATCACATCTCTTGCTTAATTAAGCTGTAGCTTTGTAACTGGTATACCTACTTCTACTACTTTTCTATATAATCCACTCATGACTACAGCAAGGTGATCTTTTAAAATCATAAATCAGATTGCATCACTCTCCAGCTTAAAACCCTTTCATAGTACACTTAGTATGGAGAAAAGCTTACCATGAAACTTAGTATAAAATCAAATTCTCTTATCCTTGTTTGAAAAGCCTAATAAAATCTGACCTAGATCACCTCTCTGATTCATCTTGCATCACTGCCAACTCCAACCCCCCACAGAGATCACATGGGACCTCTGTACTTTAGCTTAACCATCTTCCAAAATGCCCTGATCCCAAGCCTTTGCATATGGTGTTGCTTCTTAGTATTTAAGTATCAGTTATAAAAAAATCATCTCAGAAAAGTCCTCCTTTTTATGAAATCTAGAACAGCCAACACAATATCTAGCAAAACAATATACATATTTACCCTTTTAAACATCAATCCACTTATAGGAATCCATCCCAAAGAAACATTCGCAATAATATGACACAGACAACCAGACAACAAGACACTACATGCCTCCTGCTGAAAGTATACAATACCACCAATGAAATAATCTTGAAATGCAAATACATACACACACACACACACACACACACACACACACACACACTTGAATCTATTCAATCCTCTCTTGATCTAACTACCAATTCATAGGAAATACAGGAGAAGAAAATGTAAGCAGCAAAACTTAAAATATAAATATGGGGAACTAGGCAGGATAAACCATTTTCGTCAACAAAATAAGTTATAAGGGGGAAAAACATATGGAAGAAGAAATAACAGATGAAAATAAATTTAAGAGAAAAATAATCAAATTACAATGAACGGTCCTTATTTGGATCCAAATTCAAAAATACTGCTGAAATAATTGGTTAAGTTTGAAACCTTTTATGTTCTAATACCTAAAGATTACTGTTAAAGTTGTTTAGTTATGAGAACAGTATTTTGAATAGGTGTTTAAAATAAGTGCATATATTTTATAAATATATACTGAAACATCGTTATGAATAAATGATATAATGTGGAAATTTGCTTCAAAATAATAGGCAACAGCAGAGAAAATAGGTAGGGGTATAGATGAAATAGGAGTTGATAATTTTTGAAGCTGGGTGATGGATGAATGGGGTTCATTAGACCAAAGTCTCTCTATTTCTGAATATGTTTGAAGTTTTTTCTATACTAAAAATTTATTTAAAAGCCAATCAATTACTCACTATAACACTATTTTATTTTTCAGTATATTAATGTTATTGCAGTTAACCCTTAAACAATATAGGTTCAAACTGCACAGGTCCACTTAGAGGCAAATTTTTTCAATAAATACTGTAAATGTATTTTCTCTTTCTTATGATTTTCTTAATAACATTTTTCTTTTCTCTAGATTACTTTATTATAAGAACACAGTACATAATATAAGACTACAGTATATAACATGCAAATATGTGTTAATCAACTATTTATGTTATCAGTAAGGCTCTGGTCAACAGTAGGCTATTAGTAGTTAAGCTTTTGAGAAGCCAAAAGTTATACATAGGTTTTCAACTGTGCAGGGGGTTGGCACTCCTAACCCTGCAGTGCTCAAAGGTCAGCTGTATGTAGTTTTTAATTATTTTGTGTTGGTTGCCTGCCTCTCACTAAAATATATGCTTTGGGAGGACGAATGCTTAGTCTTTACTGTTATTATCCTCAATACCTAGAATAGTGCCAGGTTCTTGATTAATATTTCTGAGTGAATAAACAAAATATATGGGATCTCCTGTAGAATTTTAAAGATTTTTAACTCCATTATGGTCAACAAAGCTTCATGTGAAATGTACACAGCAGCAGCTAGCACCAGCTTACCTTTACTTCGATGAAGTCAGGACTCCCTAGGGACACCAACTCAGCATAGGCTTGGAGTTCATCCACATTCCACGATTTCACTAGAGTCAGTCTGTAGACAGTACGCTGTTGCTAAAACAAAGGAAAAGCCAACTTTGTTTTTATCTTGATAGAAGTCATACCTAGGAAGACTTTTGAATTTCTTCAACCCATAGAGAACCCAGGTAAGGTGAAGTCCAGTATAAACTTATATAAACTGAAGCTATATTATGTAGAATGATGAAAAAAGTGTAAAGAAAGCAATAAGATTCCATAAACTTTATAAGAGCACAAATATTGGCATTTTTCTTTCACTCACAATATCTAACACTGTATCAGGAGCCCAAAGGTTTCTTGACAAATACAGACTAATTAGCAATAAGACAAGAATAAGAATTATGGGATAGTATACAAAAAATAATTACTTGTCAGTGATATTTTCCACTGTCAAAAATTAATTCAAATAACAATTCATCTTCCAGGTACCAATCACTCAAGTTGTTTATGATAGGAATTTCTAATTACTCGTCCTCTTTTCTGCATTCTCATTATTTAATGATCTCTTGTTAGTAGAACATGCAAATTTACAAAGTGTCAATGTTGCTATTTGTTTACCATATAACCAAAAGAGGCACCAGTTTTCTAAAAAGCAATTAGACAATAGTCATCAAAGTCTTTTAAAAGTGCATACCCTTTGACTTTGTAGCTCCCTTCCAGCACCCAAGACAAACTATTACAAGTTCAGAGACTTATTTAAACATCTTAGACAACATTATTAACGACAGTTTAAAATCTAACGGAATAGTGGGGGCAGGATATGTGATTTGCCTATAACCAATCAAATATGTCAAAGGCAATATGACGCATGTGGTTATGTGTACATAATTACATCCACCCACCTGTAGCAAAAAGCCAAGTAATACCTATGCTGCTAAACCTCCGACCATGCTTTAAGTAGCAGAACTCAAAATACTCCAGAGAAAAACAAAGTGAGGTGAGAGAGAAACAAAGTGGTACCAATCTCTTTACTTTCGTCTATTTGATGATTTCAATAATTAGTAAAAAAAAAAAAAAATTTAAATCTTTAATAAAAAAAAAACCCCAAGAGATATTTAATGAATAGTATTAGGCAGCCATACAAGAAAATGTACTCCAAATTATTTGTAAAATGCAATATATAATGAAAAGATAGAAATCATCCAGAGTCCCTTTACATAACTAGAATTCACCAAATGCTAAAAACAAAAATGGTAGGACTGCAGACCAACCTCGCTTTTACTTATATATGCAAAAATCTTATAAAAATTTTAGCAAATAAAATTCAACATTATGTTAAAAATTTTAGGAATGCAAAAATGATTCACTATTAAGCTATATATTAATATAATTCATCACACTGATAGTTCAATACAGAAAAGCTATGCAATCATCTGCATAGATACACAAAGACATTTGTAATTTGAAGACAAAACATATCAAACATATCGAATAAACATATAGAAAACCATTTGGTAAACTCAAAAATTAAAAAAAAACACATCCTTAACATAAAGAAAACACTCTCCAGTCAATAGCCCATGTTTTTAGTGCTTTAAAAAAGAGGCATTCCCATTAATCAGACTAACAGAAGAATGTCCACTCTATTAAATCAAAGCAATAAGGCAAAAACAAGGATTATTGGATAGTACGTTAAAAATACATACTTGCAAATGATATAACTGGCTTTGTGGAAATCTAAGAAAAATTAGATTATGTTCAAATAAAAAATAAACAAACAGCTTTCCTAGCATAGTAGTGGAGTAAATATGGATTCTGGGTCTAGATTAATCCCAGATCACATACTAGCTATCTTTACATCTATCCCTCAGTTTCTACCTGTGTAAAATGAGGGTTTTACATAGGATTAAAAGTGTTAATCCATGTAGCACTTAGAACTAAACCGAGCAGCAGTTAGCCATATCAGGTATTAACTACTATATGCCATTATATGCTGCATATACATAATTACGATATACAAAGCAAAGAAAATTTTACTTGGAATTGTAAAATACATCTTTAAAATACTTAATGATTAATTTATGAAATAACATGGACAGTAAATAAACTAAACTTTCTGAGACCATAACATAAACTCACCTACATAGAGAGCCATGACATATTTATAAATATAATTCCAATTGAAGCGTAATATTCCTATAAACAAATAAACTGGCAATGATATTAACAATAACAATACCAGGAGTTAACAATGAGTTAGCACTTACTAGGTGCCAGGTGTTGCTGTAAGTACTTAATATCTTACCCCAAATTCCAATATTTGTCTAACTTTACAATTCTTACAAAATAGTTTTGATTATTATCTTCACATTACAATTACAGAATTGAGGCCTAGAGCTATTAAATTTCCCCAAATTTACACAGCTGGAAAGCAGCAAAGCCAAAATATGAACCCAAGTGGTATGAATCCAGGGCAGGCCCTCTCTTACTTTACTAAACCTTTTTAAACTGTGAAATAAACATGTAAAAAGAAATACAGATAAAACATGAAAGTATAACTCAAGTGATTAACACACAAAAAAAACACCCATCTACTATCCACTCCCTATGCACCCAATATATTTAACATCCTGACTTTAACATTATAGTTTAGATTTTTGTCTATGTTTGAAATTTATATAAATGGAATCATGTATTCTTTTATGTCTTGCTTCTGTTATTTAACATTATATTTATAAATTCATCCTATTATATGAATATACAACAGTTTATCAAACATTCCCCCAATGACAGACATTTGGATTATTTCCACTTATTAGCTAGTATAAAACAATGCCGTTTTCTCTTATAACATTAAAGTTTACTTGTGCCTGTTTTAAGAAATTATACGAAATGCTATTACGCCATATATTTTTTTGTCTGATTTCTTTCACTGAATTTGATGTATGTAAGATTATCTAAGCTGTTTTATGTAGCCGTAGATATTTTCATTACTGTTTAATACTCTATTTTATGAATATACTACTAATAAAAGTTGTTTGTTTGTTCTCAGTTGGATCTCTAAGAAAATAATGTTGCTATGCGTATTACTGTACTTGATTCTTGATGCACAAGGGCACACACTTTTTCTTAGATGTGCCTAAGAGTGAAAATGCTGGGTCATAGGATGTGTATACATTTAACTTTAGCAGATACTGTAAAACTGGTTTCAAAGTCATTTTACCTGCAGTGTAACAGAGTTCTAGTTTTTTTCACTTCTTCAACAACACTTGCTGTTATTAGTGTTTTAAATTTTAGCCACTTTTGCGTTGTTTTAGTCTGTATTTGCCTGATTATCATTGAAGTTGAGTATGTTTCTGGCCATTTGGATCTCTATTCTTGTGAAGTACTTATTCAAGTGTTTTGAATATTTCTGTATAGGGATATCTGTCTTTTTTCTGCTGTCCCCTTAGTCCCCCCTGCCCCACGTAATTCTTTATATATTCTGGATTTAAGAACTCTGTTACAAATGTGTTGGGAACATTTTTACCTACTCCATGGCTTTCCTTTTCACTTTCTTCATATTATTTGATCAATAGAAAAAAGTAATTTTAGTACATTTACCTTTTAATCTATAGCATACTTATGTTCAGATTGCCAAAGACAAAGAGAAGCCTATGGGATTACTGAAAAAGGAATGTTATTAGATTAAATTTGATTAAATTTGATTTTGAATGATCAACTTTGCATCTGGGTTTCACTGTGTCTGTGGTGAGCTTGCTCAATGAAATGGTTTCAGAGACTTTATTTAAAGTCTGTTTAAAATCAGTTAAAGCAGTTCCTAAAGTCTATAGAAGAAAAAAAGAGTGCTAGACTCCAGTTAGATTAGATTAAAACAAAAACTCAGTGTAGGTGTTGCTTGAAAGGTGAGAGCTGGAATTTCCTTTACAAAAAAAGGAGAAAAAAACCTTAATATTATTTTATTGCTTTTTATTAAAAAAGAAAAAATTGGAGTACAACTGGATTGTATTAATTTAATTTGAATAAAACCTATTTTTTTCAATTTGGGTATTTAGCTGATAATTTTAATTTGTATGGGTTTTAGATTGGATTTTCTGAATGTGGCATATTATCTAGTAGGGACAGGGATCGTACAATACAATGGATTAGAAAAATGAGAATGAAGTTATTTAATTCAGGCAAACAGCTCAGCTGCTTATTGTTACGGCTATAATGTCTATAATGTAACTTGTAAATTGTCACAATGTGATTTGTAAAAAAATGTGAAGAAGATGACATATTATAACTTCATGTATTTTCTGTTTGAGAGTCTAGGATTTTTTCTCCCAGTGGTGGGCAAAATACAATAACATAGGGAGTAGGGGAGAGATGTCTGAAAGTAACATCACACTAAATGTGCAGCTGGGCTATGCAGCAAGTGATGTAGACATTAACCTCTAAAATTGAGACTGGATATGACGGGTTTTATATTTGGTTTTTAACTTATGCTAATTTCTTAGAGGAAAACAATGCATGGATTAAAAATACATGTAGTGAAAACTGAGGTCAAAATTTCAAAGGTAAACAAGAGAAAAAGGGATAAGATGCAAAACAGAAAAGGCCTGAGTAGTTAGGAAGGACAAATGAAAAGAGGAAAAAGTATAGGATGAGGAAAAGAGTACAGAGTAGCAATATGCTACTGGGCTCTGGTCAACTGTGAGAGTTTAAACATGATCTCTGTGCCTCTGTAAAGTAGGGAGAATAACAGTATCTGTATCTTATAATATTATTGTAAAGTTAAAAGAACTAAAAGAAATAAAAGACTTAGAACATGGTCCAGCACCTTCGAAGGTATGAATAAATTTCAGCTATCATCATTACCACAACTACCTGAAGCTCCACAGATTCATTCATTTACAGAGGTATCAATTCAACCAACAGTCACTGGGTCTCTCTATATGCCAGGCATATTTCTAGGTGCTGAAGTTACAGAAGTGAACAAATCAAACAAAGTGCTGACTGTTTGTAATTTATATTCCATCTCGTAAATAAACGAAACCAGAGCCAAAAAAAAAAAAAAAAAAAAAAGAGTAACAATACAGTAACACCAAAAGAGAAGAGGAGCCAGAGAGAGGATAGTGCTTTTTGCACTATCACTGCAATCTATAAAAACCAAATTGAAAAAAAATGCACACTTGTTCTTGATAAGCAATCTAGAAAACACACACAAAAAGTGAATAGAAAAAAACGACAACTGAATACTGACCAAATCTTACCCTTTGTCAGAAATTTAAATCTAACTACTTAAAACAAACAACTTAAAATTAAAGCAATCACTCTTTGATGAATTTGTTTCTAAATGCAAAAGAACATTTAATGCCTCTACGAGAAAGTAGGCAATCTATCAGTCTTTAGAAACCATAAATTCCAAAATATAACAAGATGTAATCAAATGAAGCATTTTTTAATATTCAAAAAAGATGAGCAGGAAAACTTACTCCCCCCCCAAAATTAACTAAGTAACCCATTTAAACTTTAATGAACTGAAAAAAGCAGATCAAGGAAAGAGGGCAAAGACAATGTTATAACATTCAGTAAAGAAAAGCTGATCCAACACTATAAAGTGTTCAAACATTTGCATTATGCAAGTTTTAGAAGGAGAGAAGAAAATGGCAATATCTGGGGGTAAAAATGGTCAAAAAAATTTCCAAATTTTGTTGAAAAACATGAATCTACACATCCAGGAAGCTCAATGAACTCCAAGCATGATTAACTCAAGAAAATCCAGACTGAGACACATTAAATCAATCTATCAAAAAACGAACACAAAGAGAATCTTTAAAGCAAGACAGAGGTGATTATTCATGTACAAGGGATCCTCAATAAGATTCAGAGTCAATTTCTTATCACCAACCATAATAGTCAGGAGGCAGTGAGATGACATAATTAAACTGCTAAAGAAAAAAAAATGTCAACCAATAATTCTATACCTGGAAAAACTATCCTTCAAAAATAAAGGAGAAACTAAGTTATTCCCCAAAATACTTAAGATGAGGAACTTCATTGTTAGCAGATTTGCCCTACATAAAATGCTAAAGGGAGGCTTTCAGGCTAATGTGACAAGACAGTAACTTGAAACCATATGAAGAAACAAAAGTTAACTACACTGGTAAATATAAAAACCAGTATTTTTTCTATTTTTGGCTTATAACATCTCTTCTTGTTTTCTATGTGATTTAAAAGACACACATAAAACAATATTTATAAATCTATGTTAATGGTAGGCATTGTATTAAATGTAGTCTGTGACATTAACAACATAAAGGAGGGAGATACAGTTGTACAAAAACAGAGTTTTTAGATTTTACTTAAGTTAACCTGGTATCAATTCAAACTAGATTGTTAAAAATTAAAAATCTTAGTTGTAATACCCATGATAACCATTAAGAAAGTGAAAAATTCACACACACAAAAATGGGGGAATCAAAAAGGTATACTGGAAAAATATCAATCAAACACAAAAGAAGGCAGTACTGAAAGAATTAAGAAATAAAAAAATACGACATTCAGAAAACAAACAAAAGTAGTTTTTCTCTATCAATAATCACTTTAAATATAAATTGATTAAATTCACTAAATAAAAGAGACAGGTAGAGCGGATTTAAATATTAATTAACTCTATGCTATCTATACAAGACTCACTTTAGATCCAAAGATATAAACACGCTGAAAGTAAAAGGATGAAAAAACTATATTTCATGCAAATAGTAATCAATAAATAGCTGAAGTACCTATACTAATATCAGATAAAACAGACTTTAAGTAAAAAAAAAGTTACAAGAGACAAGAAATTTCCTTACATATTGATAAAATTGTTAATTAATCAAAAAGATATAACACTTAAAAACATATATGCACCAAAAAACAGTCACATACAAGGGATCCTCCATATGGTTAACAGCCATTTCTTATCAGTATTGCCAATCAAGAAATTTCAAATGAGCCTTTGGTGTCTAGAGTTTTTATTAGAGGTTCATCATATACTGCTCACATGGCTAAATTTTGGTTTCCAGACCCTCCTAGATATCTTCACTGGTGAATTTTGCCAAAGAATATTCTCAAACTTTTCCAAAAAATAAAAGAGAAGACACTTCTAAACTCCTTCTCTTAGGTCTGCATAATCTTCAATCCAAAACAGACAAAGATAGCATAAGAAAATATTCATATTCCTTATGAATAGACATAGAAATCCTCAACAAAATACTGTGAAACTGAATTCAATAACTTATTAAAATATTATAAACCATAAATAAGTGGGGTTTATCCTAAGAATAAAAAAATCACATAGTGCATGAATTCATTTATATGAAATAGTCAGAACAGTTTTATCAATAGAAATAGAAAGCAGATTACTGGTTGTTAGAGACTGGGAGTAGGGAAGGTAGCGAGTAACTACTTTTAATGCATACAGGATTTTATTTAGGGAGTGGTAAAAATGTTTAGAAACTAGGTAGAGGCGGTAATTAAACAACATTATAAATGTACTACACGCCTGAATACAGATTCAATGCAATCTAAAATGTAGGTTTTTTTTTTTTTTTCAATTGACACGATGATGCTAAAATCGGTATGGAAATGCTAAAATCTACATGGAAATGCGAAGGGCCTAGATACAATAGAATACTCACACAAAGGATCATGATATAGTTCTAAGGGAAGAAAATCAACCTAAACTTCCACTTTAGGAAAGCAGAGAAACAAGAGCAATTTAAGCCTAACCCAAGTAAAAGGAAAGAAATAATAAAAATTAGAGCTGAAAGTAAGAGAAATCTAATAGAGAAAAATAAACAAAATTAAAACCTTGCTCTTTGAAAAAAAAAAAAACGATAAAATTGATAAACCTCTACTCAGGGTAACCAAGAAAAAAGAGAGAAGACATAATTCGTCAATATAAAAAAATAATAGTAATAATAAAATGATAATAAAGGAATACTAAAAACAATACTACATACACAAATTTGATAAGGCAGATGAAAAAGACAAATACCTTGAAGACAAAACATAGATTTTTAAAAATCATCAACAAATTATTAGCAAATTGAATTCGACAATGTATAAAAATAATTACACATCCACTAACCAATCTGGGTTTTTTACAGATATCCAAAGCTGGTTCAATACTCAAAAAATCACCCGACATCACACATTAACAGGCTAGAGTAGAAAAATCACATCATCATAAGAATGGATGCAGAAAAGCACCTGATGAAAGCCACTACTTATTCGTGATAAAATTCTCAGCAGGCTAGGAATGAAGAGGAATTTTTCCAACATAAGAATATCTACAGAAAACCTACATCTAATACTACACTTAATTGTGAGGAACGACACTTTCCCCCTAAGACTGGGAATAAGGCAAGAATACCCCCACCTCTCACCTCTTCTACTGAACTTGGTACCAGAAGACTTAGTGCAATAAGACAAGAAAATTAAAAGTATAAAAGATGGAAAGGAAGGAAAAAGTTTTTTTTTTTACAAATGACATGATTATCACATAGGAAATCTCAAAAAAATTGACAAAAAAATTCTACAACTATTGAGTATATATAGCAAGATCATAGGATATAAGAATAATAAACAAAAGTCAATTGCCTTCCTATATACCAGCAATGAACAACTGGAATCTGAAATTTAAAAAAAATATATACCATTTACGATAGCACCAAAAAAATGAAATACTTACGTATAAATATAACAAAACTATGTGTCAGATCTATATGCAGAAAAACTACAAAATTCTAATTTAAAAAATCTAAATAATGGAGAGAGTCTCAGTTGCATGAATTGGAAGACTCAATATTGTTGCCATGTCACTTCTTCCCAAAATGATCTATAAATTCAAAATAATCTCATTCAAAACTTCAGCAAGCTATTTTTTAGATACTAACTGATTTTAAGGTTTATATGGAATTGTTAGAAACTTGTAACAGCCAGCACTACACTAAAGAAGAACAATGTTGGAGGAGTCAAACTACCCATTTTTGATGTTACTATAAAGCTACTGTAATTAAGACAGTATGGTATTGGCAAAAGAAGATGCATACATCAGTGGAATAGCCAAGAAACGAACCCACATAATTACAGTCAATTGATCTCTGACAAAGGAGCAAAGGAGATTCAATAGAGAAAAGATAGTTTTTTCAACAAAATGGTGCAAGAATATTTGGACATCCATATTAAATAAACAGATAAATGAACCTAGACATAGACCTATACACCTTTTACAAAAATCAACTAAAAAGAGATCATAAACCTAAATGCAAAATGCAAAACTACAATACTTCTATAAGAAAACACATGACCTAGGGTTTGGTAATGGGTTTATGGATCCAATAACAAAAGCACAATTCTTGAAAGAAAAAAAAAATCTTGATAAGTTTGACTTTATTAATACTAAAAACTTGTTTTGAGAAAGATACTGTTAAGAGAATATAACGCAAACCATACTGAGAGAAAACATTTTTAAAACATACATGATAAAAATTTATATCCAAAAGATACAAAGAACTCTCGAAAGTAAACAAATAAAATATAAACCAATTAATAAATGGGAAAAAGATCTGAAAACACAACTCAAGAAAAAAGACATACAGATGGCAAATATGCACAGATGCTCAACATCATTTACCATTAGAGAACAGCAAATTAAAATGAGATAGCACAATGTGGCTTTTAGAATGGCTAAAACAACTAACAATATCAAATGCTGATAAAGATATAGTGCAACAGGAACTCTCCATTGCTAGGGGAAACACAAAATATTACATCTACTCTCAAAGACAGCAGTTTAACATAAAAATTAAACACAGATATCATCAACCCAGCAACAGTACTCCTAGGTATTTAATTCAACTACTTTGAAACTTATGTTCACCCCAAAACCTGCACACAAATATTTATAGTGGCTCTACTCATAATCATCCTAAACTGGAAGCAACCAAGATGTCCTTCAACAGGTGAACAGATAATCTGTAGTATAGCCATACAATAAATGTTAGTGATAAAAAGAAATGAGCTACTAAACCATGAAAAGACATAGAAGAACCTTAAATGCATATATGGAAGTGAAAAAAGCATACGTGACTGTTCATAATAAACAAATGTAAATAACCACAAGGAAATAGTTAAATAACAAATGATATAGCCATGAAATAAGGTGCAGTTAGTTAAAAAAAAATGAAGTAAAATTTGTAAAATTATTTTGTAGAGCTACAAAATACACAAAACAAAACAAAAAAAGCAACCTAGAGGCAGTATGTAAAAAGGATCTAATTTGTTTTTTTAAAAATTCAAGTCTAGTTCATATAAATGAAATATGTCAATGAAGGTAATTTCTAAAGTAAACAGAAATCCCTTTGGGAAGTGAGATTTAAGGGGAGAGGGAGTATGGCTCAAGCAGTTTTCGTTTTTACTCTTCTGTACTTTATATGAGAGTAAATTTGACAAAGTAATTTTGTTCTTAAAATGACAGACTACAAAACAACATATATTGTATGATACCTGTAAAAAATATATATGTACATATACATAAGATTAAAAGAACATACATTTTGCATGTATTGCTTTGGTAATTAGGTGGAAAGCCCAAGAAACAAACATATGACAAACATCACCTAGCAATTATGAAAAGTGTGAATTTAGAGTAAAAATGAATTCTTGAAAAGTGACTGAAGAATAGCAGTGCTAATAAGAACAGGGATAAGGAGAGCAAGCTTGAGACAGTTGACTGTGTAACCACAGAACCAGTTCAAAATGGCCTTGTCCTGTTCCTAAATAGAGACTAAGTTGGTTTTCAGAGATAACAGGAAAATGCCACCAATCAGGCAGTCAGACGTGTGCAGTACAGAAAGAATTCACCCTAGAGCAACATTTCAATGTCACAGCATCAAAATCCACTGTGAACTACTTACTAAATACTCCTCCCCCAACATGCACACATTCAAACGTGCCACGCGTGAAACGTCATGACCCCCTAATTGCCTGCGCACTAAGCTCTCATTATACTGACATAACATAATTCTATACAGAATATGCATAACTGCCCCCTACCCCCACCTATTTCTACCTATAAATGTAAAATGTACTCAAAAACCTTGAGTCAAGGAGACAGATTTGGGCTTTGCCTTCTGTCTTTCTGCCAGACAACTTCGCAATAAAACCTTTCCTTCTTCAAAAACCAGAGCCATAGTACTGGCTCCTATGCACGTGAGGCAGCGAGCCCTTACTCCGTAACAAGTGTCACTGATTTAGACTCCAAGGTGCCAGCAAAACAAGTGGTGAGTATGTCTAGGAGACACATTTAGGTAGAACACAGGAATCGGTTTAGGAGGAGAAAACAGGGCAGGGCTGAGGCAGAGGGAAAGAATAGAAGAATATGCTCAAGCAAGACCGTAAGATCAAGAGCGAAATCTGAGGACTAAAGCTCTGGAAACACCTCCTGAGAGGGTGGAAGGAGAAGCCTAAGGGGGGAGAAGGCGGCAAAGAACAAGAAAGAAAATGAGAAGAGTGAAATGTTCTAAGAAACCAACAGAGGAGAGAGTTTCAAGAAGAAAATGGTGGTAAGGAAAGTTAAGCAGTACTGAATCTAGGAGGACCAACTAGGAAGTACTTACAGATGTGTCAGCGAGCAGAGCCTCAGCATAATTTCCAAACATACTAACGGTGAGTCTAATCCAGTGGTTGTGAACTTTTTCTGTAAAGAGCTAGATAGTAAATTTTAGGCTTTGACAGATAAATGGTCTCTGTGGCAACTATTCCACTCTGCCAGAATAACAGGAGAGCAGCCACAGACAATGTGTAAACAAGAAGCATGGCTGTGTTCCAATAAAACCTTATTTACAAAAACTGGTGCAAGCTGGAATTGAGCCAAAGGCTATAATTTCCCACCCCACAGCAATCTGTACTATTCCTGCTGGGAGACAACTGCTTTCAGATTCTGCCACTAGACAGTAATCCCTCCTCGATCATCAGTTGCTTGTTTATAAAATTCTACCACTTGTAGATTGCTCCTGTATTTTCCTTAACTGTTAACATTTAAATGAGAACATACAGGGATTTTGAATCACTACCATTAGAGATGTAGAAAAAAGAGAGATGTAGGTATTTGTAATTTAAAAAAATAAAGAAAGAAAATAAAGAGTCCAGCAGTGGAGGCTTTTGGATCATAGTCATGAGTAAGAATTAAAAGGACAAAACAAACCCAAGCCTTAAAAATGTAATTTAGAACCCATTAAGAGACAGGAAATTCTAATTTCACTGAATTCTGATGAGGTCTGGTATTAAAGTTACCATGGGTGGAACTACAGGTAGCTCTGCAGTAAGGAGCAAATTTTAAAATATTATAAATGAAGAGAATTAAATAAAATTTATCCCCAGGCTTTTAATATCAAGCATCAATTTCTCTGGGTTTCTTGAACCATAGTGGAACCTGAAAGTCAACCATTTAGTCATGGGTCAGGCAGGAAAAAGTAAAAATAAAAAAAGCAAAGGCTTTGTTTACTATGAACAAACACAGAACAAAAGTAACTTGCAATTACTGTGTGGTTAACTGTCAGGAGTCTGGATATGTTACTGCAAGCAAGGAATAGAGAAGTAGATATCAATTTAACAGTATCCATTACTAAAGATTTGTAAGATGTTATTAGTATTCTCTGTATTCAATATGATTTCCTTTGTCCTTTTAGTTAATGAATATAGTATGTAGAAGGGCTTTCACTAATTCACTATAATTCCCAACTTCAATCTTTATGTGCAAAATTCTTCAAACTTGACTCTTCCCACTACATGGATTTTTTAGAATATTATCTTTACTCTGGTAAAGAAACCTCTGTATTCAAAATGTAACTCCACTAAATGGAACCATCTAAAAAATGAGCAAGAGGTAGTTTTGTGGATTGGACTTCTCTACTTCCCTCTTAGAGATTATAAGGATTAAGCTCTGGAAAATAAGGTGGTCTCTAGCCTTCCTACCATCCTTGTCCTCAGACACTACATCCTATTACCCTCCAAAACAGGCAACCAGGAATCCGAAAATAATCATTGCCTTTCCTTTGGAAAAAATGGGGAAGATGCACTTGAACTGTAATGGGTTCTAAAATATACAAATGCATTTACAACTGAAGGATTCTCCAGTGCTTCAGTGTCTACCGGAAATTTTCAAAGTACATAAAGTCAAAATATGATAATTTTCCATCATCAGTCAAGAATAGGAAAAAATAGAAACGTTCTTTATTGTTAATATAAAATGAAGACTTCCTTCAGTCATTGAACTTGGAGTTCCCCAACATTTTGAGATGTAGTTCACGAGTTATGAGGAAGATAACTGACATATAACCTTCAGGTTTTTAATACAGAGAGAGAGGTTTTTTGCTGGAGCGGTGGTTTTTGTTCTATTTTGTTTTAACAACCTCTGAAGCTAGATGATATCATATCAGGAAAACTCAAACTGATAGAGATAAAGCTAATAAACTCTAAGGGTTACTCAAATTCTATTTATATGATTTTTAACATTTCTAACTTGCCACAGGTAAAACACCTTTTTCCCCCCGCTATGTGGCTAAATGAAAGTACAAATGACTGAATATAAATAGGATTTATTTAAATCCAATATCTCAGACTATGAAGAAACTAATGGCATAATTTTACGTTCCTACGAAGTTGGCAAATGAATGTTTGCCACATATGCTAGCTTCTTATGGGCCATGTCAGAGGAGCAAGTTATCTTCACATTGCCATAAATCAAATAGAATACATAGTTTCCACTATCTCATTTCCCTAATGCACTAATAAGGGTCTTCAAATGTCAATTTGAGAAAGTGCTTCCTTCTTTCTGGTTTCAATAAGCAAAAGAAATTGGCTTCTGACCACTCTTTAATTTCCCTTTCCTCCAAACTCTTTTCATAAATCAAACACAATGATTCTCATAAAAAGGTTCAATTCTAAGCTCCAAAACAGCAATATCTACGCTAAAAAATTTAAAAATAAATCTTGATATAAATGGTCTTGAATGATTCCACTTGGAAAAAAAATTAAAGATTATGAAATCTATGCAGTGGCAGGAAAAAATGCCCACTGGTCTCTTAGTGATGGGGGCTGATAACTTCCTTAATATCCATTTGGGGCAGTAGATCTCAACCATTTTTAACACCAAATGACTTTTGATAAACATAATAATTTTCCATCAATGTACTTGAAATTTCAAAGTAAACAGCACTAAAAACAAATTGAAAGAAATGGTCGTTTTTTAAAAATGTCTGTTGAAACCACCTGAGTCCTTTGGACTGTCCCTTCCCAATCCTTTGCCAGATGAAAATCCATCTATGCACACAGGGCAAATAACTCTACCTCTCAAATAAGCCTTGTGAAGTGACCATAATTCTAATTTGGTGTCCAGGACTATTACTAATTTTTTTTTAATCTTAGTAAAAACACTGTGCTAAATGAATGTAAATAATATCATTTATTTTAATAACGTATCACAATAACTAAATTCTGGGACACTGATGAACCCATTATTCTAGAAATTAGAAATAAAACATATCTGAGATATAAAAATATCAACTATCCTTCTCTACCTACATGTTCAAATCAAGTGACTACCACCACCACCTAAACAGGCACCAAAGGCTTCAGTCTCCCTTCTCAGACACCATTTCTTCTTTGTCCATCTTACAAATATTATGCAATCTGCCTTCTATCTCCCCCAAACCACTGAGATTACTTTAGTAATAAACATCAATAATTTTCTATGTCTAATATTCAGGTTGTCTCCCCAAATTAAGTGTTTTCTTCTTTTATCTTGATTATTTCCTTCTTCCTAATAGGCTTATTTTGCTGTTACCTGTCTAATATTTGAATTTAATGCTCAGTTCATTGACGGCAGATAGCTAGTCGCCTACCAATACCCCGTCTCCTTCTTCCTTATAAGCAAAATGCCTGAACTATGTAGAAATAACAGTCCACTGAGCAAAAAGAATACATTTCCCAGCCTTCCTCAGCAGGATGTGATTAAAAGACTAAGTTCTGGCTAACAAGATGTAAATGGAAGAGTTGTGAAAATCATCTTAAAAAAATACATGTCCTTATTGTACCCATCCTTGTATTGCCTGCTCAAAACGAGGGCTGCAATGCCAACATAATGGCTGGAGCTCTAGCAAACATTTTGGACCATTAAGTAAACTTCAGAATGAAAGTCATATGTTGCATGTCAAGAGAAAAATAGGAACCTATATCTCCGATGACATTGTGAAGGCACTGAGTAGGAAAAAATGCACTTTTTTTCCTGTGTTTATTCTTACACTACTACCACATTCACTACCAGATATAGTGTCTGAAGATAGTATCAGATCCCACAGGTTAAGGGCTCAGTTTCACAAGACTGTCCCCACTCCACTTCAGATGTCGATAGCAAGTCCAACTTGTCACCTGTGCTTCTGACTCATCAGCTATAAATTGGAGGTTCCCATGATCTCCTTGGGTTCTGTTAATTTACTGGAGTGGCTCACAGAACTCAGGAAAAGTTTACTTGCTGTTCCCAGTTTATTATAAAAGGAAATGATAAAGGATACAGATTAACATCCAGAAGACCAAGATGTGTAGGGCAAGGCACATAGGAAGGAACAAGGAGCTTTCACGCCCACTCTGAGCACCTCTATGTGTGTGTTCAGCAACTGGAAGGTCCCAGAATTCTGTACCTCTGGGATTTATAGGGTGGCTTCTCCATGTAGACATGACTGATCAATAACTCAATTTCCAGCCACTTTCCCCTTTCTAGAGAAGTGAGTGGGAGGAGAGAAGGGACTGAAAGTTTCAAGCTTCTCATTATGGCATGATTTTTCTGATGAACAGCGCCCATCTAAGAACCTTCCAAGAGCACACCCAGACTCATAGCATTAGAACAAAAGATGTTCCTACTGCTCTTACCACTTAGGAATTTACAAGGTTTTTAGCTGCTCTGTGTCAGGAACCAGAAATGGAGGTCTATATATATGAATTATATATATTATATATATGTTATATACATAAAATATTATCTCACACTGAGTAAGATGAAAGACTAAGCTGCCTTTGACACGAAGGTCATAGAGAAGTTTTAATACCATGGAAAATGTTATGACTAATATTAATAATAATAAAAAGCATATAAAATTGAGTCATATGTAAAAAAGCAATCTCTTATCCCACCATCTCAAAGGATTAAACAGAAGTACTTCAAAATGTTAACAGTGGTGTCTCAAGGTCCTTGAATTTTACGGGTAATTCCTTTCCTTGCTCCTTTATATTTCTCTTTATTTCCCCAAAGCTTCTATAATCAACATGTAATATTTTTATAATCAGAGATAAGAAGGTCAAACAGTAAATGTTTGCTTTTTAATCTGAAAATTGTGGGCCACACGGATACATACATTGGTCTATTTAAATATTAGATACAAAGTTATCTCATTAATGTACAATAAGCCCTTCTTAAGAATGACACATTACTCCAATAATGTCAGGTCAGAGCATGCTCACATCTGTAGAAAGGGCGAATGTTCAGTCTTGACATCTAAGAATGGATAATGCAAGGAATTATTCTCGTCTTTTTGATTTTCAAATATGAGGTTTCAGAATATTAATGCTATTGCTTAAACATGGAAAAGGATTAATTATTTCAGTTTTCCTACAAGATCTTCAATTTGGCATAATGTGCCAGCAGAAACACATCTGGCCACACCACTAATAAAAGTCTATTGCCAAAGGTAGGCAGTGGTGTCTTGTACAGATGGATTTTTCTTTTTTAAAAACAGGACTGTATGACAAGTAGCTATTATGGATGGAAATTGAAGCTAACATATTTCTTGCTGTTTATCTAGACAGAATTGCTTTTTAGCCACACATACTCAAGTACCAATATATTTCTATCCTCATAGTTGAAAAGAGAAATTTTGACAAAGGATAAAGATCTGGAAATGTAAACATCATATTTGCTGAGAGTTAAAAAAAAAAAAAAGCCACCTTCTGCATTTTTGAGTTGCACTAGCATATAAATAGGCTAGAACTCTTGAGACGAATCAAAATTCCTTGTTTATAAAGTTTGAAAATTCTCTTCAAATGCTTTTCCTTGCTCAGGTATACTAAAAACCTAAACAAGTAACAGAAGATATCAGTATGGGTGTTCTAATTGAAATATCTGAAATGGCACTTTTATTTTAGTTTTTATTTAAAAATCATTATATCAGATTATAGTAATAATATGTTTGACCCAAGCTAATATAGTTACAACATACAAGTTTTATTTTTGAGTGTTAAACAATAGTAAAACAGACGTTACCTAATAGTATCTACTATACCAACAGTATCAAATATTCAAAAGGAAGTGACATAGCTTTGAGTTAAAGAAAACTTTTTATTTAAAGAGCAGCTTCCTGCCACAAATCTTCTTTCTTAAATGATAACATAAACAATACAAAAATGAGAAATATAAACTCTAATTGCTACAAAATGCTTAGAAAGCGCTTGCCCTAATCTGCAGGCAGTTTAAATAGACCAAGGAAATTTTTTCAACTACTAATAATAAAAAGCATGGACATAATAATGTCATATGTAAGAAGCTCTAAGGTTAGAAAAACTATTGTAGAACTTTAAATTGCTGCATTACTATCAGTGAGTCAACACAGAATACTTACAATTGAATTGGACATCTAAAGGTTTACAGCTTTAAGATAAGCAATCACTATGGAAAATTTAGTCCAAAGAGAAAAAGCAAGCTATTAAGCCACTTTGCTAATGCCTACTTCTCATCTTCCACACTGACTCAGAATACAGTAAAAACAGTCTCAGATGTGTCTGACGGTGGCAGCTCCTGCTGTTTACTCCCATCTAAATCCATTCTAATCTTTATGCCATGTATCTCCTACTTGTTGTCTTAACAAGTGAAGAGGATATGGCTGAAGGTAAAGTCCAGAGACAGAGATTTTAGGAACCCAAGAAGCACCAAAACCTGCCAGCTTTATAAATAAACCAAGACAGATCAGAAACCAAAGTAATGCCTATTTTCCATTTCTTAAATAATATCAGCGTTAATTGACAAAAAGGGCATTGATTTAACTTCTCAAGCATAAATGGGGGGGGGGGGGGTTTAATCAGCTAAAGAGTCAGAAAATGTATACAGTACATCTTACCACTACAAAACTCTAGTTAGTTTCCACTCATTCATTCTTTAAAAAAAAAATTATCAAATACCACAAAATGTACTGTGCCAGACCTCATGTGAAACTCAGACATGAGTAAGAAATCCAGTTGGGAAAAGAGGCTAGGATAAAACAGAAGAAATAAGCATTTTATAGATATAAAACTTGGGAATGGAGAAAGGAGCAGCTAATTGCAACTGGAAAAGGCTTCATGGTAGAGACAGCAATGCAGCTGAGCCTTTGAAGGTTGCATTGAATTTCTACAAGTCAAGGAAATGGAAAGGACATTGTAGGTTTTAAAGAGGTAACCAAAGGCTTAGAAACTAAGTGCAGGACACATCTGCAGAAATGACAACAACAGCAAGGATGTACAGCATTCATGGGAATATCAGGAACAATAATAACTCCATAAATGTGCAGTGGGGCCAGAAGGTTACGGATGCCAAAGCAACTGCTGGACAAAGGAGAGAACAGGAGTTTTTCTGCGTCAGTGACTCCCATAACTGGCTGCGTAGCACCAGGGATGTTAAAAATGCGGATTCTCAAATCCCACTAGAAATAGGAAATTGTAATGTTTTAAGCTCCTATAGTGATTCTCATTTTCAGTCAGATTTGGGAACAACGTGAAGAACTGCAGGGCAGAAGCAAAGAGAACTGAAAAGAGGGAATGGCTACAAGAGAAGAAGAGTAGAACAAACAGAAAATACCAACTATTGAGATGTGAGGAAAAGAAGAACCAGAAGCTGACTTTAAGTCTAAAAGAAATGGAAACTAAGTATGCCATATGAGAACATGTAAGAAGGGGCAAATGTCTGTAGGAAAAGATATTAAATTTGGACATTCTGAGGATGTGTGCTTTATCAGGCTGAAAATTTGGTTCTAGGAATTCAGGAAAATTAGCTTCATACTTAAACATATACTACCTGCAAACACCTCTTCTAGGATTGCTATGTACTATTACTCTCACCCTAAATATGTGAAGGGCAAATATACATATGGCAGAGTGCTTGCTACAAACTTAAGAACTCAGTAAATATTAATTAAATAATAAAAGTTGAAGATTTGATTTAGTCTACTTTTTTTAAAGAAAGGAAAATAACCTCTTTCCATTTCATTTTTTTTTTTTTCTTTTCATTTAAAGATGTCATCATTCTTACCTTTGCTGCCAAGGCTTTTAAACTGTCGAGAAATCTTTGCCAGAAATCCTTGAAGAGTGGGCGGTCGATTTTCTTCAGGCTATCTTTGGTGCTAGCATCCACACTGACATATAGCTGGGTAACTGGTTTGAGGTTCCTTGGTCATTTAAAATTTGAACAACAACAACACAACAATAAAAAAATAAAATTATGCCTATGTCAGGCTTTTCATGATTTAAAACTTACAATCTGTAACAGACAGGGTGATTAAACATTTCACTAAGCCTAAAGGCTTCTACTTCTCCCAGAAGACCGAAATAATGATTTAATAATGTGACAGAATGGGCTATCAGTTGATTATTTTTAAAAATGACTAAACATCATCCCTAATAAACTGAAAACATTCGATTACTTAAAATTGGTTCTTCTTCAAATACTAGGTTTTAGTGGAAAACAAACAAAATAAGATCTAGTTTTAGGTTTGGCACCATCAGCCCAGCACAATTAGAGGGGTCTGTCACACCTAAATTGCCCCATGCTGATACTTCTTAAGATTTATATAGCTGAAATCACAAACCATGTGTGGGAGTGTGTTAATGGGCCACTTCCCATCATCAGTTCACTGATGGAAGTTTTCTAAGGAACAAGAAACCCCAAAAGCTCAAGCCACCTTGGAAGGGCACAAAGCCTCACCTATGCCTCTGAGAACAGGAGTGGGTTTAAAGTCAAGCCTGTGTGGGCAAACAAAGACCTATTCAGTGAGCTTTAAGCAGTGCAGAGCGAGAACAGCGGCAAGCAAGCACTTACAAAGGACCAAACTCCAGAAGGGAAATCTAAGTAGTAGATTCTTATTTTCCTTTGCCTTCTTAATCAGTTTCCATGAATACCACTCATTTTCCACTTCTCTCAAATTCACTGACTCATTTTATAATGTCACCCTTATCTACTACATTTCTTGCCAGTTTTAAGCCCAGATTGTACTTTTTCCAAAGCCTCTCTGTTCTCTCTTCAAATAGGTCTCATAATTCATTCTCTTCAATAAATTTAGAACTAGAAAGAAGAAAATTTCCCCTTAATAATTCTGACCAAAGTCTTCCACTATTAATTTTCTATAACTATTCCACAATTTGTATTTACCCCTAGAATGTTATTTATGTACTTTTTGTTTCAAAGTCTATGCAGTTTTTTAAAACAGATATAATTCACATGCCATAAAATGCATGTGAATTTTATTGTGCTTTTTATATCTATCAATATCAGCTTTATCAATATTTGAGTGTAAGCCCCTTAAGTACAGGAACCACAGTTTTCTTTTTATCCAGCCATACAGACACTTTAAGCTACTTTTTAGTTGATACTGTTGACTTTAGGTGACATAATTTTGGGGGGGCACATAGGCCAAACAAATGATTGTAATGATCTGGCTTCATGACATATGGAAAAATCCAAAGGGTCTAAACCCAAAGTATTAAAAGCGAAGTAGCTCTGACCAAAGTTAGGGAAGAAGTGATTAAAATATTAGTAGACTCTCATTACTTTAATCTCTCTCCAGTACTGAGATACAAAGAGAATCCTTGAAAGCTCACTAATGTGTCACTATTGAGCAAAGAAAGGTCAGCAATTACTAAACATGCAAAACAACAGCGTACTGTGATGCTATAGCATTCTATCTTATCACTATTTTGCTGGGTGCCTCTTTAACAACAAACAAGTTATGCTACCTTAACAGGACTTCATGTTTCACAAAACATAAAAATAAATAAGATTGTCTTAATGGATACTGCTGGCTTTCATCATCTGATGCTTATGGGGCTTTGTCATAAAGCTAGCTACCTGATGCAAAATGTGAACTGGCCTGACCTTTTTACTATGCCTCCATAATGATTTAAGAACAGTAAATTCCAAAAGCAATAGTTATTTTACAAACTCCATCATCTGCCAAAAGAGAAGCCCTAGACACTGACAGTACCAAAAAGGAATTTTTGTTAATACTAAATGTCTGAGGTGCTATAATCAGAGAAGTTTATAAATCTCTTGCCAAGGAGTAGAGAAAGAAAGAATGGAAAAGAGGAAAAGTCCCTAAGAATTAGGTGTATTCTTAAGGGGCTCAAAAGCAATAAAAGAAACTTAAGAGAAACTTTCTGAGCTCAGGAATCTTATCTGTGCTTGGTACTGACCTCTATTCCCCAGTACAGGCAATGAGGCTCCCAGCATGGTCATTTATTTGTCTATTCTATACAGAGATAGCATCATTTCAGTTCTCCAAAAGCAAGAGAATGTTATATCCCAAAATCATCACAATAACTTCTGTGCTTGAGAATCTCATATTGCTGCTGAGAACAATTAAAGAGGACTATACCACGAAAGGGATATATAACCCTAAGCCCAATTCCCAGTGGAAATGCCCAATGAATCTTGACATGATTTTTGTGATGACCCTTCATCCTGCTCATTTTAAAACTCTGAGTTAAGAATAATCATATCTAGAAATGTATTGTAATTTGGACATAAAAATCCCTCTCTCTTTTCCTTTCTGTAGGCTACTATCCTCTACAGAAAGGAAAAAAGGGAGATTTATTTCGTAAGAAATCAAGTGGATTAAATAGTAAATTTGATGCTTCTATTGGACAAAAAAAGTAACCAAGTGGCCCAAACTTCCAATATTATTAAAACCAGAATCTCTAGGGAGGACCGGGCAAGATGGCGTAGACAGTAGAGGCTTTTGTATGTCTCTTCTTGTGACAATGCCAGAGTAATGACAGAACTACAAAGCAAACAGCAAGCAGAGTTGCCTGGGGTCTGAATTAACAGAAGCCCTACAACTAGGGAGAGAAATAAGAAATCAACCCATAATGGAAGGAGGTAGGAGGGGCAGAGATGCAAGGCTGCCCAGTCCCAAGTGACTGAATGAGACGGAGGCTGTGGCAGCTGCAGCTGGCAGGTGCAGATGTTCCTCTTAAAGAGGCTGCAACTGGACTTTCCCAGTGATGGACTTGTTCACTCTGAGCACCATCACCAGGCTGTCCTGGGTTGGGATGCCGGGGACTTACAAGGGAACACTGAGTTGTCAGAACAAGAGCCAGAGGCAAGGCTCTCTCCTGGGCAGAAGTCAATAATATTGTAATAAATATGTAAGGAGGCAAAGGATTACTAGATTTATTGGGGTGATCACTTCGTGAGTTATATAGATTTCTAATCACGATGCTATACAACTGAAACTAACATATTATTGTATGCCAGCTATAATTGAAAAAAAATCATTGAATTGTACACTGTAAATATGAGCAACTAATTGTCTATTTTATTTCAATAAAGCTGTAAAAAATGCAAAAACAAACAAACAGCGCAGAATCTCTAAGACGATCTGGGCTGTGATATAAGGCCAAATAATTTAGAAAAAGAATGAAGGAGAGGGAGAAAACTATTTACCATTTATTGAGTATCTGTGCTGAGTATCTTGGGCTATGTGATTTACTCTTCTTGTTCAGTTCACCGAATCCTCATAATAAAACAATAAGGTAGTTACTACTTACGCCCATTTTAGAGAAAATGAAACAGAGGTTCAAAGAAGTAGCTTGTTCAAGTACACAGAAAAGAATATGTGGATAATCTTACATTTAAAAAATCTCAACATGATTTGAGCTAAGAAATGACTCCAGAGCCAGTTCTCCTAGCCCTGTGTCACAATGCCTCCATCAAAAGGGTAGTTCGCAAGCGGTGCACACTGGGCCTCATCATAGAAACCCAGGAACAGTTTTTCGAGCCTCACAGCAGTATTTCTCTAAGTGTGGTCATGACCACACTTAGAGAAAAAAAATCATGCCATCTGTGTTGAAGCACACAGAAGTGCAAGTTCTTGGGCCTCTCCAAGACTTAACTTGCCTCCAGGGATGGGGTTTTGGAAAATGTATCATCATATTAGTTTCAAGAACTTCTCAACATTGATGAAAGAAACTGAAAACATGAATAGATGTTCACAAATCAGAAAAATTAATATTATTGAAATGCCCGTAATACCCAAAGCCATCTATAGATTCAATGAAATCTCAATTCCAATGGCACTTTTTACAGAAATAGAAAAAAACAATCTTAAAATTCATATGGAACCACAAAAGGTCCTGAATAGCCAAAGCAATCCTGAGGGTTGGAGAACTCAGGTTTATTATGCCAGCAGTCCCAGAGGAGCTAGTGCTCTGAAGATCTGGGCCCCAAGCTCAGGGGAAACTTTGCTTTTATAGGGCTTAGTTGGCATGGGCCAATTGGTTAATTTGTTCTCAGATGGTTACAGAGTGCAGGAGGTACTATAAGTTGCAGGCAGTTACATTTGTTAGTTAGACAGAACAAGCAAAAGGGAGGATGAGTCTTTAGTTAATTTCAAGGTCACTCAGCCCTACAACCTATGCGGCAAGCATATCTACAAAAGCAGAACAAAGAGCTGATTATAAAGTAAACCTTTTGAGTGAAAATTCCTCTTCACTATGACAACCTGATATTCACACATAAAAAGTGAAATTGGACCTTTATATTTCACAAAAATTTACTCCAAATGAATTAAAAACTTAAATATGAGACCCGAACCTGTAAAACTCCCAGAAGAAAACATAGGGAAAAGTTCCTTAACATTTTGGTTTTGGCAACCATTTTAAATGTCATAGTTAAACATGCAACAGAACTTTGTCTTCTTATAATAAGCCTGCTAGCAGATAGAAAGCTTTGAATAAACAGTATTTACCCCACCCCCACAAAAAAAAAGAAAAAAAAGATTTTAAATTTAAACTTAAAAGTAATATAAAATAGGTAAGAAAATTATGATAAAAGTAAAGGTGGACAAAGGTGAGTGAATCAGTCTACAATGGGTTACACATTTGACTCTCTAACACACTCATTAAGAGGGGGACATGGTTATAGGATTCAAATGTCCACAAAGTAAGAACAAACTAGTTCTTTGAGAGTCTTCAGAGAGCACCGTTTCTAACTAACATGAAATAAAAGGTTTGTGGAACATCACCCTCAACTTCTTCCTTACCTTACAACACGACAACTTTCAGAGATCTTCTTTTAACAAGGTGTTTTATTATAGGTCTTTGGCATCACAGCACAGAACAATTTATGAGTAATGACATACAGTGCTCTGTCAGAACGATGATCCCCATGTATGATGAATCTTTATGATTGCAGGCTGAATGTACCCTAGATTGCACATTATCTAGAATAAGGGTCCTAAACTTACATGTCTGCATGAGCCAAGGATATAATGTGAGTCAAGCAAGCCACTTTTAAAGGAAAAAGAAGTTCTTTGGGCATTAAAACACAGATCACATATGAAACACACAATATTCTTTCTTTACTTAAAGCAACATGCTCCCATTTTTTTTGTACTACATGGTACTCTCGGTACACCTTTTATTTCACATTTGTTAGAAACAGTGAAGAACTTTCTCTGCTATAAGAGAATCAACAGTGAAATGCCTCTGACAAGTGGCAGATGACACAGCCTCAGAGTTGAGGAGATAACAAAATGGTAGTGTGTGGCAAACTGAAAAGCACAAACCTTTTATTTCACATTTGTCAGAAGCTACACCGAGAAGATAACCATTAAGTTGGTGTAATATTGTGACATATATATAGTTTTTGTCCCTAATTCCTGGCACAGAATTCCTAAAACCCTTGGAATTTTCTGAGCAACAGAGGTGAGAGAAGTGCTGCTGTTATCCATAATAAGCCCTTTTCAACTATACCATAACTTATACTAATGAAGTGACTCTTATGGGCCTCTAGATAGCCTATGAATAAGAACTAGTTGCCAGCATGTGATCAGAGCAGCGGTCCCCAACCTTTTGGACACCATGGACTGGTGGTGCTCCTAAGAGAATCTAATGCCTGATGATCTGAGGTGGAGCTGAGGTAGTGATGCTAGCACTGGGGAGCAGCTGCAAATACAGATGAAGTTTCACTCACTCACCTGACACTCACCTCCTATTATGTGGCACGGTCCCTAACAGGTCACGGACTGGTACTTTAGCCTCACACCACAACCTCCAGGAGGGGAAATGGACTAAAGACTGAGATAATCACCAATGAATGATGATTTAATCAATACTGACACTGTGATGAAATCTCCATGAAAACCTCTAAATGATGGAGTTCAGAGAGGTTCCAGTTTGGTGAAAACAGTGAAGTGCTGGGAGGGTGGTGCATCCAGATAGGGTATGGAAGTGCAGCACCCCTTCCCCCATACCTTGTCCCATGAGTCTTTTCCATTTAGCTATTCCTGAGTTGTATCTTTTATAACAAACCTGTAATAGTAAGTAAACTATTTCTCCTGAGTACTGAGTGCACTTCTAACAAATTATCAAACTTGAGGAGGGAGGTTATGGTAAGCCCCAATTTAATTTACAGATAGTCAGAAGTACAGAAGGCAGCCTGTAACTTGCGATTGGGGTCAGAAATATGGGACAATGTAGGGAATCCTGTGTGGTCTACACTAATTCCAGGTAGTTGATGTTAGAACTGAATTAAAACACCCAGTTGGTGTCTGCAGAGAACTGGAAAATTGCTTGGTGTGGAAAACCCACACATCTGGTGTCATATGTGTGAGTAAAAGAAAACAGACAAAAGTGAAATATTCTGATGTTGTAAAATAGCACTTCTTGACATTTTTGTTTCTTTTTTCAAGTCTATACTCAGATTTTATGCAAAATATCTGGATTTTAAATGTGATTCAAAAAATAAAAGGTTTTAAACATGGTATAGGACAAGTAAAACCTACTTCTTATCATCTGCCAGTTTGACATCACTGGTCTTAACAACCCTCTGGCCATCCCACATAACTATAATTTGTTTTTCAATTTCGTTCCTGAAAAATACTGAATCCCAGCAAGTTCTATGCCTATTCTCCTCGACAAGTACAGTGTATTATACTACATGGTAGACTGCAAATATGGCCATAAATTCCTCCTTTCCCTGTTTCTATGCTCCCTTGCTCTGTAGCTTTGAGTGCCCTCTCACTGACTCTAAGCTTGGCCATGTGACTTGCTTTGGTCAATGGGAAGTGAGCAAATATGACACAAGTAGAGGCTTGAAAGGTGCTTATGTACTGGGGCTTGTCCTTCCTTGCTGCTCTTTGAAACTCTGCAAATATGTGATGTCTAGACTAGCTTATTGGATAAGAGGCTACATGAATAGAGGCCCCAGTTGTCTTAGCTAAGGCCATCATAAACCAGTAGGCCTAGCAGATTCACCAACTGACTGGCAATATGAACAACAATGAGACCAACAAAGGCAGCCAAGATCAAAAGACCTCCCAAACAATCCAGAATTATAAGCTAAATAAATGGTTGTTTGTTTGAGTGACTCAATTTTGAGGAGAGTAGTATTAGCAAAAGATACTTAATACATGCTACAGTATATTGGTTATTAGCATCTAAAAATTACCATTATAAAAGGTTTCTTTTGGTGGAACTAAGAGGGCTTTACCTTAAGGGAAATGGCTTTTATTGTCTAATCACTATCAGCCTTATTATAAACACTAAATGTCATACACATTCTTGTTACTTTTCATTAGCCTCTGAGTTGACAAAAAAAGAACATAAAGCTACTAAAAATGTAACAGTTTTATTTGCCTAAGGTGTTTGCTTCTATATTCCATAAATTCTCAAGGACCACTCCCTGTAATAATTTCCCTAGGTTGAAGAACTGTTGGCAAAGAGACAGATGCTTTGGAGCTTGAGGGGAGACTGAAATCCTCTTAAGGAAAAGTAAAACATCCTGAGAGGGTGACTGGTCTGAATGTAAATGCTTGCATATGGGTCAAAGGAAGCCCACTGGCAAAGTCAAGATTCTCCTCAAAAAATAGCAGAGTGTAAGTTAAGCATTATGGTAATTTAGAAATAAAAATTTATTTAATAAAAACTAATAAACCACACAACCACCCATAAAACATTATTATTTCATAGTGTATGCTGAAAGATAAAATAGTTGCAAGAGGCTCACCTAATAACTAAACTGAATGAGCTGAACTGCTGTGTAGAATTAGCTCTATAAACATTAGGGGTAACTTCTAAAATTCATGACTTCTGTGCTCTACTGGTAAATCTATAATCCTGGTTTTTCTGAAAGAAACTAAGACACCAAAGACAACTGGTATTTAGAATCTTTCTAATTCACAGAATTAAAATATTATCTGTATTTAGAGAAGCATGGTCCAGAATATTTGAAACTTGTAGTTTTACGACACATCTTTGTATCCTGTATAGCAAATCACATTGCTTTTGTTATAATTTTTTTTCTGAACAGTCACATCTTTCACTGGGAGAAATGTGGAGATAGGAGGGTTGCCTTATATTGAGGCACGCACATTACTGCCAGAATGACTCTTCAGAGAAAGGTACACCTAGAGATTATGGTCTTCAATCTATCTATGTCAGAGTTTCAATTTTCAGATATTCTTCCCAGATCCTAGTTCTAATCTCTCAATCTCAGTTTTGGTTTTATCTTTCTCTATGTCTAGATAGAGAAAGGAAAAAACATAACTAAAGAAAAAACATAACTAAGAAAGCATGAAATTCCCTGAACCATGGCACCCTCAACATTAGCAGTCAGAAGGTGGCTTCGAAAAGAAATTAAAAAAAAAATAACTTCTCATTTCCGGGGATTCCTTCTTTCTTGAGTATTCCTCATAGGTTGCACCTTTAAAAACATTTTTGTTCAAGATTGGAGAAAACTGCTAATTTCCTATTCCCTTTCACTTCACTTCTTCCTTGTTGCCTACCTTGTAATTTACTAGTGCCCATACTAAAAGATTGGTTTAGTCGATTAAGATTTATGTGTAACCATAGGCCATCATATCCCTTTGTTTATTGAGAGTGGTCAAAACTAGCACTGATATCTTGTTATATCATGATCCTCCTGCTGACAAGAGAAGACTCATCAGCAGGGATGGGAAAGAGAGATCCAAAAACATCTACCTAATGTTCCCTATGTGCCAGGCATATTACTGGACACTTTCAAGTAGATATCTTATTAATTCTCTATAATTTTCCTTATTCCATTTACAAGGAATACCATGCATGATCAAACTATGAATTATTTTCTCTGGTTATCATTTTACATCCCACCCGAGCAGATTCAATTCTTTTTAGGCATATACGCCTTAAATTTGGTATAGGGTCTCTTTTTATATACATGTGTACATGAATACAGCCACACTCTGTCTAACAACATTTTGGTCAATGACAGACCACATACATGATAGTAGTATGCCATATAGCCTAGGTGTACCATAGGCTACACCATCTAGGTTGTGTAAGTGTACTCTATGATGTTCTCACAATGACAAAATCACCCAATGATGCATTTCTCACAACATACCCGTCATCAAGCAGCACATGACTGTATACCTCAACACCACTCTATCCCAACTTCTCCCTCATGAGCCATCTGAAAAGTGAAGTTTTTAAAAAGTAATGCTCACTCTAAGCAAAATTTACACACTTAAAAAAATTGGCCCTTTTAATTTTATCTTTTTATACAAGTTCAAAAAGTAATACATTAGCCATCTTTGTGACAATGTCACAAAATATGATTTTCATATTATTGCCAGGAAGCCAATAATTCTAAATAACTCCTTGATTTCCTATAATGCTAAATTTTAAATCTTCGTGCATGCATGTGTGTGTGATCATTCTTTCTAAAAATAAGTCACTTATATTGACAATTATTTTCTCATTTTTTTCATGTTATACCTTATTGGCCAGTATTTACAAAACAAATTTGAGTTAAAAAAAAAAAAAAAAAAAAAAGGTCATTGTCTTTTATTCCTAAGTGGGAATTTCCCCAAAATTTCACCAGCCATCTCTACTGAGCATCTACAGTGTGCCAGGCTACATTAGTGGCATAAAGATAAACAAACAGGGTTAACTGGCCCCAATAAAACTGCAGTCCAATGGGGAAAGCACAGGTAAATAATTAAGTAAAATTTAATGTTTTCTGTGCTATAATATGTGCATCATTCAAGTATAATGCCAAAACAGGTCATTTCAGGTCCCAGGAGATGGTCATCTCCATCTGGAGAGCCCTCTCTCTGTCATCCAAACCAATCTTACTATCTTACCTCCTAAACTTACTCCTTCTTTACATGATCTCTCTAATATTATGGGGCCCCACAATGCTAGCAATCAATGTAGCTGGAACCCTCTGTGTCATTACTTAGTCCTCTTCTATGCAGGATTCTCAGAGCCACACAAATAGTTTGCTGAGCTTATCAATTATGCCTCAATAATATCTTTTTCAAGACTCCTTGTTCGCACTGTCTTACTTTCAACCTTGTAACTCTTATCTAAACAAACATATAACCTCCTACAGTTTCCTGCTTCTTGCCTCTCTCATTTTACACCATGTTAGCAGATTACTCTGCAGAAAGTGAGAGCTTTCTAAAGAACAGCATTTGAAGTTCTCTACAATCTATTCCCAACCTTTCAAATTAATTTCCAGTTGCCAGTCTCTTTCCCACACTCTGTGGCCCAGATGAACTATATTTATATAATGATATCACAAATACCCTAACTCATCTTTCTCAAGAGGTTCTAATTTTTAAAAAACTAGTCTCCTACCTTCCTAAGTAGTAATTCTACCCATATTTTAAGATCCAAATTAAATAATGGCTTATCTGAGAAGTTTTATCTTACCTCTTCCATATGGAATAAAATGGCATTCTCCTTTGAATTCCCCCAGTAATTTATTTGCACCACTATGCCTATTATTAATGTTATCTGCCCTAACAGAATAGATTTTTTAAGAGTAGGACCACCTCTGGCCCCCAAAAGCCACCATCTCTATGTAGTCGGTAATTAATATATTCCTTTTTAATATATTAATGCCTATTAGTTTTACTTTTCAAACACAGATTCAAGCAGCATAATAAGCTGGACCACTCACCTGATTTCCATAGGGAATTGTGCGTTTGTGACCAGGAAACTGGAAATTTTATGCTCGTGGAGTAGCTTCAAAAACCTGTTGATATCTGGGTACATGATGGGTTCTCCCACAAGGGACAATGCACAGTGCTTTACCGTCATTCCTTCTTCAAAGCGTTCTTCTTTAACACCCGGAACTCCTAGTGTTTCACACAGTGAAGAGGGACAAGCTCAATAAGGCACAGATAGAGAACAACCGCTTTTATTTTTCTTAATTGAAAAACTAATTTTTCTTAATGGTCCTTTGATTTTAGAGGGCGAATTTATTTTTGATACCAGCCAAGTAATACGAAACAAAGTACAAAGGGAAATGAAAAATTATAATTACTGAAATAGAAAAATCAGTCAGTAACCCTGTGGGTCCCAGGCCTGGCTGGTCCCAGATCTGGCTGTGATCCAGGCTCGCAGGTAGGAATAGGACTACATTAGTGTAGTAGGGCACCTGCACCTAAAATATGTAAACATAATTCAGCTTATTGTATCACTACAGTTTCCTACCTCTCCAAGGTAGGGACTGTGTAACTGAATGCCATTATTGTACTCTGATATGTGTGGAGTCATGTGGTCACCTGGAGAGCAGAAGGGGAGCAGAAGAGCAGAAGCAGAAGCTCGTTCTCTGCAACAGACTTCATTTCCCACAACAGAAGTGCATTCTCAACAATAAAGTTGGTACCTGCCATTTCATTCTCTTGTTTGCCTCTTGTGCATTCTTCCAACTGGGCGTCTCACCATCAAAACCTTCCTTTCTCAATCAGCTCAGCGCTGATGTTTGGCATAGTCAGCGGGAAGAGGTGTGTACAGTCCCCAATGCTCCAGACAGCCCTTGGTTAGAAGAGACCTGAGTGGAGGACATGTGGCCCCCCATCTCCCAGTGGTATCCTGTGGCTGCATATCTGGCTACATGGATGCCCCCGGAGGATTGAGATGCAGTGAAGCCACAACCAGAGGACGTCAGGAAAACCCTGGAGATGTTGGAGCTGAATGTCCATCGCTTACCAGAAGGCAGCGGGTCAGGTAGCCTGGATGTTCCTGGCGGTGCTATGGCAGGCCAGCCTGCAGGTTCAGGATCAATTTCAGTGGGTGCAGCAGCTACAATGCCAAGTGCTGGAAAGGCAGCTGGCAGCAGCAGAACGCATGTTGCAGGACCCTGAAAGGTCACTGCCATCATCCCAGTCTGGGAGTTCACTGGCAATACCATGTCAAGCGTGGCCGGTGATGTGGCAGCAGGTTGAAGTGAAACAGCCATTGGCCCTGGGGGTAAAAGCTGATGGCGCCCTCCAGGCTACAAAGCAAACCATCTTGATCCAGTACACCCCTGTGGAACTCCAGGACCTGATGAAACAAGTACGGCAGAGAGCTGGGGAAATGGTTCCAGGGTGGCTGCTGCTGTTGTGGGATGACAAGGCTGAAGGGACTGAATTATCTCTGGAAGAGATGGCTTGGTTGGCCTCCATAATGTTGATACCATCCCTCAGGCAGTGCCTCCAGAATGTGGCATGAACAGCGCAGGGTGCAGGCAATCATTCCTTGATTAACTGGCTCATGTCTGCTGCACGGAGAGTGTGGGCCAACCCAGGGGAGCTCCAGAGACAGTCAGCAGTTGGACTATGTACTTTTATCTGGGCATGCAACAGATGATGTTTCGTGCCCAGTACACTAGCCTTGATGAGGAGGTATTTACAACGCGTATGAAGGACTTGATCTTGACCTATGGCCCAGCAGGTATTTTTGGTACCACAGGGGCACTGCTGGCCCCTTACATGGCCATGAGGTGATAGGCGGATCCACGAGGTGATGTCCACTATGGTTAGGTTGGGAGACGTGAAAGTAAAATGCAAAGAGCATTCTACACAAGTGTGCGCTCTACTGCCAACGGCACTCCCAGACCAGCCAGTGCATGGTCGAAGGCATGGCCAAAAAGCGGGAGTGGAGCAGCACCCAGCCCATTGGGCTGTGAGAGTGAGCGCAGGCAAATGCAGTTTGATCTTCTCAAGGCAGGGGTTGCTGGAAAAAAGATTGAGCAGCAACCTAATGAAGTGCTGCTGGCACTATGGAATCAGCTATGCCCTGACCAGCAGTTGTCCCTTATTCTCGAGAAAGCCACACCCATGAGGTGCGGCTAGCTGATTATCTCCCTAATAGGGATTATCACCCTAATAGGGATTCCCCTGGGACACCTAGCTGGCAGGGGAGCTGGTTGACCTGAAGCCTTGGGAGCTGAATAAGGTTATACCACCCCTGCATGCTGCCATGCCGAACGTCATGTACATCATGGGTTGGTTGTAACATGAACTTGGACAATACCATTATGTGGTGGACTTGGCAAATGCCTTTTTCTCTAGCCCTACCCTGTGCTGTGGTCTTGTGGCTCAAGATTAATCCATATGGAAACAACTCCCCATAGTGCACTTGTATCATTACATTGATGATATAATGCTAACCTCTGATTCTCTTACAGAACTAGAAGCAGTGGCGACCAGCTTGTGAGAAGCTCTTGCCAACTGGATTTGGGCAATCAATGACGACAAGGTACAGGGACCTGGGTTCTCTGTCAAATTCTTGGGAATTGTCTGGTTAGGTAAGACAAAAGTAATGCTGGAGGTGGTGACTGATAAGATACAGGCATATCCCCACCTGATACTGTGAAGCAGCTCCAAACCTATTTGGGACTTCTGGGGTTTCAGAGGGTGTTCATCCCTCATTTGGCCTCCTTGATGCGACCTCTGCACCATCTAGTGTGACGGAGTGCCCAGTGGGATTGGACTCCTGAGATAGAAGAGGCCTTTAAGACTACAAAGCAAGCCATAGCACAAGCTCAAACTCTACGTGTAGTAGATAGATCCAGACCTCCCATTCCTGCTTATAGTGTAGGTGGATGATACAGGGCAGAAGCATGGGTCCCAGAAGGTACCGACAGGCTTCTGGTTCCAGTTATGGAAAGGCACGGAAGTGCAGTATTCTCTGATAGAAAAGCAACTGGCTTCCATATAGGCATCCCTGTTGATCAGTGAGGCCATCACTTAAGGAAGACTACATGTATGGGAATTGCACAGACCCCTAAGCTGTCTAAGCAGAGCTCCTGGTGGAGCCTGCTGAGATGAGAAACATACCGAGACCCTATGTAGTAGAGGGTTAGACTCCCATTCCTGAGGATGCCTGGTACACAGATGGCTTGTACCACAGAACAGGTAATGAAATGATGGGGGCTACCACTGATGCGGGCACAAGCACAAGTTGCTGTGTCACAATGCCCCTGGTGTGCTGAGCAGCACCCATAGAGCTGGCAGGTAAAGAGAACCCCAGGGGTGATGCCCCATGGGGCTAAGCCACTCCAGGAATGACAAGTGGATTATGGGCCCAAGGTAGTGCCCTCTGGACCAGATCCTGTGCCATGACCCTGTAGGGGTGGAGTGTGGGTCCCAGGCCTGGCTGGTCCTAGGTATGGCTGTGATCCATGCTCAAGGCTAGGAATAGGACCCCAGATTTAGAATGTTACATTAGTGTAGTAGGGTGCCTGCACCTAAAAAATGTAAACATAATTCAACTTATTGTAACACAAATGTGTGGCTGAATGTCACTACTATATTCTTATATGTGTGGAGCCATGTGGTCCCCTGGAGAGCGGAAGGGGAGCAGAAGAAGAGCAGAAGCCCACTCTCCACTTCCTGCAACAGAAGTGCACTCCCCACAATAAAGTTGGTATCTGCCGTTTCATTCTCATGTTGGCCTCTTGTGCATTCTTCCAACTGGGAGAAATCCTTAATGATTGGGCGTCTCACCATCGAACATTCCCTTCTCAATCAGCTCAGCACTGACAAACCCCATCCTTGGTTTTACTACTAATTAAACAAGTCAATGCAAGCAGGCGAAACTAACTTTGTTAGCTAATTATTTGAAACACAGACTATATTACTTCCTTTAATTTGCTTAGCTCTGCATTCTTTCATGTTGGTCTAAGAAAATGAACTCAGTCTATCTACTTAAAGAAAAGCCTCTTCTAGACCAATCATTTCCCCCTTCACTTCTCAAGTATTATTCTGAATTGGTCCGAAAGTACAGAGGAGAGAAAAAGAAGAAACCTGCAGTTCTCACCTTTGGCTTCATACTGCAATCACCTGGTAAGCATCAAAAACTCCTGCCACCTAGGTCCACTTCCAAATATTGTTTAATTGGAGAACATGCAATCCAGGATAATAGGAGCCTTAAAAGTTCCTCAGGTAATTCTCACGAGCAGACCCGGTTGAAAACCACAGCATAAACCAGAGGTCCACAAATTCATCTGCACATTGGAATCATCTAGGAATCTTAAACCTTCCAATCTCAAGGCCACAGAGCAGACCAATTAAATCACAATCTCTGGGGAGGAGCACAGGCATCAGTTTTTGAAGCTCCCCAGGTGATTCCAATGTGCAAACAAGTGTGGGGAACACTGGCACATACCACTGGTTTTCAACCATAGTTAGAAATCGGAATTAACCAAAGAACTTTTAAAAATTGCATGGTCCATGCAGTATCCCAAGCTAATTAAACTGCAATCTTGAGACGAAACTCAGACATTAGTAATTTTTTTTTAAGTGTGGATGGAGAAGTACTGCTCTTGACTCAATATAGAAAGCATTCATGAAAGCCCCTCAATCTAACACAGAATGACTTGGAAAAAGTGTAAAAAAGCGAATAAAAAAATCTCCTTTATTTCAGTTATATCTATTAATTATCTATAGGTTCTTTTTGAAGAATATATTTTCTCTGAAGAACAAATTCCTCATGGAGATAGGGGATGGAGAGGCATGCTCGTATTCCCTCTGGGTCATTTATTAGCCCCCTTTTTTTTTTTTTAACTATAAACAATACCTGCCTCAATGAATTTTTGTTAGGATTAAATGAGATAACATATGTAAAGGCTTTAGAAGAGTGCCTGGCACGCAAGAAAGTCATTAAGGATTTCTTATTATCAGCACCTTTATTCCAGCTTCTTAAAATGATAAAATCCGAGACACTATCACCTTAACAACAGAGCATGAAGAAAATAAAGTGAGCTTTTACTGCTCTCTTGTGCCTTAGTTTCCAAGAAGTGGTTTTCTCAAATTCTAGCCCTACCAGTAAGCTGGTTTGTGTCCCTGGTCAAGCCACTCACCCTCCTAATGCCCATTCTCTGACCTATAAGATAAGGGTTACACACACACACACACACACACACACACACACACACACACACACAGCTATTATAAGAATTCAATGAAATAAGCCACTTTAAAGACCTAGTGTGGTGCCAGACCCAGTACATAAGCATTCAAAAAATGTTAGCTGTAAACATTTTATAATAATAATAATAATAATAATAATAATAATTTATTTTGTGAATTGAAACAGAAATTCAGTTGATTATTTTAAATAAAATGGTAATTCCTTTCAATTCAACATGTTTACTGATCCCCTACTATGTGCCAAGCACTGTTTTAGGCAAGGTTCCTATTGGTAAATAAAAATAAGAGAAAAACTTCCGCCTTTGTAAAGTTTAAATTCTTGCATGTGAAAGACAGAGAGTAAGCATTAAACATAATGTATCACTAAATTCTAAAGCAGAGAGGTTCAATAATTTTTTTATTTAGATATAACAGACGTACATTATATTAGTTACAGGTGTACAAAATAATGGTTTGATACTTGTATATATTGTGAAATGATCACCACAATAAGTCTTAAGTAATATTCATTACCACACAATGTTACAATTTTTTTTCTAGTGATGAGAACCTTTAAGATATACCTTCTTAGCAACTTTCAAATATACGATACAGTATTATTAACTATAGTCACTATGCTGTGCATAACATCCCCATGACTTACTTTAAAAATGGAAGTTTGTACCTTTTTGACTCTTTTCATCCATTTCACCCCCACCCCCATAATACAGTAACCACCAGCTGCAGATGACTCCTGAACACTCAAAATGTGACCTAGTGTGACTGAGGAACTGAATTTTTTTGTTTTATTTAATTTTTGTTCATTAAAATGTAAAGGGCCACATGTGGCTAATGGCTACCATATAAGATATGCATTTCTTTAGTATATGAGAAGGTGATAAGCATATGGTAAAGAAAAGTGAGGTTAGGGTAAAGATTGGGAGTCCTAAGAAGAAAAAGCAGGCTGCCCAGTGAAATAGGATGGTCAGGACAAGCCTCATGGGAAAAGTGAGAGCTGACTTGAAGGAGATGAGGGAATGGGTCGAGAGGTTAAAGAGCATGCTGGGCTTTGGAAAGCTGAGCAAAAGTCCTAAGGAGGGAGCATGTTGATGTGTTCAAGGAATGCAGGTAATATGGGCAGCCATTGCAGAGTTTTGAGAAGGGTGGCCAAATATAATTTTTGTTTTAAATGGATCACACTGGGTGATATATTGAGAAAAAAGGGGCAAGAAGAGAGACTAACCTGCCAAGAGGTTACTATATAATCTTTGGACGAACTGATAGTAGCTTGCACCAAAGTCGTGACAGTAGAGGTAGCTAGCATAAAGGCAACACCAGGTGTATTTATTTTGAAAAATAGTAACAAGATTTCCTAATGGATTAGATATAGAGGATGAGAGGAGACCTGTTAATGATTTCTACTAAGTTTTTGGCCTAAGCAAAAGGGTCACCATCGAATGAGACGAAGAATGCTTACTAGGTAATGGAGGTAGGGGAGTAAGTATTATGTGTCCAATTTTAGACATGTAAAGTTTTATGTCTGTTAGAGATCTGAATGTGTGTCCAACATTCAAATTTGGATTCTGAGAGAAAGGACTGGATGGCAATAAACATTTTGGCAAATGGATGATATTTATATCCTGGGGCAGAATAAGATTACCAAAGTAATAAGCACAGCATCCTAGACACTCACATATCTAGGGAAAGGAAGAAGGGCCACCGAGGAGCAGCCAGGGAAGAAAGAGGAAAATTTAAATAGCAATAAATCAACTGCCATCCTCTCTGTGATCTACAAAAATATGCCTGCCCATTTAGACAACTAAAAAACAAACAAAAACCAAGACCAAAAAAAGAAAAAAAAAGCCCTCTGGGGAGTGATGTCAGAGCATGGAGGCTTGAGTGGACCACCAGGTCTTTCCTCTTGAAGTTTCAGCAAGTTGGATAGCTATAATTCCACACACACACACACACACACACACACACACACAAAACCCTTCTCAAAATACAAACATGTCTGAGAGTTCCTCGCATTGAAACATCTGAAGGTGGGTGTATGGGAGGAAACAGGAGGAGGAAAGGGGAAAAGACAAGAGATAGGTGCCGCAGATGCAGCAGGGGAGTAGTCAGGTTATAGCATACGAATTCTGTAGCCTTGAGGAGCACGGGGTAGAATCAACATTCTTGCCTGAGTGGTCAGCACATGCTGAACCCAGTGACAGGAGAAGAGACAGAACAAAAAGGTGCAGCATCTGTAGTGCAGCAGCCACCACTGCTAGGCAGAAAACACACAGACATATAGCCACCTCTGTCCACCCTCTCAGAGCTTGCAGCAGGCTGTAGCAGAAGCTGCTGCAGTTGAAACATCAGATTACAGAACACACTATCGGCAGCCCTGAGAAATAGAGAAACAGAAACATTTCCTCCTGAGCGGCAAGTCAAATTGCTAATCCCAGGGACAGGGGCAGAGATACAGAGCTGTGGCAGCTAAGGTCTGGAGGCCACCATTACCAGGAGGAGAAGAAAGTCACAAATGCACAATCCAGCCTCTCCCAGTCCATCCTGCCCCCATCGATCATAGCAGAGTCCAGTGGAGGCACCTACAACAACTCATAATACAGCTCTGCTTTCAGCATCTAGTTACAGGAGGCAGCACTGGGATCTCATGGGCTCAGAATCCCATTATCCAAAACATTCACCATGGAGTGTGGCAGGGGGGGTGCCTTGAGACTAAGGCGACCTGGTCATAGAGGGGAACCACACCACAGGGAATAGAGAGCATTCTCTATGAACAAGGTGACACCACCCAGCAAAGATCCCCGAAGCCTCGGCAGGGCAAGTAAGAGAAAATAAAAACATATGCTTCAGTGCCACACATTGGAAAACAAAAGAAAAGCCTTTTGTTATCAATCTGCTAAACAGAGAAGTGTCACTCTTTAAATGAGCAGATTTCATTCCCGTTAATGCCTAGGCAGAGAAATAATCCATGAAATATCAAGGTAACTCACAAAGAAAATGAACAATCTCCAAAAAAATACACTTAAAGACATGGAAATATGTGATTTAAATGACAGAGAATTCAAGATTTTAGTTCTAAAAAAAAATCAATGAGATATGGAAAACTCAGAAAGGCAATTTTAATAAACTCGGAAATAAAATCAACGAACAAAAGAAATGCTTTACCAAAGGGACTGAAACTATAAAAAAAAAAGAACAAAATAGAAATTCTGGAGCTGAAGAACTCAATGAAAGAGGTGAAAAATGAACTAGAAAGATTAGGACTAAAAGGAAGAACTAGTGATATCAAAGATAGAAATCTAGAAATGATACAGATAGAAGACTTCAAAATAATAAAAAAAGAAAATTCTATGAGATTATCTGACTCCATCAGAAAGAGCAATATAAGAATAATGGGTATGCCAGAAAAAGAGAGAAGGCAACAGAAAGCCTATTCAAACAAATAATCAATGAGAACTTCCCAAACAGATGTAAAGAACTGGATCTTTGAATAAGAACACCTAATTACCAATCCAGAAAGGTCTTCTCCAAAGAACATTAAAACTGTCAAAAATTAATGACACAGAAAGGATTCTAAAGGAAGCTAGGGAAAAGAAGACAGTAAACTACAAAGGAAATCCCTTTTGATTACTATTAGTCCTTTCAGCAGAAACCCTACAACCTAGGAGTGAGTGGAATCAAATATTCAAATTATTGAAAGAGAAATTACCAGTCAACAACAGTATATGCAGCAAAGTTACCCTTTAGATATGAGGGAAAAATAAAGACTTTCCTAAGCATACAGAAAACAGAGTAAATTTACATCATAAGACCTGCATTATAAGAAATACAGAAAGGTGCTCTTCTACCTGAAAAAAAAAAAAAAAAAAAGGATAAAAAACAATGAGAAAGGTGACTAATAGACAGACAGAAACAGGAAATTATAACCCTTGTTCAGAACAGAATATCAAACAACATAAAGGTTAAAGGAGGTAAAAACATTTTTTAAAAGAATAGTTTCTGCACTTTGGAAATGAACACAGCGTATAGGAATAAATTGTGAAAACAAAAAATTAAAGGGGGAGGAGGAAGACTCAAATTATACAGGTGAATGAAGATAAGATGCAATCAGAAGAAAAAGGACAACTGTATATATGAAAGTTTATTTTGCATAAATCAGATGACAACCACACTCAAAAAAATCTAGAACTGAGACACATAACAAAAAAGAGGAAATAGATGGGGAGAAATGAGAATACCACCAAACTAAAATAACACAGAGAAACACAAGAGAAAATAAAGAATAGTGACACAGAGCTTTCAAAAAATAAGAGATAAAATGGCTATAAAAAAATCTTCATATATCAATAATTATCCTAAATGTAAAGACTGAACTCACCAATTAACATTCACAGAGTAGGAGAATGGGTCAAAATACAAAATCCGGGAAACCAGGCAAAAATGGCATAAATGACAGAGGCATGGTTAATCACCTCTTTTGACTAAATCAAGTTGTGACAGAAACATGGAACAAATAGCCTGCAGAGTCACGTGGGGTCTAGATGAACTGAAGTACTACAGCTAGGGAGAGAAATAAGAAATCACCCTGCAACAGAAGGAGGCAGGAGGAGACGAAGACACGAGGCTGCCCAGTCCAGAGTGGCTCAGTGGGACACAGGCTACAGTAGCAGCAGCAACTAGAAGCTGCAGATGCCTTCCTTAAAGGGGTCATGTCCACAATGAAACTTTCACAGTGACGGACTTCTTTGCTCTGAGCACCAGCGCCAGGTCAGCTGCTCAGAGGGTACCAAGGACTTACAGGGGGTCACTGAGTTGTTGGAGTGAGGGCCGGAAGCTTTCTCCCAGGCAAAATTCTGGCAGTATCCATTGTTCCTCAGTTGAGCCCTCCCCACTCCTAGTGTGTGGACACAGCACAGCCATAGCTGAGATGTCATCAAACTGGATAACAGAGGTTGCTCCACTCAGGATTCCCTGAAACTACCTCCCTCAACTCAGTGGCCCCGTCCAAGCCACATCCCTTTGTGTCCTCCACCAGTTCTGTGCCACTTGTTAAGCAGCTCCAAGACTTACACTTGTGGCAGCTGACCTCAGTTTCTGGCATGGCCTCTTGAGGCAACTATGAGCAAAGCATCTGTGGATTGCTTGCTGAATCTTAACAGGTGGCCCCAGAAGGACACAGACTGAGGCTAAACTTGCTCTGCACCTGAACCCCATTCATGACTGTGCCACTGGACACCTACTACACAAAGCCACACTAATAAGATCGGGAGACTTAGGAGCTTTGCTTAGTACATAGGAACAGACATAGAAAGGCAGCAAAAATGGGAAGACAAAGAAGCAGAAGCCATATGAGAGAACAGAACAGAGATCCAGGAATAATGGATTCAAGCAATCTAACAAATGCAGCATTCAAAACACTGGTTATAGAGATGCTCAATGAACTTAAGAGAAGTGTACATGAATTCAGTGAGAACTTCGACAAAGAGATAAAAAACATAAAAATGGAAATGGAAATTATAAGAGAGAATCAACAAAGTGGATAAAGAGGATCGAGCCACTGATATAGAGAATGGGTAAGCCAAGGACACTCAATCAAAACAGCAAAAAAATAAATAAATAAACCAAGACTATAATAACAATTTAAGGAGCCTATGGGACACAATTGCATGTAAAAATATCCATGTCATAGGGGTACCTGAAGGAAAACATGAAGTTGAAGAGCTATTTAAAGAAATAATGATGGAAAACTTCCCTAACCTGGTGAAAGAAACAGACATACAAGCCTGGGACGCCCAGGAAGTCCCAAAAACGATGAATACAAAGAGGTCCACACCGAGGCACATCATAATTAAAATACCAAAGGTTAAATACAAAGATAGAATCTTAAAAACAGCAAGAGAAAACCAGAAAGGTTTGGCACAAAAATATTCAATATGATGTAACCCAGGATCTACAACCAAGAGTACTTTACCCAGCAAAGCTATTATTTAGAGTTGAAGGACAAAGAAAGAGCTTCTCAGACAAAAATAAGCCAAAGGAATTTATCAACATTAATCCACTATTACAGGAAGTATTGGAGGGACTTCTTTAAGAAGAAAAAACATGTATAAAAAACAAGAATAAAGAATGGTAATAACTAAATTCCTATCAACAAGTGCCTCAAATGGAAAAGAATCAAATGCTCCAACCAAAAGATAGAGCGGCTGAATGGATAGAAAACAAGACTCCTACATATGCGACCTACAAGAGACTCACTTCACATTAAAAGACATGCACAGAATAAAGGAAGGGGATGGAAAAAGATATTGCCTTGATGGACTTAGAGGGTATTGTGCTGAATGGAGTAAGCTGGACAGAGGAAGACAAATATCACATGATTTCACATACATGTGGAATCTAAAGAACAAAATAAACAACAAAAGCGGAAACAAACTCATAGATACAGAGAATATTTTGAGGACGAGGACTACTAGGTGGGAAGGGGATTAGGGGGAGACTATGAAAAGGGGCAAAAGGATTAAGAAGTACAAATAGATAGTTACAAAATAGACATGGATATACCAAGTAAAGCATAAGGAAAATAGTTAACAATGTTGTAATAAATATGTAAACAGGAAGTGGGGTACTAGGTTTAGTGGACTGATCACTTTGTGAGTTATGTGAATCTCTAATCACTATGCTGTAAAACTAAAATTAATATATTATCATATGCCAACTATAATTGAAAAAAACTCATTTAATTGTACAATGTAAATACAAGCAATTAATAGTCATTATATTTCAATAAAGCTGGAAAAAATCCAACTATATGCTGCCTTCAGAAGACACATCTCAGCTGCAAGAACAAATACAGATTCAAAATGAAGGGGTGAAACTGATACTCAAAGCAAATGGTATCCAGAGAAAAGCAAGTCTATTGTATTATATGAGACAAAATAGATTTTAAGATAAAAAATGTAATGAGATGAAGATGGACATTTTATAATGATAAAGGGGACAATACATCAACTTAATAATATATGCATCCAGCCTGGAAACACCAAAATATATAAAGCAACTACTAACGGAACTAAAGGGAGAAAATGACCAATTCTACCAATTATAGTAAGGGATCTAAATACTCAATTGACAGCAGTTAATAGATCATCCAAACATAAAATCAATAAGGGATATCAGATTTGAATGAGATATTAGAACAAATAGACATAATTGATTTTAACAGAGCTTTCGTTCCAGAACACCAGGATATACATTCCTTTCTAGTGCACATGGAAAATTCTCAAAGGTAGACCATAATGTTGGGGCACAAAACTGGTCATATAAAATTTAGGAAGACTGAAATCATAATAAGCATATTCTCTGACCACAATGCTTTGAAATTGGAACTCGAATGAAGAAACAAAGCAGGAAAAATCACAAATATGTACAGATTAAACAACATACTACTAAACAATGACTGTGTCAAAGAAAAAATAAGAGATCAAAAATATACAGACAATTGAGAAGGGAAGCATGACATATTAAAATGTGGGGGATACAGAAAAAGTGGTAATAAGAGGAAAGTTTATAGCATTACAGGCATGCCTTAAGCAACAAAAAAAAAAATATCAAATGACCTAACATTTCACCTAGAAAAAGAGTAAATGAAGCCCAGAGTTAGTAGAAGGAAGGAATAAAAGTTAGAGCAGAATTAAACAAAATAGAAAACAAAGACAACAGAAACATTAATGCAACAAAGAGCTGGTTCTTTGAAAACATTAATAAAATTGACGAACCTCTGGCTAGATTTACTAAGGAGAAAAGAGAAAAGGCTCAAGCAAAATTAGAAATGAAAGAGAAGTTATGGCAGATACCACAGAAATACAAAAGACAATGTAAGAATACTATGAAAGCCTGGTCCACCACCAAATTCAAAAACCAAGAAGAAATGGACAAATTCTTAGAAATATATAATCTTCCTAGACTGAATCATGAAGAACTGGAAAATCTAAATAGCCCACTCAACAGTAAGGAAATTGAAACAGTCATCAAAACCTCCCAAGAATAAAATTCTAAGAACAGATGCCTTCAGCAGTGATTTCTATCAAACATTCAAAGAAGATTTAATATCTGTCCTTCAAAAAGTCTTTCAAATAATTAAAGAAGAGGTAATACTTCCTAACTCATTTTATGAGGTCAACATTACCCAGATATGAAAACGTTGCAGGGACAATACAAAAAAGAAAACTATAGACCAATGTCTCTAATAAATACAGATGCAAAAATCCTAAACAAAATACTAGCGAATCGAACACAAATACATTATTAAAAAGATAATAGATCACAATGAGGTTGGGTTCATTCCAGGGGCACAATGATGGTTCAATATATACAAATCAATTAATCTAATATACCACATTAACAAATTAAAGAACAAAAATCATATGATCATATCAATACAGAAAAAAACATGGATAGGGTACAACATCCATTTATGATTAAAATACTCAATAAAATGGGTATAGAAGAAAGGTCATATACCCATTTATTATAAACTCTCAGCTAATATATGTAATGGTATAAAATTGAAAGCTTTCCAAGATAAAAAACAAGACAAGAATGCCCACTCTCAACACTGCTGTTCAATATAATACTAGAAGTCCTAGCCAGAGCAATCAGGTAAGGGAAAGAATTGAAAGGCATTCGAAATGGGAATGAATATACAAAATTGTTACTTTTTGCAGATGATGTTTCCTTATATAGAAAACCCTAAAGACATCAGCAAAAAACTTTTAGAAACAATAAAAACAAATACTGTAAAGTCGTAGAATACAAAATCAATGTACAAAAACCTATTGTGTTCCTGTATACTAATGATGAAATTTCAGAAGAAGAAATGAAAAAAACAATTGCAATTGCAACAAATAGAATACCTAGGAACGAGCTTAAAGGATGTGAAGGACCTCTACATTGACAACTATAAGACAATGCTGAAAGAAACTGAAGAAGACACAAAGAAATGGAGATACTCTATACTGGTGGATTGGCTAAATCAACATTGTTTAAAAATGGCCATATCACCTAAAGCAATATACAGATTTAATACAGTCCCGGTCAAAAACCCAATGGCATTTTTCAAAGATAGAGAACAAAAAAATCCTCAGGGACAATAATCAAAACAGAATGGTGTTGGCAAAAAAAAAAAATCCAAAAAACAAAATCAGACACACAGACCAATGGAACAGAATTGAGAGCCCAAAAATAAATCCACACATACACGGACAACTCATTTTTGAAAAAGGAGCCAAAAAACTATAATGGAGAAAAGAAAGTCTCTTTAATAAACAGTGCTGGAAGAACTGGAAAGGTATATGCAAAAGTATGAAGCTAGACTGATATTTGACATAAAATACAAAAATTAACTCACATGGATCAGACCTAAATATAAGACCTGAAAAGGTAAAATACATAGAAGAAAATATAGGTAGTAAACTTAGGAACGTTGGTCTCAGAGAGCCTTTTGTGAACTAAACCCCAAAGGAAATGGAAGTAAAAGCAAACATAAATGAATAGGGCTACATCAGAATAAAAAGCTTCTGCTCAACAGAAAAAAACCATTAAAACAAAAAGACAAAAGACAACCAACTAAAAGATATTTGCAGATAATAGGTCTGATAAGGGGCTAATATCCAAAATATATAAAGAACTCACACAAAATATGTAAGAACTTAGCAACAAATATAAACAATCAAATTAAAAAATTAGATCAGAGGGTAGGGGGAGGAGGGAGGTAAAAGGGGTAAAAGGAGTCAAATATGTGGTGACAGAAAGAACTCTAACTATGGGAGGTGAACATACAGTGTAAACTATATAGGCTTACTGTTAAAGTATACAGCTGAAACTTATTGGATTTTAACCAATGTCACCATACATTAATTAATTTATTAATTTAAAATAAAATAATTAACAATTAATTAACGTAAATAATAAATAGATAGATAGGTAGGTAGATAAATAAATAAATTGAAAAATAAAAATAAGAAATTGGCAGAGTATCTGAATGGACACTTCCTGAGAAGATATACAACTGCCTAATAGATAGATGAAAAAATGCTCAACTCAACTAGCTATAAGGGAAATGCAAATCAAAATCACAATGAGATACCACTTCAGTCTTGTTAGAATGGCTATTATCAATAAGACACAAAATAACAAATATTTAAAAGGATGTAGAGAACAAGGAACCTTCATACACTATTGCTACTATGGAAAACAGTATGCATGTTCCTCAAAAAATTAAGAATAGAATTACCATATGACCCAGCAACTACTTTTCTACTCCCAAAATTTGAAAACATTTATGCACCTCGATGTTCACTGCAGCATTATTCACAGTGGCCTGGACATGGAAACAACCAAGGTGTCCTCTGATAGATGATTGGATAAAGAAGATGTGGTACATATATACAATGAACTATGACCCAGTCATAAGAAAGAATGAAATACTGCCATTTTTGATAACATGGATAAATCTTGATAGTATCTTGCTAAGGGAAATCAGTCACATAGAAAAGGATAAGAACTATATGATTTTACTCATATTTGGGATATAAAAAAGAAAGCAACAAATAAACAAACTCAGAGACACAGACAAAAGTATGGTGGTTATCAGAGGCGGAGGAAGGTGGAGTAAGACTGAAGAGGGTAAAGGGGGTCAAATATGGACTTGGTGTGGTAAGCACACAATGCAGTGTGTTATAGCCTGTATTATAGACTGCAATATGTTATAAGACAGTATACTATACAACTGTATACATGAAATTTACATGTTATTAACCAAAGTCAGTCTAATAAATTTAAAAGAAACTATTGATGAAATATTCACACTAAGTGGAATAAAAACAACTCTGTGGGTAAAATTTTTAAAGTAATGATTTTGAATTTTTAAATTATCCTTTTGTTTTTATTTTTTCCCCAGAAAGGATTTTATTATACATAGGAGGGAGGGATTAATTTTCTCAAAAGTAAGTCCTTGAGACTATGTAAAACCTTAGTTCTCCTGTACAAAACTACATTTCTATTTTGTGCTAAATGCTAGAGGTTATTACAGTGTTCCTCCCAAAAGCAAGGCCCTCAAGGACTCAATCTCATGCCTTCCTTCACTGTCCTCAAAGAAATTTGTCAAAATGTAAGATCTTCTAAATTTCTAATAGAAAGAAGTCCTGGAGTAGGAAGACAGTCCAGGGAACAGCAGACACTATATTTCAGTAGCAAATCTGTAAGAATATCCTCCACTGTATTACACACACACACACAAACACACACCTATTCTCTTCATGTTCCCCTAAACCATATCCCTTTCACAACTAAGCTATGCTTAATTATTCTGATTTTTTCTGAAGCATGTTTTCTGACATGTCTCTTATCCTAATAGCCATCTGCTCCTGGACAATCACTACAGTCATCAGATTAATTGTGAAGTATACCCTCATCTTACTGAAAGATGCCAAAGCAGAAACTTAAGATTCCAGATATTTTATTCTAATATCATAGCAATAACCTGAATAACAAAAACATGAACATGCTATAGTATTAAGGATAGAGTATTCCTATTTCTTTTGGGGAGGGGATAGGTTGGTTAATAATAAATCTTTATTCTAAATACTTATGTCTTCTTTTTTATTGAGGTATAACTGACATATATAAGTATTCCTATTTCTAAAGATTGGACCACTTTGAAACCAAATATTCTTTTCTTCTTCTAATGATACAGCTCCTAGTCAAAGATCTTCCTAAGAACCAATCTTGGCTGAACATCACATATATCTTTGATATAGCTACTTCTACTGTGAGGTTTTTCCTAACTAAGCTTCAGAAAACAATTAGCAGGTGGTATTCTCTTCCCCACCTCCACATTTCTTTCAGATGTGTTCTTTAGTATACCTCGTTTGTAAAAACCATCTGTTGGAGACCTTTTCTTTTTTGCATTACTTTCCTTCTAGTTTCAACTATAGATAAAAACATCTGCAACAAATGATGTCATTTTTATCTTTCATCTTCAACACTAAGGACATTCTAATAAATAAATAGTGTTCATTCACTTGAAGTCTGCTGAACTGATGGAAAACTGAGCTAAAGAAACATCAACCCCATTCTCTGGGAACTATTATTCCCTGCAGTGGTGATAGTGAGATAGGAGCATGAAGCATTATAAAAAATGCTGAGTTGCAGTGAAATTCTGACCCACTTGTAATCAACACAAAGTTAATTTTGCACGTGTATAAAGGGAAAGCTAATAGAGGTCATGAGAAGAAAGATGGTTTAATGATTCAATGAAATAACTGAAAACACTAATTGCCCTCAGAATTGAGAACAGAAGCCCAAACGGGAAGCATTTAAAAAAATGAAAATATTTTCAAAGTCTGTTCAAGGCTAGCCATTCAATTAAAGCGGGAAACATGGAGGCAACAATACCCATAACAAGTATCATCTTATGCACAAATAAAACCATAAAATGACTGAACCAGATCTGTGGGAAAGAGTGGGTATTCATCACGGGGGGTGGGAAAGCATGCTAAAAAAAAAAAAGTTTTTTTGAGTTAAGAGTGGACTTTTAAAAAGGGGCTAAAGCAGAGATATCCTGAATATAACAGACTGAGAAGGAAATGGCTTCAAATGTTAGAAAATTGCCTGTAATTTCCATTTTTAGAAATGTTGTTCTAAACATTTGTTTAAACCTGAAATTCATATTCCCAGAAACTATATTATTAAAATGGAGATTAAGTTACCATTCAAACTCCAAACCACATTAATCTGTTTTATACCTATAGTACTAATAAATCTATTTCAATATCACGTAATCAAATTTAAATATTTTCTCTATAGGAAAATGCATCTCAAGTTTCAACCAAGAAAACCAGGAACACTTTTCTTTTTGATTTTTGTATTTTATTTTATTTTTTAAGCCACCAGGGGACACAGAGTAATAGTATCAGGGCTCTAACAGAGAAACTCTAATATAGGTGTGGAAGAAGAAAAAGGGGAACTAATTTCCTGCAGGACATCTGAGAGTGAGCAACTCAACATTATGTGAGATAAGCCACTTCTCCAGACCAATCTCTATTGAAGAGTCCAGATTTCGGGAAGATAGAAAATAGTCTCTGCCAGGAGTTAAAATGAACTAGAGCTACATTTCTGTATCTTTAGAGTTTAAAAACAGGATCTGCATCAGAGATGCACTCACGGGGGTATTGGGTTCAGAAAAAGTAGAGTGACTTGCATTAGTCTCATCTTCCTTAGTCTGACTCTCCAGAAATAAGGGTGACCTGTTTTATTTATATCCTATCCCCAACAGATGAATGAAAAATAGAACATAGAGATTTAACTGACTAAAGGAGAAATTTAGGTTCATGCAAAAAGAAAATTTCAGACTTTAACAGCTGATAAAAAGTGAGTGAGGAGAGGTCAAGATGGTGGAGTAGGTAAACAAAGTGCTCGCCCCTTGCACAACTAAACTACAGAATAACCATATTGGGAGTCAGAGTCACCTGAAGTCTTGCTGAACAGAAGACCTACAACTGGAGACACACAGAAAAGGCCACCTCGAGACTGACAGGAGAGATGAAGACATGGAATGAGCTGGTCCCAACAGACTGGATAAAGCAGAGAATCAAATTAGCAATTTGGAAGACAAAGTAGGAGAAAACATCCAATCAGAACAGAAAAAAAAGAATACAAAAAAATGAAGAAAATTTAAGGGGACTCTGGGACATCATCAAGTGTACCAACATTTGCATCATAGGGGTCCAGAAGGAGAAGAGAGAGAGCAAGGAATTGAAAACCTATTTCAAGAAATAATAATGGAAAACTTCCCTAACCTGGCAAAGAAATAATCATACAAACCCAGAAAGCAGAGATAGTCCCAGAACTGAAAGAGGCCCACACCAAGGCACATCAAAATTAAAATGTCAAAGGTTAAATACAAAGAAAATCTTAAAAGCAGCAAGAGAAATGCAATTATTATCTGCAAGGGAGCTCCCATAAGACTGTCAGCTGATTTCTCAATAGAAACTTTGCTGGCCAGAAGGCATTGGCATAAAAATCAAGTGATGAAAATCAAGAACCTACAACCAAGAATACTCTACCCAGCAAATCTATCATTTTGAAATCAAAAGAGAAATAAAGAGCTTCCCAGACAAGAAAAAGCTAAAGGAGTCCATCACCACCAAGCCAGTATTACAAGACATGTTAGAGGGACTTCTTTAAAAAGAGAAGGAAAGAAAAGATCAAAAATATGAATAAAATGGCAATAACTACATATCTAGCAACAATTACTTTAAAGATAAATGGACTAAATTCTCCAGTCAAAAGATAAGGAGGCTAACTGGATAAGAAGACCTTTACATATGCTGCCTACAAGAGACTTCAGATCAAAAGACACACACACTGAAAGTGATGGAAAAGATGTTTCATGAAAATAGAAACAAACAAATAAAAAAGCTTGGGTAGCAATACTTATACCAGACAAAAGAGACTTTAAAACAAGGCCTATAACAAGAGACAAGGAATGATCCAGTTATCCCAAATATAACTGGGTATTTATCCAAAGAAACCCAAAACACTACTTTGAAGGGACATGAGAATCCATATGTTCACAGCAGCATTATTTACAATAGTTGAGATATGGAGGCAACCTGGGTGTCCATCAATGGTTGAATGGATAAAAAAAAAAAAAATGTGGTACATATATACATGATGGAATATTACTCTGCCATAATAAAAAGAATGAAATATTGTCATCTGCTATAACACGAATGGAATTAAAGGGTATTGTGCTGAGTGGAGTAAGTCAGACAGTGAAAGACAAATGCCATATGATTTCAATTACATGTGGAATCTAAAGAATAAAATAAGCAAACAATATAGAAACAAACTAATAGATACTGAGAACATTTTGATAGTTGCCAGATGAGAGAGGGTTGGGAGATGAGTGAAAAAGGTGAAGAGATTAAGAAGTACAAATTGGTAGTTATGAAATAGTTACAGGGATACAAAGTATAGCATAAGCAATATAGTCAATAATATTGTAATAACTATGTACATATGGTGCCAGATGGGTATTAGATTTACCAGAGTGATCACTTTGTTAACTTATATAAATGTCTAATCACTGTTGTATACCTAAAATTAATATATCATATGCCAACTGTAATTAAAAAATAAAAATTTTTTAAAAATTAAAAATGAATCTACTCAAGAGAAAAAGACTGAGTGAAGTTTTAAAATCTCACTTCCTAGTGAATGTCTACAATAAAATAAACAACAATTTAAACAATGTAGATTACCTTCTGTTGAGAACAAAGATAAAAACATAACCAATATTCTAAAGTACTAAAATTCTATAATTTTTCTAGTTATGAAAGCTTTAAAAAGAAAACAATTAACATTTTTATCTTTTAAGTATTGCAGACCACCACCAGTTTCCCAGAAGAGCTCTGGATTCTTACAAATTATGTATTTCGTCTTCTAATAATTAGTTTTTTTCTAAACTATAGTTTCACAGCAAGATTTACTGAGATTACTATAGCAATAAAACATACTTTCAATAAAGTAATACCTTGCTTAAACTCAGAATGAAGTAAAACATTAATAGTCACTGCATTCCAAAAACTTGAAATTAAGGGAGCTCTACTCTTTATGAAAATATCTAATGAACGAGAGCTCCTTTATGCTTGTGTGATAGCCTGTCTAAACCCATCATACTTTGAAAAATTACTTTGGTACCCAGAAGAGTGTCAGCATACAAATATCAAGAAGTTTCAATTTGAAAACCTTTCTAGAAAGCTTATTGTTTATTAAATAAATAGATCCTTTGCTGACATGGTAATATTTTTCTGACATGCTAATCTTATGATTTCTCCTAAGGTATTCTAATGTAATGTTAATTAAGGTATAAAAAAAAAAGTCTACGGCCATGCCACCCTCAACAAGCCCGACCATGTCTGATCTCGGAAGCTAAAGAGAGTTGGGCCTGGTTAGTACTTGGATGGCAGACCACCTAAGAAGACCAGGTGCTGTAGGCGTAAAAAAGAAAAAATAAGAGATTGTAAGCTGACAAGGTATTTGCAATCTGTGAGGTCAACCAAGGGTTGCTATGTGTAAAAAACAAACAAACAAACAAAAAACATATAAAAAAAGAGTCCTTTGTGGGTATTAACAGGGTAAAATTAACAGTTCTCCTTCGATATTTGTGAGGGATTGGTTACAGGACCCCTGGTGGATACTAAAATTTGCAGATGCTCAAGTCCCTTATAATAAATGGCATAGTATTTGCATATAACTTACAACATCCTCCCATATGCATTAAATCATTTCTAGAGTACTTAAAATATCTAAAATGATGTCAATGCTATGTAAATAATTGTTATACTGTCTTGTTTAGGGAATAATGGCAAGAAAAAAAGTCTTTTACACGTTCAGTACAACTGTAGGCCTAACTATATAGAGTACATATCAGAAACAACGTGAACTTTATTTTTCCAAATATTTTTGATCCATGGTTCTTTGAATCCAAGGATGCAAAACAAGTAGATATGGAGGGCCAACTGTACTCTATATAACAACTATTTTTAAAGATAAAACTGATGGCAGTTTTTAAATTTCTGGGGATCATTCTCTCTACCTTAGGCATTCTAACTCCTATCCAGGATTCACCTGTCCCTAGATATGCTCTCTTTCTCCCTGCAATCCTGTATCTATCATCCCCCTACAACAGGGGTCCCCAACCCCTAGACCAGTACCAGTCATTGGCCTGTTAGGAACCGGGCCATACACCAGGAGGTGAGCAGTAGGTGGGTGAGCAAAGCTTCATCTGTGTATGCAGCCGCTCCCCAGCACTAGCATCACCACCTCAGCTCCACCTCAGACCATCAGGCATTAGATTCTCATAGAAGCACCAGTCCCTGGTGTCAAAAAGGTTGGGGACTGCTGCCCTACAAGCTAACACATTTTTTAAAACTTTTTGTTTCTTACACCATGGAAACTTGAAGACAAACCATTTGAGGTGACTACTAATTAAAGGAAGCACGAGGTTACTGAGATCACAGTCATTGCTACCAATTCAAAGCCAACAGGAGTCCCCAATCTGGAGTGTGTTGAAAGGGAAGATTTTACTCAGTGAAAACAGCTCAATTATGAAACAGTATAGTGTGATACAGCTCAACTATGAAAATGTTTGGCTGTGGAACAGCTCAGGTGTGAAACAGCAGTTGAAGTGGCTCTGGTGTTACAGCTTTGGCTGCGGAAATAGTCTTCAATGGGAACAAACTGTCCTCCAATGAGGCAGAGGGGAAGCTGGCTTATACAGAGAAGAGTGCTTGCCCTTGGTCCTTGACTGGTTGTTTTCTATGCAAATGACTTCAAATCTGCACAGTTTGATTGGTCCAAATAGCACTGTCCTGACTGGTCAGAATGGAGCCACTCTGGTTGGTCAGTAAAGATGCAAATGAGGATATAATTGCACAGCCCCAATTAGGTGGGGCAGGTCTTCAGCCCAGTTAGTTGATTTACAAGCCTAGGAGCTCTTTTATAAATGTCAGCTCAGAGGGCAGGAACACAGTGCAAGAGGCAAGCAGCTCAGTGCAGCTTTTCCCAGGAGTGCAAAAAGCACAAGAGACCTTTGTTTAACAATGACAGCTAGACTCTATTCATAAATTTGAGCCCAGAAGTCCTTCTTAACAGGCACATTCATTCTCAGGGTCGACATAACAAAGAACATGTGCACACTGAGCTCACCTAACACGTTATTAACGTGAATAAAGTCTGCCTCATGATTTATTCATTACTTATTTCCATTTACAGTGCATCTGCAAAAATGTTCCTGTCAGAAGAATTACTATCAAAAGTCAGATTTTCATTCTGTGTCAAGGACATCTCAGAATGGAAAAATGAATGTCTACTCCTAGGGGCTGTGCTTCCTCCCCACACAAATTCCCGGGGTCACAATTCATTCAGGGAGATTCTCACATGTCTAGGAAAAACACATCCCCAGTCGTCATCCCATTACTTCAGGGTTCAATTAGCTCTTCAAGCACTAAACCAAGACAAACTTAAGACTAGATAAAATTACTGGCATTTGCCTGTTTCTTCTATTACTATCTATGAAGGTTAATTCTAAGTATCAACTTGGCTGGACCACAGTGCCCAGATATTTGGTTAAAATTTATTCTGGATATTTCTGTAAAGGTGTCTTTTCGATGAGACTTAACATTTAAATCAGTGGACTTTGAGTAAAGCAGATTGTTCTCCAAAATGTGGATGAACAAATCACATCCAATCAGCTGAAAACTTTAATAGAAAAAACTGACCACCCCCAACTTTAAAGGAATTCTACCAGCAAAATGCCTTTACACTTAAACTGCGACAGTACATTTTTTTTTTCTGGACTCGCCAAGCCTGCACAATCACATGAGCCAATTCCTTAAATCATCCTTTCTCTCTAGAAATCTCTCTCTCCATACACACACATCCCCACACAACCTCCTGCTGACTATTTCTCTGGAGAACTCTTAACTAATACACTATGCAAAAGAAAACAAGACTTTGCCTTGGAATTAATTTAAAAGGCCTAAGGTTTACTCGAAGATCAAAAATCAATAATATTAAGTCAACAATAAGTCTAAGAAAAGGTAGTCAATTTTAGATGTGGAGACTTACTAGTTTCACCAAAGTTTCATTAATTTTCCAAAAAAACGGTAAGATACATTGCTTTATTCAAATAAGAGAAAGTAATTAAAAAAAAAAAGTGTTTGACACTACAAGTCAAGATGAAATATTAAAAATATTAGCATCTCTGTAGATGTCCAAAAATATGTCACACAGACACAAAAATATGTACAGGTCAACTTTCCCTAGAAAATTCATAAAGAATAAAGATATAATTATGGACTATTTATACATCACTATTAAGCTTGAATAATTATTTGTATTACTTTTCTCAATTTCTCATAAGAAAAAAAAATAGTGATAGGGGTACTGTGGTATAATAAGTATATTTGGTCTTTGTTCTGGGTTCCTACCACAAAGCTCCTAAAAATCTTTGGGATTTTGAGTGATAGAAATGTCTTTTGTAATTCATAAGAAGACCCTTTTGACCAAGCCTGAGTTTCTGCTAATGAGGCAGGACTCCTAAATAGCCTTTGGATGAGGCTGGTCACCAGAAAGACGAAATGATTAGGTTAGAATTTTTAACCATACCTATAGACCTCTGGGAAGGGGAAGAGGGGACTACAGACGAACCCCAATAAAAACTCCTAAACAGTAAGATTTGATGAGTTTCCAGGTTGGTAAATGTATCCACATCCCAGGAGTGTGGTACGCCCTAATTCCATGGGAACACAAACTCTTGGGCTAAAGAACCCTCCCAGACCTCACTCTATGTGCCTCTTCATCTAGCTGTTCATCTATATCCCCTATAATATCCTTTATAATCAACTGATAAACATAAGTACAGCAGGTCCTTGGGTAATATAGTTTTATTCAACATCCTTTTGCTAAAATGTTGATTAGGAAAAAAAAAAAAATCAGCTCCCAGCAGGGGCTACTGTCTGTGTGCCTTTTGCACGTTCTCCCACAGTCTGTATGAGTTTTCTCCAGGTACTCTGGCTTCCTCCCATACTCCAAAGACGTATGTGTTAGGTGAACTGGCATGTCTTAATTGTCCCAATCTGAGTGAGTGTGTGAGTGCACCCATTTGCACACACCCACTGTCCTGTCCAGGATGGGTTTCTGCCTTGTGCCTTGAGCTGCTGGAAGAGGCTCCAGCCCCCCAAGACAATGAACTGAAATAAGGAGGTTAGAAAATAGTTATCTCACTGGTTTTTATTCATCTTTCCTAAATGTATGTATAGCTCATATTTATTTCCATGTTGAATAAGTGTTTTGGGTTTTTATTTAGAATTTTAGTGATGTTTTTGTAACCAGAAATATGATATAAGAACTTAACTATTGCTCATGTCAATTACTCCATAATAAAATTGGTTTCATTATACACTATTTCACTTAAAGTCACAGTTTCCGAGAACCTATTACTAATGTTAAATGAGGACTTACTGTAAATGTTTCTCTGAGTTCTTCCATGACCTTCTCTAAAAAATTAATCAAATCTAAGGAAGAAGGTGTAGGAAACTCCCATCTATATCCAGTCAGAAGCATAGGTAACAATCTGGTGCTACTGGCATCTTAAGTGAGGGCAGTTTTATAGGACTGAACCCTTAACCTGTGGGGTATAATGCTCTCTCCAGTTAGTGTCAGAATTTAAATTTGTAGGACACTCAGTCAGTGTCTGCTAAGAAGTGGAGAATTGCTTGGTAGTATTGGAAAAAAAAAAAAAAAAACACGTATCAGAAGCACTATAATCTTAAGAAGCTGTGAGTGACCTGACAGAAAAATTTCCTTTGCATAAAAGAATCCTCTGATCTTCAAAACACTGATTACTGGGGTTTATAAAGACCCATATGTTCGTACCACAAGAGTGCCTATATCAAAACAACCTTGGTTAGAATTCACTTTTTATTGTTACATATACAAAGAAAGGAGAATATAGGAGATAAAGACATAAGTGGTAGGTGGAGACAGGAACAAAGAGATTTAACAGAGAACATAAGAAATTTCATTTCATCATCTGCAACTGTCTTTATAAAATCATTGCTTTCTTAGTTTATGTAGTGTAGTGGGTCTCAAAGTGTGGTCCCCAGTTCAACAACATCAACACTATCTGAAATGCACTTTCTTGGTCCCCACCTCAGACTTAGTGAATCTGATGCACTATAAAGCTTGAAAATCAGTAACCTCTAGTAAAGTCAAATACGTTAAAGTATGAGACACAACTAAATCAGGAAATTCTAGAAACTGAGTGACAGAATTTGGATACATTACTACGGACCACATGGAGGAAATTTTTATTACTATTATTCTTCTCTTTTTTTTAAGGCATTTATTTAAAAAAAAAAATACTTTCCCAGTATTATTTAAGTGACATTACTTAAGAAATCTCCCATGCACTAAAATTTCAACCCATTCATAAGGCTGCTTTGTGCTGAACAAGACAGAATGAAGCAGAAGTTTTTAGGAAGGATAATGATACATCCCCAGGCAAAACTTACAGGCTGAGGCACCATATTATATATTGCTAAACTTTGTTTGTTTGGTTTTTTAAGGTGAAGCAACCCTTGATTGACCTCACGGATTGCAAGGACCTTGTCAGCTTACAATCCCTTATTTTTTATTCTTTTTATTTTTTTCTCCTACAGCACCTGGTCTTCCTAGGTGGTCTTCCATCCAAGCACTAACCAGGCCTGACCCTGTTTAGCTTCCGGGATCAGACGAGATCAGGCTTGTTCAGGGTAGCAGAGCCGTAGACTAAATTGCTAAACTTTGAATTAAATTCTTTCATTCTTCCATCATGTGGGATATAAAAGTCATCAGTAAAAACTAAAAAGGTCAAATGTATATTATATTTCTACAAAGTTTTCACTTCCCTTTATGAAAATTTGTCAGAGTGGTAATTTCTCTGCCAATTTAATTCAGGCTATTAGCATTCTTTTGTAGAGAATAAATACCTTTAAACTGCTTGATCATGTTCTGATGGTTTTCAATGGCTTCCTTTAAGATCATTTCAGGCTGATCCATCTTCCATCGCCATTCAGTGCCCACCGGATTGGTGTGGTGCCTAGGAAAAGGGCAAAAGTTCTTTCCTTAAAACACTGAACATTGTTAGAAACACAGGAACAAAGTATTTGTAGTCACATACTGAAGTATAAATTGATATAAGATATATATTCAAAAATAACACACACTTTGTATATGAGAGTATTCACTACACAGCCAGCTATAAGAGCAATTAAAAATTATATTAGCAAAAAATAAACCCATCTTAGCCATGATCTTTCATTGTTGTTTTTCAATATTGGATATTTGGTTCATTTCTAATTTTTTAATATTATTATCTTTTTATGTGTTGATTGGTCATTTGTATATCTTCTTTGGAGAACTGTCTATTTAGATCCTTTTTCCACTTTTGTAATCTAGTTATTTGTTCAAGACAAATAAAACTCTCAATGTGAAACTTAAAGTATAAGGTTTTCACTTAAACAAACAGAAACAGGAGACCTACAATGATAAATTTGGAATAGCTATACACATAACATTCAACAACTCCTTCTGAAAATTAGCAGAAAATATCTGTCTATAAGAGTCTAACACCCATATTATCAAAATGAAGTAAGAAATTCATTTTGGAAAAATCACATCTCTACGTCATATTATAGTTTCGAAACATGTTCATATACACAAACTCACTCAAGCAATTAAGCCCCACAGCAACCCTGTAAAAAAGGTATTACTGTTTTGTTTTACAGTTAGGAAACTGAGACTTATAGGTTATTTTAAGAACCTAGTAAAATTAAAAACATAATAACATTTATATTAGCATTTAAATCAATTTTTACTAGGCCTTTTCTGATATCCTAATCCATAACTGAAACGGACGGTAAATTCTAATTTTAAAAGTTAATATATTAGTAATTTTTTTTTTACCAGAAACCATGGTAAATAAAATATTCCCATGTACTTTTTCTAAAATCTCATTAATGAATTTGTTAAGAATACTTTTTGCTTTTTAAACAACTGGGTAAATTTACTGCTGGAGAAACTGAAGGACTGCATTATTGGCTATAAACAGGTAATAAAGATAAGAGGTGTTACTAACTCCTATTTCCTTTGAATCTTGAACATCAAAAAAAAAAAAAAAACTACTGATTGTCAACAATCTTAGGAAGAGATTAGAAGAGACTGTAAATGTGATTTTTTTTTTTAATTTTAAGAGATTAAGAGATTGTAAACTATGAAACAATGAGAACTAGGACACAAAGTACTTGATTATTTTTCCTACAAGCTAAGTATTACATTACATGATCAAAATATTTCAATCCACATACTCATATCTTTTGTTTGCAAGTGCTCACCCTATAATATTTTAAGTTTTGTAAGCACACACCCTATTACTCAAAAGGAGATTTGCTGTATCATTTTATTTCAATACTGCCATGTTTGAGCAATGCCCTTTACTTTTTAGTAAAGGTATTTTTTTAACTACTTTTGGTCCACTGTACAAAGGATTTCTCAATCTCAGCACAACTGACATTTTGGACTAGAAAATTCTTTGTTGTGTGTCCTGTGCATTAGAGAATGTTTAAGCGCATCCCTGGCCTTTACCCACTAGATGCCTGTAGCACCTCCTTCAGTTTTAACAATCATTTTAAAAATGTCTCCAGACATTGTCAAATGTCCCACATTTTCCAATAGTGTGAAAAATAGCAATTTTTCCCCAGTTGAGAACCACTGTTTTAGCAGGAAGTCCAAAGAGATACTTTTATTTCCTCACTATATCCCTAGATAACTAGAAAAGGAAATAAATGTAAAGAACTTAATGTGGGATAATGGTATTATATCTATATTCTTTTTTTAAAAGGTCTTTTTTTTTAATATTATCTATAAATTGAAGTATGTACAGAATATAAAACAACATGATGGCTGGAATTTGCTTCAAAATAGTGAGGACTAGAGTAGGTAAATAGAACATGATTGGCAATATGTTAATAAACATACATAAAAGTTAATTGTACTAGTCATCCTACTTATATCCAAAAAACTTCATAATAAAAGTTTTTTCTTCAAAAAATGAACCTAACACAGATCTCAGTAGATAAATAAACAACCTACTGGTGACTGCATCAAATGATTAGATAAATAAACAACCTACTGGTGACTGCATCAAATGATTACAGTTCAGGGAAATAACAGGCAGCTGAATAAATACTTGGGAAAATTGCTGGGAGACAGATTCTTTGGTGAGTCAGAGCACTAAAAAACGCTCACATGTACTGGAGAATTTAGAAAGCCTTAAACATGCTCAGGACAGGACGCATGCAAAGACAAGACCCCAAACTTTCACCTACAATTGGTTTTTCAGCTTGGCACAGGCAGGAAGTAAATGCCAAAGCAGAGTTGTAAATAGCCTGACTAAGCTTTGAAGGAATATCCCAACACAGAGTTCAAAGATAAGGAAAATGGTTTTTCTTTGGGTTCATTCACTCAAGGAAATGTCAATCAACACATTCGCCGACAACTTAGACAGCTTTCATCGACAATACACAATATAGAAGAGTATCTGTACAAAAACGGTTTAGAAAATTCACTAAGCACACAACTAAAACCCAGAGCAATCAACAAAAAACAAACACTGCAGAATGGGTAAAAATCTAATTTCTACAGTTAACACATAATATTCAAAATGCGAAGTTTTCAATAACTTCAAACTTACTAGAAAAAGACTTTAAGTCAACTGTCTTAAACATGCTCTAAGAGTTAGAAGAATCATGAATGAAGTGCTGAAGGAAACCAGAAGAACAATATCTCAACAAATATAGAATATTAATCATGAGATACAAATGATAAAAGGAAATCAAAAAAGTGCTAGAACTAAAAAGTATAATAGCCGAAATGAAAATTCAGTGGAGGGTTTCAACATCAGATTTGAGCAGGCTTTGAGAAAAAAGAGTCAGTAAACTTGAAGATATCAAGTCTGAGGAGTAAAAAATTATGAAGAAAAGTGAAAATAGTAGCAGAGACCTGTGGGACACCACAAAGAATACCAACATATGCATAATGGGAGTCCCAGAAAGAGAAGAAAAAGTGAAAGAGGCAAAGAGAATATCTGATGAAACAATAATTGAAAACTTACCAAATTTGATAAAAGACATGACTTTAGATATCTAAGAATCTCAATAAACTCCAAGTAGGAAAAATTCAAAGAGAGCCACACCAGGATACATTATAATCGAACTGGTGGAAAACAAAAACAAAGTAAGAGTCTTGAAAGAAGAGAAGACACTCACCATATCCAAGGAATCCTCAATGAAATTAATAGACAATTTCTCAGCAAAAACTGTGGAGGTCAGGAAGCAGTGGGTGACATATTTAAAATGCTAAAAGGAAAAGTATGTCAACCAAATATTCCATATCTGGAAAAACTATTCTTCGAAATTGAAGAAGGCATTAAGACATTCTCAGATAAACAAAAGATAAGGGAGTTAATCACTAGTGGACCTGCCTATAAGAAATGTGAAAGGTAGACCTTCCGGCAGATATAAAATGACACTAGATAGACACGAACAATACAAAGAAATAAAAAAAAAAAAAAAAAAACACAAAGAGAATTACATAGGTAAATACAAAAGTCGGTAGTATTGCATTTTTGGATACTAACTTCTCTTTATTTTTCCTATATGATTTAAAGGAATAAAACAGCAATCATAAGTTTATGTTAGTGAGCACACAACATATAAAGTTGAAATTTGTGACAACATAAAGGGGAATGAAGGAAGCTTTGTATGCACAAACTAACCCCCAAATCAATTCTTGAGGCAAAAATTTTGAGTCACGTGATACATATATTCTCAGATGAAGTCAAACAAGGCAATGTTCTTTCTACCTTTTATTTAAGCTGTCATACTGTAAACAAGTATTCTTATAGCAGTCAATTTAATGTTCCTTTTTTTTTTTTTTTGCTTTTTGTTGGTGATTTTGCTGTTTAAAGTAGCTTTCAAGCTGAAGTACTGTACAGTGTTTCTAAGTGCAAGAAAGCTGTGATGTACCTTTATAAGGAAAATATATTGCATAAGCTTCATTCAGGCATAACTTATAGTGTTCTTGGCCATAAATTCAATGTTGATGAATCAACAACACATATTTTAAAAAGGTGTCTTTAAACAGAAACATACATGCAACAAGGTTATATATCGTTAAGATGATGAAAATGTGATAAGAGAATTATCTCCCCTAAAAGTAATAATTCAGTATTTGCTGATATAGCATTCATGAGGCGTTATAGAACATAACTACCACAAATAAAGAGAACTGAGTGTAGATGGTTATAAGTTTAATAGGTTAGCTGTGAGTAATAACCACCAAAAAAATAAAAAGTGTAAAGAAAAGGAAACAGAATGAAGTCAATGGTACACAATAAAAAAATCAAACAAAAAAAGGCAGTAATAAAGAAAGAGAGCAACAAAAAAAATGTAAAACATAGAAAATAGTAAAATTAAATGCATTAAATTCTCTACTGAAAAGCCAAAGATTGACAAAATGGATAAAAAAATAAAAATCCAACAATATGCTGTCTGCAAGAGATTGACTTTAGATCCAAAGATACAAATAAATTGATAGTGAAAAGGTAGAAAAAAGATATTTGGGACAAATAGTAACCTAAAGAGATAACATAGGAGACCAGCTAAGATGGCACAGAAGGTAGATGCTGTGCATGCCTCCTCTCTCAACCACACCAAAATTATAACGAAACTACAGAGCAACCATCACTAGGAGCCTGAGGTCTGGCCAAACAGAAGTCATACAACTGGGGACATATATAAGAGGTCACCTCAAGGCTAGGAGGAGAGGCAGAGACACAAAACAGCCCAGTCTCACAACTGAATGTGGCAATCCAGAATTGGGAGGGTTATACTGGCTGCACAGCACCCTGCCCTCACTAAAGAGCAAGGGATCTTGGCCCCAACTCAGGGTTCCAGTGCCAGGAAGAGAAGTCCCCACATCTCTGGCTGTGAGAAATCAGCAGAGATTGTGGCTGAGTGAGACAGAGGGCTGCAGCAGTCATAGACGTTCCTCTTAAAGGGCCTGCACGTGGACTTATTCCCTAATGAACTTACCTGCTCTGAGCGTCAGTGCTGGAGCAACTGCTGGAGGAGTGCTAGGGACATATGGGGAGACACTGAGTTGTCAGGCTTCAGGGTGAGGGCTCAAAAGGCAGCTGCCTTCTGGACAAAAGTGCTGGCAGCATCCACTATTCTTTGGTTGAGCCCTCCCTGCTCCCAGCGTGCAGATGCAGGCAGCCACCATATCTAAGTCTCCATCAACCTAGCTAATGCAGGTCACCTCTCCCCCCACCCCCCGGTATTTCCCTGAAACTGCATCTCCCAACTTGCATGCTCACCTAAACTGCCTCCAGTAGTTTATTCCATCTAATTGGCTTGTCTTGGCTCATGTTGCGGACTTTCCTAAAATCTCTCAAAGGTTCACAAAACCCAGACAACCAGCATCTGGCCTATACCTCATACTGAGTAGCACCAAGCCTGCCAGTAGCTGTAGCAGGCCTTGGTTTCTGGCTTGGCCTTTCAAGGCACCTATAAGCTCAGCATGGGTGGCAGCCATCTGTAGATTGCTTGTTGACTCTTACCAGATGGCCCTGGACGTGCACAGGATGCAGCTAAACTTGGCCTGCAGTGGGCCCCTCCCAGGAGGCGCTTGGACTATCACACCCAGTGCCCTGCTTCTACAAGCCCCAGAGCTGGAGCACCACCCAGGCTAAATCTGAAGAGGATACACCCAAAGAGCAGACCAGAGTCCTGCTAATGTAAATTCTGCTCCTAAGGGTCGGCCATTCACGGGCCAATCCTCACAACCAATCAGCCCAAGGGTCAATCCCTCTCATCCAACTGCAAATAGTAACCAAGGTTTGACTACACCATGAGGGCACATGCAACCCACACAGGAGACATACCTTGAGCATCTCGCTCGGGTAACCAAGGAAGACTGTGCACTTGGCCCCAAGGGCACCTACTACATAAAACCATTATACTAACACCAGGAGATTTAGGAGCCCTACCTAACACATAAAACAAACATAGGGAGGCAGGAAAAAGTAGAAGACAAAGAAACATATCCCACATGAAAGAATAGAATAAAGCTCCAGAGAAAGACCTAAACAAAATGGAGACAAGCGGTCTACCAGATGCAGAGTTCAAAACTCTGGTTATAAGGATGCTTAAAGAACTGAGAAGAAGAGTAAATGGACTTAGGAAGAACTTCAACAAACAGAAAACATAAAAATGAAGATGGAAAACATAAAAGGAAACCAGTCAGAAATGAAGAAATAATATCTGAGATAAAGAGTACATTAGAGGGAATCAACAGATTGGAAGAAGCAGAGGATCGAATCTACGATTTAAAGATGAGGTAGTGGAGGACACCCAAACAGAACAGCAACAAGAAAAAGAATCCAAAATAATAAAAATAATTTAAGAAGCCTATTGGACAACATCAAATGTAACGACATTCATATCATAGGAATACCAGAAGGAGAAAAGAGAGAGCAAGAAATAATGAAAACCTATTTGAAGAAATAATGATGGAAAATTTCCCTAACCTGGTAAAGAAAATAGACATAAAACCCCAGGAAGCTCCAAAAAAGATGAACTAATGATGGAAAATAATGATGGAAAATTTCCCTAACCTGGTAAAGGAAATAGACATAAAACCCCAGGAAGCTCCAAAAAAGAAGAACTAAAAGAGCCCCACACCAAGACACATCATAATTAAAATGCCAAAGGTTATATACAAAGAGAGAAACTTTAAAAGCAGCAAGAGAAGAGCAATTAGTTACCTACAAGGGAGCTCCCATTAGACTGTCAGCTGATTTCTCAACAGAAACTTTGCAGGCTTGAAGGGCTTGGCACAAAATATTCAAAGTGATGAAAACCTTGGACTTACAACCAAGATTGCTCTATCCAGCAAAGCTATTATTTAGAATCTCAGGACAGATAAAGAGCTTCCTAGACAAGAAAAAGCTAAAGAAATTCATCAACACCAAGCTAGTAGTACAGAAAATGTTGGAAGGACTTCTTTAAAAAGAAAAAAAATGTGTCGAAAACATGAATAAAGAATAGCAATAATGACAAAGCAACAAGTACTTCAAATGCAAAAGAATTAAATGCTCCAATCAAAAAACAGGGTGGCTGAAAATGGGTAAGAAAATAAAACCTTTACATAGGCTGCCTACAAGAGACTCACTTCAGATTAAAAGACATGCGCAGATGTAAAGTAAAAGGATGATAAAGATATTTAATGATAGACCTAGAGGGTATTGTACTGAGTAGAGTAAGTCAGATAAAGACAAATGCCATATGATTTCACATACATGTGAAATCTAAAGAACAAAATAAACACACACAAAAAGAAACAAACTCATAGATACAGAGAACACTTTGAGGGTTACCAGATAGGAGGGAGGTTGCAGGGGGTAGGTGAAAAGGGGGAAGGGATTAAGAAGTACAAAATGGTAGTTACAAAATAGTCATGGAGATATAAAGTATAGAATAAGGAATATAGCCAATAATATTGTAACAACTATGTACAGTGTCAGAGGGATATTAGATTTATTGGAATGATCATTTCATGAGTTATGTAGATGTCTAATCACTATGTTGTACACATGAAACTAATATAATATTGTAGGCCAACTATAATTGAAATATAAAAAAACATTTTAAAAAAGAGACAACATAACTATACTAGTATCACACAAAATAGATTTTAAGTCAAAAACTATTACACGAAACAGAATATTATATATTGATAAATGGATCAGTCCATCAAGAAGGTGTTAACAATTATAATTATAAGCATATAATATCTAACAAAAGCACCAAAGTATATGAAGATAAAAATATATAAGCTGAAGAGAAAAATACGGTTCTATATTAATAATTACAGAATTCAAAACCACACAATAAGTAATGGACAGAACAACTAGGCAGGAAATCAATAAAGAAATAGAGCATTTTTTCAAGTGCATATGAAACATTTTCCAGGACAGACCATATGTTAGGCCATAAAACAGGTCTTGATAAATTTTAAAAGCCTGAAATCATATGAAGTATTTTCTTCAACCGCAAGGATAATAAAAATAGAAATGAAGAAGAGAAAGTAGGATGGAAAAATAACAAATAAGTGAAAATTTAACAATATACTTCTAAACAACCAGTGGAACAAAGAAAGCACAAGGAAAAATAAAATACTTAGAGATGAATAAAAACAAAAATATAGCATATCGAGTTATTGAATGTAAGTATCTCAGAGAGATATTTACAACTACAAATACCTACATTACAAACAAAAACCTGAAATCAATACACCACACACACACAAAAAAAAAAAAAAAAGAAAAAGAAGAGCAAACTGTGTTCAAAGCAGCAAATTAAAGGTTATAATAAAGATTGGAGTAAAAAATAAATGAAATTGAAATAAAAAACCAGAGGAAAAAAAGTCAATTAAACCAGAAGTTGGTTCTTGTAAAAATCAACAAAACTGACAAAAATATTTACCTAGATTAATAAAAAAAATAAAGGAATAAAATTAGTAAAATCAGAAATAAAACTGGGGATATTACTACCAACCTTACAGAAATATAGAGGATTATGAGAATATTATAAACAACTGTATGTCAACAAATTAGATAAATTAGGTCAAATGGACAAATTCCTAGATACACACAAACTGCCCAAAACAACTCATATAGAAATAAAAAATCTGAAGAAACCTCTAAACAAGTAAAGTAACTGAATCAGTAATTGAAAACCTCCCTGCAAAGAAAAGCCCAGGAAGAGTTTGCACTAGTGAAGTCCACTAATGATTTAAAGAATTAACACCAATCCTTTTTAAACTCTTCCAAAGAATAAAAGAGGAAAGAACACTTCCTAACTTATTCTATGAGATCAGCAGTACCCTGATACTAAAGTCAGACAAAGACATCATAAATCTATTTCTCACAAAGATGTCCATCAGCAATTCTGAAAGTTCTTCACATTAATACAGTAGGGTTGATATTAATATGCTATAAATATGAAGAGCCAGGCCAGGTTTCTGTCTTGAGAAAAAAGTTATAAATAAACAAAAAGAGAATGCTAGAAATAGCTCTATGATGCTAACAGGAGTTGGAGGTATCAGTAAAAGCTCATGGGTTGGGGATTTTGTGTTTTAATACATAAAGACACATACATACATACATACATACATACATACATACATACATACATTTCCTACTTCTATCTGTTGAGAGAGCCTAGAAACACTAACACCCCAATAGAAATAAGCACACCAAGTATCCAAATTTTGGATTCTAAATACCATTCTTCAATTAAAAAAACTACAGTTCCTTAGAGAAATGGTTAATTCTAGGGCTGCACAGAGAAAATACAAGATGAGCCTGGAGTATTTTCTAGAATCAGAAAATACAGAAAGTTTCTTAAAGAAATAAAGAAAAAATATAGGAGCCAATCTCCAAGAGCTCCCAATGGCCAAAGTTGGAAAAATATGAGCAATAAAATGGATAATAATAATATTGGATTGTAACCAAAGGAAAAAGTAACCTTGAGTTCAAACTAATACAAATAATAGATAGATAGATAGATAGATAGATAGATAGATAAATGAGAAGTGACTTTTCCTTACAAAATAATTCCAATTAGTAAAAAAGGAAATAAAAATCCAAAGTTGTAATTGATGCAGGCAAAATCCACTGATGAATGAAAAATTTAGTGGACAAAAGTTTAAGAAGAAATGGCACATTTGCATAGCCTTGAAGTATCTCCCCCTAAATATTTTTTAATTACAATGGGAAAATAATTTTTAAGGTCTAACTTTTCACTTGAAAACTTGGCAGACACTGCCTTAATCAAATGATAAAGGTTAACAACACCAGTAATAAAACATACTGATATCATGTACCTCCTACTACGACATGCAGAGAAGGTCATATACATCTATGGTATCCTTCCCAAAATCCATAATTTCACTCTAACCATGATAAAACATTAGACAAAAACCAAACTGATGGATATTCTACAAAATACTTGACTAGCACTCTTCAAAAGTGTTAAGGTCATGAAAGACAAGGAAAGACTAAAGAAATGTGGCAGGCTGGAGAAAACTAAAGATATATGACAAGTTAATATGATGTGGGATCCTGAATTAGATCTTGAAAAGGACATTACTGGGAAAACCAATGACATTCAAATAGTTTCCAGTTTAATTAACAGTACTTAATAATGTTAATTTCTTGTTTTGATGATTGTTCCATGGTTAAGTAAGGTCTTATCATTAGGGAAAGTTGATAAAGAATATACAGGAACTCTACTTGAGTGTAACTCTTCTGTAAATCTAAAATTACTTCAAAACAAAAAGTTTGTGCCTATAAGATTTTAATGGTAGAGCAAGAGTCTTCTACTTAAAAAAAAAAAAAAAAACAAAAAAAAAACCAGGATATAAAATGGAAAGTAGAGAATTACTTCAATCATATTAAAGGAAAATGAAAGACTCAGAAGACACTCAGAAAGCAAATACTTAAAAGCATGAACGATGATTCGTGTGGAAGTTAGAATTATAAATACTTGTTTTTCTTTGAATTTTTTGTTATTTTCTGAAATTGCCTAAAATAAGCACTGATTACTTTTACAAGCAATGAAAGTAAAAAATTAAAATAAAAAAAGATTTATAGATCTTGTACTAATACTAAAGATAAATTAAGAAATGCATAGACTAGAAAGTACTAAATCATTTTGGTTGTTAAAGAGTGAAATAATGAGTATCTAAAACACAATCAACAGAATTAGGTATAAAATAAAAGTAGTTAGTTAGAGAAAAAGAGATTCTCAGCCTAAACCACTGGCTAGCTAATGGTGCCATTATCAAAACTGACAGAAGAAGTTAACAGACAGCATAATAAATTCCACTGTGCACAAATTGGGCTTGAAATACCTGTGGGTCATCTGAGAGAATATATGTAAAAGATAATTACAGAGGATGAAAGCTCAGATGAGAGACTGGGGCTAGAGAGAAAGAATGTAGGAGTATTGAATTACACGTATACAATAAGTCCACGGAGATTGTTTAATACTCCTACCATCATAATGTAAAGCAATAAAAGAAAGCCAAGAAAAGAATCAGAGAGAATTCACTGGGCAAAGAGGAGACTTCTAAAGAAAAGCTAACGGGGAAAAATGAAAAACTGCCAAAGGATTGGCAGGGAAGGGGGGGGCGGGGAGGGAGGACTAGGAGACTAATATACCTGAATCCGACAGAAGGAGAAATTCTTGTTTTCTAGCATGCTTTTATAGAGTTCAAGTAAGAGAATTAAGTCACTTCTAGTAGATTTGATAGTAAGGAAGTCATTATTGATCACCAAACAAACTGTAATGAAGATATGAATCTGCCTGTATAGAACTGAGAAGTTGAAGAATAAGCAGCTGTTGGCAAAGCAGAAAAATGGATTAGTACAAACACACATTAGTACAGAAAAGATTTCTGTAATTTAGGCATTTTCTTGCACTTAAACAGTCCCAATTTACTTAAAAGATTCAATTCTACACACGATGGACTATAGCCAGCTTAAAGACAACACTCGAGGCTTGTATTTCCAACAAGATAACCTGAAAAGCCTCCTACAACAAAACACCCAAACTGACACCTTAATATAATAGCAGACTTAGATAGAAAAAAAGAGAAAGAAAAAAAAATGTAGAAAAGCAAGGTAAACACAAAGTACAAATAAGAGAATAAAAATGAATGTTTATCAAAAATGTATCAGTACCAAAAACAATCACTATAAATAAAACCAACTAAAAGGACCATTAAAAGACAGATTATCCTACAGATTTTTTAAAATCCAGCAATTCTATACTCGGGTGTTTATTCAAGAGAAATGAAAATATTTGTCTACAAAAGACTTATACACGAATGTTCATAGCAGCTTTATTCATAATCCAGTCAAAACATGGAAACAGCTCAAATATTCAACTAGATGTGCATGGATAAACAAATGGTAAAAACCATACAATAGAAAAGAAACAAACTACTGATAAACCTAACAACATGGATGAATCTCAAAAAAAATTAATGAGTAAAAGAAATCGGACACAAAAATGCATACTGAATGATTCATTTTTATACAAGTCTACAAAAAAAAACCAAACTAATATATATTGTGAAAAAGCAAATCGGTTTGCCTGGGGCAGCATGAGAGGAAAGAAAATGACTGGGGGTGAGGCACAAGCGACCCTCCAGGGACAATAATGAAAATGCTTTACATCTTGATCATGGTCACAGACACACAGGTATACACATTTATCAAAAATCATTGAGTTGTACATTTTATTTTTATTTTATATTTTTTTATTTTTTAAAAAATTTTTAGGGGAGGCAAGCCTTGACTGACCTCACAGATTATCAGCTTACAATCCCTTATTTTTTATTTTTTACGTCTACAGTACTGGGTCTTCCTAGGTGGTCTCCCATCCGAGTACTAACCAGTCTCCCATCCAAGTACTAACCAGGCCCAACTCTGCTTAGCTTCTGAGATCAGATGGGATCAGGCTTGTTCAAGGTGGCATGATCGCAGACAAATTGTACATTTTAAACAGGTGCATTTCATTGTATATAAATAAAATTTCAATAAAGTTGATTTTAAAAAATTGATCCAGCCAAACACTTGTTTATAAGAAATACATCCAAAATATAAGGACACATAAAGGTTGAAGTTACATAAAGGAAGGAAAAAGAAAGACATGATAGCATTAGTAACCAAAAGAAATCTATATAGTTATATTACTATCAAAAAAATATATACTTTAAGGCAAAAAATGACTATGGATAAAGAGGTCTACTAAATAAGGACTACTAAATAATGATAAAACAAATAAACAGTAACAAAGAATAGATTTTATTCCGGTTTTAGTACCCAAGAACTTAAAAAATATTTTTTTATGAGCATATAACACGTTTTTAAAATTTGACCATAAAACACTAATTTGTAGAGTTTTATGTACCCCTAAGTTCACTGCAGTGCTATTTACAACAGCCAAGATATGGAAGTGCCCATCAATAGATGAATGGACAAAGAAGATATGGTACATATATATAATGGAATTTTACTCAACCATAAAAAATGAAATTTTACCATTTGCAATGACATGGACAGAGCTAAACGGTATTATGCTGAGTGAAATAAATCAGACAGAGAAAGACAAATATAATGATTTCACTTATATGCAAAATCTAAGGAACAAAAGAAACAAACAAAACTAAAACAGACTCACAGGTACATAGAACAAATTGGTAATTGCCAGAAGGAAGGAAGAGTGGGCGGCAGGATGAAAAAGGTAAAAGGATATAGAAATACAACAGTCATGGGGATGTGGAGTACAGTATAGGGAATATAGGCAATAATATTGTAATAGCTATATATAGTGCCAGATGGGTACTACAGTACTCGGTGGGATCAATTCATAGTATACGAATGTCTAAACTTTGTTAAAAAATGAATAAAATAAACAACCTAATCATGTACTAGGCATACAGTACTTCTTAATCAGTTTTAAATAACTTATATAAGAAACAAACTGTAACAATACAATTTAGCTGAAAGTTAATAACAAAAATATAACCCCAAAAGCTAACTTACGTATTATTTTTTAAATAAGTCTTCCTTTGATCCATGAGTTACAAAGAAGTCATAATGGGAAATTAGAAAATACTTACAAATGAATAATTAATTGATATCGAATGTAGCTAAAGAAATACAGGAAAATTTACAATTAAAGACAGAAGATTGAATATTAATGAGCTAACGGTCCAATTTAAGTTAGAAAAAGAACAGAAAAAAACAATAGTAGATTAGTGAACAAGAAAATAAAAATATAATAGAAAAGATTTACAAAGCTAAATCGAGTTATTCAAAAAGACTTTACTTGACAAGCCTCTGATAAAAGCAGACAAGAAAAACAACCAAATGCATAAATATATAATATTAGGAATGAAAAGGGGGATTTATTACAAAAGCAGCAAAACTTAAGGCATGTTTTGAGTGCAGTACTGTGTAGAAATTATTACAGATCATTACATGTTTGGTCACCATGGCCATTCATCTTTGCTTACCGCCAACAGAATACACATTTATTTGCACATGCTAAGCTCGGGGTGGTTTCCATGCAACGATGGCTTTCGATGCCATAAAATGTATGTTTATAGCAACCTCCTCTCCCACGAAGCATCAACTATGAAAAAAGAAAAACAAATGATAATTTGAATAAAATCCTCAAAGTATAGAGACAAAATACCAAGGTATCATGTCTTTCATAACCATAAATACCCTTACTGGTATCTGCGCAAGGCAGAAAATTAACACTGTAGCATTACAGTGTTTTCATGGTGATTTGCATTTCTAAAACCCAATGAAACAAACCTAAGATTCATTAATTCTGAGAGCTTTATAGGAAGAACTACTGATAGTTTCATTTTCAAATATATCCAATTGTCTCAAATAATATCAGTTCAATCATATATAACAATGACAGGGATAGATAACAGTCTGCTTTGAGTAAGGGAGGGTAGGTGAGGGGGTGCATCCTGGCACATATATTCTGTCAACTGAATGGCAATATTCAAACATACTTAGACTACTGAGAAGACAAGCAGCATGTAAATAAAAAACATTAAAAAAAAAAAAAAAACACTAATATGTGAGTGGTAAAACCACCACAGTAAGAACAGGTAATCTGAAGAAATACTGCAGATTAATTAAGGTTAGAGTTACAAGATAAGCTTTAAATGGCATCATCAGAAAGATTTGTCCAGAAGCTCTGTGTGAGGTGGACTTGATTTCAATGAAAGTGAAAACATGTAAAGAGGTTATGCAAGAGAAGTCATAATGACTTGGCTCATATTATCAGTAGAGGAAAGAGTAAAGGTACTAAAGAGGTACAACCACTGGCATTCCCAATCAGAGGGTCAAAACAGGTGGAAGTAGTCCAAGATAGATGAGATTTTAAGCCAATGTAACTGAAATATGATGGAATTAACAACAGCAGCAGCAAACTAGGAGACACGTTAGGTAGCCCTTATAGATATATATGTGTATACAATGCATATCAGTGTACGAATGCTATAATGCTGTCCACAATAAAAGAAAATTATATATAAAATCTACCAGCTTGATTACTATGTCAGTTGATCAGGAAACCTCTTATTTTGTCCTGACAAAAAGACGTTCCCCATCCATCTCAGTACAGTTGACCCTTGAAGAAAATGAGTTTGAAATGTGTGGGTCCACATGTAAGCAAATTTTTTAAAAATAAATACCACATATGTATTTTCTCTTCCTTAAAATCTTAATAACATTTTTTCTCTCATTTCATTGTAAGAATACAGTAAATAATACATATACAAAATATGTGTTAATTAATTATTTGTGTTATTGGTAAGGCTTCCAGTCAACAGTAGACTATCAGCAGTTAAGTTTTGGGGGAGTCAATGGTTATATGAGAATTTTTGATTGCCAGGGTCAGCAGGCCTAACTCTCACATTTTTTAAGGGTCAAATGTACTTGCATTAAGGAAATTAAGAAATGATGAAAAACACTGTTCAAGACAATGGTGCTTACAAACTCTCTTCTGAATTCCCAATAAAATATCCAAGAAGATAAAGAAAATATTCAAATTTTGTAAATAGTATTAAAACTAAAAGTCCACCAAATCCAAACCCAGAGTAATTTCTACAAAGTATTATGCCAGTGGAGTAACAGAGTTGAAGACTTGCACATATTCATTATTTACTGTGAAGTTATACCTCAAGCATACTGTGTTGAATGTATGTGATGAGTAAGACAAAGCCCCTACTTATGATCTGGTGTAAGGAAACAGCAAATAAGAAGGCAAAATGGAAATACTATGATAGGGTGATTGAACCAATCAAGATTCTTTTTCAAGCAAAAATTGACTCTAGCTAAATGGAAAAGGAATTTGTTGAAAGGTTCTCATGCCTCAGAGAATCTAGAAAAGAAGGGAGGAATACGACTGCAGGTCTACCACCGAACCTCTAACAATCCATCTGCTTATAGACAACACCACTCTCTGGATACTATAACCAGTACCACCCCTGAAAACACATGCTGTTGCCAAGGGCATGAGAATGAATTCTCCATGTCACAGTCCCTTTTCATTGCTCACTCCTAACTCAACCCTCAGGCTGAAGTGAATGACTATCCTAGATGACATCCAGGTTGTTAGGGCACAGTACCAAGAAGCAGTATCTGTTCTCATTGGCTTCTGGGCAAGCAATGGACCCTGGCTCCAAACAAAGCCCATTTAACAGGAAATTCCCCAAACATGAAAATACTCATATGCTGAGCACGGAGGAAAAAAAATACACACACACACACACACACACACACACACACACACATTTTCATATAAATATGTATATATATCAATCATGGTGTTACTGGAGCCCAAGGACTAAATGACTAATCCAGCCAGTTTTGCAGGACCAGTGAGAGCTTCCCAGAGCTATGATATCCAAACTGAATAATGAAGAGCAAAAAGGATAAAGGGATAGAGAGACATGTAAGGAGAAGAATGGCCTGTTTTTCTTTAAAAAACATTTTTTTCTAAAAGTTTTATACTTTTATACTCTAGATTTAAGTTCACTAACCACTCTAAGTTAATTTTTACATAAGGTGTAGTTTAAGATGACGTGTGTAGTGTGTGTGTGTGTGTGTACACTTTTAGTATAGTTTGCTGCTATTGGTGGGTTGTTTGTTTTTGGCTATAGATATCTAATTGCCCCAGCACCGTTTGTTGGAAAGATTATCCTTCCTCTTAGGAATTGCTTTTGACTTTATAAAAATCAGTTAAACACATTTGTGGGTTTATTTCTGGAATCTCTATTCTGTTCTAATGATTTATATGTCTATCCTTCAGCCAATATCACACAGTCCTGATTAGAGACAAGAGAGTAGACTACAATATGAGTGTGTATGATTCTTCCCACTTTATTCTTGTCAACATTGTTTAAGCTATTTTAGAGTCTGTGAGTTTCCTTAAAAATTTTAGAATAAGCTTGTCTCTTCCTACAAACACCTTTCTGGCATTTTCATAGAATTTGCATTAAACTTATGATCAATGTGGGGGAAACTGACATTTTACTATAATGAATCTTTCAATACATGAACAGTTATTTTAATTTAGATTTATTTAGGTTTTCATTGATTTCTGATTTGAGATCTTTCCTCATTTCTAGCATAAGCATTTATTGCTATAAATTCCCCTCTGAGCCCTGCTTGAGCTGCATCCCATAAATAATATGTTTTCTTTTTATTAATATTTAGTTCCATGTATAGTTTCATTTCCTTTGAGACTTCCTCTTTGACCTATGGCTCATTTAAGAATTTGTTGTTTCATTTCCACAAATTTATAGAGATTTTCCTTTTGTTTATATTATTAATTTCAAGTTTGATTCCATTATGGTCTGAGAACACACTATGATTTCAGTTCTTGTAAACCTACTAAGGTTTGTTCTATGGCCTAAGTTATAGTCTATCTTGGTAAATGTTCCATAAGTACTTGAAAAAAATGTATATCATGCTGTTGCTGGGTGGTGTTCTAGATATATCATTAGATTACTATTGGTTGTGGTATTCGGATTTTTTATGTCCTTGCTGATTTTCAGTCTGGTACTTCTAGCAGTTTTCTGAGAGAGAGCTGTGACATCCCCAACTATAAATGTAAAATTTTTAAAATTTCTCCATTCAGCTATGTTTATTTCTGCTTGGTTTATTTTGAGCTTCTAATGTTCAGTTTGCTGACCCCTGACTTAGAAACTTTTTTCATATACTAGAGCAAAATAAATTCTAAACTAATTAAACAAATTGCTTAAAAAAAAAAAAACTACAAATAGGAATATTTGGAGAAGATGGAGGAGCAGGAAGCAACAGGCATCTGTTTCTCCACCTGGACAGTAACTGCACTGGAGAATTTATATGATATCACTGTTTTGAAACTCTGGAACCTGTTGAAGGCTTGCAACTTCCAGGGAAAGGCCTAAATGGTGAATTTCCAGCTCTTAGCACAGTAGAAGCTATCCATACCCCACCACCAACCACATGGCAGGCAGCTGTGTACCTCTTCCTGGAGTAGCTGCACAGGGCTTGTGGGAGCTAGAGTAGGTAAAAAAAAAGGATCCTGTCCTCAACATATAAGGGATCTGTGCTCTGCTGATTGCTGCTTGTAATCACAGAGGTATAGACAAAATGCTGGACAGATGTTCTTGCACCTCCCCCCATTTCTGTAAGTCTCTGCCCGCCCCCCCAGCTGAAGTGACTTCCAGGAGATTTAAAAGGCCACTCCTTCTCTTTTTCATCACCCTTCATTTTTTGCTTTTCCCCTTTCAGAAGCCTCACGTTAAGGATTAAGACATTCAAAAGTAACTGCATATTTGGAGGAGAATAAAAAGTGACTGTGTATGTCTAAGAAAAGGCTCAGAAAAGACATAAAGTGGCATTAAGTTTATAACTCAGCCTGATCCTTATTACAGAGACAGCCTACAAAACTTTTTTTAAAAACAACAAACTCTGGGAAAAGGGGAGACTCTGATCCAGAGTTACCACATTACTATATTCAAATGCCCAGTGTTCAACAACAAAAGAAATTACAAGGAATATGTCAAAAGAAAAAAATAATTCAACAAAATTTCTCCCTGAAAAATATTTTATGGCAGATATATTAGAAAGAATGTAAGAAAAACTTTCCTCAAAATGCTCAGAGAACTAAAGGAAGATGTGTACAAAGTCAAGAAAATGATGTGTGAACAAAACAGAAATATTAATAAAGATAAAAAGCCTTCTGAAAAACCAAATAGAAATTCTAGAGCTAAAAGGTATAATAATTGAAATTAAAATTTCACTAGAGGGCTTCAAAGGCATATTTGAGTTGGCACAGGAATCAGTGGACTTGAAGATAAGACCATGGAAATTATCAAGGCTGAGGAGCAGAGAGGATAAAAGAATAAAGAAAAGCAAAGAACAGCCCATGCAACCTGAAGGTCATCATCAAGTGTAACAACATGTGCATCTGGGTGTCTGGAAGGAAAAGAGAGAAAGGGGCAGAGAAAATATATGAAGAAATATTGACTGAAAACATGCCATGATGATAGACATAAATATAAATATCCAAGAGTCTCAACAAACTCCAAGTAAGATGAACTCAAAGAGACTCACATTGAGACACATTACAGTCCAATTTTCAAAAGACAAAGACAAAGTGTGAATCTTCAAAGGAGTAAATCATCACATATAAGCAATCATCAATAAGATTATCTACAGACTTCACATCAGAAACTTTGGAGGCCTAAACCAAGGGGGCCAATATATTCAGAGTGCTAAAAGAAAAAAACTGTCAACCAAGAAATCTATATCTCACAAAACTGTCCTTCAAAATTGAGAAAGAAATCAAGACATTCTCAGATAAACAAAAGCTGAGGCAGTTCCTGACTATGAGACCTTCCCAGCAAGAAATGCTCAAGGCAGTCCTTCAAGGAGAGATTAAATGGTACTCCAAAGGCATATGGAGAAATAAAGATCTCAAAAAAGGTAACTAAATGGGCAATTATAAAAGCTGACATTATTGTAACAATGCACTTTTTGTTTCCTACATGATTTAAGAAATTAATGTATCTAAACAAAGAAATTAGTGAAAAGCTAGTATTATTATAATTTTGGTCTGTCACTCCAAAACTTGTTTATTACATAATTTAGGAAATTAAAGCATTTAAAGGAATTATCAGTTTATGTTTTGGGGCTCACAGTATGTAAAGAGGGAATTTTGTAATATCAATAACCAAAGGTGGTAAGGACGAACTGTAAAGGAGCAGAGTTTTTGTATGTTATTAAAGTTAAACTGCTATATTCAAATTAAAATGTTATAACTTCAGGATGTTAAATGTAATTCCCATGATAACCACAAATAGCTATAATATACACAAAAGGAAATTAAGAAGAAATTTTAAAATTTCAATTCAAAAAAAAATCAACAAAACAGAAGAGAGCAGGAAATGAGGTACAAAAAAGCATTAAGGCATATAGAAAACAAATAGCACAATGACTGACGTCCCTCCTTATCAATAATTACTTTAAATGTAAATAGAATAAACTCTCCAATCAAAAGATTAACAGGATGAATAAAAACACATGATCCAAATCTATGCTATCTTCAAGAGACTCACTTTATATCCAAAGACACATACAGGTTGAAAGTTAAAAGATAGAAAAAAGATATTCCATGCAACTACTAACCAAAAGAGACCAGAAAGGGCTACACTAATATCAGACAAAACATACTTTAAATCAAAAAAGTTTATGAGAGACAAAGGACATTATATATTAATAAAAGGTTCAATCGAGTAAGAAGATATAACAATTATAAACATTTACACATCTAATGAGAGATCATCAAAATACATAGAAGCAAAACTGGACAGAACTGAAGGGAGAAATAGACAGGTCTACAATAATAGCTGGAGACTTCAATACCCCATTCACAATAATGGAGAGGACAACACAGAAGTAAAGAAATAGATAACTTAAACATAATAAACCAACTAGATCTAATAGACATATATAGAACACTCTACCCCAAAACACCAGCATATACATTTCTCCCAAGAGCACATGGGACATTTTCCAGGACAGACCATATGCTAGGCCACAAATTAAGATCTCAATAGATTTTAAAAGACAGATGTCATACAAAGCGTATCTTCCTTGACCACAACAGGATGAAGTCAGAAATCAAAAACAAACAAAGTAACTGGAACATTCACATAATTGTGAAAATTAAACAAAACACTTTTAAGCAACCAATGTATCATAGAGGAAATCACAAGGGAAATTAGAAAATACTTGAGATGAATGAAAACAAAATTAAAGACATATCAAACTTATGGAATGCAGCAAAAGCAGTGCTAAGGGGGAATTTTATAGCTAGAAATGCTTACATTAAAAAAAAAAAAAAAACTCAAATCAACTGCCTAACTTTACAACTTAAGGAATTAGAAAAAGAATTAACAAACCCAAAGCTAGCAGAAGGAATGAAATAATATAGATTAAGGCAAAGATCAATAAAATAGAGAATACAAAAATAGAGGGAAAGCAATGAAACAAAAAGTTGGCCTTCAAAAATATCGACAAACTTTTAGCTAGATGGACTCAGAAAAAAAGAGAGAAGACTCAAATTACTAATATGAGAAATGAAAGTGGTAACATTACTACTAATTCTACAAAAATAAAAATATAAGAGAGTACTATAAACAACTGCATGCCAAAAAAAATAAACTCGTTAAAATGGACAAATTTCTAGAAACACAAAACCTACCAAAACTAAATGACAAAGAAACAGAAAACCTGAATAAACCTATTAGTAGCAAAGCAACTGAATCAGTAATCAAAATCCTCCCAGCAAAAACAAGTCCTGGACCTGACGGTTTCACTGGTGAACTATCCCAAACATTTAACAAAGAACTAATACCAATCAAAAGTTGGTCAAAGACTTAAAGACATTTCTCCAAAAAAGATATATAAATGGCCAATGAACACATGAAAAGATGCTCAATATCACCATTAGGGAAATGCAAAACAAAACTACAATGACATACCACTTCATACCCATTAGAATGGTGAGAAGAGAAGAGAAGAGAAGAGAAGAGAAGAGAAGAGAAGAGAAGAGAAGAGAAGAGAAGAGAAGAGAAGAGAGGAGAAGGAAAGAAAAGGAAAGAGAGAGAGAAAGAGCGAGAAAAAGGGAGGGAGGGAGGGAGGGAGGGAGGGAGGGAAGGAAGGAAGGAAGGAAGGACGGCCGGACGTCCGGCAGACTGACTGAAGCCTAAGGAAAGGGTGGCGGCCTTGCCTGTCTGACCCCTTCTCTTCTCGTTTCGTCGTGCGTTCCCTCTTTCGGCGTTGCTCTTTGCGGCTGAGGGGATGTCGCGTTATCACTCGCGCAGAGAGAGAGAGAAAGAGAGAGAGACAGACCCCAAAAAATTGAAAGCAGGGTCTCAAAGAGATATTTACATATCCATAGTCATAGCAGCATTACTCACAATAGCTAACTAATGGAAGCAACCCAAGTGGCCATCAATGGAAGGAAGGAAGGAAGGAAGGAAGGAAGGAAGGAAGGAAGGAAGGAAGGAAGGAAGGAAGGAAGGAAGGAAAGGAAGGAAAGGAAGGAAAGGAAGGGAAGGAAGAGGAAAGGACGGGAAGGAGAGGAGGGAGGATGGAAGGAAGGGAAGGAGGAAGGAACGGAAGGATGGTCCTGGAATCCCCTGAATAGTGCTTGTACTTCATGGCTCCTTTCCCTCCTTTCCTGCCTGTAAGGCCTTCCGTCGGCAGGTTTGGCTCCTGTCTTTCCTTCCTTTCCGTACGTGGTCCTTGGGTTGCCTTCCTGATGCCTTCTTCCGGTCCTTCCGTGTCCTTTTTCCTTGCCGGCCGTCCGTCCCTTCCTTCTTCCTGCCCGGTCCGCCCTTTCACCCTCCCGCCCCCCTCCCTCCGCCCTCCCTGCCTCCCCTCCCCGCCGCCCGCCTCCGGCCGTCCTTCCGCCTGCCTTTCCTAAGGAAGGAAGAAAAAATAATGAGTGCTGGTGAGAATGTGGAGAAATTGAAACCCTTGTATGCTACTGGTGGGCATGTAAAATGGTACAGCCACTGTGGAAAATGATATGGTCGTTCTTTGACAAATAAAAAATAGAACTACCACATGATCCAACAATTCTGCTTCTGGTATAGACCCCAAAAAATTGAAAGCAGGGTCTCAAAGAGATATTTACATATCCATATTCATAGCAGCATTACTCACAATAGCTAACTAATGGAAGCAACCCAAGTGTCCATCAATGGATGAATGGAAGAAAAATGTGGTATATACATACATATAAGGAAATATTATTATTCAGCCTTAAAATGAAAGGAAATTCTACAACATGCTACAACATGAACAAACTCTGAAGACACTGTGTTTAGTCAAATAAGTCTGTCACAAAAAGACCAATACTATATGATTCCATTTACATGAGGTATTTAGTCAAAATCACAGAGACAGAAAGTACTATGGTTATCAGGGGTTGGGGGAAGGGAAAAAAGAGATGTTACTTTTGAGTAGGAATAGAGTTTGTTTTGCAAGATAAAGAGAGTTATGGAGATATATGTTGATGATGGCTGTACAACAAGGTGATGTATTTAATACCACTGAACTATACAGTTAAAAATAGTTAAGATGGTAAACTTCATGTTTAATAGAAAAAAAAAAGTTCAAAAAAATGTATAAAAGATAAAAGTAACTATTTTCCAAACCCTTCGGTGAGAAAAAATTCTGAAAACTTAAAAAAAAAGAAAACACAAAGGTAACAATGGATTAAAATAAATAAAAATGTAAAATTTAAGTACACCAAAAGGAAAAAAAGGGCAAAAAAATAAACTAGGAAAAATATTTTCAATAAATGACAGATTCAACCTTAGCTATCAATTTTACAAACAGTTCATAGAAAATTGTAAGAAAAGATCATTAGCAAAGCCTCACAATTGGTAATGTCACCTCTGGGACTCTAAGGAAAATTTAAATGCTAATAAAACATGCAAAAACACACTCTTCATATAATTAATTATAATAGTGAGGGGAAAAAATAGAAAGAATGTCATCACTAAGTGAATGGCAAATTAAATTAACACATTCACCAATAACAGTCATTAAATATGCTTAAAATTTTTTTTTTCAATAGGAAAATGTAATATAATGTTAGGTGAAAATAACAAACAAAACTTCATATACAATGATTCTAAATATGTAAAAACGATCAAAAGGTGAATAGTAAAAAAAGGCTGAAAAGAAATATACCAAAGTTTCTGCAAGATGGAATATAATTTTTATTATTTTATATATTTTTCTTAGTTTTTACAAAGAACATGTATTATTTTAATAATAAAGAAAAGTATTTTTGGTAAGGACAAGTGATTTGAATCAGCATCATCCACAAGTTTGTGACTCTTTTCACCAAATATAAGGTCACAAGTTTAGGTACTGTCTTATATTTCCTTACCAGATTGTAACAACTTTTCCAACTGCTACCTGCATAACTTCACTATGCACTCTACTTCATATTATTCTCAAGTGCTGACGGTGTGCTCTTTCATTATTTACTTATGGTCAGGCATTTCAATAAGACTTATACACACTCCCCTCCTCCAATTTATTATGTCTGGCAGTACTCACTGTAAGGGAACAATAATATGAATTACTAAGAATTTCTCATTAGAAACCATGAAAGCCAAAAGAAAATGGAGCAATATTTTTAAAGTGCTGAAAGAAAAGATGTCAATCCACCATTCTTTATACAGCAAAAACAAAGAATAAAAGCAAAATATAAACATTCTCCAGTGACAAATAACCAAGAGCATTCATTGCCAGCAGACCTCTAAGAGAAATGCTAAAGAAAATTAAAACAAAAGGATGAGGAAAAGTACAGTACGTAAACACTAATCAAAAGAAAGTGGGATGTCTATATTAATATCAGACAATGTAAACTTTAAAGACTCTTACCACAGGTAAAAAGGGACCTTACATAATGATAAAAGGGTAGATTCACCAAGAAGACATAACAATTCTAAATGTGTATGCACCTAATGTCAGAGCTTCGAAATGCGTGAGGTGAAAAATTAATAGAAATGAAATGAGAAATGGGCAAATTCACAAGTAGAGTTGGAGTCTTCAACACTCTTTTCTAGGTAATAGAACAAGTAGACAAAATCAGTAAGGATATAAAATGACTATTGTCAAATCAACTTCTGATCTGAGTTTGAGTTTTATTTGGGGATAGGGAGAGGGAAACAGGAAAATGCATACAAAGTAAAGACAAGAAAGGGACCCTTTTCCACCAGGCTGAATTATAAATTCGATGAGAGTAGGCCTCCCTCATATCCCTATTACTTTCTACATTATCCAAGCACATAACGAGCATTCAATATTTTCTGGATAACTGACAGTGATATAGCAGTGTAACATTTCCATTTCTTCTACTCCCTGTGACATGTGACTTAGGTAGCCCTTGTGATTCTTCTATATTACCACTTCTACTCAACAGTAACAAAGCCACGTTCACAATAAAAAGTGTTGTATCATGTGATATATGCTATACATTATATATGTTGTATACCTGTGCATAAGTATATATTATGTATGCTATATATGAGCTATGCATGCACATATTTATGATAAATGTCATTTATTTTCCAAACTAGGACTGCAATGGTAAGGATAGGAAAATAGACTGTCAATTAAAGTAAGTGATCATTAAATGGGCAAGTCTTCCTCCATCAGTGACCTTAAAGTTGTTTTTCTGGCTGAAAGAATCTCCAACTCTCTAGGATTCCATTCTGATGATACAGGTTTAGAAAATGAAGATGGTAAAACCACAAAGCATTTGGCAGAATGCTTTCCAGGTCCTTAATCTTTCAGGCAAATACTCCTTGACATAGAACTAAGGGATTGGAGCGGGGTGGGGGGAGGGTGGATCACACTTCCTGTGCTTCTCACTCAGTATTCTCAACTAAATCCCTATCTATATCATGAGAGTTGCTTTGATTCAGGGCTTTCGACCGTTCAAGCTTTGTCATTCTTCACTGTTTTCCCTGCCACAAAGATATTTAATACCTACCAAATCAGCAGCAAACCATGACCATAGCCAACATTATCTGGTTCAGGTACCAACTGTTGCATACCACACTGCTCCAAAACTCAGTGGCTTAATACAACACCAATGTATTATTTTCTCTATTAATTCTGCGGGTCAGCTAGGTGGTTCTTCCACTCCTTGTGGTGTGTGCTGAGGTCACTCATGCAGCTATATTCAGAGGGAGTATGGTTGGGGTACACATCCAAGAAGACTTCACTCAAATTTCTGATAATTAATGCTAGCTAGCATGCCTTGCTACTCACTCCTCCTCCACTCCAGTAATCTAGACTGGCTTCTTTACAGCATGATAGCTGGATTCCCAGAGGAAACATTTCAAGAGGACAAGCCTCAATGTGGAAGCATTTATCAAGTCTCTGCTCACATCATGCTTGCTAACATCCTATTGACCAAAGCAGGTCACATGGCCAAGCCTAGAGGATTAAACAAAGGTGTTAATACTGGGCATCATGGTTCACGGAGGGCTACTTGGTTAATAGACTCCTACGTCATTTATATTAATTATGTTCACCTCCAAGCCTAAAGGCAAAAATTCTTTACAGTGATAATTTATTAGTTTTCAAAGAGCTTTCACATTCCATGTAACAGATAAGCACTCTAGATCAATTTTTGGTTTATTATAATGAAATCCTTTTAACATTTGGTGATTACTGCAGTTCTCTTGAGTAGACAGGCAAATATCTTGATTTTATTTCATTGTTCTTTAATTTTATGTTATTATTAGTTTCAAGTATACAGTACATTGGTTAGATAGTTATATAGTTTATAAAATGATCCTCCTAACTGTTCTCTCTCTCCTCTGATCTCCATCTAGCCATTACATTAATGCTAATTGCATTCCCTATGCCATGCTCCCCATTCCCATGACCAACTTTCAACTACTAATTTGTACTTCTTTAATTCTTCACCTCTTTCTCCCAGCTCCCTTCCCCTCTGGCTGTCACCACAGATTGTCCTCTATATTTATGAGTCTGTTTTTGATTAGTTTATTGTTTTTGTTCCTTAGTTTCCACAAATAAGTGAAATCATATGGTATTTATCTTTCTCTAACTTAGCAAATATCTTAATTTTAGATATTTAATATATGTTTACTGTATTCTGCACTAAGTGAGTCAGAGGAAACATGATTCTGACTTCATTGTATATATCTTTTTTACATTACCCTATAACGTTTACCTAGAAAAACAAAAACTTAACCTATTCAAAAAAATAAATAAATTTTAAAAATTCTTTAAACTGAAATCAAACTCAAATATATTAAGTAAATATCGAATTGTCATCATAATCACACAGAAAGACAATTTCTTCCAAAGAACTTCAGAACACATATTTTGAATGTACACTCTTAAAGAGATGCATTCTAAAGAAAGAAGGAAGTACAAAGAACCATTTTCCCCTCTGAAAAATTATCAAGGACACTAAGAAACTTTTATTAATGTGGTTTATATCAATCAATATTTAAATATTAGATATTAGAACCACAAAAGTTTAAAATGTTTTAATATTTCATTTATAATTATAAACCCATTATGTATTAACGCAATGCCATAATTTTATTAAAAACTTTTCAAAACAAAAAACAGTGTGAAACAGTTGGATTTAATACAAAAATTTCTGTATTCCAATTGGTGATGTTGTTTTGATTAAGCTCTATGAACAAAATACAGCCTCACACAATACACGGCTAGGAAAAAAAGAGCAGTATTTTAATAGCTTTTTCAAAAAACTGAATGTTCCACTTTGATATCATACCAAAACTTGACTAGTAGTAATTTTATACGCTGTGGAATCTGAAACCATATTAATGAACATTTCATATTTCATTGCATTAAAATTTACTTGCCTACTTGCACTTTGATTTTATAACATTATGCACTTATCATTTGGAAAACGCTGGTTCACTAAGGTATGCAGATCTTTCAAATATGGATATACTTCATTGCATATTTTTTTAAATGACACTTTTTCATCTCACAACTGATCTGATCATTATTGGGAGGCTGTCAAATTATGGCAACTAATACAAGTTTTCCAAAATTCTAATTTTCATTTTAAAGCTCAAATTTTATTACTAGCAACAAATACTTTCAATTGTGTCCTTGAAGCGGCAGGCTCACTATTTAAAAAAAAAAAAAATCTACCAAATAACTAGGCCTAAATAACCATAGTTAGTAGTTCTTGTATGTAAAAATGGCATTCCATGAAAACAGCAACTTACAACTTAAACAAAAGTGTACAAATGCTTTTCCTGAAAACAACTATATACTTTGGAATGCAACAAAAGTGCATTCTATCTTCATATAGAACATAAAAATACAGATATTCAAAGGTAGAGATTTTTTTAATAAATAATGTTTGCTACTTCATCAAGGTAATTCTTAAGTGAAATGAACATTAAAAAAAAAAACAGGGCGCACATGTACTTTGACTACTAGTACAGTTTGGTACATTGCCTTAATTCATACTAAAGGGTCAACATATTTACCCACCATTGCTTTCGCACTATCAGTTCAAATGCCTACACAGCAAAAAGGCAAATAACATTACAGCATTATTATAAAAACAGTTTTGACCTCCATATCCTGAAAGAGGTCTACAGTTCACCATTGTTATGTTAATGACAATAAGTAAGTATGTCAATGTTAGAAAACAAGAATTTTGTTGAGGGAAAAAAGTGGTAAAATTATAAAATCAAAGAAGTTAACTGACAACTAATGTTAAAATTGAAATAAGAGTTCAACTGCTTTGGAAAACTGTTCATAATAGCTACTAAAACTAAACATATGCTTAAGCAATTCCATTCCAAGGTATATACCCAAGAAAAATGAGTGTTATGTACAAATCTTATACACAAAGTTCACAGCACTGACTTTATATAAAACAGCAAAATAATAGAAATAATCTATCTGTCTGTTAACAGATGAATAAACTGTAGGCATATCCAAACAATGGAACATATTTAGCAAAAAGTGAAGTACCAATATACACAAAACATGGATGAATTTCAAAATAATTATGCCAAGTGAAGGAAGCCAGATCAAAGAGAGAACATAATGCATGAATATACTAACTATAAAATATAAATTTATATACAGAGGCAGGAAGCAATCTGGGGACAGGAGCAAAGAGAAAAATTTTGGTAATGGTTTCATTAATATATACGTACTTCAAAAATCAGCACAGTGTTATCCTAAATACACAGAATTTACTGTATGTTGATTATACTTTTTTAAAACTGAAAATTTTTTAACTAAAAATAAAAAATAAAGGCAGGAGGAGACATAGGAGTCAGACGGGAAAATTTCCATCATTCCATCAAACTGAAAATTTGAGGATTAAAAATGAAAATAACTATGATGAACCGAATTGATGAAAATACATTACTACATAATGATATTCAAAAAAGGGAAGAAACATTGTCACCATTTGAAGGGGTATTAAAACTTATACTTGAAAATTGGTAACTAAGAGAAAGAATTAAGCATTTATCCTGCCTTGGCAATAAGAACTGTATTTCAGAGTAAACAAATATCTCTAGCTAATAAATACATAAGACAGAACTAAAAATATGATTTTACAAACCCTAATTAAGAATTATCTCAGACAGTACTTATCTACTGGCGTTTAAAAAAAAAAAAAAAAAAAAAACAGCGTTAGCTTTTTCAGTACACGAGAAGCTAGATTTTTAAATAATGCCAAAGTAAAATTCTAGCAACAGAGAGAAACACGTAACTGAACAAAGGAGGGAGTAGAATGTTTATTATACTGTTTCAGTGGTCACAATTAACATCTTTTGTTGATTTTAGGTTTATACCCCACATATAAGTGATATAATGTAGTTTTCAACATTTTCTGTCTGGCTTATTTCACTTAGCATGATTATCTCAAGGTCCATCCATGTTGTCACAAGTGGCAGCAATACATCTCTTCTTACAGCTGAGTAATATTCCATTGTATATATGTACCACAGCACCTTTACCCAATCATCTACTGTAGAAAACTGGTTGCTTCCATGTCCTGGCCACCATGAATAATGCTGATGTGAACATCGGTGTGCAAATATCTTTTCAGATATATGTTCTCAAGAGTTTGGGGTAAATAAATACCCAGTAGAAGTATTGCTGGATCATATGGTAGATCAATTCTTAGTGTTTTGAGGAACCTCATACTGTTTTCCATTGTGGCTGTATCAATCTGCAGTTCCACCAGCAGTGTATGAGGGTTTCTTTTCCTCTGTGTCCTCTCCAACACTTGTTATTACTTGTTCTGTTGATAACAGTGATTCTATCCAGTGTAAGATGGTCTCTCATCATGGTTTTGATTTGCATTTCCCTAATAGCTAGCGATAATGAGCATCCTTTTATATGTTTGTTGGCAATTTGTATGTCTTCTTGGGAGAAGGGTCTGTTCAAGTCCTCTGCCCATTTTTTAACTGGATCATTTGTTTTCCTGTTGTTATTGAGTTGTATGAGTTCTTTGTATATTTTGGATGTTAAGCCCTTATCAGATATGTTGCTTGCAAATATACTTTCCCATTCAAATGGTTGTCTCTTTACCTTGTTGATGGTTTCTTTTGCTGTGCAGAAGCTTTTTAGTTTGATGTAGTCCCATTCATTTATTTTTGCTTTTACTTCCCTTGCCTGTGAAGTCAAATTCATAAAATCCTCTTTAAGTCCAAGTTCCCTGAGTTTAGGTCCTATGTTTTCTTCTATGCATTTGATTGTTTCAGGTCTTATATCCAGGTCCTTAATCCATTTTGAGTTAATTTTGGTGTGCGGTGATAGACGTCTAGTTTCATTCCTTTCCAGGTGGCTTTTCAGTTTTCCCAGGACCATTTATTGAAGAGGCTTTCCTTTCTCCATTGTATGTTTTTGGGTGTTTGGTCGAACATTATGGGTTTCCTTCTAGACTCTCGATTCTGTTCCACTGGTCTGTGTGTCTGTTTTTCTGCCAATACCATGCTGTTTTGACTACTGTCACTTTGTAGTATAATTTGAAATCAGGCAGAGTGATGTCTCCAGCCTCATTCTTTTTTCTCAGGATGGCTTTGACAATTTGGGGTCTTTTATGCTTCCATACAAATCTGATGATTTTTTGTTCTATTTCTTTAAAAATTGCCTAAGGTATTTTGATGGGGATTACATTAAATCTGTGTAATGCTTTAAGTAATAAGGTCATTTTAACTATGTTGATTCTTCCAACACAAGAACACAGAATATCTTTTATTTTCTTCGATTTCTTTAATAGGGTCTTATAGTTTTCATTATATAGGTCCTTCACATGTTTTGTTACATTTATTCTGAGATACTTTATTCTTTTTGTTGCATTTGTAAAAGGAATTATTTTTTCCACTTCTTTTTCTGACACTTCATTATTAGAGTATAGGAACGCTATGGATTTTTGAACGTTGATCTTGTATCAGAAACTTTACTACATTTGCTTATTGTTTCTAGTAGTGTTCTTGTGGAGTTTTTATGGTATTCTATTTAGAGAATCATGTCATCTGCAAAGAGTGACAGTTTGACTTCTTCGTTTCCTATTTGGATGCCTTTTATTTCTTTCTCTTGCCTGATTGCACTTGCTAGGACCTCCAAAGTAAAATTGAATGACAGTGATAATAGTGGACAGCCTTGTCTTGTTCCTAATCTTAGATGAAAAGTTTTTAGTGTTTCACCATTAAGTATAATGTTATCTAAGGGTTTGTCATATATGGCCTTTATTATGTTAAGGTACTTTCCTCCTATACCAATTCTGTAAGTGTTTTGATCATGAATAGATGCTATATCTTGTCAAAGGCTTTTTCTCCATCTATTGATTTGTGGTGTAACACATTAATCGATTTGTGTATGTTGAACCATCCCTGTGCCTCTGGGATGAAGCCCATTTGATCGTGGTGTATAATCTTTTTAATATGTTGCTATATTTGGTTCGCTAGTACCTTATTTAGGATTTTTCTTTCTGTGTTCATGAGAGATACTGATTTGTAGTGTTCTTTTTTGTGTGTGTTATTCTTACCAGGTTTCGGTATTAGGGTAATATTGGCCTCATAAAATGAGTTGGGAAGTATTGCTTCCTCTTTGACTTTTTTAGAAGAGTGAGAATAGGTATTAAATCTTTGAATGTATGTTAGAATTCACTGGTGAAGCCACCTGGTCCTGGACTTTTACTTTTTGGTAGGTTTTTGATGATTGTTTCAATTTTCATACTTCTGATCAGTCTATTTAGATTTTCTAGTTCTTCTTGATTCAGTCTAGGGAGGTTATATCTAATTATCCATTTCTTCTAGGTTATTAAATTTGATATTATATACTTTTTCATAGCATTCTAATAGACAATTAATACCATTAATGGTGGGTCAACCAGATATAAAATCTACTGATGTGACACAACACATATCACATAATGGAATTAACAAGATCTTTGTTATATGATAATACAAAATATGATAAATACCAACCAAGCCTTTAAATGAACCTTCTCCTTTACAAGAAATATTAAGGATAAAAAGAAAAATGCCTCCAAAACAAAAAAACAACCAGAGAAAGTTCAGTTGGATATTATACAAAATTGGTCTAGTCTTTTACTTTGACAAATTGTCGTGTTAAAAAAAGAAAGAGAAAGAAAAGACTGGCCTTTTTATAAAAGAGACTTAACAGACAAAACCAGATGAAATGTGAGGATCAACCAGTTATAATGGTCATTTGGGAGTCAATTAAGGAAATCTGAATATGTTCCGGGTAAGTAGATGAGATGAAGATTTATTGAAAGGAAACTGGATATTCAATTCTTCCAAAAAACAGGTTATAAAACAGTATATACAGTATGACCTCATTCAGGTTAAAAATGCACATACAAAGAAAGTACATGTATTAATGCTAATTTTGCTATGATGGAAATAGAATTTTTTACCTTACTTGTTTAAATTTTCTCATTTTACACAACTTACAGATATTGTTTCTGCAGTAAAAAAAAGGTCATTTTTAAATGAATCAGAATACATATATCAGTGGGGTAATAAGGCATATGCATTATTACCTTTGTACTGTGAGAAAGAAACTGATAACGGCTTTCGAAGAGATACAGAAAAAGAGCTTTGGAATCAAAAGTAGCCAAAATTTACTTCCTGTGATGGGAAATAAGGAAAGCTGTTTTAGGTAGTTATAAAACATGGTCAAAAGGTCTAGAACTATGCTATGCTGTAAGCTGCCACTAGCTACATGTAGCTATTTAAATTTTAATTTTAAATGAATTAAAATTAAATATAATTTAAAATTCCTTTGTCACACATGGTTAGTAGCTGTAGGAATTACATAGTTAGGCAGGTATGTAGTTAGGTATCAAGTACTATATACTAGGTTAGGTAAAGTATACAGTTAGTACACTGTACTGTATAGTCCAGATATAGAACATCACCATCACTGCAGAAAGTCCTACTGGACAGAGCTTTAGAGGTGGATGTAAGTGTGGCTCCTCTCACTCTTACCACCAACATACCACTCACTCCATCGCTGCTATCTTCAATCCCTAGAACAATGACTCTAGTTGACAGGTTCCCAGGGAAAGAATGCTTCCGCCATATTCCAGGAAAGCTATGTTAAGACAGTTCTTCATGGTAGCTCTGTACCTCCTAGATAAGCTTCAGTTCCAGACTATCTTTTCAAGGATGTCTATAAAACACACAGCCTTGGAAGACAGAGTATATTCCTCCAGTGTAGAGGGCAGATTTGTTTCCTAACCAGCGTAATAAAAATAATGCCTCCCTCCCAGCTAAAGGTTGGGCAGGTTTACAAGCAACCCTCTTATAAGATTGGGAGTTTACTAAGTTCAGGGTTTCTCAGCTATAACATAAACCCACTGTGTACCCAGCATTCCCCTAGGCTCACTTCCACATCAACCTCATAGCATTTGTGAACATGTGAACATGAAACTCAAGCTATCTACCATGCTTTGTCTTTGACCTAGGAGTCCTGTGTCCTCTGTCAACATCTATGAAATTCTGCCAGGCTAACTTGTTAGTTTGCCAAGTAGAGTAAAATAGCAGACCCTCCATAGTTCTTGACCTGGCTCCTTTAAGCTCATCATGCCACATAAACAAACATTTTGTCAGGAACCGAGGGGATCTCTGGGGCATCTCTTAGTATTCTCATGTACAGTAGTAAAAGTTAAGAAAAGATTGTAGGAGGTGCCACAACTGGCTCAAACTCTTCATTGACAGACTAGATTACCTACCTGGTAAGAAACCATTATACTGAGGTACTAATGGAACACAAAGGAAACATTGCCTAGCTGGTGGAAGAAAGAAGTTATAAAGACCAACTATGACCAGGTGACCACGTGCAAGTATGAGGAGAGTTTTAACTATATGTAACATCTTTCTTGCTTTGATATATAACATTATTTAACCTCTCCTACAACTCTTTTATATAAGATGGGTTGGTAGGAGTTAACTATATAATGTCATCCTTTAGGTATAAGATCTCAAAAGAGTATTCTCCCTTTTTAGAAGGGAGAGTGAATACATCTCCCCTTATATGCATTAATAATTGAAAGCTAGGCAAAAACAAATACTTTTGTTTAGATTGTTCTAAAATGTAAATACAGGTAGAAGGTTGTATGTAGATACTGAGTATTCAAAAAGGTAGACTGTGCTGTTATTACTCTGCCTTTCTGATGAAAAGCAGGGGCTAGAAACGCTAACACCAAATTTCTCAGATTCCCATGTCTGAAGGGTTCTGATTTAGACTCCACCAATGAGAGTCACTTATGCATGATTTGGAGGCAAGAAGAAGCTGTTATTCGTCTCTGGCAGCAGCTGGCAGACACGAGGGCAGACAGCAAAGACCGAGTCTGCAGCAGCTTCCAAGTGAGCTCCTGGAACAACATTCGCTTTACTGTTGCCAGTACCTTAGGTCACTTGAAGCAGTGTCTTGTGAGTCTAGTATTTTTTGATTTTCTCAAAGCCAGAAGTAGTTCTCTCTGACCCTCACCACTCCAGGCCTTCCAATGGCTTTACAAGCACTTAGATGATTTACTTTATTAAATCTGTTCTTGCTAAAATACCCAGGGTGGTTTCTATTTTCCTAATATAGATGGGTAGGATTTTGTCAGGTGGAGAGTAGAGTGGGGAAAAGAAGCAAGACACAATGTACGAAGGTTAAAATGGAAACTAAAGTTAAACAAGTGAGTCAGAACTATACTAAGTAGAGTCTGGGAGGACATAGATAAGAAACAAAGATGTATGGTTGAACTGAAGCAGGAAGATCAGATCACATAGGCCCTTGGAGGCCACTGTAAGGACTTAAGCTTTTATGCTGAGTGAACCCCTAGAGGTTCTGAGTAAGAGAGCGACATGATCTGATATAGCTGGCTGTTGTGTAGGAAACAGATAATAGAGGATGACAAGAGTGGGACCCAGAAAAGCACTTAGGAGATCGATGAAATAATAAGAGACAAATAATAGTAGCTTGAACCAAGATACAGCAGTATAATTGGTGAAAAGGAGTTGCATTCTGGATATATTTTGAAAAGATTTTCTCATGGAATAGATGTGGGAGAGTAAAAAAAAAAAATCTTAAGAGTAAAAATAACTCCCAGATTTTTGGCCTGAGCAACTGAAAAGGATAGAGTTGCCATTAACTGATAGAGAGAAGACTGACAATAGATTTAGGAGAGAAAATAGAATAAGTTTTGACAAGTTAAGATCAACATGCCTATTACACATCTGAATTGCATGTTAAGTCAGAAGTAATGGAGAGTGACTATAGGCTTCTGAGAAGGGAGTAGCTAGGTAAGAACCATACTTCAGAGATTAATCTGGTTAATGTCAGAGAAATTGGGAAGGGAAGGCAGAGTGGGTAGATACACTGAAAGCCAGAAAGAGATGGGGAAAAAGCTAACTGTAGTGAAGACAACCTGAACCTCAGGGTGGCAATGAAAATGCACTGGGGTAGAGGTTCTCAATGGGGCCAACATGACCCTCTGCGGGTATTTTGGAAATCTGTAGAAATAACTTTGTTGGCACAATGGTCAGGAGATGCTACTGGCAATGAGAAGGTAGGGCCAAGGGTTTCACATCTCTTGCAAGGGTCAGGATAGTTCCATGGAAAAAAATGTTTCTTATAGTCCACTTCTTTTCAAATGACTCACCAAGACTCCATACTTGTGCTAAACCTTACTATAATTATCTAAGCCTACATTCCAAATTCATTTTACAAATTAAGTATTTTCTGAATAATTTTACCATACATTGAAGTTTCCAGGAATGCAGCTACTATGCAAACTAAAGGACGAGAACATGCTTTTTTATGTGAAATTTCACCATTTAAAAACCACTCCACAGAAAACAGTGCTGTTTTTAGTATTTAAGTCACCAACAAAATGCCTGTATCTGTGTTATATTTGTAGGTGTCACCTACAAATACATTATAGAAGAGATCTGAGATATTTTGGTAGACTTCAAACCAAATATTAAATTAACAGACATATGGAATATAGGATCCTCCCTAATCAAAGTTATTTTAAAAATTATTATGGTCATTCTATATATTGTTAACTGTTAATTTTCATAGCATAATGATAAGAAATCTATCCAGGATAATTATCTGAAGTTGAATTTGTTTATTTTGGTGCTGCCTGTCACTTTTAAATCTTATTCTAAAACTGTCACCAGAGGTCCACCACACTTCTCTCAGCCACTCTTACTACCATTTTGTTTCCAATTCATCCTCTATTCCCACTGTAACTTAAAGGATACAGCCACCAAAGTTTTGTTATGAATTAGAGACAGAATGCAGATCTTAACAAGATGTGGAATTTCAAGACCAGAAATTTTTTTTCTGTGACAATTCATCACTACTCCTCCCAAGTCACTCAAAGAAATTGTTCTGATTCAATACATAAATGAGACCCCATTCATTTGCAAGTACATCTTACTTTCCCATATTTTCCATTTTGATAGTCTATAATTTGCTGGCATGTTAGCCCTACTTCAATTAGGGTTTTTTCCCTCTTTCTCTGTTATATATGAATTAGTCTGGCTTGTTATTAATTCTTGTTCAGAATAACTTCTGATCTGTTTACTTCTCTTAAATATAAACTTATCCATTGTAAGTATATGCATGTAGCTGGTTTCATATGACTTCTAATGTAATAGTATCTGAGCATGTCATACAGAAATACAAACTATTAAAGTACTTCTTTTTTTCTCTCTTTACATTATAGCTTACGCTGATTTTTTAAAAATTATGTATGTGAGGTTATATTTGTAGATCTGTAAATTTAATCTAGCAATAGTAAAAGGGATATGATAAAATACTGGTTATAAAGCATAAGGCATTGAGTCTGACATTACTGGAAATCACTGTATTGGAAGAAACAAATATGGGATGTTAAAAGGGTTACAAAAAAAAAGATGCTGACAAGAATATGTTGAATGACAGAGGTGTCAGAAGTGTTATTGGTTGGAATGTTCATGCTCCTCAGGATGAAGGCAGAGGAATAGGAATGAAAAAAAGGGAAAAGAGTTTCTCAGATATCCACAAATAATAGCAACAAGCCTAAGGAGCAGATGGCACTAAAAAGATACAGCAGAGAAATGCTAAGAAAATATGACATTCTGAAAAAAACAGGCACTGGAGAAGTGAGTTATCTATTAGAAAGGGTCGTCAGTTGAAGTACCAAGCAAAGATCAATTGTGGATTATGGCATTGAGGGCAGGGGCACTCCAGGAGAAAGCATTATTCATAATATCGAGAAAGTAGAAGCTAACCAAATGTCCATTAAGTGATGAAAGGGTAAGCAAAATGTGACATATCTCTATATGGAATTCTACTGGCCATAAAAAATGGAATATTAATATGCACTATGACATGGATATATCATGAAAACATAATGCTAAATGAAAGAAGCCAGACACAAAAGGCCACATATTGTATGAATCCATTTATATGGAATGTCCATAATAGGCAAATTTAGACACAGTAAGTAAACTAATGGTACTTTAGGGTTGAGGAGAGGAGAGAGAATGGAGATTGACAGTTGTTGGGTCCATAACTTCTTTTAGAGACAAAGGTTCTACAATTAGATTGGCGTAATGGTTGCAAAGCCTTGTCAACATACTAAAAACCATTAAACTGTACATTAAAATGGGTGAACTGTATATGTAAATTAGATCTCAATAAAGCTCTTATTTGTACCCATGGGATTCTAATTTATGGATGTAACTAAGTACCAACAATGGAGAGGCCAATGCCATTGAAAGAATATATTACTTACATTTCCCAAGAAAAGAGGGCACACCATGTCACAGAGGGTGATGGAGGAGCCCTAGTTTTGTTCAGGAGGAAAAGAGAAGAGCAAAGGGAAAGCCTAGGCCAGACTTTTTGGGAGTTTCCTCTAGAAAGACAAGGCAAGGCAGGGTAAACAATGTAAGATTGGCTAGCGTGAATAATTCCTGGGGGCGCTGGGCTATAGGGCTGTCTCCAGTTGTTAAGCGCCTGGCCCTGGAATGATTTAAAGCAGAAAAAATATTGGCTGGGTGTGTGAGAATTAGAGAAGGAGGTAGCTGCAAGCTATAGATTCAGAATTGGTTGGTTAATATATAATCAAGCCAGGATATTGCCCTGGGAAGGGCAGTTTCTCCCCAGGTCTGTAAAGCCCTCAAATGCCAGAGTATTAAGAATACAGAAAATATGAAAATATAGCTAACATAATTGGCCCTGTGATGAATGGATGCCAAACAGACAAACACCGAATCTAAGAAAACAGAACAAATACATACAATAGAAATTACAAGCTGATTCTAAAATTTATATGGAAATGTAAAGGACCCAGAAGAGTAGAAATAGTGTTAAAAATAAGGTAAAAAACAAGACAGAGAACTTATACAGCATGATTTCATACTTATTACAAAGCTACAATAATCAAGACAACACTGTGGTATTGCCAAAAGGATAGACATACATCAGTAGAATAGAACAACAGAAGTCCAGACAAAGGCCTACACTTAACAGTTGACTTATTTTCAACAAAGGTCTAAAAGTAATTCAATGGTGAAAGGAAAGTCTTTTACAAAAAAACTGTGCTAAATACCTGAAAGGAATAAATCTTGACCTTTACCTCACAGCATTCATAAAAATTAATTCAAGATGAATCAAAGACTTAAACATAAAGTTAAAACCATATATTAAGTTTCCAGAAGAATACACAGAATATCTTTGTGACCATCAAGCTGGCAAAGATTTTTTAATATTGTGGATGAAAGTTCTACAGAAAGTAGCCTCATAGTGTGATCTGATCATAAATTCTCAAATAAACAGGTAAGGATGAGTATTCATGCCCTAGGCACATAACTTCTTTTATTTTTTTTGGGGGGGGGGCACATAACTTCTTTTGTAAAAGGTTTATCTTTGCCGCAAGGAAGCCCTCTCCACTGTTTCTGTGCATCTAGGCTAATACAGCTTTGAAATGACTCTTTTCAGAACCACCCTCAAGAGACCTTCTTAACTATCCTGTAATCTGTAATCCAATCCCTCTACCTTCCTTTCTCTACCTTCATGTAATATTCCTTACATTCACTCCTTAATTCCAAATTCATCAAAGTTGCAAAGTGACATTCTGGAAAGCATTTTTCTCATTCTGATGGGATTTTGCTTAGCATATCCTCTGCTTGGTTTAAATAAATTTTTATAAAAATTCTGTAAAAGTTTAGATGTTCTTATATTGACAATATACAAAAGGCACTAACCATAAAAGAAAAAATTACAAATTAGACTTTATTCAAATTGAAAACTTCAAAGATATCATTAGAGAAATAAAAAAGGAAGCCACAGACTAGGAGAAAATACTCACAATGCACACTTGGCAAAACACTCTTATCCACAATATATAAAAAACTCGTACAAATCAATAACATAAAATCAAACAACTTCATAAATATAAATGATCAATATGCACATGAAAAGATGCTCCTCAGCATCAACAAAAATTTGCAAAATGCAAATCAGAATCACATCGCTACCACTTCACACTCACGAGAATGGATAAAATTAAAGACTTGTAATATTGATGGAAATATGTAGCAACTGGAACTTTCATACACTGTTGATGCAAATATAAAATAGTATAACTATACTAAAAACAGATTAGGAGTTTCTTATAAAGTTATATATATATACATCTAGTAATTCCATTCCTATATATATATACACCAAGGAAGTTAAAAGATATGTTCACGAAAAAGCACTGTACAAGAATGTTCATAGCAGTTTGATTCATAATAGCCAAAAACTGAAAAACAACTCAAACATCTATTAACAGATTAAAAACTGTCATATGTTCATACTATTGAATATTACTCAGCAATAAAAAGAATAAACTGCTGATACAGCTCAGAAATACTATGTTGAGTTTAAAAAATCACTTGCAAAAAATTATACATTATATGATTCCATCCATATGAAATTCTAAAACAAGAAAATTAAACTACAGGGTGCAACTGGAATAATTGTCGCCTGGCTGTGAGGGAGGGGTACTGACTAGTAATAAGCATAAGTGAACTTACAAGGTAAGGAAAATAGTCTATATCTTAATTCAATTTATTGATGAGTGTTTTATATCCATCAAAATTTGTTAAACTCATTTAACAAATTCATTTAAAATCATTACATGTCATTAAATGTAAGATGTACATTTAAAATGGTAAAATTCACTGACTATATAAAATAGCCACACAAAAATTGCATTAAAAAAATACCTTTGTCCATCTGCAAAGCTTCACCCCAGAGTGGCTCCCAATCAACTGATACCCTAAATGGAAAAACAGAGAACACTAAATTGATTCAAAGCCTCATATCAAAAGGTGTTTATAAAACTAGCAAAATCATTTTTCTTTCCTTAAATGATGGTAAGCAACAACCCAGAGGCAGAAAGCATTAAAATTCACCAGGATGATAAAACAATTTAAAATGTGTATGCATATAATTACATTCAAAATATATAAACAATAGGCTAATCCAAAATCATGGGGAGAGATTGTTAACATTGCTCATTATCTAACAAATCTCATAGACCAAAACTAAGTAGAGTTCTAAGATCTGAGCAACACAGTAAACCTGATCAAAGACACAGGGCACTGCACTCAACAACTATAGAATGCACAGGTTTTTCAAATACACAAGCAACATTTATAAAAATGAACCATATGCTGGGCCATAAAGCAAAAGCAAGTAACAATATATTTCAAATGAATGCTTGGGGAGCTCTCATCTTTAAAATAAATAAATAAATAAATAAATAAAGGCTCAGAGGAGCTATAGGAGATTAAAATAAAGAAATATTGCCCAAAAAAGTGGGAAAATCAAATTATTGTAACTACAACCTAACATGAATTCTCAGTACCACTTTACAACCTATCATTTAAAAGTTTTGAGCCACATGAGACATGAAAAGCATGGAAAAGCCGTGTCAAAGTAATCATACTTCCTTTTTTAACAAACTAGTAGAGCAAACAAGTAGAGCAGTCTGATTGCAGAAAGTATTTAATAAAGCTTCTCATGAGGTTTCAAGTAATAAGCTGTAATCAAAAGTCTCTTGCACAAAAAGACTTCACTTGCAGATAAATGAGGCAAAGGGAGAAATACAGTGTGGATGATGGCATATGTGGATCAGCAGCTGGTTAAATACCCATATTCACAGTGTGATGATTAATGGAACAATGTCAATTTGTATTACAAGTCTGTAGTGGCAATATTACAGGGTTTTGTCTTTTATTTTCTTCCACATTAAATAAACATCCTGAATATTAATAAACAAAGCACTTCTTATCTAGTTGAAGATGGAACTCAGTCCAACCGAATAGCTAATCTCAATACAGAATAAACATTTAAATGAATCCCAGAGAAAATTCTAGTTCTTCTTTTGGATTCCTGTATTATGTGTTGTTCATATCACTATCATAGAAATCACATTCTATTATATCGGTTCTTTATATTATTCTTTCCCAAGATACATAGGCTTCTATAAGATTTTGCATTTAGTTAGGTACAAAAAAAAAAAAAAAGCACAGAACAGAAAGAACTGTAGCTGACCACAGCACCAAGATAGCTAACGGTATGCAGTTGCTAAAAACCATAGTGCAGAATTCTGCTTCTGACCAAGATGGAGTAAAGAGGGTTTACTCTTCTACCTGAAAACCAAAAAAAAATGGACAAAATATATAAAACAACAGTTTTCAGGACATGAAACATCAGGCAACAAAGGATGATGATCCCAGAAAGAGGGGAACCAAAGTGAACACTACCAATATTCAACCTTACTGCCTTGAAAGTTTCCAGGCCCTGTAGCAGGGAGAGGCAGCACAAAAAAAGCTGGGTGTTCTCCCTGAGTTGAGGACATAGAAATGAGAATCTGAGGAGCCCACATGGCTAGAGTTAGCAGGACTGAGCACCAGAGAGACAAAAACTACAAAAAGATTCTGCAGAGGATTACTGTAAGAATTTGCCTGAGTACTACTTAGTGCATATATGAGAAAATGGGAAAGAACCATCTGAAGGATTAGAGCTATACCTGGTACTCACAAACGGCAGAGAACTATGTCTGTTCCTGCCAGCCAGACAGGAAACTAGATTCACAAGGCAGTGGGCAGACTACACAGAAGTGTTTTGCCTCAATAGTAGGATGTTATTAGCTATATACTCAGCTGGCTCTAGTCTCATTTAACAAGTCATAAAAAATTAAAAGGCTCAAAACTGTTTCCAGGTAACCCAGCCTCAGAACAAAACTCAAGAATATTTATAGGAATACAAAAATATCTAGCATCTGATAAGGTAAAATTAGATCTAGCATCTAATCAAAGATTATCAAGCATATAAAGAGATAGGAAAACATGACCATAATGAGAAAAATAATCCAGCAACCAAAACTGAACCAGAAATGACCCACATTAACAGTTTAGGATTTTAAAATCGTTATAACTGTGTTCCATAGGCTCAAAAAGTTAAGTAGAGATGTGGAAGATATAAAAAGACCCAAACTGAACCTCTAAAGACAAAAACTATAATGTCTAAGCTAAAAAATACACTGGATAGAATCAATGGAAGATTAGACATTAGAAAAGAAATTATCACTAAATTAAAACTGGAGATATAGCAATAGAAACTATCCCAAAATAAAAAGCAGGACAGAAAAAAAGAATTTTAAAAAATTAAAATAAAATCAGTGAGCTGTGGGTCATATTCGAGTGGCCTATTATACATGTAATTGGAATCCCCATGGAAGAGAAGAGAGAAGGGGTGACAAAAAAAAAATTGTTAAAGAAATAATGGCCAAAATGTGTCCAAATTTAATTAAAATTATAAATCCACAGAACCAAAAGGTTCAACAAATCTTAAGTAAAAAAAAATATTAAATTGCTCAAAATCAGTAATTAAGATAAAATCTTAAAAGTAGCCAGGGGCTAAAAAACATTACATTCAAAGAAACAAACAAAAGATGACTGCAGAGCTCTCATCAGAAGCAATGCAAACAGTTAAACAAAAGGACAGAAAAAAAAATCGTCAACCTACAATTCTACATCCATCAAAAAATATCCTTCAAAAGTGAAGGCAAAATAAATCCTTTTTCAGATATACAAAAGTTCATCACCAACAAATCCACACTATAAGAAATGCTAAAAGAAGTCATTTAGGCAGAAAAAAAGGCTATCGAGAGAACTAAGACCTACACAAAGGAATGAAAAGCGCCAAAAGTGGTAACTATATGAAACAACATATGATTGTTTCTAATTATTTAAATTTTTAATAGATAATTGGCTAAACCAAAATAAATAATAACAATGTAGTATGGGGTTTATAACATAGGTAAAAAGTAAAATGTATGATAGCAATTTCCTATAGGCTGAGAAAGAGAAAATAAAAGCATACTATGAAGGTTGTTCTGTAGAGGAAGTAGTATAATACCACTCAAAAATATACTGTGATATAATAGAGAGATATAGTATAAAACCTTGAGCAACTACTAAATAACAAAAGAGTACAACAGCTAATAAGCCAACAAAGGATAAAAAATAGAATTATAAAAAAATTAATCTAAAAGGCACAAAAACAAAAAAAAAGAACATCAACAATCATGAGACAGAAAACAGCAAAATGATAAATTTAAATCTACCATAAAATCACTTTAGTCTACATATCCTAATTAAAAGATTATACACACATATATTTTATACAAAATAATATTTACATACAATATTTATAAACTTATATGTATCATACATATAAAATCTGTATATGCTTGTCTGTCTCTTCTAACAATTTGACAGTTCCTTGAAGGAACTATCTTGTTTCTCTGCATTGCCGTAACTATCACAAAAAAGGTTCTCAAAAACTATAGAGAGGAGGAGGAAGGAAAGGAGGGAAGTCAGTCTACTGACTCCCAATTCACCTCTTTCTTGTATAAGAAACCAATATGATTTATATATCCAACTACAGCCTCTTTAATAAGGTATGACCACAAAAATCCAGATATACTTCTACATAAAACACTTCTAATTAACCCAGCATAATATCGATATAAGTTGTTTTCTACATTTAATAGTTTCCCTTAACAGTGATTTGTAAAAAACCCAGTAATGGCATTTTCTATCTGCATACCTCAGCTACACTGATGTCAACATCCCAATAAACTAAGAAAAGAAGAATCTGCGGACCCAGGTGGCCAATATACAAGTGGTCCACAGAAAATAGACGGTGACTCCTTAAACAGCTAAAACTGGCACAGTAACACAGCTGCTGGGCTAACTAGAGAAGGATTTTTTTACCTACTATTCTCTTGGCAATTCTGTTTTATGCTTCCTCTTTTAGGTATTAAATTAGAATGCTTAAAAGTGCAGTATTGTAACAATAATTCTTGAGGATTTTCACCTTGTTTAGTAAGGGCTTCTCGGAGAGCGGGAGTTATCATAGCTCTCCTTTCACTGGCTTCATTCTTCACTGTGTTCCTGAACAAACCAGTTTTCTCTTCTTTGTGCTCCATTTCTCTCTGTATTAAAATTAAAAGAATGAAATCCAGAAATGACAGTGTACAATGAAAATAACAATCATCAACATGTATCATGGATAAAAAGGTTTATCATGAACCATGGCCCACAACCCTGGTCTCTCCAAAGTGACTACATTTCTATCCAGACAATGATCTAAAGCAGGGGTCCCCAACCCCAAGGCAGCAAACCAGGCCTATTAGGAAAGGGGCCGCACAGCAGGAGGTGAGCGGCAGGCAGGTGAGCATAGCTTCATCTGTATTTGCAGCTCCTCCTCAGCACTAGCATCACCAATTCAGCTCCAACTCAGATCATCAGGCATTAGATTCTTATAGGAGCACTAGTCCCTGGTGCCAAAAAGGTTGGGGATTGCTATTCTAAAGACAAACTAAAATTTATTATTCAAAAAAAAAAAATAAGTACATACTCAAACACATACACCCACCAAACATAAATCAATAATCACTTATTTAGATGTCAAATACTTTAGTACACTGAGTATAAACAATTGCATAACTTCAGCACGTTATTTCTCTGAATTTCAATTTCCTCAACTAAAAAAAGGAGGGGGGGAGAAGTATCTATGGAGCAGGAATGTATCGAAGATTAAGTAAAATAAAATCACCTGGCACAATGCCTGATACATAATAGTTCAATAAAATATAGCTACTGCTGGTTATTACATCTGCAAACCTCAAATACAAATGCTCTGGGCTGCCCAGACCACTAGGCTCAGAGACCAAATTACTCTATCACCTCCCACCTGCTGCCCCAGTATCTCCTTTTAGAAGATCCCATGGGGGAAATTTGTCTCCAGTGATAGAAAGAAATCTGAAGGATAAAACTGATCATGTTTCCTTTGGACTTTGACCACTAGAAAATTCTACAGCATACCTCTGATCACATATAAGGTCTTGCATCATGCCTGTCTTGTATTTTCTTTAAGTGGCTTCATATTACAAGATGACTCTCATTCACTCTTTGCACAGGATTTCTTCCTCTTTTTAAAAAATCTTGTTATATGTTTATAAGATTATTAAAGCCATCTCAATGTCTTTTTGGAAGACGATAGAGGACTAATTAAGATTTTTGAAACAACACACAAATTCTGTGTTACACGGTAGAGGAAACATTAATCAGATCTTAGTAAGAGCTGCAGAAATTCAAAATAACATACCTTGGCAGCAGCTCTACCACGAAGCCCTAGTCTACCCTCAATGCCTGTCCATTTACAATATCCAGCTCTCAGTAAATCAGTAAGGTAATACCCTTTCTAACCTAAAAATGAAAACACCTCATAGATGACATGGTGTCTGAGATTTGCACCAAATTATACAGAAGGGAGAACAGTCCATGTTTGAAGCTAGGCAATAGGTGACAGGGATTCACTATATCACTGTCTACTTTTGTGAATGTTCAAAGTTGTCTATACAGTAAAGTGCAAAAAGATTTTTAAAAATTTTTAAATAGAGAAAAGTAAACTATTGAAATTCAGAGTTAACATCTCTACCCTCTGTTACTTCTTCAACTTGCTCTGAAATAAGAAGTCAGTGAAGTCCATGACTCCAGAGTCAAATGCACCAAATGAGAAACATAAGCAGCCTACAGTTTATCTGTCCTATAAATCTGCGATCAAAATTACTAAATATAATCAAAATGCAAAGTTAATAAATAATTTTGCTTCTGTTAGCAGAGGTCTCAGCTACATATTTTCAGATGGAACTGAAAAAACATACACAAATATCAATCATTTGTTCTTATCTATTATGAAAGTAATCAGCTCAATGCTGGGTGTTTTATAAAAATAAAAAAAAAATTAAAAGCCTCCAGTTATTATTTTAAGATATTTAAAAATAAAAGAATCAATTAGCTTTTTTTAAAAGTCTATTTCAGACTAAAAATCAAAGAAGTGCACTTGAAAAAGAAGTGCACTTGAAAAAGAAGCTTATTTGCTTACCCCAAAGGCCACATAAACTAAAACTGGACCTAGCTCATGGCACTGGCCTCTGACCACTGCGCTCAGAGCTCCAGAGACACTCTCATGTGGTTTAAACAAACAAACAAACAAACAAACAAACTTCTGACCAGTAATGAAATGAATATACTCTTTAAAAATAGTCATGAAACACCATCCATGTCCCATCACTAGAGAAATTATCTATTATAAAATGTGACTGTAGGCACTCCAGATTCAATCATTCAAATACAAAGTTTATACGGAAAGAGACTGGAGGTTATAATTAAAAGTCTTGAGCATTCAGGACAAACAGCATTTATCCTTCTTTGCCTCTATGGCCAGTCAGTCCTGTCTTCCACAAGTAGCATCAACTTCATTTCTGAAAAGAAATACAATGGTTCATAACACTCCACAGAAGTGCAAAGCACCACTCAAATTCTAATTCTAATCTCCTCGCTGCAGACATTTACTGTTTGCCTAGAATATAACACCATAACAACTAGTAGGACCTATATGTTTTTATTTTTTTATAACTGCTATACAGTGTAAGAAAAATAAATGACGATTTCAGAATTGGTCAACCTTTATTTCTCCCTCTTCTGTTCACTCTACTTGACAATGGGTGAACAAGTTCTAATGTTTTAATCCTAAACCTATTGGTCCTCTCCATCTGCAAGGCCATTGCTTTTAGCCAAGGCTTGGTTTCTCCTAAGGGACAACTGCCAACAGCCAAACTAAATGGTCTGCCTATATCCAACCAATACTTCCACCCTTTCCCAATTCTCAAACCCATCACACTTGCCTTGAAAAAAATGCTTACCCTCTCCAAGCTGCTGTTTCCCAACATGCAAAAAGAAAAGATGATTATAAGCTAACTTCCTAAGCACTTGGGAAAAGTACTATATGAAAGTGAAAAGTTCTTTATAAACAGATAGGACTATATAAATCTTATGTAATAATGGTAGCAAAAAATGACACTAATTTTCTTTTTTAAAAAAACACACACACAGAAAAAGACATTATACAATATTACCTAACTCATTTTCACATCATCATCCCATAAACCCCAAAATTGGCTAGGATAAAAACAAGGAAAAAAAAGTGATTTGTTAAAGATCTTAAAGATCTTAAAGGTAAAATGCCACCTAGTCAAATGGCATTTGCAACAAACAAGCTTTTCATTATCAAAGCATACATTTCTTCTGGGAAAAAAAGTGTTTCTCATTGTCTATTTAAATCTATTTATTTTATTGATCCTTGTTTATCAGCAGGTGATTCCCTTCCTTACCAATTCATGCAGAAAACATTGAATACAGAATATCTAGATTCTCTAGAGGTCATTTTCCTAGAGTCAGTCTGTCTAGGCCTGGAGCCTTGCCAGCATAGGGTAAGGAACTCAGTAAATGTTGGCCAAATAAATGAATAAATGCTTCAAAACTATCAGACAGCTATTTCTAGCTCTAGAAAAGCAGATCCTACTTCTTTGAGTAACTGATTCTAGATCTAGTAACTTTCAATAGTAAAAAATCTTCTTCAGGAGTAACTAAAACTCCTGCTGCTGCAATTTAACACCACGTTTGAAGATTCCTATTTCTCTAATAAAAGAATCTCCTATATACCACTCATTTGTCAGAGCTCAGTTTTTAAATGACCAATTTTCAACAGGACTCAAAGCTTTTTGTGTATATTAGGTTTTAACGAAGCTTTGTGAACTTTCTGAAAAGCAGTTTGACCAGGTGTGTCAAGAGCTTTAAAATGGTCTTCCTCTGACCCAGTGATTCTATTTTGGATAACCTGACTTACTTAAGATATTCCAGAATTCACTATTAAGTGATCCTGACTGCCCAGACCATGGGTGAGCAAGCTGATTCAAAGGTAGTGTCTCAGAGTTCAAGGGATGCCATGTTTTATTTCTGGGTAAATTAAACACTGGAAGCCTTAAAAATAATTATGAAAGGAGAACTAGTTTCATATCATTCCACTACAGTATTATGTAAATTTATAATTGGAACTGGGCACACTGAAATCCTTTTGCAAACTGAAATGTTTCTCTGGTGAGTAATTACCAAGCATTCACCACTTATTTCCAATACTAATAATACTGTGATACTGGTATCACCGTTTGCCTGCTTAACCAGAACATGCTGTGAGGAGTATTTTATTTACTGCAGAAAAAAAAAAAAGTAGTGATCCTTTTTATATTTACAAATCAAAACATGAGAGAATCAGAAAATAACCCAAGAATTCTCAGGCTCTTCCAGATTCCTTGTTCTCTAGACTAACTCTTCAACTTCCATTCTAGGAACTTCTCCCCAAGGCAAGGAGAAAAAAGGAGTGAAACAAAGAGATAGAGTCTAGGCTTGACTCCACCACTTACTTACCAGCCAGCCGTCCAATTTTGGACAAATTGCTATATTTCTTAAGCCTGTTCTTACCCTGTAAAATGGTAAAGTGGAGATGGTAATAGTATGGCTATGAAGGTCACTGTGAGATTTTAATGAGATAACCAATGTGTACTTTGATTTCTCCTAATACTCTAAACCTACACTGGAACACCCTCTCTCCCAAACCCACTCATCCTATTCAACCAAAAAGACACTGCTTCCGATTTCCTTGAGGATAAAGCTCACATCCCCATGATAGGACATGAAAAGGCCTGCAGGATCCTGTCCTTGCCTTCCTTATTTCACCTCTCCACACATCTTCACCCCCACTCAACTCTAAACTTTTCAAACTATTCAGAGTTCCCCAAATATGCTATGCTCCCTAGCACCCCATCCCATCTTCATTTGCATCTATCTTCTTAACTTTCCAATGTTTCAAACTCTAGCTCTCTTGTTCTTGGACATCACTCACATCTTTCAAATCTTGTTCAGCTCTGGAATTACTGTCTTAGACTTTGCTACCAAGGGAGGAAGGTAGAACACCATGGTGGCATACTAGCTAAACCAAACCTCACCCATTTGAAGACATCTTCTTATACAGTAATAGTCCATAGTCATCAAGTACATACTATGTGACAGCCAAGAAAATAAAGGATTTAAATGGATGAACTTATTTAATCTTGTAGATCTCGAGAAAGAAGATACCTATTAAGAAGGGCTCCTGGTGGCTAACTGGGCTCAAATTTAAAACCAGAGCCCAGTACCCATTTCTAAACGGGGGCCTCTCATGCAAGCTGCACTTCAAGAAGAAGCCTGAACTAAGGTGCCTGCCTGTACTGTGTTACTGCTCTCTGAGACAACCCTTATAAAGGAGTACCTGGAATTATATTTCAACCAACAGGACTGAGACTTTCCCCATCCAATCAGAGCCACGCAGCTCTATTCTCATTAGCATCTTCACCAACAAATCAGAGTGGTTACATTCTGACCAATCAGGACAGTGTTTTTTGGACCAATCAAACTGAGAAGATTTGGAGTCTTCGTTTGCATGAGGACAGATCAACCAGGCATCTAGGGGCAGAGACAGCTCCTTTCCATCTCAAGGAGCGCATTTATCCCTTCCACTCAAGACTGAAGACTGTATTTCCCCAGTTGGAGCTGAAACATCAAAGTAATCTTGCAGAACCAGAGTAGAGTAGACTGGAGCAGACTGGAGCAGAGCAAGCAGAGCAAACCAGAGCTTTCTAGCCAGAGGGGCCTCACCCAAGGGCCACCTCACAGCTATCTATTCCATAGCTGTGCTGTTTCATAATTGAGCTGTAACACTAGCACGCTGTTTCACAGCCATGCTGCATCACAGTTCAGCTGGTCACACTAAATAAAATTTCCTTCTTTACCTTATTGTACCTTCTTTATGCACCCAGATTAGGGATTCCTGTTGGCGCTGAAGCAGCACCAATGACCATCAGCTGAAAATCATAATAACAACTTTAGAAGGCAGATGCTGATATTACCTCCTCCTTTAGAGATGAGAAAACTGAAGCAAAGAGAGTGAAATAACTTGCCCACAAACACACAAGCTGAGACAGTGTGACTCCATGAAAGTATTATTCAAAAAGAGGTCTTGTGATAGGAATGCTTTGGCCCAACTCTAGAGCTGATGGTCTCAAGTACTATAGCCTCCTCTAGAGTAACAACTCAGGCAATTTAGTGTGATGCATAATGATGATCAGGCAGGAAGCAGCTCAGGAACACATGTGAACGAACCCCAAAGGAAAATGCCAAAAAAAATATATATGAAAAAGAAGAGCCAAGCAGTAAGAACACCCATCACTGACTTTAGTATACTATGTCCAATGTAAAATGAAAACGGAAGACATGTTTGGAAATTCTGTGGTAACCTAATAATAATGAAAAACAAAAACTGATAGCTTATTTTCATGTTATAATGAAGTTGGAAAAAAATATATCTATCCCAGAAATATCATAAACCAATTGCTTAAAGTTCATAAAGTCCAAAATCATTTCATTTCAAAGACTACCTTACATGGATGTCCAAATTTTTCCCTAGTTCTTTTCTCCAGTGCCCTCTAATGGACATAAGATGAAAAAGCAAAGACAAAAGGCACCCACAAGTTATTTCAAGCTCTTATTTGATACTTGAAACTTGCTGAGATTAGATAAGTGTTCTCAATACACATCCACAAGAAGGTAACTATATGAGGTGATGGATGTGTTAACTTGATTGTGGTAATCATTTCACAATTAATACATATATCAAATCATCACATTATAACCTTGAAAAACACATTATAAAACCTAAGTATATACAATTTTTTTTCAATCATACCTCAGTAGATTTGGGGGGAAAAATTATCCCAAACTCTTCACCCACTATAAATAATGATTTAAATATCTTCTCTTATTCTAGTGAAAAAATCCAAGTCTATCTAAATCAGTTATCTCATACACTGAAATCTATCCTGTTTTAAGACAGTTCACCACTGAAGATTTTTAATTAAGATCCATAAAATTATACTTGGTTTTGATCCAGTATATCAAATTGGGGAAAATAAAACCTAAGAAAATATTAATATATGTTTAAAAGGTAAAAAAGGTCTCAGGCCAGTGGTAATTTTAACAGCAGAAAACCTGAAACAGACTAAATGACCAACTCTGGGAAAATGTATAAGCGAATTTCAAATGTCTAAGCAGACTTACTTCTTTTGACGTTCTGTTAGGCTTTTAGAGATTAGGATGCAATTTCATGCAAATGATTTCATCTAACTCATAAAATTTCTGTAAGGAAGATAGAGTTTGCAGCCTCTATCTCAGACAAAGAGATTAAAGCTAGGGAAGGTTAAGCTGTGCCCTTAGATCGCCAAGTTACAAACTGGCTGGGTCAGGCCCAGAAACTACATTTGTCTTTCTCAATAGCTCCTCTGTGACAGCTTCTAAAATACAAAAGCTACTAAAAATGACAGAGATAACATCAACACATAGAAGTATTAGGAAATAAGCAACAGTGTAAAAGATAGAAGGTAATTTTGATTCAGAAAATAATTTTGGATATTATAGTTTTACACTTATTAGAATACTTATGGGTAATAAGCTTTTCAAAAGAAGCCAAACAACTCAATATAAAAATAAATACAGGACAGTGCCCAGTTAAGAACTTGGTCTTACCCAAAGAGAAGTCTGGCTTTTGTCCCCAGTTCTGGAAAGTAACCTCTGAACCCCTGGAACTTCCCCAGTGATAGTACTATCTACTCCGGTATTTATGGGCCAAACTTGACCATTTATGCTAATGAGGTAATTTATGCCAAAGTGAGGGTGGAGGGCTAGAAACTGAGTGCAGCTACATGGGCAATTAATCTGTCAGTCATGCCTACACAATAAAGCCCCAATAAAACTCGTGAACACAGAAGCTGAAGTAAGCTTCTGGGATTGGCAACATTCCATGTGTATTGTCACACACCAATGCTGGGATGGTAACACATCCTGATGACAACGAATAAATGCTTCCCTGTTCTACGTGTCTCTTCCTTTGGCTAAGTTTCTATACTCTTCTCCTGTAGCAAACTACAACTATGAGGATAACATAGTTATCCTCTAGCAAATTATCTAGCAAACTTCTCTAGCAAATTATCAAACTTAAGGGTGGTTTTTAGGAAGCCCCTGAAACTGGTGTTGGAAGTGAAGGCAGTCTTGGGGACTGTGCCCTCAGATTCTGTAATCTGTCTAACTCCAGAAAGAGGTGGCTGACATTCAATCTCACTCAAAATTAAATGCAAATTAAAACTGAATTATTATTTTTCACCTTACTGGTTGGCAAGATTTAAAAGAAGACTTTGTGCTTTAAAGTGTCTATAATACTATGTTAACAAAAATGATCAGAAGTGTCACAAAGTCTGCCAGTTTTCATCCTAAGGAAGAAGAAAGGTACTCCTTCCTGTGCAGGTTTAAAGGGACAGTAAAACTCAAAATAAAGCAGCTTTTAATGATAACTTCCCAAAAGTAATCCCTGTTGTAATACAGCCTATATTAGTATTTATTACTTTAAAAAGATTTTTCTGTAAGATTTTTAAATGAGGTTATAAAGACTATCTGAGAATGACAAATATTTTTATAATAAAGTTGAGATTTGGGTGTATATGAAACAAAATTTAAATAAATATTCCACGTACTAATAGTGATTCTTCTGGGAAGAATTACTGGTAGGGTTTTACCCTTCGACTATTTTCTAAATTTTCATTATTACAGGTATGTTTATTTACAGTGAAAAAAATTTAATTAGGCAAATTAATGTTATATTTATTTCCTTAAAGTATCATTTGTTACAGGAGGGGAGGGGCCGCTCACAGTAAAATTAGAGGGTCCTCACATTTTATGCAAGGGATATATTCTTAAGACTTTATATAATTGAAAACTAGTCATTCACCAACTAGTACTATCAAAAAATGGGAGATATTCTCAAATGGCATTATCATAAATATCTTATAATTCAGTTGATACTAGGTTTTGCTTTGTTTTGTTTTGGGAGCATGAGGGGAAGTAGTTCCCCCTCATATTTTTTATTTCAAACCCTTAGAAAAGTTGAAAGGTACAATGAAGACCCATATTCCTTTCACTCAGATTCACTACTTTTACTTACATTATCTATCCGTCCATCCATGCACACACATACACATACATACATAATACGTGTGTGTGTGTGTGTGTGAGAATAAAAATTTGCTGAACCACTTGAAAGTGTTATAAACATCTTGATGCTTCATCCTTAAAATACTGCAGAATTCATCTCCTAAAAAAGAACCTGATTTTACAGAACTATATTATTATAGTGAAGAAAAAATTTTTAAATCTAGTATCTAACAAAATATCCAATTCAAATATCCTCAAATGTCCTGCCCCTTTTTAGCACAGAACTCTAAAACAATCTTGGGATTTCCAAATAACACAAGTGTCTTTGTTATGCTAATATGGTGATTCATACATAGGGGGCCCCTAGATACTTCAAGTTAGGGCTAGTTACCAGAAAACCAACTTAGGCCAGCTGAATCTCCAGGGAAGGGAGGTTGGCTGGAGGTTAAGTTCAATCATGTGGTCAATGATTTAATCAATCATGCATATGTGCCGTGACCCTAATAAAAAATCGGGATGCTAATGCTCAGTAAACCTTTCTGGTAGTAAATACACTGATGTGGTGGGGGGACCCAGATTCCATGAAGAGAGAGCACTGAAATTCTAGATCTCTTCCCCACCCTTCCACTCCCAAAATTTGACCTATGTGTTTTTTCAACTTGGTTGTTTCTAATTTGTATCCTTTATAATAAAAATGTAATCATAATGATAACGCTTTCAGTGAGTTCTGAGTCTGCCATAATTCTATCAAATTCCTGAACCTGAGGGGGTCATGAGATTTCCAAATTTATAACCAGTTGATCAGAAGTGCAGGTGGCTCCCAAGACTTACAGCTGCCATCTGAAGCGAAGGACAGTCTTATGCAGGACTATGCCCTAAACTTGTGTAGTCTGGCGCTAATTCCAGGTAGTTAGTGTCCAAATTGAACTGAACTGCAGGTCATTTGAATTGAAATGGTTGTTAATGTCAGAACATAAAAGGTCCTTTCCATGAACACAGCTATAAAATATGTTTATACACATATGCAGCTAAATTATAAGTTTGTAAATGTAACATGACAATATACATTTTTAAAAAATCTTAAGTTCATATCAGCTTCCAAATCAAATCCAACATCTGGAGTTCACATTAATGTACATGTATACACCTTATTAATTTTCACAGCTGCACAATATCATATCATGTTGATTTATCATGTTTTTCTCAATTAATATCTGACCATTGTTTGCTATATATGCTGTGAGGCATAACCTTGTGCAGATGCTATCCTGTATTTGTGAATATTTGTCTTCAAGGCAAATTCATATAACGAGGCTGCTGAAACACAGGAAAATGCGTGTGAATTTGGCAGACTACCAAAAGCCCCACCATATGGTTTATACTATTCTGGACTCCCATTCGAAGGTGTGAGTGTCTATTTCCCCAGAGCCTCACCAATTGTGTGTGTTGCCCAATTTTTGAATTTTTGCTGTTTTGACAGGTAAGAAATGTATGTCAATGTAAGTTTAATTTTTAATTTTTTCTACATGTTTAAAGTCTATTTGTAGAGCTTTCTTTTGAGACTTGCCTATTCATTTGTTTTGCCATTTGTTTCTATTAGGTTTTAGTTTTTTTTATTCGATTTTTGAGAGCACTTTGTGTAGTACAAAAATTAACCCCTTCTAAATAAGGGGCAAATATTTTCCCTCACTTTATTATTTACCATCTGATTTTGCTTATAGCCATGCAAATCATTGATAAATTCAATCTTTTATTGTCCTAGATTTTGAATCATATAGAAAACCATTCCCCAGGCTATAAAATAACGCATCTAATTCTATTATTTACATAATTTTTAACATTTAGATCTCTAACCCAATTAGAGTTTATTCTGATGCATATATAAAATGGAGAGACAATTTTATCTTTTCACAAGTAGCCACCCAGCTGTCAACATATCACTTATCTTAAAAGTATATTTTCTCCCTAGGGAAAAGAGATACCACCTTTATCATATATGAAATTCCCATATATTCCTGGATCTATTCCTGAAATTTTATTCTGTTATATAAGTCTGTCTGTCTCATCGGGAGCCAGTACCAGTTTTAATTACAGGTGCCTTGAAGTAAGTAAGTATCTGATAGAGCTAGTCTTTCTCATTACTACTTTGCCAAGGTCTTCATAATCATTCTTGCATGTTTATTTTTCCACAAGAATCAACCAGTCTAGCTCCAGAAAAAAACTTCCTTGGAATTTTTAATGAACTGAATCAGACATATATTAACTTAAAAGAACTGACATTTTTGCAATATTGAGTCACTATATCTAAAAACAGGATGCCTTTCCATTTGTTCAAGGTACTTTTATATCTTTCAGAAATGTTTTAAAGTTTTCCTCACATAGATTTAGGGTATTTCATTCTAAATATATTCCCATGTGCCTATTTATCTTTTATGTGGCTGTGGCAAATAAGGTCTTCTCTTCCACTATAGCTTTTAGCTGGTTATTATTAGGAAATACATAGGCTTTTTAACTTTATACCTCACTATATCCCACTACTTTACTGAATCCTTCACTTGAATTTGTGTTTTTATCATTGTTTTTCCTAGATTGTCCCATAGTTTTACTTTTTTTGTTTCTAATACTTATGTATTTGATATATTTTTAATTTAGGATGTTCTCATTTCCCAAAATTCACACAAAAATTGAGACTTTGTATTTTTATATAATTGTACATATTATTTCAACTTTAGATCATTGGAATCTGCATATAATCTTACTACACTGTACCTTCTCACATTTATCTAGTCACTGAGAAAATGAGCACCCAGACTAAAATTTCCTATATTCTGAGAGCCTCCACCCATACTGATCTCAACACCAAGCTGCCATTATCCGAAGCCCAATACCAATTAGTCTCTATGACAGGGAAGCAACTCTATGCAACAGTTCCACTTGGAATCTCAACACTAACCAATCTTTTCATGCTGTTCATTCTGTCATTTTTGGTGACAACAATGAATGAAGTCCATCCTACTACCTAGCCTTTCCTCTGTTCTTGTCCTAAAATCTTCTGCCTATCCTACTACAATCTCATTTTCACAGGACCAGGGGGGAAGATTTTCACAAAGTTCATGTAAAAATGGCAACCAAAAAAAAGTACAAAATTCAAGACAGGAGGCAAAGAAATAACTGTCTAATTATGAGCTCGGATGGACTATACACCAATACACAATGCTAGATGTTAACTGCAGGATTCAAGTTCACTATTTTCCAAAATTACAGTACCTTTTCTTTCTTCACACGATTCATAATTTTGCCGAGGTCTTCAACATCAACAACAGAACTTAAACTCTGGTGGTCCTCAGTATCGGGCTCTTCCTCACTGGTGCTCTCAAAGGGCTCCTCCTCCTGGAACATCAATGCTTCAGAAATACATTGTTCAAAATAGTAAACCATCTATGACTTCCTCCCAAGTTGTAAGGTCACCGAATGGATATATAATATTTTTAGCCAGTAAACTGTGGCCCATAGGCCAAATCCAGCCAGTCTCGAGTCAATCTGAAGGTGCCCATCATTTACATATTATCTAGGGCTATAGCTATTTTCTTGATACAATGGCAAACTGATAGTTGCAAAAGAAACCACATGGCCCAAAAGGCTGAAAATATTTACAAGCTGGCCCTCTACAGAAAAAGTTTCCTAACTGCTGTTTTAGACAAAGATCCAACAAGACTTGGTGAGTAATTTATGCAGGAATGAAGAAAAGAAAGGAATCAAGCATGGCTCTTAAGTTTCTTTTTTAAGTACTTGAGATGGTGGTGTTGTTTACTAAGATGAGAACTCCATGTGAAGAAACAGGCTGGTAGAATGGAAAGGAAGAGCTCCATTTTGCATTTGTGAAATATGAGATGCCTTAAACATCCACATGGAGATTTTAAAGAGGCAATTACATATTACGTATATGAGAACAAAATTCAGAGTAACCCTTAGAGCTAGAAATATAAACCTAAGAATAACTGGCATATAGATAATACGAAAAGCCATGAAACTATCTAAGATCATCCAGGAAGGAAGTATCAACGAAGAACAGGACCTAGCACCATGAATGACTTCAACATGCAGAGGTTAGATAAACAAAGAAGATTCCTAGTAAAAAGGAAGATAACAATAAGAATGATGTCATGAAATCAAGAGAAGAGTGATTCAAAGGAGTCAGCAATGTCCAACACTTTTCAGAGACATATCCACGAGATTTGACAATAGGAAGTCCCTTGGACCTAGAAAAGAACAGCACCAGTAGGGTAGAGAGCAAACTAGAGTGGATGAGAGTTAAATAGGACTTCTGTTCCCAGCAATAGGGTGGATTATACTGAACGACTCTCCTGTAGGAAATAACAAAACCAGAATAATATAATATTTTTAAAGTATAATCTTAAATGTATCATTGGGTTGGCACAAAGGTAAGGAATCCAAAGAGGACAAATATGAACTAAAAAGGGAATCTTGGGAGGTAGTGAGAAAGAGAACTGAAAGTATCTGCTGTACAGGACAAGGAAACAGCAGGTAAAGTTGAGGAAACAATACTAGGAGGAGAGTCTAACACAGAAGACCAGAGTCAAAGCTGGGACTCCACAAGGCTGCATCATTGGTATAAAGATAAATTAGAAATAAACACTGTGCAAGAGAAGAAAGCAAGAAAGATAGGTAGAAAACTTAGGGGGGAAAAAAAAACAAAGTATAGATGATTAGAGGAAATTTATTAGGAGGTTTGAAGGTTTATGGGAGGGGTGGAGGAAGATTATATAATAAAAATTCAGAAACAAAGTAAATTGGGGTTCCCAAGAGCAATAAATACTCTTAACTAAAAGACAATGGATCAATGCATTCAATTTCTGAAAGAAAATTACTCTCATCTAGAATTCTATACTCGCAAAAGCATTAATCAACTGTGAAGGTAGGATAAAGTCATACATACATGACCAATCTAAAAATTTACATCCAAAACACCCTTTTTCTTAAAGAGCTACTGGAGAACATGCTCCAAGAAACAAAAGACAACCAAGAAATAAGAAGATATAAGATACCAGAATCAGACAATCCAACCCAGGAAGCTAGCTAAAGTGAAGCTGGATAGAAGACACAAGACTTCAACTGCATGAAGGGCTGAAGGGCAGCCATGCCAATGTGGATCAAAAGAGGACTCATGAGGGCCTCCAAAAACTCAATAAAAACTATACAATGCTGAAAAACAATTTTCAGTTCTGTTAGAGTTCTGGAATAAATTAGTGATGGTTATTGAAAAATAAAAGCAGATATAGCACTTATCTTAAGGGAAATAAATGTATTAGAATGAAAATGTAATAATATTGTATATATGACAGATGTGAATATGTACACAGTTACAATAATGAAACAATGAATAATGGTCAAACCAGAAAGCATGATACAACTATATAAGAAAATAAGAGGAAGGGAACTGATACTGTGTGTGTGATTTTGAAATTTTTTAAAAATCAAGAAATAGAAGGAAGGGCCCATTCTTTAGGAATATAGAGGTGAATTTCTGATGAAAAAGCTAAAAGAATTATAAGTGGTGGCCTTGGGAAAATAAGAATTAGATAGAATGAGGCAAGGAAGTACAATTTTTAATTATAAGCCTAGAAGTACTACTTGAGAGTTTAAGTGTACAATAGTGTTACTTTTCATTTTTAAAATATTTAACTTAAATTTTTTAAATGTTAAGAATAGTGATGTCAGTAAAAATGGCAAAGTAAGTAACTCCAAAGGCCTATTTCCCCACAGAAAAACCTAAAAGTTTAGCAAAAACCAAAAGATTTAACTTTGTCAGAACTGCTGGGAATTAGCCAAAGGCTTACAACAATTAAGTAAACACTGAAGTAAGAAAAAGGAAACTTTTAAAAAGCATTCAAGGAAAATATCAAAACACTAGCAGAACACTAGCTAAAGAAACAGACTTCAGAAACACACATGTTTACAAAAATAGTTTTTCAAAAATCACTAAATAAACAATTACAACCCACAGCAAACTATAAAACTAAACTATAAGAAGGGGAAAAAATCTGATTTTCAGAGTAACATATAATATTCAAAATGTGCAGTTTTCAATGAAGCATGCAAAGAAATTAAAAGCATGGCATATTCACAGGAGAAATTAACAGAAACTGTCCCTAAGGAAATATACACATTGGACTAGAGAAAGAATTCAAGTCAATTTTCTTAAATATGCTCAAAGAGGTAAAGAAAATCATGTACAAAGAGCTGAAGGAAACCAGGAGAACAACATCTCAGCAAATAACAATATGAAGACAGAAATAAAAATTGTAAAAAATAAACACAAAGAAGTTCTTGAGCTGAAAAGTATACCTGAACTGAAAATTTCACTGAAGGGTTTCAATGGTAGATTTGAGTAGGCAGAATGAAAACAGATTAGTTGAAATTGGCCAGTAGGAAAAATGAACAGAGTCTAAGGGACCTATAGGACACCATGAAACATACCAACACATACAGAGGGAGAGTCTTAGAAGGATAGAAGAGAAAGAGCAGAAACAATAGAAGAAATAATGTCTGAAAACTTCCTAAATTTGATAAAATACATGAATCTACACATCCAAGAACCTCAATAAACTTGAAGAAAGATAAAGTCAGAGAACCAAACTGAGACCCATTATGATCAGACTGTCAAGACAATGATGGAGAGAGAATCTTGAAAGCAGCAAGAGAGAAGCAACTCAACATACAAAGGAGTTTCAAAAAGATAAGAATAACAGCTAATTTTTCATCAAGACTCTCTGAGGCCAGAAGGCAGTGGACCAAAACAAACAAACAAACAAACAAACAAAAACAAAAAACAAAACACCTGTCAACCAAGGAAAACCCTATCAACCAAGGATTCTATATTCAGCAAAGCTGTCCTTCAAAACTAATCAAGAAATGGAGACATTCTCAGATAAACAAAAACTGAAGGAATGCATCATCAGAAGACCTGCCTACAAAAATGCTAAAGAGAATCTTTCCGGCAGAAATGAAAAGGACATCTGACAATGACTCAAAGCTATGTGAAGAAAGAACAGAGGTACAGACAGCTACATAGGTAAATACAAAAGCCAATATTATTGTATTTTTGATTTGTAACTTCTCTTTTTTTATTTGTATTATGTAAAAGACAAAGGCATAAAACAACTATATATCCATGTCAATGGACACACCATGTATAAAGTTGTAATGTGTAACGACAACAACACAGAGGGGAAGGTACAGAGCTGAACAGGAGCACAATTTTTGTATGTTGAGGTGGCATTAATTCTAATCAAGTGTTATAAGAGAAAGAAGTTAACTACAACCCCCAGAGTAACTACATATGGTCCTTCATATCCTGCAGCTTCTACATTCACAGAACAATATTAAAAAAAAAAAAAAAAAGTTACATTGTTACTGATATATACTAGGCTTATGATGGTTTGTCTGTACTGAATATGAACCTTTTTGTCACTATTCCCTAAACAATACAGTACAACTATTAATATAGCATTTACATTGTATTAGGTATTATAAGTAACTTAGAGATGATTTAAAGTACACACAGGAGGATGTGCATAGGTTATATGCAAATACTACATCATTTTATATGAGGGACTTAAACATCCACAGATGCTGGCATCTGCAGGGGGTGATGGAACCAATCCGCTATAGATACCAAAGGACAACAGTACCAAAACATAACTTTGAAATGTACAGAAATGAAATAAATAAATAAAATGTACAGAAATGAAACTGAGAAAGGAATCAAAATGGTATATCATAAAAAATCAATAAATATAAAAGACAGCACTAATGAAGAAACTAAGAAACAAAGAGATGTAAGATATGGAAAGCATAATAAAATGACAAAAGTAAGTCTTTATTAGTAATTACTTTAAATGAAAATGTATTAAACTCTCCAAATCAAAGGCAGAGACAGGTCAAATGAATTAAAAAAAAAAAAAAAAAAAAAAAACAGGAACCAACTCTATATCTACAAAAGACTCAATTTAGATCCAAATATATAAACAGGTTAAAAATCAAAAACAGAAAAAGATATTCCATGCAAACAGTAACCAAAAGAGACTGGGGGCAGCTATACTAATATCAGACAAAACAGACTTTAAGTCAAAATTGTTACAAGAGATAAAGGACATTATACATTGATAAAAGCACTAAGTCAAGAAGATTTAACAATTATAAACATATATGCACCTAACAGACACCAAACCATATAAAGAAAAAACTGATAGAACTGCAGAAGAAAAAGACAGTTCTATAGTAATAGTTGGAAACTTCAATACCCCACATGCAATGATAGACAGAAAAATTGAATAGATCAATAAGAAAACGGAGGATAGGGACTACACTATAATCCAATTAGATCTATCTGACATATAGAACCCTCCACTCAAAAACAGATTACACATTCTTCTCAAGTACACATGGAATGTTCATCAAGACGGGCCCCAGGCAAGTCTTAATAAATTTTAATAGATTAAAGTCATCCAAAGTATATTATCTGGGTCAGAAGCTTAGTGGAGTGAGATGTCCCTGGATCTCTCCCTTTGAAATAACAACAAGCTAAACATCTAAAACTCAACAAATAACACACACAATCTGCACACAAGCGCATCTGAGCAAGTGGTCTGTGCCTAAGAGCTTCCAGAAGACAGAACACTGGGAGTCTGGAGGATAGATTGGGAGGAAGAAGCTGCCTCTCACAATCAGAGCTCCCTACAGCAGGAGAGAAACAGAGAAATTGTGGCCAGTTCCCCAAACAGCCCTGCCTGAGGGATCTGTGAGCTCCACCCAGCAGAGCCAGAGCAGAGGGAGAACTAAGTGTGGAGGGGCAAAGCAGGAGACTGAGACACGGAGACTAGCAGCAACTCCCACCCACAAACCCAGAACACTCCCTTGCTCCAACCCCTTATCCTCCAAGCCGAACAGAACCTCCAAGATTGAACACCACAGAGCCTCAGGGGAATGTGAGCAAAGACTACCAAATTGTCATTAACACAGGAACTGAAACTGAGGGTAGCAATCATGACTGAATATTTATAAGAAGAAAAAAAAAGCCATTATTAAGTCTTAAAGCAGGGATCCAAGAGGCTTGGATGCCACTACTAGAAATCAAAAGAAAAACACCTTCTTAGCAACAGGCTAAAGAGAGACCTCTATATCCTAAATCTTCTGAAAAGAAAAAAAAAAAAAGCAGAATGCACTCCCATTAATGCTCAGGCAGAGAAATAGTCCATCAAACACCAGGGTGACAAGGCAGCTCAGAAAGAAAGAGAAAATCTCTAGAAAATTAGCTTATAGGCATAGAAATATGCAACTTAAATGACAGAGAACTCTGGATTGTACTTCTGAAAAAACTCAATGAGATCCAAAATAACTCATATCAACAATTCCAGGAGTTGAGAAAAAAAATTAAACCAGCAGAATGAGTTTTTAGCAAGTAAACTGAAACCCTGAAAAAGAACCAAACAGAACTTCTGGAACCGAAGAACACACTAAAATGGGTGAAGAATGAAATAGTAAGCTTAGGAAATAAAGATAACCAAATTGAGAAAAGGATCACTGATATCAAATAAAAAAATCTAGAAATAATTCAGAAGGAAGAAGAGACCATAGAATGAAAAATAATGAAACAGAAATACAAGAACTAGCTGACAGCATCAGGAAATGTGACATAATAGGTATTTCAGAAGGAGAAGAAAAGGAGAAAGGATCAGAGAGCATATTCAGGCAAACAGTGGAAGAGAATTTCCCAAATTGAAGGAATGAGCTGGAGCTTCAAATTCAAAACGCTAACAAAACATTCAATTATCTCAACCCAAAAAGGCCTTCTCCAAGCACAGTATATTAAAATAATCAAAAATTAATGTCACACAAAGAATTCTCAATGCAGTCAGGGAAAAAAAGATTGTAACCTAAAAAGAAAAACCCATTAGACTATCTTCAGACTTCTCAGCACAAATCTTACAAGCAAAAACAAATGGAACCAAATATTCAAACTACTAAACGAAAGGAATTACCAGCCAAGAATAATGTATCCAGCAAAACTCTCCTTTAGATATGAAGGAGAAATAAAGACCTTTCCAGACATAGAAAAGTTGAGGGAATTCTCCACTAAGGCCTGCATTACAGGAAATGCTAAAAGGGGTCAGCACACCTGAAACAAAATGATAAAACACACACACACACACACACACACACACACACACACACATATACATACACATATACATACACACACACATATAACTATATAAGGAGACTAGCAGGCAGACAGAAGCATAGCAATGCAACCCTTATCAAGAACACAGTATTATAAGCTTAAATGGTAAGAAGAGAATTGCTATTGCAAGATAGAAATATACGTTCACCATACATATGGATGATTTGAGACAATAACAACAGAAAATGGGAGGCTTCAAAGATCTGAATTTGTGAAAATGAATAGAGATAAGACACATGCAGAAGAAAATGGACTATTACATACAACTATCCTTTACTTATTCTTAAAGGTAATCACACACCAAAGATTCAGAAATGAAGTACATAACATAAAACAAGAAGGACCAGAGGGAAAATCCACAAAACCCAACTAAATTAAAATTGCTCATAGAAATGCAAGGACAGGGAAACAATGGAAACACTGAGCTACCAAAAAGCAAAAGATAAAATGACTATAAAAAGACCTTATATTTCAATAACCACCTTTAAATGTAAATGAATTAACTCACCAATATTTCAATTACCACCTTTAAATGTAAATGAATTGAACTCACGGAACGAAAAAAACAATCAAACCAAATGCCGCCTCCAGGAGACACATCTCAGTCTAATGACAAATATAGACTCAAAGCGAAAGGGTGGAAAATGATATTTCAAGCAAATGGCATTCAGAGAAACATGAGAGTAGCAATACTAATATCAGACAAAATCGGCTTCAAAATAAAAAAGGTAAAGAAAGATACTGAGGGACACTTCATAATGATAAAGGGAATCATGCACCAAGAAGACATAACACTTATTAATATCTATGCTCCCAATCAGGGAGCCCTGAAATATGTAAAGCAATTACTAACAGAGCTAAAGGGAGAAACAGACCAAAACACTATCTTAATACAGGACCTAAATACCCCACTGTCACATATGGACAGATCATCCAAACAGAAAATCAATAAGGAAATAACATCCTTCAATGACACATTAGACCAAATGGGCATAACTGATATTTACAGAGCCTTTCATCTCAAAACAGCTGCTTCTACATTTTTCTCTAGTGCACACAGACATTCTCAAGGATTGACCACATACTGGGACACAGAAACAGCCTCAACAAATGTAGAAGGGTTGAAATCATACCATTCTCTGAGCATAATGTTTTGAAGCTAGAGATCAACTATAAAAAGAAAGCAGGAAGAACAACAAATACATGGAGATTAAACAACACACTACTGAAGAAAAACTGGGTCAAAGAAGAAGTAAAAAACGAGATCAAAAACATAGAAATGAATGATAATGATAGTACAACATATCAAAACTTTTAGGACACAGTAAAAGCAGTAATAAAAGGAAAGTTCCTATCATTACAGGCCTATTTCAACAAACAAAAACGAGCCCAAATAAACCACCTAACGTTTCATCTTCAAAAACCAGAAAAAGAACATATGAAACCTAAATCAGCAAAATGAAATAATCAAAATTAGAGCAGAATTAAATAAAATTGAGAACAAAATAAAAACCGTAGGGAAAAAAACAGCTGGTCCTCTGAGAAGTTTAATAAAACTGGCAAACCACTGGCTAGACTTACTGAAGAAAAAAAAGAAGCCTTTTGAGCCATGCTTCTCTTCCTCAGGCCCGCTTCCACATCTGGAAGTATAATTTCCCTTCTAATAAAGCTTTTCTGCTGTAAAAAAGAAAAAGAAAAAGAAACACAAACGAAATTAGGGATGAAAGAGAAGTTAGGACAGATACCACAGAAATATAAAGGATCATACAAGAGTACTATGAAAAAGCATGGAACACCAAATTTAATAATCTAGAAGAAATGGACAAGTACTGAGAAATATACAACCCTCCTAGACTGAATCAAGAAGGACTGGAAAATCTAAATAGACCAATCAGCAGTATGGAAATTGAAACAATCATCAAAAACCTACCAAAAAGTAAAAGTCCAGGACCAGATGGTTTCACCAAACGTTCAAAGAAGATTTAATACCTAATCTCCTCAAACTCTTCCAAAAAATCGAAGAGGAGGCAATACTACCTAACTCATTTTATGAGGCCAGTATTACTCTGATACCAAAACCTTGAAAAGATAACACAAAAAATGAAAACTACAGACCAATCTCTCTCATGAACACAGTTGCAAAAATCCTAAATAAGACAATAGCGAACTGAATATAATAACATATTAAGATTATACACTATGATCAAGTGGGCTTCAACCCAGGGACACAGGGATGGTTAACATATGCAAATTGATTAATGTGATACACCGCATAAACAAAATAAAGAATAAGAATCATATATCAATAGACGCAGAAAAAGCCTTTTACAAGATACAGCATCCATTTATGATCAAAACACTTAATTAAATAGGTATAAAAGGAAAGAATCTCAACATAATGAAGGCCATATATGACAAACCCTCAGCCAACATTATACTTAATGGTGAAAAACTTTCCTCTAAGATCAAGAACAAGACAAGGCTGTTCACTATTACTACTGTTATTCAATATAACATTGGAGGTCCTAGGAAGTGCAATCAGGCAAGAGAAAGAAATAAAAGGCATCCAAATAGGAAACGAAGAAGTCAGACTGTCACTCTTTACAGATGACATGATTCTCTATATAGAAACACTGCTAAAAACAATAAGCAAATACAGTAAAGTTTCTGAATACAAGATCAATGTTCAAAAATCCATAGCATTCCTATACTCTAATAATGAAGTGTCAGAAAAAGAACTGGAAAAAAAAATTCCTTTTGCAATTGCAAGAAAAAGAATAAAATACCTAGGAATAAATGTAACAAAACATGTGAAGGACCTATATAATGAAAACTGTAAGACTCTATTAAAAGAAATCGAAGAAGATACAAAAAAGTGGAAAGATATTCTGTGTTCTTGGATTGGAAGACTCAACATAGTTAAAATGACCTTATTACCTAAACCATTACACAGATTTAATGCAATCCCCATCAAAATCTCAACAGCATTTTTTAAAGAAACAGAACAAAAAATCATCGGATTTGTATGGAAGCACAAAAGACCTCAAATAGCCAGGGCCAACCTGAGAAAAAAGAACAAGACTGGAGGAGTCACTCTGCCCAACTTCAAATTATACGACAAAGCAACAATAATCAAAATGGCATAGTACTGACAGAAAAACAAACAGACCAGTGGAAGAGAACTGAGAGGCCAGATGTAAACCCCTATTGATGTGGGCAAATAATTTTCAACAAAAGAGACGAAAACATACAATGGAAAAAGGAAAGCCTCTTCAATAAACGGTGATGGGAAAACTGGAACGCCACCTACAAAAGAATGAAATTAGATTGTTGTCTATCACCACACACCAAAATTAACTCAAAATGGATTAAGGACCTTAATATAAGACCTGAAACAACAACTTGCATAAAAGAAAACATGGGAACTAAACTCAAGGACCTTGGACTTAAAGAGGATTTTACGAATTTGACCTCAAAGACAAGGGATGTAAAAGCAAAAATAAATAAATGGGACTACAAAAAACTAAAAAGCTTCAGCACAGCAAAGAAACCATTGACAAGGAGAGATGACCATCTGAAAGGGAAAATATATTTGGAAGCAATGTGTCTAAGAAGGGCCTAATATCCAAAAATTTGAATTTATCTGTAAAGATATATGTACTCCAATGGTCATTGCAGCATTATTCATGATGGCCAAAACATGAAAGCAACTGAAGTGATCTATGATAGATGATTGGATAAAGAAGATATGGTTCATATATACAATGGACTATTCCTGGCTATAAGAAAAAGCTATATAAGAAGCTATACTGGCATTTGCAACAATGTGGCTGGACTTCGAGATAACCATGCTAAGGGAAATAAGCCAGACAAAACTGAAAACCACATGATATCAGTTCTATGTGGGATATAAACCTAAAATCCATGAACGAACATGACAAAGAGACTCAGGGACATGGACAGTAGACAAGTGGTTATCAAAGGGTGGGGGATGTGGGGAGGTAGACAGGTTAAAAGGGTCAAATATACATGGTGACAGAAAGAACTCTTAAGTATGTGTGGTAAACACAATGCAAGAGATATATATATGACTTACTGTTGAATTGTACACTTGAAACTTATTGGATTTTGTTAATGTCACCATAATTAATTTTTAAAAAGTAAAGAAAAAGGAATATTCTCTGACCACTGTGGAAGTCAACAGCATTCAAAGAAATAAAATACCTAAGAAAAAAATTTAACCAAAAAAGATGAAATCCTTGGACACTGAAAGCTCAAATATTGCTGAAAGTTAAATTCACCTAAATAGGTAGAAAGACATCCCATGTTCATTGGAAGCCTTTATACCGCTACAATGACAATACAATTCAAAGAGATCTATAAGACTCAATGTAATCGCTATCAAAATCCCAACAATATGTTTTGCAGAAACGGGGAAAGGACTCCTCAAATTCAAATAGAATTACAAAGGACCTCAAAAAAGCCAAAACACTGGAAAAGAACAAAGTTGGAGAACTCCTGATTTCAAAACTTAACTACGAATCTACTGGCACAAGTACAGACTGATAGATCAATGGAATAGAATCGAGAATCCAGAAAACCCACACATCTGTGGACAAATGACTTGTGCTAAGTCCATTCAATGGGGAAAGAATAGTCTCTTCAACAGTCAATTGGTTATACACATGCTAAAGAATATAACTGCACCCTTACCTCATACCATACACAAAAATTAACTCACAATAGATCAAAAACCTAAATATAAGAGCTAACACTATAAAATTCTTAGAAGAAAATATAAGATTAAATCTTTATTATATTGGATTTAACAATGGATTCATATATATGACCCCAACACATGAGCAACAGAAGAAAACAAACTGGTCTGCATAGAAATTAAAATCTTTAGTGCATCAAAGGGTATGATTAAGAAACTGAAAAGAAGACCTATTGAGGGAAGTATCTGCAAATTATATCTTTGATGTGGGTCTACTATCTAGAATGTAATAAAGAACTCTTACCATTCAACAACAAAAAGACAACCCAATTAATAAATGGGCAAAGAACTTGAATATAGACATTTCTTCAAAAAAGATATACAAATGGCAATCAACATGTGAAAAGATATTCAATATCATCAGGCATCAGAGGTAAATGTATAGAAAACCACAAGGAGATACCACTTCACACTCACTAGGATGGCTGTAATAAGAAAGAAAAAAAAAAAAGGAAAAGAAAAAAAAAGAGAAAGAAAGAAAAAGAGAGAGAGAGAGAGAAAGAGAAAGAGAGGAGAGAGAGAGGAAGGGAGGGAGGGAAGGGGGAGAGAGAGAGAGAGAGAGAGAGAGAGAGAGAGAAAGAAAGAAAGAAAGAAAGAAAGAAAGAAAGAAAGAAAGAAAGAAAGAAAGAAAGAAAGAAAGAAGAATATAAAAAGTATTAGTGCAGAGAAATTCAAAGAATTGTACATTGCTGGTGGGAATGTAAAATGATGCAGCCACTGGGGAAAATTGGTGGTTCCTCAAAAAGTTAAAGAGAGAATTACCACATGACCCAACAATTCCAAAAGGTATATACGCAAAAGGACTGAAAAGTTACTCAAACAAATATCCATATATGAATGTCATAGCAGCACTATTCAAAATAGCTAAAAGGCAGAAATAACCAAAATGCCTACCAACAGATAAATGGATCACATATGGATGATCTATCTATACAATGGAATATTATTCAAACGTAAAACGGAATGAAGTACTGACACATGCTACAACATAGATGAACCTCCAAAACATTAAGCTAAGTAAAAAAAGCCAGACAAAAAAAAAGTCACACATTACACGACTCCATTTGTATAAAATACCCAGAATATGTTAAGTCCACAAAAGCAAATTTAGAGGTTGTCACGGTTGGGGGAAAGGGATTAAGGAGTGACTGCTTAATGAGTAACGGGTTTTCTTCTAAGGTGATGAAGAGGTATTAAAACTTGGTATAGGTAGTGGTTGCACAAAATTGTGAATGTACTAAATACCACTGGATTATATACTTTAAAATGTTAATTTTGTTATGTGAATTTTACTTCGATATTTTTTAAAGTTTTTAAAAATGTTAAAAACCAATTAGAGGGAAAAATAAGGAAACATAAGCAAAATGACTGGCTAGATGAAAAGAACAGAAAAATGAAACAGCAGCTGAAAGACACAGAATAAATGGAAGATTTGTTTTGTATTTGCTTTTTGTGTCTGATTAAACACTGGGATACCAGAGTTTGTTTATGTGTTTATAGAAACCATCTAGTAGAGAAGAAAAGATTAACAATGCAGGAGAGAGAGGAACAAAGGAACAAAGTCCTTGATTCCAGAACATGCACAGAAAGTGGTCTTTGATAGAACCAGATACTTGATCTTCTGCAACAGAAAAGATAGTGAAGATTTATAGATAGGGGCTATAAGAGAATTCTTCTCTGATGGCTTCATATGAGAGCTGGAGGAAGAAGTAGAGAGAAACAGAATATTAAACATTCATCTTGAAAAGTGAGAAAGGGAACTTATAAGAGAATGTCAGAGACTGTTGAAAAGTTCTGAATTCATACTTGAGTTTGTGGTCATGAATTGCGGTCAATCAGCATGCAGCAGGCCACGGGGAAGGCAGATGATAGCAGGTTTCAACCTGACTTGGAGTTCAGCCAGTTGAATTATAAAACAGAGTGGAAGACAAGGCAATTGAAGAGGTTTTAGCAACTGAAGATGTTTTAAAAGAATGAGTATAAAAATTTGAACTGGGTAAGGACAGAAGTAAAATAAACAGCTTTCACTATTTAATGAAAAAGGTATGGAATAAAAAGAATTTTAAAGAACACCAGAAAGAGGTCAGAGTTTAGGTCATAGGATCATGAAATTTCAGAGGTAACCATGGAAGTGAGAGGCCATCAGGAAAGAAAATGGTTGCTGGAGGTTTGAAGGCCAAGAAACTGGCAGGCCAGGGTGCTGGATAAATCATCTACATGGATGACTTAGCCACAAAGAATAATGACAGGAACAAGGGTGGAGAAAAAAGGAAAGTGAGTTAGAATGTAAAGCTGTTCCTGAATGATGCAAGTGACATGTGGCCAAAAGACAACAGCTGTGATACAGCCTGATGACATAAGTTACAAAGAAAATGGGTTATAAGAAGAAGGAAGAAAGAGAAACGTTTAGAATGTGAGGGATGAAAGAGATGAATCTAGTATTACTTGCAGCCTTTAAGTTTGAGTGATTAACAGATTCATTTTAGAGAGGTAAAGAGGAATACATCGTTTGGGGATAAAAAGATATGAGCTCAGCCCTGGATATATTTAACTTCTCTGGGCCTATTTCCTAACCTAGAAATCTACTTGACTCTAGCAATGCAACAGTTAAAGAAGAGATACAAGAAAGCATCCAGCACAGCATGGTTTAACTTCCAAGACTTCACTCTCTAAAACACTCCTTCATGAATTCCAGATCTTCTTCCTTCTAACCAATAGCCACTGAAATAGTGTCTCAGGAAAGAGGGAAGGTTCAGTATCTCCAAACACTGGAAGAAAGCAGAAAGACATGAATACACAGGCCACACACCTCAGTGTCTCTCTGATGTAATCCGTCCTGAGCATGAGACCCTGTCTCAATCTCCTCTGAAATGTGCTCATTAGATTTGCATTTGCCCTTCTTACAGTTGCCATCACAGGGTTTCTTCTCTCCTTTACGAAGGATCTGGAGCTGGGAGATGAACTTGGTCTTCCAAGCTCTGAAGTCGGCTTCAATATTGCCCTGTTTGCTTTTAACAACATCACAGTCACCCTCCCCTCGAGTCATTATGCGATGAGCACCCAGCATCCAGAGCCATTTATCAACATTCTTGCCAACCTACAAGAAAAAAAGATAGATGAGCTAAACACAATCTAAATCAGAGATTTGTAGACTGCTCTGCAAAAGTCTGGAGTAGCTGTGGGAACCCATGCTGCTGCTGGGAAGAGGGAACTGCTTAGCCAAAAAGGCTTCAGGCCCTCTAGCCCCAGCTGCAACCCACATGGACTATAGTTGATACATTCTGATAAGATTCTGCAAAAGATTTTTTTTTTTTAACAAAGAGAGACAAACCCTTTACCTAAACTAAGGGTTAAAGTCTAAAAAAAAAATTCTGAAAACCACTATTCAAAACAACATCAAAAAAAGCATTCATTAGCAAAATTTGTTCCAAAATGTAACAAAGCCTATGGGGCCAAAGCCCATTTAGTAACAAAGTGCACATGGAGCCCACTTAGCAAGACTCACGATTTCATGAACTTAGAAATTCATTTTATTGCAATGTGAAGCAGTGAAGCTGAGGCACAGGTGTTATCAAGAAACACAGTTAAGAGTTAAAAACCTTAAGACTTTCTTAGTGGCAAGGCATTAAAGAAAATACTTACATATCTGAATTTTACCATTTTTGTCTAATTACTTCTAAAATACGGGGGAAACATATATATAACTTGACGTAATAATTAAATGAAAACAAGTTTAAAGAAAAGTCTCCACTTTCACCTTTACTCACATTCTACCAAAGACAGGTTAGCCAACTGGGCCCATTTTTGGGGAAAGGCACACATTGAAAAGTTCTAGTAACATTTTAGAACCAATAAGAAACTGAGGTTCCAAATTTTTATTTTTTAAAGTATAGAGAATATAATGAAAAAGTAAAGGAGCCTAGTTAATTTCATTTAGAAAAAAGATCCAGGAAAATAAAACGATTAATGTTTTATTATATAAAAAGGAGTGGACGTTTTTCTTCTATTGCCTTTTAAAAATTAATGATTAAAAGACAATGAGTTCAAATGTATTAAGAGTTAGCTTGGGAAGTAAAGGTTATCGAATAACAGCCCAAAGAATCAGTGATCTTCCATCTACAAGGTCCTACCTACCTGGGGAGAGGTGGCAGGACTCAAGTCTGTGAATCCAGGCCCCTAAGACAAATCCAGGCCCCTAAGACACTACACAATACAAGTCATATTCATTCACTTTCTTCAACAAAAATTTACTGCGAGTCTACTATACACAATCTTGGATATATATATATATATATATGTGTGTGTAGAAATTCACAGCTATAAAGAACAACATAATAAGTTTATAATTAAATACCAAAGTTTGTGGATTATTTTCACATACACATACATATGTGTATGTGTGTATATTAATTTGTTTTTAATTAAGAGAATTTATCCCTATAATTCGACATCTATCTACCTTATACCTACCTTGTTAAAGTGACTTGCATAGGCAGAATTTCCCAGGCCAAACACCGCATATCTCATACCCTTCAGGTAAGTTTTGCCAAATCGAAAATCAGTAGATGCTTCCTTTAACCATTGGCAGAACCACTCTGCACTCTCAGTTGGTCGACCATCAGTGTATGTAGCAACCAGGAAGGCACAAATACTTTTACTAGTAACCTAACCAAAGAAATAATTATTTCAGAAGAATATCACAGAAGAAAAAATCCCTTTTTAACTCTGATATTCCTATTATATTAATCTCTAAGGACAAAGGGTGCTTTCAGAAACATTAAATCTTTTTCAAAACACAGCAAAGACACCTTGCACAGGGGAGAAAATCCAGTCCCTTGCCAACATATCTCCTGGTGCCCTTCAACATATACTCCATTCCATTTCTCAGACTATAAATTCCTATCATCTCCAGTTGGTCATATTGGAAACAAAATGTAAATTAGGAAAAAAGACAGGTCTCTAAAAAAATTACCTGAAATATTAAAGCAATAAAACTTTTTAAATGTAAAGTTAACAACTTGGCACCATCATCCACATGGGTAAACAAAATACATCTTCAGTTGTGCTAGTCACAGTATTTTATCTGCTTGAATGTATCTTAAGAGTTCCAATTTGTGAGGTAAATTATAAGTAATCCCTTATTAACTACTAGGTATCAAAGTTTGCTAATAACTTTTTGTAAATAATTTAGAGCAGATTCGCGCTCACTCACTGTTTTCTTGGGGAAGAAAAATGGACAGTAACAGTTTCAAATTTATCAACTAAGAAGAGGCTAGACAACTACAGCCTACAGGCCCAATCCAGCTCACTACCTGTCTGAGAGGAACACAGACACACACACTTATTTACATATTGTCTATGGCTGTTTTATGCCTCAAAAGCATAACTGTAGCTGCATGGTCCACAAAGCTGAAGATATTTACCATCGGGCTCTTTAAGAAAAAAGTTTGTCCACCTGTGCCCTAGTGCCTCTCCAACTCCAGCTGCTTCAGAATCATCTGGAGCACTTAATAAAACATGGTCCCACATCCAGACTTTGGTTCAGCGGGGCTGGGCTAGAACTTTGGAATCTGTATTTCTAACAAATCTCCCAGGAGATGCTGATACTGCTAGTTCAAGGGTCACACTTTGAGAACCACTACTGTAAGGCAAACTTCCCTAACTGGGTAAGACTAGAGGAGGGGAAGGGGCATTTTTCAGGTGAAGAAATTAAACTCTCATAGATACTAAGTAATGCAGGAAGATCATACAACTAGTAAGAGACTTCTCTAACTCCAAAACCCATCCTCCTTCTGCTACCCAAGTGGCTCCTGACCTTTCAGGAGGCTTACACATGGTTCACATGCCAGCACATCACCATCAATAACCGCCCTCCTTGAATATGATATTCGAAGCAGGAGGGCAGAGGGAACCTCAAACCATCCAAGCTTTCCCACCTTCACCTCTACCCCAGGAGAGTATAACACACTAGAGAGACAGGCTCCACACCACTTCAGAACCACTGTAACACACCATACATTCGACAGCTCGGACTGACACTGAAAATTCAACCAACTGAAATCGCTTAGCATAAAAATTAAATTTATTTTGATTCTATTTATCCCAGAACACAGGAGATCACTAAATTTGAGTTTTGATTCAAGAAAAAATAAGACAATTACCAACCTCTTCTACTAGATGATCATCTGGATCATATTCTTTCAGATCAATAACTGCCACAGGCAGATCTAGGGAAGTAATGGCTTCAGCAAGAACTGTTGCAAATCCCTAACAGGAAAACAAAAATCAGTCTTCAATAAGATGAATAAGCAAAATACTATCTTCATTTATCCCTGTTGGCAAGAAAATGAGGTATTTCTCACAAAAAACTTTTCCAGGTTGTCATCACAAACACAAATAGTATTCTCACTTTTATCATTTTCTCAAACATCTTTATAGAGATCAAACATTTAACCTTATTGTTCTCACTCTAAGTGTATATGGGACTAAATCTTAAATTGGCTTTTTGACATTCCAGCTGCTTTGCCCCACTAGAAAAAACACAGAGACATACAAATATATATATAGTGAACAATGAAGAGAATGGGAAATATGAGAAACATTTCTGAAAACAGAAAGCAAATAGAAACAGGCTGATAGATAGGAGGAAGTCCTAGGAGAGAGTTCATATGCCTGACAGAACCCCAAAGAGGCTCTGGGCTCAGAGTCAGCAACCACAGCAGAAACATAAGGAAACCGTAGGGCAAAGAAGAGCCAATTTGAATACAGAACAAGTGGACATAGAACCCTTTACCCTCAGGCAACATATCTCTAAATCTCCACACAAAATGAACCAAATGTTTGAGTTAGCTAAAATTTCTAGTCAGATGTTGCCACCCCAGGAAAACTCCCTCTTCTTTGCTTAGCTAAGCCTACCAAGCATGTATTCACTTACTGGGCAACTACTATGCCAGTCTCAGTCCTGGGCAATATTACACAACAGTGAACAAGACATACGTAGTCTTTCCCCTAAAGGAGCTTATGTTCTAACAGAAAAAGGGAAAACAAACATAGAAATGAGAAAATATACAATATATCAGATGATGAGTAGTGCTATAGAGGAAAATAAATCAGGATAACGGGAAGAATACAGTACTGGAGAAATGGGCAACAGTTATTATTTTACAGAGAGGGTCAGGCCAAGTGTGTAAAAAATACAAATTTGGTCTTTGTCTCTAGCTCTTAGACTCCTAAAATCCTTGGAACTTACTGTCTTTGTTATGCTAACGAAGTGATTAATGGTGGCAGTGGGCCCTAGGTAGCTTCAGGATGGGGGCTGGTTGACAGAAACCCAACCAGCTGATTACAGGTTTAGAACTTTCAGCACCCTTCCACCCTGTGGGTTCAATCATCAATGGCTAATGATTTAATCAATCATGTCTGTATAATGAAATCTTTATAAAAACCCTTAAATGACAAGGGTTGGTGAATACATTGCTATGCTGAAGATGTGACACACCCAGACACTCATACCCCCCAAATCTCGCCCAATGCATGTCTCCCATTTGTCTGTTTCTGAGCTATATCCTTTATAATTAATGAGTAAATGTAAATAATTTCCTGAGCTCTGTGACTTACTCTAGAGAATTATCAAACCTAAGAAGGGGATTATGGGACTTGCAACTAGCATTTGAAGTGGGGACAGCTTTGTGGACTGTGCCCTTAAACCTGTGGAGTCTGATGATAACTCTGGGTAGTCAGTATCAGAATTGGTGAATGGGCTTGGGAAATGACAAATATTTGGTATCAGAAAACACTGCAATAAGCTTCAAAGATAAAAATCTGAGCCAAACCTGAAAGAAATGAGAGAACAGACCATGCAGCTACCTCAAGCAGAGAGAACATGTAAGTGAAAAGGCCTAGAGGGAGGACACTTGGTGAAGAGGTTAATAAGATTGCAGAAGAGGAACCAAGTATGTGAGGTAAGAGAGTTAATGGAAAAGCAGACATAAGGGCCTCTTGGCCACTATGACGACTTTGACATTTACTTCAAGTGAATGACAGAGTCATTCCTGGGTTTTAAGCAGAGGAAAATATGATTTTTCTTAAGTTCCCAGAGTTGCTGTGCTTGCTGAGTTGAGTGTTCAATGAAGTCAAGAAAGGGAACTGAGCAGCGCTGAATGAAGAAGACCAATGGTGAGATGACTTCAGAAATCCAGACAAAAAACAAGGATGGCTAGGACCAGGATGGTAGCACTGAAGATAATGATAAGTGACTGGAATGTGGGTCTGTTTTGAAAGTAGAACAAACAGTATTTGCTAACAGACGGGATATGTGTAGTAACACAAAGAAGTCAATTTTTTTTTTAAAGTAGGTAACTGCAAGAATGAAGTTGCCATTTACTGAAATGATAAAGATTATAAGTGAAGGAGGAAAAAAATATAGCATAGATGATAGAGGCTCTGTTCATCCCTCTGGAAACCAAATCAAAGTTGTGATGGAAACAAGGAGCAGCAGCAAGGAAAAATCACCTGGGATCTAGATGAACAATTTATAAAACTAGGGAGAAATCCAAGAAAGCACCCTGTAATGGCAGAAGGTAGAACAGGGCAAGGACGTGGGGTGGCCTGATCTTGAGCAGATGAGTGAGATGGAGGCTGCGGCAGCAGCAGATGCCTCTTAAATAGAGCGGATTTTCGTGGCAACAGACCTGCTTGCACTGAGCACCAGTGTCCATTCATTCAGCAGCATGCAGGGGGCACCAGGGACTTACAAGGAGACACTGTCAGAGTGAGGGACCAAGGCGAGACTTACTCTGTACATAAGTACCGGCAGTATCCATTTTTCCCTGTTGAGGCCTTCCTCTTACCAGAGTGCCTGACAACAGCGCCACCATAGCCCCGATGTCATCAAACTGGATAACAGAGGTCACTCCACCCAGAGAATTCCCTGAAACCCCACCTCCCCCAACTCACAGCCCCACCCAAATCACATCCAGGTGTATCCTCAGTGAGTCAGGTAGCCTAGACTCACACTGGAGGCAGCTGGCCTCGGTTTCTGGTGTGGCCTTTTGAGGTAACTATAAGCACAGCATCTGTGGATTGCATGCTGAATCTTAACAGGTGGCCCTGGAGGGGCACAGGCTTGGGCTAAGTTTGGCCTGCAGCTAAACCCTTCTCAGGACTGTGCCACTGGACACCTACTTCACAAATCCACGCTAATAAGACCGGGAAACTTAGGAGCTTTGCTTAATACATTGTAACAGACACAGAAAGACTGCCAAAATGGTAAGACAAAGAAGCAGAAAGCATATGAGAGAACAGAATAGACATCCAGATATAATGGAGTCAAGTAATCTAACAGATGCAGAGCTCAAAACATTGGTTATAAAGATGCTCAATGAACTTTTGGGAAGTGCAGATAAATTCAATGAGAACTTCAACAGAGATTAAAAAAAAAAAAAAAAACATAAAAATGGAAATGGAAATTATAAAAGGGAACCAGTCAGAAATGAAGAACACATTATCTGAGATGAGAAGTATATTAAATGGAATAAACAAAGGAATAAACAAAATGAATAAAGAAAAGATCAAATGACCTATCTAGAGGATGGGAAAGCCATGGACACGCAATCAGAACAGCAAAAGACAAGATGCCAAGGCTATAAAAATAATTTAAGGAGCACATGGGACACTATTAAGGGTCCAAATATCCATCTGATCGGTGTAACTGATGAAAATCAAGATGCTAAACAGCTGTTTGAAGAAATAATGAAGGAAAACTTCCCTAACCTGGTGAAGGAAATGAACATAAAACCCCAGGAAGCTCAGAGAACTCCAAAAACTAGGGATCCAAAGAGGTCTGCACCAAGACACATCATAATTAATATGCCAAAGGTTAAATACAAAGAGAAAATATTAAAAACAGCAAGAGAAAAACAGATAATTACTTATAAGGGAACACCCATAGGAGTGATAGCTGTTTTCTCAAAAGAAACTATGCAAGACAGAAAGGCTTGGCACAAAATATTCGACAGGAAGAAAATCCAGGATCGACAACCAAGGATATGTTATCCAGCAAAGCTATCATTTAGAGTCGAAGGATAAAGAGCTTCCCAGACAAAAATAGGCTAAAGGAATTTATCACTACCAAGCCAGTATTACAGGAAATATTGGAGAGGCTTCTTTAAGAATAAACATGTATCAAAAACAGGAAAAAAGAACGGTAACTACGTTTCTATTAAAAGAGAAAAGAATTAAGTGCTCCAACCAAAAGATAGAGTGGCTGAAAGGATAAGGAAACAAGACTGCTACATAAGCTGCCTACAAGAGACTAACTTCAGATTAAAGGACACACACAGACTAAAAAGAAGGGTATGGAAAAAGATATTGTTTTGATGGACATAGAAGGTATTTATGTCAGACAGAGAAAGATAAACATTATATGATTTCACTTATATGCAGAATCTAAGGAATAAAAAGAACAAACTAATCAAAAACAGACTCACAAATATATTGGACAATTTGGTGATGGACAGAGGGGAGGCTTTAGGGGACTGGGAGAATAAGGTGAAGGGTTAAAGTACAAATTAGTAGCTGATGGTCACAGAGATGGGGAGCACAGCATAGGAAATGCAATTAGCATTAATACATTGCAAATGGAGGGTCAGGGTAGGGAGGGAGCAATTGAGGGGATCGTTTTATGAACTATATAGATGTCTAACCAATGCACTGTATACTTGAAACTCATTAAAATAAATAAATTTAGAAAAAAGATTATAAGTGGAACTGGTTTGGGCAAAAAATCAGGAGTTCAGTTTTGAGTGTATTAAGTTTGAGATGCCTACTAGACATCACGTGAAGATCTAATAGGCAACTGGATATGAGTGTGGAGTTAAGGAATGGTTCAGATTAGAAACATAAATTTAGAGGCCATCATCTAATACAGGGGTTGGCAAACTAAGGCTCACAGGCCAAATCTGGTCCTCTATTTGTCTTTTAAGTAAAAGTTACTGGAACACAGTCATGTGCATTTGTTTACATATTGTCTCTGACTGCTTCCACACCTCATCAGCAGAGTTTAGTAGCTGCAGCAAACGCCATATGGCTTATAAAACCCCCCAAAATAAAATCATGTGAAATAGAAAATTGAACCCTTTACAGAAAAAGTTTGCCAAATTCTATCTAACAGAATTTAAAGCTCTAGATCACAAGATACCTTAGAGTAAGTGCAGACAGATAAAGACAGTCTCAAGAGCTGTGCCCTGGGACACTCCTAGGTCAAGAGGATGGGGAGAAATCAGCAAATGAGAGAAAGACCAGCCTCAGCAAAGTAGGAGAACCTAGAGAACAATGTCCTAAAAATTGAATGAGGAAAGTATTTCAAGAAGGAATTGTCATGCAACTATTACATCAACTAAGATGAAAACTGAGAATTATTTAGCAAAATGGAAGTCACTGGAAGCACGTTGGGGCCTGCAAGCCTAATTGAATGGTTCAAGAAAAACAGGAGTAGAGAAACATCTTCAAGCAAGCACAGATAACACTTTCAAGTTTTACTATTTTTTAAAAAATGAGGTGGTAGAGGAACATGGCCGGGGGGGGGGGGGTGGTCAACAGGTCACATGGCATGCCCTGAGCCACTCTGTGCAGAGCATCCAATGGGAAGTTACAATTAGAGAAAAGAAACCCATTCACACAGTAACAGAGAAAATACACACCAGCTACCTCATCATTCTGTCCAAAATATGAACAGAAAACCATGGATCACCAAGAACAAGATAAGCAGAAAAGAGAAATATGAGCTGCAGAAAAAACTAAGAAAGTAGATAACTAACAAAACCGAAAATGCAACTCATTAAGATATATTCTTAAATTATGAACGAGATGTCATAAAAATTAAGCAAAATGGCATTTTTGTAATTAAAAACATAATAGCTGACACAAAACATTCAAAAAAAGGTTTGGAATTAAAGTCCAAGAACACACAATTAAAGAAAAAGTTACAGAAAAAGTATGAGAGAAAAGGTTTGAGATACAGAAGAAGACCATCCAGAAGCTCCAACGTTCAATTATCAGGAGTCCCAGAAAGAAAGTACAGAAAAAATGGAAGGCAAAAAAATTTACCCAAGAAATATTAGCAGAATAAATGCACACAAGTCTTCAAAAAAACTTAAAGTGTCCAGCACAATGGCTAATAAAAGAGATCTAACCTAGCACTATCTCACAAAAATTCCAAACATCAAGGACAAAGAACTGATTGTAAAAGTTTCCAGAAACAAAATCAAGTCATCTACAAAGGAATGAGGGGATTAGACTTCTCATCAGCAATACTCCCTCCTGGAAGACAATGACGTGATGGCTTCAAAGTTTTAATGAAAAATTTTTTGACCTAGTCTTCTATACCCAGCCAAATATGAATCAACCAAATGTGAAAGCAGAATAAAGAATTTCAGATGGCACAGTTTTAAGAAGGAGGGCCATCTAACCCATACCAACTATGATGTGGGCAACAATATTAAGCCACTGAGATTTGAGGAATGTTTGTGTCAACTAATATAAGAAATCAGTAACTTGTATCTAACACTGATAAATTTAAAAACAGCTTAAGAAGGTTAAAGAAATAACTATCAGAGGAACTAAAATAGAAAGAGTTAAAAGAGGTTCTCTGGAGATTACTTTTCATTATGAATCTTTTGTATACCTGGATTTGTTACCATCTGCAAGGATTAATCTGATCTTTCAAAAACTTTTAAAACACTCATAAAAGAGGCTATAAATAGAATCTTCTATGAGTAACATTGAAAGAACTTTGTGGCTGCTCAGATGCTTTTTTTACATTTCTTCCTGTTTCCCACCTCTGTTGCTTAAAGTTGAATTTAATAATAAAAAAGTATAATTCAACAAAATACCCAAAGAGGGCAGTAAAAGTCTCTTTTGTACAGTACTATACAAAAATAAATGTAGTCTTAAAGACTAATAGTTTTTAGACTATTAGTGGAAAGAAAAGAGAAGACTGAATTTTTTCAATTCATTTTCATATCAGCTTTAGAATCTTTTCCTAGAAAGCACTAAATAGCTACAAACTTCATAACAAAGAAGTAGGCAGCATCTAGATACAATTAAAGAATGGAAAGCATCTCTCAGCTATACATATGTGATGTGTATGTACTTTAAACAGTATTCAGTGTCTACTGTTAACACTTGCTACACTATTAGAAATCAAAATATATTTCATTAGATGAGTGAAGTTGTGAAAGTCAGGCCCCATACTGGACACTAATACTGCCATTCTCTTTCCACTATCCCCTACCCTCTAGACAGTAATAATGGCCTTGGAACTTTCCATTCCACTGAGACAGAAACAAGTTTCACAACAAAAACTCCTCATGACAGTGCCCACCAGACACCTCCAATCAGCTGGAGTTGGGCACAAGAGTTAAAACCCATCTACCACCCCAGAAAGGAAAAATGGAAGCTGAGAAAAAGAAAAAAAGTAGATGAAAGAAGACTGGAAGACCAATTCATTGCTAAAGGATGTTTTCCAGAGCTTTTCTTGATCAGTAAGCCCAAGGATAAGTATTATAAAAAGTTCTTACCTTTGCTGTACCAGTCTGAGAACCATAGAAAATCTTCACTCCAGACACAAAGATCTCCTTTTTTTGAAGAGAGATATAACTATTTGTCATCAAATCCTGAGTTGTTTTAGGAACAGATTTCTCCTGTGAGTTCTTGTCCTTGAAGATAAACAACTGCACAAATACATCAAGTTTGAATCTTTTCCCTACTTCAGTAGGGATGTAAATCAGCACAGATACTGACCCATTTCATTATTCTATTCATCTTTCTGATTGTACTCCTCAAATACTAACCCCTTGGTATAATTAGGTCCTTTAAAGGCAAGACCCACATTTCTTAAAACCATAATGATTTCCATTATATATTATACAAATTGAAAGTAAGTGTTCAAGAATAAAACTATACATACTTTCATCCATAGTGTATTTGAGTGGGATTAGAAACTTATTTTCTGATTCGTAATTAGTGTAAAGAGAAGACTATTACCCCTTAAAAGTATGAAACAGATTTTTTTATAAAAGTTTGTTTTTCATTACAAAAATCTTCCTGTATCTTAAGAATGAAACACCCACATCTCAACAAAGGTAAATAAGTTAGTCCATAATAACTTAGCCTATAAAAACTGAGAATAAATTTTTTAGGCATTAAAAAAAAGTCTAGACATCAAACATAAAGTGATTTAAAGTTCCTTTTAGCTTTTCTGCATTCTTCTGAAGGCCTTAGAAAATCTACACTCTAAATTCTCTATTAAATCTGTTACTTTAAAATTCTCCTGTAAAAAAAAAAAATAACTCCACTTACCTGCTTCCTGATGGCAATCTGGAAACAAATCCAAAGGCTAATGCCAAAGGCAAAGCCCAAATATATATAAAACCTGTTTATCCATAATGATATTAAAGGTGAGAAGTCCCACGTAGCCAAAGGAGGATCTAAATTTAAAATGATACATATGTGTAATTTTACTTAAAGCTACAAAGATGTCCATCCTTATTTTAATGAAAAAATAAAACCAACCTCCATATTCAAGAAGGCTAAATCTATAAATATCAATTCTAGTAAAAATACACTACGTAGTAATGATAAATTATAATGATGATAACTTGTGTATATATGTGTGTCTGTGTGTGTATTTATACACACACACACACACACATAATGGATATATATGTGTACCTTTATTTGGATATAGCATTTGGAAGCAAGAGAACACAGTCAAAACGTTTTATGTGGAATTGACTTAATTTTGCTTTGTTATGCTTGCTCCATAAGAAAAGCTTAAAATAGTCTAATTTCATTTTTAAAGACCCATAGTTACTTGTAAAGGGCTCTTAAGTAATTATTCGCGCCCCAATTTCAAAAGGTGAAACCTAAAATGTAGGTTTCACAGGTGCTGCTTCACCCTGGAAAGATAGCTCCTCAATACATGTGGGTAAAGGGGGGGGGGGGCAGGGTGAGTTTTCTCTGCCTTTTACCTGAGGTTAGAAGTAAAAGGCAAAAGACACGTGCAACGATCTCTGAAGAGTCCTGAGAACGCCACTCCGCCGGGAGAGGGCCACAGAAAAACGGTTTCCTCCCTCCAGCCCCACGAACCTTACCAGCCAGAGCTCTTACCCATTCTCCTCGGAGCCCAGGCTCTGCAGCCTGACAGAAGACTAGGACCACGGCTCTAAAAATCCTGCCGCCTAGCCTGGGTAAGGGGAGACTGTCAGAAAGACCCCGCAACTAGTTAGCTGTATAGCCTGAGACTGCGGAGCTGGGGGCAGCCATGCCACTCTTAGGCTCGTCGGGATTCGCTCAGAGGGGGAAGGGGCGGGCCCACAAGTGAGCACCACAGAGAGCTCCCGGGTCCGCCGGCTGGAGTGCTCCCCTCCCCTCCGAGTTTGGCACAGAGAACGAAGGGGCGGGTCTGGAGAGAAGCACTGTCAAAACAGCAGAGGCATAGAAAAAAAAGGAGGGGGGGGTCGTTAGAATAGACTAAGGGCATCATCAACCAAATGCGATCTGTTGGCCCGTTTGGATCTCTGCTGAAACACGCCGATTGTGAAAGAGCATTACGTAGGGAAAATTTGATTATGGGCTATTAGATGGTATTAAGGAATTGTGGTTAATCATGTTGGGAGTTATTTTAGAAGGATAGACTGGAGTATTTAAAGCTAAAACCGTATGTTTTGCTTTAAAGTATTCCAACAAAAAATGAGGGAGAATGAAACAAGAATAACAGAATGTTAATAACTATTGAAGGGAGTCGGTGGGTACATGGGCGTTCGTTACACTTTATATCTGTTTTTATGTTAAAATTTTTCCGTAACAAAAGGTTAAAGTGGTTGTGGCCCTGAACTCGGTGGAACTATGAGTCGCTAGAGCTGTTTCCACCCGGTCTGCAAACATCAGCTCCACCAGCCAATCAAAGCTCTTTAGCTCATTGAACTTAAGTTACTTTTGGAAGAACGCCTGTCTTTTCGGGCACGGAACGATGGCGTAAAAGCCACAATGCGCAGGCGTCGTTGATCACTTTTCCCGGTTCGGTTCGCGTATCACCTGACGCCTGCGCAATAAATTAGTCGGGTGTGTACTGGCGGCCCGCTGGGCCGAGTTAGTCGCGGCGCCCGACATTCTACCGGTGTTACTGTGCCGCGCGCCACCGAGTCGTTACAGCGAGGCACAGGTGACCCTCAGGCCGGCGGCGTAGGTCTGTGAGCAACTACGATGTCGATCTTCACTCCCACCAACCAGATCCGCCTAACCAATGTGGCTGTAGTACGCATGAAGCGTGCCGGGAAGCGCTTCGAAATCGCCTGCTACAAAAACAAAGTCGTCGGCTGGCGGAGCGGCGTGTAAGTGACCCTCTCCCTCCCGGCGCTGGCCAGAGGCTGTATACCTCTGATGGTCAAATAAATAAGCCAAGCTGGGGTCTTGTGAGAGAAGGAAATGAAAATCTTATTCCTACTGTGAGCTTGAGAAGTCACTGTAAACCCAGCGTTCCGATTTGGATTAGTTTGGATTGGGTTGTTAGTTTGGGATTTGGTTTTGCTTTGATGCTGCCACAAAGGCTAGAACCAAGAAACTCCCACAATTATGGTCTTTTTGCCAGAATAATGATAAAGGCAAAAAGCCTAATTTTCCAAGTAAGTATAGTTATAGTACATGTGATGTCATAGATCTTAGCCCAGTAATTTCACTGAAGTGCGTAGTGTCTTCACTACTGCCATCTAGAGATCGGTATTCTGTGGCTTCAGCCGGACCCCGACATCCCCCTGACGTTTCACGCATCTTCCCACGATGTTTTTCTCCAATGAGTAAATGCGAATACAAATGCGGTTCTGAGGCTTCTGAAAATGTTTTCGTGCCACTGAGGGTCATTTCTGAGTATTTATTGTTTCTTGCTCTTTATATCATTGTCGTTTCGTATTAAATGTGAATGAATGGCCCAGTTTCAAGTGCATTCACTTAGGACTTTCCTCTCCTCACAAGGGAAAAAGACCTCGATGAAGTTCTACAGACCCACTCAGTGTTTGTAAATGTTTCTAAAGGTCAGGTTGCAAAAAAGGAAGATCTCATCAGTGCATTTGGAACAGATGACCAGACTGAAATCTGTAAGCAGGTGGGTTTTATCAGCTGCAGCATAACTGACCCTAATATCCATTTGTCATGTAAGTACTTAGATATATGTTAAACTTTTAAGTATTATTTTTTTTTGGAGTAACAGTTACCATGCAATAATTTGATCTGCACAAATTCACTTTAATAATTAAAAGTTGGACTTTTAAAAGGAAATATAGTTGACAAAACAATATTATATTAGTTTCAGGTGTGTAACAGTGACTCAACGTTTACATACCTTACAAAATGATCACAATAAGTCTATTAACCATCTATCACCATACATGGATGTTGTTTACCAAATCCTCCAGAAATTAAGTTTTCTACTAAAAAACTTAATTTTGTCCATTTATATAGTTTTAATATACCTAAAAATAGAATTTCAAGTATTTCATCATTTAGACTCTTTTCTAAGATTATCTTTTCCCCTCCTAATCCTAAATAAGTAAGATTCGAGAACACAAGATAATCCAGGGCATTCTTTAGGCAAAGCTCAAATGATTACCTACATTTCAGTAGCTGAAGAGAATGAAATTTAATTTTCTCCTCACTTATTCTTGTGGTTAGTTAACAAATAGTATGTAATAAAGACATTGCTTTCATAAATACATTGGGATTTTTTTTTAGATTTTAACTAAAGGGGAGGTTCAAGTATCAGATAAAGAACGGCACACACAGCTGGAGCAGATGTTTAGGGACATTGCAACTATTGTAGCCGACAAATGTGTGAACCCTGAAACGAAGAGACCATACACTGTTATCCTTATCGAGAGAGCAATGAAGGACATCCACTATTCAGTCAAAACCAACAAGAGTACCAAACAGCAGGTTAGTGGCTTTTAATGTCATTAGTGTAAAGTATCTCATGAAAGCCAGCTTTCTGTGAAGAAATTATTAAAATAATTGGTCTGTAATAATAAAATGATAGTACCTAGAAGCAAGTGGGTATGTTTTCAGGAGTGGGAGGTAGAGGAATTTTTTGAAACTAAAAATGAATATACATAGGATTCTTTCTATTCAAATCAAACCTTTAAAGCTAAAACTTGTGAGTGTTAAAGAGTCATTGTAACACCACTTTTTAGATTTTTTAAGTTTATATATAATTCATGTACCATAAAAGTCACCCTTTTAAAGTGTACAATTTGTTAGTATAGTCACAAAGTTTGGCAACCTTTCTTACTACCTAATTTGAGAACATTTTTATTACCCCAGAAAGAATCCCTGTACCCATTAGTCACTCCTCCTGGATATTTCATATAAATGGAATCATACAACATGTGGCCTTTTCAAGGTTCATCCATGTTGTAACATGTATCAGTACTTCATTCTTACTTCTTACATTGTTTTTGCAGGCAAGTATTAATGTTTTTATGACTAAATAATATCCCATTGTATGGAAATACCACATTTTATTCTTTCATTTGTCAGTTGATGGACATTTGGGTTTCCCCTTTTTAGCTACTATGAATCATGCTGCCATGAAATTCATTAAAAGTTTTTGTGTGGACATATGTTTTTATTTCTTCGGATCCAGGAATGGAATTGCTAGATCATATGCTAATTCCGTGTTTAACCTTTAGAGGCACTGCCAAATCATTTTCCAAAACAGCTGCACCTTTTTACATTTCCATAATCAATGTACAAGGCTTGCAATTTCTCCACATCCTCAACAGTGTTTGTTATTGTCTGCCTGTTCGGTTATAACCATCCTGGGGTTATCATTCAGGTTTTGATTTGCATTCCCTAATGATTAATGATTTGAGCTTATTTTCATATGCTTATTGTCGCTTTGTCTCTGGATAAATCACTATTCGGATCCTTTAACCACTTTAATTATTTGTCGTTTTATTACTGAGTTGTAAGAGTTCTGTGTGTATTCTGGATACTAGTACCTTATCAAATGTATGATTTGCTAATATTTCCCCCCATTCTGTTGGTTGTCTTTTCACTTTCTTTATAGTCTTTTGAAACAAAAGTTGTTAATCTTGAATTCTAGTTTACCTGTTTTTTCCTATGGTTGCTTATATTCATGTATTATCTAAGAAACCATTACCTAATCCAAACTTTTGTTTTGAATACCTTATAAGGCAGCAGAAGCAGCAAAGAAATTGCAAACGTTTTCAATTTTGTCTTGATAGGCTTTGGAAGTGATCAAACAGTTAAAAGAGAAAATGAAAATAGAACGTGCTCACATGAGACTTCGGTTCATTCTTCCAGTAAATGAAGGAAAAAAGCTGAAAGAAAAGCTCAAGCCACTGATCAAAGTTATAGAAAGTGAGGACTACAGTCAACAATTAGAAATTGTAAGATTAAAATATTCTTATTTCTTTGCCTTTGTGTTACCAAAATAGTTGATTCTCTAGTCATGAATGTGTAATGAACATTTAGAGAGTGTGAACAGTAAGACATTCCCAGAAACATCTTAACTAGAATTAGGTAAAAATGTTGAGGTCTAAGTAGAATTAAATTGTAATTAAGCATACTTATGATTTTTTTGTTTAGTTAAATTGGTCATGATAAAATCATGTTGGTCATGTGACAAGGCGTTAAACTCCTTGTTTAAAGACTTATCCAGATTTTAGATGAGAGAATGTATTTTACAGTGAGTTTATATTATGAGGAAATTGGAAATAAAATACTAAAAGTTGGTCAGCCTCATTTACAACAGAACATTTTAAAGAAGCAGCAAAAACATCAGGTCTTTGAATCCTTATCCCGTAGCTTGAGACGTAGCATCAACTTAGCTTTCTGCGAATTCATGTCTCTAGGCTTGCAGCTTCTTTAGAAATAAATGAACTCTAGAGGATTGTTGAGCATTCCACTTCAGATGTGAAACAACACATCTGACACCCTTTGGAATTGTATAATCTTTTCAAAACTTTATGCTTGGTTTCTATATAGGCCTTCAGGCTTCTTTCTCTGTTTTGGATGTGGTTAAAAAGAGGTGATTTCATTGAGCTATAAAATGTTACATTAAGTTTTTGTATGAAAAGGACCAGAGTCTTCTAATCCAACCACTTTGACTTAGAGCTGAGGAATCGGAATTAGTTTTTAAACAAGGAAGTTAATGCCTTGTCACTGGAGCCTGCATGCATACTTAATGGCAGAGGCTGGACCAGAATCCAGTCTGCTGCCCGATGCATCGTCCTCTCTATTGCACTGTAGAGTTGTAGTAGTAGAGACATCTGGAAAGAATTGTGTATTTGTCTTAGCGGAAGTTAAAGCTGTATTCATTCTGTTGTATTGCTCATCTTCAGGTGGTAAACAGCTGTGTTAAATGTTTCAGGTGTGCCTAATTGACCCAGGCTGCTTCAGAGAAATTGATGAGCTAATAAAAAAGGAGACAAAAGGCAAAGGTTCTTTGGAAGTGCTCAATTTGAAAGATGTGGAAGAAGGTGATGAGAAATTTGAATGACATTCATCAATCTCTTCAGCTTTAAAACACTTAAACATTTTTGTTTCACACAGTCCTGTTTTCTTTCTGTGGTCTGCCAAATACTTGCTCAAACTATTCGATGTTTTCCTTCTTTGTGTTAAACATGTACACACAAAAAAAATCTTTCCTAAATAAGTATTCTAATGTGGGGTTAATTTAGTTTTATTTATAAATTGGGGTTTTAGGTAAAAATGAAAAATTCAAAATACAAACTCCAGAGTAGTATTTTACTGCTTTCTTATGCCTTTGTAGCTTTCCAAGGTGAAAGTAATTTGAGGCAGCTCTTATTGATAAAAAGTTAAATTTTGTACATTATAAGATTAATTTGGCGAGGATATGTCTATATGACAAAAAGGGAGTATTTGCTGAAAAAGAAAACAATGTCTTATTTCTACTTAATGAAATACATGTATAGGGGTAACTATATTGTGGCCTAATATAAAGCTTGAATGATGACTTTATGATTATCTGAAAAATAGATATGATAACTGTGCAGGACTTAAATTTTTATCGAACATGCTGCCATAACCTAGATTTTTCTTGGTGAAAAAAAGTCATTTATTTCTAATTCTTAAAGTTTATAAATGTATGCTAATATAGCTAAAATTGTATGTAATCAATAAAACCACTCTTTATTTTTACTAAACTGTGTTTCTAGACAGCTTCCTTACTCCCTTTTTTTTCTTTCTGCCTCTTATCTGGTAGGGTCGGAGAGCTGTTAGCAATATTAAATAAGTCAGTATGAGCTGTGCTTAAAACAGTTCTCCTAAACACCTGATAAATCTTAGCTGATATTATTTGAGATGTAATTGAATTTAATTATTTTAGTACTAACACTTAACAATGTACAAGTTTTTAAAAATCTACTTATCCTCAAAAGAGATATTCTGGAATATAAATTCAGGTATATTCACAAAAATATACATATTTTGTGGACAGAAGGTTTTAACTTAAAAGAGTTCTTGACTTGAACAGGCCCTTAAAGCATACAGACTTCACTGCCAAGCCAGGTTCTCAGAAATGTCTCATTTAAAATAACTTCAATTGAAATTACAAAGTCAAAATTTTTTCTTATGTCCAAAGGAATATTCTTGTTTGATAACATGGGGACACACTTTCTGTTAATGTTGAAATTGAACTACTGTTTTGATATAGTCCTTGAGACCTCGCTGATATTTTATTAGTATAATGTTTACTTGAAGTCCCTGGAAATAATTTTAACCAATAAAATTTATACTTTAATTTATTCCTGCTTAAACAGTTAAAGCGGTGTTTCAAGTCAAAAGTCATAGTTGCTGAAAATGTTTAATTACAGCCTCTTGAGTACGAAAAGATAACAGTTACTTCAAGACTACCATTAAGTTTTTTTTATTCCCATTTTTTCCTCTACAACACTAGAGCTTCAATAAAAGTCAGATGTAGATCACATCTGAGTCATTGTTCTGGCCTATAAAAAAAATAAATGTTTACTAATTTCATTACTCAAAAGTAATTAAAACTTTTGGTTTGTGATCATCTTCCCAGTATCACTGCTATAACAAATTATGTTAAGGATTGACCTGTTTATTTTGCTTTTTCAATGCAAGCTGTATTTTGTACATTTGATCAGAAACACGTTTCAAAATTAGCCCTATTCTGTTAGCACAACACTTTTCTGTGCATCTTCCCTTGTATCCATACACAACTATGTGTTCCAGCGTATGGAACCTAATACCACTTTGAAATTCTCTCATAGGCCTTGATTTCACCCTACCTGTGTAATAAGAGAGCTGCTTAACTGTCTGGCATGCTAGATTGTGAGCTCCTCAAGGGCAGATTTTCCATTTGTGTATATCCCACCATGGTTTGGACCTAATAGATGTGGAACAAATGTCTGTAGAGTAATAAGTGTGCTATCTCAATGAAGACCCATGCCCCCGAAGTGAGGATAGGTGATGACAAATTTGATTGATGGCTTTTTCAAATTCATCATTAAAGATAAGTAGAGTTTTCATTAGCCAAGCGAGAGCTTCCCACCCTTCATACACATGCATGATGGTTTGCCTCTTGGTGGTTTCTGGTCTGCACAGATCCCTCAGCCCTCAGGGTATTTGTCTCTTTTTAAGTTTGTGTGTGTGTGTGTGTGTGTGTGTGTGTGTGTGTGTGTGTGTGTATCTGCTCTTATATTATTGAAATTCAAGGTATTGATTATTTAAAAGTATTGTTCTGCTCAATGAAGGTGGTTTATGAATAGTTTGCCACTAATAGCATTTAAGAGGTGAGATGACAAAGGCCATCGATTTTCATCTCCACATGTGTATATCCATGATCATACCTACTAAATAAGAGTATAAATAAAATTTTGTAGCATCGACAATTCTTCTGAGCTGAAAGTATAATCTTGGCCTATATCTTCTTCAGCTTAGCTATTCCAGCTTCTACCCAGGAATAATTTCACAACACTCTGGGTATACGTGGTCGAATTGCTGAGGGCCCTTTCCAAACACCCTGGAAAGAGTCATCAGTTTCACCAAACTCCTAGTTGAATTTCTATAGATTTTCAGTTGGCAGATAATAGAGATATATGGGTTGAGGAATTGAAGAAAGTCATTTTTAGTGCAGAGAGGAGTGGATCTGTCCCCTACTTTCAATATCATTTATATCTCAGGAGATTTTTCTGTCTGATGAGCAACTTAAATGCCAAAAGATTCATGAGTGGCACTCTTGTGATGGACAAGCATAATTGGCATGCTTTTCAAGGGCAAAGAACCACAAACATTTATCAGTGTCATGTGGAGATAGAAAGGATCAAGGTGAGGGAGCTTGTATATAACTAAGGTAAAATAGTTTGTGGATTTAAAGTTAAAACTGCAGATTATAGAAAGTTTTGACATACACTGGCATGAAGGGGTAAGAAGAAAGCCTTTCTTAATGAAATTTGTATAGAGATAATTGTGTAATGCCTGAATGATAACTGCCTGATTTCCTCAGAGACATGATTGTTCAGTAAATTTATAGAACATGTGATAATTAAAGTTTAATAATAGTGTAAAATATTTTAAAAAGGACTTTGCAGTTGTGATTTTGCTTTGAAGTAAAAAACAGTTAAAAGATGTTATAACTATGTAAATAAAATTGTTACCAAATCAAGCAAAAGTAGCTAAAAGGATCTTTTCCAAATATGGAGGGTATAACTTGAAATATTTGTGAAACTCACTTCAGGGGCCCCTCTAAGGAAGACTGACATCTTCCAGAGCAGTGGGAACCAGGTACAAAGAGACTGTTGTGACAAATCAGGAAAGCTGAATGAGCATTTGGTATTAAATGGCCATGGATGGAGAAGACAAACTGCTTTCAAATATTAACACCCAATCCGAAGTCACAAGGGCAGTCAATCACAAGTACTGCTGCTTCTCATTGGGGCAACTTTACATAGGATCAGAGGTTTATTTACAATAGTTTACAGTTGACTAGAGAAGTTAGCTAGTTCTTAATGTTTACCCCCAAACACCAAAATCCTCATTCTCAATAATACTTCCAAAGTTTGTGTTTATGAAAGCAATAGCATAAGAACTTTAAATAAAATGTTTAGCATAGAAGTTTTTATAAATGTTTAAAATTTTTTTTATAAAAGGATTGCTCCACACAACTTCCTGCTAAGGCAACTCTAAAATTGCTATCAAAGTCACTGAGGCTGACATTAAGAGTCTGGAAGAAGTTCTGCATAAGGATCACCCAGACAATTTTGGTAAAGATTACTCAAGAGGAAATTGTCTTACCAAATAAACGTTCTGTAAAGCTGCAGTGATCAAGGCAATATAGAATTGGCCCAAAATAGATAAATCAATGTAACAGAACAGAGCCCAGAAGTGTGAGCCCAAGACCCAAAATATGAAAATGTAATACATCATAAAATGCAGCTCTGGTAGGCAGAATAATATCCCCACCCACACAACCAACCAACCAAAAAAGATGTCTATGCCCTCATCTCTGGAACCTGTGTATATTTCCTTATGTGGCTAAAGAAATTTTGCAGATGGCTTTAAGATTACCTTAAAATAGGGAGATTATCCTGATTATCCAGGTGGTCCCAGTGTAATCATATGAGCCCTTATAAAAGCACAAGAGAAGCAGAATGACTGGTTCAGAGATATAATGGGAAAAGGAGCAGAAGAGATTTGAAGTGTGAGAGGTATTTAACCCATCTTTGCTGGCATTGAGGATGGAGGAATGGGACCGTGAGCCAAAAGCCTCCAAAGCTACAAATGACCCTCAGCTGACAGTCATCTGGGAAATGGGGACCTGAAAAGAACTAAATACTGCCAACAACCTGAAAGTAAAAACAGAGATTCTCCCGTAGAGCTCCAGGATGGAACACGACCCTGCCAACCCTTTAACAAACCCAGTGAGACTGCACTGGGCTTCTGATATATAGAACTGTAAGGTAATACATTTGTGAGTTTCAGATGGCTAAGTTTGTGGTAATTTGTTATGACAGAAGAATGGTTGATTTGCTAAATGACATTTGTATAATCAGCCATGTATCTAACAAAGTTAGACTCCTACATCATAACAGAAAATAATTAATCTTACATGAATTATAGAACACCGTAAAAATAAAATAGGAAAGTGTTGGAAATAGTAACAATAAAAGACTTTCTTAAGAAAAACAGGCATCTAGAAATTATAAAGGAAAGTACTAAGGGATTTAACTACATATAAAGGTGAAATTTCTGAATGACAAAAGACACTAAGAAAGTTTAAAGAAAATGTGATTGAAAGAAAACATACAACATGTCAGGTGAAATGCCAACAAATTAGACAAACAGATAAAAGATGTTCCCAAGCTCTAGAAATATGGATGCATTAATTTTAAAGTAAATGTAAAATGAAATAACTCCCCTCAGAGAAATGCAAAATAATGAGAAATCATTTTCTATTTATCACATTGAAGAAAAGATAAAAGATTAATTCAACATTGACAAGGATTTGGAGGAACAGGAGCTTTCACGCATTTACTGTTGGAAGCCTAAATTGCTACAACCTTTTAGGAAGACAATCTGGTAGTATCTTCTTTTGATAGAGCAATCTTACATTTAGGTGTCTGTCCTCCAGAAATAGAATTATTCAAATTCTAAGGATATATGTACAATATTTTCTGCTTAGAAGAACTGAAAATAATTATGAATAGCAAATAGTTAAATAAATTGATACCTCTTTATTGTGAAATAATAAGTGGTTACTTTTACAAATGGGGCATATCTACCTCCATGTCCTGTGTCCCGTTAACCTAAAAATAAAGACCTTTCAAAGTGACAGGCAATAAGCATTTATTTACTATCAAAGAATAGCTATTAAGGACATACCGATTCAGGCAGAAGCCCAAATAGTGTTTCAATTAGGAGACAAAGGTAATGGGTATTTATGAGAAAGGGAAGGGCAACAATTACATCAACAGAAGGAAGGCATTACGAGTGGTACAAATAAGCTGACAGTGATGTTAATTTTAAATAATGTGTTTTTATTTTATTTTGTTATTTCAAGTATACAGTACCTTGGTTAGATATTTATATAGTTTTATAAAACAATCCCCCTAATTACCCTTTCCTCTGGCTCTTCACCTCGTCATCACCTTAATGCTAATGTATTTAATTTTCGGTCTGGTAGTCATAATATCTGCTTTCTTGTTATCTTTGCAAACAGTTCCTTGGGAAACAAGATTGCTTTTATCCCAATCCAAAGGTTATTTTGCCCTGATTTAACCTATCAAAGGTTTGAGACATAAGACATGCAAGGCAGTTCCTCTGGCCATGACAGCTCCAGCTCCATTTTAATGTTTCTCCCCTTTTTGGATATACTTTTTGCCCCAACAATTGCACTTCAGGCTATTTATCCAGAGAAAAACAAAACAATAATTCATAAAGATCTATGCACCCCAATATTCATGGCAGCACAATTTACAATAGCTAAGATATGGAAGCAACCTAAATGCCATCAACAGAAAATTGGATAAAGAAGTTATGGTTCATTTATACAATGGAATATTACTCAGCCATTAAAAAAAAAGAAATCCTACCATTTGCAACGACATGGGTAGACCTAGAGGTTATTATGCTGAGAGAAATAAGACAGAGAAAGATAAATACCATATGATTTCACTTATATGTGGAACCTAAGGAACAAAAAGAACAAACTAATCAAAAACAGACTCACAAATATAGAGGACAATTTGGTGACAGACAGACGGGCGGGAGGTTTGGGAGGCTGAGAGAATGGAGTGAAGGGTTAAGTACAGATTAGTAGTTGATAAATAGTCACAAGGATGGGCTGCAACACTGGCTCTGCCTGATTTAATTGATCCGACATGGAGAAGAAGAAGAATAGTGGGAGTCCGGAAAAGGGCATGTGGCTCTGATGATGATAATGGGAGTTGCATTTATTGGAAGGGGGTGGGGATGGGGAGAGACACAGTTCTACAGTTGTCAGGACTGGACAGTTTAAAAATCACATATCTAGAAAATGATCACCACAGTAAGGATAAGTGATATTGGAACAGGTTTTACAGAAAGAAAATTGTACAGTGAGGAAGGGGAAGGAGAAGCGTATGTAGTGTGAAAAGGTAAGACTATATAGCGTGAAAGGCCTGCTGGCAGTTCCCAGCCTTTAATCCATAGGTTCCCTATGGTTCTAGCCATAGGGAATGAACGATTTTTTTTGTGTATTGCAGCCACTTAAAGACTGTTTTCCCTGTTTCCCCTTTACAGGTGTGGGAAATGGGTTGTTAGCAATCCCAGCAGAAATCTTTTATTTTGCAGGTGTCCTCAGTGGCTAGCTACAGAGCTGACCAGCATATTGCAGTCTCTGAATATAGCTTAATTTAACATTTTAGTTCTCTTTCCTCCTCCCTATCTATTTGAATATGGTTAGTATTCATAGCCCTTCCTGCCCTGAGCCCCAAGACTTCAGAGGGCAGCTCCTAACAGGTTTATTGCATGATGAATGGCTTTTGCAAAGATACCTCTCTCTTTTGATCTCTAAGGAAGGTCTCTTTAAGTCTATATATCCCACATCCAACTTCACAGATCCTTTTTTAAACCTGAAGTCTGTAACATCATTTGGAGTTAAAAGGTATTGAGGGTTATTGTACAAGGGCTAAAAAAGATAAAGAACAATAAAAATAAATAAATAAATAAAAAATAAATAAATAACCAATTTTAGTTCGCCGAACAATGGAATTTTACCTATATTCATTCCTCTTTCCTTCTGAGTATTTGGTGGGATTTATAAATTCAGTTATTCTATAAACTATAAAAGAAAGGGTGTGCACTATAGAATTAGAAAATCATGATTTTAATCCCAGCTCTGCCAGTTAACAGCTATATGACCTTGGGCAAATCACTTAACCTCTCTGGCTTTTATTTTCTCATCAGTCAAATAGAGCTGATAGTGTATACAAAACCTAAACTTATCTGCACATGCACAGTAAATTTTTGTTAATATTATTTCAGAGTTTGGTGATTTATGTCCACACCCACAGAACAAACTGTTGGCTGAGCAAGAAAAACTTCACTGTCCTCAGCGGCAGAACATGGTATCAGGGGCCAAGCTCTAACAGCTGTGGCACTCAAGACAAGGTTGTCACTCTCTGACATTCAGTTTCCTCACCTTTAAAATGGAGGTAATACCCTATCTATATTGCAGGGTAAGGTAGAAATGACATCATTTCTTAACAGGATATCAAAATCAGATTCCTAATATCTTCAAAATTGTTCATTCTAAAGAGAAATGCTGACTATCCACAGAGGATGCCATCCATGCAGGATGCATAACAGGCAGAAGTTAAAGCCAGGACTTACAAAACTTTGAGGTGTGTCCCTTGGGACTTTAAGGACACAGACCCTGATGCCTTCCTCCTGTCTGGAAAAGTCTAAAGGTGAAAAGCTGAGAGCAGAGCAGAGAAAACTTCAGTAGAGCAAGGTATTCTTCCACTTGGGGTGGGGCAAGGGTGGATGGTCCCTTGGGCCAGAGTGAACACCAAGGAAGGTAGTTGACCCAAACCATCTGCAAAGGACCCCAGCAAGGACTAGGTACCCCCAACTTCCAGAAATAGAAGCTGAGAAGGAAGTTGTACTCTGCCAGGAAACCACGCATTAGGAGCTGCCATAGGGTGGTCAACAACAACAACAACAACAAAAAACCACAAAAGCACCCACAAAGCCACAAGCCAAAACTTGGGCATCTACCACAAGCAGACGATACCTAGGTCATATAACAACTGCACCAGTCAAGTAAAACCTCTTCACCTCCCTATAAAATTCTTACTTCCATTCCTTCCCCTCAGTAGAACAGGTAGACGCAGTTGCCATCACAACCACTGCTGGCCTCTGGGTCTGGATCGGGGGGATCCATGGAAAAGAGGAGGAGCTGTCAAGTGCCTTATTTCCTTGTTTCTGAAACAAGTGGAGATCAAATATCACCAACCTCACGGAGATGAGGACTAATTGAGGTCATATATACAATGTGCTTAAAACAGTGCCTGAAATAAGCCTGGGACCCAGGTCAGAATACCAAGCCCACCATCTGGGTCATAGTTCAGAGCTTCCACGTGGCTCTTTCAGCTTCTCTGTTTTTCTGTAGTTCTTGTCTCAGAAGTTCAGCAACCTCGGTTCTGTTCAGACAAGATCCCTGAATTGAAGCAGTAACACAGCCTAGCTATTCCTGCTCGGAGGGGCCTCCTCTCAGGTTCACTGGCCCTGTACCTACTGAACACGGCAGTCTTCTCATCCTGGCCTAGAGCCTCAATGTATCCAGAACACAGGCCCACAGCAGACAGGGTCACCCTTGGTTTGGCCTCACTTTCTTTCCAACTCCTCCACTCCCCACTTCCCCATGAGTAGGACCCCACAGGCCTTCAAGGCTCCTCAGCCCAGATAACTTCCCACTCCTATCCTTTGGAGACTAGTGTGGCATGCTTTAAGATGTCAAATCTACATTAATACAGCTAATGAACCAAAGTATTCCAAAGGCTTGGCCTGAGTTTTTCAATCTGGTTAGTTGGAGGGTAATGCTGAGACCAGGTCTCTACTCTTAACCAACCACTCCTCAGATCAATGTTTGATAAAGCGTAATTAAGAATCAGGAATCCCCACAGACACTATGAAAGCAACAACAGTAACAGCAGCAGCAACTCATATCCCCAGGCAAAGGGAATGAACACTGAGAATCAAATACCAGTTCATCCCATTATAGGTGTGTTACACAAAGTCAAGAATGACATGGTTTAGGGACTCTTCAGATTAAAGAAGTTGATAGAGACAGGACAACTGGACGCAATGCATGATGGCAGATTGAATCCTAAGACAAAAGCTATAAACAACATTACTGGGCCATCTTACAGAATGACTATGGGCAATAGATTAGATAGCAGTATCTATGTCATATTTTGTATCAATGTCATATTTCCTGATTCTAAGCATCATACTGTAATTATGTAAAACAATGCCCTTATTCTTAGGAAATAGTCACAGAAATATTTAAGAGCAAAGGGAGATGATATTGCCAGTTATTCAAATGTTTCATTAAAAAGTGTGCACTACAGAGAGAGAGAGAGAGAGAGCACGCGCGCGCAAATGGGGCAAAGGTAAACAATGGTGACTCTGGGCCAAAGATATATGGGAGTTCTTTGTGCTATCTTACCGTTTTTCTTTTTCCTTTTTTCCTTTCTTTTCTTTTCTTTTCTTTTCTTTTCTTTTCTTTCCTTCTTTCTTTTTTTTCTTTTTTTCCCTTTTTTTTCTTTTAGTTAATTTGAAAGTATTTCAAAAGAGAAAGCCACAGAAAAGCATGGAACCTTGAATAAATTTTCTAAGGCCAGTAGGAGCCCCACCTTACAGATGTCACCATGCTCTCAGGTGAGATGGGCTGCAGAATATTCCACCTCACAGGACTTCTTGAGCTTCACTCTCCTGCAGCTTCAGGCATAGGTGACAATCAGGGCAGTAGCCAAGAGGCCTCACCTCTCACCTACGGTCAGACCCTTGACCAGGGTCATCAGTGTGCTCTGAGTTCCTACAGTTTCTGCTCCACCAGCCCCTCCAGCTCCTTGAGTGAGAAGCTCCAGGAGCCATGGCTTCTGCTTAGCCTCCACCACACTCTGCACGAGTAGTGATTCCTTCTCCTGGGAGTGCAGCTGGGGATAATGGACCTGATGTATATCCAGAGCATCCCAGGTGACAGAACACAGAAAGCTACATAGACGATCCCCTAGAGGGGATAAAGGCCTTTCTCTACCTCAGTGGTTTTAGAAATAGGATCCCCAGACTAGCAACAGCAGGATCACCTGGAAACTTGCTAGACATGCACGTTCTTAGACCCCTCCCCAGATTACCTGAATCAGAAATTCTAGGAGAGGGGTCAGGCGCTGTGTTTTACCAGCCCTCCTGGGCATTCTGATGCACTCAAGTTCAGGAGCCACTACTCCACTAAATGCAGGCTGTGTTAAAGGAAACAAAATTTGACCCTATATTCTGTCAATTTCTTTAAGTATGAAGAGAAGGAAAGCCCAGAAATACTTGAACTTCTCTAGGGAGTCCCCTGTGAATAGTGATTGGGTAAAGCAGGGAGAGGAGGTTAGGAGGGAAAAGAGGTGTAGAGAGAGGGGCGTTGTCTCCCTCCTCTGCTTCCACACAGACAGGGAAGTTTCATTTTCTCCCCAGAGAAAAGTGGTGGAGGGACATTCTTGCTCATTTCTCCCCAGGGGGATGAGGGAACACCTGACTGGTGAGTTCAGCCTCTTTCTGGGTGTCCTTTTATTCAGATCTACCTGCCCACTGACCAGTACATTACTTGGGAGTCATGCACGTGACAAGCTTAGCTGGTCTAAGGCTGACCAAGGCTGGAGAGACTATAACTCAGAAAAAGTTGAAGAGCCAAGCTAAGCTGTGTCCTCAACCATTGCCTCTCTCAGGTTACGAAGCCAATTTTTTATCTCAGGGTCTACCTATTAGTTGGTTCTAAACTTTAGAGGCAGAAGAGAAAAAATTTTATTAGGTACATAAAACCCACCGAGGAGGCAAAGAGGATGACTGAGAGCAGTTTTAACAAGTTCTCTTTGGAAGAAATAGTAGAAGCAGAAAGCTTTGTTTCTGCAGTCCTGCCTCATTACAGGAGAGAAGAGGGTGAGATGCAGGTGTTTGGGGGTAATGCTAAGAATACTGGGTCACATGCCCAGCCATAATCTTCCATGGCTTTTTTCATATGTGTGGGAAAATATACATAACATAAAATTTATCATTTGACTATTTTAAAGTGCGCAATTCAGTGACATTAAGTACATTCACTATGTTGTGCAACCATCGCCACTAATTCCAGAAATGTTCATCTTCCCAAAAGGAAACTCCATACTCATTAGCAATCCCCCATCTTCCACCACCCTCAGTCCCTAGAAACTACTAATCGACTTTCTGTCTCTATGTATTTGCCTATTACAGATTTTTCATGTAAATGTAATCGTATAATATGTGGCTTTTTGTATTTGGTTTCTTTCATTTAGCTTACTGTTTCAAAGTTCATCCTGTTGGTCCATGTATCAGCACTTCATTCCTTTTTATGGCTGAATAATCTTCTACTGTATGGATTTACCACCTTTTGTTTATCTATTCATAAGCAGATGGACATCTAGATTATTTCCACATTTTGGCTATTGTGAGTAGTGCTGACATGAAATTTCATGTACCAGTTTTTTTTTTACCACCTGTTTTCAAATCTTTTGGATATATACCTAAGAATGGAATTGTTGGGTATAATGGGATGAATTGTGTCCCTCATCAAAATGCATATGCTGAAGCCCTAACCCCTTAGTACCTTATTAGAATGTGACTGTATTTGGAAACAGTCTTTAAAGATGTAAATAAATTAAAATGAGGTCATTTGGGTGAGCAAAATAACCAGTGAACTTATAAGAAGAGGAAATTTGAACACAATCATCTATACAAGAAAGACCACATAAGGACACAGGAACCAGATAGCCATCTATAAGCCAAAAAAAGGCCTCAGAAAAAACCAACCCTGACAACACTTTGATCTCAGAATCTAGTCTCCAGGCTATGAGAAAATAAATTTCTGTTGTTTAAGCCACCAAGTCTGTGGTACTTTGTTATGGCAGCCTAAGCTGCCTAATATACTGGATCATGTGATTATTCCATGTTTAACTCACTGAGGAAGTGCCAGATCCCGCCCACTTTTTTTTGCCTTGTTGATGGCTTTTTTGTGTTTTGTTTTTTTATTTTTTGTTTGCTGAAGCTTTTTAGTTGGATATGGTTCCATTCATCTATTTTTGCTTTTACTTCTCTTGCCTTTGAAGTCAAATCATAAAATCCTCTCTAAATCTAAGGTCCATGAGTTTAGTACCTATGTTTTCTTCGATGCAATTTATTGTTTCAGGTCCTATATTCAGATCCTTTACCCATTTTGAGTTAATTTTCATATGTGGTGACAGATAGCAGACTAGTTTTATTCTTTTGCATGTAGCTTTCTAATTTTTTCTGCACCATTTTCTGAAGAGGCTTTCTCCATTGTATGTTTTTGTTTTTGTCTCCTTTGTCAAAAATTATTTGCCCATATACATGTGGGTTTCTGGGTTCTCAATCCTGTTTTATTGGTCTGTGTGTCTGTTTTTCTGCCAATACCATGCTATTTTTATTACTGTTGCTTTATAGTATAATTTGAAGCTAGGTAGTGTGATACCTTCAGCCTTGTTCTTTTTTCTCAGGATAGCTTTGTCTATAGGTGTTTTTTGTGCTTCCACACAAATCTGATGATTTTTTTGTTCTATTTAAAAAAAAAAAAAAACGCCGTTGAGATTTTAATGGGGATTACATGAAATCTGTTTATTGCTTTGGATAATATGGCCATTTTAACTATGTTGATTTGCTAATCCACAAATATAAAAAATCTTTTCATTTCTTTGTGTCTTCTTTAATCTCTTTTAACAATGTCTTGTAGTTGTCAGAGCATAAGTCCTTCACATGTTTTGTTAAGTTTATTTATAAATATTTTATTCTTTTTTGTTGCAATTACAAAAGGAATTTTTTTCATTTCTTTTTCTGAAATTTCATTATTAATACACAGGAATGCAATGAATTTTTGCATATTATTTTAGTATCCTGCAAGTTTACTGGTTTTTGTTGCTAATAATTTTTTTGGTGAAGCCTTTAGGGTTTCTCATATTTAAAAATCATGTCATCTGCAAAAACCGACAATTTAACTTCTTCATTCTCAATCCGGATGCCTTTTATTTCTTTCTCTTGCCTGATTGCTCTAGCTAGGACATCCAATACTATAAAATTAGAGTGTTGAGAGTGGACAGCCTTGTCTTATTTCTGATCTTACAGGAAAAGTTTTCAGTTTTTCATCATTAAGTATGATATTAACATTGGGTTTGTCATATATGGCCTTTATTATGTTGAGGTACTGTCCTTCTATATCCATTTTATTAAATATTTTAACCATAAATGGATACTGTATCTTGTCAGACAATTTCCTGCATCTATTGATATGATCATATGATTTTTACCCTTTGTTTTGTTTATGTGATCTATCACATTTATTGATTTGTATACATTGCACCATCCTTGCACTCCTAGAATACAACCACTCGAACTTGATGTATTGTCTTCTTAATGTATTGTTGTATTTGATTTGCTAGTATTTTGTTTAGGATTTTTTGCATCTGTATTAAATGTTTGGTAGAATTCACTAGTGAAGCTATCTAGTCCTGGACTTTTACTTTGGGGAAGGTTTTCGATGGTTGTTTCAATTTCCTTACTTTTTGATCAGTCTATTTGGATTTTTCAGCTCTTCATGACTCAATCTGGGAAGGCTGTAGATTTCTAAGAATTTGTCCATTTCTTCTAGGTTATTGAATTTGGTGGCATATAGTCTTTCATAGTATTCTTGTATGATCCTTTGTGTATCTGTCATAACTTCTCCTCTTTCATTTTTTATTTTATTTGTGTCTTTTCTCTTTTTTCCTTAGAGAGTCCAACCAGGGGTTTGTCCATTTTATTGATCTTTTCGAAGAAACAGTTCTTTGTTACATTAATTGTTTTTGTTTTCTTTTTGTCCTCTATCTCATTTAATTCTGCTCTGATTTTTATTTCCTTTCTTCAGCTGACATTGGGGATCATTTGTTTTTATTCTTCTAATTTTTTAAGATGTAATATTAGGTTGTTTATTTGGGGCTAGGATAAATGAGTGTCTGTTCGCTTCTTGGATTTGAGGATTTAGTTCTTTCCATAGGTTTGGGAAGTTATCATCAATTATTTGTTTAATTAGACTCTGTGTTCCCTTCTCTCTCTCTCTTCTCCTTTTAGTATACCTATTATTCTCACATTGCTATTTCTGATGGAGTCAGTTAGTTCTTGTAGTTCTTCCATTCTTCTTCCATCTGCATCATTTCTAGATTGCTCTCTTTGATATCACTAATTCTTTCCTCCATCTGATCAGCTCTATTTCCTAAGCTTTCTAGTTCATTCTTCATCTCTTTTATTGAGTTCTTCGGCTCCAAAATTTCTATTTGTTTTTTTTAAAGTTTCAGTATCTTTGATAAAGTATTCCTTTTGTTCATTGATTTTATTTCTGAACTTATTAAACAGATGATCTGAATTTTTCTGCATCTCGTTGAGTTTTTCAGAATTGTGATCTTTAATTTTCTGTCATTTAGATCACATTTCTATGTCTTAAGTTTATTTTCTGAAAATGTTTCATTTTATTACTGAGTCTTGTTACCTTTGTTATTCATGATATATGGTGGATTGTTTCTGTGCCCGGGCATTTATGGGAATAAGCTCTGCTTTTTAAAAACTTTATTATTATTAACAGTGATGCCTCTTCAGCAGGTTGATAAGAAGAGATTTTTCTTTTGTTTTCCAGTAGGTGGCGCACAAGCTTCCTGTATTGCTTGGGTCTCCTGACTTCTGCTGGGTAAAAAAATACCCTTTATTCCCTGGGGAAGTGGGTGTCTCCCTTGTGACCAGGTCGCCTCAGTACCAGGGCTCTCCCTGCCATGGGAGAAGGTGGTGGACAGGGAGTTTCAAGCCCCTGAAGAGCCCCTGAATTTCCAATGCTGTCTCAGCAGCCAGATGCAGTGCTGTGGTGCTTGAGAATTCCCAGGTGCCTTTGCTAGAATCAACCTCAGTAGGTAGGAGTGGGATGGAGTGGAAGAGGCTGCTGGTGTGTTTGCGGCTTTTCCTCCCAGTAATAGCAACTTCCAGACCTCAGCTGCCTCACCACTGTCATTGGGATTAGCTGCAGTGTGTGTCTGCCACTCAGGAGCGGACTCCCAATTCTTGGGGCCACAGACACTGCTACAGTTTCTTCTGGGGTCTGTTAGCTCTGGACGGAGATGGCCAGGCTCTGTGACTTTGCTTTCTGCCTGGCAAAGGTGGCTGCTAGAACACAGCTATCACGCTTCTGTATTTTGTCTCTATCTTGATCACTAGATTTCATGGTAATATATGCTGATCTCTCAGGCGGGAATGCTTGGGACTACAGAGAGTCCACTCTGCAACCTGATTCCTCCCCTCTCCTTTAGTCCTGCAGCAAGCTCCAGGTTGTATCCACAGCACCCATCTCTGCTCTTCTCCCTACCCTCATCCTCTCTTTGCCTCCATTCACCTGCCTTCAGATGCTTGGATGCACAGATCTCTCAGAAGTGTTTGTGTGTTAGGCTGGGAATCTTCCATTGGATTATAGCTCTTCAACTTGGTGTAGTTTCAAGGGGAGAGATAAAGAGGACCCCTCATATTGCCATGCTTCTGACCAGTTTGCTAATATTTTGTCGAAGATTTTCACATTTATGTTCAAATTTTCTGTTTTTGTAGCATCTGATTTTGGAATCAGGGTAATGCTAGCCTTGTAAAATGAGCTTGGGAGACCTCCCTCCTCTTCAATTTTTGGGAAGCATTTGAAAAGGATAGGTGCTAATTCCTCTGTGAATATTTGTTAACATTCACCAGTGACACCATCTGGTCCAAGACTTTTATTTCTTGAGAGTTTTTGATTACCTATTCAATTTCATTAGTATTTATTGGTCTGTTCAGATTTTGTTTCTTCCTGATTCAGTCTTGGAAGCTTGTTTGTTATGTTTCTAGGAATTTTTTCATTTCCTTCAGGTTGCCCAATTTGTTGGCATATAATTGTTTATGGTATTTTTAAAATAATCCTTTGTATTTCTGTTGTGTCAGTTGTCACTTCTCTTTCATTTATTATTTTACTCTTTTTTCTCTCTTGAATCTGGCTAAAGGGTTATCAGTTTTATTTATCTTTTCAAAGAACTGGCTCTTAGTTTCATTGATCCTTTCTGTAGTTTTTTTTCTTTAGACTTCATTCAGTTTATTACCACTCTGATCTTTATTTCCTTCCCTGTACTTACTGTGGGCTTTGTATATTCTTTTTTTTTTTCTAGGTCCTTTAGGTCAAAGGTTAGATAGTTTATTTGAAATTTTTCTTGTATCTTGAGGTAGGCCTGTATTGCTATGAATTTCGTTTTTAGAACTGTTTGTGTCCCATAGATTTGGGGTCATTGTGTTTTTATTTTCTTTTGTCTCAAAAAGATCCTATGATTTCTTTCTTGATCTCATTGTTAACCCATTCATTATTTAGTAACATGTTATTTAGCCTCTATGTGTTTGTGTGTTTTTCAGTTTTCTTGTAATTGATTTTTAGTTTCATACCATTATCATCAGAAAAGTTGCTTGATATGATTTCAGTGTTCTATTTACTGAGACTTGTTTTGTGGCCTAACATCTATCCTGAAAAATGTTTCATGTGTCCTTGAAAAATATGTATAGTTTCCTGCTTTGGGGTGAAATGTTCTAAAAATACAATTACATCCATCTAATCTAATGTAAGGCTGCCCCTTCTTATTTTATTTTCAGTCTGGATGATCTATCCATTGATGCCAATTGGATATTAAAGTCCCTGCTATGGCTATTACTATAGGTCTTTCCCTTTATGTTCATAAATATTCACTTTATACATTTAGATGTGCCTACATTGGGAACATAAATATGTACAAGGTTATATCCTTTTGTTAGATTGATCCCTTTGTTATCATGAAATACTCTTTTTTATCTCTTGCTATAGACTTTGTTTTAAAGTCTATTTTGTCTAATATAAGCATCGCTACCTCAACTTTTTTTTGTTGTTTGAATTTACGTATTGTTTTTTTATCGCTTTACATTTCATCTTTGTATGCCTTTTGATCAAGTGGGTTTCTTGTAGGCAGCATGTGTATGGGTCTTGTTTTCTTATCCATTTAGCCAACCTATGTCTTTTTATTGGAGCATTTAATCCACTTACACTTAAAGTAATTATTGATAAATGTTGGAGAGGATGTGGAGAAAAGGGGATCCTCATACACTACTGGTGGGTCTGTAAATTGGTATAGCCTCTATGGAAAACAGTATGGAGGTTCCTCAAAAAACTAAGAATTGATCTACCATATGATCCAGCAATCCCTCTACTGGGTATTTACCCCAAAAACTTGAAAATTCATATCTGAAAAGATATTTGCACACCGATGTTCATAGCAGCATTATTCATGGTGACCATGATAGGTTATTGGATTAAGAAGCTGTAGTATATATATACAATGGAATATTACTCAGCTATAAGAAGAGATGAAGTACTGCCATTTGCAACGACATGGATGGACCTTGAAATAATCATGCTAAGTGAAATAAGCCAGACAGAAAAAGTTGAAAATCACATGATATCACTTATATGTGGGATATTAGCCCAAAAGCAACAGATAAACAGGACAAACAAACAGAGACTCATGGACATGGACAATAGACTAGTGGTTACCAGAGGGTAGGGGAAGTGGGAGGGGCAAAGTAGACAGGGTAAAGGGGGTCAAATATGTGGTGACAGAAAGAAATCTAACTGTTGGAGGTGAACATACAGTATAAATACATATATATGCCTTACTGTTAAAATGTACAGGCGAGACACTGAATTTCGTTAACGAATATCACCATAAAGATATTAATTAATTAATTTAAAAATAAAGTAATTATTGATAGGTATGTAGTCATTGCCCTTTTATTATTCGTATATTATATCTTTCTTCTTTTTCTTAAAGAAGTCCCTTTAAATTTCTTGTAATACTGGCTTGGTGGTGATAAACTACTTCAACTTTTTCTTGTCTAGGAAGCGCTTGATTTGTCCTTTGGTTTTTTTGTTTGTTTGGTTTTGGTTTTTGTCCTTCAATTCTAAATGATAGCCTTGCTAGGTAGAGTTATCTTGGTTGCAGGTCCTTCCCCACCCCCTTTTTTTCTTTTTAACATTTTGTGCCAATTCCTTTTGGTCTGCAAAGTTTCTGTTGAGAAATCATCTGACAGTCTTATGGGAGCTTCCTTGTAAGTGACTAACTGCCTTTCTCTTGCTGCTTTTAATTTTCTCTTTGTCTTTAATCTTTGGCATTTCAATTAATATGTCTTCATATGAGCCTCTCTGAGTTCATCTTGTTTGGGACTCTCTGTACTTCCTGGACTTGTATGTCTATTTCCTTCACCAGATTAAGAAAGTTTTCCATCACCTTTCAAATAGATTTTCAATCCTTTGATCTCTCTCTTCTCCTGGTAACTCTATGATGTGAATGTTGTTATGCTTGATGTTGTCCCAGATGTCCATTAACTCTTCTCATTGTTTTATTCTGTTGTTCCGATTTTGTGTTTTCTGCTACCTTGTCTTCCAAATCGCTGATTTGTTCCTCTGCTTCATCTAATCTACTGATGATTCCCTCCAATGTATCCTTCATTTAGTTATTGTAGTCTTCATTTCTGACTGATTTTTTTTATGGTTTCTATTGCCATCTTTATGTTTCTTATCTCTTTGTTGAAGTTCTCACTGAGTTCTTCTACTCTTCCCCTAAGTCCATTGACCACCCTTAAAACCACTGTCTTGAACTCTGTATCTGGTAGATTGCTTATCTCTATTTTGTTTAGTTCTTTTTCTGGAGTTTTGTCCTGTTCTTTTATATGGGACATGTTTCTTTGTGTCCTCACTTTGGCTAACTCCTTGTGTTTGTTTCTATGTATTAGGTAGAACTGCTATGTTTTGCAGTCTTGGCAGAGTGGTCTTATGTAGTATTTGTCCTGTAAGGCTCAGTGCCACAGTCTCCCTGATCACCAGAGCGAGATGCTCCAAGTGTGTCCTTTATGTGGGTTGTTTGTGCTTCCCTTGTAGTCGAGTCTTGATTGCTGTTATTACATCAATGGGAGGAATTTACCCTCAGACAGACTGGCTGTGAGGACTGGATATGATTATAATGGATGAGCTGTTTTGTAGGAGCTGATCCCATGGAATGGGATTTGCTTTAGCAGGCCTAGGATGCCTTCTGAGGCTACCCTTTGGGTATATTGTTTGTGGAGCTGATTGGGTGGTGCTGTCCTATGGTCTGAAGCTGGCCAGTGGGCATGTGTTTATTCTGGAGCCTCTTGGGAAGGGCCCTGATGCAGGCCAAAGTCAGCCACTGCCTGTGCCCAGTCTGGGCACACCTGGTATGGACTACAAAGTGATTTGTCAATGGTTTCCCCTAGAGCTGGACTTGGAGGTGCCTAGGAGAGGCTAGCTGCATATTGAGGCAGGATGCCACTAGTGTCAAGCTTCAAGCAGCTTAGCAAGATGTATGGGGCACCCCAAGGCCAGACTCTGCTTCTTAGAGATTTCTGAACCTTTGAGAAATTTTAGGAAAGTCTTCAGTACTAGCTGAGATGGGCCATTTGTGTCAAACCATTACTGAAAGAGGTTCTGGCTGGTGCGCAAGTTGGGTGGTGCAGGGTTTTAGGGAATCACCAGAGAAGGCTGAATGGTGTTAGCCAGGTTAGTGGAGCATTCAGATTTGTCACCCACCTGCTCCTGCACACTGGGAGGATAGGGAGGCTGAACAAAAGAACAATGTTGTCTGCTAGCACTTCCGTCCCAGGAGTCCTGACCCCTGTCCCTCTAGCCTTCACCCTGAAACTAGTCAATTCAGTTCCTCCCCATATGTCCCTAGTGCTTTTTGAGTTGTTGCCTCTACACTGCAACTCAGGGAGAGTGCGTTGTGAGTGAGTGAGTTTGTGCATAGTCCCTTTAAAACCTGAGTGCCTGTGTCTCTAGCAGCCCTTGATCTCACTCAGCCACAATTCCCACTGATTTCCACAGCCAGAAGTTATGGGGACTCCTCTTCCTGCGACTGGTGCCCTGGGCTCAGGAGCCACGTGTGGGGCTAAAACCTGTCACTCCTCAAGGGGAGCTATCCTTTCTGTTTCTTAACCACCATACTGTGGGTGTGGGACCCGCCCATTCTACATTTCTGCCCCTCCTACCAGTCTCGACATTGCTGTTTCTTTATATCTAGTCTTCAATCAGTTTTCAATGATACTTCTGTAATTTAGCTGTAATTTTTTGTGGTCATTGGAGGTGAGCACAGTATTACCTACTCCATTATCTTGACCAGAAGTCCACAATTTCTTTATTCTTTCATCTGTGGACAGATACCCAGGTTGTTTCCATATCTTAACTATTGCGAATAATACTTCAATGAACATGATAGTGAAAATATCTCTTTGAGGTACTGATTTTATATCCTTTGAGTATATACCCAGAAAAGAGATTCCTGGCTCACTTTTAGTTTTTTGAGGGAACTTCATACTGTTTTCCATAATGGCTGTACCAATTTCTATTCCCTCCAATGATGTACAAGGGTTCCAATATCTTCACAAACTCATCAATACCTGTCATCTTTAGTTTTTTATGATAGCCATTTTAATGGGATTGCGTTGATATCTCATTGTGATTTTATATGCATTTCCCTGATAATTGGAGACATTAGCATCTTTTCATATACTTCTTAGCCATTTTTTAATGTATTTTTCAGAAAAAAAAATCTGTTCATGTCCTTTGCCAATTTTTTAATCAGGTTTTTTTTTTTTCTTAGCTATTGAGTTGTAGGAGTTCTTTATATTTTTTGGACATTAACTTCTTATCAGACATATAGTTTGGAAGTATTTGCTCCCAATCCATAGGTTGCCTTTTCATTTTGTTGATTGTTTCCTTTGCTGTGTGGAAGCTTTTTAGTTTGATGTAGTCCCACTTGTTTACTTTTGCTTTTATTGCCTGAGCTTTCAGACATAGAAACAAACAAACAAACAACCTATATGATCTTGCCTATATATGGAATCTAAAAAGAACAAATACACAAGCAGAAAGTAGAATGGTGATCACTGGGGTGGGGAGGTAGGAAAAATGGAGAGATATTGGTCAAAGGACAAAGTTGCAGTTATATGGGATGAATAAATCTAGAGATCAAATGTTCAGCATGATGACTGTAGTGATAAAACTGTACCAAGTATTGTAAATTGGTTAAGAGAGCAGATTTCAGATGCTCTCATCATTAAAAAATGGTAACTATATGAGGAGATATGTCAAATATCCTGACTGTAGTCATTATTTCAACATGTATATGCATAGCAACTCATTAGGTTGCATACCCTAAATATATAAAATTTTTACCAAAAAATAAAACAAAATCAGTTGCATTTCTATATCTTAGCACTGAAAGATTCAAAAGGGAAATTAAGAAAACAATCTCACTTACAATAGCATCAAAAACAATACCTAAGAATAAACTCAACTAGAGAGTAAACTACTTATACACTGAAAACCATTAAATATTGTGAAAAAAAAATAAATGAGACACAAGCAATTGGAGAGACATCCCATGTTCACAGATTAGAAAACTTAATATTGTTAAAAAGGTCAAAGTGATCTGGAAACTCATGTTATTCCCATCAAAATAACATTTTTTACAGAAAAACAAAAAGCAATTATAAAATTTATGTGGAACCATAAAAGACCTAGAACAGCCAAAATGGTCTTGAGAAAGAACAAAAACTGGAAGGATCTCATTCTTGATTTCAAAACATATTACAAAACTATAGTAATTAAAATAGTACTGGCATAAAGACAGATAAATAAACAAATAGAACAAAAGAGGGAGCTCAGAAATAAACCCACAAATATATGGCCAACTGATTTTTGACAAGGGTGCCAAAAGCACATAAGACAATGATGTGGAGAAACAGAGTATCCACATGCAAAAATAATAACAATAACATTGGACCCCCCTACCTTACCCCATACACAAAAATCAACTCAAAATTTATTAAAGACTTTAATGAAAGACCTGAAATTATACAACCCCTAGAAGAACACAAAGGGAAAATCTCCATAAAATCGGTCTTGGCAGTGATTTTTTGGTTATGATATTAAAAGCAAAGGGAACAAAAACTAAAATAAACAAGTGGGACTATGTCAAACTAAAAAGCTGCACAGCAAAGAAAACAACAGAATGCAGAAGCAACCTATGGATTGGGATAAAATACTTGCAAACCATATATCTGATAAGCAGTTATCTCTAAGGAACTCTTACAACTCAATTGCAAACCAACAAAATTCTGATTTACCAGAAAGAAGATTTATTATATAAAAGTCTCTCTTTAGCCTGTTGTAAAGAAAGTGTTTTTCTCTTGGTTTCCAGTAGGTGGTGTCTAAACCTCTTGGGTACCTGTTTTATATAAAGTCTTAATAATGCCCTTTTTTCCCCCTTATAAATATTCAATCACACCTGCTACTGTCAGTGTTAGTGACAGTTTCGATAGCATTTGCTTGTATTTCCCTGGGGCTTTGTGGTGTTCCATCTTGAAGGATGTGGGGGGAGTGGCCTTTTGAGTTGAGGGTGGGGACTGTGGTTCAGCCTCACATTTTGCAACTGCAGCTGGTAATAATTAACTGTTGCTCCTCTGCTGTCCCCACTTCTCTGCTCTCTGCCCTGATCCCTGGGCAGTGCTGCTGCTTGGAGCTCACAGCTATCCCAGGTAGGGCTGTTCAGGGAACTCACCGCACCTTCTTCTCCCCTCCTCCTCCTCCTGCAGGGAACTCCAGCTGCGAGAGGAAGCTTCTTTGTTTCTCCCAGTCAACTGCCCAACTTCCAGGGGTCTGACCTGTGGTAGCTCTTATGCACAGATCCCATGCTCAGAAGTGCTGGTGTGTAGGTTGGGTGTTTTTTGTTGAGTTTTAGATGCTCAGTTTATTGTTGTTTCAAAGGGAGAGATCTAGGGACATCTCTCACTCCACCATGTTTCTGAAATCCACAAAATCCTGATTTAAAAACAGGCAAAGGACTTGAGCAGACATTTCTCCAAAGACATACAAATGGATGACAGGCACATAAAAAGATGCTCGGCATCACTGATCATCAAGGAAATGCACATAAAAACCACAATGAAATAATACCTCAATCCTGTTGAGATGGCTTTTATGAAAAAAAAAAAAAAAGATACAAGTGTTCGTGAGGTTGTGGAGAAATTGGAACCCTTTGTTCACTGTTGATGAAAATGTAATGTTGGTGCCACGGTTATGAAAAAACAGTATGGAGATTCTTAAAATAGAATTGCCATATGATTCAGTAATCCCACTTTTGAATATATATCCAATAAAATTGAACTCAAGGTCTTAAGAGGTATCTGCACTCCCATGTAGCAACCCTATTCACAATAGCCAAGATATGGAAACAACACAAAGTGTTCATCAACACAAACTGGAAGGGGCTAAGGAGACACAAGGACAATATTATGTGATATTCTGGAACAGAAGAATGTATGAAAAAATATGATATATACATACAATACAATATATGTGTGTGTGTATATATATACAATATATATATGTAGAGATACAATGACATATATTTTTTCTCCGAAGGGATTATTGATACAAGTTTCATACACCAGTCCAAGACAGAGGAAATGGAGCTTATAAATAGGAATCTGGAAGGGAGCCTGAGGGCACGGAGCCTGAAGGCTCAGGGTGGAACCAAGAAAGAAGAGTGAAATAAATAGAGGTAGGGAGTGGAGAGTCAGGAGAGGAGACTGACAGGCTATCATATAATGATAACAGCATGGGGGTGGAGCTCCATTAAAATTCCAATCATTTATACAGGTATACAAGTAGTTATGGGGGACACAAGGGAACTCACTCCAGCTTCCATAACCCAAAAAAGGTTAAGAAAACGTCATTTCTCCTCATGGGTGATTGCATGAGGTAGGGGCTAGCACCTCTCCAGAGGGCATCACCTGCTCCCCAGGCAGTTACTGGCCTTGGAGGCATTTGGGTGCTATCTGGAAAGCTGTATTGAGAGAACTGGAGGGGAGGGTGGATGTGCTTCCAGAATGAGCCAGGACACGCACATCTATTGAGGATGGCCTGGGTCCAGCTGGCTCCATGGCTTTCCATCAGACCCAGGGCAGGGGGACATCTGGGGTTCTTCCTAGTACAGTTCCCACCCAGGTCTGGGAAGATAGAGAGGATGGGTTGGGGTGTTCAAAGAAAGAACCTGGCATCTTGGTGTCTTGGAAAAGCTGGCCAGCCTTGGTTGTTCTGCCTCCAGAAGGCAACTCAGAGCTTAGGAATGGGTGTCAGAGCAGGGAAGAAACTCCCAGAGGCCATCTTGATTCCTCAAGAAGGCAAATCCCCAGGCTGAGAAGCTGGAGGAAGAGCAGGCTATGGGGGTGGGCCTACTAGGGAAAGGGCCTGTAGCACCACCAGGCTCCAAGGTAGGCAAGAAGAGGCTGGGCCTCTGGGCCTCTAGACTGAGGCTGGGAGTCACCTCAATCTTGCCTGCCTGCCCTGCTGCCAGGCCAGGGCGGGGCCAAGTGGGCATTGTACAAAGACCTTGGCCAGGGCATTGGCAACTGCACTGACAGGAGGGGCTTGCTGGGGTGTGAGGCAACAGCATGCATGGCCTCCTTGTGCTTCTTGAGCCATGGGCCATAATCTCCTGCACTCACATTTTGTTATCCCGGCTCTACAGACACAGGGAGCAGCTGTGGCTTTCCAACATCAGGAATATATCTTTGACCAGGCAGGTGACCAAGTCCAGGTGAGCACCCAAGACTGCACACAGTTCCCTGTCCAGTTGTCCAGAAAGCCAATGCCTATGTAATCATGGGTAGCGATGGTGAGAAGATGGTTTGGATGACACCACTTGGTTGATTTGGGTTGGGCTGCTGCTCCCCTAGGACTCCAGCATGAGGAGGTCACTGCCAGCCTCCAGGTCATACAGAACAATGTTGCCAGAGCAAAATGAGGCTATGATGTGGGCAGGCTCAGTGTTAGTAAAGGCCACTGAGTCAGGGATCCCAAGATCACTGGCTATAGGAAAGGTACAGAGACAGGTCAGGCTGCTGCTGCTGGAGTCCCAGATGCAGACAGTGCTATTGGTGGGGAACAAGGCCAGGCACTGGGAGGTGGGACTGAAGTCCAGGCCCCACACAGCGTCCCCATGGTCCTCCAGGATGTGGCTCAGCACGCTCAGTTTGTAACGATCATAGGGGTCCATGTTAAGGTCTGGAACCTTGCAGCTGTGGCTGTGAGCATCTGCCCCACTACTGTAACAGTAATCACTATTGTTGCCCATGGCTACTGCCAACATGGGCCCCTGTGAGCCTGGAAGGTGTCAGTAGGTTCCACATCTAGTGCAACATTCTTCTTGGCTGGAACAGCCTTCCGTAGGTTTCAGAGTTTGAGCATGCCATCCTCAGAAGTGGTGAGCAAAGCTGACTGGCCGTGGTGGAAAACCAGAGAGCAGATACCACTTAAGTTCTTGAAGAGGGTACAATTGGGGCTCCACATCTTTTTAAAGATATCTTTGCAGTCAGACAGGTCACAGTTGAGATTGTTGTCACTGGTGATGGTGAGATCTGTCAAGTTCTCCAGTCTCACTTCCCTGCCAGGATCGTGCCCATGATGAATGGATGATGATGATGATGATGATGATGATGATGATGATGATGATTCAAAAAAGAGGAAATCCTGTCATATCCTACAACATGAAAGAATCTTGAGGACATTGTGCCAAATAAAATAAGCCAATCACAAAAAGAAAAATACTGCATGATTCCATCCGTCTTAGATATCTACAGTCATCAAATTCATACAAACAGAAAATAGAATGGTGGTTGCCAGGGACTGGAGGAGACAGAAACTGGAAATTGTTTAATGGATATAGAGTTTCAGTTAGGCAAGAGGAAAAAAATCTAGAGATCTATTATAAAGCAATGTGCATATGGTTAATGATACTGTTCTATACACCTAAAAATTGTGAAGAGGGTAAATTTATGTTACATACACACACACACAGGCAGGGCAGGATGATGTTTAAAGTGGGTTTGTTAAATAAGTAAGGAGGAAGAGGAAGACACAATGGAGGAAGAGGAGACAAAGGAGTCGTCCTTGTCTCCCTTTTGCACAGACATGTTCAAAATTGAGAAACAGTTTCTTACCTCTTGAATGTCTCTTAACCATATAAAGCTGCTGGGCATTGGGACTCTGGGACAGGGAAATTTGTGTGTTTTGTTTCCCACTTTGTGGAACCATTTGATTCCAGGCATTTATTAATATGCCCCTGAGGATCTGTTTGGGATTTTTTTTCTTATTTACTCACATGATTTGCAAACAGGAATAGATGACACAATAGAAAATGGCAATTAACAGATTTATATGTTGGATTTTTTTAAAACAAGAACCAACTACATGCCCACTTTAAATACAAATTCAAAATGGGTTAAAAATAAAAGAACAAAATAAGATATAGTATATTATGTAAATACTAATCAAAATAAAATCTGGAGCAACTTATAACGCCAGAAAATACATGTTGTTTAAAAAAAAAAAAACAATGAGAGCATTCAAAAGGACACAGGGACTAATCCAAGTGTTTCCAATGGCCAAAGCTGGAACAATTTGAAAATAAAATAAATAACAATGGGTTTGGGGTGTAACTCAAAGAATAAATATAGGTATCCATGAGTTCGTATTGATAGGAATAAATATTTGGATAAATATATAAGAGGAGAGAATGGACAAATTTCCACCAGAAGAATTCTAAACAGTAAATGTAGAAGGAATGAGGGAAATAAAAAACCACCACTAGAACACTGTCTTAAAAATTGATGTAAGCTAAAATTAATTGGCAAAAACTTTCAGGGAAAACAGGATATTTTCTACTCTCAAATACCTCAATCATAATATTTATTAATTACTATAGTGGTTTTAACATATGTCCTCATATTCTTTGATACACCACATTAAGAGGTGGAACGTAATTCTCCTCCCCTGGATTAGGGGCTAGACTTAGTAACTCACTCCTAATTAATAGAGTATGGGAAAAATAGTAACTTTAGAGTGAAGAAATCTGGCAGACGCAACTTAAACCAAGGGATCAAGGCAAATATCACAATAAGTCATGCTGATATTATGGACCCTCTGATATCATATGATGAGAAGAGCAGCTTACAACACTTTACAATCTTGTAGTGTTCTTTCAATAATCCACATACATCACAAACATCACATGTACCCAAACTGATAACATTCTACAAACATACCTGACCAAGTACTCTTTAAAAGTGTGAAGGTCATAAAAAACACGGAAAGACTGAAAAACTATCACAGATTGGAAGAGACTAAGAAGACATAATGATTAAATGTTATGTCATATTTTAGGTTGGGTCCTGGAACAGAAAAAGAACATTAGTGGACAAACAGGTGGAATATGAAATTTCTTAGTTTTGACAAATGTACCATGGCTATGTAAGATGTTAACATTAAAGAAAATTGTGAGGGGGTATATAGGAACTCTCTGTGTTATCTTTACAACTCTTCTGTAAATCTAAAACTATTTCAAAATAAAAAGTTTTTAAAGTTTTAATTAAAAAAGAAAGGAAAGGAAAAACCAGAGTGGTTATATTATTAGCACTTGTAAAAATGCAAGTTAATACCACAGATAGATACTGCTACACAACCTCTAGAATGACTGAAATTAAAAACACTGATATTGCATAGTGCTGGAAAAGACTGAAACACCTGGAACCCTCATAAATTGCTGGTAGAAATGCAAAAGGTACAGCCACTTGGGAAACAGTTTTTCAGTTTCATATAAGGATATGCTTACATATGACTTAGATCTCAGGCCTGGGTGTTTATTCATGAGAAATGAAAACGTGTTCACACAAAGACATACATGTGCTGTTATTTAGATTAAAGCTTTAACAAGCTTTATTCATAATAACAATATTATTATAGATTTATATGATATATTTTTATATTTTATGTATTATGTTTAATTTTATATATTGTATATACCTTAATTTTATATAATATATGTTTATATATCAATTTTATAAAATATACAATTTGTATATATCTAATTATATATATTTTTAATATTGTTATCATAAATAAAGCTTTCAGAGAAGCTTTATTCACAATAACAGAAAACTGAGAAATGACTCAAGGGCCTCTCAACTGGTAAATAAATAAGCATATTGTATTATATCTGTACAATGGAATATTACTCAGTGTTAACAAAGAATGAACAAGAATGAATCTCAAAAGCATTATACCAGCTAAAATAATCCAGACACAAATGACTACATACTGTATGGTTCCATTTGTGTTAAAGTCTAAAAAAGGCAAAAACTACAGTGACAGAAAGCAGATAAGTTGTTTCTAACAGCCAGAGTAAGGGGAGCAGATCGAAGTCTTATATAGATGTCAATTCTTTTCAAATTGATTTATTTATTTAATACCATTCCAATCAAAATCCCAGCAGATTTTTGGTGTAAATCATGAAACCAATTCTAAAATTTATATAGAATAGCCAGGACAATAATAATGAAGAGCAAACCGAAATGACATGAAGATTTATTATAAAGCTACAAAAATGAAGACACAAATTAAATTACTAAAACCAGAAAAGAAAGTGGGGACATTAGTATGAATACTAAAGAAATAAAGGGATTACAGGAGAATACTATGAGCAATTAAATGCCAAAAAAACTGAATAACCTAGACAAAAATAAGCAAATTCTTAGTCACTCAAAATTTACCAAGACTAAAACATGAAGAAATAGAAAATCTAAATAGACCTATCACTAGTATCTAGATTGAGTCTGTAATCAAAAATCTCCCAACAAAGAAAAGCCCTAAATCTGATGGCTTTACTGGTGAATTCTATAAACATTTAAAGAAGAACTAATACCAGTCTTTTTCAAACTTCTCCAAAAATCAAAGAGGAGAGAATCCTCCCTAACTCACTCTATGAATGCCAGCATAACCCTGATACTAAAGCCACAGACACTACAAGAAAAGAAAACTACAAACCAGTATTCCTCATGAACATCAGTGCAGAAATCCTCAAGAAAATACTAGCAAACCGAATTCAGTAGCATTTTTAAAGGATTCTCCACTGTGACCAAATGGGACATGTTATTGAAATGTAAAGATGGTTCAACATAAAAAAAAATTATGTCACATTAACAGAATGAAGGAGGGAAAAAAATCACATGATTATCTCAATTGATGCAGAAAATGCATTTAACAAAATTCAATGCCTTTTCATTATAAAAACACTCAACTAGGAATAGAAGAAAAGTACCTCAACATAATAAAATCTATATATGAAAAACCCACAGTAAACATCGTGCTTAGCATAAAAGAGTGAAAGCTTTTCCTCTAAGATCATGAACAAGACAAGGTTGCCCATTTTCATCTCTTCTACTGAGCATAATACTAAAAGTCCTAGCCAAGTCCTAAGCAAGAAAATATATAAACAAATAAATAGCATCTTAATTGAAAGAAGTAAAATTATCTCCGTTTGCAGATGAAATGATCTCATATGTAGAAAACCCCAAAGATTCCATTAAAAAGAAAACAACTGGTAGTGCTAACAAATTCATCAAAGTAGCTAGATACAAAAGTAGTTGTATTTCTATACGCTAACAATGAACCTCACACCCATTAAGATAGCTATTATTTAAAAAATTAAGATAACAAATGTTGGCAAAATATGGAGAAATTGGTGAGAATGTAAAATAGTACAACCATAGAAAATGGTATGATGTCTACTCAAGAAATTAAAAATGGAACTACCATATGATACAACAATTTCTCTTTTGGATATACACTCAAATGAACTGAAAACAGGTTCTCAAAGAGATGCTTGTAAATACATGTTCATAACAGCATTATTCATAAAGCTAAAATGTGAAAGCAACCCAAATGTCTGTTGATGAATTAATAGATAAGCAAAATGTGGTAAATACAATGGAATATTAATCTACTAAAAAGGAAGGAAATTCAGACATATGCTACAACATGGATGAAACTTGAGTACATTATGCTAAGTAAAATAAGCCAGTCACAAAAAGACAAATATATGATGCCACTTATATGCAGTACTGGGAATAGTCAAAGTCACAGAGCTTGAAAGTAGAATGGCGGTTGCCAGCACCTGAAGAGAGTGGGGAATGGGGAGTTCCTGGTTGATGAGTGTAGAGTTATTGGGTATAGAGTTTCAGTTTAGAAAGATGGAGAGTTCTGGAGATGAATGGTAGTTATGAGTACACAACAATATGAATGTACTTATTATGTCACTGAACTGTACACTTAAAATGATTAAGATAGTAAATTTTATGTTGTATTTTACCATAATAAAAAATTGGAAAAATATTAAGTGCAATATGAGCATACAGATAGACAAAGGATCATTGAAACAAAATAGAGAATTTATGACAAAGGTGACCTGCAGCTTAGTGGGGAAAGAATGTCTTTTTTATACGTGGTCTTGGGTCATTAACTGTCCTAATAGGAAAAATGTTTGCCTACTATCTCATACCCTAAATCAGTGGTCCCCAAACTTTTTGGCACCAGTCATTAGTGCTTCTATGAGAACCTAATGCCTAATGACCTGAGGAGGAACTGAGGTGGTGATGCTCGCACTGGGGAGCGGCTGCAAATACAAATGAAGCTTCTCGCGCACTCACCCAGCACTCACCTCCTGCTGTGCAGCCAGGTTCCACGAGGCCACGGACCATTACTGGTCCATGGCCCAAGAGTTGGAGGGCCCTGCCCTAAATCAATTCCATATTTAAATGTAAAAGGTAAAACAATAAGGTTTCCAGAAAGAAACTTTGAGTTTGCGTTAGAAAAGGATTCCTTAAGCAAGATTCAAAAACTGCAACCATAAAAGTAACAATTGATATACTAAACTACATTGATATTATAAATTTCTGCTTATCAAACTACACCATTAAGAGGGTGAAAAATCAAGTCAAAAAGCGGGAGAAAATATTTGCACTACACTATCTGATAAATGACTTGTATCTAAAATACATAAAGAAGTCAATGAGAGAAATACTGACGATATAAATTTTAAATGGCCAAAATATTTAAACAGGCTGTTAAAAAGAGGAATATTCAAATGGCCAATAAATACAAAAAGGCAAATAATTACAAGTGCTGGAGAGGATGTGGAGCAAAAGGAATTTTACTATGTTTCTGGTGGGAATATAAATTGGTAAAGCTACCTTAGAAAACTACTTGGCATTATCTACCAAAGGTGAACATGTACGTCCCCAACGACTGCACTCTGAGGTATGACAGACATGCTTACATATTTTCAATAAAGGTAGTAATGCACAGTAATATTCATAGAATCGTTATATGTAATAGACCCTAAATGGGAAACTCCTAAATACCCAGCAACAGATAAAATGTGGTCGATTCATACAAAGGAATAATATGCAGCAACAAAAAAGAATGATCTACTGCCTCATTCAACAATATCTATGAACTTCACAAAAAATAATATAGTAAAATTCCTTTTGCTCCACATCCTCTCCAGCACTTGTAACTTCACAAAAAATAATATTGAGCAATAAAAGCCAGCTACAAAAGAACATACTCTTTCTGATCCACTAAACCATGTTATTGAAAGTCAGGACTGTGGTTACCCTCAGGAGGATGGTAGCGACTGGACAAAGGAAGGAAAAAATCTTCCCAGGGAATGGCATTAATGTTCCTTTCCTTGGTCTGAATGCTCATTCATTATGTGGTGTAGTTATTTTGTCAAACTCCTGCAAGCTATACGCTTGTGATATGTTATACTACGGTAAATGGCTTGCTTTGTTTTAAAAAGGCTATTATTGATTGGCTCACAGACTCTCTGGAAGGATCACATAATCAGGCTTATAGGCTATCCAGAACATCCTCTAAAGAATTAGTCTGGTGAGAACACAGCTGTGGAGACATACAAGATCACTAAAACTACTGCCACCACCCACACTGGACCCTGAAAGCTGCCACTGGGGCTGGGCATATTAGTCAACATGGCTCCCCCTTCGCCAAAAGGAATTTGCCAAACCCAGCTCCTCATCACATACTCTGATTGGTGGAATAGGCATGGGTCTACCTAATTGATGGAGCTTGGGTTGTGTGCCCCTGCCATAACAAAATGCCATAGACTAAGTAACTTCGACAACAGACATTTATTTTCCCCACAGGAGTTAGAAGTCCAAGTTCAAGGTGCCATAATTATCAACTTTTAGTGAGGCCTTTTTTTCTGGCTTGTAGGTAGCTGCCATCTTATTCTGTCCTCACATAACCTCACCTTTGTACACACTGTAAGGGCAGGGGGTTGTCTAGAGAGAAAGAGAGCTGTGTCTTTTCTTATAATGACACTAATCCTATTAGATCAGTGCCCCATCCTTATGACCTCATTTAACCTCAATGACTTTCTTATAGCCTCTATTTTAAAATATAGTCAGGGTTTCAACATATGAATTTTGGGGGAACATAATTCGGTCCACGGCAGCCTTCATCAGGGTCCAAGTGAGCTATAGAAAGCCAGTGTCTGGTATTTTCAGCATCTATACCCAGAGGTTAGTCAACCTTATAAGGTGAAGGGGTCACCTTAGAGAGAGAAGGTTCAAATGCTGGAACCAAAAGAATGACAAGGGTTCCCAATGTCCTTCTCACCCTTCCTTCCCTCCATGACTTCTACCCCATCCCCACTAACCCCACTGCTTGCCTTCTCTCTTTAATACCTGTGGGCTCCCTCTTTCTTATCGCTTTTTGTGAACTTTCATGGCCTGGAATGCCCTTTGAAAATGTCTAGAAGCAAGAGCAATGTTAGAGAGTGTTGTGGCATGATCAAATCCAAGACCCACGGAGCCAATTTAGATGAATTGTGAGCCTTTATTAGCTGGCTGGCGACTCACTCTCTCCACTGGAGAATCAGCCCCAAGCTCCCAGAAGAGGCAGTCTATATAGCCATCAGCACATCCCTGAGCAGATCACCACACCCTGGTTAACAGAATCAGAAGTAAATATTTAATACTGGCTTACTGGAAAATTGTTCACCCATAACAAGGGGAGACAGCTCATTCAGCAAGGGTAACTCTAGGATGAAACAAATAGGCAGGTCTCCTAATCTGGTGTGTGCACTATCTAGTACTGAGGAGAATGCTAACCAGAGAAGCACATAATAAAGTGTCCCTAAATCAAGGAGGCCTGAGTCCAAAAGGTACATATGCAGGAACCAGGTAGATATAGCAATGGGTCAAATAGGAAGCCTTGTGGAAGACATAGCTGTCTAATAGTGACTGTTCCATGCTTGTGTAGCACACCAGCTTAATCTTAAGGATCAGGGGTTGGGCAGCCCCACCATCTCCCAAGGTGTCCCTGACATTGCCCACTCAAGGCCTTAATGTTTTGATGCTTTCTGGCATTGGCGGCAGGGGCCAAGAGCCAGACTTATACTCCTAGTTTATACCCCTCCCAGGAAACCAGATGCTAAGACCAGCCCTAGGGCTATAAGGAATCTCTAACCTAATCTCAACTGATTAGGACCACAGCATGTCAGTCAGGCTTCTTTGGTAGCAAGCAACAAGACTGAGCCCAGTTTACATCTCAAGCAATAGCAGTGTTATTAGAAGGGCGTGAGAGAAGCTACAGGATTAAAAGGAGGAGAAGACCCAGTTTTGTAACACACAGGGCCCCCTGCGAGAGCCTAAATAGTAGAAACTGCTCAATAGTCCTGCCTGGGAGCTACTACCAGAGTGGCTTTAGCCGTTTTTCCACCCCATGCCACTGCCCTCAAGCTGTATGACCAGCTATGTATGGGTCCCCTAACCGATATATTGACCAGTTATATAAAGGTCGCAAGCCTGGCCCTTGGCAGTCCAGAGAGGGAAGAAAAGTGTCCAGGGGAGGTACTACCATGGGTTGCTCTAGTTTCTATAGCAGAAGGACAGGTAACTTGGATTTTCCATCCCAAAAAGATAGCACACAATGGCAGAGAGGCATTCCCAAAGTGGAACGATGTATTGTGATTTTAAAAAGCCTGGCTGTCCTCAAAATGACAAATCTTGTACCGCTCAGGTTCTAGGGTATGTGGAGAGGTTATGAGTCTTGGACAAAAAGACCAGGATTCAATAAAGCTCAAGCCGGGTCATCATGATGGGGAATATTCTCATTCCAGAAGGTCTCTGAGCTCTGTTAACTTGTGAGGTCCCAGGAACTCATGCTCCAGGGTTGGTATGGATGGCTGGCATTAGTGGGAAGACCCAGAAAGCACTGCAAACCCAGAGGGTACCATATTTGCTTAACATTTCTCAGCACATGCATAGTGCTTGGTCCTGGGAGTGCATAGGGTACACGCGTTCCCCAGCAAGCCCGGTGGTGTCTGGAACAGCTCGTAGTTTCCAGCAGGGCCATAGTGCTGGGAAGCAGCAAGGGCAGGAGTATTGGGAGCTGTGGAAAGAGAGACTCTGATTTCAGCATGTGTTTTCAGAAGAAGTGAGGTGGGTGGGTCATGCAGTCATCTCTACAGAGATATTTGAGAAGTTTTCTTAATAAAAACTTTTAAAAGAAGGGAAAATTACACTTTCTTAACATGGTCATTAAACAGGAAGCATTTACTCGTGTGCCTAAAAGGGACACAGTGAGAAACAAAACTGAGAAAGTCCTGCCTTCATAGAAAGGAGACAGAATATAAACAAGTGTGGCACTTTTAAAACATGGCACCACATTCTTCAACACTCCCCGCCAAGGAGAGGTGCAGTCAATGCCCACCCACCCTTGAACCTCAGCAGGCATGTGACTGCTTCAGCCAATAGAGAATAGCAGAAGTGACCCCCAAGACTAGGTCATAAAAGGCCATGTTCTCTTGGAACATTTACTCTTCAGGCACTCCTCTCCAGGATATGCCTATAAGTGCTCTGAGAAGCTCAAACCAGGTGGAAGGGCAACCTGTTGATGCTCCATTCACAGTCTCAAGTGAGCATCGTCTTTCAATCATTCTGAGCAGATACTAGACACATGATTCTAGCCCCCAGCCATTGGAGTCACCCCCAATCAAGAACCAGACAGGGTGGGGCAGAAACAATTCACTCTTATTGTGCCCTGTCCAAATGCATGACCCACAGAATCCACAAGCATAACAAAATGGGGTTGTCTCATTAAGGTTTGGAATGGTTTATTATGCAGCAATATACTGTATAACTAGAACAAGTAAATAGATAATGCAATGTCAGTGTTATCCAATGTGAGTGTTCTAAAGAAAAGAAGTAGAGTACAAGAAGTGCTGACCAAAAGAGTGGCAAATCAAGTGAATTCAACCAAACCTGTTCAGGAAGAAAAAGCCAGTGAGGAAAAAGGGCAGTGAAAGAGAGCTGAGACTTGTGCCTTGTGGTGTCTGTGGTGAAAGTGCACTGTGCGTGCCCTGCTTGCCTCAGGCGCGTGGGTTTCTCAGAAGGCCCCTTCTCAGTGGACTGAGTGTGAACATCATGGCTGTTAAGTTCAAGCCAACCTAATTTTTAAAAATAATTTTTTCCCATAATCCTGATTTTTATGGGTACCTTTGACAAAAGGTATTTTTCTCTTACCCATTTTTTAATTTACTTTTTGCACGTGGTATAAAATTCAAAAGTTGCAAAAGTTCCAGAGCAAAAAGTCTCCCTCCCACTCCTGTCCCCAGCCCACTCACTCACCCTCCTTGAGGCAACTCTCTTACCAATTTAGGGGTGTCTTTCCAGAATTGGTCTCAGCATTTAGAGCCAGCCAGTAAACTTTACCTATCATTTAGCACCTTGCTTTTTTCACTTATGTCTTGGAGTTTCTCTATATAATTACATAGACATCTTTTTCACTCTTTAAACATTTTTTTTTTTGCTCTGAAATAATTTTAGCTTTACAGAAAAGTTGCAAAGATAGTAGAGAGTTCCCATATACCCTCACCCAGCTTCCCCAAATATAATATCTAACATAACTATGGCACTTTTGTCAAAAGTAAGAAGTTACCATTAATACAATACTATTAACTAAACCACAGAATTTATTTAAATTTCACCAGTTTGTTCCAGGGCCCAACTCACAGTACCCATGACATTTAATTATCATGTTACCTTAGTCTCTTTCAGTCTGTGGCAGTTTCTCAGTCTTTCTATATTTTTATGACCTTGATACTTCTGAATAATACTGGCCAAATATTTTATAGAATGTCCTTCAGTTTGGGTTTTTCTGATGTTTTCTCGTGATTAGAATGGAATTATAGGTTTGGAGGAAGAATACCACAAGGTGAAGTACTCATCTCAATACATCGCAGTAGGGGTATACAATAGCAACATGACATTAATGATGATATTAACCTTAATCACTTGATTAAAATTGCACCTGTCATGTTTGTCCCCTGTAAAGTTGTTATTTTTCCCTTAATAGGCTCCATTCTTTGGAAGTGGGTTACTCAGCCCAGACCACACTCAAAGGGGAAAAGAATTAAAATCCATCTCCTGGAAGGAGCAGGGACCATCTACATATATTAGTTGGAATTCTTCTATTTGGGAAATTTGCCCCCAGTTAGTCATCATTTCTGTCATTTCTTTACATCAGTAAAGACTCATGAGTTATAATGCAATACCATCATTATTTCTGCTGCTTTGCTTTGGGTAATTAGAAGCTCTTCCTGTGTTTTTTGACATCTCCCCCTTGTTTTCATTTTCTTTCTTTTCTTTGTTTACTTTTTCATCCATCCCCCTCCCTTTCCTCTTTTTTCTTCTCCTTTTTAAGCACTTTTTAGTTTCTGGTACAGGATGCTTCAAGCTTATCTGATATTCCCCACTCCAGTCCTATAATTAACCACTTTTCCAAGGAGCCCTGGTTTCTTTTATTGGAGAAAGGTATTTAGAAACCAAGATCTGGGCTCTAGGTATGCTTGTTGCTACTAGAGTGTCTCTACTTTAAGGTCCTCTGAGTGGACAGGGTTTGGAAATATATGTATGTATACTAACACATGTGTATACACATGTCTATAATTCTTTCTGGAGCTATCTAATTATTTGTTTAAATAAACATGAGTTCATACTGATAGCTCCTACTGTAATCCAACACACGGTTATTTTAGCCTTTCCCCTTGTTTATTTATAACCTGGTTTTCATTATCTACAATTTATTTACTTATTTGCTCAATCCTAGTATACATATAGAGCTGTTTCCGAATTGCCAGCCTATACTTTGTGAGAAACAAATTTACCAAGTAGGGTTCAGTGTTTACTCACAATACTTTTTTGCCTTTAGTCTTACAGTATCCAGTCAAAACATTTTCTGTAGTTGCTTAGATCAGTTCCTTCTCTACACACCCTTCATTAAGGTTATGTTATAAATATGTAATACATATATATGTGCCACATCACAATGTTTCAGCCAATGAAGGACCCCATATATGAAGGTGACCCTAAGATTATACTGGAGCTGAAAAAATTTTATCATCCAGTGACATTGTAGCCATCATCACTTTGCAGTACAATGCATTACTTATGTGTTTGTGGTGATTCTGTGAAGAAACCTACTGCACTGCCAGTCACATAAAAGTATAACACATACAATTATGCATGCTACATAATATTTAATAATGATAATAAATTACTATGCTACTGGTATGTATTTACTATACTTTTTATCTTTATTTCAGAGTGTACTCTTTCTACTTATAAAAAAAAAAGTTTGCTATAAAATAGAATATCATGTTAGGCTGGTAGCAGCTTCATACATCTCATGTTTACTGTGTCTCTTGATGGCATCATTTATCTTGTGTTTGATTTAGTCTCACATTGTTTTGCTCATCATGGATGCTAAGCATATAAAATCCACTTCTAATCTTGCCAGTAAGAGACCACCTTGAGTGATCGCTCTAAAAGTTAAATTAAAAGTGATTAAGGACTGTGAAAGTGAAAAATCAGTGTTAGTTTTTGTTCACCAGTCAGGCACGTCCCATTCCACTATGGCTATGATCTTGAAGAGCAAGAACAAACTGATGGGAGCTGTTAAAGGATCTGCTTCATTCGAGGCAATGAGACTAACAAAAATTTGAGAAAGACCTATATCAGACATGAAGAAACTTCTAATGACCTGAAGATCAGATACAGCATATCCCTCTCAGCATCATGATGGTCATGGCCAAAGCAAAAAGTGTGTTCGTGATGTTGAAAGAAAAGGCTGGAGCCAACTACAGTGTTGAATTTACTGCTAGCTCTGGGTGGTTTAAATGATTCAAGAATCATTCTTCATTATATAGTGTGAGAGTGAGTGGTGAGTTTGCAAGTGCTGATGTGAAGGCAGCTGAAGAATTTTTGGAAATTCTAAATAAACTGATTATGAAGGAAAATTACTTGCCAAAGCAAATTTTCAATATGAACGAAACCTCCCTATTGTGGAAATGGATGCCTAAAAGGTCTTTCATCCATAAAGAGGCCAAGTCAATGTCAGGTTTCAAGGCTTTTAAGGACAGAATAACAGTCTTACTTGAGAGCAATGTTGCAGACTACAAATTATAACCCTTTGTGATCTGGCACAGTGAAAACCCCAGGGCCTTCAAGCATATCAATAAGCATACACTGCCAGCATAGTATAGGGGAAATGAGAAGTCATGAATGGCCAAGCTCCTCTTTCAAGAAGCCCTCCTGAATTGCCATGCCAGTAAAAGGAAGAAGTTCTGTTTGAAGAGTAACACATCTTTTAAGCTTTTGCTTATTGTTGATAATAATAATGCTCTTGCGCAACCTTCTTTTATTGGTGATCTTCATCCCAATATCAAAGTGGTATTTCTCTCTTCAAACACCACCCCTTTGGTCCAACCAATGGGTCATGGAGTTATAGCAGCTTTTAAGGCCTCTTCCCTGAGGAGGACCTATGCCCAGGCTATTGCTGCAACTGAGAAAGACACTGAGACCACACTGATGCAAGAGGTTCTCCATGACTTTGAAGGATTTGCCAAGGATGAGGAGGTTGCAGAAATCAACAAGGCTGTGGTTGAGATGGTAAACAACTTTAACCTGGGTGTGGATGAGGATGACACTGAAGAACCAGCTCCTAGGAGTGGTTCCTGAAGAACTGACTAATGAGGAATTCTTGGAACGGGAACAGGAATGCACAGCTGAAGAAGAAGCAAGAGAAAAGGAAACTGCAGAAGAAAAAGAAGAACCCCCAAGTGAAGCAGAAACTTTTGCAGACATCAGCGAGCTCCTTTAAAAGTTTGAAAACACGACTCCAACACCGAGAGGTTTCATTAAGAGAGGAATATTCACAGTGTACTCTCTGCTCACAAACAAATCTATGATGAAAAAAAGAAGCAAGCAGGCAAACCACTAGGGATATAATTCTGAAAAGAGTGACACCTCCTCAGGCAGGTTCTTTGGGAGATATTCCAGAAGAAGACATTGTTTTTACAGGAGATGACAGCTCTGTGTGTTATTGACCTTCCAATGCGACGAGATATGGAAGTGGAAGACAATATTGATGATCCTGACTCTGTATAGGCCTAGGCTATTGTGTGTGTATGTGTCTTAGTTTTCAACAAAAAAATTTAAAAAAGCAAAAACAAATTTTAATTTTACAAATAGAAAAAAGCTTATATAGAATATAAAGAAAAAAGTTTGTACAGCTGTACAATGTGTTTGTGTTTTAAGCTAAGTGTTATTACAAGAGTTAAAAAGTTTTAAAGTTTTTAAGGTAAAAAGCTTGCGGTAAGCTATTTACTATTAAAGAAAGAAAAATATTTTTTATCAGTTTAGTGCAGCCTAAGTGTGCAGTGTTTAGAAAGTCTATGGTAGTGCACAGTAATGTCCTAGGCCTTTACATTCAATCTCCACTCACTCACTGACACTCAAAGCAACTACCATGAATGCAAGCTCCATTCATGGTAGTGCCCTGTACAGTTGTACCATTTTTTTTATCTTTTATACTATATCTTTTCTATGTTTAGATACACAAGTACCATTGTATTACAGTTGCCTACGGTATTTAGTACAGTAACAGGCTATGAATGTTTGTAGCCTAGGAGCAATATGCTATACCATATAGCCTAGGTGTGTAGTAGGCTGTACTATCTAGGATGTTTGCATGATGACAAAATCACCTTTCTCAGAATATACCTCCGTTATTAAATGACTGATGACTGTACAGTTAATTTGTCATAGTCTGCATTTCATTCTGTGATCCCATGACATATTAGTCGATTTTTAAAATTTGCATACAGCTCACTATGTGTGGGTTTTGACAAATGCATGGAGTCATGTATACACTGCCCTGGTACCATACCGAATAGTTTCATCACTCCAAAAATCCCTCTGCACATAGGATAACCAAATGTCCCAGTTTACCTGAAATGGAGGAAGGGGTCCTAGGATGCAGGACTTTCAGTTTTGAAACCAGAAAAGTCCTTAGCAAACCAGGACAAGTTGGTCGGCCTGTGAGGTCTTCGAAGTGAATTACTCTCCCTTCCATCAATCTTCAATAAACAGCTTATTTGATATAATTTATACAGATAAAATTCATCCATTGTCAATTTAATTATATTTTTAGTAAATTTATAGGGATGTGCCACCATCCCTATAAATAATAAAATTGGATCACAATCCAATTTTATTCCATCATCTTTAAATGCTACCACACATACCTTAGCAAACTCTAAACACCCTCTAAACACTCCTTTATCCACATACCATAAATTTTGACATTTTATTTTCATTTTCATTCCATTAAAATTTTTCTTTGTCATTTCTTCTTTGATTCATGCATTATTTAAAAGGGTGTTGTTTACCTTCCAAATATGTGGGGATTTGATGAATTTATTTCTGTATTAATTCTAGTTGATTCATAAACAACTTTGAATGATTTCGGTCTTAGAGCCTATCATCGCGACAATGTTCCAAGTGCGCTTGAAAATGTGTGTAATCCGCTGTTATTGGGTGGAATTAACTAACTAAAACCATCAGGTTCAGTTGGTTGATAGTGTTATTCAACTTTCCTACATCCTTGTTGATTTTATGTCTAGTTATTCCATCAATTTTTGAGGGTGTGGTACGGAAATTTCCGACTATAATTGTCGAATTGTCTATTTCTCCTTATAATTGTCAGTTTTTGTTTCATGTATTTAAGGACTCTGTTGACATGTATATATATATTTTTTATATTCCTAATACATTAATCTTTTATTTTAAAATGTCCCTCTTTGTTTCTGGTATTAATTTTTGTCTTAAAGTCTATTTTCATCTGATACTAATGTAACCATTCAACCAGGGATGTGTGGAAAGCTTGATCAGTCCTCTACGATTCTCCTTTCCAGGATTTCCCTAGTAAATTTCTGTTCAGTCCACTGGTCTGCCATCTGTCCCAAGTGGGACAGCAACCTCAGGCTAGCACAGCTGTGGACTTTCCCTTTTCATCTCCTACAGAGTTTTTTGTTTTTATTTACAATGCCACTGAGCATGGGTTTTTCACCCGCCCCTCCAGATCAAGTCCAGCGATTAAGCTGGTATTTTTCCATGATCCCCTCACCCTGTAACATTACAAGTTGGGGGTAGAGGAGGAAATGGAAACAGCCCAGGCAAAACTCCCACTGTTCTTTCCTGAAGATATGCAGTTTTTCCATAAACAAATGCTTCTCAATTTTTTTGTTATTGTTTATTTGCTTTTGGTCAACTTCCAAAGCCCTGAAGTGATTGGTTTGGGCAATTTTGTCCTGTTTTATAGTTGCCTAACACTGTGCCAGAAATACCCAGATATGACTGAACCTTTTAGCCCTGGACACAACTTGTGACTCAGCTGCAATCAGGACTCTAACCTCCCAGCTTCAGCCCCAGTGCGCAACTCAGTCTTCTTCAAATAAAGCTCTCTATTCAAACGCAGGCCTCCCTCTGCTGGTGAGGGAAGGCTCAGAATTTTTTAGGTTTGCTTACTGCGAGGTTCCAGCACAGTCTAGGGAGTAATCTCCAGAGTGGGATACAAAGAACCCAGAGGATAGGATCGCACTCATCAGTCACAAGAGTGTAGGCACTTGTATATAAAAATTAAAATGAAATTAGCCTCTACTCAGATTTAGCACACAAGTCGACATCACCCACCCTTGGATGGTCAACTGGATGGTCATGTATCACATGTGGAGTACACATTCCTGCAAAAGGAGTGGACATTCCTTACACAGTTGTCTTGAGGGAAGTACCCTCATGCTGTCATCCACTTTCAGCTAATCAAGAGGTGCTGCACTCTATATGGCCACTATTAAGGGAAGTCAATGACTTATATTAATAAGTTTTAAACTAACCCCTAAAATATAGACAAATAGGTTAAAAAGACTCCTTCGAATAAATCACCAATTGAAAATAATACTCATGTACAAGCAAACGACAAGATAATGACAGAGCCAATTCTTTCTCCTCCTACTATGAGGAGGTCTTCCTAAATTCCATAAGGAAGTAGAGACAATAATACTTTAATCAGATCTGATAAGAAGTTATCCAGAAAATAATGTGAAATTAACAAGACTATGATTTGAAATGTTAATTGACAAATTCTCGGCAATGAACCTCACTCTAATTCTTTATATGGCTTGAGATATTAGCTAATAATCATGATGTCATCACAATTGCCAAGGCATTTTAAACTCCTGTATTTCATGTTTCTATTTTTATGTAAATTAGGCACATGATAGAGTAATATAGTAGTGCCTGCACATAATATTCTAAGCAAATTTATATCTACTGTGGTCATTAAACTCATTACCGCTAGAGGTGTGAGATAAAATCCTGCTAGTCCATGTGGTACTCTTGGGTTGAGATCCAATGTCAGTCAGTACCGTGCCACTGTGCCAGCTGGAGACGCTGTCATAGGGCTGGCAAGTCCCAAACTCTCTATCACAGTCTCTAGGCAGATGTCATGCAGTTTTGGGGATGAACTTGCAGGACCAGAACGCAATACAGAACCAGAATACTGCTCCCTACAGACTGACATCACTCCTTTTCCCCAACCCAAGGTACCTACTTTATCAGTGGGGATATATAACTACAGATGGGAGAGCCCTCTTATCCTTCCAAATTTCCCATCAGAGAAGATATGAGAAATATCACCTTTCACGCACTTCAATTTGTACAATAGAGCAGATCACTGGTGGACTTGTTCCATTAACCTTTAACTTTTCAGTGACCAAAGTAAGGAGGGCATACATAGGACCAAAGACAGGACTTGTGGGCTTGGCTCTGGTCCTAACTCCACCAAATGACCCCCAAGTAGGAGGCAGAGGGTATAAATAAAAATTGCCCAAGGTTACCCCTCCCTCACCCCCAAAAGTGGCAGTGCCATAACTAAAACCCAGACAATCTGGCTCCTAATCCTAAACCCAACATCCTAACCACTTAGTTTCTCCTGCCTCCCCATATACTACTATCTGTCCACAACCTGTTCACTAGTCATTGCTGGTGCTAGAACTGGTTGCCAGAGAAAAAAGCACCCTAATTTGTTTTAAATAAGGTACGTTTGTTGCAGGCTTACAGATTTGGGGCTTAACATACACAAAGATGTAGTCTGAAGAGTTGCCACCTAAAAAACACCCACATCCACACATATGCTTGTTGTTTTATCCATTTGTTGCCAATACTTTCAGATTCTGGGCAGACTACCTCAAGTATCTGCTTTGCTTGCCTTGCTTAAGTTTATGACAGCTCTCATTTTTTCAGAGTCCAATCTAGGACAAAATCTTGAACATCACTGTCACTAAAAATTGCATGGCCCACATTTTTCAGATATTGTGTACTTCTGGCCAAACTTGTTTTCCACTGTGTATTTGTGGCTTCTTTCCAGCTCATACCACTTCTACCCCATGAATTAGCAAGACTGGATGGGAGGCCGCCCACTCAGTCCAATACACAGAATGTTTCTGTTGTACCAGCAACTTTATGAGTAAATTGCTTACACCCTAGAGCTACAGGCTATCATTTTTGTATCTGAGTATGGCAGAAATGTACATGACTGTGGGTAAGATCGGTTACTCCCTTTTCTAGCTCCCATGGCATTCTGTGCATCAGGGTGGGGAGTGGAGAAGGATGTGTGCGGGAAGGGGGATGGGGACGGGAAGTACACCACTTGTCTCCCAGCCCCAATGCCTGCCTGGGTGAAACCTGGACTCCATGAGTGCCAAACAAATATTTTTAGGACAGAAGACAAATCAAGGACCATCTTCCTGGACTAGTCCCCCTTCCTCCTACAGAGCTAGGAGCAAGGCCATACCTCTCCAGCTCCAGCATCATCTTAAGGTGTGAGCCACTGTCAGGAAAATGGGAGAGAAAGCAGCATAGATCACAGGCTGGTGGACTTGGCCTATAGGGGCTGAGAGATGACAGTTGCCCCAAGCGCCCAGGGTTCCTTGGAAGCCAAGAGCTGAGGCATCAGGAACTTTTCAGTCTGGGACAGAGTGCATGGGGTGACTATGTTGGAGCACTGGTTTTCAAAAACGTGATGCAATCCCCTAGGGTCCAATTTGGAAATTTGGAAAATGTTTTTGGTCATCACAATAATAGGATGCAGAGGCCAAACAAGCATAGACTTGTCACCTTTCATATGGTTTTCACCGTATCATCTAAAGTTCACACAGAAGTGGAAAATCTAATCATTTGAGCAAGGAACCAATATTATTTTGCACAGATACTACACATACACTGTATTTTCTAGGAATTCAATTAAATTGAGTAAAGTGTACTCTGTTTTGTTGGGAAACTTAACAAAAATCACATCTCCAGCAGCCCTGTCATAGGAGTCTGAGTGGCCCATTCAACTCACCTGTCGCACTGCTTGTACAGCTGTCCCATTCGCAGCAATCCTCTTGCAGATACAAGCATCTAATCCCATCATCACCACTCCCAGGGTAGTTGTGCCTGGGCCTTTACTTACTGAAATACGTACGAGTTTATTATATTGCTTTCTTTTTATTCTTTATATTTCAGTTAGTCTTGTATTTTTTAATTTCATATTAGGTGATGTTATCTCTTTTCAGGACAGCAAAATTTATAAAAAGAGCATGGTGGGACTGATAAGGTTGTGCTCAAGGAGCTAGAGAAGATGCTCTAAGTTTGACCTTGATTCTGCCCTTCAGTGTCCTCACTGGTGGCCTGCAGCTGCCCCAACACTAGTGGCCCCTGGGTAGTCCTGGAGCAGGAAGGCAGCAAGATAAGATGCTGGAATGGGTACCCTGGAACAGGTGGTAAGGGAGGGTCCCATTCTAGGTAGCAGACCACCACAGTGTCCATCACATGTGCCCAAGTGGGAAACTCTGAGCCAAAGAGAGGTGGATTACCCAGCTTCTCCATCGATGAGGCATGTAAACCAGTCACGTGGTCATGGACATAGGGCAAAGTAGATGCCAAGAACTCCCTTCCTGGACCAGATGGTGGTGTACCATCTCCCTGAGCATCCTCCAGCAGGCCACCCACGTGGGGCCACTCTGGCAGCAGCCTGGAAGAATCGTGTCCTTGGTTGGGAAGAGAAGTCCCAACAGGACTCCCATTCTTCACCTGCCCTCTGAATGGAATGGCTGACCAGAACTCCTTGTTTTATGTTTGCCTTCGAATCACACCTCTTCCAAGATGTCTTCTGAGATCACTCCAACTGAGACATCATGGCCACCATTCTCTACCCTGGTAACCCTTTTTATCTTGTCATTATCTGCCAATAGATTATACATATATTTGTGTTTATGGACTGTTTCCCCAGCTAGAAATGCCAAGAGGGCAAACATTTTGTCTGTGTGCTGTTGTACCCCTAGCTCCTAGAATAGTGATAGCTCTTACAAGGAACCCCAGAAATATTTGTTCTTGAGTGAGTAAGAATAATATCAAAGTCAAAACTCAATCCCTTTCCTCCCCTTAGACATAGTGCAATTGACTTGCCATCTATTTTTGCAAAGGTCAAACCACTCCAGTTTTCCAGTAATCAAAAACTAGCATGGTATGAGTTTGGGGTCTTCAGAGATGGGAAAAAAAAGGGGGTCGCTCATAGATAAGGCAAGGAAAGTTTCTGCGAGATGGTAAATAAGTTCACGATGAGCTTGACTGGACTCCACAGCTTGCCTCTGGTCTGTGCATTCCTTCTGCTTTTTCTGTGTTCCTTGCTTTATGTGTGTCTGAGGAACTTCAAGCACAGTATGCCCACCAGGAAAAAGAAACTGTTTTAAAGCACTATCTCTGACTTGACTTGAGGACTTGGTACATGTCGGATTTTTACATAGACTGTGCAGAAGACAGAAATGAGCTCTTATTCTCCAAGGGATTCTGCACTGTGATGGAGATAAAACACTACATACATCTGAGTACAAAGAGAGAACAGTGAATGGTACTAAGTGTTGCCAGTATAGTGTTCGACCCATTAGAGAGAAGGCAGGAAGAGGTGAAACAGGTAGAAACAAAGAGCTCATGGAGGTATCCTGTCTATCAGAGTACCTTGAGACTGACCTCTAAGACCCCGGCACCTGCTGGGGAGGGAAGGTCCATAAAGCCTCTGACCATTGGAACTGGGAAGAATTCACATTACGGAACATGACCTTCCTTTATAAATCACTCTACAAATAACTATAGAGGATGCAGTGTCCTGGCAAAGGAAGTCTAGTACATCGGGGAACTCTGTAACAGAGTAAGGCAGATTCAGCAAGGAGTCTGCTTCTGGTAACTCAGGCCAGGTATGCATGAAGGATTTATGTAACTGAGAAGGGTGTCTTTACACTCCCATACCTATTCATATGCTCACTACTGGTCTGTGTCACTTATTTATTCTGAGCAGGACCTGGGTCAGGTCTGCAAGCCTTGTTGGTCCAATACACTAAAAGAGGTTCATGCTGTCAGGGAGAAGATCCGTCTGCTTGGTGAGGCCAGCTAAATAGGAAACACTGCTCATCCCTCATCCTGATGATAGGTGAAACTTTGAAAGAAAAGCTTGTAAAAAACCCTCAATTACTTATCATGTATGTTCTCTAAAAAACACACATCAGACAGGAGAAAACAGAGACATAGCAAATAAATTCAGATGTTTTATTCTATAAAGTACATATGCACATATTTCAAACACGGAAAATTAATTTGGGAGTGAATGGCATAACAGATCAGCTACTGACCATCATGCAGCAAGATAAGTGAAATGGATCCATTGGCCCTCGTAACTGCACAGTACCTACAGGAAGGTTGAAAAACCAGGATGCTAAATCCCTACAGACTACCAAAGAAAATGCAACAGAAATGACAGGTTCTTAATGATGAGAAAAATTTACAAATAGAATCAAAACTGATTCAAGTCACACAGTGAAAGGACAAAAGGAAAAAGGAAAAGAGATCAATATGATCTGGAACAACCACTGTAATAGTAAGTTGCTCATCCCATGAGGCCTCACTCCTCAATGGCAAATGGGCCCTGTCTGTGACACTCTTCCAATCCTGAGGTCCCCCATCAAGACACTGCAGAGGACTGGGCCTTGTCTGTAAGTGCCCCCACAGCAACAGGTCCCCTGGACCTCCTGAGACCCAGTGGAAGTAAGTCTCTTCAGGTCCTAGACCTCTTTACCCAGGTCCATGGCCACCCCTCTGCCCCAGCCTTCCTTTATACACCTGACTGATGCTGAGTTTCCACAAGATTCTTGAAAATTACCTACCAGAGTAAATGCTAGATTTTTAAGTGTGTGTCCAGGCATTTTTGGTTCTTTCTTTCCTCAAGCCTAGCAGTGTGCTTCCTCCCCTGGCTACAGATTCTAGCCATTCCCTAGAATTAAAACAAGGGTAATATTAGCAACATGCTGGATTGAACAAATCAGTGGAACTGACTTTTTCAATCTATCTTTCTCCTTACTCTGCCAGTTGTAAATCTATCCATAGAATGTCACTCATTGGGATTTTATTACGTCAGTAGCAACTTAACCTAAAATCTGTTGGTCTTAATGATATTGGTGTTTCTAAAGGCCCAACAACTTTCTCAATCTTGTCTCCTAAGAGTCTCATAGTCTCTGAAGAGAAAACTAAATTAACGAGTTAGCCATGCATCATGTAAGAAACTCACGTCAAACATCTGGATAGACAAGTATGATTACTGTGCTTGAAATGTACTGAAAGAAAAAAATATATATTTACACATCAAGTTACTAAGATGATTATTTTAACAATCTTCAGTGAAAGCCCACAGTTGTTTTCCATTCAAGAATGCCTGGGATAAAAACAGTATTAAAATGTGACTATTCTAGGCCAATCTCTAACTCTAATTTAGAACAGACTATACAGACCTGGAGTTAAGGGAAAGAAGTACTAACAGTCATGTTCAAGATTTTACTTGCCCTTCTACTCTGCCTTTGCTTGCGAGAATGCAGAAGTCATTAGTGACAATGAGCTACTAAAGCAAAAAAACTTAAGAAAAAGAGTAGGAAGACAAGTAACAAGTAAAGACTAGAAAAGATAATGTGAAATTTGTTTTTAAATAAAGATGGATTAGAAGGAAAAAGGGGTAAAGGAAATAATCATCAAAATGTAGGAAAGGAAAATGTGGGTTTTCATGACAAATAGCAAATCAGAATTGCTTTCATTCACATTTTCCAAGCATCATTTTTGTAATGGCACTGATCTACTAGTTGTCATTTTCCTCTGATAATGTTAATTGCGTAGAAATAAATACAAAAAAAAGGGAAGAAAAACCACTCCCTCTTCAAAGAAAATATGAAATCTTTTCACAACTATTAGATTAAATCATCATTCTTTCTTTCCATATTGTCATCTGCTTTCCAGAAAACAGAATAGCTAATTTTTACCCTACTCTAGAGATATTTACTTAATTGTTAAGCTCTTCTGAGTGAGGAAGCTGCTTTACTTTTATAATAGAGGGAAGGGACAACAGAGGAGAAAAAGACAGTGGAACATTTTGTGCCAACTCAATTCCAAAAGATCAGGTTCCTCATCATCCATGTGGAAATGAAACTTAGATCTTTACCATAGATCTTTACTCAAGATGAAAGCACAAGTTTGTCCTAACTAGGGCAGTAGTAAAATGTGACTATTTTTATTTTTTTCCAAGAAAAAAAAAAAAGGAAAGAAAACATAGAAAGATAAGTATGTTTCCCTGCAAGCAAAATGGAGAAAAAGATATTACTGTTGTTACTATGATTATTAAGCCAGACACATAAATCCACAAAATGGAGTGGTGGCTTGGGAAATGCAATAGCATGTCAAAGGTGCTAACTGTTCCGAACCAAAGCAAACCTCAACCCCATCAGCAATGAAACACCCTGTGACCTTGGTAAAGACAGCACAGCCCGCTCGGATGCAAGGAGGTCAGGGATTGCCGCTGGCACTGCTTATCATCATCCCACCAAGTCCCCAGGAGAGGCTGCAGGGTTCAGGCTGCACCCGGTGCAAAGCACATGCATCACTGGACCAATTTCTAATTAGATTTTTATAAATATATACAAATCAGTTACAGGCACTTGAAATGTCTTTGGCTGGAATAACCCAACATTGCAAGATAAAGTATTCACAGAGTGTCCAGGCCCAGGCTGGCATCAGCAGGCAATGATTACAGCTTATTTCAGTCTCTCTCAGAAAACAGGCGGTCGTGGGATTAGGCATCAGCCAAAGCCACCTAGAAGAGAGTGAGACAAGCAATCCAGTCACACAGCGAAGCCCAGGTAGCTCAGTCCCACTGGCACTCTGTCTGGGCTCTGATCCTCACCCAAGATCAGGGAGCCACAGGCATGCATCTGTCCAGCAGAAGAATTAAAACCCTAAGAAAGAAATCTCATCTAGGAGGGAATGAACAGAAATCTACAAGTCTCCTGCCAAAAGCAACCAATCTAGTAGAACCACTGTGCTGAGACAGAGTTAACTGTTTTGAAACCTTGATCAGCATTCTGTGAGATAATTTCTCAAGCTGATGGAAGTGAATCAGAGGCACCTCTCCAGGGACAGCTGCTTCCCAGTGGGGATTTGAGAGCAATTCCTACAGTCCGTGCCTTTTATAGTTAAGGTTTGGGTGTATGGGTGGTTGAAAACCCAACACTATAATTTAGGCTGAGGGTAGACTACTTCTGATAAAATGACAGGAGCTAATTCCTTTGAAGAAAAGCTGCCACCCACAATCAATGTAATAAGGACTGAGATGTTCTGTACACTAGCCAAATGCTGGGCCGGACCCCATCCACGGCTCACCTTCTCAGGACAAAATTCAGGACTGCTCTGACGCAATTTGCTGGGTCTGCCCTTGATAACCGCGTAGCAAAACATTGTTATCACCATCACGAAGAGGAAGTAACTGGTGTGCATGAGATGCAAATTTATTAATGAACGGTCATCCTAGATAAAGAGAATAGACCAGAAACATCTGCTTTAGGTTACTGCAAGATTTTATGCTGGGTGTCTGGAAACGGGTTCACAATTTCCAGACTTGCCTCAAATTTAATTCTTAAACAGAAACAGGTTTCCCCTTTTGTCTTCTAAACTATTAAAGCTGGATCTCATTATGTGAAGATGTGGTGTTCCTGAGACCAGCCCCACTTCCTAAAGTAGTCCTATGTCCTGGCTCCTGTACTCCACATTACCTGAACAACCCCCCACCCCCAAAAAGGCCTCAGAGACCCAGGGCCTTTGACCCCCACCTCCTCTTTCTCTGACTGCCCTCAGGGTGTCATGCCTGTGTTCTTAACCCCTTGTCACTCCCCCATTCGGAAGGCGTCTGTATCACTTCTCTCCAGAGGCAGCTTCCTTCCTTCTGCCTTTTTCCAACAAGTTCATAGATGAAAATGTCTTTGACCTCCCACATGCAATCAATCGCCAGGCCCTGTCAGTTGTTGAGCAATCGCGGCCATGCTTCCATTCCTTTTCCTTTCCACATCTCCAGGCCATACAACATCAGGTGGGCAGACCAAGTCTTGCTAACGTACTGCTTTACAAACCCCCTACAGCTCCAGTGCAGGCAGTGACTGCCTCCTCTGAGGAGAAAGTCTAGATGCTTCGGCAAAAGACAAAGGGCTTTCTGGAACTTACCCTCAGCCCACCATCCAACCTGATCTCCACTGCTTACTTCTCTGCAGAAAAGGGAAAAGGAACAGGCAAAAGAAAAGAAATCCACCTAACATATACTGACAGGAAGAAAAAGGCATTTAAAAAAAAAAAAAAACAGTGCAATCTGTAAAAAGTGGGCGCAAGTGTAAGCAGGAAGCTAAAATAGCATGTCCACTACTCCAGATTACAGTGTCTTCCTCCTTAAGCAAAATCATACTTGGTGCTCAAATCTATCCAGATTCATCTCTTCCTATTTACTCTGCCTTTCTGAATTCCAAACTACTTACTGCTCATACTGACACTAACCAAATATTCTCCTATGAGTGCATGAGTTAAGACTGTACAAGCGCCTCTTATAACCCCTGTGGGTTAGGCACACAACAGCTGCTCAAAAAATAACTACTGAACAAAGCACAAAACGAAGAACAGAAACAGGTTTCTAAGTCTCCATCACTCCAACTAGTCTTTCAACTCAGCTAGAAATCCAGAATGGCATGGGCTACGCTAACCCAAGCATGTAAACAGGACCTATTCTCGCAGCTCATGTAGACAGACAAGAGACAGACAGACACACACACATGCACGCACACACATGCATGATTTTCTCACTTACGTCTGGAACAATAACTGTAAGCTTGGGATTTAAAGCATGATAGACTTTTCCAATGGCTCCCTTATAACACCAGAAAGGGTTATAATCTTGAGCATATTTGGTGTTGGCATCTCTGGCAGTTGTGAAGATCTTGTACCAGAGCGTGGCGTTGCTATATGTATCAGGAACACAGTGTGGTGGCTGTCTGCAGGGGAAAAGAGGAAAAGACATGTGCTCAGTGGCCTGAGACATTTACTGTATCTTCCCCACAGCCCCTGGCCCAACATGACCACAGCCACACATGTGGAAAGGAGAAATAAGAGACATACATGTTTCTCTGAGATAACATACCATTATGCTTTTAGTTCAGAGACTTTTTTAAAAAATTAATCTATTTTTTATTTAATAAACATACAAGAGTAAGAAACAGGCATTCGACATTTAGGATTATGGGTGTTATATTTTTGTCTTCAGAATTCATCCCATGATCCTCTCACATATGATGTGGCCAAAGAGGGACCTGCTCCTTTCAAGCTCATTTTCTCAAATTGTCTAAATTCTTAGTCACAACAGGAAGTTTAACATACTAACTTCTCATCAGATACTATAACCAACAGCAAATAATGTTTAACCTATCTGCTCTTGTCCTACAAACCTCCAAATGTCTAAAACAGATAAACGCTGGGATGAAAATATTAAGACCAGAAATAGGCCTTATAATTTCTTCCCAGTTTCTTATTCTTATTCTTATTGAAAAAGGATTCACCAGAGAATTTTTAAAAATAGCCTACATTTATGTATTTCATTCATTTATAGATCTTTTATCTCCTTTAGAGAAAAAGGAGAGGCAAAACAAAACAAAACAAAACAAACCCTTAAAGGTAAAGCAGTAACACTGATGGCTACTCAAAAAATATGAAGCAAAAGTTTCAGAAACAGTTAACTGTTTCATGGAAAATAAGGTTCGATTTATACTCTCAATTTGAAAAATAACTCTGGATAATGGAGATGAACAAAACTTTTATCTTTTGGGAGCTTTAATTATGGGTTGTTCTGGTCACAGGATCCACTCTTCCTTATCTTTTCTGCAATGCGCTTCTACCAACTGGAAAGGCAGCATAAGAACAGGCAATGACAGCTGAGGAACTAACTTTCTGCTATTTACATGCAGGGGTTCTACCTTAGAATTCCAAATTAAACTTAAAGAATTCCTTAGGTCCAAGTGAAGTAATGCAATGCAAGTCATCCTGAGAATTTGTTGCTGAAGCATCCCATCATATTCATGATAAATGGAGCTTCTCGCACACATCGCTGGGCTCAGGAAACCACTTACACGGTGACAGGGAACACACCGGGGTTGGCTGTGAGGGTCATGCAGGCTGTGAACACCACCTGCTCACAGTGACCATGAAGGGCACAGTCATCTGAGCTCCAAGCTGTAGGCAGAGTAAAGGTAATGTTTATCTCCTCATGGGCTTCTGTGCCTGTGGAAGAGAAATCATTTTTTTTGGTAAAGAAAGGCAAGAATCCATATAATTATTATTCTCTGGGATTTGAATGAATCCTGAAATCAAACCCATGCAGGAATCACTTATCAGTCCACAGAAACAAGACTCCTGAGGAATTTTCAGGAACAATAGCAGTTCTGAGCTGGACTCTGAGGTCTGCTCACCTGGCAGAGCCACCAAATGACAATAGGAGAGGGGCCACTTTCAGCCAGGGCTTGGGATGCCAAACAAGGTCCCAGGCAGTGCCTCATTGGACAGCTTGGGGACAGGTGAGTTGTTATCACTACTGTTTTAGCATTTGCACATGACTCTTTCTATTTTCAAACTACTTTTATATTTATTACTACACTTAAAATGTACCACTATCCCACAAACATGACCAAAAAAGTGTTACTGCTCCCCTTTTACATATGAGCAGACTGAGGATCAGAGGGTCTCACAGACTTAAGAAAGGTCATGGGACAGGTAAATGATGAAGCTTAAATGAAAACCAAGGTATTCCAACACCACAGAGAAAGGTCTACTCACAATATGGAAAATGCAGAAATTGAGCTTACCTTATTTCCAAGGGAAGAGCTCTCGCCTGCAACAGCCAAGATAAGGCTGGCAGGTGCTCCCAACTTCTTTAAGAGCTTTCAAAGGCTCTTGGTAACCAATGAACCACCGATTATTCTTCCAAGGCCCAGGCCTCCAACATAAAGCTTTTTCAGCTTCCACCACTTTCTCAACTCTGTCCTGAACCACTCAGAGTCTTGTCATGGGTTTAGTTTAGTACTGGTCAAAAGGCACTACCCAATCTTTTACAGGTGTCAAGCACTTATATAGCATTGGTTTTGTGCAAAGAACTACTGAAAGTACTTGATAAATATTAATTCATAGTATCCTTGTCACTTCCATAATCCCAAAATGCCAAAAGATCAGATCTCAGGCTTTTTCTAGTTCATTCCAGCACCTAGCACAGTGATGAGCTAATGGTAGGCACTCAGAAATTTGTAGACCAATAGTGATATTTGTAGTATGTATTGCAATCTCCATCATGATAAACCTGAATATAATTTTTATGCTTGTAAACACTAAGACCAGAAATATACCTTATAGTTTCTTCCCAGTGTCTCACACTTACAGGTTTTTAATTGACAGCCTACTGCGTGCCAAGCACTATATTAAGTGAAGGTATAGTAGAAATGGTTCCTTCTTGACTGCAATTAGTTAAAACTCAACAAAAGGGGAGGCATGTGCAAAAATATTAAAAAGTCTGATAAATAAAACTATACACTGCTAATACTCTGTCTTGTAATAGTTGTTGCCTGAGAAAGTCTGAAAGGAAAATGGCTAACACTCACATACCTGAAAGTCCAATCTGATGCCCTAAAATGGTTGAGTACAGATGAGTGACATTGCGAGAGTATCCTCCAAATGGTTTCAGTGGGTCCAAAGTAAGCGTGATTGCAACTGAGATGTTAACGGGGCCTGAATCCTCCAGAGCCTGTGGGGACTGGGTGGACACTCTGGCCTGCCCGCTGGTCATTGTGCTTTCCGGAGTTGTGGTGTCATTGGTGAGATGCTTTAATGTTTCATTCTCTGATACGCACAAGTCTAAATCATTAAACCGCAAAAGAAAAGTATTCCAATCCTTCAGGAAAAATGAAACAGAGAAACAAGTGTGAGCAGTCTGAAAGTGCTACCACTGCAATTATATAGCCATGACCCTTAAGGTGACATCACACCACAATGGGGACACTACACTTCAGAGTCAATCATTTAGAACAACAGTGACAGTACAGCCATCAGCCTCTTGCACTGGCATAATAATATGGTTTTCCAGCCACTCTTATATTAATAATCTTAAATATGAACTCTTCATTAGCATGATATTAAATAAGCTGTAAGATTAAACCAAATTATTCAAGAAAATACGTTAAAAAACAAAAAGGTATATTATACTTATAGAAAATGACTTAGCCTCAGAATCAAACTTGAAATGAAAGCTTGAACAAAAGCAGTAAGACATGAAAAGCATTAATCCAAACTCATTTAGCAGTTGCCATTAGTTGTTTTTTAAAAATAAGGCTGCCTCAAAATAATTCCTAAAAAAAGTCAATTTTATACACCTTGCTTTCTGTCTTGAGAATGTGAAACAGTAAATACCAATACTCAAGGGGCTGTTTCCCTCTCATGATGGACCTTGGATGCTACCTTAGAACAGCAACAATTTCAAAAGGGAGAAAAGATGTTTTCAGGCTTCTCTTAATATACACTCTGCCTGTATTGATGGTTTAAATCATAAGCAGTTTTAATAACACATACAGCTTATTATGTCATGGTTAAATTGATATCAACATAGTAAAGTACCCACTAGGATTTATTTTAATTTTAGTAGAAATCCAAAGATGAATTCATGCTGAAAGAACAACACACCTAACCTAGGGTGTTACATATATCTTCTTTCTCCCAAGCAACATTCATCTAGAAAGTTGCCAAACCAAGTTACACTTACAATTATACTTACACTTGCATTAATTAAATGCCATTTGAGCAATCCCCAAGCAGTCAAGCGAGTCTATTTCTACAGCATCAGTATATGCCATTTAGTAAGACTGCAACTAGATGTATCAAATTACATTTCCCTAACACCTACAAACTCAGCAGACCATTTAAGAACCTCAGGGCTGAAAATGAACATTCTAGTCTCATCCCTTCATATTCTAGATACAAGGAAACCAAGGCCCAAAGCAAATTACATACTCTCCAACTCCACAACTGAAAGCAGAATCAGGATTAAATTTTCTGACTCACAGCACCAAACTTTTCCCATATACCTATGATCCTCACTTGAAAATAAAATCACTAAATTAATATAATATTAAAATAACCAAAGTTTTGTAGCATCTGGCACTAGGGACTGCGGCCCAATTTGAACAGTCTGCCAAAGCCAATATCAAGCCCATTTTGATTTAAGGGCTAATTTTCCAGGCTGCAACTTTACCATTGGCCTTGGGTGAGTGTTCAACATGGACTCGAGCTCTTTTGAAAAAGCAATGCCAGGATGCTATAGAGCTTTGGTTGTGACTAGCATGTTCATTTCAGCCCTCATGTGGGTACAGCCCGTTTCCACAACCTTTAAAGATTCAGACAGGGTCAGAAAAGAGGGAAAATTAAGCCAGCCACTATGTCTGCTGGTAAGAAACTCTTGGAAAAGGTTCTGTGGTAGAAACAGCTAAAACTTGTTACTTTAACTGTGTTAAGGAGTTCATATGTGAAGGAGTCCCTCCTGCCATGACCACCTATGATCTTGAATGCCACAGAGCACAAGACAAAGCCATGACCCCTTTTCACTGAGTAGAACTCTCCTCTCCTCCACTGCAGCAACAATGTAATTCAAATCTCTACTCCCATCTCACTCCCACCAATGAATATACACAAGAAGTGTAAGAGTCACTCAGACAATCTGTCCTGAAAGAAACCTTATCCACCAGTAAATTCATCATATCATTAATTTAGTATAATTTCTAACATGTAAAATACATTAATAGGTAGCATTGTGATTCACCTCTATTAAATAAGAATTATTAACTTTTTATTATTTTCTGATATGTAAAGATACATCATTTCAGATCTGCATTTTGAATGTTCAAACCATTATGTGCCTAGATTAAGGATTAAAAAAGAGCAATGCCCTAATAATTAATTTAAATGGACATAAATGTAAAATCTAGAAGGTAAGGTCGTAGATAACTGAAGTTTTCCTTGATAAAAAAGGACAAATATATTTGGAAATAAGAACCTGCTTTCTAATGTTATTAGGATCCCTTCTTTTCCAATGAAAAAGCTATCCATATAGCTGATAAAACTCCAAAATGACATGGGGCTTTAAAATAACAAATGTTTATAGGTTTTAAGAACTTCAAAAAGCTAATAAAAGAAGCTAGATCTTGATGCAAACATTTTACAATACACTTTCCAAAATACCTGCTTCATTGCTGAAATAGTCTAAGTGAAACTGGCAGCATCACTTAAATCAATACCTACCTGACTAGAAACTTCCTAAGGAAGTGAGTCACAGGGAGATGAAAGACAAAAATATCTGAATAAACACTGACCTTTCTCACTGTGATAAAAAAGTCACAACCAAAGAAAAGTGTGTGGAGAGCCCAAAGGTATTTTCCCAGCCAGTCTTAGGAGAACTTAGAGAATATACTATACCTCTGCCATTTCCGGTGACTTAATCTCCTTGATTTTGAAGAAATAGCCCAAGGTCAGGAAAGCTATTGCCATGGCACTTACACTGATCATAAAGACCACCAGAGGGGGCCGACTGCTGATATATAGCTTCAAGTTATCCAAGGGGTTGGTGTTGAACATTATTCTGATCAGCTCCACCTGAAAGAAATTAATCAGAAAACCCGTGGACTGACTTGCCAAAAGAAAATCTATGCTTCTCACTTTTGTTTCCTTTCACAGTGTTGGGGGGTAAGGGTGGTCACTCATTATTGAACTTGAGCAATGTTTGATCATAAATCTCCAAAACAGCAGCTAGAAAAATTAAATGTTAATTGTCGTTATTTCCAAGTGATAAGATCTTGAAAGATACATATATTCCCTTTCGGTTTAATCTTCTAATTATTCTATAATTAACAACGTGCTACTTCCATGTTACTTAAAAAATGTTTAATAGTTTAGTAATGTGACACAAACACATGCCAACGTGAACAAAAATAAACTGAGGATGCTCTCATTTCCTACCACTAAAAAGCTTAATTCTATCTACTGAACATTCTGTCCTACTCACTGCCATTCACACGCCCATTCCAGCACAAAGCACCGAGAACCACTCGATAAATGCTGAATTTTATCACTCCCCTGCTTAAAGCCCTTCTAAGGTTTACCACTGGACCTAGTATAAGGTCGGCGACAGCTCCCTATTAGGGTCTACGAGGAGGTTTCATGACCTGAAAACCTTGCCAACCCTAATGACTTACATCTCCACCAACTTCTCCTCCTCCCTCACTGAACTCTGACCACACTGGCCTTGCTATTTTTCAGCATCAGCTTTTTGATTTCTGCCAGGAGGTCTCTTAGGACTTTGGTGGCATGGAATCTGTGGAATAGAGCTTGGGCAGTTTTGTCATCCTAACAATATTGTTTCCAGTCCACGAACTTGGGATATCCTTCTATTTATTTAGGTTTTAATTCATTTCAAAAACGTTCTGTAGTTTTCAAAGCATAAGTTTGCACTTTTTTTGCTAAATATATTTTATTCTTCATGGAATTGTTAAACATGTCCTATCTGAAGGCTTTTATCTATGCTTGGAATACTTTCCCCAAAATTTCCAAACACTTGCTCCTTAAAATGCAGGTCTCCACTCACACACAGTTTCTCAGACAGGCCTTCTCTGACCACCCTCAAGCCCTAGTCTCCTGCTTTAGTTCCTTCACACAGTTTCACGCCAGTCAAGGATACAACTAATTTTCTACCTGTTTACTGTTTCTCATCTCTCATTTGTAAGCTCTGTGACAGCAGAGATTTTGTCCAGTCTTGTTCACTGTTATAAAGCCCCTAGAACAGTAGCTGGCACATAATGAGCCCTTGTATATATGAGCAGATTATATCACCACTAAAAAAGCAGTTTAAAAAAATCTGTACCAGCTTTCAACTTTGAGAAAAAGAAGATTCTGAGAATTATCTCTGTTGATATATGTAAATCTAGCCCACTGAATTTACCTGCTGTACATTGTACAACTAGATTACAGTTGAGTTATCCTGGACTGAGGAGCCCAGTGGTTTCTTCTCCATATTTCACTCACAAAGGGCACTGCAGCGGGTACGAGAGGCACAACTCCATCTGAATGTGACTTTGTCAGACTACTCTCCAAGGAAGTTGCACTTGTTAACATTTCCCCAGCAATGAAGGGGCTCGCTTCATTTCCCAACATACGTGCCAACACTTGATATTCTAAGGCATATGAATTTGGATCAAGATAGATGTGAAATGGTATCTCATCATTATTTTAAATTTAGATTTCTTCCTAGGTAAACTGTCTGAATCTTTGGCCATAGACTGGAAAGATATCCAGCTACTTCTTAATAATGTTTAGGAGTTCTCTTTATAGTGTGGATACTAAGCCTTTACCAATTTTATATATTACATATAACTACTCCATGTCTGTGGATTTTCTTTAATATGGTTAATGGTATCTTTTGCCATATGAAAGGGTATTGATTTTTTTTAACTGCTTTTTCAAGACCTAATTCACGTACCATGTAATTCACCCATTTAAAGCATATAATTTAATGCATAGAATTGGGCAACCATCGCTGTAATTAATTTTCACACATATTCATCATATCAAAAAGGAACCTCATACTAAGAGAGGAGAGGAGGCATCTGAAAAATACAAAGGAAAGGGCTTACATAAATAACAGACTCAGCCAGCTAAAGCCCATTCCTGACTGTCCTCCTCTCTGTTCCAGGACTCTCCGGTTAACATGTTTTCCCATAACTACCTCCCCCACCCCAAGGACTCTCCAGCTCACATCTGTTGATTCATGGCTTGCCAACCAACTAACGTTCCTTATCTCTGTAGTTGTGTAGGAATAACAAGACTATAAAACTACTTGTTATGTTACAATTGGGGCTACAATCCGCTGAGCAGGTGTTAGCATTAATAAGCGCTGCTTCCTACTTACAGCTTCAATGTCCCATCTCTCTGTTCGAGAATCCTATAACAGTGCTGATAATGCCAATGTCACAACACAAACAACCTGTAAAACCAGTGGTCTGAAAAATTCCAGCCCCCACCCAAAGCTCTCCCTCCCATCCTGAGTCATGAGGCACATGTGAGAGACAAAGGAATCACATGCCCCTTGTATGGACACTGCAGAGGTATATAAACTGTAATAAATCTAAGCAAAGTGAGCTCATGCATGGTGTTAACCCCACATGCTCTGCTGGCCAATAAATTCTCCTTCCTCTAAGGAAGTTGTGTGAGCATTCAATTTCTTCCATTGGATGTTGCTTCCTGCAACACTACCCAGCAAGTAAATCCTTATTTCCCCCAGCTCTCAGGTAAGCACTAATGTACTTTCTGTCTCTACAGATTTGCCTATTCTGGACATTTCAAATAAATGAAATCATGTGATGTGAAATTTTATGACTGCTTTCACTTAGCAGCATGTTTTCATGGTTCATCCATGTTGTAGCATGTGTCTGAATTTCATTCCTACTTATTGCCAAAAATATTCCATTCTAAGAAGTATTTTATTTATTCATAAACATTGTTTATCCATTCATCAGTTGACGAACATTTGGGTTTCCACATTTTAGCCATTGTGAACTTGTGTATGTAAGTTTTTGTGTAGACATGCTTTCATTTGTCTTGGTTATCTATCTGGAGCGGTGGTGGGGAGGGGTGCTGGGTCATATGGTAACTTATGTTTAACCTTTTCAGGACCTGCCAGACTATTTTCTAAAGCACCTGCCCAATTTTACACTCTCACCAGCAGTAGTGCAGAGTGCTCCAATTTCTCCACAAACTCACCAATACCTGATATTATCTTTTTTTATTATAGCCATCCTAGTGGGTATAAGGTGGTCTGTCTCATAGTGGTTTGATTTGTACTTCCCCTGACGGTTTTAAGTTTTTGATTTTAAATTTATCAAGAAATAGCCTTTTCCTTTTATAGTTGTGTATTTGAATTTTACTTATGAATTCCTTCCCATCTTTGTATGTCATAGAGATTTTTTTTTTTACATAATTTTCCTCTACAAGTTTTATAGTTTTATTTCCTACTGTTACTTTCTTAACTATTTGGAATTGATTTAGAAGTCCATACTCAGGGTAGGTTTCTAGTTTAATATTTTTTTTATACAGGTGGCCAATTGTCCAATGCATTTATTGAACTTGGTTTTGTGCTGATTGTGACTTTGTAATGCCATCGCTCATATATAACAAGCTCCCATATAAATGGGTTTGTTTCTAGGCCTTTTCTTGTGTTCCATCACTATATATATCTCACCATACCTCAGTACCTTGCTTTTAAATCTTGCTTTCTATTACAAGAAGTGTTCCATTTTACTATTATTAAAAATTGCTTGGCTATTCTTGGACCTTTACTCTGGCATATGCATTTTAGGTTCCAATTGTAAAGTTCCCAGGAAAATCTTGTTGAATTTTAATGCAGAATTGAACCAAATATACTATTAATTTGGGGAATAAATTACATCTTTACAACATTGTTTCCTAATCTATCAATATGGTATCTCTCTCCGCTTATTTGGGTCTACTTTTCTTTTTCAATGTTTTTAAAACTCTTTTATGTATCATTACATTAATTCGAACATATACTAACTTAAGTAAGTATCATTGATAGTATCTTCTAAAAATTACATTTCCTATTATTACTTTATACAAAAGCAACAGACTGTGTGGCACAGACAAGTGGAGGAGTAACCCTACAATAAGCAGCTGATGCTTGCTGAGACAAGTAGAAACCAACTGAACCCTTAAAGTCTGTATGTTGTTTGGCATAGTGGGAGAAGAATACGAAGGAGCCCAAAATTTGGAGCTAATGTTGCCTGTACAGCAATTTTCTTCCACAATACTTTTGCTGAGTAAATAGTGGTATGGGGAGTTGTCTGGAAAATGGAGAAAGTGCTTACAGATATGCAATGCTTAGAGCCAAAAGAAACTTCAAGAAATAATGGTGAAGAATTTCCCAAAATAGATGAAAGATATTAATTACATATTCAAGTTTAGCAAACCCTAAGCAGGAAAAATGAATAAATCCACTATTGGTACATCACAGTGAAAAGGAAAATGAAAAGGAAAATCTTATAAGCAATAAGAGAAAAAGGATACATCAAAATAAGGGCAAAAAAAGAAAGTAAGAATTATAGCTGACTTCTCATCAGAAAGAAAAGAATGGAAGGCATTTTTAAAAGTTAAATTTAAAATAAAACTATCAATTTAAAATTATATGCTTAGTAACTACATTCTTCAAAACTCAACAAAAATAGACACTTTCAGGTAAATGTTAAGTGAATTTGTCTTCACCAGATCCACATTATAAGAAATACTAAAAGAATAAAAGAAGTTCTTCAAGCTGGAGGGATATGATCCCAGATGGAAGCCCAGATCTGCAGGAAGGAACTAAGGACACTACAAGCAGTAAATATATGAGTAAATATAAGTCATTTGTTTATAGATTTATAAGAATATTGACTGTATAAGCAAAAGTAGCATTTAAGTAAATAAGGGAAAGATGAGTTGTTTAATAGTGTTAGAATTGTTGGGTGGCCGTCTGGGAAAAAATTAAATTGAATTTGTTCTCAAAAAAAAAACAATACTCTTGTTTATTAACCTTGGTTCCAGACACTTTGCTGAAATCTTTTAAACTCTGATTAGCCTGTTTGTAGCTTCTCTTGGATGTTGAGGACAGGCCCATTGTTTGCAAGCTATAACTGTGTTTCTTCCTCTCTAGCTCTCATTTCATTTTTTTCTTTTTCTTACTACTTTGACTAGAAGTGATAACAGTAGGAATTCTTGCCTCACACTTGGCTTTAACAGAAATGCTTCAAATGCCTCACTATTAAATATGGTATATACAAAAGGCTTCTGATAGATAGCCCACACTAGATTAAGGAAGTACCCTATTTCAAGTTTGCAATAAGATTTTCATTATAAATAAATGTTGCATTTTAATGAATGCTTTCTAGATCAAATTTGTGTTTGGTTTTGTAATTTGGTGGGTTGTCTGAACTCCTTATTTATGTTTTTTTTTTATGACTATAAGTCTATGTTTCTTATTTCTAGTGAGTCAATTTTGATACGATATATTATCCTGGGAAACTGCCAATTTTATATTGATTTTTAAGACTTCTGGCACAGTATTATTTTTTGATTTGTTCAATTTGTAACTTGTAGTTATGTTCTTTTCCATTACAAATGTTTGTAATGTTCGCCTTCTCTCTTTTTAATCAGTCTTACCAGAACTTTATTATATTTGTGTTTTCAAAGAAACAGTATTTAGTTTTGTAGATTGTATAATGCTTTCACCTTTTAGTAATTTCTACATTTATTTTATGGTTTTCTCCATTTGCTCTCTTTGGATTTATTCAGTTTGGTTTTTATGACTTCTTCAGTTGAAATGTTATATTTTTATTCTTCTTTTCTAATGTAAGCATTTCAGAATATAAATTTCTCAACATACTAACTGCATTCCTTAACCTCAACACGACCACCAACCTAATCCATAAGCAAATTTTGTTGGCTCTCTTTCTAAAATATATCTCAGATCCACCTACTCTGTCCCATCTTCTTGGTACTATGACAGAGACTGATCATTGTATCAGCCCTCTATATGTCTTTATAGCCATAAGACCTTTATAATCAAGTGCCCACTGAATATCTCTATACCTATCTGTTCTACGACATGTCCAAAACTCAAGTCACCTGCTTTTCTGCTCAATCTGACTCTTCCTCCTGTATTCTCCATTTTAATCTAGCATTCTGGAAAACATCCTAGACTTCTGCCTTGCCTACCATATCCAATCAATTGCTAAGTACCAATTATTCAGCTCCTTTAACATTTCTTACTTCTGCCACTTCCTTTCCATACTCACCTCTGCTACTCCCTTAGTGCAGGTTCTCATCATCTTTTTAAGTTTTTTAAATTAATTTATTTATTTTAACTAGTTTCAAGTATACAATACATTGGTTAGACAGCTATATAGTTTGTAAAATGATCCAAATTGCTCCCTCCCTCCCCTGAACCTCCACCTAGCCAACTATTAATGCTAACTACATACCTTATGCCATGCTCTCCATCCCCGTGACCATCCATCAGCTACTAATTTGTACTTTCACCCTTCACCCTATTCTCCCAGCACCCCAAACCCCCTCCCCTCTGTCCATCACCAAATTGTCCACTATAATTGTGAGTCTGTTTTTGATGTTTGTTCTTTTTCTTTAGATTCTGCGCATAAGTAAAATCATATAGTGTCTACCTTTCTCTGTCTGACTTAAGTACCTTCTAGGTCCATCAAAATAATATCTTTTTCCATCCCCTTCCTTTTAGTCGGTGTGTGCCTTTTAATCTGAAGTGAGTCTCTTATAGCCAGTATATGTAGGAGTCTTGTTTTCTTATCCTTTCAGCCACTTAATTCTTTTCCATTTAAGGTACTTATTGATAGAAATGTAGTTGTTACCATTCTTTATTCCTGTTCTTGATACATATTTATTCTTCTTAAAGATGTCACTTCAACATTTCCTTTAATACTGGCTTGGTGGTAATAAATTCCTTTGCTTATTTTTGTCCGGGAAGCTATTTATCTGTCCTTCGAATCTAAATGATAGCTTTGCTCGATAAATGATTCATGGTTGTAGATCCTGGGTCTTCATCCTGTCAAATGTTTTTTGCCCTTCTGTCCTGCATAGTTTCTTTTGAGAAATTAGCTGCCAAGTCTTATAGGTATTCCCTTATAGGTAACTATCTGTTCTTCTCTTGCTGTTTTTAATATTTTTTCTTTATATTAAATCTTTGGCATTTTCATTATGATGTGTCTTGGGGTGGGCCTCTTTGGATCCCTGATTTTTAGAATTCTCTGAGCTTCCTGGGGTTTTATGTCCATTTCTTTCACCAGATTAGGGAAATTTTCCATCATTATTTCTTCAAACAGCTGTTCAACATTTTAATTTTCTTCAGGTACGCTGATCAGACCGATATTTGGATACTTCATAGTGTCTCATATGCTCCTTAAATTATTTTTATAGTCTTGGCATCTTATCTCTTGCCATTCTGATTGCATGTCCTTGGCTTTCCTGTCCTCTAGATAGGACATTTGGTCCTTTTCTTTATTCATTGTTTATTCCTTTGATTCCTTTGTTTATTCCATTTAATATACTTCTCACCTCAGATAATATGTTCTTCATTTCAGACTGGTTCCTTTTTATAATTTCCATTTTTATTTTTATGTTTTTTTATTTCTTCGTTGAAGTTCTCATTGAATTTAACCAAAATTTCATTGAGCATCTTTATAACGAGGTTTTTGAAACCTGCATATGTTAAATTCCATTATAGCTGGACTTCTGTCCTGTTCTCTCTTATGGTTTCTGCTTCTTTGTCTTACCACTTTGGCTGCCTCCGCGTCTGTTTCTATGTACTAAGCAAAGCTCCTAGGTCTCCTGGTCTTATTAGTGTGGATTTGTGAAGTAGGTGTCCAGTGATACAGTCCTTAGATGGGTTCAGCTGCAAGCCAAACTTGGCCAAAGCCTCTACCCCTCCAGGGCCACCTATTAAGATTCAGCGAGCAATCCACAGATACTGTGCTTATAGTTGCCTCAAAAGGCCACACCAGAAACTGAGGCCAGCTGCCTCCAGTGTGAGTTTAGGTGCTGCTCAGCAAGGAGCACCTGACTCTCTGAGGCTATATCTAGATGTGGCTTGGGTGGGGCTCGAGTAAGGGTACGCGGTGTTTCAGGGAATCCTCTGGCCATAGCGACCGTTGCTATCCAGTTTGATGATGTCACAGCTATGGCGGTGCTATGTCCAGGGCACTGGGAGAGGGGAAGGCTCAATAGGGAACAATGGACACCGCCAGCGCTTCTATACAGAGCGAGTCTCCCCTCAGCACTCACTCTGAAAATGTCTCCCCATAAGTCTCTGGTCCCCCTGAGCACAGCCGAACCGGTACTGGTGCTCAGAGCGAGCAGGTCCAACACAGCAAAAAAGTCCTCTTGTGGTCACGGCCCCTTTAAGAGGAGTCTGCTGTTGCTGCAGCCTCCATCTCACTCAGCCACTCAAGACTGGGAAGCCCCGCATCCTTGCCCTGTCCTATCTTCTGCTGTTGCAGGGTGATTTTTTGGATTTCTCCCTAGTTGTATAACTTGTTCATCTAGATCCCAGGTGATTTTTCCTTGCTGCTCGCTCTTTGATTCTGTCACAGCTTTGATTTGGTTGCCAGAGAGATGAACAGAGCCTCTATCACTTATGCCATTTTTTTCCTTCTTTTCACATCATCCTTTTTTTGGTAACTATCACTACAAGTCTCAACTGGATCTTCCTACTACCTGTCAAATAATCCATTCTCTATGTGCTGTCAAAGTGACTTTTCCAAATGTGCATTTAATCACGTGACTGATTCCCTCTCTCAGTGCTCCAAATGACCAAGGGATAAAGTTCAAGCTCCTTAGAATGGCAAGACACATTCAAAGGTTTACTGCTTATAATTCCAGAATACGTTAGCAAATATTCTAGCTTCAAGCCTTTGAGTCCACTAATCCTCCTGACCTTCATTAACCACATCCCCACATCCCACTACTTCACCACCCTCTTCCAAAACTCAGCTCAAGGGTTATCTCCTCCATGAAACTTTTCCTTGCTTCTCCTCCCCGAGTCCTCAGGGAAAAGTGACGATTTTCACTTTTATGCCCCCCACTATACTCTGTGAAAATTTCGCACATAGAGACTGAAACACCTTAATTTAATACATTTGCCTGTGTGTATGTCTATGTTCCCAACCAAGTTGTAAGCCTCTCAAGGACAGCTATAATGTCTTACTAATCTCTGCACAATCAACATCTATACAGAAAATAAGTGATTTAAAAATGCCAGTTCATTAAATGAGTGGATTCAATGAATCCAGCCTTAAAACACAGACTAAAATATATTCTAGAAAGTGAGTGATTATAGCAAGATTTCAGGATACAAGGCTAATATACAAAAATCAATTGTTTTCCTACATACCAGCAAGGAATAAACTAAATTTAAAATTAAAATCTACAAAACTCTCATAAATAAAACCAAAGAACTAAATGAATGGAGAGATACTCCATGTTAATGGATAGAAAAACTCAATATGTAAAGACGTCAGATCTTCTCGACTTTCAAGGCAATCCCAATCAAAATCCCAGTAAGTTATTTTGTGATATCAACAAACTTATTCTTAAGTTTATAAGGAGAGGTAAAAGAACTAGAACAGACAACAATGAAGGAAAGGAACAAAGTTAGAAGACTGTCTATACTCGACCTCGAAACTAACTATAAAGCCACAGCAAATAAGATAGTGTGGTACTGGCAAAAGAACAGACAAAGAGATTGGTTAAACTGAATAGAGAGCCCAGAAATAGACCCACAGAAATATAGTCAACTGATCTTTGACAAAGGAGTAAAGTTAGTACCATGAAGTAAAAGACAAGTCTTTTGAACAAATGGTACTCAACCATCGGATATCCACAAGCGAATAACAACAACCATATGGAAACAGACCTTACATCCTTCACAAAAATGACTCAAAATGGATCACAAACTTGAATATAAAATGTAAAACTATAAAGCACTCAGAAGATAATATAGGAGAAAACCTATACGAGCTTGAGTTTGGTGATGCCTTTTTAGATAAGACACAAAAGACACCAACCATGAAAAAAAATAAGAGGCTGGACCTCATTAAGAATTTCTGCTCTACAAAAGATATTCATTAAGAGGTGTTATGGTCAAGATGATAGAGTAGGTAAACTATGTGCTCACCTCCTCCCATGACCACGTCAAAGCTGCAACTAAGTTACATAACAACTACCATTAAGAATCACCTGAAGAGGTGAACAAAAGTCTTATAACTGAAAATATAAAGAAAAAGCCATGTTGAGACTAGGAAGACAGGAGATGCAGAACAGGCAGGCTTCACACCTTCTTGTGGTGGTTAAGAAATGAGAGGGAGAACCCAGCTGAGTAGATCCCCCCTGAGCAAGGGGTCCCAGTCCCACGCAAGGCTTCCCAACCCAGGACTCCAGTGCCAGGAAGGAGCTCTCATAACATGTGGCTCTGAAAACCAGTGGTGACTGCAATTGAGTGAGGTGAGCTGCTGGAAACCTATGCGCTGCAGGTCTTAAAGGGACCACGCACAATCTCTCTCAAAAACTCGCTCACTTTGAGCTCCAGCTCAGGGAAGCAGTTCAAAAAGCCAGAGATAGACAGGGAGGAGCTGAACTAACTAGGTTCACAGAGAGGGCTGGAGGAGCAGGAATCAGGACAGTTCTTTCTGGGGAGGAAGTGCTGGCAGCTGCCACTGTTCTTTTGTTGAGCACATTCCCCCAAGAACACTGTAGGTGCAGATGAGTGCCATTAACCTGGCTAATACGGTTTGTCCAGCCCTCGTGATTCCCTGAGGCCCCGCTCGAGTCACATGCCCGACCAAACCTCTTCTGGCTGCCTTCCTCAGCTCCTACTGTGAAATTAACTAAAATCTATCAAAGGTTCACAAACCTCAGAGGAGCAGCAGCTGGCCTCAGCATGCCATGCCTGTTGCTAAGTAACCCTAGGCCTGGAACTCGTGGCAGCCCACTTCAGTTCACAGCCCAGCCTCTCCCAGGTGTCTCCAAGCCTATTGTAGGCAGAGACCAACCAAAGATCGCTTTATAGCTCCTACCAGGTAGTCCTGGAGCCAGACACAGGCAGCAGCTAATCTTGGCCTACACGAGAGTCCCTCCCAAGACTCCTCAGAACCAATACACCCAGGAACCAACCTCAGACCACACCAGAGCACCAATGAATTAAACTGACAAATGACACACCCAAAGGGCAGATTCAGTGGGCACTAGAGCCCTGCTAAAACAAATCCTGCTCTGTGGAGTCAGCACCCGCACAACAGGTCATCTGCTGCAGTCACAGCTATCCCTCATGGCCAGTCAGCTTGAGGGTCAATGCCACTCACTGATATGCCAACAGCAATCAAGGCTCAATTACAATAAAAAGGCAAACACAAACCACACAAGGGACACCCCTGGAGCACCCAGCTCTGGTAACCAAGGAGACTGTGACACTAACGCCTACAGAACCCCTACAACAAAAAGCAATTTTGGCAAGACTGGAAGATGTAGTAGATCTACCTAATAAATAGTAACACACAAAGAGTCAGAAAAATGAGACAACAACAACAAAAAACAAACAAACATGTCCCAGATGAAAGAACAGAGCAAAACTCCAAGGAAAAAAAAAAAACTAAACAAAACAGAGCAGCCCATCAGATGCAGAGTTCAAAAATCTGGTCACAAAGATCCTCAATGAACTTAGAGGAAGAACAAAGGAACTCAGTGAGACCTTCAACAAAGAGATAAGAAACATAAAAATGGAGACAAAAAAAAAGTTATAAATGAAGACTACAATAACTGAAATGAAGGATACATGAGAGGGACTCAACAGCACATTAGATGAAGTGACAACTGATCCGAGATAAGGTAATAGGAAATCCTCAATTGGAAAATCAAAAAGAAAAAAAGAATCCAAAAAAATGAGGATAGTTTAAGGGGCCTCTGAAACCACATCAAGTGTACCAACATCCATATCATTGGGGTACCAGAAGAAGAGAGAGGGCAAGGGATTGGAAACCTATTTGAAAAAAATTCATGATGAAAAACTTCCCTAACCTGGTGAAGAAGACTTACATACAAGTCTAGGAAGCGCAGTCTCAAACAAGATGAACCCAAAGAAGCCCACACCAAGACACATGTAACTAAAATACCAAAGCTTAAATACACAGAGAGGCAATTAAAAGAAGAGAAAAGCAGTTAGTTAGTTACATACAACGGAGATCCTATAAGACTGTAAGCTGTTTTCTAAACAGAAACTTTGCAGGCTACAAGGGATTGGCATGAAATATTTACAGTGATGAAAAGCAAGGACCTACAACCAAGATTACTCTACTCAGCAAGGCTATCATTTAGAATAGCAGGAGAGAGAGTTTCCCAGACAAGAAAAAGCTAAAGGAATTCATCACCACTAAACTAGTATTACAAAAAATGTTAGAGTCTTAAGAAAATTTTTTAAAAAATAAATACATAACATGAATAAGAAAACAGGAGAGGAAAAATTCCTCACTGACAAAGGCAAACAGAAAATAAAAGCAGTAGATTAACCGACTATAAAACTAGTACAACGATTAAAAGGCAAAACTAGGAAGATCATATGTAAGTACAACTATAAGTTAATGAAACACACAAGAAGTAAAAAATAATGACAAAAATACAAACATGGAAGGAATGAGTAAAAATTGTAGAGATTTTAGAATGTGTTTGAACTTATTTGAACATCAACTTAAAATAGACTGTTGTAAACATTGCCTGGTATATAGGAAGCACATGGTAACCACAAACTAAAAATCTTACAAGAGATATGCAAGAAATTAAGAGAAAGAAATTTAAACACAACACTATAGAAAACTGACAATATAAAAGAAAGCAAGAGAATAAATAAGGAACAGAGAAAAACAACACCAACAAAAAAAAAATCAGAAAACAATAAAATGGCGATAACTATATACATACTAATAATAATTACTTTAAATGTAAATGGACTAAAAACTCCATTTCAACAGACACATGTGACTGAATAGATAAAAAAACAAGACCCATACATATAATGCCTAAAAGGGACCCACTCAGATCGAAAGACACAAACACAAAGATTGAAAAAGATGAAAAAAAATATATCTCATGCAAATGGAAACAAAAAGCTGGAGTGGCAATACTTATATCACACAACGGACTTTAAAACAAGGGCTGTAACAAGAGACAAAAAAAGGCATTTCATAATGATAAAGGGATCAATCCAACAAAAGGACAGCACTCTGGTAGTTGCCTATGCACCCAATGTAAGAGCATCTAAATATATAAAGCAAATACTGAAAAACATAAAGGGAGAGATCAACAATAATACATTCAAAGTACAATATTTTAACACTGCACTGACAGAAATGGGTAGATCATCCAAAGAGAAAATCAACAAGGAAACAGTGGCCTTAAATAGCACATTAGATCAGATGGGCTTAGTTGATATTTTTAGGATATTTCACCCCAAAGCAGCAGAATACACATTTTTTCAACATTTTCCAGGAGAGAACCACAGTCAGGCCACAAATAAGTCTCAATAAATAATAAGACTGAAATCACATGAAGCATCATCTCCAATTAAAATGACATGAAACTAGAAGTCATTTACAAAAAGAAAACTGGAAACACACAAACATGTGGAGGCTAAATAACATGCTACTAAACAATGAATGAGTTAACAATGAGGTCAAGGAAGAAATCTAAAGATATCTTGAGATAAATAAAAATGAAAACACAACAATCCAAAAATCTATGAGACACAGCCAAAGCATTCCTAAGAGAGAAATTGATAGCAATACAGGCCTACCTGAAGAAACAAACAAAAAATTCAAACAATCAAACCTTACACCTAAGAAACCAGAAAAAGAACAACAAAGTCCACATTAAGCACAAGGAAGGAAACAATAAAGACCAGAGAGGAAACAAATGAAATAGTCTAAAAATGCAACAGAAAGGATCAATAAAACCAAGAATTCGTTCTTTAAAAAGATGAACAAAATTGATAAACCTTTAACCAGACTCATCAAAGAAAAAAAAAGAAAGTACCCAAATAAACAAAACCCCAAATAAAAGTAGAGGTGACAATTGTATCACAGAAATACAAAGGATTATAAAGAATTTGTATAAAAATTTACGTCAAGAATTCGGGCAACCTGGAAGAAATGGATTAATTCCTAGAAATACACAATCTTCCAAGATGAAACGGAGGAAACAGAAAATCTGAACAGACTAATAACTACTAACAAAATCAAATCAGTAACCATAAACTCCCAACAAACCCAGACCAGATGGCTTTGCAGGTGAAGTTTACTAAACATTCAAGGATGAATTAATACCTTTTCTTCTCAAACTATTCCAAAAAATTGAAGAGTAGAGAAGGCTTCCAAACATATTTTACAAGGCCAGTATTACCCAGATATCAAAACCAAAGACACCACAAAAAAATTTTTTAAATTGTAGGTGGACATCCCTGATAAACACACATGTAAAAATCCTTAACAAAATATTAGCGAACTGAATTCAGCAATACATTAAAAAAGATCATACATCATGAACAAGTGGGATTTATCTCTGGAGGCAAAGCTGATTCAACTGCAAATTGAATTACACTACATAAACAATATAAAGGATAAAAATCATATGATTAAATCAAGAGATGCAGGTAAAGCATTTGATAAAATCCAACACCCATTTATGATTAAAAAAAAAAAAAACTCTCAGGAAAGTGGGATAAAAAGAAACGTACATCAACATAAGAAAAGCCATATATGACAAATCCATAGCTAACATCATACTCCATGGTGAAAAGCTAAAAGTTTTATCTTAAAGATGAGGAACAAGACAAGGATGTCCACTTTTACCAATTTTATTCAACACAGTATTCCAAGTCCTAGCCACAACAATCAGACAAGACATAAAAGGCATCCAAATTGGAAAGGAAGAAGTAAAACTCATTATTTACAGATGACATGATCCACCAAAAAAACTATTAGAACTAATAAATAAATTCAGTAGAGTACAAAATTAATATTCATAAATCAGTTGCATTTTATATGCCAATAACTATCAGAAAGAGAAATTAAGAATACAATACCACTTACGATGTCATTAAAAAGAATACCTAGAAATAAATTTAATCAAGTAGATAAAAGACCTATACTCAGAAAATTGTAACACATTGAAGATATTGAAGAAGATACAAATAAATGAAAGGATAATCCATGCTCATGGACAGGAAGACGTAGCATCATTAAAATGTCCATACTACACAAAGCAATCTACAGATTCAATGCAATCCCTATCAGAATATCAACCAATTCATAGAACTAGGACAAATAATCCTAAAATTTTTATAGAACCACAATGACCCCAAATAACCAAAATGATCTTAAGAACATTGGAAGTATCATGCTACCTGATATCAAACTGTATTACAAGCCTATAGTAATCAAAACAGCATGGTACTGGCATAAAAGCAATCACATAGATCAATGGAACAGAACAGAGATCTCTGAAATAAACCGATGCCTATATGGTCAATTAATCTACAACAAAGAAGGAAAGACTATACAATAGGGGTAAAGATAGTCTCTTCAAAAGTGGTGTTGAGAAAATTGGACAGAAACGTAAAAAAATAAAACTGGATTACTTTCTTACATCATATATAAGAGCGAACAAAATGGATTAAAGATTTAAATATAAGAACTGAAACCATAAAACTCCTAGAAGAAAATATTGGCAGTAGACACCATAACATTGTTCTTAGTAATATTTTTGCTGATATAGCTCCTTGGGCAAGGGAAATGAAAGAAAAAAAAAAAAACGGGACAACATCAAACTAAAGAGTTTTTGCTCTGCAAAGGAAACCATCAATAAAATGAAAGGCAACCTACTGACTAGGAGGAGATATTCACCAATGATAAATACAATAAGGAGTTAATGCCCAAAATATATAAGGAACTCAAACAACTTAATACCAAAAAAAAAAAAAAAAAAAAAATCCAATTTAAAAATGAGCAGAGGACCTGAATAGACACTCCTTTAAAGAGACAAAGAGACAGCCAATAGACATATGAAAAGATACTTGATATCACTAATCATCAGGGAAATGCAAATTAAAACCACAGTGAGCTATTTATGTCACCCCTGGCACAATGGCTATCATCAATAAATCAACAAACAAACAAATGCTGGCAAAGATGAGGAGAAAAGGAAACTCTCATGCACTGTTGGTGGGATTGCAAATTGGTGCAGTCACTGTGGAAAACTCTTTGGAGGTGCTTCAAAAAATTAAAAATTGAACTACCATATGACTCAGCAATTCCACTTCTGGATACTTATCTGAAGAAATCCAAAACACTAGTTCAAAAAGACATACACACCCAATGTTCACTGAAGCATTATTTATAATAGCCAAGATATGGAAGCAACATAGATATCCATCAACAGACAATGGATAAAGAATATGTGGTACACACAGACAGTGGAATATTGCTCAGCCATAATAAGAATGAAATCTTGTCATATGAGACAAATTGGATGAACCTAGCGGGTACTGTGCCAAGTGAAGTAAGAGAGACAGAGAAAGACAAACACCATGTGATTTCACTTATATGTGGAGGCCAAAAAACAAAATAAATGAACAAACAAAACAGAAACAAACTCATAGATACGGAGACCAAACTGAAAGTTGCCAGATGGGAGGTAGTTGGTGGAGTGAGTGAAAGGGAAAGGGATTAAGATGTACAAATTGCCAGTTATGTCACAGGGATGTAAAGTGCAGCATAGGAAATATAGACGGTAATATTGTAATAACTATGTGTGGTATCAGATGGGCACTAGACTTATCGGAGCAATCACTCATAAGATATATATCTAATCACTGTTGTATACTTGAAACTAATATAACTTTGTATGTCAACTGTAATTGAAAAATAAAAAATTTTTAAAAGATTTTATTAAGAAAATGAGAAGACAGGAGAGACTGGGTGAAAATACTTGCAAAAGACATATCTGGTATAAAGGACTGTTATCCTAAATATATGAAGTACTCTTAAAACTCAATAACAAGAAAAAAACAGCAGGATTAAAAAATTAGCCAAAGATCTTAACACCTCAACAAAGAAGATATACAGATGGCAAATAAACATATGAAAAGATGTTCCATTTTAAACACCATCAGGAAATGCAAGTTAAACAATGAGATACCACTACACCTGTATCAGAATATACAAAACCCAAAACACTGACAATATTGGTAATGATATGGGGCAACAAGAACTCTCATTCATTGCTGGTAGGAATGTAAAAGGGAACAGCCATGTTGGAAGAGTTTGGCAGTTTCCCACAATATGAAACATCCTTTTCCCATATGACCCAGCAATAGCACTCCGAAGGAGTTTAAAACTTATGTCCACATAAAAATCTCCACATAGATGTTTACAGCAGCTTTATTCATAATTGCCACAAATTTGAAGCAACCAAGACACCTTTCAGCAGGCAAGTGGGTGAACTGTGGTACATTCAGACAAATATTATTCAGTACTATCAAGCCATGAAAAGGCCTGGGGGGGACCTTAAATACATACAAGTAAATGAAAGATGCCAATCTGAAAAGGCAACATACTGTATGACTGCAGAGCATATTTGACATCCTGGAAAGGGCAAAAACTATTAGGACAGTAAAAAGATCAGTGGTTGCCAGAGATTGTAGGGGAGACGGGGAGATGAATAAGGGAAGCACAGAGGATTTTTGAGCACAGAGGTCTTTTATGTGAGTGAAAATATTCTATATGATATTACAGTGGTAGCCACGTGTCATTATACATTCCCCAAATCCCTTGAATACACAATGTCAAGAGTGAACCCTAACATAAACTATATTTATACTAGGTGATAATTACGTGTCAATGTAGGTTCATCAATTTTAACAAATGTATCACTCTGGTGGTGGATGCTGACAACAGAGGGTGGTGCCCATGTGTGGAGGCAGAGCGTTATATGAGAAATCTCTGTACCTTTCTCCCAGTTTTGCTATGACCCTAAAACTACATTTAAACAAACTAAAAAGAAGTAAAAATCTAGAAATGACACTAACTGGGTTAAGACTGATAGGATTCAGAAACAAAAACATCAACAGTAAATTAGTTTCATTTATTAGAGAACAAATCTGAATCATTTTGAAAATAAATAGGTGCCATTCACCTGTTTCAATTATGAGACATCCAGGGAAACAGAAAAGTCTGAATAAAAATTCACTTCTGGAGAAAACTAAGTCTTTAAAACCATGTCACACCAGAATTTAAACACACACACACACACACACACACACACACACACACACACACACACACACACACACCTCTCAACATAAATACCAACAAAAGAGCAAATAATGGCAACATAAGCCAACTTAATTACAGAAAATCCCACTTTCAATTACAGACTTTCACCTGGCAAAACAAAAACAAAAACAACCAGGGGTATGAAGCTGCCTCTTTGGAAAATCTAAGGATTTAAGGCACACAGAACATGGCCACGCGGCAATTTCACGAGCATGTGAGAGCACATAATTAAAGTCCACCATCACAATACTTAAGAGTTCTGAGACTAGTTCAATGATTACGCTCAACATCAGATGGCAAAAAGCAATAATACTAACTATCCTAGAGTTACCACCAGCAACCCACAAGTTAGGGGAGACAGGAGTTACTTACAAGAGGGGCTGTTACAAACTTTCTAGAGACCAACTTGGCCATATATATCAATAGCATGAAAACTTAGCACACTTTCACCTCTGTGGCTTTAGTTCTAAGACTTTCACCTGAGAAAATGCCCACTGCTGGAAACAGAGTTTAACTACAACAATATTTACATCAGGAGTGTTTAAAATAGTAAAAAAATGGAAAACTAGATATTCAACAATAGTGAGAGAATGGTTAAAGTATGATATACCCTCAGTAGAAATCTATGTAGCCATTAAAAACACAGGACCTAAAACCACATACACAGAATGAGGCTATTTCAGGTTTTTTAAGTATGAGAGTGTGTGTCTACAAGCAACTGCATGGGGTAAAAAAGACAACATACCTTCGAATGTGAACAGGGCTGGTTATCTCTAACTGGTGAGATTACGTGGATCTTTCTGGTTTTTTAACTCCTATCGGGAATATGTATCACCTTTGTAATAATTTCTAACAATAAAATTTATAAATATAAACATTTTTCAATTGATCCCACTGGTCTTGTGGCCAAAATAAAACTTCATTACATTTTAATTCCATTCATGTTCTTCATTAGTAAAGGTGATATATAGAAAAGAACTTAAAAGCAATTTCTTAAAGGAAGGAATGAAGGAAGGAAGGAAGGAAAGAAGGAAGGAAGGAAGGAAGGAAGGGAGAGACAGAGGGAGGGAGAGATGGAGGGAGGGGAGGGAGGAAGGGAAGGAGGAAGGGAGGGAAGGCAGGGAGGAAAAAAGGAAAGAAAGAAGACAAGAAGGAAAGAAGGAAAACAGGACAGTCCTGGCGCTAAAGTAAGTCGAAGCTTAACTTGCAGTGATTTATACTTAGAGGAGTCTGTGAGAAACCAAGAATAAAATGAGAAAGAACATTTAGACTAGGCTCCTCCAGACAATTCAGTAGTAAGTACTGTGTGCTCCTAAGAGGCAGGCAGTGCACAGAAGTTCTCCAGACAAGTGTGGGCTCCTCCATTAGGGTAGAGGTTGAGAGGCTAGGGGAGAGCATGGAGGGGAGAAATGACCATGAGCCAAAAGGATGCCCAGGATGGTGAAGTGTCCGGCAAGGCAGAGGGAAAGAGTTTCAAAAAGAAAGAAGTATTGGCCAAGTGCTGCCAAGAAGTCAACAAACATTAAGAGTAAGAAAATCTCTGAGCCTTTAAAAAGTACTCAGAGAAACCGAGCTCTGCATAATTCTCCACTGGGCAAGATCACTGGTGACCTCTGAAACCATACTCTGGGAAATCAAATGACAAGAAGATACACTGAGGCAACAGGTGATCACAACTAGTTCAAATGAAAGAGACAAGAGATAATGGGGTCAAGAAAATAGAGGAAAATAGAGGAAACAAACACATTTCTACAAGGGGCCAGTGAGGGCAGAAATACATAATTTGGCAACTTGATTATAATATTTTATTAGAAAGTAAATTAACATTCATTATGCCAGATACATGAGTCCTTTCACAATCTCTCTCCCTCTCCAAAGCCCACGTACTTTATACCACATGGCTACTTGTCCAAGTTCAAAACTAGAATCTTTGGACTGGATAGCGATTCCATATTCTCAGATAATACTTTCTAAATAGTCCCTGACTTGCTTTTATTTAAGACACACTAAACCACTATCTATGACCCAGACCAAAAGGTTCACTTGATACAAACAACAAAACCACCATTCATCTTAAACTAGATTTTCAACCTTAAGCTAAATGGGAAATTCCTTAAAAGCTCACCTATATAGTCATGCCCTTTTCAAAGTTTTGCGGAGGCTGGGAGTTGAGAAAGGGGGATACTACAGGGAGAATGAAAAAGAGAGGAGGATGGGAGAGGAAATCCTGCTTTATATCCCACTTCAGGAAATACACTGATCTGGTGCTGAGAGAGAAAGGCAGAAACTCACCTAGATATGGGAGAGAGGCCTATTTTGAACAGAAAAATTAAACTAGCATTTCTTAAATATCCTGTAATGTTTGAAAAATGTGAAGGGCTTTAAGGCTGAGGGTTGCAAACCCTGAGCCTAATAAAGAACACTAGTCAGTAATATGCCAGATTATTCAAGACGGAGCAAAGATATGCATACTTGCTAGTGTTAAAGAAACCCTGTGCAAGCACCCAGCTACCCAGAGTACTGTGTATAAACCATTTCCCCCACACCCCCCCCTCACCAAGCAGCAAGTGTACACATAACAGACCCTCGGAGGGGCAAATAAATAGCAAAGACAAGGAAAACTTCAAGGTCTCCAGTAAGGTCTCAGATTCTAAAGCCAAAGTCTGAGTTTCAATCCTTACCTGACCTGTAACAACTCACTTTTAACATTTAGGGTCACACCCTCTTTTGACTTCTGGGACCTCACTCCCCGGCTCTCCTTTCATTTCCTTTATCTAGCCACCCTTTCCTTCTCACTCTTCTTTAAAAGTTGGTGGTTCCCTTGAGCCTCTGCTCAAGGCAGACATACTCATTTATAGCTTCCTGCCAGTTTTACATATCTCCTCACTCCAGATGCTAACATTCACCTACTGGAGCGCTCTACTTAGATGAGCTGCAAGCACCTTGAATCAACAATGCCAAAACTTATCAAAAGTTGCCAAATCAGGTCTTCCTCATAATGAAAGACATAGCCTTGTACCCAGTGATCCCTGTCAGTTATTCCTGACTCTCTTATTCTCCTACAACCTAACAATTACCGGTCCTGTGGTTCCCATCTCTTAAATGGCTCTCAAGAGCAGCACCCACTCCATCCCCACTGACAATGCCTTCTTCAACCAAAATGAACTCCAACTGTAGTCAGTGAGGTTGTATCTCATTGTCATGATGCTGCTTTTGCATTTCCTCTAATCGGGCAGTGCCTGGCACTGAGAACATGCTTAACCAATAACATCTAATATTATTGCCCACTTTTTCGTGAGTGAGGCACACTGTTCTAAGAGTTGTGCACATATATTATATCATCCTCATAGCATCTGTATTTTACAGATGAGGAAAGGCTTAAGAAAGCTAACTGGATTCAAATCCAGTTAGTCTCCAGAGCCCATGCATTAACCATTAAGTGCTCAACTGCCTCCCAATAAATGTTATGGGTTTGAATACTGAATCCCATCAAATGAGATAAAAATTAAAAAGTATCCTTACAGTTTTGCAATTAAGACATCAAGAGTGATGTAAACAAAACGTTTCCACTAGGGTGATGAAGGCAGAAACCAGATTACAAAGGGCTAAGGAGTGAGAGTATCATTTTTAATAGCTACCATTTAAAATGTGCCATGTGCCAAGGCACCATACCAAGTGCTTTACATACATTATAATTTTTAATCCTCACAATATTGCTAGTTAGACAATACTATTCTCATTTTACAGAAGAGGAAACTAAATCAAAAGAGGCTAAGCAGAGACAGACTCTCACTTAATCCTTCTGACTCCAAAAGCTGTGCCATCAATCACAATGCCAGGATTGATAAGTAGGTTTCCAGTCAAAGCCAAGTTGAAAACAGTCACATGTCACAGATACATAGTGTATTTTAGTCATTGATTTCAATAAAAGTACAATTAACCCCTACCGTTTAGAGTTTAAAATGGTTAACTTATTGTCCATCTCTTTAGCAAGGGAACTCCTATCTCAGCATCTCATCAATTAGAGTATAAAGCAAAGAGTGGAATATTCGGCCAATGCCTTCTTGTTTCTTCACATAAAACAATTCATAGTGCAGAAGAGACTCACAATAACTCAAAAACAAGTTTAAATGATCAAAAGAGAAATTACAACAGAAAGTATAGTTTTAGTTGCTAGACATGCATTTTAAGCAACATCAGCACTTGAATAAGGACAAAAAGGAAAGGCATAACATGGGCTATAATTACATGTCTGTAACTAGACTTATTTTTAAAACTCAGACTTTTTATCTCTTTGGTTTTTAGTTTTCTTTTAAATTGCTGACCATTTTAAAAACTAAAAGTATCCCTATATCAAAATTTAATGACTTGAAATTTAATTAGCAGATATTTAATAAAGAGATCTTAAAAGTTACCAGAAAAAAAAAATTGCGGACATCAAAAGCATCACAGCTAGAGAGGACTTTCAAGTCTCTCCCCTTGAAGTTACAACAGGTTGGACAGCTATACTTCAGCAAAGGATTGCCAGCTCAACACAAGCACATTTGAGAGGTCCAAGCATTGAGACATCTGAAAGTGATAGTGATCTAAGCAAACAGCAGAGATGGCCTGTGGAAAGAAGGGCAGAGACAGAAGTCCCATACTGGAAGTGGCCCCAGGGGATATGTTAGTAGTAAAGAGTTGGGCTGAAATCTGCACTGAGGCAAACCAGAGGGACAGAGACAGTAATCAGGCCTAGGTGGCTGGCATACACTGAGGATGGGCCCAGGGTCAGAGGCATATAAGTGGTTAAAAAAAAAAAAAATCACAGTACTCCACAGCCCAGCAGTACCAGGCAAAGGATTCAGCAAACAGGGGAACCTGCATACTCCATCCCTCTGTGGTCTGCCTGTCAGTAAAATCCTCACCGGGAAGATCACAAAAGAACTAAAAAAAAAAAAAGGTTCACACATAAATGGTCTGTACTTGTTGCAGCTAAACCCACAAGGCAGAGCAGAACCATCGAAGCATGAACCTGCTTCTACCCCCACACTTGCCACCCACCCATCCCGTACCCATTGCAACCCCAGTGTGGTAGAGGCAGCTGGTTCAACTCATCAGACACGGCAGCTCTGCCAGCAGTTTCTGGCTGCAGAAAGACAGTGCTGGAAACATACAGTCAGGAGTCCCACGGCCTACCACTTCCAATCCACAGGAGTAGTGCCCTGAGCCTTAGGCAACCTGGTCCCAAAGAGGATGCCCACCTTCTCAGGGAATATGGGGCATTTTCGACGGTGGAGGCACCACTGTCCCACAGAAATCTCAGAAGCCCCAGTAGTGCAGGCAAGAGAAAATAAAAATTTGTGCTTCTCCGCCACCTACTGGAAAACAAAAGATACACTTCTACATATCAACCTCCTAAACACTAAAGTGTCAAATACTTTTTAAAAAAGCAGATCTCATTCCCACAAATGCCCAGGCAGATAAATAATTCATTAAGCACAATGAATTACCAAGGTAACAAAAGAATTTAGAAAGAAAAGGAAAAATTTCCAGAAAATAAACTTAAAACATAGAAGACTGATTTAAATAAGAGATTCAAGATTGAAGTTCTGAAAAAACTCGACAAGACACAAGAAAGTCAGGAAAGCAATTCAATGAACTCAGAAATAAAATCAACAAACAAACAGAGTACTTTGCCAAAGAGACTGAAACTATAAAAAAAAAAAAAAAAGAACCAAACAGATTTTGGAACTGAAGAGATGAACTAAATAAATGAGATGAAGAATGAAGTAGCAAACCTAAGAAACAGAGGAAAGAATTAGTGACATAGAAGATAAAAATATAGAAATGACTCAGGTAGAAAAGAGAACTGAGTGAAAAAAAAAAGAAAAGAAAAAATTCAATGAGAACTATCTGACTCCACCAGAATGAGCAATAGAAGAATAACAGATACACCAGAAAGAGAAGGGAGGGAGAAGAGAAGAGAGAGCCTAGTCAAACAAATAATCAATGAGAATTTCTCAAGTTTATGGAAAAAACTGGATCCTCGAATCCCAGAAGCTAACAGAACACCTAATTATCTCAATCTCAAAGGCCTTCTCCAAGGCACATTATATTAAAACTGTGGAGAATTAATGACAGAAAGAATTTTCAAGGCAGTCAGGGAAAATGGTAACCTATAAAGGAAAACCGTTAGATTATCATCAGATGATTTTTTAGCAGAAATCCTACAAGCTAGGAGAGAGTGAAATCAAATGTTCAAATTACTGAAAGAAAAAATCACCAGCCAAGAATAACATATCCAACAAACTTACCCTTTAGATATGAAGGATAAAATAAAGGTTTTTCCAGACACATAAAAGCTGACGAAATTTACCATCACAAGACCTGAATTACAAGAAATACTGAAGGGTGATCTTCTACCTGAAACAAAAAGGCAAAAGGATACAAAACTATGAGTAAGATGACTGACAGAAGCAGGAAATTGCAACCCTTGTTCAGAATAGGATTATTAAATACTGAAATATAGCATAAAGGTCAAAGGTAAAAACATTTTTTAAAAAAAGATGACAATAACTACTGCAGGGTAGAAATGAACTCACAGCAAAAAAATGGGATAATTTGTGACAACAAACAGTAAAAGGGAAAAAGGAAAAGGTCTGAACTTGCACTGGAGGATGAAGATGTAATCAGGAGAAAAAGAACTACTATGTATATGAAACAGTACATATGGGGGAGAAAACTCCAGAACTGGGACATATAAAATTAAAAAGAAGAAGAGACAGAGGGGAAAAAAATCACAGAATTCCACTAACCTAAAATAACAGACAGAAACACAGGGAAAAGAAACAATGCAGACAAATAGCTACCAAAAAATAAAGTAAAAATGGCTATAGGAAATACTCATATCATACTCCTTGACTTCAAATTACACTACAAAGCTACAATAATCAAAACAGTATGCTACTGGCAGAAAAAAAAAAAGCTTATTATTATTATTTTTTTAATTATTATTTTTTTAATTTTAAAATGACATGTTGTAGAAAAGGACTCTAAACAGCCAAATAGACTGTAATATGTCACCACACAACAAAATTAACTCAAAATAGATCAAAAATAAGACCTGAAACTATAAAATACATAGAAGAAAACATAGGCACTAAACTTATGGGCGTTGGTTCCAGAGAGGATTTGATAAACTTGACCCCAAAGACAAGGAAGTTAAACCAAAAATGAATGGGACTATATCAAACTAAAAAGCTTCTACACAGAAAACAAGCCATTAACAAAATAAAAACGGCAAGCAACCAAACGGGAGAAGATAATTTGCAAACAACACATCCAAAATACATAAAGAACTCATACAACAACAAAAAAACAATTTAATTAAAAAATGGACAGAGGACCTGAACAGACACTTTCCCTAAGAAGACATACAAACCCCAAAAATATATAAAAAGATGCTAAACTTCACTAACTGTAAGGGAAATGCTAATCAAAGCCTCAATGAGATACCACCTCACACCTATTAGAATGCCTATTATCAATACAAAGAAACAAGTGTTGGGAGGATGTGGAGAAAAAGAAACTCATGCACTGCTGGTGGGAATATAAAATGGTGAAGTCTATGGAATACAATGTGGAAGTTCCTCAAAAAAATTGACTAGAGCTATCATATGACCCAGCAATCCCTCTTCTGGATGTCTACCCCCCAAAATTGACATTTATTTGTAAAGATATACATACCCCCAATGTTTATTGCAGCATTATTCATGGTAGCTAAGACATGGAAACAACCTAAGTGTCCTTTGATGGATGAATGGATAAAGATGTGCTACATATATACAATGGAATATTACTCAGCCACAATAACAGATGAAATACAGCCATTCATGATAACATGGATGGATCTTGAGAATATCACACTAAGTGAAATAAGTCAGATAGACAGGACAAAACTCAAATGATTTCACTCATATGTGGGATATAAAACAGAAAGCAACACACATCCAAACAGAACAAACAAACTCACAGAGACAACAAATAGGGTGGTTACTGGAGAGGAAGAGGGGTGAGAGGAAGAGGGTAAAGGGAGTCAAACATACAGTGATGGAAGGAGACCAGACATGGGGTGGTGAGCACGCAATGCAATATACAGATGAGGTATTATAAAATTGTACACGTGAAAGTTATATAACATTATTGTGTTATTAACCAAAGTCACTCCAATAAATTTAATATAAAAAAATTGTAACTACATGTGATGATGGCTGTTAATTAGACTTACTAGGATGATCATTTTGCAATATATACAAATATCAAATCATATTGTACACCTTCAACTACTACATTATATGTCAATTATAGCTCAATTAACAAAAGATATTTAAGAAAACAAATCATGAGCAATGACAAAATTAAATGAACATTAAAAATACATTAAGAAATCACATTATAACATCCAAAACTCAGTTTAAAGATCGGGGAGATTTTTTTTTTTTTTTTTTTAAATAGCACATCCAAGCCAGCATAAAAGTCCAATGGGCAAATGAAAGCACTTTTCAGACTATCACCATGAAAGGCTGTCATGTAGTCCCCAGGACTATACGTAGGTATATAATTATATACAAACAGAGAGCTATAAACCTCTTGTCAAGTTTATGCAGTATGTATCTGGGAAAGATCATTTAAGGATTTCCATGTTTATCAAAATAAATTCAAAATAGAAATCTATTTGCTAAAAACCCTCTTTCCTCCATGTTCTTTTTTCCATTCTAATTGGAAAGTCGTAGTAAAAAAAAAAGTTTTAATTTAAAAGCCATCTTACATGGCAATAGAATTCTGCGGCATGCTAGTATTGACAAAAACATCCCCCAGATCTGCCATCCCTGTACTATGTCAAGCTGTGTTAGAAAGAGATAGAGAACTGGGTAGGGAATAAAGAATCAAAAAGGAGCATTAAAAAGTTAAATGGTGCAGTCCTGAGCATGTTTAAAGAAAGGCTAAGGATGTAGTATATGTACACAGTGGAATACTATTCAGCCATAAAATGAAATCTTGCCATGTGCAACAACATAAATGGCCCTTGAGGGCATTATGCTAAATGAAAAAAAAGTCAGAGAAAGATACCATATGATCCCACTTATATGTGGGATCTAAAACAAAAACCAACCAAAAAAAAAAAAAAACCCAAAAAATAAAACAAAGCTCATAGAGAACATATTGGTGGTAACCAGAGGTGGGGGAGGGGGTGCCAAAATGGGTGAAGGGAATCAAAGAGTACAAACTTTCAGTTATAAAATAAGTCATGGGATGTAATGTACAGCATGGTGGCTATAGTTAATAATAGTGTATTGCATTTTTGAAAGTTGCTAAATCTTAAAAGTTCTCACAAAGAAAAAAATTCTGTAACTACATATGTATGGTGATTGATGTTAACTAGATATTAAAAGATGCTATTGTGGTGATCATTTTGCAATATACACAAATATCAAACCATTACTTTGTATACCCAAAACTAATATAATGTTGTATGTTAATTACATCTTAACTCAGTGAGGTCCTGAGACTAATCATACTGTTCCAAAGCACTTACATGGCATCATATTTGAAAGGTTTTAAGGGTTTCTTCAACAATATTGGGTAAGAGAAACAGCATCTCTGTAAAAGTGAACTAGATGTCATTGAAAACACTCAGAAAAATGGCTAAAGAGCTTGCCATTTATCATTTGGCTGTAGCCAGAGTGACAGAGCTGTGCTTGTTAAAGCTGCACACAGGTACTGAAATAACTCACAGACACCAAATTTAATTTCCTGATTGTTAATACCAAACAGGAATTCCAATCAGCATCTTTTCCACTGTCCTTAAATTAAGTTAGGCACTGATCTATGTCACTGGCTGCCTAAAAGAACAAGACAAAATCATCGAACGACAACCCTTTAGAACCCAGAAATCTACCAAAGCCAGACTGGAAAGCACATGCTTTTCTGTCTTAGAAAAGCATTTTACCGTCAACTAGCTCCTTCTGTCAAAATTTCTATACACCTACTACCCAGCTACCTAGTCTGGGTGCTGTTCCACCAACTGGCTGTAGCTTTTTCATTTCTCAGCTATTCTGAATGACCCAAACCGTCCTGATTCTTTGAGGTCCACCTCAAAAGTCACTTCCTTTATGAGGCTTTTTCTGATTCAAATCATAAGAAAATCCCTAATAGTTGGTAACTCTATATGCAATGAAGCCTTGCCACATTCTATAGCCTATTTCTTTCTCTAAGTTCTTTGCCAACCAAAACTATATTTGTACTTAGGTTTGTCTCTCTTCCCTGCAGCAACTGCAGATACAGGCCAAATAGCTTACGAAGGTGCATTCAATCAACATTTGGTGATCTCAGTACCCAGAAATGGGTGGCAGTCCTGATTCCAGTCCATTTCAATTAGGCCACAGAAATTCTTCCTGCAACTATACTAGGAAGTCAGTACATTCTTCTTTACTCCTATAAAGTAACTTCGATTGGAGTCATTAAGTATATCTTAGTTGCACAACAGGTCTATTTCCTTTCAGAATCCTTAGATAAAATGAGGAAGCAGGAAGGCACTCTTACCATTCAAGCACTAAATGGTAGAGGGAATAAAGTGCTTAGACCACAAGACCAAAAAGAGTGCTTATAGGAACAAACCAATTTATTAACTACACATCACCAGCCTTAGAGTTTTTCCTTCCACAGCAGCTCATCTATGGAAGGAGCCACACTCTTTCCTGCCAAAGCAGGCAGCAAAGAAGCTCCTCATTCATCACTGAGGGCTGTAATCTGTTAGTTGAGAACTACAGACATGGGATTCTTCAGCAAAGGCCCTCTCACCAGCTGTCCACCAGTGACAGTATTCACAGAAATCAAAAGAGCACAACAGGCCTTGTTTTATTCCTAATGGTGCCAATCCAGGGAACTAGAACTAAATGCTTCTAGATTACCTTAAAGTCACTCAATTTATTTTATGAAAATATGAGTGAAGGTAATAATCCACCCCATCTCTGTTTTTTTTTTTTTTACCAAGCTTGACACATAAAATACCACTGTTTCAAGGAACTACATTTATGTGGGTCTCTCCCTCCCATCTTCTTCCCGAGGTGTACATAATTTGCAAATGTGGAAGTAACGCAAACACTACCCAAAATCAAAAATGGCAAACTACCAAAATGTTCTCGGGCCACATCCAACTAATCCAAGACTCAGCTCCATACGTGTGAAATCCAGCCATCTCGAGGTCGAGCAGGAACTCTTGCTCCCGGGATGCGGGTGGACAAATCCCGGTGGCGGGTGACCAGGCCGAGGCCACCAGAGCCAAGTGAAATCAGGGCTAACACGGGGCGACCCTCATCCGAAGCTGGGTCGGGGGCGGCGGCCCCACAAGGCGATGAAAAAAACCCGGCAAGAAGGGCCAACCCCAACCACAGCGGCCCTCTCCTGGCCCCGTAGTTAACCTCGGCTGAGCCATGAGCCCGGCCCGCCTGCCCCGACTCACCCCGCCCCGGCGGGCAGCAGCGCGCCCCGGGCCCAGCCCCGCCAGCTGCTCAGCGGATGCCCGGGGCAGCTCCGAGTTCACTTGCGGCGGCGAGCGGCGGGCTTGGGGCCGCTTGGCACCATCCTCCCCGCCGCGCCAGGAGCAGTGTCCGGCTTCGCGGGACCGACGCTTGGACCAGAGGCCAGTCCAGCTCACACCGCCCCGAAACAGACTACTCGGGGTCCTGCAGCCGCGGTTTCCGGGTAGAAAAAAAACGCCACTGCCAACGATGCTGTGACCTCCGACACCTGGCGTCCGACGGCGGCGCGGCCGGGACAAGATTCCTCGGTTGCGGGCGGCGGAGACCCTGCTTCCTGATTGGATCCTGTGGACAGTTTATGTGTGAGTACGTGAGCTATGCGCACATAGGCGTGGAGTGTGTGATGTAAGTTTGTGTATCTGTGTGTGTCTGTAGTATTGTGAGAGTGGGACTGTGGTGAGTGTGCGTGCGTGGTACGTGGATGTGGATCTGTGTGGATCTACACACGTGTTTAGTGTGATGCATGATGGATAGGAGTGCAGGGGGTGTGCATGCCTGTCTGTGTGTTTCTGTGCTAGTGTACTAATCACTGCTGATGAAAGTATAATTTGGTACAATCGTTTTGTAAAATAATTTGGCATTATCCAGTAAACTCGAAGATATAAATCCTTTCTGGAGAAACTTACACATCTGTACAAGTAGACCTAATAGTATTTATAGTATCGCTATTTATAATTACTAATAATGGGGGCATGCCCATATAGTCAAATATAAAAATAGACTTTGGTATATTCATGTATAATCAAATGCAAAAGAACAAGGAAAATCATTGAAAACAGCTGATACAACAATGGGGCTCAGCCTCAGGACATAATGTGCTAGAGAAGCAAATCACAAAATGATACATTGCAGCATAATCCCATTACATAAAATTCCAAACATGCTTTAGAGGTGCATGCATAACTAGTAGGACATTGAGAAAAAGATGCACGTGTTGAGGATGGAACAGGGCAGGAGCACACAGGTACTTCAAATGTCACAGAAATGTTATTTATTTTAAAAAGGGTAGTGGGCCTCCTCCAGGCTGTACTGGACACTAATGTCCAGGTCTGTAACTGGCTTGTACCCTATGAAACAAATGGAGCTTGAAGCTTTTCCAGAGGTCCCTGAATGCCGCCGGGGTTCAGAGCTTGGCTGTGGACCTTGGAAAAAATGGAGTTCTGTCTACTGTAGTCTGGAAACAGAAAGCAGTGGGCTTGAGCCCCAGGGGAGTACCCTGACAATCACTTCGCTCAGTCAGGATATCATGTTGTTCTCAGCCCCTTTTATTCAGAGAAAGTAATCCTCAGGAATTAGGCCCAATTCAACTTCTAAAAATTCACATGAGAGTTTGGTAAATGCTAGGACAAAAACCGGTGATACTATATTTTAGATTTATAAAATAGACTTGGAGTTCATTATTTTTCATGTGCATTTTTTGTTTGTTTCCTCTAACTTCATCTATACTCATTAGATATGTGGAATTTGTAGAACTGGTTAGCTAAATGACCAGGGTATTTCATTAATTTATTTCCTTGGACATTTTCCAAGTTAAAGCAATTTTGTTGGTAAATGAACAAAAAGTGTGATGGATACACAATTATTAAATTGTTATCATTTATATTTTATATATAACTTACAAATATTTTGTATCCACTAAATAGCTAATAAAAATGAAAATACACTGTGATTCACCATTGAAGTAAGAAGTTGTTGAGTGTGTGGAAGATGGCCTATCACGACAAAGGCAGAAGTTGCTGAGTATCTAAAATAAGTCACATCTAGGAGATATCGATGTGAGTCATTCATCCTTCCTGAAGGAAAATGATGGTAGACCTCAAAGACATATCTTTTGACAATAGCTTTCAGCTGACTTTTAAAATAAGCTGCTTAACTTCCAGTAGAAAGTAACTAAGTCAAAGATAAAACTGTCCTCAAGATTATACCCTCAATCTTGAAGTTGTTAAAACAATCCAAATTTTAAGTAGAGGCTTTAACAAGCCTGCCAATGCAAGTAGTGAACAACTGCCAGTAGCCAACAGTAATTTAAATGCATATTTACAGTTTGGTGAACATGGATTAAGTTTAAATTTAGATCGTGATGATAAAGAGCAACATGATGGATCATTGTGTCAAGATAAATTTATGATGTCATAAGTTAAAAATAAGTTTTGTCAATTCTGTGCTTCAAAGCCTAAACAGAAAAAAAAATTTTAACTCCAGTATTTTCATACACACTTAATGTAATTTTTTCCCTGAAAACCTGTTATTGAATCAATAAATGTCTTATACTCAATGAAATATTAGAATCAATAAATACTTGTTGAGACTTCCAGTCAAGATGGCAGAGTGGTTAAACTATGTACTATCCTCTTCCCATAACTACATCAAAAACAACAAAATTATAGAACAACCATCACTGAGAACCACTAGAGGGCTAGGTGAACAGAGTTCTCATATCTAAGGATATAAAGAAGAATCCACATGGAGACTGAGAGGAGGGACAGAGACTCCGAATGGGCAAGTCCCGCACATCCCCATGGCGTGGCAGTTAAGAATCAAGAGGAATAGCTAGGCTGTGGAGTCAACACAGGAAAGCAAGGGATCCCAGCCTCAACCAGGCTCTCCAACCCGGAGCATCATTATAAGGACTTATAAGAACTTTAATTTCATAATTTGTGGCCTAATATTTGGATTTTAATAGCTTGAGCTCTGAATCTGCCTGCAGAGAATAACTTTGCCCTTTTGGGCTCTGGAACTGCCTGCAAAGCCAGCAGCCCCTCCTATGCTAATTGTACAGTTTGATAAATTTTACTACATGCATTGTTGTACTATAACTGTGTGATCAAAGACAGACTTTTTGTTCTATAGGCCTGAGCTGAAACTAAGACTTGATAAATGAGTAATCATACATTAACCATTGTACTCATCTCACAACCCCATTTGTTCGATCACTGTCAGCCAACAATTGAAAGTCCAGTTGCCTTTACCAATTAGAAAACAAGTGATGTAAGTGTATGGTGTTGTTTCCCCTAGCAAACCATCTCTTTGATCAATAACTCCTTGCAAGTTCTGCATTTATAAACCCTGTCATTTTGGAATATATTCTCAGTTCATACTAAGAACTGCCAAGTTTGCAAGTCATTGTCTGAGTAAATTCTTTTTTTAAATTTCTTTTTTTTTAAATGTATCTGTAGACTTTTTTTTGTAAGTGCCAGAAAGATGAGTCCCCATAATATCTGGCTGTGAAAACCAGCCAGGATTGTATCAAAGCAAGATAGAGGGCTGCTGGATTCCCAGGCATTCTTCTTGAGAGGACCACATGCATACTTACTTGCTCATAAACTCACTCTCAGAGCTCCAACACAGGGGCAGCAACTTGAAAAGCACCAGGGACAAACAGGGAGGACCTAAATTGACTAACTTCAGGATGACCGTTAGAGGGGGAAAGGTAGGGGCAACTCCAGGGATATAAACATTGGTAGATATTATTGCTCCTTTGTTTATAGCTTCTCCAACCCAGCTGGAAGGTGCAGGCAGGCACCAAATTGAACTCTTCATGAACCTGGCTAATGCCATGAGCCCTGCCTTGGTGATTCCCTCAGACCCTGTCCCACCCAACTCACCCACCCATCTGAGCCACTTCACCAAGGAAACAGCCTGCCTCGGCTCATGCTGCAGTCTTTTGGAAAATCTCTCAAAAGTGCACAAACCCCAAACAACCATTGGTGTGTCTCGTAGCTCTTGCTAAGCAACCCCAAGCCCAGCTATAAGTGCCAACCGGTCTCAACATGCATTGTAACTCCCATCCCCAAGCCTGCCATAAATGGTGGCCAGACTTGACCTGAAATGTAGCTTCAACTTAGCAGCCACAAACCTGGCAAAAGTGGTGGCTGGCCTCAGTTCACATTATGGTGCCCACGAAAAGGACCCAAGCCTGGCATAAGTGGCAGCTGACCTCAGTTTGCAGGCTACCCTCTCTCAAATACCATCAAACTCAGAATATGCAGTGAACAGCAGCAGATCACTTTGTAGCTCCAACCAAATTTCCCAAGCCTGGCACAAGTGGCACCTGACCTTTGCCTGCACTGGAGCCCCTCCCAAGAGGCTCAAGACCCAACACACCTGGTGGCCAGCTTAAGACCACAAAAGAGCACCACCCAACCAGCTCCACAAAATACATACCCAAAGGTGAACTCAGCTGGCACCAGAGCCCCACTAAAGCAACTCCTGATCTATGGGATCAGCCCCTGTATAACAGTTTGTCCACTTTAGGTACAGCCAGCCCTCACAACCAGTCAGCCTTAAAGTCATCACCACCCTCTAATATGGCCAATAGCAATTGAGGCTTAACTACAACAGGAGGGCAACATGACCCATACAGGGGACACCCATGGAGCATCTCGCTCAGATGCTCAAGGAGACTATACTACTGGATCACACAGGACACCTTTTTCATAAGACCACTCTGGGAAGACTGTGAGAAGTAGTAGATCTACCTAACACATAGAAACAAACAAAGGGAGGCAGCCAAAATGAGGAGGAAAAGGGGTCCTAACTGAAAGAATAGGACAAAACTCCAGAAAAAGAACTACAACATGGAGATAAACAATCTACTCAATACAGAGTTCAAAACACTGGTTATAAGGATACTCAATGAACTTAGGGGAAGAATAAATGAACTCACTGAGAACTTCAACAAAGGGATAGAAAACATTTTTTAAACCTAAAAAACATACAAAAGAACAAGTCAGAACTTAAGAATAAAATAACTGAAATAAAGAATACATTAGAGGAAATCAACAGCACATTAGCTGAAGCAATGATTGAATCAATGATCTGGAAGGCAAGGTAGCAGAAAACACCTAATCAGAGCAGCAAAAAGACAAAATGAATTTTTAAAAGAGAAAAGTTTAAGGGACTTCTGGGACAACATGAAGCATACCAACACTTGCATCATAGGGGTACCAGAAGGAGAGGAAAGATTGAGGAAGAAATTGAAAACCTACTTGAAGAAACAATGACTGAAAACTTCCCTAACCCGACAAAGGAACTAGACATACAAGTCCTGGAAAGGCAGAGTTCCAAACAAAATGAACCTGAAGAGGCCCACACCAAATACATCTTGATTAAAATGCCAAAGTTTAAAGACAAGGAGAAAATCTTAAAGGCAGCAAGAGAAAAATACTTAGGTATCCACAAAGGAGCTCCCATAAGACTGTCAGTTGATTTCTCAACAGAAACTCTGAAGGCCAGAAGTGATGAAAGGCAGACCTAAAACCAAGATTTCTCTGCCCAGCAAGGAGGCTATCATTTGTAATCAAGAAAGAGATAAAGAGTTTCCCAAGCAAGAACAAGCTAAAGGAGTTCATCACGACTAAACCAGTATTTCAAGAAATATTGTGGAAAACAGTTTGGTGGATATCAGAAAGTTAAACATAGAATCACCATATGATCCAGCAACTCTACTCCTAGCTATACACCTAAAATAATTAAAAGCAGGAACTAAAACAGACACTCGTACACCAAAGTTTATGATGCCATTATTTGCCATAACCAAAGAGTGGAAACAACCTAATGTTCAACAACAGATGAATAGACAAACAAAATGTTATACATATGCAATGGCATATAGTCTTAACAAGGAATAAAATTCTGATAGACACTACAACATAGAAGAATCTTGAGAATATAAATGAAATGAGCCATTCACAAAAGGACAAATATTGTATGATTTCACTTATATAAGGCAGTTACAATAGGCAAATTAATTAAGACAGAAAGTAGAATAGAGGTTACTACAGCCTAGGGGAGGAGTGGGTACAGAGTTTCTGTTTAATGGTGCAGAGTTTTTCTTTGGGATGATGAACAAATTCTGGAAATGGATAGTGGTGATGATTGTACAACATTGTGAATGTACTTAATGCTACTGAATTGTACGCTTTAAAATAATCAATTTTATGTTATGTATATTTCACCACAATAAAAAAAAAGCCAGCTAACAACATCCAAGCCAATGAACTTCTGGGCATGATATATGTCTTCACAACTGATGAATGGGTAAGAGGTGACCACATTGAACAACAATAATGTGGCTATGTTTTGGGGTTTGCATTTCACAGAATATGTCTAATATAGGGGATCTGTGTTGAGAAACAACCTGCAGGAGCATTTACTTTGTTAAATTCAGAACTATCAATTAATAATGATCTGAATGAACATTATGTGGCCACTCTGTAAGCCTAAAACTGTTCTTTAAAAAATTTATTTTTAAAAATTGTGTGAGTATTGTGATGATGAAAGTTTAATAAAGGTACCAAAATGTAAAAGTAGAAGGTTATCTGCTGTAGATCCCAAATGTCACAATATATAAAAATAGCTATTTTCTTTCTTGTTGTCGGTAGAAGACCATAAGGAAGTGGATGTGCAGTTGGGACACTTGAGTCACTGACAAAGTAGAAGAATTAGGTGAAATTTGGTGGGATTATTTCTGAGAATGAGAAGCCAGAAATTCCACACAAATGGTTATAAGAAGCACCATAACATCCTCAAAACAAAGTCTATTTAGGAGGAACTACTACTCAGTTGGTCTTACACTGGGGGACTCAACATTTCTGGGTCCAATATTTATGTCTTAAGTGGACTCAATAGCAACAACATGTCTGCAGGATCAAACAGCAGTGACCCAACTGGAAACATGAGAGCCCTAGGAGATAGGAGGTGGGTTAGGAGTAATTAACCAGGTGGAAATGAGGAAAAGCATACTGAGGAAAAAGACCTCCTAGTGCTCATAGGCTTGCCTCAAAGACAACCTTTTACAAGTGGAAAGACAAAGAGGTGTGAGCTGTCTAGAATGGTAATAGGATACTGACAATTAAAGCAGACACTAAAACAACATAGCCACACTTACAGTGAGAACAACTGGCATGTCAACACAACTGGTAGGTGTCTGGGTGTCCCAAGCACAATGACCAGGAATTCTCATAGCAGAAGCCCAGGATCTGCACTATGGAAGATGTGTCTTAGTGTGTGGGATTTTACTGGAAAATGCAACTATCAAAGTACTTTTAGCGCTTTGGTGCCTTGACCAAGAGCCAACCATTTTTTTCCCTTAAGAGCAACATGCAGGTATTGGACAGATTTTAAGCAGGACCAGAGTACTTCCCATGGGGGACACATGAGCCCTGTTGAGGAATCATTCTTTATTAGAAACCAATATCTGTCAACCCTCGTGACCTAAGAAAAGGAGTTTGACCATGTCCTTACGACATTTTGAACCTAAAATAACAGAGACAAGGCCTCTATACTTCGATGAGAAATAATGTGTTGCATATGAGAAAAAGTATATTTTGTTGGGAGAGACAAAGGAATCATGATAATTAATTATGGTTTAATCAGTCAACAGAAATATGCCATAAAGCACAGATAGTCATTCTTATAGGGATGATCACTTTGTAAGTTGTATAAATGTCTAATTACTGTGTTGTACACATGAAAGGAATACTGTCTGTCAACTATAACTGAAAATTTTTTAAAAATTCAAATTAACAAAGAAAGAAAAAGTAAAGATACTTGTTGATCAGTGAGGAAAAGAATCATAAAGTGTGAAAATGTGTTGGTATTATTGGATGGATCAACTGTCAGTTTAAATGAATGCCAACTGCTCAAATGGCTGCAAACATTTTGAATCTGTGTACATATTTAGATTATCTATATGAACATAATCTATGTTCCAGTGTATCCTGTGCACATGTAAGTGGTTCTGATCTAAGAGAGGATAGATAATAGGTGCTTGCACCTAACCTTTCCAGACCTTTGTGGTAAGACAGCCTTTGGCTGTGATCCATTTCCTTACTTTAATGCTGTTGCTCTCTTGTACCCTTTTCTTAAAATAAACCATAGATTTGTAAACATTGCCATTTGAGTCCTGTCATTTGGAGTCTTTAGTAATTCAAACCTGTTTAACCACCACTGTTGGTGCAATTTTCATGCGTTAATAATCACCAAGTCTCCTGATGGGGTGCACTGAGAAAGACACATCACCCCTTTGGTATTCCTGACCGAAATACTTAAAACCTGAATGTAATATCAGGAAATGAGCAAACAAATCCAGAATTAGGGGTATTCTGTAAAATATCTAGCCCACACTCTTAAAAATATATTAATGTCATGAAAAACAAGAAATAACCCTTCATACTTTATATGTTTATCAAATCTTCATTATATACAATTTAAATTCCTTACAATTTTATTTGTCCATTACACCTCAATAAAGCTTGAGACAAAAAAGAAAAAATAAATAAGACTGAGTAATTAATTGTTTTGGATTAAAGGAGACTAAATTCAATAATTAATCCCCACAGGAACCTGGATTTTAAAAAATTTGTAAAAGACATTATTTGGAAAATTTGGATATGGTCTGTATATTGAATTAATATTAAATTTCTGTAGTTATGTAAAAGACTATCCTTATTTTTAGGAGATATACAATGATGTATTTAGGGATATTGAGCTATAATATTTGCACCTAACTTTCAAATACAGTAGCCAGAGAGTGATTATGTGTAAGCGAGGAGTGAGGGGAGAGAGGAAGGGAGAGGGAGAAGGAGAGGGAGAGAGAGAGAGAGAAAGCATGTAGCAAAATGTTAAGTGTTGAATCAAGGAGAAGGGCATAGGGGCATTCATTATAGTATTTTTGCAATATTTCTGTAGATTCGATATATTTCTAATAAATATTTAAGAGAAAAATAACAATTATAGTTACATGTTAGACCAGAAGTCAGCAAACTTTTTTGTAGAAAATACTTTAGGCTTTAGGGGCCATATGGTCTCTGTTGCAAATATTCATTTCTGCTATGTACTGTGAAAACAACAAAAATGAATGAGAGTGGTTGTGTACTAATAAAACTTTATTTACAAAAGCAATTGGTGGGCCAGATTTGGCTTCAGACCATATTTTCTGCTCCCTGTTTTGGGCTATGGGAACTCAGGGTGATCCTACTACATCCCATGGTCAACTGGGAATTCATGGCTGCTTAGGAATTGACAAATTCTGTTAATAGGTGAATCAAATATCTTGAAATTCTATAATCTGAATCTGATAACCAAGAACCTAAGAGCCTCATCCCAATTAAAAGATTATCTTTTTCATCTTTTCTGTAATAAAAACTCATGAATATCATTATCTTCCTGAAGCCCAAGGTCTAAACTCCATTCTCTCCTTTCTCAACAATCTGAGACCTTGGGGGAGAGTTGATATAAAATGGTGCTTAGATATTGAGACTCTATGGAAATTCAAAATTGTACAGCCCCTATAAAAATAGTATGGCAGTTCCTCAAAGAGTTAAAAATAGAACTACCATGTGATCCAGCAATCCCACTTCTGGGTATATAACTAAAGAATAGAAATCAGGATTTTGAAGAAATATCTGCACTTCTATGTTTATTGCACTATTATTCACAATAGCCGAGATGTGGAAATACTCTAAATGTCCATCAACAGTTAAATGGATACAGAAAATATGTAAGCATACAATGAGATGCTACTCAGCCTTAAAAAATAAGGAAATATGGGATTTTATGGACACTGTGCTAAATGAGATAAGCCAGACAAAAAGACAAGTACTGCATGATTCTACTTACATGAGGTATCTAACATAGCTGAATTCATAAAATCAAAGATTGGAATGGGGGTTACCAGGAGTTGGGAGGAATGGGAAATGGAGCATTATTAATCAATAAGAACAAGGTTTCGGTTAAGGAGGATAAATAAGCTCTAGAGGCCTGCTGTACATCATCGTTCCTACAGTCAGAAATAATGTATTGTACACTTACAGTTTCGTTAAGACAATAGATCTCATGTTAAGTGTTCTTACTACAATAAAAAGAAAAAGAAAGAAAGAAAGAGAGAGAGAGAGGGAGGGAGGGAGGGAGGGAGGGAGGGAGGAAGGAAGGAAGGAAGGAAGGAAGGAAGGAAGGAAGGAAGGAAGGAAGGAAGGAAGGAAGGAAGGAATGGAGGCCCTGGGTTTGAATCTTGGCTCCCCACTTCACCTCTGAGATCTTGGGTAAGTACATCTCTGCGTACCAGCTTTCTCATTGTGCCTCAGAAGTGTATTAATACTTACCTGTAGAGTCCTTGAGAAGATTAAATGTGTTGTTCCATGTGAAGTACTTAGCACAGTGCCTACCATGCATTAAGCACTAACTAATGATACCTATTATTATTATTGCTAGACTAGGTTTGTTAGACATATTAAAGAGGTAATATATTGTAAATGTTTGCTTAATATGATACCTGGTACATAAGGGCTAAATACACACAAGATATTGTAATTCTATTTGGCAGTTAAATATGCATTTGCTGCCTTGTTACTTCCATTGAATCTTATACTCAACTAAATCTTGAGCTACTTAACTTTTCACGTTTTTATAACTTCCCATTTCTCCTGGATTGTAAATAAGTTGCAGAAAAAGTCCAGGAACTATGCCTTTTTTCAGTCCCTCCAGCATCATTCTTTATTTGTAGTCTGGGCTTGACATATATTTATGGCATGAAATCGATATGCTTTTAAAGAAAGAACATTCGGCAGACCACCTAGCCCAGCCCCCGACTGATTGGTTCATCCAAACATAGACACAAAGACAGGGCTTTCAGAATAGTCCCTATTGTTTACAAAGTGATAAGAGGAAGTTTCCACTTCAAATAGTGATCAGGTCCATCCACCCCTCTGACTTTTCAGATCAGGAGAAAAAGACCAGATGCCTCCTGCATCCCACCTGTTGACCACCCGACAGTTCAGTTCTGACAACAGACTCTCTTAGTGTTTAAGTGAGATTCCTCCATATTTAAGAATGCTTACCAGTCTCCTGGCTGCCACCTCAAATTGAAGAAACTAGATATCTTTCAGCTTCATTGACTTTTTATTAAGGGATCCAATAATTTTCCTCTGGCAGTGAAACCATTCAGCAGGTGTGTAATTCTGTAGAGGAAATTTAAACCAGACACCTACCCCTGCAGACAACTCATTATTCTTTTAAAGAGGGGCAGGGTTCAGAATCTTCCAAGAGCGTGATTCTACCCCTAGAGGTGACATTCTGTATTGGCAAACAAAGAGAGATTGCCTGGGAAACCCTGTTCAGAGGCAGCTGTGTCATTTTTTTTTTTAATTTTAAAATTCTTTTATTTATTTTATTATTGAAGTTTAGTTGGCATTACAATATATTAGTTTCTGGTGCACAACATTGTGATTCGACATTTAAGTCTAGTAACCATCTATCACTGTGTAGTTATCACATTATTATTGATTGATATCATTCCCTTCTCCTTTTTTACCACTTCCCTCACCTCTCCCCTCTAGCAACCATCAGTTTATTCTTAGTTTATATGAGTCTGCTTTTGTTTTGATTTTTTTTTGTTCATTTGTTTTATTTTTTAATTCCACATATAAGTGAAATCATAAGATATGCGTCTTTCTCTGTCTGACTTATTTTACTTGGCATAATACCTTCTAGGTTCATCCATGTTGTCACAAATGGCAGGATTTCATTCTTTTTTTTTATTGATGGATCATATTCCATTATGTGTTTGTGTGTGTGTGTATGTGTGTGTATACACATATATCGCTTTTAATAGAAACTTCTCCTTTTAAGAGCTAATAATTATCATTACAATTCTGTGTTGTGCAGTGGTTTGGATAGCTTTTGTTTTTATACTCTTAGAATAATTTTTCCAGTTTTCTAATTATAAAACAACCATAGTATTGTATAAAGTTAGGAAAATTTAGAAAACAATAGAAAGGAAAATTCAAATCCCCATACCCAATGGTAACTACTGATAATATTTTGCTGCATTTCTTTCCCTTTTTTTTTTCTAGCATTGCATGGGATTTTAAAACAAATTTGGAACTATGCTTAAGATTATCCTAGAATAATTTTATTCTGAAAATTATCCTTTAACTCATTTCTTGTTTGCCTCAAGAAAAATATTCGCCTGTGGCTCTTGCAGCTGCAGTGCTTACCCCAAGATAACTCTCAATTACGGTCCTAATAATACTCCCAAAGTTTGCCACAAAATATCTTACTTTTATTATTATTTTCGCATCCCTTTAGTATATTGATAGTCTTTGGAAACAAATGACATCACTCTATTTATAGCATTCTGTTTTTAGTGGTGGTGTTTCCATTTACAAAATTTAGTAATTCTCAATTGCTAAAAATGTCAAATCCTAGAAAATGTAGCATTCCTATGCTTTTCTCCACATCCTCACCAACATTTTTATTCATTCATTCATTCATTCATTCATTTATTGATGATAGCCATTCTGACAGGTGTGAGGTGATATCTCTTTGAAGTTTTATGTGCATTTCTCTAGTGATTCGTGATGCTGATTACCTTTTCTTGTAATTGTTGGCCATGTGTATGTCTTCTTTGGAAAAATGTCTATTCAGGTCCTCTGCCCATTAAAAAAATTTTTTTTTCTGTTGAGCTGTATAAATTTTACATATATTTTGGATATTAACCCCTTATTGATATGTGGTTTGCAAATACTTTCTCCCATTCCATAGGTTGCCTTTTCATTTTGTCAATGGTTTCCTTGGCTGTACAAAAGCTTTTTAGTTTGACATAATCTCACTTGTTTATTTTTGCTTTTATTCCCTTTGCTTTTGTTGTTAAATCCAAAAAATCATCACCAAAATCAAAATCAAGGAAATTATTGTCTACATTTCCTTCTAGGATTTTTATGGTTTCAGGTCTTATGTTCAATTTTTAATCCATTTTCAGTTGATTTTTGTGTTTTGTGTAAGATAGTGGTCTGGTTTCATTCTTTTGCATGTGACTATTCAGTTTTCCCAATACCATTTATTGAGGAGACTGTATTTCCCCATTGTATATTCTTGGTTCCTTTATTATAAATTTATAGACCATATATGTGTGGGCTTATTTCTGGATTCAATATTTTGTTCCGTTGATAGGTGTCTGTTTTTATGCCAATACAATACTATTTTTAATATGATAACTTTGTAATACAGTTCAAAATCAACATGGATGGACTTTCTTTTCCTGTTTTTTTTTTCCCCCCCCCAGATTTCTTTGACAATTTGGGGTCTATTTTGGTTCCATACAAATTTTGAGACTTCAATTTTTGTGAAAAATGCCATTAAATTTTGATAGGCATTGCATTGAATTTGTAGATTGCTTTGTGTAGTATGATCATTTAAACAACATTAATTCTTCTGATTTATGAGTACAGAACATCTTTCTATTTGTGTCTTCTTGTTTTAAATTTTTCAGTGTACAGGTCTTTTATCTCCTTGGTTATTTTGTTCCTAAGTATTTATTGTTTTTGATGCTATTTTAAATGAGACTGCTTTATTAATTTCTCTCCTGATACTTCACTATTAGTGTCTAAGAATGCAACTGATTTTTGTATGTTTATTTGTTTTCTGCAATATTACTTAATTCATTTTATTAGTTATAACTGTTTTTCTGTGGAATCATTAAAGTTTTCTGCATATAAAATTATGTCATCTGCAAATAGAAACTTTTTTTATTTCTTTTGTTTTGGATGTCTTTTATTTCTTTTTCTTGTTTAATTGCTCTAACTAGGACTTCCAGTAATATGTTGACTAGGTATGGTAATAGTGGGCACCCTGTCTGATTTCTGATCTTAGAATAAAGTTTTCAACATTTCATGATTTAGTAGGCATCAGCTGGGAGCTTGACATATATGGCCTTCATTATGTTGAGTTACATTCCTTCTACACGAAATTTGTTGAGTTTTTATCATGAAAGAATGTTGAGTTTTGTCAAATGCTTTTTCTGCATGTATTGAGAAGATCATACGATTTTTATATTTTGTTCTTTTAATGTGCTGTATCACATTTATTGATTCATATGTTAAACCATCTACTGTGCTGTTGAATTCAGTTTGCTAGTATTCTGTTGAGATATTTTTTTGAGTTTTTTTTTTATGGTGACATTGGTTAATGAAACCCAGAAAGTTTCAGGTGTACAATCAATAGCAAGGCATATATATATATAGTATTGTGTGTTCTGTGTGTTCACCTCCCATAGTTAGATTTCTTTCTGTCGCCACACACATGACCCACTTTACCTGATCCACTTCTCCTCTCCCCTCTGGTAACCACTAATCTATAGTCCATGTCCATAAATCTCTGTTTGTCCTGCTCATTTGTTGCTTTTAGGTTTACATCCCACATATAAGTGATATCATGTGGTTTTCAACTTTTTTTGTCTTGTTATTTCACTTAGTATGATTGATTATCTTGAGGTCCATCCAGGTTGTCGCAAATGGCAGTATTTCATCTCTTCCTATGGCTGAGTGATATTCCATTGTATATATGTACCACAGCTTCTTTATCCAATCATCTATTGTGGGACACTTCAGTTGCTTCCATGTCCTGGCCATCATGAATAATGCTGCTATGAACATCAATGTGCAAATATCTTTTGAGATATATGTTTTCAGGTCTTTGGGATAAATATCCAATAGAGAGATTGCTGAACCATATGGTAGATCAATTCTAAGTTTTTTGAGGAATCTCCATACTGTTTTCCATAGTGGCTGCACCAATTTGCACCACCAGAACTGGATAAGGGTTCCTTTTACTCCACATCCTCTCCAACACTTGCTATTACTTGTCCTGTTGATAACAGCTACTCTAACAAGTATAAGATGATATCTCATTGTGCTTTTGATTTGCATTTCCCTAATAGCTAGCAATGTTGAGCATCCTTTCATATCTTTGTTGGCTTTTTGTATGTTCTCTAAGAAGAAGTGTCTGTTCCAGTCCACTGCCTATTAAAAAATGCCAATGGGATTTTGATGGGGATTGCATTAAATCTTTGTAATGCTTTAGGTTATAAGGTCATTTTAACTATGTTGATTCTTCCAATCCAAGAACACAAAATATCTTTCTATTTCTTCGTATCTTTTTCGATTTCTTTGGATAGGGTCTTATAGTTTTCATTATATAGGTTCTTCACATGTTTTGTTAAATTTATTTGTAGGTATTTTATTCTTTTTGTTGCAATTGCAAAAGGAATTATTTTGCCACTTCTTTTTCTGACACTTCATTATTAGAGTTTAGGAACACAATAGATTTTAGAATGTTGCTTTTGTATCCAGAAACTTTACTGTATTTGCTTATTGTTTCTAGAGTGTTCTTGTGGAGTCTTTAGGGTTTTCTGTATAGAGAATCCTGTCTTCTGCAAATAGTGAAAGTTTGACTTCTTCATTTCCTATTTGGATGCCTTTTACAATTTCTCTTGACTGCACTTGCTAGGACCTCAAATGCTATATTTATAAGTTACCTTTTTCTTCTTGCTGGCTGCCCTGAGTATTCTGTCTTTGCTGTTGGTTTTTGATAACTTTAATACAATGTGTCTTGGTGAAGGCCTTTTTGGGTTGACATAATTGGGTGTTCTGTTGACTTCTTAAATTCCAAGCTCCAGCTCATTCCTTCAATTTGGTAAATTTTCATCCACTATTTGTCTGAAAATGCTTTCTAGTCCCTGCTCCTTTTCCTTGCCTTCGACAATGCCCATTATTCTTGTTTCTTCTCCTGATGGTATCAGCTAGTTCTTGTATTTCTTTTTCATTTTTTAGTTTCTCTCTTCCTCCTTCTGATTTATTTCTAGATTTCTGTCTTCAATATCACTGATTTTTTTCCCTACATTTGGTTAACTCTATTTCCCAAGCTTACTATTTCATTTTTCGACTCTTGAAGTGTGTTTTTTTTTATCTCCATAAGATCTATTCTGTTCTTTTGAGGGTTTCAATCTCCTTGCCAAATAACTCATTCTGCTCATTGTTTTTCAATTCCTGAAATTGTTGATATGACTTGTTCCAGAACTTATTGAGTTTTTTCAGAAGTCTCATCCTGAATTTTCTGTCATTTAAGTCACATATTTCTATGTTATAAGCTTATTTTCTGGAGATTTTTCTCTTTCTTTCTGAGATTCCTTGTCACCTTAGTTGTTTATGGTGTTCAATGGACTATTTCTCCTCCTAGGCATTAATGGAAATGTATTCCGCTTTTCTTCCAGAAAGAAGATTTATTATATAAAGGTCTCTTATTAACCTGCTGCAAAGAAGGCACTTTTCTTTTGATTTCCAGTAGGGGGGTGTCTAAACCTCTTGAATCTCTGCTTTATATAAAGCCTTAATAATGCCTTTTTATTTTCTTGTAGGTATTTAATCACACTCGCTACCCTCAGTCTCAGTCCCTGTCAGTATTAGTGACAGTTTCAGTAGCGCTTGCTCCGATTCCCCTGGGCTCCATGGTGATCGGTCTTGGAGGGTATAGAGTGAGGAGCCCTCTGGTTTGCGGGTTGGAGGCTGCTGATCAGCCTCAGTTTTGCAACCATGGCTGGTAAAAATCAACTGTTGTTTCTCTACCATCCTGCTTCTCTGCTTTCTGTCCTGTTAATTTGACCCTGCCGCCAGCTGCATGGAGCTCACAGCACTCCCTGGCAGGGCTGTTCAGGGAATTTGCCACACCTTCTCCCCTCCTCCTCCTCCTATGGGGTGCTCAGGTAGCCACGAGAGACAGCTTCTTAGTTTCTCCCAGGCCACCGCGCAGCACCGGGGCGTTCTGACCTGTGGTATCTCTTATGTGCAGATCCCATGCTCAGATGTGCTATGTGTGCAGTTTGGGTATTTTTTGTTGAGTTTTAGATGTTCAGTTTATTGTTGTTTCAAGGGGAAAGATCTGGGATGTTTCTCACTCTGTCATATTTGTCCCAAATTCTATTTTCTCCTTTTTTATGTTATGTGTCTGAGCTCTAGATTTATCTTTATGATTGCCATGAGGTTTATGTTAAAAAATGTTTCATGCATACACTTGTCCTTTTTCTTCTATTTGCATTCTATCTTCATCCACCTATGCAAGGTCAATCCTTTTACTCCTCTTTGATGTGTTTGTTGTTACAATTTATCCCTCTTGATGCTATATCTTCATTTCCAAGGTGCAGATGTCTTTCTAAAAGTGCGCCCACCCCCCCCCGCACCTTTAACCTCTATGTTATAAGTGTTTAATAAAGTAATTTTCTGCTTCTGTTTGTCATCTTACTAAAGTTTCTTATTTTTATCTTTTTGTTTAAAGTAAAAGAGCTTTTTGAAGTTTCTTGTAATGCAGGTGTTGTGATAGTAAATTTCCTCAGCTTTTGTTTGTCTGGGAAAGCCTTTAATTCTCTTCATATCTAAAGGATAACTTTGCTGGTTTTATTATTCTTAGCCGATGACGTCTCTATTTTAAGATTTTCTTTCCTCTCTCTCCTAGCTTGTAAAGTTTCTGCTGAAAAATATGATATTAATCTAATGAGGTTTCCCTTGTAGATTATAGTTCTTTGTAATTAACTTTTGACTATTTTGATATACTGTGTCTCGGAGAATGTCTTTTGCATTGAAGTAATTTGGTGTTCTGTTAGCCTTTTTAACTTTAAGGTCCAGCACTTTCCATGGGTTTGGGAAGTTTTCATCAATTATTTATTTAAATAGGCTCTCTGATACCTTTCTTTGTCTTCTCCTTTTGGTATACTCATTATTCTCATGTTGATCTTTTTAGTGGAGTCAGGTAGTTCTTGTGGAGTTATTTCACTTTTTATAAAATTCAGTTTTCTCTCTTCTTCCACCTATGTCATTTCTACATTTCTCTTCTATCTGATGCGCTTGTTTCTAATGTTCTGTAATGCATTCCTCATTTTTAAAAATTTTTTCCATCTTTATTAAAATATAATAGACAATTATTTGCTTGTATTTACATTGTACAATTCGATGAGTTTTTTTTCAATTATAGTTGGCATACAATAATATATTAATTTCAGTTGTACAGCATAGTGATCAGAGGTCCACGTAACTTGCAAAGTGGTCACCCACTAAATCTTGTACCCCTCTTCTCCCTTACATATTCATTTCTTTTATTGACTTCTTCAGCTTCAGAATTTGTTCTGCTCTTTTTTTATAGTTTCAATCTCTTTAGTAAAGTACTCCTCTTGTTTATTGATTTTATTCATAAGCATATTCAACTGCCTGAGTTTTCTTGCATCTCATTGAGTTGGGTTTTTAAAATATATAGAGGTCTTTCTTTTGTTTTCCAGTATATGGTGCCATAGCAGAAGTATTTGTTTTCTCTGATCTGAACCACTGGCACCTCTTGGTGGGGCAATGTCTTCTCATTTGTGGAAAATGCTCCCTTCTTCCCTGAGGTGGGGGTATTCCCTCTGTGCTAGATCACCTTGGTCTCTGGTCACCACCACCATGGTGGGATGTGGCAGAGTGGTGAGGTGCCAGGTTTATGAGTTCCTGGCACTGTCTCCTTCTAGCCAGAGGCTGCCAGTCATGCTGTGGTATTTGAAGCACCTCCACTGCTTCTATCAGGTTCTCCTCTACCAGATTCTGATGCAATGGGGAGAGCAAGGAAGAAGGGGCACTGACAGAGGCAGATTCATGAGTCTGTGACTTTTCTTTCTTGCTAGTTATGGCGGCTACTAAATCCATGGCTATTGCACTGCTGTGCTGCATCTCCACCACGGAACCTGGTCCAGTTGCATTGAACACTGTCTGCCCAGGCAGAAATGTTGCTTCTGACCCTTCTATGTTCCAGACTGCAGTTAGAGGGCCACAGCCTGACTCCTTTACCACTACTGCACCAGCTGGGGGGTTTCAGTGAGCTCTGAACTACATCTGTGGCCCCTATCTCTGTCCTTGACCCCATCCTGCCTCTCCTGCTCATTTTGATATGCTTACCTTCAGGTACCCCTATGTGTGGATCTCTCAGGTGTGTTTGTGTTGAGCAGGGGATACTATGTTTAATTATAGTTGTCCACTCCCTCTCCAATTTTATTCTTTTGCATGATAAATAGTTTTCCAGCACCATTTATTGAAGAAAAAAAAAAAGCCCTTTCCCCATTGAATAGTCTTGTATATATATCTTCTTTGATTCAGTATCAGTTTAATACTTTTGCCCATTTCCCAACTAATTTTTTTAATCATTGAGTTCAGAGAATTCATTATATATCATAAATATTAGTTGTTTGTTGACTGTAATTTGCAAAATTTTTCTTCAGTCTCTACTTTGTCCTTTCATTCTATTAACTGAACCCTTCATAGAGCAAAAGTTTTACATTTTGATTAACTTCAATTTATCAATCTTTCTTTTTTTATGGCTCATATCACTATTGTCATATCTAAGAAATCTTGGCCTAGCCCTAGGGCTCCAAAGATTCTATTTCTTCTAAAAGCATTATAGAAGTTATAACACATATAGATAGGTGCAAGTTTATTTATTTCCTTATGGATGTCCAATTGCTACCACACAAGTAATAAAAAGGCTATCCTTCTTCCATTTACAACTTTGTCAAAAATTGATTGGAAAAAATACTTGTGTGTGTTCAGTTTGTGTATGTTATTCTGTTTCATTGATTTACATATCTATACCTCAACTGCTATTGCACTGTCTCGATTACTATAACTATATTACAAATCTTAAAATTGAATACAGTGATTTCTTCGACTTTCTTCTTTTTCATTAAATTTGTTTTAGTTGTTTTAAATCATTTTCCTTTTCATATGAATTTTAGAATAGGCTCATTTATATCTACAAAAAGTCTTGAGATATTGATAGGAATTGCATTAAACCTATGGATAAGTTTGGAGGAATTGATACCTTTACTATGTTGGGTATTCTGATCTGTAAACACAGTATGTCTTTCCATTTGTTTAGCTCTTTTTTGAATATCATTTTGCTCTATTTAGCACAGATATTCATAGCATGTATTATTTTTAAAATTACACTTGACATAGAATATTAGTTTCAGGTGTACAACATAATGATTAGACCTTTATATAACTTACAAAGTGATCAATCCGATACATCTACTACTCATCTGACACCATACGTTGTTATTACAATATTACTGACTATATTTCTTATGGTGTACTTTATAACCCTGTGACTATTTTTATAGCTAGCAATTTGTACTTCTTAATTCCTTCCCCTTCTTTTTTCATTCTCCCAAATCCCTCCCATATGACAACCATCACTTTCTTCTCTGTATCTATTTTTTAAAGGAAACTCCACAGTTTTCCATAGTGGCTGCACCAATACAATCCCGCCAACAGTGTATGAGGATTCCCTTTTCTCCACATCTTTGTCAACATTTGTTTGTTGATTTATTGATGATAGCCATTCTGACAGGTGTGAGATGATATCTCATTGTGGTTTTAAATTGCATTTCCCTGATGATTTGTGATGTTGTGCATCTTTTCATATGTCTATTCGGCATCTGTATGTCCTCTTTAGAGAAATGTCTGTTGACTTGTTCTGGCCCATTCTATAATCAGATTGTTGGGAGGTTCTGGGTGTTAAGTGGTATCACTTCCTTATATAATTTGAATATTAACCCTTTATTAGATGTATCATTGGCTAATCTCTTCTACGATTCAGTAGATTTTCTTTTCATTTTGTCATTGGTTTCCTTCTCTGTGTAAAAACTCTTTAGTTTGATGCAGTCCCATTTATTTATTATTTCTTTTGTTTCATTTGTCAGAGGAGGCATATCTAAAAAAATATTTCTAAGAGCCATGTCAAAGCATTTATTACCTCTGATTTTGTCTATGAATTTTATTATTTTGGGTCCTACATTTAAGTCTTTAATCAATTTGGAGTTTATTTTTTAATACGGTGTAAGAAATTGGTCTTGCTTTATTTCATTTTATTTTTGCATGTATTTATTCAGTTTTCCTAACACTATTTATTGAAAAGACTATCTCTACCCTATTGTATATTCTTGTCTCCTTTGTAGTAGTTTAATTGATGATATAAGCGTGGATTTATTTCTGGGCTCTTTATACTATCACATTGATCTATTTGTCTGTTTTAATGCCAGTACTGTATTGATTACTATAGGCTTGTAGTATAGTTTAACATCAGGTAAATTGATACCTCCAACTTTGTTCTTCTTTCTCAAGATTGCCATAGCTATTTAGGGTCTTTGTGGTTCCATATAAATTTTAGAATTATTTGTTATAGTTCTGTGAAGAATGCATGGGTATTTTGATAGGAATTGCATTGATTCTTTAGATTGACTTGAGTAGTATGGATATTTAAACAATGTTAGTTTTTCTTATCCATGAGCACAGTATATGCTGCCATTTATTTAAATCTTCTTCAGTCTTCCTTCAATGTCTTATATTTTTCCAAATGAAGATCTTTTACCTCCTTGGATAAATTTATTCCTATGTATTTTATTCTTTTTGATGAAATTACAAATATAATTTTTTAATATCTCTTTTTCAATTTTTTAAATTGGTGTATAAAAGTGCAACCAATTTCTGAATATTAATTTTGTGTCCTGGAATCTTTAGGGTTTTCTACATATAGTATCATGTCATCTACAAATAATTATAATTTTATTTTTCCCTAAACATTTTAGATGACTTTTATTTCTTTTTCTTGTCTGATTTCTGTGGCTAAGACTTCCAATACGATATTGAAATAAAGTGGTGAAAATAGCCATGCTTTTCTTGTTCCTGATCTCAACGAAAATGCTTCCAGCTTTTAACCATTGAGTATGATATTAGCTGTGGGTTTGTCATATATGGCCTTTATTATGCTGAGGTATGTTCCCTGGATCCCCACTTTTCTGAGAGCTATTATCATAAATGGATACTGTATTTTATCAAATGATTTTTTCTGCATCTACCAACATGATCACATGATTTGTATCCTGCATTTTATTGATGTGGTGTATCACACTGTTTTTGCAAATATTGAACCAAACTTGCCTCCCATGAATAGATCTCACTTTATTGTGGTGTATGTCTTTTTAATGTATTGCTGAATTCTGTTTGCTAATGTTTTGTGGAGCATCTATGTTCGTCAGGGATATTGGCCTATAATTCCCTCCTTTTTAGTGTCTTTGTCTGATATGAGTCGCAGGGAAATACTGGCCACATAAAATGTGTTTAAGGGTCATCCTCACTCTTTGATTTTTTGGAGTAGTTTGAGAAGAATAGATATTAAATTTTTTTGAATATTTGGTAAAATTTGCCTATGAAGCTATCTGGCCCAGGACTTTTTTTTTGTTGGGAGTTTTATAATTACTGATTTGATTTCATTAGTTATTGGTCCGTTCAAATTTTCTATTTCTTTTTTATTCAGTCTGGGAAGATTTTATGTTTCTTGGAATTTATCCATTTCTTCCAGGTTGTCTTATTTGTTGATGTATAATCGTTCATACTATTTCCTTATAATTCTTTGTGTTTTTGTGGTGTAGGTTGTCATATCTCCTCTTTCATTCTTGATTTTATTTATTTGGGCTTTCTCTCTCTTTTTGTGATGAGTCTGGTTAAAAGTTTATCAATTTCTTTTCATCTTTTCAAAGAGCCAGCTCTTGGTTTTATTGATCTTTTCTGTTGCTTGTTTAGACTCTATTTCATTTATTTCTGCTCTAAACTTTTTTATTTCCTTCTGTCTACTCATTTTGGGCTTCATTTGTTCTTCATTTTCTAGTTTCCATAGGTGTAAGGTTAAATTGTTTACTTGAGATTTTTCTTGTTTCTTGAGGTAGGCCTGTATTCTATAAATTTCCTTTTTAAAAGGAAATTTTGGGTTATTGTGTTTTCATTTTCATTTGTCTTAAGATACCTTTTGATTTCTTCTTTGATTTCATTGTTAAATAGTATGTTATTTAGCCTCCCTATGATTGTATGTTTTTCAGTTTTTTTTCTTGTAACTGATTTCTAGTTTCCTACCAATGTGATTGGAGAAGTTGCCTGACATGATTTCAATCATCTTAAATTTATTGAGACCTGTTTTAGAGCCTAACATGTGGCCTATTTTGGAAAATGTTCCATGTGCACTTGAGAAAAATGTATATTCTGCTGCTTTGGGGTGAAATGTTTTAAAAATATCAATTAAATCCATCAGAACTAATGCGTTATTTAATGCCACTGTTTCCTTCTTGATTTTCTGTCTGAATGATCTAGCCATTGATTTCAATGGGGTGTTAAATTCCCTTACTATGACTGTATTACTGTCGATTTCTTCCTTTATGGGCATCAATATTTGCTTTATATATTTAAGTGCTCTTGTGTTGATATGTAGATGTTTACAAGAGTTATGTTCTTTATTGGCATTATCCCTTTATCATTATGAAATGTTGTTATTCGTGTATTTTACATCCTTTGTTAAAGGTTATTTGTTCATATGTATTTGCATAATCTCATTGCTTTGTGTGTGTGTGTCTTTTGATCTGAAGTGGGTCTCTTGTAGGTAGCATATGTACAGGTCTTATTTTAATCAATTCGGCCACACTATGTCTTTTGATTGGAGTATTTTGTCCACTTACATTTAAATTATTGATGGATATGTTGTTATTGCCATTTTGTTCATTGTTTTTGAGAATTTCTTGCTGTTGTTCTCCCTGTTCCTTTCTTATTCTCTTGCTCTCTTATATCTTGATGGCTTTCTTTAGTGTTGTGTTGGATTTCTTTCTCTTTATTTCGTTTATCTCTTGTAAATTTTTGGCCTATGGTTATTGTGTACTTCATACATATCGAGCTATTTTTATAGTAGTATACTTTAAGTTAATGCTTGGCTAAGTTCTAACATTCTAAAATCAATTTTTACTTACTTCCTCCACATTTATGTTTTTGTCATTATTGTTTACTTTTCTGTATGTGAGTTCATCAGTATCCCCTAATCCATTGTTGTAAATACACATGGTCTTCTTACTTTTGCTTTTTAACCTTCATAGTGGTTTTATAGTTGGTTGATCCGCTGTTTTCACTAAGTGTTTACATTTGTCAGTGAACATTTTTTTCTTTCCTATATTTCCTTATTTATATTTTTTATCTTTTCTTTATAAAGAAGTCCCTTCAACATTTCTTGTTATATCGGTTTAGTGGTAATGAACATCTTTAGCTTTTTCTTGTCTGGGAAACTTTATCTTGTTGTGAGATTCTTAAACAGAGAGGACACCAAGGCTATAAGCAGGAAGCAGCATTTATTGATGCCAGCACACGCTCAGTGGATTCTTATACAAAGGCTGAGCCCTGATTCTAACATAACAGGCAGTTTTATACAGTCTTGTCATCGCTACGCAGCTACAGATTTAAGGAAGAACATTAATCGGTTGGTAAGCTATGAAAATACTGATATTAGTCAGAGAGTCCTTGAGGTGGGGAAGTAGCTATGAGAAAACTGATGTTATCTGGAGAGTCCTTGAGGTGGGAGAAGGGGAGTCAGGAATAAACTCATTAGAGCAGGAAATAGCCAGGCAGGGTCAGGCTGCTACAATCTCTCCATTAATTCTAAATGCTAGTCTTGCTGGGTAGAGTAATCTTAGTTGTAGTATTTACCTTAATCACTTTGAATATTTCATGCCAATCCTTTCTGGCTTGCAGTTTCTGTTGAGAAATCAGCTGACAGTCTTATGGAAGCTCCCTTGTAGGTAACTAACTGCTTTTCTCTTGCTAATTTTAAGATTCCTTCTTTGTCTCTAACCTTTGGCATTTTAATTATGATGTGTCTTGGTGAGGACCTCTTTGGGTTCCTCTTGCTTAGGACTCTGCACTTCCTGGGCTTGTACGTCTGTCTCCTGTAGTTGCTTAATTGAAGCTATGTTCCAAGCCAAGACTGGCTACCACTTAGGCCAGGTTTGGGGCCACCTGATGGGTCTTACAATGCAAGTTGAGACTGGTCTCTGCTTGTGCCTGGTTTGGGACCACTTAGCAAGAGATATGGGGTACACTGAGTCCAGCCACCTCTTGTTTGGGTTTTGTGGACCTTCGAAAGATTTTCTGAAAGTCTGCAGCACGAGCCGAGGCAGGCTGCTTCTTTGGAGGAGTGGCTGGTGGAGGCTCAGGGTGGGTGCTGAAGTTGGGTTGGATGGAGTTTCAGGGAATCACATGGGTAGGGTGTTGGCCATATTACTAGAAAGCCATGCTTTGATGCCTACCTGTGCCTGGCTGGCTGAGTGAGAGGGATGCTCACTAAAGGAACAATGGTTCCTGCCAGCACTTTCATCCCAGAGGTAGTTACTCAAACCTCTGCCCCTCAAGCCCTTGCCCTGAAGCTAGTCAATTCATCTTCTCATACGCTCTGGTGCTTTTCTAGCTGCTGTCCTTTCATTGGAGTTCAGAGCAAGTGAGTTTGTAAGTGAGAATCCCTTTAAGATTTTCACCTTTCTGGTCTACAGCTGCCCCTCATCTCACTCACCCATAATTCCCACCGATTTTTACAGTCAGATGTTATGAGAACTCCTCTTCCTGGCACTGGTGTCCCAAGCTGGGGAATGTGACGTGGGGCTGGATCCCCTTGCTTCTCAGAGGGGACCTCTGCTGTGGAGCTATCCCTCCTGATTCTCAATTAAATGTCCATGTCTCCCCTCTCCCGCCAGTTTCCACGTGGATTCTTCTGTAAGTCCTTATTTATAGAACTTCTGTTCAGTTAGTCTTCAGTTGGTTCTCAATGATGGTTGTTCTATAATTTAGCTGCAATTTTGATATAGTTGTGGGATTAGAGGAGCTCAGTGTTTTCTCAGCCACCTTGATGAGAAGTATGTCTTGTGTTATTATATCTTAATATATTGATTTTTTTTAACATTTGTAAATAATGTTGTATTTTATATTTTGTTTCCACCTGTTTGTTGCTGATATGTGTGTGGAAACCAAATACACACACACATATACACATACAATATCTTTTTGCATCTACATATCTTTGTTTTTATTTAGGCAATAGAGGACCAGGCATTTAGCATCCTTGACTGCAAAGTGCCCATTTACTTTCCATTTTTATATGTACTCTTTGCTATAAACATTTAGCAAAATCAACAGAGGAAATTCTGAGAAAAACAAAAGGAGAGCTGCTAAAATTATGTACAGTGCATTGTCCTTAAAGCACATCAAATTTAAGTTATACTAAAGTAAAGACAAAAGCCTTAAAGTAAATGCCCCACTTTAGTCTTGGATAATGTGTCTGAAAAATTTTAGATGCCAACAATGAGTTCCACAGCTGCTATTCTGAGGTTTGAAAGTTTTATTGAAATATATAACTTATCATAAGATTTATCCTTTGAAAGTGTACAATTTAGTATTTTGAGTATATTCAGAAAGTTGTAAAAACCATTATTAGTAATTCCAGAGTATTTTCATCACTCCCCAAAGAAACCCTGTACCCATTAGCAGTCACTCTCCTGTTTCTCCTCCATCCAGCCTCCAGCAAGCACTGATCTACTTTCTGTCTTTATGGATTTGCCTATTCTGCACATTTTATATAAATAAAATCATACAATGTGTGACATTTTGTTTGGTTTCTTTCACTTAGCACAATGTTTTCAAAGTTTATCCTTGTTATAGAATATATCAGTACTTCCTTTTTTTGTGGCTGATTAATATTCCATTTTTTCTTATCTATTTATTCATCACTTGATGAGCTTTTGGTTGGTTTCTGCATTGTTAAACAGATTTTAAAAAGTAAACTTTTAATTTTGAGATAATTGTCAATTCACATACAGGAGTAAGAAATACTCTAGAGAAATCCCACATACTTTTCACCTAGTTTTCCCTAATGGTAGCATCCTGCAGAGTTGTGGTACAATACTGCAACCTCGAGAGTTACACTGAAACAATAAACTTATTTTATACAGATTTTGCCAGCTTTACATAATATTATTTATGGTTTAGTTCGATGCAGTTTTATCACATGTGTAAACTTGTGCAATTATCATGCCAGTAAAAATACAAAACAATTTCACACCAAGAGGATTCATTGTGTCGGCCTTTTGTAACAACACACAACTCCCTCCTCGACCCATTCTGAATGCCTGTTAACCACTGATTTGTTCTCCATCTCTATAATTGTTTTTTATACATATATGCATATATATATAATGTATGTATGTGTGTGTGTGTGTGTCTGTGTATATATATATGTATATAGATAGAAAGATAGATAGATAGATAGATAGATTAGATAGATAGATAGATAGATGATAGATATAGTAATACAGTATGTACCTTTCGGGATTGAATTTTTTCATTCCATATATATATCTCCAAGCTGGAGTATCTTTATTCTTTATTCCTTCTTATTATTGAGTAGTATTCCATTGTATAAATGTACCACAATATGTTTAACCATTCGCCTCTTGAAAGATATTTGGATTGTTTCCAGTTTGGGGCTATCATAAATAAAGGTGTTATGAGCAATTGTGTACATGTTTTTGTGTGAAATATAAATTTTCACTTCTCTGGGATAAATGAGATAAATGCCCAGCAGTGCTGTTGGTCGATTGTATGATAATTGCATGTTTAGTTTTATAAGAAGTATGCAAACTATTTTCCAGAGTAGCTATACCATATTATATTCTCATCAGATTGTATGAGTGATCCACATCATGGGGGTCAGCACTTCCTTCTGGCCTCCGTGGTTTCTGAGAAATCCAATGTCATTCAAATCTTTGATAATGTGTCCTTGCTAACTACTTTCAAGATTTTTTGTCTTTAATTTTTGAGAAGTTTATAACATATCTTTGCATGGATTTCTTTGGGTTTATTCTGTTTGGAATTCACACAGCTTCTTCAATCTATAGGTTTATGCCTTTAGCCAAATTTGATAAACTTTCAGGCATTATTTATTTTAATACTTGTTTAGCCATAAATTTTTCTCCTCTCTTCCTGGGACTCCAATGAAAAGAATGATCTTTTGTTATTGTTCCAGAGGTTCCCTAGGCTAATTTCAGTCTGTTTTCTGTCGATCAGATTGAATAATTTCCATTGATCAATCTTCAGTTCAGATTCATTCCTCTGTAATCTCCCTTCCAATGAGGAGCCCAATAGTGGGTTTTTAAAAATTTTATTATTGTAATTTTCAGTTCTAACATTTCCATTTAGTTCTTTTTTTTTTTTTTTTATGTCTTCAGTTATTTTGCTGGGACTTTCTTTTTCATTTGTTCCAAGCATGTTCATTTTTCTCATCGATGCACTTTTATGATAGTGTCTTTAAAATTCTTGTCAGATAATCCCAACATGTGTTATCTTGAGGTAGTGAAAGCAGGCATCCATCCTTGTCTTTTCCTGGTCTTAGAGGGAAAGCTTTCAATTTTTCACCTTTGAGAATGATTTTTTTTTTTTTTTTACACATATATACAGTATGTCTATGATTATGTTATGGTATTTCTATTCCTAGTATATTGATTATTTTTATGATGAATGGGATTCAATTTTGTTAAATACATTTTTTGCATTAAGATCATATCTTTTCTCTGCATTCTGTTAATACGTATTGCATTGATTATTGAACGTTGAACCATTCTTGCATTCCAGGAATAAATTCCACTTGGTCATGGAATAAAATCTTGTTAATGTACTGTTAAATTGGACTTGTCAACATTTTGTTGGGAATTTTTGCATCTATATTCATCAAGGAAATTGGTCTACAGTTTTATTTTCTTGCAGTGTCATTATCTAGCTTTGTATCAGGGTAATGTTGGCCTCAAAAGAATGAGTTAGAAGTGGTCCCTCCTCCTCAATTTTTTAGAAGAGAATGGGAAGGAGCAATGTTAATTCTTCTTTAAATGGTAGACTTAACCAGTGAAGCCATTTGGTCCCGAGTTAAAACAATTTTTAAGATTCTACTATTTTTTTCTACTTTTACTAAAGCTATTATTTTTCTGTGAAGGCAGCTTTACCTCCATCAATTAGGTGTCAACTATAGCTCTTCACAAATGGATAGATATAATAGTATACTTCCAGTATGTGAGGGTTTTTTTCTTTTATTTTTTTTAAAACAGTATTTATTCAATGTTTTCCACAATTAAATACTCTCAGTAGTTTTCTGTTAAAACTGCCCCAAATTTGGCCAATGAATACCCTTTAAAACTGATTCCTGTATCCTACTGAGACATGCTTATTAGTCTTAAAAGTACTTGCTTACTTTCAGATCATAAATGTTTCTCATTCTTTGTTTTTTCTACATCCCCAGCTCTGGGTTCAGCCTTTTCTCCAAGAAGCATGCTGTCCCCCACTGGCCAAGATGTAGCTCCTGCCAGCTACCCTCCAGATGTGCCATCATACTCTGCTCCAAGATACCACAGGCATGCATACTCAACCCCAACGACACCTGAGTCTTAGGCCCTGACTGGACTGGTCACTGAGTAAAAGTGAGAAGACCAAGAACCCAGCCTAAGAGATGATATGAAGAACCGTGTATGAGCTCAGGCTCCAAACCCTCACTACATACTCCACTGCCCCATCATCACTTAAAAACACAAAATCAAAGATAACATGGATGGATTTTGAGATTATGTTAAGTGAAATAAGTCAGAGAGAAAAAGTTGAGAACGATATGATTTCACTCAAATGTGGGATATAAAACTGAAAGGAGCAAAGGAACAAGACAAACACGGACATGGACAATAGTTCAGTTGTCAAGAAGGAAAGGGGGATGTGGGGAGAGAGATAAAGGTAAAAGGGATCAAATATATGGTGACAGAAGGAAATTTAACTTTGGATGGTGAACATAAAATATATATATGATGTATTACTGAATTGTACACTTAAAACCTATATAATTTTATTAACCAATGTCATCCTAAAATATTTTTAAGAAATTCTAAGATGGCAAAGACAAAACATTAAAGCTCTAACACAAGGACCTTCTGAGCACAGGACCCTACACAACCACAGAGACCCTTGTATCTCTCTATTCTCTTGTGCTTCTGAATCAATTTTGTAATTTTTTTCATATAATTCCCAAAAGGCTCTGGTTACTTCTAGGTGATTTATATTTGTTCCTATTGTGAATAAATATTTCCCATTTTATTTGCTAACTAGTTAGTAATGATATAGAAAAGTCATTTTTTACAGTTACTATTAGTGTCTATTTAAACATTTCACATCTCACAACTTTAGTAAAATTTAATAATAGTTTCAATACCAACTCTCTTAGGTTTTCTACATAGAAAGATCACCTACAAATAATAGCTATCACTTGAGCATTTAGCATTGCTAGGTAGTGTTCTAAGACATTTAATCTTCACAATCCCTTGAAGCAAGTACTATTATTCCCATTTCACAGATGAGGTATATGAGAGACCTGCCCAAGGCCAAAGAGCTAATAATAAGGTAAGTGGCAAAGTTAAAATTCAAAACCAAATTCAAGCCCTCTAGCCCGAGCTCATGCCCTCAATTACCAGGCTATAATAGCTCTATATTTACTACATTAACTCCTTTCCCTCTCTACCCTTATTTCTGCTTGAAGTCCAAGTACCTTAGGTAAAATTTCAAAACAATGCTTACTGTAGTGACAACAAACATCTTTCTCTTGCTATTTTTAAATGGGGTGCCTCTAATGTTTTATTTTAAAGTATGATAGTGATGTCTGTGGCTTAAAGGGGAATCCTTTTTAACATGAAAACATTAATAATGTAGATTTTCCTAAAAAAATGGACAGCCACTGAAAATCAATTTGGAAGAGGAACGGATCATGAAACTTTATTGATAAGGACTTCTGTCCCAAAGGTTTACTCTAATCACATTTATAGTACGTAAAATATTAATACTTTCTTATTAAGAAAAAAGAAACTCTGGCCTTAGTATTAATGCTACCTTAAGAGAAACATAAGCCTCTACCTGAGGCAAGAATCTATATCTGAAGAATTCAACCAATATGAGAGATACACAAAAAAATCAACTCAACAAATTACTTTAAAGATATGTAAGAAATCAAGAGGACAGCTTAGTGGGAGGCTGATGTACACATTTTATTTAACAAACAATGCACACAGACTAAAAGAACTATATATTCCCAGGAGAATTGATTATGTATACCTGGATTAGCACCTAGAAAATACACAGAAAATTTAAAAAAAAAAAAAAGTGGTTGGGGGAGCTTTCTATGAGAATCATTTGGACCCAAGTTTCTAAGAGCTAATTCTCACCAACATTTGAGAGCAACTCATTCCATTCCACATGAGCTTAGTGATCAACTGCCTCAGCAAACCGCTTCATATCTTCAGTGCTTATGGCAATAGATATGTTAACTTGATGGATTTTATATGTAAATTTAAGTGAAAGATAAAGTTTTATACTTACCCTAGTTTTACTTCAAAATTACTGCACTACAAATTACTATTAACAAGATATTAGAAAAGAAAAGGAAACTTTTTTACTGCTTGTGTGATATGACCTTGTTTAAGAACAGTGCCCTGGGAATTTCAATTTGTCAGGTACACTGATAATCTGAAGAAATCACTGATGGGAAGGAGGAACATCAATCACATATTTAGGTTATGAAAGGTTCCATTAGTATTAAAAAGGTTCCGCATGGACAGTGGCTGTAAAGTCTCACTAAATGAGATATCAGTTAACATTACACTGTGCACTTAATGCAACATTCTTTGGTTACACTGTATTAATTACCAGGAGGATAACTCCCTTGCTTACAAAATAGATCAGTGGTTCTTAACTGGGGAGATTTTATACCCTCCCACCCCCAACCCAGGAAACATTTGGCAATGTCTGGAAACAATTTTTCACAACCGTAGGGAGCCTATGTAGCCATCTAGTGGATACGTAGGCTAGGGATGCTGCTAAATATCCTACAGTGCATAATTCCCCACATCAAATACCCCTCAGGTAGGGAGCCTATGTAGCCATCTAGTGGATACGTAGGCTAGGGATGTTGCTAAACATCCTACAGTGCATAATTCCCCACATCAAATACCCCAAATGTCAGTAGTATTGAGGTTGAGAAATCATGAGAGTTTATATGACATGTGTCAGGGTTGTCCATAAAGTCAAAAGTACGCTATGGAGGCAAAAGGTCCCCGCCCTCTGCACTTTATAGCTCTGAGGGCACCCCATCAGCTCTCACCAGCAGAGTCCCACTCATTCCCCTGTCCTTTGACCCAGAGCAAATTCTCCTTTACATCAAAGAGCTCAATATCTGCTGAATGAAAAGAGGAAAGAGATATGTGTGAAGCATGGTTCAAAGTCTTTCACTGACTATACTATACAGTGACTTTATATGACTTAAAATTGTCCTGAACCTCAATGGTGTCATAGTCTCTGACTCTATAGGACCTCAAAGTTAGGGTTACCATATTGTTAAAGATGGAGTCAACATTTTAAGGGGAGTATGTCTAAACACTTCTAGATTCACTTTAGGGGGAAATCAAATAAAATAGTATTTAAGGAAACATTAAACCATTTTAAACTAAAAAAAAAAATGGACACATGAAATGCCATGCACAATACACACCATTCCTTTTTTTAAAAAAAAACATATTTACAATTTTACATACTTATCAATATATCTTCTATCTTTACAATTACAAAATTATTTCAAAGTGTAGAGTAGTGGTACCACTGAATTCCCTTAAACACACATTTCGTAGCATTCACTTGTTTTATCCTTTAAGAGGCAATTTACCCAAATCCATATTATATTGAATGCCACGAAGGAAGCACATAGGAAAATCATGGAAAAAAAAATCAATTTAGACAAAATTTTCACACATGCCTTAAATGAATCTATTTCAGTAATTCAAATAAATAGTGCTTTATTATTTACTAAGCTTCCCTTAGGAAAAACAAAACAAAAAGAATCCCCACAAACTGTACCTTTAAAATTGCTCTGACATTTATAAGCAATTAAATTACATTTTAGATCCAATCAGTGGGCTGTAGTAACAGCTAGCTACAATTTAGGCTAAATAAATACTATCCATGTACATTTTTATCATCCTGCATAAACCTGAGGTTGCAGTGGTGGAGGAAGTTTATCATTTTCAACATTTTCAGAGTCAATAGCTACTAAAGACTGATTTGGAGGCTTAATTTCAAGTGGATATTTCTCAACAATGTCTTGAACCTCTTTTGCAATTCCATCTGTCCAATCTATTAGGTCTTTTTCAAGTTTCTTGGCTTCATTCATAATCCTTTCCTGTCGTTCATTCAATTGAGACAAGAGATCCAAGTTCTTATACATTTGCTTAACACCTAAACAAGCATCAGGAGACCAATTCTCAGATTCTTGCTTCCTGGGAGAAGTCTGGCCAGACATGTATCGATCAAAATCTTCCTGACTTAAATTCAAAGACTGAGCATCTAATTTCTCAATGAAAGCCACAGCACAGCACTAGAAAAAGAAGATAATATTATTTATTATAGCCATATGGAGAACTACAAATATTCTAACAGATTTTTAAAAATCCTTTTATTATGGCAAATTTAAAACAGAAACAAAAGTAGACAATATACTAGCCTAATGAACCTCCATGGACTTCGGCTTTGAAAACTACCAGCTCACAGCCAGTCATGTTTCCTTTATGTTCCCATCTGAAACAATTTTTTACAAATTAAGAAAAAAATCTTAAAAAAAAAATTTAATTACCAACTCCCACTGTGTCTGACAGTCAGAAATTCAGTTCTGTTCTTGGATTGTTCGAAGGTGCTAGGGTCTTGTACGGAGTGCAATATTTGAGGGGGCACCTTCAGTGTTTGTTCCACACTGGCTACTACAGAGTTTCCGATGGATGAAAACTGAATTTTTCCTTGAAGTCGGAGGCTCTCTGCTTCCCTGCCATGTTGTAGAACAGAGGAACGATGGCCAAGAGCTCCACGGCCAAGCATCAGGGGGTGTACCCCATAAAGCCATTTCCTTTTGAGGTCTTGCCAGTCCCACAATGCCCACTTGGGCATGACCAGCCATTGGGTGTGCCCCCAGGTACTGGTGTGGCGCACGGTCCGCTGGGGCTCAAGAGATATTTTACATCGTACGGTTAAAGGAAAAAGCTTTGAAATCAGGCAACTTGAGTTGTCACCTGTCACTTGATGGCAGATTTGTATGACGCTAGGAAAGTTACATAAGCTCTATGAGGTTTCTGCATCTGTAAAATGGAGGAATCCCACCCAGACTTGTGAGAATTAAACAATGTAACACATGTAACCAGCTTAGTTCATAGGTCTGTTGCTAATGGTCAGTGAAACTGATATCAGTTATATTTACTTATATCAGATATTTCTACAAGAAACACATACCATTTAAAATTTTTAAAACTATTTTCGCAAGAAAAACGTGTAATATAATCAGGGGGAAATAGGTAGCTCTCTGAATTTCTGAGAGACTCATTCACAAGATCCTACTCTATTACACATAAAAAAGGAAATCATCTTTAAGGAATACTTTACAAATCTATTACAAAATGAATCTTCTGATGAGATCATGCCCATCTGACTCTTCCATATGGGCTCACACTGTGTATGGAATTGCTACAGCCCTTTACCTGGGATGAAGAGGACTCTAAGACCAGCCTAACATTCCTGGCTTAGGTGAATGGATATATAATATTGCCACTAATGGAAACAGTGTATATAGACCCTTAAACGACACAGAAGTTAAGCCTTACGGTCAGAAATCCAAGTATAACTTTTGACTCCCCCAAAACTTAACTACTAGTAGACTTCTCTTGACTGGATTTGATGTCTTACCCGTAACATAAACAGCCATTTAACATATTTTTATATGTTATATGCATTATATACTATATTCTTACAATAAACTAAAGAAAAGGAACTGTTATTAAGAAAATCATAAAGAAAATACATTTCAAATATTTATTGAAAAAAATCTCATCTGACCTAGGAAGCTAAGCAGGATTGGGCCTGGTTAGTACTTGGAAGGGAGACCACCTAGGAAGATCAGATGTTAAAAAAAAACTTGCAAATAAGCGGACCCATGCAGTTGAAATCCATGTTGTTCAAGGGTCAACTACATATTAGAAAAGAAAAAAACATTTGGTGGGGAAGCAGTTTCAGTTTTGAACAAATTAAATCTGAGGCACAACAAATAGCTGGAAGTGGAGCTCAATGTGAGGTCAAAACAGGTGACCAACAGAGTTGTGACCAGAGGAGACAGCCTAGAGAGAGAAATGCAGAGAGGACAGAACCCCAGGGAATGACACAATTCAAGAGGAAGTGAGGACACAAAACCTAAAAAGAAACAAGAAGTACTGGAATCATGGAAGCCAAGAGACATAAGAAGTTCCAGAACTAAGGAGTCATCAAGGGTGTTAAAGAAGTGAACTAAACTGAAGACTGAGAGGTCCCCATGGAATAAGGCAACTGGCAGATTTTTTGCTTTTGCCAGAGCAGTTTCATTGGAGAAATGGGACTATAAGCCCACTCTGAGTTAAGGAAGAACAAGATGAAAAAAGAAGGTGTAACATAGTTAAGGCTGTAAGTCAAGGTGCTGGGAAGCTGCAGTGTAGGAAACCAGCAGCCTCTACTGTCAACAACAAGGGCTACCCTCAAATACCTCCTGGTCTTGCTTCATATCTCCTAGTACCATGTTTCCATTTCCATACTTCTCGGAATTTTCAGATTGTCTGATACTCTCTAGATAAACAACTGAATCCAAAGGCTCTTCTCTAGCAGTCAAGTGCATGTTTCATTTTTGTTAATGAACATGAGTACTTTGGTCACTAAAAGTCTTTTTGTAGAGTATAAACCACCACATATCTAGAAGAATGAAAAACACTGCAAATAATGGAGCAAACATCACTTTGAAAAAGCATTCTGAAGTCCCTCCACCTGCAAACCACACTCCCCATATGCTAACAATACAGTAACAGGTAGGTGAACACAATGACTGATAGTGATGAGTAATAAGAGGGCAGGTCCAGGTTTTGAGGGACCTGAAGCTTATACGCTTTGGGGAATCCACTAAAAAGGAAAAGGAAAAAAAAAAGAAAAACACAAAATTAGGTACAAAAAAGAATATAAATTTAGGATGTAAAAATAAATCACAACACATTTCTGGAGGTTTGGAGATTCAAGTACCTTAAATTGTCTTTGTAGACAATTTACCAGAAACATTTCCTTATGTACCTTGGCTTTCTCTCCTTACCTATTACCCCGTACTTACCAAATTGGTGAAATAGTAGCCATCCTCTCCAGTCATCAATCGGCTTGGGTTACAGAAGCGGGTGATATACTGAATATTAGACTGAAGGCGTGGGGGATTTCCCTTCAAAACAATGTAGATGAGAGTGGGTAAGAAGTCATCGGCTGAAGCTGGCTCATTCTTGGTGATCTTGATGGCATTGAAAATGTGTTTGCTGCACTTGGTGATGCAGGCCAACTTATCTCTAGGCACACGCTTTGAATCCATTTCAATGATATCTATAAAGCAGAAAAGACACTATTCCAATAAAAATAACATAAGAGAAACATTAAGATAATCATTTTTTTTCTATTAAGTTACAGAGATAATCTTGCAACCCCCTTATCTACCAGTTAACTTAGATGAAAAACTTAGATGGCAAGAACAGTAAATGTTAGAGCACAGAACACATGATCATGAGCCAGTATGCTCTACTGGCATATGTTTTCATCCTCAGATGATGCACGGGATACTATTATTGATAAGAAAACTGGGGTTCAGAGAAGTCTGATGATTTGCCCAAGATCACACTGACAGCACGTAACAGAGGGGATTTGAAACCAAGTCTAACTGAATCTAAAATCTATTATTTTAATTATGATAGCAAACCTCTTATGAGTTCTATGGAGAAGAGTCTTTTTACTACTTCTATTCCTCTTAATATAGTGTAAAACTCAGTTTAGAAATCTTTACTTTGTATACTGCTTTTCAGAAATAAGGCTACTATACAAAGCATTTTTGTTTTAGATATCAAAATATAGAGGCTGAAACCTATCACACGGAGGTCCACAGTAGTCAATCCTCAGGGCATGTAAATCTCCACCAGCTATAAACATCTACAGAAACTTTAAGACACTTATAACCTGCTGGTGAGCAAATGGGATAAAGGGTATAAATTTAATTGCATAAGCAACATTTTCTCTCAGAAAAAAATTATTTCACTGCCGTTCACTACCACTCTGTCCAACTGTTGGGCTCTTAATATGCATGCCCCCTTTGTTATGAGGACTAGGAAGTGGTGAGGAAAAGATGGGTACAAACTCACTGTTAGAATAACGCAAGAAGGGGGAGGGAGTGTGTCTTTGGATGTACATATCTGCTTGCTATCTGGAACATCATGAAAGAAAATAGCTGAGGCAGCTAAATTTGACAGCAAATCTTGCCATGAGAAGGAATAAGTTTCAGATAGGAGCTCTCAGGTCCTATCTCTGAGGTCAGTTCCCTGGAAGACACTCACAGCACCACCAGGCATATGTGGGGGATAGAAACACTGGAGAGTATAGAGGCCTTATTTTAACTTACTAATGCTTTTATTCTCCCCTCTTTATAAGTTTATTTTGTGAATTATATAACTTTCATTTATTTTATTAGTTCTTTTAATTTAATTCTGAGTTGTAATTATTGTTATTATACCTCACTCAGTCTATTTTTCCTTTTCTATTTAAAAAGAACTTATTACAAAAAAGATTAGGGAAAAATTTTATTTTTATCATTTTTTCTACTTTGATTTACCTTATTTAGCCTTTATCACTGGTTATTTTCTATTTTAACCATTTAACCATTTTCCCATTAATCTTTATTATTTGCGTTTTAAAGTAAATAAAAAATGAATTACTTTTTATCTGGATGCATGTGTAGCTACCACTGCCCAGGGGCAGGACCAGGAGTGTAAAGAACAGAATAGAAGGAAAAGAAAAAAACCAAAATCCAAGGGATTTCTCCCATATTCTTCATCCTGCAGCAACCCCCACTCCCCTTCTTAAGTATCCTTTAGCCTGAAACAAGTTGTTCTGTTGGAACCCTTTAGGACTCCTGATCCTGATGTGCAGTTCCATGATTTGCACGGCCCTAAAGTCTAAACTAAGATATATGGGAGGAAAAGCAAACAAAATAGGAAATTCACTATTGTATTACTCATTCTTCTAGTAATGCTCTCCTTCCCCAATCTGCCGGTTACTATTTACTTTCCAGAGTTCTTAGACAATTGCTTTGTGTCTTTTGTCCAAGGATTTTACTTTTGATTAGTAGGAAAGGCAGGGTTGAGGATAGATACTATCTTAGCAGATAGCTAGACTTATCTTTAATGGAGTTTGGAAACAAAGTAGGCTGTACTTCTAGGTCATGTTTTCTCAACCTGGGCTCTACTGACATTTTAGGCTGGAAAGTTCTTTGTTGTTAAGGGACTGCCCTGTGCACTGCAAGATGTTTAGCAGCATCCCTGGCCTCTACCCACTAGATGATAGATGTCAACTAAAATGGAAAATGCCTCATGCGGTCTCTTTATAAACAAAACTAACTGCTGATTAGTAGCACATGGGATGACTTGGAGAAATTTAACTGATATCTTCATATTTTAAACCATTATTATAGACCATCCTCTCTAAATTCTCCCATACTGAGGCTGACAATTTTAGAGTAGGAAGCAAGTAATCACATAACCTCTGCTCTTCAAGGAGGTAGAATATGTCAGTACTTGAATGGGCAGGATGTTAGGGCTAAAATGAAAAGAGCAAGGTTTTTAAAATTTTGTGGCTGACTTTTTATTGTAAGATCTCTTGAAACTCCATCTCAGGTGCTTTGAGAGGAAAGTTTCACCTCTCAAATTCTATTAACAAACTGTTGATGTATTGAAATCCTCTTTCTTAGTTCTATTTTAAAGTAAACAGTTGGGCACTTTTGTTTCTGGTTTTACAAGGTCTGTCCTGTGGCTTTTCATAAAAGAGTCCTCAACATAAATTTCTTGGAGTAATTTAAACACAAACCAGTTGGTCTTGAACTTGGTAAAAGTCTAAAAGGTCCACATCTAGGTTTTTGAGAGGCTCTCACCTTCAATTTCTTACAATGTTCCCTGAGTGAAAGGTAGGAGTAGGGGTGGGCCTTGACCCAAGGGACTCAATTCACTGAACCTATGATGTAGCCTACTAGAAAAGCTTTGAACAACAAAGATGACAGTATTTAGCTAGGCCAACTAGACTACACAGAGAATTAAAAAGAATAATTCATTTAATAATAGAAGTTAAATTGAAAAGAAATAATGTAGGGAGGAGGTAAGAGAACTAAAATGCTTAATCAAGTTATATTCAAAGACTGCAAAATGTTGATCAGCCCTATAGCGAGACCACCAGGAAACCTACAGAACAAAGGAAGATTTCTGCTGGGATTGCTAACAAACTATTTCCTCATACTGTGGTGTGGAAGGAAAACTGAAAAACAGAGTCTTTAAGTGGCATCCTACATGGGAAAATAAAATCAGTCATTTCCTACGGCTAAAACCATGGGGAACATAGGGATCAAAAGCTGGGAACTGCCAGCAGGCCTTTCACACTACATACTCTTACCTTTTCATGCTACATATTCTGCCTCTTTCATGCTATATGTCCATACCATCAAAAGAAAATGGGTGAACAAAGTCTTTAAACTGTAATTTGCAGAAACTAAGAATGATATAAAAAATGAATTCCCTGAACACTCAGGGTCCCTCTGTGTCTTTATCTAAGTCCCTCTCAGTGTCTGTCCCTCTATCTGTCCCTCTGAGTTTCTCTCAGGCTCTTTCATTCTGTCTCTGAAAGGAGACTATGCTCTGTCTATTGAGCATTACCCCTTCACTAATAAACTTTTCATTTAACTCTAATTCTAAAGTTCATTTGAATTCTTTCTTACACTCAGTCAAAGAACCCTCTCTCTCTGTGCAGGTCCACTCAGGGGAATTTGCCCTGTCCTATATCAGATATACAAAGGAAAGCAGAACCTGAGAAAGTGGATGACTCATGTTAACAGCAGACAGCTGAATCCACAGAGAGGCTGCGGAGCTGTTTCTGTCAGAGTCCTGCCTCCCTTTCGATCCTGATATCTTAAGCAAATCCTCATTTCTTCCTGTTACTTGAGTGAGTCTCTGGTTCTTATAACCAAAGGAGTCTACTTAATAGCCTGCCTCCAACAATAGCCTGCTAACATTAGCTAACCTACTTTCCTTTCCAGCAGAATTCCATTAATAATCTTTAAATGTGCAAGACTTTCCATCTCTTCTCCTAGAGAAGTTGGCCAAGGCTGGGTGTCTTCTCAATCACAAGTTTGTTTGTTTGTTTTTTGTTTTTTTAAATGTTTGTGTAGCACTTCTGCTGAATTATTCCTATGAATAAGAAACAGAAGCATTATTAGGTGCCTGGACCTATCCAGAATGGCAGAGCCATATTAATTTAGGACACTTCATATACTTCCTGAACAAAGAAAAAAAATAATTCAAAGCAAATTTCTGATTAACAACCAGTTAGAGGCATCATTTTAATATGTAGCTCTAGCTTGGGGACTACCTTGCCTCACCAATTCCCTCCCCTACTCCAAATTTATTTTGAATATATAAATGCAACTGAATTTTAAGAAATTTACTCTATAAAGAGGGTCAAATATATGGTGATGGAAGGAGATTTGATGCTGGGTGGTGAACACACAATACAATATACAGATGATGTATTACAGAATCGTATACTTGAAACCTATATAATTTTATTAACCAATGTCACCTCAATAAATTTAATTAAAAAATAAAATGAGAAGAGAAAAAGAAATATACTCTAGCTTTATTTGACCTTAGTTTAGTTCAATACCCAAGAAATAAGAGACCTTGGTCATGTAAAGTGAAGGGGAAAAGCAGTTTATCTGCTAATAAGAATGCTTCAAATTCATGAAATTAACTCTCTTACAAATCGCTTTTACCACATTCTAATATATCTTTGGCAATCTGCATTTTCGAAATACTGTCTTTTTGCTCATTGAAATAAGTATAGAGTAATAAAATATAATGTTAACTTTAAGGGGAAAACATCCAAATATAAAAACTGGCAGTTTCACTGACCTGTAATTGCTTTCACCACCATATCAGATACTTCTGGAATTTCTTCATTAACAGGGACACAAAGCATCTGAGGTGTAACCCAGTGCAGGGCTCTATAAGAGAAAGATAGTAAAAAAAAAAAAAAAGTTTAAAGAATAGACTTTAGTCATTTGTCAATTTGTCATTTCCTTCATTATGGGAAAATAGGGTGAACCACTGATGACTCAAGAATCCTAGGCCCAAGCATGTATTAGGAGCTTAGCTGATGTGCCAAAGTTAACTAAAATCCAAAAATGAGGCTTTTCTTTTGTATTTATCAAAAGAAAAGCATAAGGCAATTTTACCATTTAAAATGAGATAGTACTAAGTCTGAAAAGCACTAGATATTTGGAAATGATTTGAGAGGAATCTACTGCTTCTTGTCCTCGCTGTCTACCACCATCAATGTCCTATTAGTCTTCTGCCTTCAACTTTTGAGGCATACCAGAGCCTGTGTAAGAGTGCAACAAGCATGTGTCACATGTCACCTCACCCTGAATCACTGAGTTCCCTGACTGCATCATAACTTCACACCAAAAATTCTGCCGCTGATTTTCACCACTTGTTTATTTAACGTTCTCATTCTTCATCTCAGTCCAAAGCCCATCTAGTTACTTCTGGCTCTACCTTCCATCTTTCCAATATCAAGTTCTCACTTGTAGTGTGACACCAGAAAGTACCAATTACCAGCCTCACTGTTTGGGAACTCCATTTGAAATTCCTTGGCCTCTCTCCTCCAAAAATACCTCATCATGCTCAGTCTTTGCCCAGTCACCAAATTCGAAAGCTTATTTCCTAAGTGTTTCCGTGCCACTGGAATGCAGAGAACTGAGGCTTACTCTGTTGGTCATGGAAAACCGGGTGCTCTGCAAAGTATTATCAACCCAGTGCTAGTGGAAAGTGATTGGAGAATGGCTGAGTAACAAGCAACCTTGGTATAGATGAAAAAAAATGGCACTGCATTGATATGGTTATTCACTGCTCCCTGCCTGACAAGATAGTACAACGAAAAGAGAAAATAATGAAATTTCCTCCTTAGAATTTTGGAGATTTGAAAGAATTTCAAACATCAAATATGGTTCTTATCTAAAGCTGCTTGGAATCAGATGGGTAAGTAAGATGATGACTTGAGCCATTTCCTATCAATGTGCCATATTCCTTTTCTTTCTGACACCACAAAGATCATATGCTAAGAATGACAGGACCTTAGCTGTTACTTGCTCTCAAGGTTTAAAATTCAAGTGCTCTGTTTTCCCACAATGTGTTCTTCCAACAGCTAGTAATAAATACAGTAGTAAATAAGTCTCCCCTTATTCACAGTTTTGCTTTCTGCAGCTTCAGTTACTCATAATCAACTGTGGTCCAAAAAAAACTAAGTGAAAAATTCCAGAAACAAGTCATAAGTTTTAAATTGCCATTCTGAGTAGTGTGTGTGATTTGCACTGTCCCACCTAAGATGTGAATCATCCCTTTGTTTAGCATATTCACATGGTGTACTCTACCTGCCCACTGATCACTTAGTAGCATGATATTCTACTCCAACAATGTTTAAGAAGAAGAAATGTTTTGGTGTGTTGACTTTGGGTGAAGTTGGACAAGGTGGATTAGAATGAGTTGAATTAGGAATGTGTAGTGGCTATGAATTAGAAACCTCTTCCTATTATATAAGGCAGTATGGTAGTCTCCTTTATCCACAGATTTTCTTTCTAAGGTTTCAGTTACCCAGGGTCAAACACGGTCCAAAAATATTAAATGGAAAATTCCAGAAATAAACAATTTTAGAATTGTTTATTTAAACTATGTGCTGTTCTGAGTAGTGTGATTAAATCTCGTGCCATCCCACTCTGTCTGGGATGTGAACCATCCCTTTGTCCGGCATCTCCACACTGTATACAGTCCCTGCCCCTTAGTCACTTAGTAGCCGTCTTGGTTATGAAAACAACTGTCATGGTATTACAGTGTTTGTGTTCAAGTAACATTCATTTTACTTAAATAATGGCCCCAAAGCACAAGAGTACTGATGCTGGCAATTCAGAAATGCCAAAGAGAAGCTGTAAGGAGCTTCCTTTAAGTGAAAAGGGGGTAATTCTCAACTTAATATTTTGAGAGAGAGACCATATTCACATAACTTTTATTATAGTATACTGCTATAATTGTCCTATTTTATTATTCGTTTTTATTAGTCTCTTACTGTACCTAATTTATAAATTAAATTTTATCAAAGGTATGTATGTATCAGAGGAAACGATATATATAGGGTTCAGTACTATCTGAATTTCAGGCTTCCACTTGAGGTATTGGAATGTTTCCCCTGTAGATAAGGGGGAACTACTATATAACAAGACAAAGCAAAACAATCAACTACCTGATCCTCTTTTGAATAGCGAGATCTTTCTTCTCATCATCAGTAGTTTCTGGACAGAACACATACTTATAAAGACGAGTCATGATGTACTTTTCAATCTGATCCATTATTTTCTCAACTCTTTCTGGAGGCACTGAAATATCCAGATGGATATAAAAGCTCAAGGTAAAGATGGACATTTAAAATTACGAGTATGCTTTCATAGTACTTTCTACATAGCAGAAAACTAATTTGCTAGAAATATATTAAACACACTCAGAAACAAAAATATAAGACGTTATATTTAAAAATACCCTTTAAAAATTACTTCATCATTGGGATTGCCTTTTACAGAATTCCTACTTCTAACTTAAGCTGTTCTGGCAGGACCTAACAGGTGTTAGGTCTTCCTAACACTCTAGTAGGGAAACCTTAGTATGGGTCGCTCTCCACTGCTACATTAGAAATGCACTTGAAATTTCCAAGACTGATGACTGCTGGCAAGACTCACCTTTTCACTTCTCTGAGGCCTACTATAAAACCTTAGAGATCACTCCAAAGTATACATATGGGGCAGATTTCTCAGGTATACATGTATGCTAAGTACATCCTCAAATCTAACATTAATGGAAGTCAAATTCAAGAAAGATTCCTAAAAACCTAAAGTGCTAAATCAGTTGTCAATTTTGTTCCTACCCCAACCCACATAAAGAATACATAATCATGAATAAATAACTGACCAAGATAGTAATTCCAAGTTGAGGTTTTACTTAGAAGCCTCCTAAAGGGTGCTAATCAACTCTGCCTCTACTCTTAATGAAGTTATTAAACGATGCTCAATAAATTATTCAATTGTTCTGATTACGTAGGAATAATAAACATGGTGGTATTCAAATGCACTGCTAAGTATAAACTACCAGAATGTTGGAGTAATTTCTAAAGCAGAGTGGGAACACCAGCCAGGCCTTCTGAGAAAGGAGAAACTGCCAAGAGACTCAGCAGTCTGGCCCTGTGCAACTACCAGCAATTCCTTAATGGCAGACTAACAAAGTATTACCTTTTCCACGAGTCTGCACTCTTTCAGCCACATTCTGGTAAAAATCCTGAGTACACTCTGACTGTTCCTCAATGCTTAAATCCTGAAACAAAGAGATGTAGAAGGTGCTTGGTAGATGAAGAGGAAAAAAGCTTTACATTTTATGAATTCTCCAAAACCCACTCAAAATGATACATCTCAAAAGTACTTAGAAATTATATTAACTCTGAAGGGGAAAAAACCCCTATCCATAAATATTAATTACAAAATCCCATGACCTCTCATTTCTTTTCATTGTGTGTATGTGTGTGTGTGTGTGTGTGTCTGTGTGTGTATATTTTCTTCATGGATATAATGAATATTTTGATAATTTACATGTTTATGTACACTTCTATTTATCTAATAATCTACTTAACCATTTTCGATGACTATATAACATTTTATTATATTAACCAATTTTTTAAACCATCCTCTACTACTGTGCATTTTGGTTCCTTCCCATTCTTCACTAGTATGTAATATAGCAATAAACCATTGTGTGGCGACTGTTTCTTATGGGTTATTTTGTGTGTGTGTGATACATTTTCAAAAGTGGCATTAATAGTTTCTAAGTATGAACAACTTTATAGCTTTAAGCATCTATTTATTGCTAGATACAATCCTCAGAAACTGCAATATACAGTCATCAGCCATGTATGTGCGCTTATTTCTCCATGGCCCCTGTAACACTGGGCTTTATAAATTTTATTTGGTTTTACTGATTTTATAGGTGTAATATATATATTTATTCTCCACTTTCTTCCAAAGAATATTTGAAATCTACATAAAAGATAAACACAGTTTATCTCGACAAACTATAAGGTGATTTAAAGAAAAACAGCAACATGGAAACAGAAAGTAAAGCTAGGAATGAAAACACAAAAATGGATTCCTTGAAGATAAAAAACTTACTCAATAGTCAGCCCATAAATCTGTCTCTAACTATACTTTCTAGCAATCATCACTAAAATGAAAATACTCATGTAATTGAGACTCCAAAATATAAAGCTAAATAATTCTTTGGTAAAATTCAGACACCAAAGTCAGAAATTTCTTCCAGGGATCCTCATAAAGATGTCACTGTAGAAGGGCATTAATAAGACCCAAGACAAATTCCATAGGACTGTTTCTCACAGGCTGCCTCTGCACAGGCCAATGACAACATATGCCAAGGGCTGATGAAGCCCTGGTAAAATATGCAGACCCTGGCCCTCTGGTTTAATTCAGAAAGGATGTCCTAGTGTTGGGGCAGTAACCAAACCTTGCCTTACCTGCCTTTACAATGTCTCTTCCTCTGATTCTTTCCTGGTTTGGGCCCACTTTACCCCTCCCCTTTTTAGTGGCTCTCCCTACCTTTGATCTCTCTTATTTTTCAATCCATCTTTTACACACCACAGTCCAGTTGATCACATTAAATTATAATCTAGTCAAACTGTGCTTCAAACCTCCAAGCTATCCATCAGATGGATGCTGAAGAGTACACTCAGTCCAAACACTATATCCTACTTCCCATTTCCCTGCCAGGATACCTACTGTTCTGAGAATCTGCATTTAATTTTCCCACCTCTCTGATACTGTGAAATTATTCTTTGTCCAGATTACCTTTACTCCTCTCTCATCCTCCAACAGCTACTCAAGGAAGTCCCATAGTTATCACCCTTTGGGCTCAGTTCATACCTTATCTCCTCTAAAAAGATGTCTCTCATTCCCTTAAAATAACCTTGTAGGTCTCACAGCATTCACAACACTCTGTGACCACCTTGACTACAGCTCTTGTTACTGTTTCATTTATGTTAAGAGCCATTTGGTTGAACTGGAATTGATCCTTTTTCTATTAAGAACTAGGTACTACCCTTAGTAAATTTTATATATTTTGTAATGTTAACCTTGTACTTATATTCACCTCAATTTCCCAGTTTTTTTCACTTTACCTAACTTGTTCATCGTACAGATGTTTAAAAAGTTAATACTATTGGACAGTTTACCTGGTTATTAAGAATAATTCTTCAACAGTTCCCCTTCTACAGGTAAAATAAATATCTTAAGCTATTTCCAAGTTTTTCAATGTTTAGCTCTTTAAAATGGCTGGAATGTAAGGTACACAGTATGAAGCAGAAGACCTTAAGTAATCTGTACACGAGCTTCCGTATTTTTTTAGTAGCAATTAGTAAAAAACAAACCTGTTTTCCTTTGTTTTCCAGTTGTCATATGATTCGAATGTGAGAAACTGAAGCTATTTCTGGAATTCTGATTTATATACTATATGTTTTTTAACATCAAAATCACATATAGTTGATTACTTTTATTTTAGAGTATATTTTAAAATCTGATAGATTTAGAAACCTCCTCTGCCTTCCCCAAAAGATTGTATTTTAAGTGTTCACATTGACCTACAAAGTATTCAGAAACTTTTTATTTTCCTCAGCTAGATCCTAGATACAATCCTTAGTCTTTTAATTCTTTGAACAAACCTCTTTTTATACTAGATTGTTATTAATTACTATTGTCTTTTAAGTTGCTATTTTTAAAGAATGTGCTAGGCTTTTTATCACTGGCATGTCATGTTGTAACTAAATTTTGTAGACTTTATCTCGCCATGTTGCTAAATTTATACCACTGCATTCTCTTGGATTTTCCTGATAAGATTATTTTTCCTGAGCTTCCTAAAATTTATATTTCTATCCATTCTAGAAACAATTATTACATGATTAGAACTGCCAGACACTGTAACAGGCAATAATATAAAAAGATTAATAAAATGCTCAGAGAACATTCAGCTTAATGCAAATAATCATATTCTATGATAGGACCAAGACATGGGGCCAAGTCATGGGACATATAGCAAATCTCTCACTTCTTTTTCTTATTCCAACTATCTTCAAAGATCATCCCTAAATAGGTATGGTGGTAGCAGCAGTAAGTATTCTTGTTTCATACTAGTACTTGTATAAGATGATAGTGATGAGATGTTTCTAGCGATGGTCATGACAAAGGTTGTCTCCTTCATGCTGTGTGGTGGGAACCAACTAGATCCATCACTAATCTATAAGAAAAATCCTAATCCTACTTACCATACTCCTGCTGTTGCCTCTATGGGGTAGGAGGGTGCGTCTCTAAAAAAACATACTGGGTATGTCAAATATGTGGCTTTCCTTTTGGTATTGTCAATTCCTAATGAGACTCCAAACTTTTGTTTCCTATTTAGCCCTAATCTATAAATCAACTAAAGATATTATATTATAAATTCTCTACGCTTTGCCTTTCTACAAAATTAGATCACCAGACAAGTTCAGGTCCACTGAAAACATTTCTTCGGAGAACTAGTTTTAATATTATGCCTGGACTTTCATGTGTAGAGTCATAGCAGCAGCTATATGAAGAACATGTCCATAAGAACATGTTTATAAATTCTAAATATCATCAATCATTCCCTTGTTCTTTCATTCTTATTTTAAATCATTTTATAAATCTCAAATCCTTCTAATAAGCAAACTGGATTTAAATAACAAAAGATAGACTACCATTATAGAGTTTATGAGATAAAATTTATTTTACTATTAAACCTATGAATTTAATTTTTTATATGGGAACTCAACATTTTAACTGTGACATTTTAATTTCCTTTATAATGCTATAATTTTACTTATTATTTTATGCCTTCTTGCAATGGATTATCTACTCATCTACTTAGGTAGCTTAGATATGGTTACCATTCACTTGTACAAATCTTAACACTTAGCATAAACTACATTCATTCTTATGATTATCACTAGTATTCACTTTTAGCTGGAAACACTGACCTCCTTTTAAAGGTATAACTGGCCTGTTTTATTGGTGCCAGTAGATCATTTATTCCTCCCACAGCTTTACGCAATCATTGTAATTTTATAATTCAGAAAATTCCTTTTTATATTTCTATTTCTATTTCTATGTAGATTTACACTTCATTACAATGTTTATTTTATAATGTAAAATAACTCCCCTGCCACTCTATCCTTTATTCTGCTTCAGATTCCTCTAGGACTTACCACTATGTTATATTATAAATTGGTTTATCGTCTATTTCCTCTACTAATATATCAGCTTGACTAACATGTCACCACCATATTCTCGGTCCCTATAGCATAACCAGGCATAGGGATAGTGCTCAATATTAGTTGAATGAAAGAAGGAATTAATGTGCCCATTTATTATTTTTCTGCCTTATAATAATACTATGAAGATACTGGGAGACAATTCTAAATAGATCTTTTATATTTCCATACATCTTGTGAGGAGAGGCACTACTTTTGTTCTGTACTCTTTTCAAAGATAGTTATATAACAAATGGCCTTGAAACACAGAGACTGGGTCTCCCTCAAGAGAAAAAAAGGGAAAATTGTTTACTGTCCAGTACAATGTTTCCCTCTGGGCCAAGGTTGTGATGCTCTAGAGGTTCAGTAGTGTCCTGTTGCCCTCTTCTGTAAGTATATGAAGCTATTAAGCATGCAGTCCTGAAAATCAGTGGAATAGGCTTCCGAATTAAAGTTCACTGATACAACTGTACGATTATGTGTTTAAGTGCTGGTTACTTGGGCTTTCAAACAATGTTTGGGAAAAAGTCAAAAGTATTCATAGATAAGAAAAGTGAACCAGACTTTTAAGAGTTATAGCAGCTAGTTAAAGTACAAAACAAAACAAAAAACACAACTCTTCAAGAGGCAGTTAAATTTCTTTCACCCAGGTCACCAGAGTAGGTCTTGAGGTGTGCCCATGCAGCTTGTACCCTACCTTGTTAACTAGCATCACTGTGCCCAGCTCTTTCCTATCAACCAGCATGTGGAACAAGGCCTCATGCCTGCAAGGGTCTGATGTGGCTCAGTTTGGATCGTAACTGGTTCAACTTGAGTAAGCCCTGCTTCACGAACACTTTCTGAATATAGACTTCAGTCATCATGGGGCCCTTTTAAAGGTTCTTCAGGTGAGGTGATTATCATCTTTAATTTCTTCTTTTGGAACACATTGTGTTGGCCTTCTCCAAAACGTCTGCAACATCTAACAAGTCCTTGCAGAGACCCTAAATACCATGTAATCTGCCTCCTCCACCATTTTGAGCTCCCCTGTAGCAAATTCTCAGTATCTGCCAAAGCTCACTTATATTTTTCCACAGTCTCTTTCAGCTATTCTTCTAACCTGACATTCTCTTCCATAAACATCTCTGTAGAGAGAATCTCTCTCTTCTGTTCCATTTTGACAACATGGCTGCCCCTCAATAATGTTTTAAGTTTTCTCCCACACATCATTGTATTCTGTAACAAAGTCTTGACTACTTTTATTCATTCATAACGTTTAACATAGTTATCAACTTATTCTTTTTATCTACTGTTGTTTCTTATGATATATAGATTCCATTAGCTCAGATGTTTTCCCACTGTCATGTTACCTTACTTCTCATCCTTGCTGCTTCTAACTTTAAAATTGGGACCTGGATTACTTCCCCCACTAATTTTCTTAGCATAACTAAGAAAATTGTGTTAGATATGTAATTCTTCTCTCCTAACAGTAATTATATAGCAGGGCAAATTACTTCTTGTATACACATATGGTTTAGAATACTGAAATCATTTTAAGGTATAGAATGATATCTTTTTATTTATTTGGGGGGAAAGAAGATAAATGAAGATATAGCCATGTTTTAAACTATAATATTTTTTTCTCTTCAGTCAGGTTTAGAGAAAGTTTTTCAAGAGAATTAATATCAGAAAAAATTTAAGTTTCCATAATATAATCAATATCAGATTTATATACACTGAGAAAAGAACAGCGAAGGCAGTAAAAGGTCTTATGTTGTGCTTGATCATTTCCTTAAGAAGGAAAAAGCATATCTGAACGACAGCTAATAAAGGAATCTTGTTTTAAAAACTGAATTGAGAAACCCAGAAAATTTGTTTATTAAAGTGCTTTAATGCAATATCCAATAAATAAAAGGTCAGTATTTTGAGAAGTAGAGAGTGACACAGGATACACTTTTTAAAATAGGGCGGGCTATAGTTTCAGAATAGGAGAAAATGCATCTGAGGGATTTATTAACACTTAGCAAGGGCAGGATTTAAACAGTTGGGCAGCATTAGTTTCTCTAGGTGACTTATTTACTTTGATTTAACTACATTCTAAATATGTGTTTTGAAAATGTTTACGTATAAATAAATTTGTGGAAAAAAATTCTTTGCAAAGCCAGAGTACTGATTAAATTAGAAAAAAAAAAATAGTGTTCTAGTTATGACAGGGAAGGTTAACTTCTACATAATGCTTTGAAATTGCCCTGGGCACATAAGGCTCTGTCCAAATGACAAAAGAAATTTATATGTCCTTCATTTCCTTGGTGACCATATATGTCTCTGGATCTGTGGCCACTTAGACTTAGTTGAAGCTTGGTTCTCACAGTGGGATTCTTATAGTTCTTTTGTAATGATAAGATTAAAAAACTAAACCTTACAAATTCTTCTTAGCTTCTTCTTCATGCACTCCTCCAACCCCCTGGCCATTTTTTTCACTGAAATTTAAATTCTTGCTATGGTGACTTCTAAAAACAAGAAAGTAGCTGATAACAACTGTATGTTCAACATGAATGGATTTTGCATTGATGAGTAGTTGCCTATCTTGTTTGCAACAGAAAAACAGCTTAAAGAATATAAAAAGGGACTATAAGACAATATAAATTTTAATATTAAGGATCTAATAAGATTAACAAAAAAGAAAAAAGGGAAAAATAAACCAGCTTCAGAAGAGTTTTAGCAAACAATAATATCTGTTGAACAGTAAAGCATTACATTGCAATACTGCAGTGTTGCATGAATTATGTAGGTGCTAAAAAATTTAACCAAAATTTCCCTTTTGGGAAGAGAAAGAATTTTAAGTCCTAGTGCAGATACAGTGTTTCCTGCTAAAGATGAGTCCTTTTATAGGTAGTCTTACAAATTTTTGTAACTGAAATTATGAGTTAAAGACATACATGTGGAAGACACTAGTTTTAGTTCTGTCATTGGCAGAATCTAGCTGTGTAACTTCAGACAAATTACTTATCCTCTCTGGCTCTCTATTTCCCCATCTATAAAATAAGAAAGCTAAAACTGAAATAATTGGTAAGGTCCCTTTCCATATCTATATTCTAGCTTTCCCTTCTCTACCTTAGCAAGGAGAGGAAAATTAAAAATCAAAATTCAAAACAAAACAAACATAAAAATATGCTAAAATGATTGTTACTAGTCTACCAACTGCTACTTAAGAGTTCAAGGTCTACTATGGCAGTTTATAATATTTACAAAGTGACAAGTTAGGAAGGCTTATTACTAAAATAGGCAATAAAAGTGTCTTGGATGTCATATTTTCCATGCAAAGATGATCCAATACCATTGAGTTGCAGTAGAAAAGTACTAGTATGGGAGTCAGATTTTAACTTGGTACATAACATTTCTTGCATAACTTAACATCTCTGGAGCTTGATTTTCTCAGGTGTAAATGACAGTTGCATTAGATTATCTCTAAGTTCTTTCCTAAAACCACAATTCTGTTTCTAAGTGGTTATTCTCAACCTACCCTTTTGAAATGCATTGCTTCCAAAAACAGCTTGGTCTGCTTATAGATTTCTTGGCCTGTCTTGTGGAAGGTCTTGAGAAATTCTATGAACTCTTTAGATACTCTATCCGTTTCAATGCTGGTTTGCCGGTTTATGGAAGGACTGGGAGCTTTTGCTTCCTGAATTTCTGCTGGGCAAATAAAAAATAAGTTTCATTACATAGAAGATCCATGCATGAAATTACTTTAAGTTTCTAATTTAAGATTATTTAAATCATGCTTAATCAAAGTTAAACTTGAATTCTTATTTTATGTTTAAATATTTGAACAACTTTCCTTAAAGTAAGCTAAATCTACTTTATGAGTAGGAATAAAGTAGATAAAATAATACGATCTAAAAGTATCTCTATTCAAATAAAAAGTTGCTCTATTCATATTTTCTTAGCCAAAATCTATCATGCTTTGATCTATACATTTAATTGTTAATACTGAAATGGCACTATCTTGAACTACTTTTTCAAACATTTGCACGAGTTTACAAAATAATCAACAAATAAAATAACAATCAGTAGAAACACAAAAATGTTAGATGACTTATAAAATGTTATAACTTTCCAAATCCATTTACTTGCCAAAAAGGTAAACAAAGGCTAATTTGTTTATGTGGAGACTAACACGTAATTATTTATCCACTATTCAGTTTTCAAGCCATACTGTTGAAAGTGAAGAATACATTCAAAGTACCATAGTGATTATGATAGAGCATACAGAAAAGAGGCAATACGGGCAAATAAAATACTGTCTAATCAGTTGGCCACCCAACTCTTTTCCCTCTTCAATAAATACACTTAAAGGAAAATGGGACCTTTATAGCACAGAGGTAACAAAGCTGTAATAGAGTAAGCACTCTCAGAAAGCATGAACTATTGCTTGGTCTCATCACATTCTAAGCCTCCTGATTTTGAATTGTGCTCTCTAATTCAATACCTGTAAGGAATTAGATACCTCATGCACCCATGATTCCCTTTTAGCACAAAAAGGATAATTAAGAAGAAAAAGTATCTTTTGAAGGTATTAAAATCAGCCAATTACATATTTTCTCAGAGAAATTTCTTATAATCTTATTTTTTAAACTTTAGTACTTGAGATATATTTTAACAATGTAGCTGAAATAATGTTTTAAGATAATAAAGGCATTCCTAATAGAGTGACTGATTTATTCAAGAGAGGCAAACACATGGAGATAACCTAAAAGAATATACTATTAGATGTGGCAAACTAAAGACTCCACATCTTACTACATAACTGGTTGCTAAACTAATGTGTTATAAACTGTTGGACTTATGTTCAAATTAAAGCAAAACACCTTTACCCCCTACTAACTTGTACTATCAAGTTATTAGCAGAACAAAATTGCACTTTATAGTTATCTTTCCAAATCAAGTTAAAAAAGCACAGTATGCTTTTACATAAAATATGAGAAATGGGATAAGAATATATGTATTTATAAAAGCACAGAAGTATACACAAGAAACTAATGACAAAGGTTGTCTAAATGTGGGATAAGGGTGGTGGTAGTCGTTGGAAACTAGATGAGTGAGGGACTGAATTATATACCTTTTGTTTTTGAGTCACTTGGATGTACTACCCATTGTTTTTAAACAAAAAAATAAATCGGGTACAATTCAGCTCGAAACAAAAACTGGCAGCATCTTTTCTGAAACACTGTTTTTATCAATATGGAAAACCAAAAATAGTATTTTACTTCCTGTATGACTGGAAAAAGTTCTTTAATACTTGGAATTTAATCCTTAATTCGATCTAATAATTCTACTCTCAGTCATGATGGAATAACAGGGATTGGGTTTACTCTACTCCCTTAATCAGATAAAATATAAAAAAATAATGGTTTTTAGACAGTAGACAACAGGTAGATGAAAAACTAACGCTGGAGAGAAGGGACTATCATGGTAAGTCCTATAAGTGCCCCACATCACTATAGGGATAGTTTTTAGTCCACATCACAGGGAGAGGTAACTCAAACAGGACCAACTTGCTGAATTGGGGAAATTATGTAGAGTGCAGGGAGGCCGAAGTTACTGGAAGTGGCCTGGCAAAATACAGAGAGGATGGTGCTGCACTGAAAAGACTGCAAAAGGGTTCCCCTGAGTCTCTGAGTACTGCACATGTATGCGACAAAACTACCCAAGACTGGGTAAAGGAGCAGGCAGGACAACAGCCACAGCACACATGGCTGAGAAAAATTCATTTTCCCAACAGCCAGGAATAAAGAGCAACAGCAATGCCAAATGTGTGGGCAAATATAAAAGACATTTTTTCATTTAAAAATTTCTTTAAAAGATAATTGTTTGAGGCTAAAGTAATAATAATGGATTGTGGGATCTATATGTAAAAGTAAAATGTAGGACAACAAGGGATGGGAGGAAGAAATGTAAGAACACTGTTGGTAAGGTTCTTATATATAAAGTGGTATATTATTATTTAAAAGTAGAATAGTTAAATACGTATTTTGTAAACCTCAGAACAACCCCAAAAGGAAAGGAGAAGAGAAGGGAGGGAGAAAAGGAGGGAGAAAGGAAAGAAGAAGTGAATAAACCATAGTAGAGATAAAGATATAATCATAAAAGATAATCTATCAAAAAGAAGTCAGGAAAAGAGGAGAAAAAGAACTAAATCCAATGAGATAAATAGAAAACAAAGAGCAAAATGGTAAATTTAAGCACTATCTTATCAAAAATCTCATTAACTATAAGTAGTCTAAACAGTCCAATTAAAAGTCAGACTGTCAGATTAGATAAAAAAAAGATCCCTCTATATGCTGTCTATATGAAATCCACTTTAAAGATAGAGATATGGTAAAAACTAAAGACATGAAAAGGATATACCAATCAATCAATAATAATTGAAGTAGCCTTATGAATATCAAAGTAAATTTTAGAACATGGAGCATTACCAAGGATAAAGAGGGAGCATTTCACAATGAAAACAAGGTTAATTCTTTAAGAAGGCATAGCAATCCTAAATGTGTATGCACCTAATCACACAGCTTCAAAACACATGAAGCAAAAATGGCTAGAATTAAAAGAGCTAAAAAAAAATCTATAATTTAATTTGGAAATTTCGACACTCCTCTTGGCAACTTATATTAGAGGTAATAAGAAATATCCATAAAGACAGAATATTTGAACAATGCTATCAACCAACTTGATCTGACATTTATAGAACACTCTACTCAACAAAAACAAAATATACACTCGATCTGACAAATAACAGTTTACATATAGTGAATATTTATTATGTGCTAAGGACTTTTCTAACGCTTTTGGTATAATCCTCACAACTCTGTGAGGTAGTACCTTAATGATGTTTACAAGTGAGGAAGCTGAAGCTTAAAGATGTTAAGCAATTTGCATAATGTTGCAGTTATTTAAGTGGAAAAGACTGAAATGTGAACCAGGTCTATGTGCCTTTACTCCAAAGCCCTAGCTCTTTACTAGGCTTATAAGTGCCTCCTCCCACCAAAGAGAAGACTGAAGGCTCTTTAAAGGGATACCAATCTCTGAGACTTTGGAGGTCTGTAAACCAATCGAGGGTATCAAAACTAACAGTCCTTTTATTGCTTTACTTGTGCATACTCCCCCCTTTACTTCCCAGCAAATACTTTTCTCCAAAGACTGATAATTTGGATTTTTTAAAATCCTATTTCAAATTGTAAATGAAAATAAAATATAAGTGAAGATACTATGATACTATAATGGTGGATACATGTCACACATTTGTCCAAATCTACAGAATGCACAACACTGAGAGAACCTTAATGTAAATGATGGACTTTGGATGTTAACAATGTGTCAATGCAGGTTCATCAACTGTAACAAATATACCACTCTACTATGGTGGGCGATGTGGATAATGGAGGAGGTTGTATATATGTGGAGACAGGGGCTATATGGGAAATCTCTGAAACTTCTGCTCCATTTCACTGTGAAGCTAAAACTACATGGCAGACAGATTTTTTTTATTGCATGTTCTCATTAACCTTTAAAAATGTTAGATTCCTGAAGCCATATAAGTAATAAATGTTTTCCATTTTAAGCCATGAATACAGAAGTTAGAGAGGTTAAATCACTTATATGCCTCTCAAGTTACACAGTCAGTAAGAGGAAAAGCTGAAATTTGATGCCAGATCTGTTTGATTCCCAAGTCCAAGTTCTTCGCAACCATACCATGATGTCCCTCCTATTATTATAGCATCTATTTAATTCCTATTAAAATCAATCAATGAGTGTCAGCTGAGTACCTACTCAGTAAGGCTATATGCAAAGCAGATCACATGTAAATTAAATTAAATCTTTAATATAAAAAACAAACCTGTAAAAGCAAAATCACTAAATTTACTTGAATGGTTGTTAGAGTAAAGACAACCTGAAAATGCCAATATGAAAAAAAGAACATGATAATGTAATAAAGATAATTAATGTTACTTCTAGTACTAAAAAGACATTTTTTTCTCAATGATAAAAAATTACTAAAAGCCCACACATATCCAAACAAAAAAGTCCAGCTTAGTAGAATAGTATAGTTCTGACTTTTTCAGTTTTTCTGACTATAGTTACATGATATAGATAAAAGGCAAATAAGCTGTACTATAATAAAAAATATATATTTGGTCTTTGTCCCTAGCTTCCTGCAACAAAGCTCCCAAAACCCTTGGAATTTCCAGAGTGATAAGGGTGAGAGGAGCATCTTTTATTTTTTATTCATAACAAATCTCTTTCTTTTATATCTGAGTTTGTAGTAATGAAGTGACTCTTGCTAGGCCCCTAGTAGCTTTAAGGCTATCTAGATAAGGGCTAGTCACCAGAGAAACCAACCTAGTGGGAACTTTCAGTACTGTCCCACCCCTGACCCAACTTTGGAATGGGGAGAGGAAACTGGGATCTCTAATCACCAAGAGCCAATGATTTAATCAATCACACCCACAAAATGAAGCCTCAATAAAAACACCTAACAACAGTTTTCGGGGGAGTGTCCATGTTGGTCAACACATCAAGGTGCTAGGAGCATGGCATGCCAAAAGAGGGCATGAAAGCTCAGCATCTCCTCCTTTGCCCTATGCATCTCTTCCATTCAGCTATTCCTGAGTTGTATTCTTTACGATAAACAAGTAGAGTAAATACAGTGTTTTCTTGAGTTCTGTGAGTCATTCTAACAAATTATCAAACCTGAGGAGAGGATGGTGGGAACTCCCAATTTATAGCTAGTTGGTCTGAAGTATGAGTGTTCCTAATCCTGGGAGTTTTGACTGGTGTCTGAAATGGGGAAAGTCTTGTGAGACTGAGCCCTTACTCCGTGGGGGTCAGTATTGACTCTCTGTAGAATTATTGGTCACCCAGTGGTACTGGAGAATAAAGACACTACATATTTGGTATCAAGGAAAACTCGTCGTGCCCTTATCAATAAAAAGCAGAAACTGATCAGGTTCCAAGTATATTCCATTTGAAAACATTATAAAAGATTTTACAAGATAAACAATCTTTGGAGTAAATGAGAAAAGGCAACCGAACCACCTGTACTTGAAAAATAATTGTAAAAACAGGCACAGTTATAAAATCAGTTCCAAAGTCAACTTGGGAATCTTCACCTCAGTTTCATGTAAGCACCAACCAGGTCCTCAGGATTAAGTAGCTATTCATTAGTGATCCTTCAAACAATGTAATTAACACCATGCTTCTATTTAATTAACATCTGAAATTCTGGTTTTGGGATAGCACTAAATGCTAAAGGGTTATAGTTTTACTTTCTAAAACCTTGAAATAACTTCAAATTTACAGAAAAGCTGCAAGATTGCTACAAAGAACTCCTTTATACTCTTTACCTAGATTCGCAAAACATTAAGATTTGTCTACATAACTGTATTATTTCTTATAAATATTTTCAAAGTAGATTGTATATATTATGCTCTTTACCCCTTAATATGAGTATTTCCTAATAACTAGGACATTCTTTTACATAACAACAGTACAGCTATTTTTTAAGTGTGTGGCTTTTTTTTTTTCCTTACATAGGATTCAACTGAGGGTCACACATGCATTTAGTGGTCATGTATACTTAGTCTTCTTCAATCTGGAAACATTCCTCAGCCTTCATTTTTCATGACATTCATAATTTTGAAGAATATAGGCCAGTCACGTTAAAGAATGCCCCTCCATTTGGGTTTTGCTGTCGTTTTCTCATGACTGAATTCAGGTTATAAATTTCAGTTTAGATATTACATACTTCATGTTGTGCTATTTTCAAAGTATCATACGTGGATGCACATAATGTCCATCTTCTCCCAGAGTTATATAGTTACTATTTCTCTATTTGTTGTAAATAAATAAGTTATGAGGGTTCATTTGAGACCATGTTCATAACCTGTTCTTCAGGAAACTGTCCCTTCTCACACCAGATTTAGCACCCATTGATGAAACCAGCCTGAATCAATTCTTATGATGATTGCAAAATGATTTTCTATATCCATCGTCCCTTTATATTGATTAATTATTCAACATTCTTTGGTAAAGAAGACCTTTCTCTTCTCTTTTATTTAATTATTTATGTTACTAGTAAGATGGACTAATGGATTATTATTTTATTCAATCAGTTATATTGTTCTGATTTATTTTGATACTCCAATTTGGCCGGTGGGAACCCATTCATGCTGGCTTCTGGGTCTCTGATGTGCCTCCAACATTTTGGGGGGACTCTCTTTCCCTGCTCCAGCATGGAATCAGTCATTTCTCCAAGGAACTTAGTTCACTTGAGTGAAGAGCAGTAGTAGAACCCAAGGCCTGGCTGGAAGATTAGTATTTGAATTCTAGGAGCACAGGCTTTCAAATCATTTGTAAAATGTCCACAAGATTTTACTCAGGTGACAACATCTATTTGAGCTCTTTTTTAAAAAGGCAGTTTTTAATGTTTGAGCAAGTATTTTAACTTGGCCAATCTACTATGATTTACTCTATAAACTATGGCTCACACAACTTTACTTTGGAGATCAGAAAACTGTAAATAAACTCTCTTCAGTTTTTAGTCAAGTTATTCCATTTCTTCTCTGAAGCGGCATCCAACTCTTGTTAAAATAGTCTTCAAATCCCTTAGAAGGTTATTTGTGTTCTATTTATCACCAAGCTGCCCTAGCTTAAGAGTTTTCTTTTGTGCCACCAATATAGCAAGTAAAATATAAAAAGCAAGGGCACCACATATTAATGAAGTAAAATAAAGAACACAGAATACAAAAGGTCTGTTTTAGTCTAGTCTCAATAAGTTAAAAACTGCATTTAGTATGGGCTAACTTTATCCACATGCAAAGGCAAAAAAAAAATCAGTCTGAAATGCAAAGTTCATCTGGCAAAAGTTAAAGAAAGATTCAACAGCATTCTCTTTTCTAATATACACATATTGATTTTCTTCAACACTTTGAGGTCTTTATCTCTATATATTTTCTAGAGACAAAAAACAAACAAAACAAAACAAAACAAAACACAAAAAAACACCTAAAAACCAAGAGCTAAAACATAAGAACTATTCCATATAAAAGTTTTAAAATAAAAATAACTTGGACTTGTTTCTTTTAAAGTACAAACCTTCTCTCTATAATATGATGCACATTGTCAGAGCTCTTAGAACATTTTTCTAAAACTGCCAAGGATGGTCAGTGAATATGCATAACTTTATGCACTTAGTAATAGCAACCTCATTATATGTCTATAGAGATACAGAAATAGAAACACACAGGCACATACTTGAGGTCAAGGGTTATAGTGGAAAAAAACTGAAACAGATATTAGAAGACCAGAATTCTAATACATCAACTCATTACATGGTCTTGGGTAAATCAGTTAACCTTTATGGGCTTTCATACTGTCATCTGTAAAATGAGGCAGTTGAGCCAATGGTTTTATAATTTCTTTACTATTTCATCTGTTGTCATATAACATTTCACCATCTATCATAAATTCATAAGATGAGACTTTTCCGAAGCAAGAAAAAGAATTAAGATAAATGAATGGTTTTAATCAATACCCTTGAGCTCTGTACTAGCAGAGATTACTCTCTCAGAAAAACAACATATTTTTAAATAGCTAACACTTATTAAAGACTTACAATGTGTGTCAGGTACTGTGCTAAACTCTTTACACACATCAACACATCATTTAACCTTCAAGACAGGCCTATGGTGAGTATTACTGTCCCTCAGAACAGACAGGGCTTTAAAGAAATTAACTTGCTCCCAGTCACAGAGCTAGTAAACCACAAAGCAGAGACTCAAACCAGGGTGACTCCTAAGCTTATATTCTTAACTACTCTATACATTACCTCCTAATAATTAAATCATGAGCCAATCACACTTTTAATTTAATCCAATTACACTCTTAATTTAATCTCTAGCAGGTATTGATTATTCCCCCTCTTGTTGCAGAAGAGAAAACTGCTATAAGTAACAGCCAGCCAAGAAATAACTCCAAATTAATCATGTGAACAAGATTTTTTAAAGGTTTGCAGTTATTAAAGAAAAATACTGTTGGTTATAAACAACCTTCCTTTTTTTTTTTTTTAAGGCACGGCAACCCTTGGGTGACCTCAAAGATTACAAGGACCTTGTCAGCTTACAATCCCTTATTTTTAAATTTTTAAGCCTAGAGCACCTGGTCTTCCTAGGCGGTCTCCCATTCAAGTACTAACCAGGCCCGACCCTGCTTAGCTCCTGAGATCAGACAGGATGGGGCTTGTTCAGGGTGGCATGGCTAATAGACAACAACCTTCCCTTTTAATAAAGCAAAATGACAAATGTCATTATATCCGAAAGACCAGCCAAGATCTTAAAGCGTGAAGTTATCATTTCCCTGCCTTTGGGCAGACCTAAAAAACCTCAAGACGACTACCCAGGTTGTGGAGCTATGGGTGAGATAGGGGCCTCAAGAAAACAGTTCCTGTTCCCAGTCTCCCTCATGATTCCAAATTCACTGCATAACTCATTACTAACATAAAGGTTCAGAGACTAAGCCCTAACGAGACATTCTTTCTTGCTTCCTGCTAGGCCATTTCAACTAGGTTGTCTGCTCACAAGTAGAACAATTGTGACTTTGGTGATAACCCCTTTGCTGGTTACACAGCATTTTAAGAAATAGGATGAATAAGGTCAAGTACATATAAATCTAAGCACTAGAAAATATATATTTTGGTTTACTGCTACCCCCTAAAAGCCCAAACTAAGCCTTTTCCTGTATGTTCACTCAACATGTTCCCTACATGTTCATACATATTTCCTCAAGACACAAGCTCTCTCTCAAACAAGCTCTCAGAAAACTTCTGTGTTTGATGACTGCAAGCCTAGAAACAGCCATTTCTGATAAGGTATAGACAGTGAGGATACTACACAAGGGAGAATAAACCAGGATCCAAAAATTAAATGCACAAAAATAAAACATCCCCAAAGACAGCCTTTTAGATGGGAATGAATTTTATAAAGAAAACTATATTTCAATTCCTTTTATTCCTCCTATAAACAAGCTTCTCTAAAACAATGTCCTCCGACCAGAGATTTTTGGTTTCATACATATCATCCGACCCTTAAACCTAATTCCAGTCTCAAATCTAAGTTAACAGTCTATGAAAGTTTACAGAAATGAGAAAACTGAGCCCACATGCATTGTGGATCTACTTTGTACCTCATTTGTGCACAAAAGGAAAAAAGAAATCAGAAAATCACCCTTCTTCGATCCGACCCTGGATGAAGCGCTGAAAAACTTCTTCACTGTGGTCACCTTGCGGGTTTTCTCATTGGTTTTCTTTTCTTCAAACTTGGAAAATGTGAGGGACTGGGCCCCCTGGCTGCTCTGACTGCTAGCAAAGGCCTCTTCTTCCTCCCGCTGTAGTCTGTAATTCAAGAGAGGATTAAGAATGATCCAAATATCCTCCAAGTTCTCCTTGTATCTAAAGGTTAGTACTCAACGAATTGAGGATCTAAAATATTTAGAACTAGAGGCTAAATATAGCAAATAGGTCTGAGCTCTCTAATGTGTAAGTATCCTGCATGGTACTATAGACTTTAAAAGGGACTTTCTCCATAGATCATGTTCATTTCCCTAACAAGCTCATGGTCAAAAAGAAGAAAGAGATAAGTAAATAATTACAGTATAATGTGACAGTTCCTATAGTGGAGAATAAAACCCAAGGGCTATGAGAACACAGGAAAAAAAACTAAATCTGGAGGAATCCAAGAAAGTTTCATAATGGTGACAAATAGGTCTGTCTTAAAAGAATGAATAGGATTTTGCCAAGTGAAAGGGCATTCCAGGAAGAAGGAAATACAAATGTGAACGCATGTGGTTCTTGTTACGATCCAAGTTCAATGTAGTCAGAACTACACACTGATGGTGTGATAGACTATGATGCTGGATATAGAGGCAGGCACCACATGGTCAGAAATCTTGACTGCCAACCTCACTATTATCCTGGATTTCATCATGAGGTAGAGAACCAAAAAAGACTATAAAGCCAATAAGTTACCATTATCAGATCTGTGCTTTAGGAAGATAATATAGGTATCTGTGTGACAACTTGAGGGGCAGAGAGACTAGAGATAGGGACAATAATTAAAAATATATTACAAAGATTTAAATGAGAGAAAATAAGGAGCTGGAAAATAGGAGGGTAAAATTCAAAAGCCTTCCAAAGTTACATTAGAAGGTGATCAATTATTTTAGACAGTGTGGGAGGTAAAGGACTCAAATGTTTTTTTAGCCAAGTGAACAAACAGTGATGTTATTGATACAGAAAGAGGGTTAGAAAAAAAGTTGGAAGGGGGGATTAGAAAATAAAAGCAATAAATTTTTGCCTTGGATCTGCTGAATTTCAGGTATTTCCAATAAATCTCGAAGGTTACAGAAAATGGGTCTCAGTGTGATTCCCCAGAGAGCAGCATCAGCAGCACCTGGAAACTTGTTAGAACTGCAAATTTTCAGGCTTCACTCCCAACCTAATGAAGTCAGAGACTCTGAGGGTGAGGTCTAGTAATCATTGTTTTTACAAGATTTCCAGGTGATCCTCATGCCTGCTCAAATTTGAGAAATTTAAGAAACCTTAAGCAGGGTCACAATCGGAAGGAGTAAGAAAAAACAACAAAGTCATAAGGAGAGGGGGTAATATGAGGATGGAATAGGAACACATCTTTCTCTGAGGCAAAAGAGAAGTTAATATAAAGATATTTGTACATTTTAATGTGGAGAGGGAAGAAAGCTAAGGGAATTCATGCCCAGCAGTCTCTACTTTCTTTATGAAAAAGGATCAGCTACTGAGAAAATTAGGAGTGCAGTGGAAATCGGAGGAAACAGTTCATGTTCTATGTCTGTATTTTCTCTTTCATTGACCATTGAGTCACCAAAAGCTGTGAGTGTACTTTATAATTCTGAGTTCGCCACAGATGCTGGCAGACTAGTCACTCAACAAATGTGGCTAATTAGATATTTAAAAAACTAGCAAAAGCTCTTAGAGTTCAGTCTGACTTTCTTTTATCAAGAAGTTTTAGTTTCTAGGATGCTTTGGCAAAGGATTAACATTATTCATGGCATTTTATTAGTTCCTATGCTCACCAGGTATTCTACCTTTTAATTTTTATCGTAATCGTATTTCTAAATAATACAAACTTATCAACTACTTTTGACCTACAAACCTCATTTTATAAAAATTAAATTTTCATAATGTAAGGACTATATATCATATCGATAGATTTCTACTATTACGTGTTTATGACTGTGCCAAATGCCATGCTGGATATATCAACAAATGAAGAAAACAATCCTTGACGAGAACCATGTGCCAAGCCCTATGCTAGGTATATCATATATATTTCCACATTTAACCTCTATGTGGAGTACATTTATCTCTATTCTTCGAACCCAAGAAACTTATTATCTATATCAGAGTCTAAGATTAACACACCCCAACACAAAATAATTAAGAGTTAAGACAAAGAGGAAATAAAGAAATCACTGAAAGCTATCCATTAAATGTTGTCTGAGAAGGACAAAATATCCATTTCTCTTTATATTAAGCTGACTTGCTGATTGCTCAAAACGGAAGAGAAAAAATGTATTCTGACAATGACAGAACTATATATCCAGTTATAACATAGTTAAACCACCCCTAGTTACGTCCTTTTACCGCTCTGCCAGTTCCCAATCCTCCTGAATCTGCTTCTGCCTGGCTTTGTGGTACTCCTCCCTCCAGCACTTGGAACAGAAACCCTGCCAAGCAGGGTTGCCGTAGTAACCACATCCTTTCTTGCATAGGAGCTCTGATTGATCCACATGAATTCCTCGGCGCTCAGACTTAAGGCTCATCTTCTTCCTGCTAATTAAGTAACAAACAAGAAAAGATTGTTTTAAATTAAGCAATTAAGCACCAAAAAATGAGTCCATATCTTCAAACTATAGGGGAGTGAAGAAGAGAAGGAGGGAGGGAAGAAGGGAGTGAAGGAAAAAAAGGAGAGAGGGAGGCAGAGAAAAGAGAGGGAGGAAAAAAGAAAGTTTAAATACAGCAAATTCTTGATGCAGTCATATTAAAGAAATAACGAACGCTTTAAGAAGGGACAAATATTGGATTAAAGACCTGAATATAAAACATGGAACTATAAAACTCCTAGAATAATATAGGAGAAAAACTTCATGACGTTGGGTTTGGCAATGAATTCTCGGATATCGTAACAAAAGCACAAGCAACAAAAGCAAAAATGAACAAATGGGACAACACCAAACTTAAAAACTTCTGCACAGAAAACTAAACAACCAACAGAGAGAGATAAAAGTGAATACTTTGTCTCAAATAGTTTAAAATTTACCAAGAAAGCGAGTGTAATTAAAGCATCAGAATAATCTAAGTCCTGAGACGGCATTCAAGGCCCTCAGTGATCTAGGAAAAAAAAACGTGAGCCTACTATTTGCCACAGCACACTACATACCCAATATTGTGACAGATATTTAATATAATTATTTCCTACAAAAAAAGAAAGGTAAACATTATCTCCATTTTACTAGATGTGAAAACTCAGGTTCAGAGAAATTTTCAAAAATATGTAAACTCTACTAAAAACAAGCAGAACAGAAGCAACAGAGAAGGTTCTAACACTGTTCAAAAGAGGTGAGCTTCCTTGTACTACATTGTTCCCAATCTACTTGTCTGAACTCACCTTTCTGAGCACAGTAATATTCAATCATATGACCATTTCCCAAGCAAATCATGCATGTTTGTGCCCCAGCCTAGAATTCTTTCCTATACTTTTCTTCTGCCTTTTCAAAGATGATTCACTATTGAAAGTGCATTTTAAGCTTCAATGAAGCTTCTCATGAGCTCCCTTCCACCCGGAATTAACTTTGAGCCTCTATATTCATAACACTGCTCATTTAGAAACCAGTTATATCCATTCTATTTCATTATAAAATACCGTTTCTATATTTGACTTCCTCCCACCTGGACTAGAAGCATCTTGAGGAGTTGCTTTATATTCTCAACAGAACACAGTATGGAGCTAAGGTGCTTAATATGTGTTTTGGATTGCATATGGACACAAGGCTGTTTTCTACTCAGCCCTCATTTGGATAGTGAATAAGCTTTCCTTTAAGATTTGATACAAATTTAAGGACTTACGTAAGATATAAAGTTAGAAAATTGTTTGAATAAGGAGAGATGAATTTTAAAATGTGTCTTAAGTTGATTATGAAACCAGAGAAATTTTTAGCTATGACTTTCCTTTTTAGACTATCAGCAAAGTAATTTGGATTTTCTGCAAAGTTACTTTTTAACAAGATTCCTTATTTGGCAGGTTAAATGTGTTAAGGGAGTTTTCACCTCTGGCAGCTGACTAGATCTTATCAATATTGTTAGGTTGACTCATTTTACTACCCCTATTTTCTTCTTGCTGCTACCTTACGGTTGTTAAAGGAGTGAGGAAGAACCACCTAAAAGCTCTGAAAAAGGGGAGTTCTTTCTCTCTGCTAGTATACAGGAACAGATAATACTTGGACAGAGAGGGATAAACAGTGCAGAAAACCTACTGTGTCAAGTACTTACCAAAATATAAAATCATTTATTCGTCAAAGGTAAGGAATTAGTATCCCCATTTCGAAGTTGAGTAAACAAAGCTTGAAGAAGTCAGGTCACATATGTTAGAGTTAAAATTCGAAATAATGCCTTAACAAATTCCAAAATCTGTTTTCTTTTCTACTATATCATATCTTATTTGTTCATAGCATCAGTATTGTATTACAAATTGCTACCCAAGAATTTCCATTCAAATTCATAGAATGAAATGGTCCTTATTTTTCTTCCCATAAACAAATAAACTGCCAAACAAGCACAGAAGAAAGTGACAATCCACAGAATGTATTCAAGAAACTCACATGTCCAGACAAAATTAAGTCCTATATCTTAGGAATCCCATCATAATTTAACTAAGTGCCAACTGTGCACAGAACTGAACTAGATATCATTGTTAGTATACTTACTAGACATGCCCTTGCCTTCTGGAAGCTTATAACCAAAAAAATAGGCATACTGAACAATGCAGAAAGATATAGTGCTATGAAACTGTGAGGCAGGAAAAGGCATAATTCTGATAAAGGAGTATGGAGAGACCACTTGGGACTAGGGCTGAGGGTGCAGACCTGAAAGGGCTTTCAGTTGAAAAAGAGATCTTAGAGAGAGGACATTCTAAATAGGGATAACATCTTTTACAAAAAGCTCAGAAACAGAAAAGCAAATGTAGAGTAAGAACAGTGTGGTATAAATAGGAGGTTGAATGAAAAAGTTAGGTGTGAAGTCAAATACGATGGCACTTAAAAACTCCAGGCTATAGAGTCTGGATTGAAGTATCATTGAAAGCTCCTGAAAAGCAGAAAGCATGTTAAGATCTTTATTTTAATACATTAAAACGTGAGAAATGAAGTTCTGTCTTACAGAGTGATGAGGTGAGGACGATAAATCCTCTTTACCCAAAATCACCTATAAAAATGGACAAATATGTCCTCTCTGCTGATGGACCAATGTGTTAGCCAAGGAATACATTTAAACTTCAGGCCACCAGCTCTTTCTGCTGGGTTCTCTCATGTCTCCTTTGTGTACGCACAGGCTCTGTTTACCAGTGTGGAAGCCTTACTGGCTAGAGATGTCTGTGTACAAATTCCTTGTCTGAACAAACAACAATCTTTGGCTGAAAATAAAGGGATGGAGGTGCAGGGATGATCTCTAGAAGTCAAGCATAAAAACAAACAAACAAAAACTGAACACAAACATCAAGGGCCATATGCTACAAGAGAGACAGACTTCACAGATTTAGTCCAGCTATAAAACCTGGATAGTATACACTGAGCATCACTTTTGGGAGATTCTCAAAAACAAAAGGGAGGAGTAGAATTAGGGAAGACCAGAATTCAACTTATCACCAAACCCTCAGTGAGTTTACCTTGTTTTCTCCCTCTAGTATCACCAAGCCAACCCCAGAAATGGACACCAAGGCACAGAGAGTGCCTCTAATTCTGGCTCAAGGAAGGAGAAAGGGAACCCTAACACTGAGAGAAAATATGAAAATTTCTCAATTTTATTATCTTTTCCACCTTCTCTTGAGCCATAGCACCCAAGCAACCACATACAGTAGTGACTGGAAAGACAGACTCAGGAGCTAACTCTGAGTAAGGGGAACTACTGATTTTCCTCACTGTCTATCCTCCCATTTCTTGGCCCCAAATGTGCACAGTTGTGGACGTACAGTGTACATGATAGAGTAGGGTAACTAACTTTAGTTTTCTGGCCAGAAGAAAGAAAAGATGAGAACCTAGGGAACAAAAAATAAATACAGGAGAAATCACTGAATAGGAGAACTCAAGAGAGCAACCTGAAAGAAAATGTCTGTGAACTCCTGGGCTCACCCCTGGGCTGTGCATAATGGATCTGAAGCTATTTAGGACCAAAGACTAAAATTCAAACAGAGACCACCACACAAATTTCAGACTAGCACACACATGAAACGGGAAAATTGGTACTGCAAAGGTTTTGAAAAACTGACATTGGAATTACAACCCACAAAAGGTGGGTTACAATATGCAGCTACGACTTGGCAGCAAAACGAAAAACTTTTGCTCTGCCAATGACACTATTAAGAAAATGACAACAACGACAACAACAACAAAACTACAAACTGGGAGAAAATGTTTGCAATCACATATTTGGCCAAGAACATGTATCTAGAATATATAAAGAAAACCCAAAAGTCAACAATAAAAAAATAATAATAATAAATGGGCAAAAGACCTGAAAGACACTTATTTAAAGAAGATATACAAGTTGGGAGACAATGCTCACATTTCAATACAAGAGGCCTTTGCAATAGATTATCTCTTCAAGGATGCTGGAATATATAACATTCTAAAAATAAACAAAGCTCTCTCTATAGCAGAGGGCAAGTTTGTTTACTATCAATACAGTAGAAAAGACACAATGTTTCCCTCCAGGTCAAAGGTCAAGCAGGTCCCTTTGCTGCCAATTATAAAAGATTTGGGTTCCCTAAGCTTGAATTCCTCAGCTTTGACATCACTCCCATGGGACTTGAGGGCAAGGGTAGCCTATGTGAAAATGAAACTTGTTTTGTTGATGTCCTGTGAATAATAAAGTCCCTTGTCTCTAACTCAGAATTTCAAGTCTCTGCCAACATCCATGAAACTATGACAGGCTAACTTGTTACCTGTAAGTAGGGTAAAAACTCAGATCTTTTACAGCTCTTGACAACATGGCAAATAAGCACATGAAAAGTTGTTTAACATCATCATCCATTAGAGAAATGTAAATTAAATCACCCTGAGGTTTCACTATACACTTACCAGAAAGGCTAAAATTAAAAATACCAGTGGCACCAGGTGGTAGCAAGGATGCAGAGCAATTAAACGCTCACACATTCCAAGTGGAATGCAAATTGTATAGCCACCACGAAAAACAGTTCAATGGTTTCATAAAAAGTTAAACATACACTTATGTGACTCAGCAATTCCATTTCTGGTTATTTCCTCTTGAGAAATAAAACTGATGTCACTCAAAAATCTACACAAAAATGTTCTAGAAGTATTACTCAGGATTTTTTTAAAAAATGGAAACAACCGAAGTGTAAACAGGTAAACAAACTGTGTGGTATATCCATGCAATAGATGCTCCTCAGGGGGTAAAAAAGTTGGGGAGAGTACTGACATACCCAGCAACTTGGCTTTATGCTAAGTGAACAAAAGCAGTTTAAAAGTTTACATGTTGTATGATCTTGCAGAGGCAGGAAAGTGTATTTGTAAACTTGCAAGTCTCTCTATCACGTTTCAAAATGAATTGCTACAGATCCTACCTCCAAAGTGTATTGCCACTAGTGTTTGTTAGGAATTAGGATTGAGAGAGAGTATCAGTAAAAAAAAAAAATAGCACAAAAGACATTTTTGGAAATGATGGAACTGTTCTGTATTCTGATTATGGAGATGTTGACATAAATCCATATGTTTTAAAATTCACAGAACTATATATTCCTCTAATATTTTATTTTACTGTATAAATTTTTTTTTGGAAAACTTAAGAGGCAATTTCTAGTTTGGATTGGGGAGAAAGTGTAGAACAGGAGACTGGGATAATGATCAAGAGACAACTACAATAAGAAGTTATAATAATAGAGGTAATACAGTGGGAATGGAAAGGGGAGTGATGGCAACACACTTTGGAGTGAGTCTGCCAAACACATGCGACAGCAACCTCCATTTTATCACAGAACTGTTACCCTCGTCCACAAAGGTAGGCTGCCAACAGCCATTGTTGTATACCCACCACTTCAAGGCCACAGCTGGCTGAACCAGAGGTGAATACGTGACCCAAACTGAAGTTCTGGAAATAAGACTAACTCTGAGCTGTTCTCTTGAATGATGAAGGAGTTGCGGCATGGCTATCTTTTATCAAGTGACCTGAGTCACATGATAACCAGTCTGCAGAATGAAACAGATACACACCAAGAAGCAGAAAAAAGTGGCAGAAGAAAAATACTTTCTAAGTCCTTAGATTTTCATTTCTCAGTTCCAGTTCTTTCCTAAGGTTTACCTGCCTGCCTTCCCTCAGATTCTGCAACATACTCTTTGGTTCCCCACTGTTCTTTTTTTCTTATGCTAGTTACAGTATAGCTTATTTATCTGCACCCAAAGACCTGTCCAAGTACTATTCTAAAACTGGAAAATATAACAGAATTTTGAGGACTACTTAGCATATACTGAGTTCAACAGGTATTAAGATAAAAACAATAATAGCTAAAAGTCTATGAAAACCAACTTGGTGTGGACGTGAGATCTAAACATCAGTCAAATCTGCATTCAAATCCCAGCTCATTTACTTACTTATTAGAAATGTGACATCAGACAAATTAATATTTCTGAAACTTCGATTCATATCTCTGTCCAACTTCTGCTCCTACCATTCTCCACCATTTCACAAACCTAGGCCCCACAGGCCTTGTGTCTCCCTGACGTTTGTTCTCTGATGTTATACCTGTGATTGTGTTACCTTTCGTGGCAAAAAAGACTTGCAGATAATTATGCTTACAAATCAGTTGACTTTAAAATAAAAAAAAAATTATCCTGGATTATCCAGGTGGGCACAATATAAGCACATGAGTCCTAAATGCAAAAGAGGACAGAAACCCAGAATAGTCAAAAAAAATTTTGAAAAAGAATTTAGGACTTACACTTCTCAGTTTCAAAACTTACCACAAAGCCATGCTAATCAAAGCAGTGAGGTACTGGTACAAGGGTAGACATATGGATCAATGGAACAGAATTATGAGACAAGAAATAAACCCACACATCTAAGTTCACCACAAGGGTGCCAAGACTATCCAATGAAAAAAGAATAATCTTTTCACCAAATGGTACTGGGACAATTGGATAACCACATGCAAAAGAATGAAGTTAGACCTTTACCTCACACCCTATACAAAAATTAACTCAAAATAGGTCAAAGACCTAAATGCAAAAGATAAAACTATAAAAACTCTGAGGAGACCACCTGAATGCGATAGGAGACTGAACCCAGTAAAAGCCTTTATGTAAATGTTTAAGATACTGGTGGTTGGGTACAGAGATCTAATCGTCTATCACTGCCTGACAAGCATGAAACCAAATAAGTGTTTACTGTCATTATCCCCACTGATGAAGAGGATACTCAGGCTCACAGAGAATTAATAACTCGTCCAAGATCATCTAATGCCGAGTACTCAAGAATGAATGACCTGAAAGCACACACACCAGCTGGGACCAGTTTTTTACTGAGAGGAAAACTTGCAGAGACAGGGTGATAGCAGATTCAGCAGAGAGTGACGTCAGAAACATGGCAGAGTGTGAGACGTCCCCAGATCTCTCCCCTTCAAACAATAATAAGCTGAACATCTAAAACTCAACAAAAAATACCCAAACTGCACACCACCACGTCTGAGCGTGGGATCTGCACACATGAGCTACTGCAGGTCAGAACCCTGGGAATCAAGCCATAGACTTGGAGCAACAAAGAGCTGCCTCTTGCAGCCAGAGCTCCCTACAGAAGGAGAGGGAGGGCAGAAAGTGCAGCGGGTTCCCTGAACTGCCCTGCCTGACAGAGCTGTGAGCTCCATACAGCAGCAGTGCCCAGGGATCAGGACAGAAAGCAGAGAAGCGGGGACAGCAGAGAAGCAACAGTTGCTTATTACCAGCCTCAGTTGCAAACACGAGGCTGAGCCACAACCCCCAGCCCCCAACCCAAAAGGCTCCTCCCTCCACATCCTCCAAGACCGAGCCCCAGGGGAATACAAGCAGATGCTACCAAAACTTTCGCTAACACTGACAGGGACTGAGACTGAGGATAGCGAGAATGACTGAATAGCTATAAGAAAATAAAAAGGCATTATTAAGGCTTTATATAAAGCAGGGACCCAAGAGGCTTAGACGCCACCTACTGGAAACCAAAAGAAAAACGCCTTCTTTGCAACAGGCTAAAAAGAGACCTTTATATAATAAGCCTTCTTTCTGGAATAAAAGCAAAATACATTTCCATTAATGCCCAAGTGGGGAAATAATCCTTTAAACACCATGAACAACGAAGGTGACAAGGCAGCTCAGAAAAAAGAGATAAATCTCCAGAAAATACGCTTAAAGACATAGAAATATGCAACTTAAATGACAGAGAATTCAGGATGGCACTTTTGAAAAAACTCAGTGAGATCCGAAACAATTCATATCAACAATTTCAGGAATTGAAAACTCTGAGGAAAAAAATAGAGGTAAATCACACGATCTTGAATTTGGCAAAGGATTTTTAGACATGACACCAAAGAGCAACAAAAGACAAACTGTTCTTCATCATACCTAAAAACTTTTGTGCTTCCAAGGACCTCATCTAGAAAGTGAAAAGATAACCCAAAGAATGAGAAAAAAATATCAGCAAATCATGTATCTGAAAAAGAACTTGTCTCTAGAATATATAAAGAGCTATTACGACTCAGCATTAATAAAAATAACTTAAGTCTTTAATGGGTAAAAGGTCTGAATAGACACTTCTCCAAGGAAGATATACAAATGGTCGATTAGCACATGAAAAGATGTTTGATTTCATCAGTCATCAGAGAAACCTAAATCAAAACCACAAGATACCACTTCACATCAAGGAGAACAAAAAACATCAGATAATAACAAGTGTTAACAAGGATGTGAAAAAACTGGAGCCTAATACACTGCTGGTGTGAATATACAATGATGCAGCCACTTTTGGAAACCATCTGACAGTTCCCCAAACGATTAAACAGAGCTACTATATGACCCAGCAATTCCACTCCAAGGTACACACACAATAGAAATGAAAACATGTGTCCACACAGAAACCTGTACATGAATGTTGATAGCACCACTGCCCATAATAGCCAAAAGATGGAAACCCAAATATCCATCAACTGACAAATGGATACACAAAATGTAGTATATCCATACAATGGAGTTATTACTCAGTCATAAAGAGAAGTACTGATACATGCTACGATTAACTGTGAAAACATGCTAAGTGAAAAAAGCCATTAAAAAAGACCACATATCGTATGATCCCATTCACATGAACATCCAGAAAAGAGAAATCTATAGAGACAGAAGTAGATTAGTGGTTGCTAAGGACTGAGGGGGAGAGGACGGGGATAAAGGAGTTAGCTAAAGGGTATGGGGTATCTTTTTGAAGTGACAAAAATGTTTTAAGTTGGCTATGGTGATGGTTACCATCAAATTGTGCCCTTTAAATGCTTGCATTATACGTCAATAAAGTTATTTTCAAAATGAAAATCCGAAGAGGAGGGCAGAATAGGAAGTTAGAGCACTATCGTTGGCTTTGAAGGTATAGAGACTATAAGCCAAGGAATGTGGGTAGGTTCTAGAAGCTGAGAATGATCCCTGACAGCCAGCAAAGAAATGAACAGTCCTCTAACCAGTTGGAACTCAATTCTGCCAACATGAGTATGTTTGGAAACAGATTCTCCCCCATAGACTCCAGCTAAGAGCCTAGGCTGGCTGGCATCTTAACTTCGACCTTTTGAGATCCTTAACAGAGTACCCAGCTGAGATAGCCAAGAGTTCTGACTTACAGAACTTTGAGATAATAAATGAGTGTTGTTTTAAGCTGCTAAGTTTGTGCTAATTTGTTATGGCAACAATAGAAAACTATTATAGGCCCCCTTTCCATTTCTCTTACTTTTGCATAGGTGTTTTAATACCTAGAATGCTGTGCTCTTGGCTGTTCACATGGTGATTTCTCTCTCATCGTTTAGTTCTCAGCTTTCATGTCACACTTTAGTAAGGCCTTCCCTGTCCACTCTACCTAAAGTAGTACCTACCCCAACTTATCCAACTCTCACCTCCACTCTGGTCCCTGCACTATTTCTCCATTTTCTGTTTCTAACAAGAAAGGGTAGGGAAAGGTGTGCAGGAAAGAGCCAAGCAGACCTGAGTTGCTCAAATTATGTACATTCTTAGAAGGGCATGCTGGTACGACTGGCTCTTGACTGGCTCCTGGGAACTGAGGTCGTGGAGTATCCTTACGTACTAACTGATAAGGATGTTTTATGTGCTTTGAGCCTTGAACCACTGTACCAGCTTATCCAGACAGTTTGTGCAAACAGAGTGATGTATGGTGAACACCTGCCTTTCTTCTGGGGCCTGGAATTGCAGTAACTGTAGTCAATTAAGAAGGCACTTGTGCCTATGTGACCACCCTCCAATAAAAATCTTGGAATCCTAGGCTTAAGTGAGCTTTCCTAACAGAAAACATACCACACATGTTGCTACAGTTTGTTGCTGTAGAATTAAATGCACCCTGTGCAACTCCACTGGAAGAAGACTCTTGAAAGTTCATTCCTGGTATCCTCCAAACTATACTCAATGTACTATTTTCCTTTATTCATCCTACTTTGTATCATTTCCCATAATAAAACATAGCCAGGAGTACACAAGTCCTGTGAGTCCTTCTAGGGAATTTCCAAACTTGGGGCAGTCCTGAGGACTACTGACAGGGTATGATTACATAGGGAGTAGCATGAGAGAGATCTTAGTGAGACAGGCTAGACAGGATGGGCACCTCTAACAAAAAAGGAAACAACACGAAATTCTGCGACGGTCACAGGATCAGAGACAAGCTAAAACAGGATTGATCCAAGATGGAGGAATAATTAACCTAAAAGTGACCCCAGAGTTTCTCATATGATCCTCTGGCAAGTCATAAGATAGTAGGGTACTCGTCGTGCATCTGATGACACGACACTTCTGAAATTGACTTCTAAGGCCAAAAAGGGGGAGGATCACCATTTCCAAGAAAACCCTACCCCTTATTCAGAAATCTAATGAACATTCTACCAGGACCCTCCCCAGGTGCCTCTCTTAACCCTTGATAAAAATATAAACCCACCCCCTAGATTCCTCAGGGCACAGCTCACCAGAGCTCTTCACAAGTCCTCTCAGGGGTATACTTTTTCCTTTCTCAATAAACTTGTTTCTTTACTGTCTGTCCTCTCTATCTTTCTCCAGATGAAGACAAGAACCTGGAGGCTTAGAGTTGAGATCCTCTTTTGGAATTCCCCCAACCAGAGTTGATTTGCATCATTAAGGTAATGGAATAGTTCTGTATCTTGACTGTGGTGGTGGTGGTTATAGGAGTCTACATATGTGATAAAAGGACACAGAAATATACATACATGTTATATAGATGTCAATTTCTTGGTTTTGATATTGCACAATAGTTATGAAAGATGTAATCATTGGAGGAAACTATATGAAGAGTATACAGGATCCTTCTGTATTATCTTTGTAACTTCCCATTAATCTGTAATTTCAAATTAAAAAGTTTTTAAACAATTCCACTTAAATTTTTAAAACTAAAAACACCTATATTGAACCAATGTGTATCAGACAGTTAAACATACCACTCGGATCATTTCTATTTTTAAGTATGAAAACCAAAGCAAGCAAGTAAACCATCACAAGTGCATGTCATGATTTGAAAGGCTATGTAGTGGTAATGACAACTCTGTTCCAGTGGAGCAGAGCATGTATACTCAGCACACTCAGATTAGGTGTCAGAGCTATATAGACAACATATCCTTTTAGTTAGGGAGAAACATGGGGATTAATTCTGAGACTCAATTCTGTCTTTCCTGGGCAGAAAAGATCTAGCCCTAGTCAGTGGGGCCACAACCCAAAGGCAACCTACCATCACCAATGCACCCAAGAGGGGGGTCAGAGGGGCCACACTGGTTTGAGCACTGCACTCCTAAGAAGTAGGTTTTTACTGAGGAACCTGGGCATAAAGAATGAATAATTTGATTGGCTCACTCACATTAGGAAAGACAGTAAAAAAAAACCAAATCTCTACTGAGACAGTAGAGATTCCTGTGAATTCCGTCCCATGGCTAGGATTTAATCTGGGCTGAGGTTCATGAAAAAGAGCCAGAGTAATACAGAACCCAGAGTTCTTCCTTAAGGCTCCATATGCAAACCAGATTCACCTCATTTACAAAAGGGAGAAAAAACACCTTGGAGAAATGAGTAGCTTCCCACTATCCACTTTTGTGAGAGTCCTGCTTCCTTCCTATTCTTCGGTTCAATGTCATGTCCTCATATATCATTCCTCTAGGCAACTCACCTGGGGTTTATAGGTAACATCCAACCAACTCTACAAAATGACAATATCCTTTGACCTCAGTTAAAAAGTAAAACTTATAGGTAAGTTTTCTGCCTTAAATATGCTTTTTTCCATTTATAGTAGTAAAAGTTGTTTACTCTATAACAAAACAAAAGAAAAAAAACTCCCTAAAACCTGAGATATACAGGCAAGTAGAAAATAAAGTAGCAAAAATAAAAACATAACCCAGAGACAGCCAATATATTTTCATAGTGCTTTCCCTACTCATCACTCATGCATTTATTCAATAAATACTTAGATATTAATTTATGCTACGTGACAGACACCTGGGATATAAATGTAGTAAAACCAGTTTCAGTCCCTGTGGTGCTTACTGTCTAGTATGGGCAATATAACTATATACCTAGGTTTGAAAGAAAAAAATTAAAATACTATAAACACTGAATAATTATTTAATTTTAAAGTTTCACAAAAGAATTCATAAAAGAATTTATGTGAAACAAGCTAAATATGTGTACATAAAATTTTTAGAACACTTATAATAACCTAACAATAGTAAGTTAGGAAATACAGCAAGATCTCATTCACTATGTAATCAAAATGTAAACACACAGGAAATATTTTAATAAAAACATTATGTGAGCTACACAAAAATGAGATATGAGGGAGAAAAAAATGGCATAGATGATAGAGGCTCTGTTCATCCCTTGGACAATCAAATCAAAGTAGTGACAGAAACAAGGAGCAACAGCAAGGAAAAATCGCCTGAGATCTAGACAAACAAGCCATACAACTAAAAAAGCATGCTGCCACGGCAGAAGGTAGGACAGGGTGAGGATGCACGGCTGCCTGGTCTGGAGCAGCTGAGTGAGAGGAGGCTGTAGCAGCGGCAGACGCCTCTTAAAGTAGCCGCGACCACAAGCAGATTTCGTGGTGATGGACCTGCTCGCTGTGAGTACTAGTGCTGATTAGGCTGTATGCAGGGGGCACAAGGGACTTACAGGGAGACATTGCCGGAGTAAGGACCAAGGTGACTGGCTTTGTACAGAAGTGCCAGGTGGTATCCACTGTTCCCTGTTGAGCCTTCCCTCATACCAGTGTGCCTGACAACAGCACTGCCAAATCCTTGAAGTCATCACACTGGATAACAGAGGTCACTCTGCCCAGAGGATTCCCTGAAACCCCGCCTCCCCCAACTCTGGGCCCCACCCAAGCCACATCCAGGTATATCCTCAGCGAGTCAGGTGCTCCTTGTTGAGCAATGCCTAAACTCAATAAACAAGGTTGGAATAACTGGTCAGCAATCTGGTACCCCCCAAATTAATTACAGGCATCTTAAAGAGTTAAAAATTTTAAATACAGATGAAAAATAATAAAAACTAAAATTAAGCATTTATGGAAGTTCTAAAGAGGTGCAGGTTATCTAAGCTTACATGGTACAGGAGAAATCAAAAAGGAAACAGATTTGAATACATTAATTGAAACTTATGTCTAGTTTTTAAAAGGTCTCACTTAGAATCAAAACAGAAAAGCAAGTAAGACACTAGAAAAAATATTTCAAATAAATAGGACAATGAAGTATTTTATCATACTTAGAAATTATACTAATAAGAATTTGTAAATTTCTGATACGTAGGATAAAGATATGAAGAGACCATTCACGAAACAAGAATAGCTTCTTAGAAAGATATGAAATGTCAAAAGGTTTGTGCATTTTAAATTTTAATATATACTACCAAACTGGCCTCACAAAAATATTGTTCCTATTTATATTCTCACCTACTATGTATGAGAATCTACTTTCCCATGAACTCATAAACACTACATTATTAACCTTTAATTTTTGCCAATCAGAAACACTTCTTGTTTTAATATGCATTTCCTTAAAGTTAACCATCTTTATATTTATTGGCCACTAGTATATATTCTTAGAGGAATTTAACTGTTCATGTTCTTGCTCATTTTTGTCATCCTTTGTTCTTTTTATATTATCTTTTAGTCCTTGACTTTAATGTTATGACACCATAGTTTTAATCAGATACTTAGTGTTTCAAATCTGTACCCAAATTTCACCAAATTTCATATCATTTAATATATTGCTTCCAAAATGAATGTGGATGTCACATTGTACAAAACAAAGTATCCAAACAACTAGCCTGCCCAAATAATTCCAAATTATAATCAAACCTCTGGGATAGAATGCAGAATTTATGCTGCTGGAATGAGCAGAGCAGCATTCTTAAGGAATGAGTTCTAGACAATAATTTTCTACTGTACTAAATAGTACCCTCTTCAATTAGGTGAAATTGACTCCAATCTGAGCATACCATTCCCCAGGCTGATAACTCAAAATTACATGCAAAGAGTCTGGCTGTGCTAGTCTACTTCTACCATGCTCTACCCTTCTTTCACAAAAGCGGCGAATTCCCCAATGGTCAATTTATTCGACAATTGACCAAAAATTATCTCTTAACTCCACCTAAAGTGACAACAAACTGCAATATATAAAGTGGTTTCAACAATTAAAGGGTTTTTCTGCCCAGTTATATCTTAGTTTTAGCTTCCCAGCAGCCATTTCACTCTGTGGCTGGGCAAAGTGATATATATATATACACATCTCTGGGAGAGGAGATACACAAAAAGCAATTGCCTGGATTGAAAATGTATTTATCCAGATTTGCTAAATGGCTCAGCTTAAATACTTTTTAATTCAATGATTGGGATTGACTGGGACAAGGTCCTTAGAGAAAGAAACACACAGAGACCATGTGGCCAGAAGGCAGATTGGGGTGATGCAGCTGCAAGCCAAGGAACTCCAAGGACTGCCAGCAATCATCTTTCTTAGAGCCTTCAGAGAGAACATGGCCCTGCTGACACCTCGATTTCAGATTTTTAGCCTCCAGAATTACAAAAGAACACATTTGTTGTTTTAAGCAACCCAATTATAGTAGTTTGGCACAGCAGCTCTGCAAAACTAATAAACCATGAAATAAAATGGCTGTAAACTCTATAAGTAATTAAAATAAATGAGTTTTCCACAAGTTGACACAAAACTGTGGGCCTGCAGCATCACTTGCTCTTTGTAAATAGGGTAATCATGTATCTCGGTTAGTAAGAACAGTCTTGGCTTATGCCTGTTGTCCTGGAAACCCTATGATTCTCAAAAGTAACCTGCTTTTGATAATAAATCAGATGGTCATCTTATTCATGAACAAGCCTAGAATACCCTTCTGTTTGTCTTCCTTCAAATCCCACCTTGTTCAAATAACACTGATTCCCCTTTTCCCACTGATAGAATAATTCTACCTCTCTGTATTTACAGTAGTTTATAAATACAGCTATTGTAACACTCACATTCTATTATAATTACTTGCTTACGTGTCCACTATATGTTTGCAGACACATAGCACAGCACTAGGAATAGAGTGAATACTCAACAGATGTTTTCTAAATTTATTAGATGATTTACTTAGAAAACTGACAAAGTATCTGCATAGACAGTTTTCTTTCACTTTTGTCCCTTACCCACTCTCCAGGGCCCAATGAAGGTAGTGATACAAAATCCAACCTCCTGCTCAGTTTTCCTGCCAGTATCTAAAAACTTTAAATTTCAAAAGGATCTCAACTAATTTCTCAAGCACTATTTTATTTACATATAAATAAATAAGTTGAGATTATATATATATATATATATATATACGTGTGTGTGTGTGTGTGTATAATTTATTCAGTTAATAGACGAAGGTACTAAAAAGGCAAAATTTTTTTCTTTAAGGAAATAGACTACAATTTCTTATAAGTAACAAAAAGAAAAAAATATGTCTGCAATTTGTTCCCAAATATGTCCAAGAACAAAAGTAGGCTCTTGTAAGAAAGTAGTATCTACCTAATACAGTTGCTATTCATAGGACTTAAATACTAAATTTCAATATTGTCTCTGTCATCAAATATTCTATTTCCTGAGGAAGGTAACATATCATAACAATGTTTTGTAGACACATCAGCAGTTAGCATACAGGAATGCATACAATGCCATGTGATTATTTCTCATAAATATTTAAGATATGTTCATATGACTGTACAACATTTGAAACCCTAGACGAATAAAATCTACACACTTATCACACTACAATCCCAATTGCAATGGCTAATAATTCATACAAATAAAAATATAATCCAATCTGCTAAGTAGAAGCCAAGTATATTACTTCCTGAGACACTACTTATAACGGACTTTAGACATTCCATTTCATCAGCCAAAAGTTTTGTTTTCGTTTTCCATTTTTTATTTACAACTTCTTATAGCCTATTCAAAATTTTGGTCACTAGCCCAACTCATTTTTCAGGAATGCATTTAAGAAACAATGTCAAAAGCTCTATGGAAAGGCAATTAAAGAACCACTATATTACCTAACTATATTTAGGCAAGGACAGTTCCACCCATTGTTTACTGATTAAGGATGAAGAAGGGTGTTCTCTACTCTCTGTAGGAACTATAATACTTCAAAATAAAATGATCTGGAATTACCTGGAATAGTCTCATATGAAAACTCACATAAGTAATGGTTTACTTATCTGTACAACTCTAATGAAACAGAATTCCTAATAAAACAGAATGAGATTTAAGAACACATACACCTAGCAATGTCACTCACTACAAAAGTGTAACCTAATTTCATCCCAAAACATAGCAGTGAGATCACCAGCTAAAGTTCTATTTTAATATATAACTATAAACCACTTTTTCCAGAATGATACACTATCTTTATAAATACCATGTGGCTTTCCTGATCTGAGACAAATTAATAGCAAATTTTTAAAAATATGCATTTTATGTGCAACAAATATATAAAATAATATTCTCACTTCTCTAGTCCTGGTGGATGCCTAGATGTGTGTTTTCTCCAGCCTTACAAACCATGGCCAAATGCCCTGAACATGTAGCTCCTAGCCCATTTTCTGGATTGGAAGATCTAGAACTGCTCAAGGCCTTTTTGTAATGGTGGGTTCTGCTATGTGCCAATGTATTTACTTCTATTAACTGTATAGGTCCAGCCCCATCTTGTGGGCCCACAGCCTAATCCACTTCAGATAATATAAAGTCATAGATAGGTGCAGACACTGTGTCAATCAGACTACCCAAGTCCAAATCTCCAGCACCTCGTGTATGACCTCGAATGAGTTACTGCTCTGAACCATGCTTACATTTTTCTTTTAAGGAGGAAGAGGGTAAGGGGAGAGGATGAGAAAATGCATGTATAGAGTTTATTGTTAACATAGCACCTGACTCATGTTAGCACTCAATAAATCTGAACTATTATTACTTAAAAGGATAACTTTTTAGCTTGTGCAAAATATAGATCTATTAATTTGATTTAATGGACATTCCATTTAAGACCAAGGGATGTGTTCCCTTCTTAAAATAAATTATATGCCTGGACTTTTAAGTCAATGCTCTCTGTGTTGGAGCTAACACCCCAAACCTACTTCTAGAAATGAATCTTAGGTCTGTTGTTTGGTATTCCCCTCAGCCCATCTTTGTGTAGAGGGTAAGTGACTTTCATTTAAATATTTGTCCTTGTTAGACTCCTCCATTTCATACCTTCCACCCCATGATAATGCATGCATGCTAAAAATATGGCTCTGTGATTAACCAACAACATTAAAAGTATATGCACTAGAAAAACTTGTCGGGAAGCACAGACTCTAACGCCACTGCTGGTGACTTCATAACAAAAGCTCTACTGAGAAACAAAATATTTATGGAAGGTAACCTGAAGAATGTGCAAACCCTATCTACTTCTCTAGATACCTAAAACAGATCCTTTCAATTGAATCATTCTACACATTGTAAGCACTTAGATCACATTATTTTTCCAGCACTGCAACTGCTTTTGCTGAGTTAGGTTTTGATGTTATGTCATCACCCTACACAAAGAGACAATGAGGACTTTTACTTAAAAAAAAAAAAAAAAAAAAGGAAAACACAACACAGTCCTTTGACATGCATGCATCCTATTTACTTAAGGATGTAATTGCGGAGTTTCTCAATACAAGTCTTTGGGAATCATAAGGAGAAGTTGTTTTTTTCTTAACTGAACCATGAAACTGATTACATATTTCTCTCTCAACTGGCTAAAAAAAAAGCAGTAAAATTTGTGACCCCTAACAAATACTTATGACTTCAGTCCAAGTACATTGTGTATAGATCTTGTTTCCTTCTCGTCTTCTCCCTCCATTCTGAATTCATCACCCCTACTTCTATATGTTACCAAGAGTATGCACATGTATCTTTGTAAGTCATTATGAATCTTTCCTGGAACAAGATGTGATATAAGTAAATGATATGCTCCACATAAAAAATATAACACAATAAAATATTTTCTTCCATTTTATGAGTTTAGTTTCTAAAGGCATTATCTTTTTTGTGCTCCAAAAGGAAAAAGAAAGTGTGTTAGCAAATTTTATGTCTAAAATTAAGAAATTTTAACAGGAAATACAAAAATAAAACACTTCATTATGTATTTTTAACTTTTATGTTATCTTCCACAAGGAGATAATGGGCAAATTTACTATAAAACAAAGCAAAACACAACACAGTCCTTTGCCATGCATGTTGTATTTTCTTAGGGAGGTAGTTGAGGAGTTTCTCAAAGTTTCTCAACTTTGAAGCACATAAAAAACTGTGAACATATCCCTATTTAAAAATACCCCAAAAGCCATTTTTTGTTTTAAAATGCATGTCAAATCACCATAAATGTAATTACAATTATTTATTCTGAATGGGAAGTGACTAGCTTCAAAAATGATTCAGAAGATTTCTGTACAACTCCTCTGAGTTGTCATGTGCCTAGCATAGAGAATACTGCCAACCATTCCTTAATGTGAGACAGCAAGACTTTAGAGCACCAAAGGCTCCTGCTATACCACTGTTTTAGGGAAGTCAGCAATCTCCTTGCTGTCTTTTGGGGAAAATAAAAAGGTTAAGACTCGGTGTGTAAAACTTTACCCAAACATCAACTCATACTTATTCTGATCATAACTTCTAACTACATATGTATCTAACTGATTATAGTCACAGTTCTTCACTCTCCTTGTGACCATAAATGAGGTGTGCTACCAGAAACACACAAAAAATGTTCACAATAAAAATTACACTTTCTATCCCACCAACAATAACGTCATCAAAAACAGGAATCTCAGAGTAATTTGAAAACAGCACCATAGAAGCACAGCCTTTTCTTAGAGCATTTTAGCTTTATCCAAATATCGAAGAGATAAAATATGAACCATGTAATATTAAGTGGGATAAAAATATGTCAATTGTCCTTTTTCCTAAGTGTTTATTCAACAATAGTCTAGCTTATTTCAAAGTATTTCAGTCATATGAAATAACACAATGTTTCTCTAATGCTTTATGTACGAAATGAAGATTTAATAAGACTTGCAAAACATTTGGCCTCTAGTGTGAAACTTTTGGTTTTGGTGTGACAACTTTATGAGTTAAGAAGCCACTCAATAGCATTTCTATTCTGAGACACAGAATAGATAGGTGTTATGTGACACAGGTATTGCCTACATTTTAGGAACAGGTCATCTCTCCTAGAAATGCTTACTTTGCAACCAACAAAAACACATGTGCCAAAAATTAAACTCACATTGTCAAGACTGAAATTCTATGTCTCTAGCCAAAGACTGACACACGTAAATCAAACAGATCTTAGTTCTTTTGTATGTAGATACTGAAATAAATACTGATTAAATTTTTCACTGAAAATCAACATCAGAAATCAATGAATTCTCATCAAATCAACAAGTACCTATGGAACATTTGTGAATGTCTAACTTGGATTGAGAATGCAGAATTTCTGTTTATAGAAGTTTACAAATTAGCAGGGTCAGTCACTCTTATGAAAAGAAACAGTAAATAAATAGACTATTCAATTCAAACACTGAATAAGCAGAAAATATTAAAATACCAAAAAGCACCTCATCGAGCACAGTATTGGACACAATCTTCGCCAGCCACATAGCAGCCTGTGTGTAAGATCTACACAAAATTCCTTTTTAACTGCTCAGAGACTCTCCTTAAAGCCCTTTCCTGGTTCTGGCATCATCACGTAAAAGGCCAACCTCCAGCATCCTTGCCCCTATCGGCCACGAACCTCTGCCCTGCACTTTTTTACTTTTCAAAAACCACCTCCACGTAGTTCCTGGCCTCTTTTCCTTTAGTTTCCCCACTCCTACATTCCGCCTACCCCTAAAATTCCCACCTTACTTCATTAGTCTGAATGTTACTCATTCTTCAGACTTTCAGAAAGGTATTCCCTGATACTTTTTACCACTCTCCACATCCTGCAGTCCCTCGGGGTAAGGAGGACACTTAGGGTGCTCTATCAGCTCACAGTACTCACATTGTATTCAAAGTATCTTTGCTGTGTCTCCCTCACCCCCAAATTGTCTAACTTCTAGAAAGAAGAAACAGGACTGCTTCCAAGGTCAGTAAAAATTCAAATCCTGAACACTTCTTAAATCTTCTGCCTAAGAACCAGTAACTCTTAAAAAGGTTAATGTTATTTATTAAATGGACTAACAATACAATAAAATCTTCTGGCATCTTCGACATGCTTTCTTTATAAAACTATTTTAATTAATACTTTTTTAAAGCAGTGTTAGGCTTAGAGGGAAAAAAAAGTACAAATATTTCTTAATCTCGAAAGACAAAACTCTTCAGCGCCAAAAATAATAAAAAAATAAAAACTACTACTCCCCAAGTGATGCTGTAAACTCGTACTGGAACTCAAACTCGTTCTAATCTCAAGGGCAAAAAGTGCCCATCAGCGCCCACTGACACATTTCCCAACCACAGGGCTTGGTCACCAGAGCTGAGACACTACCTGGAAGCAGAGACTTCGGCTCCTAACCCCAGGCCTTCAACCATGGAGCGAAAGTTAGAACTAGTCTTCAAGTCCCACCGCAACTTAAGTCAACACCCTCCCAGCACCAAGACGTTCCCTCCTCAACACTGACGCGGGTTCGCGAGGTCCCGGTTCCTCTGCCAAGGCCAGGTTGCGATTTAGGTCCGAGCCTCCAATCCAGATGGATCCGCGAGGGCCCCAAGACACGACCTGACCGGCCTCCACCACAGGTGTCCCTTCGGACTCCGTGAACTGGACAGTAAGGCGGGAGCCGGCGAGAGGGAAGCCGTCTCACGAGGGCAGGACGGGTGGCAGGAGGCGGCCAGGAAATGATAAGTGTCTGTCCGTCAGAGTTGGGCTGGGCCGTCAAGAACTTTGCGACGAGCGCCTGACACGGGCAGGCTGAGCAGTAGGAGGATTAAGGGGGCGGGCGATGGCCTGGGACCGGCTAAGGCCGCGCTCCCGGGACCCGAGTTGGGATGGAGGGCGACAGGAGGCTCCGAAGCGAAACGGCCCGGGCCGGGTGGACTGCACGGACGAATGACCCAGCATCCCCCGCCCGGACGGCACCGCCGCCCCGCTTCCCGGAGCCAAGAACAGTGCTGCCCGCGGCCCTTGTCCTTCAGCTCCGTACCTCGTCTAAAGACCAACAGGCGTCGAGACCGCCGCTCTCCCCGCGTCGCTCGAGTAGATCCTGGATCTGCTAGTCCACAACCCGCGCTCACAGGGACCCTCCCGCTCTCAAGACCCGCCCCCGCGAACGCACGTCACGCACGCACGACGTCACTTCCGGGGCCTTGGGCCTTCGGTGGGAGGATACCCTTACTGGTTCCCGGGAGTCTGTCCTGGGTGGAGCGGGGGCGAACCCAGGGATGTAATGACAGCACTCGCAATCCTAGAGGGAAGGAGAAAGAGGCATCCTGGAGGCTTACCATGGAGTGCTGACTTGGAGCGTTCGGGAGCCTGCGAGAAGCCGGCGCTTCTGTCTTTTCCTCAGCCCTCGCTTCTGGGAGCTAACTCTCAGTTGCCTGAGTCTCTGCCATTTCGATCCTGCCTGGCCGTGGCCCATTTTACTAACGTGGAATAGGAGGCGGGAGGCTGCAATAGAGGGGGAGTCACTGGGCCAGAAGACGGTTGCCAGCACTTAGGGAATGAGGCCGCCTGAGAAACTAGTGAATCCGATCCCTTCACGGATCTTAGGATTTTAAAAGCGTTCGAATTAAAGGACTTTAAAGAAGTTGGTAGATCCAGAATCGTTTTTAATACCTGAGCTTAGTTAAACTAGAAGTTAAATTTACCACTATCACACAGTATTAATGATTATCAATGAAATTCAGTTCTTGTGATTCCCATTTCAGAAATGCGTTAAAAAGCAAAATACAACTGAGTAAAATAAGATCTAATTGGCTTTATTAAGCAATTCATGAATCAGGCAGCATACCATCTAGGAGCTAGAAGGGCGCTCTGAGGGGCTTGAACAAAATGGACTATTTTTATAGGGTGGGGCAAGGGAGTAATTAACAAAAAGGATTATATGGCAAGTTTTTATCATTAAGATTACCTCTTCTTTCTATGAGGGACGGAGATGGCCTATGTGACTAACTATGTTACCCATGCTTGAGGAGAAAACTCTAGACTGGTTGTCTAAGATTATGTTTCTTGGAGAGGTTGAAACCAACTATGTCAGTTATTAAATCTAGGGTGGTATCATAGACTTTCAGCGCAAGTGACACCGATTGGGGCCCATAGTTTTCTCTTTAACTGTTGGAAATAGCAGCTGCCTCTGTATCCCTCGGTAAAAGAACTCAAAGAGTCTGGAAGCTTTGGCTATAAATAAATAATAGATTTATTCGAGGGTCTTAGGGTTTCGTAAATTGGAAACAACTAAGCAATACCCAGAGTGGTTTTAAGAAGAAAGAATAACAGAGTTTTTATAATAAAAAGTACATTCTGAAGAGGAATCAGTCCTGCATTCTTAGCCTCTGGATTGGTCTGAGATGGTAATCCTCTAGGTGACCAATGGTATGGATCCTGGATGGCAGGTGGTCTGGATACATGAACTTTCCTAGTCCTTCAGGGGGTAATCAGAAGGTTATCTGTAATTTTGATGTATATCTAGGCATTGATGCAAGACTAGAAAGCTCAAAAGTTTAAGTTACCAGTCCAGTTAAAATGAATAGAATCATTTCCTTATGCCTCAACCTATTTGGTTTTAGTAATTTAGCAGCTTAGCTGTAGTCAATCTTGTCGATGTTAAGTAATGTCCAAACCTGTAGAGAATTTTTGAGTTTGAGCCAAACTGACAATTGCCAGAAGCAAAATCTCAATGGATTGATAAAATGATCCAGGTAATGGCAGTTTTGTAGCTTATTTTATACATTAGAATAAAAGACATAAAGAGGGTTACATGAAATCCATTGGTGGTAGATTAAGTGAGTGGGAGAAAGCAAAGCAAGGAAATCTTGGGGATTGGATAAAAAGTAAAGTGGAGAGACACGTCTTTTACATTGGAGGGTACAGGATGGTTAATAATGAACATTTATAGCACATAGAGATGGCATGTGAGGAACAAGGTAAACATGAGAGTTTCTGTGGTCTTGTTCTCTGGTATTGTGGTTGTAATGTAAGGAGGAGGCAAGAGAATTAGAAATGTTAATCAAGCCACAATCAGAGACCGTAATATGCTGATCAGCCCTGCAGTCAGCCAGGAGGACATCTTCAGAACAGAGAAAGATTTCTACTAGGATTGCTAACAGACCATTCTCCATACCTGTGAAGGGGAACCAGGAACCAGGAGTCATTCCCTATGGCTAAACCATGGGAAACCTATGGCTTAAAGGCTGGGAACTGCCAGCAGGCCTTTTACTCTACATATTCTTACCTTTTCATGCTACATACCCTTCCCCTTCCTCACTGTTGTCCATATCAAAGGAAATGAGTTAACAAAGTCTTTTAAACAATAACTCACAGGTCTACGGCCGTGCCACCCTGAACATGTCTGATCTCGTCTGATCTCAGAAGCTAAGCAGGGTCAAGCCTGGTTAGTACCTGGATGGGAGACTACCTAGGAATATCAGGTGCTGTAGGCGTCTAAAAACAACAACAACAATAACTCACAGGAACTAAAGAATGATATATAAACTGAATTCCTTGAACATTCAATATCCACCCCCATCCCCCCACTATCTTTCCAAGCCTCTCTTGGTCCTCTCGCTCATTCTCTGTCTCCAAGAGGATATCACACTTTCTGTGGAGTGCTACTCCTTTTTCTAATAAACTTTCTTTTGACTTAACTTTGGCATGTGTGTTGAATTCTTTCTTCACTCTCGGCCAAAGGACTCTTCTACTCTCGGTACAGGGTTTGGTGTCCCAGTCGCTTGGGGAAATTTGCCCTGTCCTGCATCAGTTGTGCCCTGAGGGGTCTAGAAAAGATTACTCTGACATTTCAGAGGTCTGTTAGGTGCAAAAAGACAATAGACAGGCTCACTTAAGGTAAAGATTGACCTTTGTCAAGGAAGCTAGGACATGACTACCTACCATGACCCATTTTTAGCTACAGACTTTTATGTTCGGGCCATCCTGTTGTTGCCGGAAAGCTATGGGCTCCAGTGATCAGGTTCTTATTCCATGAGAAAAAATTCAAAGGCAAGATGAACACTAAACAGGAAAGTGCAAGATTTACTAAAGCAAAAGTACACACTTGGGGGTGGGGGTGCAGCCATACTTAGGAGAGAGAGTGAGTGAGTCATGCCAAGATGAACTTTTCTCCTTGGAGACCAAGACTGGGAAAACATGGTGCTGACATAATCTCGTTTTCTCCTCCCAGTGGGCAGGGAGCTTGTTTCCCAAATTTTCTTCTTCATATGGTGTTTCTAGAATGGTCGTGGTGTCAGGTGCATGATAGGAGCTGCAGTATTTGCAATGCAGATGAGATTATAATATTATAATTAGCTGAAGATCATACCTCAGCTAAAGATGGCATCCAGGCTGAAAAAGACCAGTTTGGGCTTATTTGCTCAGCTGGGGCTAAAGTGGGGAGGTCTGAGGGATGAAAAAATTTCCAGAGCCATATCCTGGAGGGGGAGAGGGTGTCCCTGTACTACCTGTTCTGCCTTGCTAAGTGGTAACTTTCAATCTCTGAGTTTGTAGGACCCACCATCCTGGCCTCCATTGAGTTCGTCATGTTTAGTATGTGGCCCCTTTTTTGTCCACACTCCATTTTATTTCTTCACTCTATTCCTCACCTGGATGCCGTATATGGCATACAGTACAGTCATAACAGGAGAAATAAATAGGGAGAGAGAGAGGAAGAAGAAAGAAAGGAAAGAAGAGGAATGAAAGAAAAGAAGGAAGTGAAGCAGGACAGGTAATTCAGGGACACCCCATCTGCCCCTAGGATATGGCTTTGGAAATTTTTTTCTTTCTTCAGACCGCCCCCTATTTAGCTTGGGCAAGAGTGGAAAAGCCAAAACCGGTCTTTAGTAGGGCATGACCTTCAGCTAATTATAATATCATTATAATCTCATCCGTATTGCAAACATTGCAGCTCCCATCATGCACCTGACATGATGACAGTTCTCAAAGCACCAAATGAGGAAGAAAATGCAGGAAACTGAGCTCTCCACCTCTAGGGCCCAAGCCTAGCTTGAATCAAGGAGATAGAGAAGAGAAAAAACCATTTTAAAGAAGCAAAGATTTTCACGGTTACAGCAGCAGCAGCTACAACAGCAGCCCAGAAACAAGGCTAGACAAACCCAGAGAGCCCTGCCAAAGCTGGACCAGAGGCAATAAAGGAAAACTAATAAATTTGGTTAAAGTTAAAAAAAATAGAAGAGGAAAACTAGAAAAGAGGAATAATGTGGAAGCTAAGAGGAAAAAGAGAAGACCAAGGGATTGATTAGGAGTCAGATTTCCCAGAAAGGTTAGATAAAATGAATCTACCCAAGAAAAATGAAAACATATTAATGGAGTGGTGAAAGTAGGCATTCTTATCTTGTTCCTGATCTTAGAGAAAAAACTTTTAGTCTTTCATCATTGAGTATGATGTTACCTATGGGTTTTTTATATATGATCTTTTATCATGTTGAGGATGTTCCCTGCTATTCCTAGTGTACTGATTATTTTCATCAGGACAGGGTATTAAATATTTTAAAACAATTTTATTTTTATTGTTATAAAATATAGATAATACAAAGTTTACTTGCAAAAGCATGACGTTGGATCCTTATCTAACACCATATACAAAAATTAACTCAATATAGATCAAAAACCTAAATGAAAGAGATAAATTCAGGGGAAAAAAAAGAGGGAAAGCTTCATGACAGGGGACTTGGCAATCTCTTAACTATGACAACAAAGGCACAGGTAAAAGAAAAAAATAGGCAAATTGGACTTATCAGAATTAAAAACTTCCATGCATCAAAGGCCACAATCGACAGAATACAAATGCAATTTACAAAATAGAAGAAAGTATTTGCAAATCACCTATCCGATAAGACATTGTTATCTGGGATATATAGAGAATTCTGAGAACTAAACAACAAACAACCCTATTTACGTGAGCTGTCTTTCCATTTATTTCTTTAAGCAATGTTTTGTAGTTTTCAGTGTACAAGCTTTTCACCTCCTTAATTCCTAAGTATTTCATTCTTTTTGATGCTTCTATTGATAAAATTATTCTATTACTTTCCTTTTCAAATTCTTCATTGTAAATGTATAGAAGTGCAATAGATTTCTGTGTGTTGCTTTGTATCTTGCTACTTTTCCGCACTTACTCTAATAGGTTTTGTGTGTTCGTGTAATCCTTAGGATTTTCTACATATAAGGTCATATCATCTTCAAATAGAGATATTTTATTCTTCCTTTCCAATTTGGATACCTTTTCTTTCTTTTTCTTGCCTAACTGCTCTAGCTAGCACTTCCAATACTATGTTGAATAGAATTGACAAAAATGGGCATCCTTCTCTTGTTCCTAGTGGAAAAGCTTTCAGTCTTTTACCACTGAGTATAGTGTTAGCTGTAGGATTTTTATATGTGGCTTTCTTATAATGATGTAGTTTCCCTCTATTCTTAGTTTGTTGAGTGTTTTTCCATGAAAGGATGTTGAATTGTGTCACAAACTTTTTCTGTATCAATTAAGATCAAGTAGTTTTCCCCTTTTATTCTCCTAATATAGTGCACAACATTGATCAATTTCTTCCTGTTTAACCATCCTTGAATTCCACATGGTCACAGTATATAATCCTTTTATAATCCTTTTAATATGCTGCTAAATTCAGTATAGTATTCTGTTGAGGATTTTTCTATTGACGTTCATATAGGATATTGGTCTGTAGTTTTTTTTCTTGTAGTGTCTTTGCTTGGCTCAGTATCAAGGCAATACTGGCCTTACAGAATGAGTTGGAAAATATTCCCTCCACTTTTAATTTTTTGGAAGAATTTGAAAAGGCTTGGTATTAGTTTTTTAAATGTTTGGTAAAATTCACCAAGGAAAACCATCAAGACTAGTGTTTTGCTTTGTTGAGAGGTTTTTGATTACTAGTTATAGGTCTATGCAAATTTTCTGTCTTTTTGATTCAGACTTGGTAGGTTATATGTTTCTAAGAGTTAGTTCATTTCATTTGGTTATTCAATTAGTTGGTGTACATATATGCTCATAGTATTCTCTCATAACCCTTTTCATTAATGTAATGTCAGTAGCAATGTCCCCTCTTTCATTTCTGATTTTAGCAATTTGAATCTTCTCTTTTTTTTGTCAGTCTAGCTAAGGATTTGTCAATTTTGCTGATCTTTTAAATAAAACAAGTTTTGGTTTGGTTGGTTTTCTATATTCTCTTGATTTCTGATTCTCATTTTATTTATCACCACTAAATCTTTATTTCCTACCTTCTGCTAGTTTAGTTCAGTTTGCTCTCCTTTTTCTAGTTTCTTTAAGGTATATCATTAGGTTATTGATTTGTTTCTTCTTTTTTAATGTAGATGTTTAAAACTAAATTTTCCTCTGAGCACTGCTTTCACTGCTTTCCAAAGGTTTTGTATGTTTTGTTTTTATTCATCTCAAAGTATTTTTTAATTTCTCTTGTGGTTTCATCTTCGATCATTGGATGTTTAAGAGTATGTTTTTAATTTCTACATTTTTGTGAGTTTTCCTTCTGTTACTGATTTCTAAATTTGTTCCATTGTGATTAGAAAAGATATTTTATCTGATTTCAGTCTTTCAAAATTTCTTAAGATTTGTTTTGTGGCCTAACATATGTTCTACTCTGGACAATGTTCTATGTACACTTGTATAATCCATTATTGTTGGGTGAATTGTTTTGTATATGTTTGTTAGCTCTAACTGAATTATAGCATCATTCAAGTACTCTTTCCTATTGATATTGTCTCTAGTTCTTCTATCCGTTATTGAAAGTGGGATAGTGAAGTCTCTATTATTTACAACTATCAATTTCTCCCTTCTGTCCCCTTTTGTTTCAAATATATTATGTGTATACATGCTTATAATTTTTGTGTCTTCTTGTTGGATTAAATGCTTTTCTGTATATAATGTCATCCTTATCTCTGTAGCCATTTTTAATGTAAAATCTATTTGGCCTAATAATATAAGCTACCCCAGTTCTCCTTTGGTTACTGTTTGCACAGAATATATTTCTCCATGCCTTTTCTTTCAACCTCTTTGTACCTTTGTATCTAGAGTGAGTCTCTTATAGACAGCATATAGATGAAACTTTTTGGAAAATACATTCTTCCAACCACTGACTTTTTATTGGAAGTAATTTATACTTAAATTAATTACTTATACTTATTTCTGCCATTTTGCTACTTGTTTTATATACTTTATATGTTTTTGTTCCTCAATTTGGCCATAACTAAATTTTTTGGTATTTAGTTGTGTTTCTGTAGCCTACCATTTGATTTGATTCTTTCATTTTCTGTACATTTTTTGGTTATTTTCTTAGTGGTTATCTTTGGGATTAAAATCAACATCTTAAACTTATAACAACTTAGTTTGCATAACACCAACTTATTTAAAATTATATGTACTCTGCTCCTTTACATTTCTCTCTCTCTCATTTTATCTTGTGATTGTCAGAGATCATCTTTATAAATTGTGTACCTATTAACACATTTACTATTAATGTTTTATGCATGTGCCTTTAAATCATATAGGAAGAAAAGGAACTACAAACCAAAGTACAATAATTCTTGATTTCACATTTACCAGGTATTTACCTTTACCAGTGTTTTTTAGGTCTTCATGTGGTTTCAATTTATTGTCTAGTGTCCTTTGTTTATCAACCTGAAGAATTCCTTTCAGCATTTCTTACAGACCAGGTCTACTACTAATGAACTCCTATAGCCTTTGTTTATCCAGGGATGTCTTAATTTCTTTTTCATTCTTGAAAAATAATTTTGCCAGCTAAAGAATTCTTGGTTGTAATTATGACAGTTGCCAAATGGATATTTTCTAACCCTATCATTCCTTCTATATTTATTAGCTGACATTTTACTCTATTTAAGAACTTTCCTTTCTACCTTTTATGTAATTATTTATTTATTTGTGTCCACACAAATTCATGGATTCTTATTTTATTCAGTGGTTTATAATTCATTACTATAGTTTGATGCTCAACTTATCTCATTTCAATTTTTAATAATGTGTGCCCAAGACAGGAATTTTAACTTTATATGATATTAAGCCATTATTTCTAGCAGCAATAAAAGAAATAAATCTTCCTTAATAAGACTTACCTGGTTTGTGATAGTAAAATCGCACCATTATCATAAAGTAGAATTACTTTTTCTACTTGCTATATGATAAGGCACATTTCAGTTTATCAAAAACATCAAACCATTTAATATATATTTTAAAAAGAAAAGTAGTTTAAAGTGATCCCCCTCTTTTTCCCTTTATTCCACAAAGGAAGTTTTTTTTCTTATTTTTGCATTATTTGTGACTTTTAGAAACTAGGGATCTATGCTAAACTCATATAATGTGTCTATGACTAATGTTTGCCAATGAAAACAGAGGTCCCTATTAGAACAGGGAAAGGGCATACAGTTTTACAAAACTAGTAGAGGGTGTGTGTTTTTTGTCTAGCTTCTCTTTGGGGAACTGTACATCCCTACATTATTAGTCCATATAGGTTAGCCATTGGTGACCCTATCCCTTGGCTCCAAGAGTAGGCATGTGAGCTCTCTGCCATTTCCTTCTCTCAATCTCTCTCTCTCTCTCTCTCTCTCTCTCTCTCTCTCTCTCTCTCTCTCTCTCTCTCTCTCTCTCTCTCTCTTCTCTGGTTTTTCTAAGGGCAGTGTAATCTTAAACTGGCAAAGGCCATCTCTGCTTCAATGGAGAAAGGCTGCCTATCAATAAAGCAACCCAGGGGAAAGCCTCAGGAAGGTAGTCAAATAGTTATGGCAGAAGGGTTTATCAGACTACAAGGTTCCCAAGTGAGAATTAGTTTAGGAACCACATAATTTAAGCCATTTTCCATAGTATCAAAAATCAGGGAAAACATCTGCAGATATGCAAAGGAGTACATTCTCTCTCGGTGAAACCATATTGTGGACAATCATGACCCAAATCTATAAACATTTATAGAATCAATCAGGTAAACCCAAAACTTCCATCTTACATTTTTTTCCTTAGGTTTCCAAGTAGTCCTTATCGAGAAGAAGAAAGTTGAGAACTGTGTTTGCCTAAATGTGGGAAAGGCTTATTAATCTCTTGGTAAATAGAGGCATGTGCATCTCATAATTCAGCAGAAATTATTTTTAAAAGTTCTTTCATGAAACATACTTTTCATGTAATACTATCAAATTTCAAAGGGGGAGGAACAGCTCTATATGTATGAAAATGAACAGATCTTCAAAAGAGTGTTAAATGAGAATAGTAAGGTGGCAGATATGTGGTATGCTACCTTTGGACTTCATTATAGATATATATTCTCCTAGGATGTGTATAAATCTTTTTTTAGATATGTGTGTGTATGTATGTTTGTATGTATATATATGCGTGTGTATGTACATACATCCTAGGATAGGTAGATATAAACAGGAAGATAATTATTGCAAAGAATTGGATCATGTGATTTTGGAGGTTTGGTGAGTCCAGAATCTGTTGGGGAAGGCCAGCAGGCTCAGGCAAAAGTTGTAGTTCAAATCCGAAGGCAGTCTGCTAAACCAGGAAGAGCCAGTATTGCAGATGAAGTCTGAAGGCAGTCTGCTGTCAGGATTCCTCTGGTTGGGAGAAGTCAGCCTTTTGTTCTATGCAGGCCTTTAACTGCATACATGAGGTCCACTCATATTATGGAGGGTAATCTGCTTTACTCAAAGGCCACTAATTTGAATGTAAATCCCGTCTAAAAATACTGTTACAGAAACAGTCAGAATAGTGTTTGACCAAATATCTGGGCACTATGACCCAACCAAGTTGACGCATAAAATTAACCACCACAACTACACCCCTTATCAACTTGACACACATATGTATCTCCTTAAATCATACTTAATCTCCATAATTAATCTCTACCTGGTGGGGTGACCCAAACTTTCATTCATGAAGAGTCTGGGTCATTAGTCACCTTGCCTAAACTGGGTTGTTGCAATTGTCCATTGACTAATCACAGGGCATGGTAATACTAACATGTCCTAAGAGGGCTACTGTTCATATGCTGGACAGATAATTTGATAGACCTTGACTGAGTACCTATTTACAGGCACTGTCCTAAGCATTAGGATATAGTTGCAAACAATAGGGACAAAATCTCTGCTCTCAGATTTCAAATCTCTATTTGAAAAGAAATAGAGACATAAACAGAATAATTACCATTGGGAAAAATAAACACTAAAAGAAAATAAATAGAGTGATGTAGTAGACAGTAATGGGAGTATACTTTAAATGAGGTGGTCAAAGAAGGTGTCACTGAGTATGTGACATTTGAGTTGGAAGAAATAATATGAAAATGAGCCAGCCTTGAATGAGAAGGTCTAGAGGAAAATCATTCTAGGCAGAGAAAATATTAATCACAAAACCCGGAGGCAGGCTGAAAGGTCAGGGTGGAGGATGGGAAACAATGGCTAGGGTGGTGTGATGTGGGGAGGTAGGTAGGAACCAGATCAAACGTGGTCTTTTAAATTTCATTCTAAACACAAAGAGTTTTAAGGAGGCATACTGTAGGATCTAGTCCATCCTTTCAAAAGACTATTCTGGAGAATAGGGTAGTAGTAACAGGGGAGAGCAAATTACCCAAGAGGCCTTTGTAGTAATGCAGGGTGAGAGATGATGGCGATCTGGACAAGTAAACTTGTGAATGTTTTCAAGATACATCTTGAATATGGATTCAAGTACTAGGTGATGGATTGCAAGTAAAAGGTGAGATAAGGAGGGGAGTCAAAGATAACAGATTTTCATTGACTGGATGGATGGTGCTGCCATTTCCTGACATAGAGAAGATGGAATGAGGAAGATATTTGAGGTGCATAGGGGAAATAAAGAATTCCATTTGGGTATATTAAGTTTGAGATGGCTAATAGAGGCTGAAGAAGCAGTATAAGAAGACTGGGCAGTAGTAAAAAGTTGAAAGTGATGAGCTTATAGATGATGTGCCAGTTCTTGACTGCCTCTCAGCTCCACATTCATCCTTCATTGTCTCTGCAAAAATTGTGTTAGGACCTTTGAATATTTTTTCCTTTGTCAATTAACATAAATTTGAACTTTGCTAGCAGAGGACATTGTGAAACATTGCAAGAGGGAAGATATTTTCCTTTCTGGTTCTGGTTTCTTGCTCATAGTACATACAGCTTCTCCAGCACTCAGCCTCTGCAGTGCATGCTGATGAGCAGCACAAAGAGGCCAACAGCTTTCCCCGGCACTTCCCTTGGATGGTTTTGTGGTGGAGTACCTCTGGCAAGACATCTCACATGAATAGATTTTCCCCATCAACCTACAGAGTAGATTTGCAGGAAGTTCCAACAGCACAGAACTCCAGTGACTTCTATGCCATTTAGTGAGCCATAGCCATAGCCTCTCCAAAAGAGTCTGAGTATCAGCTCAATGGTATTCTTCCTTGGACCCTCTATCTCAGCCCTAAGGTTAGTGCCTGCTTCTTATATTTGCTATTCCTATTTTTTTATGGTGACATTGGTTAATGAACTCCAGTAAGTTTCAGGTGTACAATTCAACAGTAAGGCATATATATTGCGTGTTCACCACCCATAGTTAGCCTTCTTTCTGTCACCACATATTCGACCCCTTTTACCCCACCTACTTCCTACCTCCTCCCCCCACCCTCTGGTAACTGCTAGTCTATTGTTCATCTCCATGAGTCTCTGTTTGTCCTGCTCATTTGTTGCTTTTAGGTTTATATCCCACATATAAGTGATATCATGTGATTTTCAACTTTTTTATGTCTGGCTTATTTCACTTAGCATGATTATCTCAAGGTCTGTCCATGTTGTCACAAATGGCAGTATTTCCTCTCTTCTTATGGCTGAGTAATATTCCATTGTATATATGTACCATGGCTTCTTTAGCCAATCATCTATTGTAGGACAGTTTGGTTGCTTCCATGTCCTGGCCACCGTAAATAATGCTGCTATGAACATCGGTATGCAAATATCTTCTTGGATATGGGTTTTCAAGTGTTCGGGGTAAATACCCAGTAGAGAGATTGCTGGATCACATGGTAGATCAATTCTTAGCTTTTTGAGGAACCTCCATGCTGTTTTCCATAGTGGCTGTACCAATTTGCAGTCCCACCAGCAGCGTATAAGGGTTTTTTCTCTGCATCCTTCCAACACTTGTTATTACTTGTCCTGTTGATAACAGCTATTCTAACAGGTATAAGATGTTATCTGATTTTAGTTTTGATTTGCATTTCCCTAATAGCTAGCGATGCTGAGCATCTTTTCATATGTTTGTTGGCCATTTGTATGTCCTCTGCCCATTTTTTGATTGGATTGTTGTTATTGAGTTGTATGAGTTCTTTGTATATTTCAGATATTAGGCCCTTATCTGCAGGTGACTACAGAGGGGATTCCTCAATGTTCTGCCTCTCTGGACTGATGGGTGTCTCCAAATAGAGCTACACTTTGAAGAATATTAAGCCATTGGGTGGTACATTCCATGGAGGGAATATGTCTGGAGGCAGATACATACTACCTTGATCTGTGGGAATGTCAAGTAAAGAACACCATCCTCATTCCAGCAGGTAGTGATGTGATCAGCTCACCAGGGAAGTTCATATTTCTGTTAGGCAGATCTTGGTGAATTCTGTTTCCAGGAAAAATACATCGATACTCCTCCTGGGGTGAAAGAGGGTAAAGCTAACTTGTCCACTCCTGTGGGCATCCTCTGCTGCTATTGTGAGGTGGATACAGAGCCTAGAGACAGGGCCTGAAAATTCTCTCCAAATCCTAGCAGGCCATATGAGAAAGTTGAAATGGAAAGCCACGGACCTCAATGCAAAAATGCATTTACCTGTTTGAAATAAGAAGAGGGAAGCCTGGGTACAGTGTCACTCTCATGGCTGGCTACCAGATGCCAGTGAGGTATGACCACAAGTGGCCAACCACTTTAAAATGCCAGAGGGGACAGTTGTGAATGGAGTGGGAAGGTGGAACTGACATAGTGAGGAGGGGAAGTACCCACAACGCGTGCACATACAGATGGGCTGGCAGAATAAGCGGGGGCACAACTGGTGATCAGGATGTAATGTTGAAAAACATTAATAAAGGAATTTATAGAGGCTGATACACATTCTAGGCACTTAAGTCTAGTCGTGATACCATCCCCACTCTCTTTACAAAAATAACAAAGGAATAAAGATTTGACTCAACTCGTAAATTTCTTCTAACGAAGGTCAAGCTCTAAGCTTTGTGGTGCTTTGGGGTTCTATTTCTTGAGTTTAGTAATAACTGAGAAGTATTGATACATCTATTCTAAAGATCTACTGGAGCCGGGCCATCTGCCAAGATCATATGATATAGGAAAACTCAGGGTCTGTGATACATTAGGAGAATCCTCTAAAAGTCACAGTTTGTTAAAGGGTGAATCAGCTTGCTACTGAGATCACAGAAGGCTGGGAAAGGTGCATCATAATCTGATTACAGGCCCCTTTTATGGAGTGCTCTGGATGGTCCAAGATGGTTCAGTTCAGTCTTTCCTGATGTTTTTCCTGCTGCACAACTACCTACTTGGTGTTAAGTAGTTGGAGGAGGTAGAATCCCTGGATCTCTAGATTATGTCATCCCTCAGGAAGAATAAGTATGTGAGGGAAGAAGTCCTTAAGTAGTCTAGGAATTGAACTGCCCTGTACTTACTACTAGTTTGTGTAGGAAGTGGCAGGAGGGACATTTTGAAGGGGGAGGTAAAAGTTCGGTCGGCTGGATTATCTACAATTTTGATAATAACACTATCAGTTTTTCTTTGAATTTAGATTTTAGAAGATATTCATCTAAAAGGAGAAATTATGTACCTAATGTTTACAGCTGGTAAGATCATTGTAGAAATGACTAAAGAAAAAAAAGCACATAATCTCTCTTGCTCAGAACAAGAACTATCTTCATTGACATTCTATTCATATGTGTGCTTTACTTAAAAGATATGTTAGGAATAAAGTTCAGTGACATAATCAGATAGAGAAAGACAAATACCATATGATTTTACTTACATGTAAAATCTGAAAAACCAAATAAACAAAACAGAAACAGACTCATAGATATAGAAAACAAACTGATGGTTGCCAGATGGAAGGGGGTTTATGGGGCAGAGTGAAAAAGATGAAGGGATTAAGAAGTACAAATTGGTAGTTGTAAAATAGTCACGGGGATGTAAAGTACAGCATAGGTAACATTGTCAATATTATGGTGCCAAGTGAGTGCAAGATTTATCATATCACTCCATAAGTTATATGTCTAACCACTATGTTGTATACTTGAAACTAATATAACATTGAATGTCAGCTGTAATTGAAAAAAATTTTTTTAATTTTAATAAAATAAAAAATAAAGCAGATGCATAAACTCTGAAAAAAAAAGTTTAAAAAATAGAGAAAGCAAAGTATAAGATAGGAGAAACATAAGTCAGGAATCAGACAGAAAGTTAAAGGTAAGTAAATAAAGGCTAATGAAACAGGCTATAAGTTAAACAAATCAAAATGAAAAGTAAGTAAAGCCAGCTAAAAAGTCATCTGCAAAACGACAACAAAAAATACACAGGCCGGGTAGAGACCCAGAGTCCAAGGGCCATGAGCCCCAAGCCAGGCAGGTAATGTTCCCTGACCTAGAGTATCAATTATTCTCTTCCTGCCAGAGGGCCCTGAAGGAGGGCCATCACCCTTGGGCATACCTCCCCACATGGTCAAACTGCACAGTACACCAGTGTAATGAGACCTGTAGACTGCAGGAGTCTGATGAACTCAGGCTGTCCTGGATCATCCCACCACATTGTCCAGCCAAGGAGTCATTACTCACCTGTTAAGTTATTCTCCACTCACTGTCCCATAAGCAGGGACCTTCTCCATCAAGTGGACATTGGGGATCCCACCTATTTCCTTAATGCTCAGAGCTACTTAAGACGTACATGTCTAAGAAAGTTTTTCTAATATTTCTTCTAGAGTATTTGCTTTTCAAATCTTTACAAGCTAGGCAGGGTGAAGCCCTGAGCCTCAGAGGTGGAATGCTGCACTCCTAAATGAGAGGGCTCTGCTGTTGAATACCCATGAGGATTTCTGGGTGTGAATCTTGGCTCTGCCACTTAGAAGCTATGTGCCTTTGGGGGAAATTATACCTCTATGAGCTTCAGTTTCCAACGTATAAGGTATTATTAGTATATTATTACTGTGTAAGTATGTGCATAGTAATTAAGTCAAGGAATACATTTGGCATAGATGATGCAGTGTTTTTATCTGAAAGTTAGAATAATCAGAGATTTAAGGGAAGCAGTTGGAGGGTGGCATAGATCCCTAGCACTTCAGAACTCACCCTTCTAGGTTAATTCTTGAAGTGACACCAAGGGGCATCTTGATGAGGACATTCACTAGCCAGAAAGGTGTCAAACTCTGCTTTCAGAGGAAGGGCAACTTACAATCATCTTCCTCAAGGCAGGGTCTGACCCAGCGAGGCTCGCAGAAGCTTGGAGTTACTTATCTCCTACTAAGTGATCTGACAGGAGGAATTTCTGTCAGAATTACTAACATGGTTGTAAGCCACATAAATGACCGTGCAATTGTGCTATCTTCTTTCCCTGGAGATCTCTCAACAGAAAAGGGCTGAGCTGTTTGCCTGGGCTAGGTGGGCAGACTCCTACCTCGAGCAGAGACAAGGCTAGAGTAACTACTGGAAGACCTTCATGGGGCCCACTTGCTGTCAACTTCGTCAGGGCAGTTCAGCTGCTAATCTCAGAGACGAGCCTATTTAATTTAATTTGGCACCCCAAACACATCACATTTTAAGTAGAAATCAAGACATATTTGCTGGCAAAATGGGGGGAGTGGGGAAGGATGAAAGTAAGCCTCTAAAAAAGAAAAAGGCACAGCACCCAGGTTCTCATTGTTGACTTTAATGCTATGTGAGGGAACTGAGGCTCCATGCACCAAAGTGCTCACAGACAGGTAACAAACGAACACAGGAAGTGTTATTCCATGTACACAAACCAACACCATACAGAAAGTAACCTCTCACACTGCAGAGGCACTGCCTGTTCCTATACCCAGTCTTTGTTACCACCTCCTCCAACCCCCTGCCAATTGACCCTTCCCCCAATTAACATATGTATACATATAGGTTTCTTCCAGAATTCCAAAAGTGCCTCTCCCACCACAGTTCCCAATACTCTGGCTTCTGATGAACAAAGCCTCCCTTTTAAGGATCATAAAGCAGGTGCCACCTTCATGAAAGAGCTCCAGCAAAAATAGTACCCAAGAAAGCTCAATCACTTATATCAGACCCAAATATAGACAGAGGGTATGAAGAAGGATGATATTTGAAATTCTAACTGGAATCAAAATGCTCAATGTGAGTAGTTTTTGTTCTGTTATCTTCACCTCTTCAGGATTCAGTTTAGACTCAGATCACACACTGAGGTTCAACCCACTTTGTGGCTTGAAATGTCAACTTCCTAGTCTTCCAAGGAGCAACTCAGAACAGGAAGATTGTAACACCTGATCACCCTGAGGCACAAGGCTCAGACAGCTCCCAGAATATCCTAAACCCCAGGAAAAAAGAACAGAAGCTTTCAGAGCACAATTGACTGCTTTCCAAATGATAAGCACTAGACGGCCTGGTGACTTAACCAGAGGTAGAATAAGGATGGTGATGATTCCTCTATTTCTTCTATTTAGAGCATTACCCAAAGAATTCCTCCACCTGGAATGGTGTGATGTGTTTTGCTGTGGTTTTGTCTATCTTTTTTTTTTGCCATTAAGTTTTTCATTTTCATTGAATTTTGTTATGGTTAGCATTGCACCATACAGTCCTATCTCCTAAAACTTTCATCTTCCCAATCAGAGAGCATGGCACCTGGGAGAAAAGGTACCCAAAATCAAAAGGGAAGCCCCAAAGGCTGGCACTTTGACCCACTGATAACTGCCGGCCAGTCTCATGGCAGAATGAATTTAGTCCCTTGTCAGGATGAGAGGCATTTATTGGCATCGTGCACAAGAATTCTATGAAAATATACTTCCTTTCAATCAGGAAGACACATTCATCCTTTGGAACCCTCTTCCTGACCCAACGCTTCTTATGCTCTGGGCCTGGCCATGTAGAGTTAAAAAAGGATCCCACGAGAAGTCACTTCCTCAGAGATGACATTTATTTGGAGGCCATTACCCCAAACCACCACATCAAACAGCACTTTTCAGACTAGCTTTGGCTTCTCATCAGAAAATGGCCAAACTGCGCCACTGAATTCTTTTACTCCATATAGAAAGAGCTCTAAGCTGGACACATCCCTGCTTTTCCTGGTCTACTGGCCAGAGCCTTGTCTCCCCACAATGGTACAGAGCATATCTCCTTGAGAACTTCACAGAGGGACAGAGAAAGTGGGTATCTCTAGCAAGAGGCACACAGACAGTGCTTTATCCAGCATCTGTTGCTCCAAGCAAGTCTTCAGGGACTGTTTTTGAGCAAACCTGCATTTGAGCAAACCAGCCACTCCCTGTCTTAAATGTATGGACTCTAAATAACCAAGTGCTGTGATGCTCTATGCTGGGGGTAGGAAAGAGAAGGGGTCAGGGCCACATTACTGAAAGCATTGGGCTTTCTTAACTGCTCTCTACTCATACTGACTTTCTCCTGAATAGCTTGCCATGGTGTCTGTTAAAAAATGAACTTTAGGCAGTAACAACAATCAGAGCAACTTAAATGAAAGACTTTACTGTTAGAACAAGGAAAGAGCTATGTTGATGGGCTAAGTTCCAAGTGATGATCCAGTTGTAGATGAGAACAACAGAACACAAATCTCAGAACCAGGATGACTGACTGTCCTTTCCTCTTAGATCTCAGTCTGTATCTCTGCTCTACCCATGTAATACAGTATAAGAATGTAAAACCATGCCCTGGAATCTCTGTTCCCACACAAGGTCACTGCCAGGAGGTTACTGCCCAGTGAAAAAATTCAGTCAAGGTCCCAGGGCTTGGCCTTCTCTTCCCTAGAAGGATGTAGCCATTTGTAGCTCATCCTCGCCCTACTTCACCACTCTGGTCTTGTAAGACTAAGACCAGTGAGGTGGTCCTCATCAGCTTTTCATATATAAAAAATCTCCCTACATGGACACCCCAGAAAAGTCAAGTACAATCTTGATTACAGGGAGAAACCCTACTGCAGCACAAGAAATACTCCGTTGTAATTACTAGTCCTTCCATTGGGAGATGCATGTCCATTCCCTGCCTAGCTGCCCCAGGCTGCAGACAGAACAAGAAGGAAATGTAGTGGGAGCAGAACCTTGCGGATCTTTTTCTTTCTCTGAAACGTGGGTTGTAAAACATAATGGAGGTCTGCTGCTGTCTTCCTATAGCTCCTGGGATAGCTGGGCCTCTCACCCAGCTTGTTCTTTACTTCCCCAGGATAGACACTCTCCTGGAAGGAGAATGTTAGCAGGATAAAGCAACATGGTTTAAAAAAAGAGGGGGTTCCCAACCAAGGAGATTTACCACAATCTGAATCCTGCCACATGAAATAGCAGCCGAAGAGGTATTCTGAGCCTCTAGAAAGGATGTACATCTTGAAGATAACAGACCCAGGCATCTTGCCTGCTTGACTAGGGATTTTTCAGAAGGTGCCTCTGAAATTTGCATTCCAGCCCTGTGAGAAGATAACCCTTCAAGCAAGGAAGGTTGGTGGAAAATAGAAGAAGCCAAGGCCCAAAGCAGGGCTGTAAACATTGTGCTTTTCTAAGGCCAACCTGGTGCATGGTTTTGGCAACTATGGTTCTATCTCCAAAAAGTGGTAAAGAGTATGTTTCAGAGGAAGAGTCTTTTACATCCTAAAACAAAGCCTGGGGGAGAGGGAAAGAAGAGGCTCCTTCTTCAGCCAGGGGCTGTGAGTAGCTACTTGAACAAATCCCCCATTATGTTCTGTGTTCATATCTATATACTGAGAACAAGTAAAGAATACCTGAACAGGATTGAGGAAGTGATTATTCCTACATTAGTTTGCTAATGTGGCTCTAAAATGGGCAGACACTCTTGTAAGGTTGAGAAAAATGACGAAACTTCTCTGGACTTCCTGGTCAAGTCCTGGCAAGCCAGACCCCATCAGCCTCAGGCAAAGACTGCCATGTCTGGAGGAAAGGCCAGGTGAGTGCAGGCACCAAGTCCTGTGGGCCACAAGCCTTGAGCCTGACCCCAAGCTGCACCTGTGTGCTTGGAGCTGTGCCTCCAGACTCAGTCCTCACCTCAGCAGGTTCTGGGGAAGTCAGCAGCCCTTTCAGGGATCTTACTGCCAGAGCCACCAAGGGCAATGGATACCTTCCCCAAAGGGGTTTGGTTTCCTACCAGGACTACTCACCACCATGTGATCTTGAACTCATAGATGGGGCGCTTGCAGTAGTAGTGGTTGATGAGGTGCTTGTCACACACCCCGATGCACTGGTGGTCCACGATGAGGCCCTGGGCTGAGAGGTCCGTGACCAGGCAGTGCAGAAGGTCATAAACATCAGCCACAGCCTCCCAGGGCCCAAAAGATACATCCACTTCACAGTGGTGCTCAAACAGCTGCCCATCACTCTCGCTCCGCTCAAAGCGCAAAGAGTTGAGAAGTGGACACTCATAGGGGGTGATGGGCATTTCCTCCTTGAAGACACAGACCTTGAGCTTGGCAAAGCGGGCCTTCCGCTGTACTGCACGCAGCCGGGCAATCTCCACAATCCGCTCCAAATGGTCTATGGGAGTGAATATAGCAACCATCACTGAGGTGGGGGTTGGAAGGCGGGGAGTGAGGCAAGGCAGTGGGAGGGCACCAAGAGAGCTCCAACAATGGCAGGATCTAAGAGGAAAGGGACAGATTCTTGGGGAAAGGGACTCTGTGAGCCTATGCAGGACACAAACTTAAACAGGGATGTCCAGAGCAAAAGGAAACCAATGCAGTAGGATGAGGACTGTCCTTTTGAAACGTGATTTGATGACTGTCACATGTGAGGTAGACTCCCTTTGTGTCTTCCCAGTGACCAAGACGGGAGGGTAGGAAGGGGAGTAGGACTCTCTCCTATCCCGAGTAATACACCTGATCTGGTGGAGAGCTAAGCACTGACAGGTGCCTTGCAGCCTCCTTCCCCACACCCTGACTACCCTGGACAGCTGACCCCTCACCTTTGTAATAGGGCATGAGTCCCAGAAATGCTTGGCGTACTTTCTCCCCTTTCAGCGGCTGCATGTTCTCCAGCTGCTCCAGGAGGGGCCCAATGGCATAGTACTGGGCCTCCTTGTACACAGCCCGCACACGTTCCCGGGGTGGCAGGTCCCCAGATCGCAGGAAATTCAGCACATCTCTGAGCAGAAAGGAAAGAGGGTTGGTGAGGAGATAATCGACCTGGGCAGTGTCAAATAGTGAGTAGAGCACAGAATCTGGAACTGGACCAGCAGCTGTGTAATCTTGGGTAAGTGAACCTTTTGGCCTTGATTTTCTCATCTGTAAATGGGGAAAAATAAGAAAACTACTCCATAATGTCATGAGAGGTTTAAATGAGTTAGTATACAAAAAGTGCTTAGAAAATATCTGGTACGAAGTAAGCCCTCAAGAAATGTTAGCAGTTGTTATAACAGTATTATTATTATTATTACAATTATTATTAGATAGAATATTAGGTATTGTTATTATTAGGTATATATAGGAATAATGGAAAGATTACCAGCTCTTAATATATTTTTAAATTGAGATATAATTAATATTTAATAAATGTACAAATCTTACTTGTACTATTCAGTTACTTCTTAAGTATGAATATACTCATATAACCACCATGTAGCTCAAGGTATAGAACATTTCCATTCCCTTAAAGTTTCCTTGTGCCTCTTTCCAGTCAACCCTGCAGAGGCAACCACTCTATTTCTACCTCTATCAATAAAGATTCGTTTTGCCTCTTCTTGAAATTCATATAAGTAGAATCATACAATATATTTGCTTTTGTGTCTGGCTTCTTTCCCTCAACCTAATGTTTTGAGGATTTATGTTGTATGTAACAGTAGTTTGTTGCATTTTATTGCCATGTAGCATTTCACTGTATGAATATACATACTATAATTTATTTACCCATTCTCCTGTTGATGAACATCTGAAGTTTCCAGTTTGGGGCTCTTATGAGCAAAGCTCTGATAGACATTCCTATACAAGACTTTTTGTGGACATGTGTACCAATTTCTCTTGGTAAAAATTAGAAGTAGAGTTGTTCTATCATAGTGCATATTTGACAAAGTGGTTGTAGCAATTTACACTCCCACTAACAATGTAGAAGGCATCTTCTATATATCCTTGTCATTAGTATTATTCTGTAGCTATATGGAGATCAAATGGCTCATCCTAACACCTGAACAAATTGGTTCCAGGAGTGAATAAAATCACATATTGTATTTTCTTAAAATAAAAATTCAGTTCCTTGAATTCTTTTTAGATTCTTTAGTGCTAAGAGTAATCAGATCCATCACTGGTAGATACGGTAAGGGTTTTTCTGTAAGGATGTGTGAGTAAACCATAAGATCAAGCCATTACCTCCATAGTTAGTCTATGCTCATAATGCAACACCAGCTAGCCCTCACTATTAACTGTGTCAGCCACTATTTATGCGTTATCCCATTGAATCCTTTCAATTACATTATGGGATAAGTGTCCCATAATGTCCGTATGTCCATTTTATAAATAAAGAAAAACTGGGGCTCAAAGAGGTTAAGGAACACCCTTGTTCAAGGAACCACTGCCAGCCAGGGGCTCAGATATAGACATGGTAACTCCAACCTCACATCCACAGTGGTCCAGACTTTAGTCCAAAAGCACTCTGCATTGATCACAATGGGAAACCACCCCAAGTGGAGGCCCAGGCCTCCATGGTTGTGGGAGAATATGTGAGGCATACCAACAGAGAAATTTACCCCACCAAATGCCCTAAACGCCTATTTTACTTTATCTGAGTCTTTCAACAACTTCATTTGCTGCTAATGAATCACAGGCCACTGGAGCCTAGTAGTCTGAGGATAAATGTCACAGTATCTCGCTTTCTACCACATCCTTGACTGGCTCTACCACTTACCAGGTGTAACCACCTGGCTAAGAGTACATCAGCCCACAGCCAAACTATATTCTCCCTCCCACAACTCCTTCTAAAATTGGTCCTCTAGGATAGTAGTCCTGAACCTTTTTGGCACCAAGGACCGATGCTTCTATGATCTGAGGTGGAGCTGAGGTGGAGATGTTAGCACTGGGGAGTGGCTGCAAATATAGATGAAGCCTCTCTTGCTTGCCAGCCACTCACCTCCTACTGTGTGGCCCAGTTCCTAAGAGGCCACTGACCTGCCTGGGTTGGGGACCCCTGCTCTAGGATCTTAAGCAAACCTTGGTGAGCTCTAAACAACATACCCCCGAGGCAAGGCCTAGCTAAGAGTCCTGTGGGAGCTGCCAGCTGGAATCAGCACTTTTCTCCCCTAAACTGCCTGCAAACAAAAACCTTTTTATAGCTTTGCAGAGCGATGTGACACTTTGTTTTCTCATCATTGGAAAGAGCTGATAGCCCAGATGCTTCAAAGCAAATTATTTGACCTGAGGCTCCTCTCTGAGGATAAAATGACCCTTCTCCCAATGTGGAAAATCCTACATGGACGTTGTACAGCGATGTAGTGGTTAGAGCATTTCTGCCTCCTAGGTCATTTTGTTCAAGGTCAAGGACCATGTTAGTTCTTTAGTCATTTCCAAAGTTAGACTGAAGGGGAAAAGAGCTCAGCAATATACTCTGAAAAGACCAGGCCAGGGGTCATACCAAGGCTCTTGATTTAATCCACATGACAGACAGGCCTATGAGGTAGCTCTAATTATTTCTGATTTCACAAAGAAGCTGAAATCAAAAAGTCTTTAAATTCTGTATGTGTAAGGTTATCAGAAGTCCTTTCTTGGGAAGGGCTATTTTTGAAATTGTGTCTTTTCATGTTTCAGTGTTAAAATAACAGTAATAATTTAAGATTGTTTTGTTTTTTGAGACTTTTCTTGGCAAGGTTAAGGATGGCAATGCTATGCTAGCCCTTCCCTCACGTTGTTTTAAACCCCTGAAAAAAGTCTAGGAATCACTGCCACACACCACGATTTTTCTGTAAAGGCAACGCTGAATTCCAGAATCTGATCTGAGAGTATTCTCTGAGAACTTGTTTTGGAACTCTCCCACCTCTAGGTGGGATCACGCCCATTCCTCTACACATAGATGACAACTTCATGGTTAAACTGCATAGGATAGAAGCAGTTTCATCACATCCAGCCAGTGTGTGTTACATGGGATTTCTCCAGCTGTCCTTGTCTCCTCTGGGAAAGAAACTAAGAATTTTGATCCAATTCAATAAGAACATTTATTAGATTCTATCAGTACGTTATCTCTTCTAGATACTATGGAAGAGACTAAAGCCCCATAATCAAGCCCAGGCCACTCACTTGCTAGGACTTGTGCCTAGTTGATCATAGAAGGAGAAACATACCCAAAGTGTGTGCCATCCCGATCAATGAAGTACCGGCCCTCCGCGTCGGTAGGGATGTGATGACGCCCACTGAACATGGCTGCCAGCATGGTATCTTCGTAGCGCCGCAGAGTAGACAGTCGTGTGGTGAAGTGAGTCCCTCCAATGTTAAGAGGGACAACCTCAGGAAACTGGAAAGGAACAGCTGCATGTTCAGCCAGGCAAGGGGAATGAGAGCCAGGGCTGCTCCATTTGCAGTCTTCCTGGATCTGATTAATGGCTTCCCATTCACTAGGTCACCCAAAGCCAAAGCCAGGAGTCTTTACGAACACTCTTCTCTCTCGTTCTTTTCCCCACGCTCATCAGTTGTCAAGTTCTATCCACCCCCTACTCCATAGCTCCTCTCCTCAGGTCTCTCCACCCCAATCCTACTATCTCTGCTCTAGAGTTTGATGTCTTCACTGTCCTTCCACTTCTTGAACTTACCATTTGTATGCCCTTGCTCATGCTGTCGAGAATTCTCTGTCCAAATGCTCTTACCACTTTCCCTTTTTCCATCTAGCGAATACAAGTGCGCCATATGGTGGTATACATTGTTTCCTGCACAAGGGCACCTGGGTGAGAGTGATCTACTATCCCAGATGTCTGCTCTTTTTCTAATTCACATCAAGGCACCATATAGGTTAGCAGCATCCACTCATTCTAAGAGCTTCTAGTCAAGTTCCCCTACTCTGTGAGCATTTCTGCTGTATTGTCCCTTGCCAACCCCCAAGACAGAGTTAACTAAACACTTCCTCCAAAATTGTGCCTTCCTTGTATGCCGCACTCTCCTCTATCGTAGTACCTAGCACAATACATTGGCAATTATTTCTTCTGTCAGATCACCCTACTAGAATTTAAGCTTTCTGAGGGCAGAACATCTTGTTCACCAATCATGAGGCCACCCACAGAAGGGCTTGTGGATGTTTGTTGAACAGTTCCTTCTTAATCTGTAGAGTGAGCTTAGTCTCCAGTCCAGCTAAGGTTCTGGAAGCCAGGGTGGGTAAAGAATAGGGAATGATGTACTAAATTTGCTTTGAGAAGCTCTAGGTTCTTCCTAAAATGCTCAAGACTTTTCTTTCTTTTCCTTCCTTCCTTCCTTCCTTGCTTCCTTCCTTCCTTCCTTCCTTCCTTCCTTCCTTCCTTCCTTCATCTTTCATTTCATGTGATTTTGAAAGAAATGAGGCCAATTCTAATTTCTCACAATCCTCCTCCAGATTAACTAAAATTTTGTCCCAGTGCATACTTTTCAATATTACAACATCTCTCTGGCTCCAGTGAAAGTCTACGTATCTAGTCAGTGCTTTTTCTAAACTTTTGAATTATTTGTGAAATAAAGTAAGGTACAAATACATTAAATAAAAGTTATTCATGACCTTGAACAGTGCCTGACTCATAGTAAAGTCCTAAATATGCATTGAATGAATGAATGAAATAGATAAGTGTTTACAGTTCCGTGTATATATGTATTGTTATTCTTCTGCACCCAAAGGACAGGAAATGCCTTCTGCTTATTCTATAGCTCCTTTAAAACCACTTTATGTGCATAACGAGGACTCGAATATTATTTGAGGATAATAATACTTTACATTTCTGGAGTTCTTTAAACCTTTCTCAAGGATAGCATAGCAATTTAACTATTTGCTCCACATTAAAGGTGGAAGGACTGAGGCAGAGAGGAAAAAGCAATCAAAAACAGTTTTAGATCTCACATGGACAATGTAATCTGTGGGAGTGCTGGCACTGGAGTCCTGGCCTGTAGTCTCTGGGTCCTGTGCTTTTTACCTCAAACCACATCATTTCCCCAATGACAGTGCACACAAAAAAACCAAAAAACAAAAAACAAAAAAACAAAAAAAAAAAACAAAAAAAAACCCCCAAAAACAAAAAACAGTGTGTCTCTTAATGCCCCCCCCCCCCAATTGCAAAGAGTAGTTCCCGAGTTGTGCTCATTTTCACAAGTGTCCCATGATGTTAGTGGTATGGGCTCCAACCTCCAGATGACACCATCTGCTTCCCAAAACCCTCATCCAGTCCCTTTCCACCCCTCTGGGGCTCTGCCCATTCTCCTAGGTGTCCAAAGGTCACATGCTCCCATATTAGCTCCTCCTTTCTAGTCTCTGTCTTCAGTGCCCAGTAGTGCCCTCCTCTTTTCTCTTCTCTTGCAGGGCATTTCAGGTGTTAATATGATGCTGTCATACATAGTAAGAGCAGTGGAAGCCACCATGCACCACAGTACAGCAGCTAGTGAGGAAAAGGGAGTTGTCAGGTGAGTGTGGACACATCTACCAGCTGTCCTGCTTCTTATCTGCACACAGTCCCTTACCCCATTCTCTGAGAAGCTGGAGATTAGGTTTGGGCAACCACCAAGTCCTCTTTTGGATTTTCTAGAAGACACATCATCTCTTGGGGCTCCTAGTTCCCCTAGCCACGGCCTACCTTTCCTTCTGTAGTTGGTAAGGGTGGGACAGAGGGGTGAGAGTAAAGCAACCGTGCAGGCAGTAAGTGCTGGAACGAGGGCGCTGGGGAGCCAGGTGACCTCTGGGGCAGGGAAGAGACACCTGGTACATTATACGGGGGCGGAGGCGGGCAGGAGGGCCGGGGAGCACAGCCCCTCTGGCGCCACCTCAGCCCGACCTCTGACCCTCAAACCCAGTGGGGCTTACATCCCAAGGTTAGCTCCGCCCAGCACCTGCTTCTCCTCCTGCTCCCTTCCCGCGCCCTCCCAGTCCAGGTACCTCCTGGGTCAGCAGGGGCAGCGCGTGCACCGCCTGCGTGGCTGTCGGGGTGGCCGGATCCAGAAAATCGTCTTCGGCGTCGGAGCTGGACATGGCACCGTCCGGGCGACGGCTGTCTGGCTCCCGACCCGTGACTACCACCATCCCTCTGGCTCTGGGCAGTGGGTGCGGCTTTGGGCAGGCGGGCAGCGTACCCGGCGCTAGTACGGAGCAGCACCTGGCATGACAGTGACGAGGCAGAGCTGCTGGGCAGAGGGGCGAAGAGCGCAACGCGCGCGTGCCGGGGGGCGACCGCTCCCTCCGCCGACCGACTGGCCAGCCACCCACCGCTCAGACCTCCGGGCCGCGGGCTTGACGTGGTCGCCTCCTGCTACTTGCCGAGCCCCCGCTTGTTCCGCCCCTGATTGGCAGGAAGTGCGCCCAATCCTGGAGCAGGCAGTGCGGTCAGCCTGCGCCTGAGTGGCCGCTGGGGCCGGCCGCTTGCCTGCCCTGCTCTGATTGGCCTTCTGGCCAGCGGGTGCGCCTCTCCTCCTGCTAACACTGGACCGGCGCGCGCGCACTCGCGTGGCCACCACCTCTGAGGTTGGCTCAGGCATCGGGGGCGACACCTAGTAACTTGAGAGGCGAGAGAGCTCTTGAACTAGTCGTTCGCTGGCTCCAAGCCAGCGAGTCCTGTTCCTCCTCGGCTGTCGAAGGCCAGGGAAATCCCGGGCAGGGGTTGGTAGCTCACTTAAATGCGGACAGTCGGGGAGGAGGCGCTGAGGTCACTGATTGGCGGCCCCTCCTTAAACTACAAGGGTAAAACCCGGATTTCCAGGCCTTCGCAATCATAGGAGTCCGAAAAAGAAAACTCAAAATAGGGGCAACTGAGTCAATTAAGAATAACAGTCATTTTCCATCCTTTTCATACCAGTTCCTCCGCTGGGCACCTAGACACACAGATGGAGACAGGCCCTGCCCAAAGAATCTCAGGCTTGATTCCACGCATTTGTCTGCAGCCCAGGATGCTGTGTCCACTGGTATAGCTGGATCAACTCAGGGACTCTCCTAGGAATCAAGATTTTAACTCTCTCAAACCATTTTTACACCTATTTCCTCACCTGATTCTCACGTTGTTGTGACAGAAAAGGAAAACGAGGCTAAGAGGATTAGAACAACTTCCAGAAGGTTAGCAAAGAGCTAGAGGCACAGCACTTCCCTTCTTGGACCAATCACACTCCTAACTGCAGGAGTTAGTTTTTCTTCAACTTTAGTTGCATCAAATTCACTGGAAGGAGATCTTGCTAAAATACAGATTCCCACCCCACCCCAGAGAATCTGATTTGATAGGTAAGGTAAATTGCATTCCTAACAAACTCCTAGGTAACACTGATGTTGCAGTTCCTTAAACCACACTTTGAGTAGCACTGCCCTAAAGAGGGCTCCAGAGGCCTTCTATCAATAACTACCTGCTCCAGCCTTTCTCAAAAATATAACGAAGTTTCCTTTCTATCCAATGACAATCAGGATGCTTCATCTGTTACAGACAACTGAACCAAAAGTGGCTTAAATAATAAAGGAATTTTATTATCTTACATAACAAGACATCCGAGTGCCAGGGACATATGGGGAGAAACTAAATTGTCTAGCTACAGGGTTAGGGCTGGAGGGGCAACTTTCTCCTGAATAGAAGTGTTGGCAGACACCATTGTTCCTTTGTTGAGCCTTTCCCATGTGCAGCCTGCAGGTGTATGCAAGCACCAAGTCTGAGTTTCCATCAACCTGGCTAGCACCATTTGCCCTGCCCTGGTGATTTTTTGAGACCCCGTTCCTCCCAACTTGTGGGCTCACTGAAGAACTTCCAGCAGTTTTTCCATACAAATGGCCTGTCTCAGCTCAGGCTTCAAACTTTCCTAAAATCTCTCAAAGGTTCACCAACCCAAGACAAGTAACATCTGGTATTGCTGTGCTCTGTACCTCTTGCTAAGTAGCACCCAAGCCTGGTACTAGTGGCAGGGGGACTTGGTTTGCAGCTTAGACTCTCCCAGGTAGGTGCCTCTAACCCCGGTACAAATGACAACCATCTGCAGATCAGTTTGTAGCTTATACCACATGGCCCTGGGCTGACCTGGGCACAGGTAGCATCCAACCTTGGCCTGCACTAGAGACCCTCCCAAAAGGCTCCAGAACCAACATATCCAGTGGCCAGCTTCAGACCACACCAGAGCACCACCCAACCACCTCCGCAAACTATACACCCAAAAGGTAGACCCAGCAGACATCAGAGCCCCGCCAAAGTGAATCCTGCTCTGTGGGGTCAGCCCTGGCCCAACAGCTCTTTCACTGTGCTCGTAGTCATTTCTCATAGCCAATCAGCCTGAGGTTCAATACCTTCCACATGCAAACAGCAACCAAGGCTCAACTACAACAGGAGGGCACACATAACCCTCACAAGGGACACACCTGGAGCAGCTGGTGCAGATGACAAGGGAGACTGCGTTACTGGGCTCCACAGGATACCTACTACATAAGGACACTCTACCAAGACTGGGAGATGTAGCAGCTCTAACTATTATATAGAAATAAACACAGAGAGGCAGCCAAAATGAAGAGACAAAGAAACATGTACCAAATGAAAGACCAGAACCAAACTCCAGAAAGAGAACTAAACAAAATGGAGGCCAGCAATCTACCAGATGCAGAGTTCAAAACACTGGTTATAAGGATGTTCAATGAACTTAGGGGCAGAGTAGATGAACTCATGAAAACTTTTAAAAGGAGATAGAAAACATAAAAAGAACCAGTCAGAAATGAGGAATACAATAACTGAAATAAGTATATTAGAAGGAATCGACAGTAGATTAGATGAAACAGAGGACTGAATCAGTGATTTGTGATACAAAGTAGCAGAAAACACCCAATCAGAACAGAAAAAAAAAAAAAGAATTATAAAAAATGTTGATAGTAAGGGGCCTCTGGGACAACATCAAACATACCAACATTTGCATTATAGGAATACCAGAAGAGAGAGAGCAAGGGATTAAAAATCTATTTGATGAAGAAATAATGACAGAAAACTTCCTTAATCTGATGAAGGAAATAGGCATACAAGCCCAGGAGGCATGGAAAGTCCCAAATAAAATGAACCCAAAGAGGTCCACACCAAGACATATTGTAACTAAAATGCCAAACTTTGAAGGCAAAGAGAGAATCTTAAAAGCAGCAAGAGAAAACCAGTTAGTTACCTACAAGGGAGCTCCCATAAGACTGTCAGCTTATTTCTCAACAGACACTTTACAGGCCAGAAGAGATTGGCATGAAATATTCAAAGTGATAAAAAACAAGATTACTATATCCAGCAAGGCTATCATTTAGTACAGGACAGATAAAGGACTTCCCAGACAAGAAAATGCTAACATTCATCACCACCAAACCAGTGTTACAAGAAATGTTAGAGACTTCTTTAAGAAGGGAGTGGAAAAAGACCAAAAATATGAATAATAAAATGGCAATAACCTATCAATAATTACTTCAGATGTAAATGAATTAAATGCTCCAATCAAAAGACATAAGGTGCTGAATGGATAATAAAACAGGACCCATACATATGCTTCCTATAAGAGACCCATTTTAGGTCAAAAGATACACACAGACTGAAAGTAAAGGAATGGAAAAAGATTTCATGCAAATTGAAAAAAAATAAAGCTGGGTGGGGTAGCAATATTTATATCAGACAAAATAGACTTTAAAACAAAGGCCATAACAAGAGACAAGAAAGACCTAGCAAAGCTTTGGATATTTACCCAAAGAAACCCAAAACACTTAATTTGTAAAGCCATATGCACCGCATATGTTCATTGAAGCATTATTTACAGTAGCCAAGATATGGAAGCAACTTAAGTGTCTATCCATTGGTACACAAATAGATAAAAAAAAGATGTGGTACATATATCCAATGGAATATCACTCAGCCATAAGAAAAGTTAAATCTTACCATTTGTGATATTATAAATCAACCTAGAGGGTATTTGCTAAGTGAAATAAGCCAGAGAAAGAAAAATATGTTTGATTTCACTTAAACGTAGAAACAAAAAATAAATAGACAGATAGATAGATAGATAGATAAACAAACAACAACAAGAATAAAACAAATAAGCTCATGAATAGAGAACATTTTGATGATTGCCATATGGGAGGAGGGCAAAATAGGGAAGGGATTAAGATGTGAAAATTTCCAGTATAGAAACAGTCATGGCGATATAAAGTACAGCGTAGAGAATACAGTCAGTAATATTGTAATAAGTACATAAGGTATCAAATGGGTACTAGACTTAACGAAGTGATCACTATGTAATCACTATGTCGCACACCTGAAACTAATATAATATTGTATGTCAACAGTAATTGAAAGATAAAATAACTTTTTAGAAACCCATGTATTTACCTCCCAGTTCCTGAAACACAAAATTACAAACAATTGTATCTACACATATCTTTCTAATCTCTGTTCCTTCCTAAATATGGTATTTATCATATTTATGCATGTTTCCTTTGGAGTTGAGATAACACAGAAAATTGCAAAAGCATACATGTACAGTTTGAAGAATAATCATAAAGGAGATACCCTCATAACCACCACTCAAAAAACAGAACATTGCCAACTCCCATGCTCTCCAAGGGCTCCTCCCTGATGAAAGTACTTCCATTCTCCCAGAGGTCACCACTGTCCAAATTTTTCTAACAATCATTTCCTGGTTTTGAAAGTTTAACTACATGTAAACATACACATCTAAACAATGCAGTTTTATTTTAGCTGTTTTTGGACTTCAGATGAATGTAATATTATCTATGTCACTGTTGACTATTTAATTATTTCCCAGGTTGTTCAATGACAAACAGTGCTGCTATGACCTTTATTTTTGTGTTTCATGCTGTTCTAAATATTTTCTATCAGATCATGTCACTACCCCATCTAAGACTCATCAAGGGTATCCTTGTTTCAGAAAGGGGTGAGGAAAAAATCTTGGTTCTGAGTGAGGTGAGGGTAGAATGTTCGGCAAGAAAGAGAAAACAGCCAAGTGCAAATACTCTCTGCAGGAGTTTTGCTAGTACCCAGAAATCGTCCCTTTCAAGTTTTAGTTCCAATATATCACTCTTTGGTTATTAGGCTACATCCTTCCCTCTCTTTCCCGAAACCTGGTTTACTTGATTTTCTACTTCCTTAAGACATCTGATAGTCCCTTGCCCATGCCCCCTTTCTCTTAGGTATCCAATCACTAGGTTATAGTTTCTGCCCCGTCCTACCAAGACTCTATGTTTCCATTTAAACATCTCTCTAGAAAAGATCTACCTGACCACCCTACAAAACCAAGAACCTTAGACTAACACATTAGCCTTCTGTGTTCTACCTCTGGATGAGTGCCACCACTGCGTGAAATGATGCTACTATAAATGCATGATTAACTTACAGTGCCATCAAGTCATCCATCCATGTGTTTCTTTTAGTCAGATTTCCTTTCTTTTTTAATTTGAGATACAATCAACATATAATATAGTACATTAGTTTTAGGTGTACAACATAATGATTTGATATATGTCTATATTCCAAAAAGATTGCAATAAATCTAGTGAACACCCGAGTCAGCTCTCTTTTTTATTTCCAGTCTTACCATTCTTTTTAAGACATCCCACACACACACTTCAGGAAATTCTCCCTCCTGAAAAATGGCAATTTGGCTTTTATTGCATAAAGGGAGGGTATAAGGCATGAAGAACTTCCTTAACTTCCTACCATCTCATTTACAAGTTAAGTGTATCTGCCAAATCTCTCTTTACCTCCAGCTTCATAGGAAGAAATTCTTCTTCTCTGGGTTTGAGGCTAGTGCTTCTAATAGGCTCTTGCTTTTCCAAGTTTGTACTCACTTCTTCAGTTAACCTTTCCCTGAATTTTCAGTCTCTCCCTTTATATTGTTTTCTTTGCTGCAGCCTATTTGATGTGACAGTTTCTCCCACCAGAACAAACACAAATTCTTCCTCAATCCTGTATTCTTCTCAGATACCATGCCTTTCTCTGTCCCTTTGTAGTCAATATCCTCACAAGAATAGTCCACACTTGCTTCCTCTACTTCCTTATCCCCAATGCAAGATAGACTCCTGACTCATCACTTCACTGAAACTGCTTGCTTTCCCTAAAATCAGAGTGGCCTCTAGTTGCCAGACCAATTTTTTGTCCTTTCTGAACTCTCTGAAGCATGTCACTGTTGACCAGCTTCTCTCTCTTAAAACCAATTCCTTCTGTGAATTCCATGATCCTCTTCTCCCCATCTCTTCTCCATCTCCTTTGCAGGCCCCATTCATCCTCTCATTTCTTCTGTAGTGTTGGGTCCTGGAATTCATCTTTGGCCTGCTTCTTTCCTATTCTACATATGCTCTCAAGGCGAGTCTGTCTACTCTCATGGTTTCATCCACATTAAAGATTCCTAAATTATATAGGTAGGGAATTTATATAGGTTGAGAATTTGTGCCTCTGTATACTAATACTACCAATAAAATACATGAGGAAAAATCTATCGAGACATAATTATTTGAATGTGATCATAGCACAAATTTCTTTCATATATTCATCTATTGAGTTCCTATTATGTGCCAGGCATTGTACTGGACCTCAGAGATATAGAGATTCATAAAACAGCAAAATGAATGCCCCTTCCTTGCTTTCTGACATCCAGAAAGGCAGAGACCACCACTGGGACCTCTGCTACAGTCACAGCAAAAAGGAAAAATTTTAACACTCCCACATCCAAGTTTGCCCACCAAAAAAGAATCATAGCCTCTAATTCGGTGTGCACTTTTCCTCTTCAAATTTCAAGTGTATTGATCTGCTTAGAGAAATTTAGGTCACCTGTGGAACCCAGGATAACGAATACTCTGGGAAAAGTAGCTTTTAGATTACAAGCTTCTAATATTCACCAAAGCACACTTAAGGGGGGGGTCAGAGATAGGTGAGAGAGCCAATCTGAACATAAGCCCCATTTACTACACAGACAAGGGGGAGAGAATTCCAGACTAAGGAATAGCAGTGATTAATTAATGGGATGCATCAGAGGCTGGGGAGAGCTGAGCTGGGTTGAGAGCAAGTAGACCTTTAGCCAAACTTTTGTGCCTTAGAAAGATACTGATAAACAACTTCTTCCTCAAGGCTTCAAAAACAAGGAAAGGTTAACCCTCCAACTCCACCCTGATATTTCTCCCTTTGTATCTTACAGATGAGGAAAAAGAAATTGAGAGAATTTGGAGAAATAAAGGAGGATGAACTCATTTGGTGGAAAAATGTTGAGTTAGGTTTTGGACATGCTAAGTTTAAAGTGCCCTTGAGGACATCCAGTTAGAGATGTCAGGTTGTCAGTTTTATGTAAGATAAGGATCTCAAGTTCAGGAGAAACAGCTAAGTTGGAAATTATATAGGTAGAGTTTATATAGGTGGGAAAATTCATGCCCTTGGATACCAATACTATCAATATATTATGCCCTTATGCTTGGGCTGATGGGAAAGGGGCTCCCCTCAAGTTATGAGAGGTTCTAGGGGTCTTATTCAGAACAGAACATTAATGGAAGGCTCTTTGGTTTTGGGTGCACACTGGTAATCATGGATATCTTTACTATGACATGGGCCTTGGAGTGTTCTCATCCCAAGTTCTTTACATGTAGGCTTTGATGAATGTTGTTTTATATTTTCATTTCTTGTTTGATTATAATAAAAATAATATAAAATATAAATGCAAAAATAACTCACACCCAGAATTCCATAAAATAATGTTTTATGAATTTGAAGGTCCATAGTTGTCTTACTTATTGCATATTATTTTCTCATCCTTTATGTCTCCAGGTGAGCTCTTGTTGCAGTTACTTCTGGAAACATTATGGTCAAATCCCCCTGGTGGATGGGTGTGTAAACTGAAGCCACATCCCCTCTTCTGCCTCATACTTCATGCCCACTTTGTGTGGCATTTCCACTGGTCTATCAGTTCAGGGTTAAGCACTTCACAATGTAAATATCTAATACTTTAATATGATTCCATCAAGTGGGAAAAGAAGTTAGCTAGAAATATAATTCCTTGCACCCTGTCTCTTAATGCCCTCATCTCTGGGAGCCTCTTCACCATTCCACAGCCTGTCTCCCCCTAGGTACTCCCACCACTAAGAAACTGTCTTGATTTTTGAGCCTGGGAGGGGCCTGCTTCTCTGAGGCAGTAAAAGCGTTATCAAGAAAAAACAGCTTATTTTTGGTGGGCTTCCTGGCTCTGACATTTGTTTAGAATTGCCGGCTGAGAGTCCTTTTGGTTGGCTAGAAACATTTAGGTATACCAAAACATTTAAAGATCCTGAGGCTGTATAAGATTAATATAATCTATAAGAGCAGAGTCTGCAAACTTGTTCTGTAAAGGGCTAGATAGTAAATATTTTCAGCTTCGCAGGCCATACTGTTGTCCCTAGTCAACTCTACTGCTGTGGAGGGAAAGTAGCCATAGGCAAGACATGAATGATAGGTGTGGCCAGATCTGGCTCACTGGGTGTAGTTTGCCAAACCCTGTATAAAAGAAATAAATCAATCCTACCTTCATTGTGATCTTTTTAAGTGTGTTCCATCTAAATAGCTGATATCTTGCTTCATATTTGATTCAAATCTCAGATATTCACTTGTGAAGAACCATCAATAGCCAAGTCTTTGGATTACTAATATTGCAAATTTTCATTGAAAGAATTGGCTAAAATAATGAAATTTATCAGAAAATAAATGAACTGAATGTCAAGTCCAACTAGATGTATAGCCTTGGGTAAGTCACAGCACTATTCTTGACCACAGTTTGTTTGTTTTTTTATCTGTAAGATTAGGAGTTTCAATCTCTTCATTCCTTTCTTTAAAATAACTCTCTTGTATAGCAAAGGAAACCATCAACAAAACAAAAAGACAACTGACTGAATAAGATACATCTGATAAGAGGTTAATATCCAAAATATATAAAGAACTCATACTACTTAATGACAAAAAAATCCAATTAAAAAATAGGCAGAAGACTTAAACAGATATTTCTCAAAAGAGGCAATATAGATGGCCAATAGACATATAAGATGCCCAAGGTCACTAATCATTAGAGAAATACAAATTAAAACCACCTGACACCTGTCAGAATGGCTTTCATTAATAAATCAAAGAATGACAAGTGTTGGTGAGGATGTGGAGAAAAGAGAACTCTCATACACTGTTGGTGGAATTGGAAATTGACACAGCCACTATGGAAAATAGTCCAGAGGTTTCTCAAAAAATTAAAAATAGATATACCTTTTGACCCAGCAATTGCACTTCTGGGTATTTACCCAAAAACAAAAAACAAAAACAAACAACCAAACAAACAAAAACAATAAGCCTTAAAGATTTATGTTCATGGCAGCAAAATTTACAATAGCCAAGATATGGAAGAAACCTAAACGCCTATCAATAGACGATTGGATAAAGAAGTTATGGTTCATATATACAATAGAATATTACTCAGCTATTAAAAAAAATGAAGTCCTACCATTTGCAATGACACAGATGGACCTAGGTTATTATGCTGAGTGACATAAGTCAGAGAAAGATAAATATCATATGATTTCATATATAAGGAACCTAAGGAACAAAAAGAACAAACTAATCAAAAACAGACTCACAAATATAAAGGACAACCTTTTTTAAAAAAATTTTTAATTAAATTTATTGGGGTAACATTGGCTAATACAATTATGTAATTTTCAGGTGTACATTACCATTTGACATCTGTATATTCTATTGTGTTTACCACCCAAAGTCCAGTTTCCTTGAGTTACCGTTTATTTGATCCCATTTACCCACTTCACCCCCACCTTAAACCCTATATTTGACCCCCTTTACACCGTCTACCTCCCCCCTCCTCCACCACCCCATTAGTAACCACTAGTCTCTGTTGTCCTGCTCATTTGTTGCTTTTAGGTTTATATCCCACATATAAGTGATATCATGTGGTTTTCAACTTTTTCTGTCTGGCGTATTTCACTTAGCATGATTATCTCGAGGTCCATCCAGGTTGTTGCAAATGGCAGTATTTCATCTCTTCTTATAGCTGAGTAATATTCCATTGGTTATATGTACCACAGCTTCTTTATCCAATCATCTATCGTGGGACACTTCAGTTGCCTTCATGTCCTGGCCACCATGAATAATTCTGTTATGAACATCAGTTTGCAAATATCTTTATGGATATGAGTTTTCAAGTCTTTGGGGTTTATACCCAATGGAGGGATTGTGGATCGTATGGGTAGGTCAATTGTTAGTTTTTTGAGGAACCTCCACACTGTTTAGAGGCTGTACCAATTTGCAGTCCCACCAGCAGTGTCTGAGGGTCCCTTTTTCTTCACATCCTCTCCATCATTTGTTATTACTTGTCCTGTTGAGAATGGCTATTCTAACAGGTGTGAGATGGTATCTCATTGTGGTTTTGATCTGTGTTTCCCTAACAGCTAGCGATGTAGAGCATCTTTTCAAATATTTGTTGGCCATTTGTATGTCCTCTAGGGAGAAGTGCCTGTTCGGGTCCCCTGCCCATTTTTTGATTGGGTCATTTGTTTTTTTGTTGTTATTGAGTTGTATGAGTTCTCTGTATACTTTAGATATTAGGCCCTTATTGGAGGTGCTGATTGCAAATATATTTTCCTATTTGGATGATTGTCTTTTTACCTTGTTGATGGTTTCTTTTGCTGAGCAGAAGCCTTTTAGTTTGATGTAGCCTTTTAGTTTGATGTAGTCCCACTTATATATTTTTGCTTTTAATTTCCTTGTCTTTAAGGTCGAATTCATAAAAACTCTTTAAGTCCAAGTTCCTTGAGTTTAGTTTCTATGTTTTCTTCTATGCATTTTATTGTTTCACATCTTATATTTAGGTCCTTCATCCATTTTGAGTTAATTTTGGTGTGTGGTGATAGATAACAGTCTAATTTCATTCTTTTGCAGGTGACTTTCCAGTTTTCCCAGTACCATTTATTGAAGAGGCTTTCGTTTCTCCACTGTATGTTTTTGGCTTCTTTGTTGAAAATTATTTGTCCATATAAATATGGGTTTACTTCTGGACTCTCGATTCTGTTCCACTGGTTTGTGTCTGTTTTGCTGCCAATACCATGTCGTTTTGATTACTATTGCTTTGTAGTATAATTTGAAGTTAGGCAGAAAGATGCCTCCAGCCTTGTTCTTTTTTCTCATAATGGCTTTGGCAATTTGGGGGTCTTTTGTGCTTCCATATGAATATGATGAATTTTTGTTCTATTTCTTTAAAAAAATGCCTACGAGATTTTGATGGGGTTTGCACTAAATCTGTATTATGCTTTAGGTAATATGGTCATTTTAACAATGTTGGTTCTTCCAATAGAGGACAATCATGTGATGGCCAGAGGGGAGGCAGTTGGGAGACTGGGAGAAAGTGGTAAAGGGTTAAAGAAGTACAAATTAGTAGTTGATAGAAGTTCACTCGATGGGGAGCACAGCATAGGGAATGCAATTTGCATTAATATATTGGCTAGGTGGAGAGCCAGAAGAGAGAAAGAGCAATTAGGGAGATGGTTTTATAAACTATATAAATGTCTAACCAATGTACTGTATACTTGAAACTAATAAAATAAAATTTTAAAAAATTTTCATTGTTTTTTACTTTTTTACAGAAGTAATTCATGTTGATTGTAGCTCATCTAGAAAACAGAGTTAAGCAGAAAGTAGAAAACAAGGATCCCCATAACACCACCATGGACAGATAACACTGTTAATTAACACTTTGACAGATGTCCTTTCAGTTGCCTATCAATTTAACCATTCTATTTACTCTTCAATCCTTTAAATAATAAAAACTGAATCATAAAAAACAGCTTTGTGAGCTCCGATTTTTCATTTACTATAACATAAATATTTTTGTTATTAAGTATTTTTTCAATAATATTTATTAGCTGAATAGTATTCTATTAAGTGGATGTACCATAATTCATTTAATCAATTCCCCCTTTTGTTGGTTGTTTCTAATCTTTCATTTTGATTAACTACATTTCAACAGACATCTCTGTGAGAAAGCTTTGCACATATTTGTGATATACTTTCTTACTGCTTTCAACTTTAAACTTTTTCATACAGTCAATGGTCATTCCATGTTTGGCCAATGGAGGGCATGTTAGGCTTTCCTTCTCAGGGCAAGGCCTTGAAGCCATTTCTACAAAACAAAGCCATGAAACCCTTTCTATAAAAACAAAAATAGTGGTTTTATTGAAAAAATAATTCAATTTTTGGGTTTCAGTAATAATAAACCCCAAAATGAGACTCAGTCACTTATTTTTATATCTAACAAGACTAAATTAGACTGTTGTCTGTCACCATACACAATACTCAAAACACTCAAAATACTTAAATAAAGAACTGCTTTGTTTTATGCAAAATGCATAAAACTTATCTCTTTTGCCCAATTCAGAGTAACTAAGGGAGTACTCTGCTTTATGCAAAGACCTAAAGTCCCTGCAGAAGACTGTGTCGGATAGTGACAGATAAGCAGGAAAGGGTATTCAAGGCTGAAAACACAGACCTTGCCAGGGAAAAGCCCAGAATCTAAAGCTCCTTAAAAACACAGATTTAAGGGCAACATTAAATGGAGTCTTGCCTAGACCGTTACTTATCTATCGCCTACCAGCCAGATACTTAAACAGTTGTCACTCGATGCCAATGCCAAGTTTCTATTCTAGTATAAATATAGATAATTATTAAGTAGAGTAGTGGTTAAGGGTATATGTAGCCTCTGGAACCAGGTCGTTTATATTTGTATCCTGATTCTGTCACTTACTAACTGTACTAGGTGCTTTACTTCCCCTGAGCCAATATTTGTAAAATGTAGGTAGTAAAAGCACCTACCTCATTCAGATGGTAAGTATGAGAATTAAATGAATTTAAACATGTAAGGAAGTTATCACAGGGCCTGGACCATGAAAAGATCTTGATAAATATCACCAGAATGATTACTTGACTAAGTGATTACTAAGATTTTTTTCCCGTCATTTCAAAATTCTATGATTCTTCCAGGCTGCTGGTCTCTCCAAGCTCCTCCGGTAGCCACTGAGGATACCAACTTCTCCTTGGCTTCATAGGTTCACCTCCTGGCTGTGGCCATAGTTATGCTTACTCCAGGAAGTTCTCTGATAGTCATAGGCTACATGTCTACCCTGGTCCCTTACCCAGTTACCTCTTTTTAAATTTTACTCCAGCTATTTTTTATTTGTTCAACAGGAGTTCAATTTGATTTCATCAAATCACATTTCACAAATAAAGCCGTCTTCAGAAAGGTGGGCTAAGATGTCACATGGAACAGAAATGCTTTCCTTCACAGGGCTCACAAGAAATGTTTTCAGAGCAAAAGAAACAAGGCTTTGTGAAAGAAAGAACATCAATCAAGATGGAGATACCATAGCATCTGCTTCTTCAGGCTAGTTGTGCAGTGGTTTCCTCTTTCACGAGTCAATCAATTTGTGCAGTGGTCCTTTGTCCTTTTCCTGTTCCCATATACTCCCACCCATTAATAGTGGATTCGACAGAAGTGGACAGGTATGGGCAATAAAAATCATATGTTCCCTTATGGGCAAGTATTGGAGTAAGGCTAGGTTGTAGTTTTAAAAGGTCCTTCCCTCCCATTTTGATAGAGGGGTATGGGACCTCCTCTCTACGTATTGGTGACATAAGACTAACACAGGAAATAAGCAAAAGAAAGTTAAGCCAAAGCTGATTTTATTGTTATTTGGAGGTTGCAACAGTTGAGTAACAAGAAATGGGACTTAAGACAGCTGAGCCCTTAATGGGCCTGGGATTTCCCAAGTAGAGGGGAGAGGGATGGGGTGCATAAGCATCTGGAAGAAGCAGGAAATAAGGGAGTGTGAGGAGACAAGGAGGAAGTATACTATACACAGGGAGTAGTGAGGGTATATTGTGGAGGCAGAATAGTTTAGATGTAATGTGTTGGCACTAGAGAATCAAAGAAGGCTTTGAGCAAAGGAGTGACTTAAGACATAGTGCCAAACAAAAAAATTGATCTGCAGCAGTATTCATTTTAAACTGAAGGGGACAGGGCTAAGAGAGTGGAGTGGGAAGAATGGTATTTGAGTTAGGCTTGGACCTGGATACCAGGCCACCACTGAGGTACTTGCTGAGGGGCCTTGGGTAAGTGACACAACATGGTTGAGCCTCTGTTTCCTCATCTGTAAAATGATGCCAGAGGTGTTAGGGAGGATTACCATTCACCAAATATTTTACTGTATTCCTAGAATGTGTCAGACAATTCACTGGATGTCAGGGACACAAAAATGGACAAAAAAGACATAGCCTCTGTCTTCCAAGAACTTACCATCTAGTACAGCAGACAATAAAAAAAGTCGACAAAGAGATTAAAAACTGCAGAGTGTAGCAAGCCAAGATGACTGCCCCCATGGTGAAAGCTGTGCGACGGTGGCCAGGCCTAGCACTGGGCCTGCAGAATGCTGTCCTGCGGCTTCCAGGGTTATCCCAGGTGAGGTGGGTTAACCTATAACAGCCCCTATGGTCCTGAATACCAGATCCCCAGATTGGCAAGGAATTTTACCGCAAGTCCTTGGCCAAGCTGACTGAGGAGAAGTTTGATCGGGAGCTCAGGAAGACTCGGCTTATTAAAGCTGCCCTGGCAATGAAAACAAATTCTATGTTTGAAGGCCCATTGATCAGTAAATTCACCAACATGATGATGAAAGGAGGAAACAAAGTACTGGCCAGATCCCTCAGGACACAGACTTTAGAAGCTGTGAAAAGGAAGCAGTTTGAGAAGTACCATGCTGCTTCTGCAGAGAAATGTAACCTCTACACCATCTCTCACCAAGCATTGAAATACTGTGAGCCTGTGATTGGGCTGGTACCCATCCCCAAGGAGGGCCATTTCTACCGGGTCCCTGTGCCGCTAGCTGACCGCCATCACCACTTCCTAGACTTGAAGTAGATGATCATGGGGTGCAGGGAGAAGCAGCACCAACAGACGCTGATGCTAGAGAAGCTGTTGCATGAGCTGCTGCAAGCTTTTTACAACCAAGGCCCTGTGATCAAGAAGAAGCACGACATGCACAAGACGGCTGAGGCTAACCGTGCCCTGGCCCATTACCACTGGTGGTAGATGGAGGGTAGAGGCTCCAGGAGGAGCCCAGGACTCTCTGCTGTAGAAAACAATGTGAGCCACTGCTGCATTGAAAAATATCAGTGGGTTGAGGATGTAGTTCCTTTTTAAGGGCAGGTAGGTCTCACGGGGAGGATGGAGCACTATGTTTATTGCTTGTTTGTCCATTCTTTCTGGGCTAGAATTCGCTCTCCATGCCCCATCTCCTTGCAAAGAGGGAACACATCAACTTGGATTTCCCCCACGAAACTTAGGGTCCATCTAGTCTTCTCCTCCCTCCACTTGGGATGGATGTTTTGGTGATAAAAAGGAAGCAGTTTTAGTACCAGAAAGGTTTATTAGAAAACTCTCACTCTGAACTGATGTAACCTGTGATGTGGTACTGCAATTTGTTTAAACCAACTGGAAAAAAACCCCAAAACTGCAGAGTGTGATAAGGTGATACTACGAAGAAAGTAGGCAGAATGGGCATCTAGTTTTTAGTTCAAGGGATCAGGGAAGTCTCTTTGACAAAGTGGAATTAGAAGGATGCTATCAGACAAAGGGCAAATGGAAGAACATTCCAGGGAGAGGAATAATGTATGCAGAGGCATGAAAAGCTTGGTGTGTTCCAGGAAAAGCAAAGAACCCTAGAGTACAAGGGGTAGGGGGAGGAGAATGGCCTGCAGTCAGATGGAGAAGAGGGCAGCAGCTGGATCATGGCAGGACTCTGGATTCTATTCTAAATGAAATGGTAAGTAGGAAGGTCACATCCAGATGTATATATTTTAAAACTATTACTATGCTGTGTGCTAAACAGAATTTAAAGAGGTGAGAGTAGGAATGAGGGTGTTGTTTAGAATGCTAATATTGCAACATTCTCAATGACAGATGGTAATGTCTTAGATTAGGGCAGGGGCAGTGGAGATAGAGGAAAGTGGATGGATTCAAGAAATATTTTGAAGGTAGAATCAAAGATCTTATATGTGGGTTAGAAGAGGGAGAAAAGGGGTGAAATCGAGTGTGACTCTTAGGTTTCTGGTTTTAGTGCCTGGGTAGAAAATACAATTACTGAGATGAATGAGACTGGAGGTACAGTTTTCAGGCCAGGGATGAGATAACATATAAAAAACCTTGATCAATGCCTGGCACGTAGAATATATGCAAGAAATGAGAATTATTATTATTAGTTGGTCATTGTGTATTCTATAACAATATCTTCTAGAAACAGCTGGAATCAGTAACTTCTCTGTCCTTAAATACAGTATATGTAAGCATGAACTAGAAGAAAGGGATTCTGAGATAAATGGATTGTAGCAGGTCTCTCTGAAATAAATTACAACAAAAACTTCACTAAGAAATTATGATGCATAGAGGAGACAGCCAACTGAAGAAACTTTGGTTTATCAGGTCAACATCTGATAAGGTATTACTGCTTTTCTGAAATTACAGTAATAAAAACAAGTAAACTACCAGAATGCTTCACATTTAAAGCTTTTATTTTGAAAAATAAAATACAAAACTCATTAAGTTGTAAATGTATATGGTAAATCCTCAACTTCTCAGAAAACAATGTAATGAATTATTTAAATAATTAAGATATTTAGTATTATCCACATCAATACATTTAAACAGGTACAAGTGTTCTACAAAACATGAGAACATGTACAGACATCCTATTCCAAGAGGAAACTGCCAAAGTTTGCTTATAGAACCCCATTTTTAAACCCTCCCCTTGAAAACAAAATTTGGAATCTGGTAAGAATAGATAAGGACCAGAGCAGTTTTAACAGAAAGCACATGTCCCTTCTGAGCTCTTTACCCACTGTCCTGAGCATGCAATTAGAGCATTGTACTCAGGAAATGGTTCACTCAGGAAGGCCCAAACCTGTACTGACATTCTGCCCTCCCAGTGGAAGGAGACTGGCAAATGAACAAGAGATGCAGGCCATGGTACATACATTCCATGGGTCTCAGCAGAGGACAGCCTGTCCTAGAAACTTCCCTTCTGTTGAAAAGGCAACAGTCTTCCCTAGGACAAACAAAAAGAATACAATTATAGGTGTGGAGTCACAGTTCCTTCTTCCCCGACACCACACTATTTCCTTTCCAGTTAGGGCCTGGCATAAGCCATGTAGATGGGCAGTGTTATTGACAGTTATGAGAACAGCTGCATCAGAAGGACTAAGGGAGAAGCACACATTCCCTCACTCTGGGTTGCTTTGAGATGTCTGCCAGCAGCTTCAATGCCCAAAACAAGTAGACAACAGCCAAAGGAAGGGCTGCTCCTGCGTATTTCTAAATGACTGCGACTGTCATCTGCAATTGAAGCTACTGCAGGGGCACCCATAGGGCTCTCATATGTCCAGGAGTCCAACATGCTGACTCTTCCTTTGAAAAGGTGGACGCTAAGGTTCTTAAAAGGAAGTTTTAGATAACACAGTGACCGTCATTCAAATGTCACAGGAATCCAAAAGACAGGAAGACAGACTAGAATCTGTCCTGAGATGCTTTGTTGTCTTCCTAGTTTGTCCTGAGTTTTTCCCTAAAGGCATGTGGGCAACTACAGGCCTTGGTAAGCAAACAAGAATGAATGCTGCTGTGGAGCCAACTTGAAGGCTGGAGTCAATCTGACACTGTATTCTGTCTTGCAGAACAAAGACTATACTTTCAGGGATCATTTCTATAGTTCGTTACTAGAAAAGTTTCCTTGAATGTGTCTTGTCAATAAATGAATCTGTGTGTGTTTTGGGGAGGGAATTTATAAATTTTGAAAGTATTCTGGATAAACAAAATTATCTCAGATCTAATAACTGTTGTCATACATGCATGCCCATGAAGTATAAGTCTACATTTAGCACTTGCTCCTTAGTAAAAAGGTAATCATAAATCTCGAAACCTATTAATATTATTAGCTTACTGCCATCCATGATTTTGACATGGCATAGCAGTGTTCGTGTGCTTTTTCTATCTATAATTCATCAACACACAGCATCATACATTAAAAATCTACTCAAATTATTCAATCTGTTTTCTCATGAGTACAATAGGAATAATACCACTTACTTGCCAGAGTGGTTTGAAACTCTGATGAACTCAATCATTTGTTTATATAAATAATATATATATTTATCAAGATGTTGTTATATATCATATATTATTTATATATTATAGATATAAAATGCTGATTTTTATGTTTGGTATGGAATATGCACTGAATACATGGTTATTATAAGAAGAATCAAATTTTTAAAAAGCTTTTCAAGTTCTAAATGATCTAAGGCATCATCAAATCATTTAGAGCAAAACAGAGTCTTAAAGTGTGGGAGAGGAGTATTAGCTCTGGGTAGCCATGTAAGGAGGTCTGGATTCAGAAACTAGCCTTGCCACTAATTGGCTGATATCCCTGGACATGTACCTGATGATTATTCAGATATATAGGGGGCTTATAAGCACAGCTGGCCTAACCCATACTGTAGCCCTTAGCTACATGGAGATAAAGTAGGTTACACACACAGGACATCATAATACATTAAAATCAGCAAGGCAGACTTGATAAACCAACTAACCCCCAACAATATTTGTACAAAATTATTTGCATGTCAGCACACAGAGAAAGCAGCATGGTGGCAGAAGAAGCAATGGTGTTCTTTCGACCTGGGTTCTCCTACCTGTAACATGACCTTGACAAATAACCTACTCTCTAGAGTCAGTTTCCTTATCAGCAAACAGATGGTTGGGGTTGTTCTCCAGGTCTTCTTCAGTTAAATGGTTTATCATTTATCATATTGAAAATAACAACTAACACTGTTAGAGTGCATACTGTGTACTGGGCATTTTGCAGACATTATTATGGTTAATTCTTATTATCATTCTCATTAATATTGTCCTCATTTTATAGATAAGGAACTAAGAAACAGAGAAGTTAAGCAGTTTGCTCAATGCCACACAAAGGTGATTCCAATCCAGGCAGACTGACTCCAGAGCTCTCCACCCAGGCCACATTACTCTCCTATGAGAGCCCAAGTAGAGAAACCCAAAACCCCAGCAATATCCCCCAATCCTCACCTCATGTATGTAAGAGGTTCCTGGCTCTGCTACTCCACTTGCTCAGTCTGTCAAAGGAAGCAAAAGATGTTTTAAAGTCCTTGAAGATGGTCAAAATGAGAAGTGACTGTTCTTGTCAAGTGTAGCTTGCAGGCTCTGACTTTTCTAATGAACTCAGTCTGCAACTGTTATATAATAAAGAATTTGACTGGCCTCCCTGTCCCTGGTTCCTGGTAGGGAGACTAAATCCTTAGAATTTTCCTGGAAATAGGAGTATCTTTGTTATTAACAAGCCCCTTGGATCATACCTGAGTTTATACTAAGAGGAGATGAGATGACTCAGGATGGGGGGCTCTTCACCAAAAACACCAACCCTATAATTAGAAGGTTGGGTTTTCAGCCAGCCCAACCTCTGGATAGGGGACATTGACTGGGGACTGAGTTCAATCACATAGCCAATCATTCAATCTATCATGCCTATGTAATTAGACACCAATAAAAACTCTGGATGCCAAAATTCAGTGGAGCTTCCTGGTTGGTGAACACAGCGACGTGCCTAGAGGGAGAAGTACCCTGACTCCATGGGGAATGGTCACAGAAACTCCTCTGTGTTTGAGACCCTCCTAGACCTTATCCTATGTATTTCTTCATTGAGCTGGTCCTGATTTATATTCTTTATAAATATAAAACTGTAATCATAAGTACAGTGCTTTCCTGAGTTCTGTAAGCCATTCTAGCTAAATAAAAAAATCCTGAGGGTTCTGTAGCCTTTAGTTTTTTTCATTTATTAGAAATTAAACCAGTCTTTTATAATCCCTTTTCTAAGTATATGTGTTGCATTAAATAAAACTACTAGAATAAGGGGCTTGAAGTGCCTGTTATATCTTATGCCTTTATCAATTTCTAGAAACTATCTATATTCTATAGATAAGTCATTTGTTCCAAATATTTTCTCTCATTTAAGGCATACTTTTTTTACTCTTTATGATGCTTTCTAAGAAGTAAACATTCTCAGGGTTTTTTAAGTGGCAAAGTTATTTTATTCTCTTGATACTTCACCCCACTCCAATAGTATCCCTCCAAAATTGCAATCTCTCAGTAGTAATGTTTATTTATTAGATTTATTCACTTGTTTTACAAAGTGCACTAATGTCTAAGTTCCAAAGGCCAAAATTCCATGATGTTTAGTTCTCATCATAGTACTTGTTAAAGTCTGAAAAACTTTCCTTCCTCCCCTCCCTCCCTCCCTCCCTCCCTCCCTCCCTCCCTCCTTTCTTTCTTTCTTTCTTTCTTTCTTTCTTTCTTTCTTTCTTTCTTTCTTTCTTTCTTTCTTTCTTTCTTTCTTTCTTTCTTCTTTCTTATTATGATGACATTGATTAACGAAATCCAATAAGTTTCAAGTGCATAATTCAATGGCAAATCATATATATATATATTGCATTGAGTGTTCACTGCCATAGTTAGATTTCTTTCTGTCATTACATATTTGACCCCTTTTACCCTGTCTACCTCTCTCCTCCCCACCCCTACCCTCTGGTAACCACTAGTCTAATGTCCATGTCCCTGGATGGATCTTGAGATGATCATGCTAAGTTCAATAAGCCAAGCAGAAAAAGTTGAAAACCATATGAAATCACTTATATGTGGGATATAAATTTAAAAGCAACAAACAAATATGACAAATAAACAGAGACTCATGGACAGTTTTAACGTAGGTCATCTATCCATTTGAAAATTAATGATCAGTGTTTTTAATGACTCATTTAAGAAATACTTCCCTCTTAAGGTCATGAAGATACTCTCCTGTCTCCTAAAAACCTTATTATTTTGCCTTTCACATTTAAATCTATAATCCACCTGGAAATGATTTTTGAGAATGCTGTGAAGTGGGGGTGTCCCTTTAGTTTTAGTCTTAAATATTCTTTTTCTTGACTCAGACTTATGCAAAACAGCCATTGAACTTGACATTCCTTCAAGGCTCTGCCTCTTGCATTATTCTCTGGCTCCAGTTGCCATAGCCTGTATGTGAGTGTCAGCCTGTTCCTGAATCCATCCAGGTTTCTGGAACATCATGCCCAGCTCAGGCTCAGCGTTCTGCATTCTTTTGTCTGTAAAAGTTGATTAGAGTCTTTTGGATGGATCACAAGTTCCTTGAGAAGATCTTTTTTCTTAATTAAAAAAAATTTTCAATTACAATTGACATACATATTATATAAGTTTTAGTTATACAACACAGTGAATACATATTTATAAAACTTATTAAGTGATTACCCTGATAGGTCTAAGTACCCATCTGACACCACACATGGTTATTGACTATATTCCCTGTGCTATATTTCACATCTCTGTAACTGGTTTTACAACAGGCATTTTGTACATCTTAATCTCTTCCCTTTTTTCACTCAACCCCCTGTCAGGCAACCATCAATTTGTTCTCTGTATCTGTGAGTCTGTTTCTGTTTTGTTTTTTAGATTTCACATATGAGTTAAATTATGTGGTATTTGTCTTTGTCTGACTTATTTCACTTAGCATTATACCTTTAGATCCATCCATGTTGGAGCAAATGGCAAGATTTCATTCTTATTTTTTTACGGTTGAGTAATATTCCATTGTATATATGTACCACTTCTTCTCCCTCTATTCGTGTATTGATGGACACTTAGGTTGCTTCCATATCTTGGCTACTGTAAATAATGCTGCAATAAACACAGAGGAGCTTATGTCTTTTTGAATTAGTGTTTGAGATTTCTCTGGATAAATACCCAGAAGTGCAATTGCTGGGTCAAAAGGTATATCCATTTTTAATTTTTTGAGAAATCTCCAGACTGTTTTTCATAGTGACTGTACCAATTTATAATCCCACCAACAGTGTACAAGGGTTCTCTTTTCACCACATCCTCACAAACATGTATTTATTGACTGATTGATTATAGCTATTCTGACAGGTGTGAGGTAATATCTCACTGTGGTTTTAATTTGCATTTCCCTGATGCTTAGAGATGCTGAGCATCTTTTCATATGACTATTGGCCATCTATATGTCCTCTTTGGAGGAATATCTATTCAGGTCTTCTGCTTATTTTTTAATCAGATTATTTATTTCTCTGGTGTTATGTTGTATGAGGTCCTTATCTATTTTGGATGTTAACTCCTTCTGAGATGTACCAATGGCAAATATCTTCCTTGAGAAGATCTTTTTTTACTCTGACTCCTGAGGACTTACTCCAATTTGTCACCCATAGGAGAAATTCAGTAAATGTTTGTCAAAAAATTAAAATGAATGAATTGATAGATTAAAATTAAATATGTGCTAATAAGAATATGCCTTGAAAGTAGTTTGAAATTCTCAAGTAATATGTACTGATGGCTGATTGTTATCACACAAAGATCTAAGAAGACAGAGCCTTCAACTCTAGTGTGAGACACGGCTTCTCTCAGAAAGGCCAGCCCATTTACCTGCAGGCTTGCTTTAGGTAACACAACTTCACACAGAATCTGTGAGGTGGCATGTTCCCCTCACCAATGCTTATCTGAAACATTTTTGGAAACTGAGCTCAGTGCTGAGTCTTTGTTTCCTACTAACAAGCTAATCACTGATAGCAGCAGCCTAGAGGCAACATATAAGATCACTAGTTTATATATCACTATAATGGGAAATTTTCTGCGGGGCTCAAGCAGTAGTTATCCATTTTACTCCACTACTATATAAGAATAGCAGATGAGGTTCAAATGCAGGACACTCTGGGCTACTCTAGGCACAGCAGCCGTAATACTACCTGTTTCTCTTCAACTCAATAAACGTAATTGGAATCTCAGTAAATGAGAGTGTGACATTATAAGGATAACTCAGTAAATGAGAGTGTGACATTATAAGGAATTTATTTTAATTAATTATTTAAAAATTGAAAGTTATAAGGATAACTCAGTAAATGAGAGTGTGACATTATAAGGAATTTATTTTAATTAATTATTTAAAAATTGAAAGTTATAAGCGTCAAATTCTTACCATCCTTACTCAACTTAACAGTTGAGGGCAAATGGCTGTGTATTCACAAGTCTTCTAGGCTCCAAATGAGAAAAGTTAAAAGGCCATGGGTGTATATGTAATAAGAACAAAAAGTGGCTGCACGTTTTTATCTCAAGTTAGATATCAGAAGCCTGGAGCAGATATACAAGGTAGGCTCTCGCATGTGGTGTATCATGTGTCTTGAAGACCTCAAGCAACTGGATTTTAGTTACTAATAAGCTATTTCCCTAGTTTTAGAGACACTGAGCTCTCTGAAATTAAGACTGTGTTAAATTACTGTTAAAATCAATGATTAGCAGAGGCCAGTCTTTCTATGACCAGTAGTACACACTATCTCTAAAAAGCACATCAACACGAGAGCCCATCTATTATACATCGAGAGGAGGAAACAGATACAGTACCTGAGGTTTTTCTTTAAGAAAGTCAGGTAGCTGAAATTCTCCCTTATACACCTGGAAAAACAAAGCCAACTATGAGTTTAAGGAAACAGGTACTGTCATCATCACTTCAGAATGCTTGCAATACCTGATAGTGGATGGGTTCACTGATTCATTCTTGGCGAGTTTTAGAATGGGAAGCCTGTCAGTTCAAGAGTAGCCAGAGCTGAAGGACTAAATAAAATTCCCATTCACTCTAATCCCACCTGCTCCACACTTGCCCGGGTGTTTCTGAACATGGGCTGGCTGGGAGAGGGCTCAGAACACACAAAGAAGAAACAGCATTTTGACATTCCAAGTTCCAATCATTTTAGCTGTGAGAGAAAGCAAGCCCTGGGCCATCTCTCTCAAGAAACCAACACAGAACTCCCACAATTTAGGAACAGGTTCCTCCTGATTCCCTTTTGAAATCTCCAACCTCAGAACCCTGGATTTAACCCAATTTTTCTTAATGTACCGAATATTCCCATAATAATTTGAATATCAGAAGATTCTTAAAATGATATTTTAATTTCATAAAATCTTAAAATTTTACTCTTTTCTATACATAGAAATTAGGAATTTTAAATGCTAATACCATTTATAATAACATAAACTCATCGAATATTTAAGAATAAACCTAATGAAAGATGTGTAAGGCAGAAAACTAGAAAACATTATTGAGAGAAATTAAAGACCAAATAGATAGAGAGACATACTACTTTCAGGGATTGGAATATTCAATACAGTAAAGATGTCCGTTCTCCTCAAAGGATTTCCCATTAAAATTCTAGCATGCTTTTTGCGGGGAGGGGAAGTAGTAATTTCAAGCTGATTGTAAAAGTTATATGGAAATGTATAAGACCAAAAATAATTAAGGTAATCTTAAAAAGAAGAACAAAGTGGGAGGGGTTTATTCTACCAGATATTAAGAGTTATTAGTGGGGTTTGGTGCCTCCTATGATCTGAAAGCAGCGGGGGCCACTGGATTTTAACCCCCTTTAGGTTTTTCCTTGCCAACCCTGTGGAGAGACTTCTTAACCACCACAAACAAGTAAAGATATGATGTGAGGCAAATGGACATAACTCCTTTAGAACAAAGGAAATTAACTTTTGATACCCATGTACTGGTTTAGGACTTGGAAGCCCATGGATTTGACAAAGCACAAGCGGAAACAACTGTATCAGCATTAACCACTTTATCAAATGTCAGCTTGGATACTACCTATAAGGAGATAGATGGTTACTCAAGCTCAATAGGAAATAACAGTATAACAGCTAATGGTTCATCCGGACTCCATCAGGAAAGACATGGGCATCCTAGAGAAAAGTGAATTTACAAATCTGAGAGCAGAGAATGAAAAAATGAAAACCGAATTAGAATAAGTTAAGCAACAACTGATAAGTGAAGCCATTCGAATCAGAGCAGATAAACTGGACATCAACTTAGAAAAGAGCAGAGAAACAGATATGATAAAGAAAAGAAACTTATGGCAGCAACCACAGAATTTACCAAAAAGGATACTAAAACCAAAATTATTATTTCAGAGACCAATAATAAAATTGATGCTGAAATTGCTTCTTTAAAAACACTAATGGAATATAACAAGCTTGAGACAATTTGTTATCTTGCAGCCTCAATGTTTACTTGAGTGGTAACAGCACTGGGATTTTATGGAATCTGGAAGTTGCAGTGAAGCAACTATATTATGCTCCTATTGGTGCTACTATTGACTTCTTAGAACACTGCTCCAGGCTAAATCTATTTGAAAACTGAAAGTTGCCTCAAAACTTAATACAACAAGATTATTCCAAGTACATATGGACTAAAAATAAGTGTTTTAGAATGAGATACATTTTGTCTTATGATGTCTTTATTTTATTATGTTGAAAAGCTGCTATTCAAAACCTGATTAATTGGAGATAAAAGGTCCTTTTGCCTTTATCCTTTTGATAGTTCATAGAAACTGAACCGGAATTTTCTTGTGCTTGCTTGAACAACTCTAAATCATATAGATATTTTGTATTGTATTTGAGTTTCCTGATAACTATTGCACAATTACCTTTTCATATAAAATAAAATGTAACAAAGTTGTTTGAATTTAAAAGTGAGTTACCAAGCTGCAGCTCCTAAGGGACCCCATTTTGAAAAACTGCAGTCTAAATTGCAATTGGATTTGCTGGAGAATATAGAATAAGTAGAAGTCTGTAGAAATAAATAACTAGAGGATTTTGGAGATATGGTGGAGTGAGACATGTCCCTAGGTCTCTCCATTTGAAACAAAAATAAGCTGAATATCTAAAACTCAACAAAGAACACCCAAACTGCACACCAGCATGTCTGAGCGTGGGATCTGTGCATAAGAGCTACCACAGGTCAGAACCCCTGGTGTTGGGAGGTGGACTAGGAGAAACAAAGAAGCTGCCTCTCTGAGACGGAGTTCCCTGTAGGAGGAAGAGGAAGGAAGAAGGTGCGACGAGTTCCATGAACAGCCCTGCCTGGGAGTGCTGTGAGTTCCACACCGGTGGCGGCAGGGCCCAATCTTCAGGGCAGAAAGCAAAAAAGCAATATCACAGAGAAACGACAGTTATTTTTTACTGCCCAGAATTGTAAAACCAAGGATAAGCTGCCAACCTCCACCCACAACCAAGAGGACTCACCCCTATACCCTCTGAAACTGAACACTGCAGAGCCCCAGGGAAATCTGAGCAAATGCTACTGAAACTGTTGCTAACACTGACAGGGACTGAAACAGAGGGTAACAAGCATGATTAAACATCTATCAGAAAACAAAAGGTATTTTTAAGGCTTTATATAAAGCAGGGATCCAAGAGGATTAGATGCCACCTACTGGAAGCCAAAAGAAAAGCGCCTTCTTTGCGGCAAGCAAAAGAGAGACCTTTATATAATAAATCTTTCGGGAAAAAAAAGCAGAATACATTTCCATTAACACCAAGGCAAAGAAATAGTCCATTAAACACCATGAACAACCAAGGTGATGAGGCATTTCAGAAATAAAGAGAAAAATCCCCAGAAAATAAGCTTATACACATAGAAATATGCAACTTAAATGACAGAGAATTTAGGATGGTACTACTGAAAAAACTCAGTGAATTCTGAAATGAGTCATATCAACAATTTCAGGAATTGAAAAAACATCTAGATGAGCAGAGAAAGGACCTTGAACCTTCAAAAAGAACAGAATAGATCTTCTGGAGATAAAAATCACATGTAAGACTTGAAAAATGAAATAGCAAGCTTAGGACATAGAGTTGATCAAATGGAGGAAAGGATCAGTGATATTGAAGACAGAAATCTAGAAATAAATCAGAAGGAGGAAGAAAGAAACTGAAGAATGAAAAAGAAATACAAAAACTAGCTGATACCATCAGGAGAGGAAACAAGAATAATGGGCATTGTCGAAGGCGAAGAAAAGGAGTAGGGACTAGAAAGCATTTTCAGACAAATAGTGGATGAGAATTTCCTAAATCTAAGGAATGAGCTAGAGCTTAGAATTCGGGAATTCAACAGAACACCCAATTATCTCAACCCAAAAAGGCATTCACCAAGACACGTTGTATTAAAATGGTCAAAGATCAATGACAAAGACAGAATTCTCAGGGCAGCCAGAGAGAAGAAAATAGTAACTTAAATAGGAAAAACCATTAGAGTATCCTCAGACTTCTCAGGGCAAACCTTACAATTCGGAAAGAAATGGAATCAAATATTTAAATTATTAAGTGAAAGAAACTACCAGCCTAGAATGATGCATCTAGCTAAGCTCTCCTTTACATATAAAGAACTTAAGACCTTTCCAGACATACAAAAAATGAAGGAATTCTCCACTACGAGGCCTGCACTACAGGAAATACTGAAAGGGGTCAGCTCACCTAAAACAAAATGACAAAAAAAAAAAAAAAAAAACCAACATAATTAGGAATGAGGTGACCATCAGGCAAATAGAAGCAGAGAAGTGCAACCTTTACTAAGAACAGGGCATTATAAGTTTAAACAATAAGAAGAGAATTGCTATAGCAAGATAGTAATAAATGTCAGCATACATAGGGACAAATCGAGACAACAATGAGAGAAAAGGGAAAGATTCAAAGATCCAAATTTGCAAAGGGGAATGGAAATGAGGCATGCACAGAAGAAAATGGACAACTGTATATATTTAACTATCCTTTACATGTTCGTAATAGTAACCACACACCAAAGATTCAGAACTGAAGTATATAACATAAAACAAGAAGAACCAGAGGCAAAACCCACAAAAGCCACCAAAATAAAGGTTACAGAAACAGAAACACAAGGACAAGGAAGCAATGGAAACACTGAGCAACCAGAAAGCAAAAGATAAAAAGGCTATAAGAAGATCTCATATTCAATAATCACCCTAAATTTAAATGGATTGAACTCACAAATAAAAAGGTGCAGAGCTGCAGATTGGATCAAAAAACAAAACCCAACCATATGCTGCCTCAAGGAGACATATCTCAAAGATAACTATAGACTCAAAGTGAAAGGGTGGAAAATGAGATTTCAAGTAAACCGCATTCAGAGAAAAGTGGGAGTAGTGGTGCTAATATCAGACAAAATAGACTTCAAAATAAAAAAGGTAAAGAAAGATACTGACAGACACTTCATAATGATAAAGGGAGTCATGCACCAAGAAGACATAACACTTATTAATATCTCTGCTCCCAATCAGGGAGCCTCAAAATATGTTAAGGAATTACTAACAGAACTAAAGGGAGAAACAAATCAAAACAATACTGTAGCAGGGGACCTAAATACCCCATTGTTGAATATGGACAGATGATCCAAACAGAAAATCAATAAGGAAATAACATCCTTAGATGACACATTAGACCAACTGGACATAATTGACATTTACAGAGCCTCCCATCCCAAAACAGCTGCTTATACATTCTTCTCTAGTGCACTTGGAACACTCTCAAGGATTGACCACATACTGGGACAAAGAGATAGACTCAACAAATATAAGAGGGTTGAAATCATACCAAACACATTCTCTGATCATACTTTGAAACTAGAGATCAACTGCAGAAAGAAATCAGGAAGAACCACAAATAGATGGAGATTAACTAACATGCTAGTGAAGAATGACTGGGTCATTGAGGAAATAAAAAGAGACATCAAGAAATACATAGAAACGATTGATAATGACAGTACAACATATCAAAGCTTATGAGACATGGCAAAAGTGGTCATAAGAGGAAAGTTCATATCATTACAGGTCTATCTCCAAAAAACAGGAACAAGCCGAAATAAACAACCTAATGCTTCATCTTAAAAAAACAAGAAAAAGAAGAACAAATGAAGCCTAAAGTAGGCAGAAGGAAAGAAATATTCAAAAGTAGAGCAGAAATAAATGAAATTGAAAACAAACAAAAAAAACATAGAAAAAAATAAATGCAACAAAGAGCTAGTTCTTTGAGAAGGTTAATAAAATTGACAAATGCCTGTCTAGACTCACTGAAGAAAAAAGAGAAAAGACAAATAAACAAAATGAGAGATGAAAAAAGGAAAAGTGATTGACATCGTAGTAATACAAAGGATCATGCAAGAATGCTATGAAAAAGTATATAACGCCAAATTTAATAACCTAGAAGAAATGGATTAGTACTTAAAAAAATACAATCTTCTTAAACTGAATGAAGAAGAACTGGAAAATGTAAATAGACTGATCAGCAGTATGGAAATTGAAACAATCATCAAAAATCCTACCAAAAAGTAAAAGTCCAGGAACAGATGGCTTCACCAGTGAATTCTACTAAACATTCAAAAAAGGTTTAATACCTATTCTCCTCAAACTCTTCCAAAAAATCGAAGAGGAGGCAATACTTCCCAATTCATTTTATAAGGCCAATGCCTGATACCAAAACCTGGTAAAGATAATACAAAAAAAGAAAACTACAGACCAATATCTCTCAAAAATCCTAAATAAGGTATTAGCAAACTGAATACAGCATTATATTAAAAAGATTATACAACACAATAAAGTGGGCTTCATCTCAGAAGCACAGAGATGGTTCAACATATGCAAATCGATTAATGTGATACAGCACATAAATAAAGTAAAAAATAGGAATCATATGATCATAAGACGCCTTCGACAAAATACAGCTTCCATTTTTTAACAAAATACTTAACAAAATCAGTATAGAAGGAAAGTATCTTAATGTAATAAAGGTCATCTACAACAAATCCTCAGCCAACATTATATGTAATGGTGAAAAACTAAAAATATTCCCTCTAAGATTAGGAACAAGGCAAAGCTGTCCACTATCACCACTGTTATTCAATATAACATTGAAGGTCCTAGCAAGTGCAATCAGACAAGAGAAATATATAATAAGCATCCAAATAGGAAACAAATAAATCAAAATGTCACTATATGCGGATGACATAATCCTCTATATAGAAAACCCTAAAGACTCCACAAGAACATTACTAGAAATAATAAGCAAATACAGTAAAGTTTCTGGATACAAAATCAACATTCAAAAATCCATAGCATTCCTATACTCTAATAATGAAGTGTCAGAAAAAGAAGTAGGAAAAATAATTCCTTTTGCAACTGCAACAAAAGAATACAATACCTAGGAATAAATCTAACAAAACATGTGAAGGACCTATATAATGAAAACTGTAAGGCCCTATTAAAAGAAATCGAAGAAGACACAAAGAAATGGAAAGATATTCTGTGTTCTTAGACTGGAAGAATAAACATAGTTAAAATGACCATATTACCTAAGGCATACAGGTTTAATGCAATCCCTTCCAAAATCCCATTGGCATTTTTTAAAGAAATAGAACAAAAAATCATCAGATTTGTATGGAAGCGCAAAAGACCTCAAATTTCCAAAGCCATTCTGAGAAAAAAGAACAAGACTGGAGGCATCACTCTGCCTGACTTCAAATTATACTACAAAGTGACAGTAATCAAAACAACATGGTATTGGCAGCAAAACAAATGGACCAGTGGAACAGAATTGAGAGGCCAGAAGTAAACCCATATTTATATGGACAAATAATTTTCAACAAAAAAGCCAAAACTGGACACTGGAGAAAAGAAGGCCTTTTCAATAAACGGTGCTGGGAAAACTGGAAAGCCACTTGCAAAAGAATGAAACTAACTAGACTGTTGTTTATCACCACACACCAAAATTAACTCAAAATGGATGAAGGACCTGAATATAAGATCCAAAACAATAAAACGCATAGAAGAAAACATAGGAACTAAACTCAAGAACCTTGGACTTAAAGAGGATTTTATGAATTTGATCTCAAAGGCAAGGAGAATAAAAGAAAAATAAATGAATGAGACTATATCAAATTAAAAAGCTTCTGCTCAGCAAAATAAATCATCAACAAGGTAAAGAGAGAACCATCTGAATGGGAAAATATATTTGCGAGCAACACCTCCGATAAGAGCCTAATATCTAAAATATACAGAGAACTAGTACAACTCAATAACAACAAAAAAACAAATGACCCAATCAAAAAGTGGGCAGAGGACCTGAACAGACACTTCTCCCTAGAGGACATACAAATGGCCAACAAATATTTGAAAGGATGCTCTACATTGCTAGCTATTAGAGAAATGCAAATCAAAGCCACAATGAGATACCACCTCACACCTGTTAGAATGGCTATAACCAACAGGACAAGTAATAACAAATGTTGGTGAGAATGTGGAGAAAAAGGAACCCTTATACACTGCTGGTGGGACTGCAAATTGGTACAGCTACTACGGAAAACAGTATAGAGGTTCCTCAAAAAACTAAGAATTGATCTACCATATGATCCAGCAATCCCTCTACTTATCCCAAAGATGTGAAAACCCATATCCAAAAATATATTTGCACACTGATGTTCATAGCAGCATTATTCACAGTGGCCAGGATAATGGAAGCAACCGAACTGTCCTATGATGGATGATTGGATGAAGAAGCTGTGATATATATATACAATGGAATATAGCTCAGCCATAAGAAGAGTTTCATGAAGTACTACCACTTGAAACAACATGGATGGACCTCAAGATAATCATGCTAAGCGAAATAAGCCAGACAGAAAAACTTGAAAATCACATGATATCACTTATATGTGGGATATAAACCTAAAAACAACAAATGAACAGGACAAACAAACAGACTCAAGGACATGGACTACAGACTAGTGATTACCAGAAGTAGGTGGTGGAGGAGGAAGGTGGAGGTAGACGGAGTAAAGGGGGTCAAATAGAGGAGGCTAGGGAAAGGACGAAGTGGGTAAAAGGAATCAAATATATGGTAGCTGGAGGAAACTGGATTTTGGGTGGTAAACATACAATAGAATAAACAGATGTCAAATTATAAAGTACACCTAAAAATTATTTAATTGTATTAACCAATGTTACCCCAATAAACTTAATTAAAAAAATAAAGACAAAAAAATTTTAAAAATTAAAGTGAGTTACCATACCACTGTAGACTTTTGTGTTTTTTTGTAACAAACAATAAAAACAATAAATTTTAAATTAAAAAAGACATTATTATAGTTATAGTTAAGCTATATTATACAGCTACATATGTAAAAAATACAGCTATAATTAGGACAGTAAGGTTCTGTCACAAGGATAGACAAATATATTAATGAAACAGAATGAAGAGTGCAGACTCGTATACAGATGCTTGGTTTAAGACAAAGGTGGTACTGTAGGGTAATGCAATCAGGCTGAACAAATAAATGTGGCTTATGTATATATGATATAGTACATGGCAATAAAAAAATTACTACTCTGTCAAAAAACATAGATAAATCCCAGCACATAATGATGAGGGGGAGAAAAAGCCAGGTCCCACAAAATAATATAGTACACATATCCATTTAAAACTTTAAAGCTCATAAATAGGCAAAACAACTTTATGATGTTAGAAATCAGGTTACTGTTTACTCTGGGGAACAGAAAGGTGGTAGTGATAGGGAGGGGGGATAAAGAAGATTTCTGGGGTCCCAGTAATTTTCTATTTTGACATGGGTAAAGATTATGAAGGTGTGTTCATTTTGTGATCATTTATTGGGCTGTGATTTATGTAATTTGCTGTATATGCTATATACTTCAAAAACAAAATTGAATAAACAAATTAAGCCAGTACCTAAATGCTAAATATTTACTATGTGTGCGCGTGCGCGCACGCACACACACACACACACACACACACTTCGTACAGTACAGATGTTTGTTTCAACACTGTTTGTAACAGCCAAAATATTAGAAACTATTCATGTCAAAAGTGAAGGTTTCCATTAGTAAAATCTGATAACTGTGGACTTAAACTACATAAGAAACTATGGATTGTTTTGGGGAAGAGAGTCATTTATAGGCCCTCGGAACACAAAGAAATTTTCTAAAGGTGAGTCCTAACGCCTACAAATCTAAAGGATTTTTACTTGGTTATAAGACAACTGATCCACTTCTAAAAGTAGCAGCAATCCCTCTGAGATTCAGAGAATGAATGCATTCTTTTCCCTTCTCTTTCTGTGCAATTTCTAAAACCTGGTGTATTCTTGGGATCCCTACTACAGTCCTAAGGAAGCTTAAAGAAGAGATATTAGACTTATGGATAAGGCATTTCTTCGGAGATGCATCATACGGAAGCTGAGGTGGATGTATTGGCTCATGCTGTGAAATTTCCTAAAATCTCTCAAAGGTTCACAAACTCCAAACAAGTATCATCTGGCCTTGACATGCCCTTTACCTCTTGCTGAGCAGTCCCAAGCCCAGCAGTAGTGGCAGCCAGCCTCAATTCACAGCTCAGCCTCTATCATGTACCTCCAAGCCCAGCACAAGTGGCATCCATCTGCAGATCACTTTGTAGCTCATAACAAGCAGCCCTGGGCTTGGTACAGATAGCAACTGACTTTGGGGTGCACTGAAGCACCTTCCAAGAGCCCCTAGAACCAGCACACCTGGTAGCAAGCTTCAGACCACACCAGAGCACCATCCAACCACTTCCACAAATGACAAACCCAAAGGACAGACTCAGCAGGCACCAGAGCCCTGCTAAAGAGAATCCTGCTCCATTTGGTGAGCCCCTGCACAACAGCACCTCCACTGTAGTCACAGCCAGTCCTCACAACCAATCAGCCTAAGGGTCAGTCTTTCCCACTGATACACCAACAGCAATAAAGGCAAGATACAACTGAAGGGCACACACAACCCATGCAAGGGACACACTTGGACATACCCAGCTCAGGTGACCAGGAAGATTGCTCCATTGGTTCCCACAGAAAATCTACTATATAAGGGTACTCTACCAAAACCAATATGTAGAAACCAACAGGGAGGTAGCCAAAATGGGGAGACAAAGAAACATGTCCCAAATGAAAGAACAGAACAAGGGTCCAGAAAAATAATTCAACAAAATAGAGACCAGCAGTCTACCAGATGCATAGTTCAAAACACTGGTTATAAGAATGCTCAATGATGTCGGTGAGAACTTCAACAAAGATAGAAAATATAAAAATGTAGATATACAATGTAAAAAAGACCAGTCAGAAATGAAGAATACCATAACTACAATGAAGAATACATTAGAGAGAATCAACAGCAGATTAGATGAAGCAGAGATTCAAATCAGCAATTTGGAAGATTAAGGTAGCAGAAATACCCAATCAGAACACCAACAAGAAAAAAGAATCCAAAAAAATGAGAATAGTTTAAGGGGCCTCTGAGTCAGCATCAAGTGTATGCACATTTGCATTACAAGGAAACCAGAAAAAGAAGAGAGAGAGCAAGGAATTGAAAACCTATTTGAAAAAATAATGATGGAAAACTCCCCAACCTGGAAAAGGAAATAGACATACAATTCCAGGAAGCGCAGAGAATCCCAAACAAGATGAACCCAAAGGGGCCCATACCAACACACATCATAATTAAAATCCCAAAGGTTAAATACAAAGAGAAAATCTTAAAAGCAGCAATAGAAAAGCAGTTATTTATCTTCAAGGGAGCTCCCATAAGACTGACCTCAACAGAAACTTTGCAAGCCAGAAGGGACTGGCATGAAATATTCAAAGTGATGAAAAGCAAGGACTTACAACCAAGAATACTCTACCCAAAAAAGCTATCATTTAGAATTGACGGCAAAATAAAGAGCTTCCCAGACAAAAAAAAAGCTAAAGGGGTTCACCATTACCAAAGCAGTATTGCAAGAAATATTAGAGGAACTTCTTTAAGAAGGAGAAGAAAAAAAAAAAAAAAGATTGAAAATATGAATAATTTAGTGGCAATAACTACATACCTATCAATAATTACTTGAAATGTAAATGAATTAAATAAAGAACAGGGTGACTGAATGGATAAAAAGATAACAACCATACATGTACTACCTACAAGAGACCCATTTCAGATCAGACAATAAGAGATTGAAAGTAAAGGGGAAAAAAAGATATTTCGTGAAAATAGAAAAGCAAGCTAGCAAACGAGCTAGGGTAGACTTTAAAATAAACACTATAACAAGAGACAAAGAAGGACCAGTAATTCCACTTCTGAGTACTTATCTGAAGAAAGCCAAAAGACTAATTCAAAAAAACACATGCATCGATATGTTTATTGCAGCATTATTTACAATAGCCAATATATGGAAGCAACCTGAGTGCTCATCAATAGATGAACGGATAAAGAAGTGGTACATATATACAGTGGCATATTACTCAGCCATAAATCTTGCCATCTGTAATAACATGAATAAACCCAGAGGGTATTATGCTAAGTAAAATAAGTCAGACAGAGAAAGATAAATACCATATGGTTTTACTTATATGTAGAATCTAAAAAACAAAATAAACAATCATAACAGAAACCAGCTCATAGATACAGAGATTTTGATGGTTTCCAGATGGGAGTGGGGCTGAGTGAAAAGGGTGAAGGGATTAAGAAGTACAAATTTGTAGTTATGCAATAGTCCTGGGAATATAAATTGTGGCATAGGGAACATAGTCAAATACTGTAATAACTACGCACAGTCTCAGATGGGTGCTAGATCACCCATAAGTTATATAAACATCAAATCACCATGTTGTACTAAATAATATTGAAACTAATATAATATTGTATATCAACTGCAATTGAAAATTTAAAAATTTTTTTAAAAAAAGGGATCACAGAGGAAGTCAAAATGGCATAGATGATAGAGGCTTTGTTCATCTGCTCTTATGACCACATCAAAGTTGTGACAGAAACACAGAACAAATAGCAAGCAAAGTTGCCTGGGGTCTAGATGAACAATCCCTAAAACTAGGGAGAGAACTAAAAAATCAACCTGCAGTGGAAAGAAGTAGGATGCAGCGAGAGAACAGAATAGAGATCCAGAAATAATGGAGTCAAGCAATCTAACAGATGCAGAGTTCAAAACACTGGTTATAAAGATGCTCAGTGAACTTGGGGTAATGTAGATGAACTCAGTGAGAACTTTAACAAAGAGATAAAAAACATAAAAATGGAAATAGAAATTATAAAAGGGAACCAGTCAGAAATGAAGAACACGTTATCTGAGATGAACAGTGTATTAAAGGAAATCAACAGAGTGGTTAAAAAAGAGGATCAAACCACTGAAAAAGAGGATAAGGAAGCCAAAGACATTTAATCAGAACAGCAAGGAAAAAGAAGCAAAGACTCTAATAATAATTAAAGGAGTTTTGGGACAAAATTAAGTATAAAAACATCTGTGTAATAGGGGTACTAGGAGAAGGAGAGGAAGAACAAGAAGTTGGAGAGCTATTTGAAGAAATAATGATAGAAAATTTCCTTACCCTTGTGAAGGAAATAGACATAAAACTCCAGGATGCTCAGAGAGTCCCAAGAAAGAGGAACCCAAAGAGGCCCACACCAAGACACATCATAATTAAAATACCAAAGATTAAATACAAAGAGAGAATCTCAAAAGCAGCAAGAAAAAAGCAGTTAGTTACCTACAAGGGAACACCCATAAGACTAGCAGTTGATTTCTCAAAAGAAACTTTGCAGAACAGAGGGCTTGGCACAAAATACTCAATGTAATGAAATCCTAGGATCTACAACCATGAATACTTTACCCAGAAAAGCTGTCATCTAGAGTTGAAGGACAGATAAAGCACTTCCCAGACAAAAATAAGCTAAAGGAGTTCATCAACACCAAACCACTATTACAGAAAATGTTTGAGTGACTTCTTTAAAAAGAAAAAAAATATGTATCAAAAGCATGAATAAAAATGGTAATAACTACATATCTATCAACAAGTACCTCAAATGGAAAAGAATTAAGCGCTCCAAGCAAAGGATAGAGTAGCTGAATGGTTAAGAAAACAAGATCCCTATATGTGCTGCCTATGAGAAACTCACTTCAGATTAAAGACACACACAGACTGAAAGGAAGGGGATGGTAAAAGATATTGCCTTGATAGACCTAGAGGGTATTGTGCTAAATGAAGTAAGTCAGAGAAAGAAATACCACGTTATTTCTTGTACATGCAGATTCTAAAGAACAAAATAAACAACAATAACAACAAAAATGGAAACAAACTCATAGATACAGGGAATATTTTGAGGACTACTAGACAGGAGGGAAGTTGAGAGGATGGTGAAATCAGGCAAAGAAATTAAGAAATACAAATAGATAGTTACAAAATAGTCATGGAGATATAAACTGCCGCATAAGGAAAATAGTGAACAATGTTGTAATAAATATATAAGGGGGATGTGGGGGAAGAGGGATTTAGTGGGTGACCACTTGAGCTCTAATCACTATGCTGTTCAATTGAAACTAATATATTATTGTATACCAATCATTATTGGAAAAAAAAACTTATTCACTTGTAAAATGTAAATATGAGCAACTAATTGTCTATTATAGTTCAATAAAGCTGGGATGGGGGTGGGAAAGTATCACAAATAAAAAGAAAAAAAGAAAACAAAAACCAAAAAAAAATTAAAAAGAAAAAAAGGAATCATGTATAAAATAGAACCAAGTAATTAGAAACTGACCCACTAAGCCCAATATCACTTCACCTCTTACCACAGCCTCACCTATGTTCCTACAGTAACAATTTTACAATCAAGATGTAACAGAAGTCTTGAAGTAGCGAAAATGGATGTCATTAACATGACTTGCAGACTCCATAGGTCCTCCATAGAGTTTCTGTAGGTTCCTCCATAGTCCCTTTTCCTTTACACATTGTTTTAACCAACATCAACCTATAACAATTAGATATATCAGACAGGAAGACAAAGGGCAAGTACTGATAACTGAGAAGTGATAAATGAAACAATGGAAGACCTAGATGAGTTCTTTAAGAAAGGAATCAACAGTTTTATATCCTGTATAAAGAAAGAGGTATTTTTTTTTTATAATATATATAATAGTTAATTTTCTTCTCATGAGATAAAATTTTAAATTATGATCAGTAATTTATTTAAGAAGGTATGGAAGTATGTGATCAAATGCAGAAGGAATTCTATACTAAATTAAGATTTGTTCCTTACTGGGACAAATCCATCCAGAAACTTGACTCTAGGATGAATGCTTTCCCAAGGGTTTCAGATAGTCAAGCTTTTATAAAAGAAATTGTCAGAAAAGTTATGAGGCCAAAACCTGAACTTAGCTTGATCTTATTGAGAATACTAAACTTTTTCCAAATGATTTTCATGCTAAAAGTGTTTTTGGTCACATTCTGAGACACACGTGGTAGGCAGTTTCTGAGATTGGGCCCTCATGATCCCTGCCTCTGGTATTCATAACTTTGTGTAATCCCTTTCCTTTAACTGTGAGCTGGATATAGTGACTCGCTTCTAACAATAAGAATGTGGCAAAAATGATAGGGTATTACTTCTGAGATTAGGTCTCAAAAAGTCTGTATATTCTGTCTGAGGGACTCTCTCTTTGCTTAGTCACTCTGAGGGAAGCCAGCTGCATATCGTGAACTACCTTGTAGAAAGGCCCACACCACAAAGAACTATCTCCAGCCAATGGCCAGCAAGGATGTGAGGCCTGCCAACAATCAGAGGAGTGAGTTTGGAAAGGGATCCTCTCCCAATTGAGCATTCAGATAACTGCAGCCCTGGCTGACAGTTTGACTGTAACCTCATGAAAGACCTTGACCAGAGACTTCTAGGTAAACTGCTTTTGGATTCTTATCCACAGAAACTGTGAGATAATATATTTGTTGTTTTAACCTGCCAACTACCCTAAATTTTAGGGAAATTTGTTATGGCTCAGTAGATAACTAATTCAGATTTTAGTGTCATAAGTGGAGTTCTATTGTAACAAATACCTACGATGTGGTGGATATTTTAGAACTGGGCAGTAGAAAGTAGCTGGAAAGAATTTAAGGAGAGTACTGGTAATACCTAAATTGCCATGAATTAACAGTTAGTAGATTCTAGACTTTAAGAAGGCTGTATTTGAAGGTTTCAAGGAACCTTGAAACATCTGATTAGAAATGAGTCAGAAAATTTAGCAACCCTGTTACTTGCAGTTATATGGAGAGTAGGAAATGAATCAAATGAACTAGATGGTCCAACTAAGGAGATTTCCAAACAAAGTGCTGAAAGTGTCACTCGGTTTCTTCCTGATGATTATACTAAAATGTAAAAGGAGAGAGAAATTAAGGGAAGGACTGTTTGTTTTTTCTTTAAAAAAGGAATAAACGAAATAGAGTCTAGAAAAGCAATACAAAAGATTAATGAAACCAAGAGCTCTTTTTTTTTTGAAAGAATAAATAAAACTGCTAAACCCTTAACCAAATTCATCAAGACAAAAGAGAGGACCCAAATAAATGAAATCAGAAATGAAAGAGAAGTAACAATGGACTCCACAGAAATACAAAGAATCATAAGAAAATACTATGAGCAATTATATGCCAACAAATTGGACAATCTGGAAGAAATAGATACATTGCTAGAAACATACAATCTCCCAAGACAGAGAGACTGAAGAAACAGAAAATCTGAACCTATTGATTGCTACTAACGAAATTGAATCAGTAATCAAAACACTTTCAACAAACAAAAGTCCTGGACCAGATGGCTTCACAGGTGAATTTTACCAAATATTCAAAAAAAAAATTAACACCAATCCTCAAACTATTCCAAAAAATTCAAGAAGAGGAAAAGCTCCCTAATTTTTTTATGAGGCACCAGAACCCTAATTCCAAAACAAGCCAAAGACATTACAGAAATGAAAACTATAAGCTGATATCCTTTATGAACATTGATGTGAAAATACTCAAAAAAATATTAGCAAACCAAATTCAGCAACACATTAAAAAAAGTATACACCATGATCAAGTTAGATTTATACCTGGGATGCAAGGTTGATGCAATAACTATAAATCAACTAATGTGATACACCACATTAATGAAAAGATAAAAATCATAGATCATATCAGATGCAAAAAAAGTGTTTGATGAAATCCAGCATCCGTTTATGATAAAAACTCTCAGCAAAGTGAGAATAGAGAGAACATACTTCAACATAATAAGGGCCATACATGACAAACCTACAGCTAGCATCATACTCAATGGGGAAGGTTAAAAGTATTTTCCTTAAGATCAGGAAAAAGACAAGAATGCCTACTTTCACCACTTCTGTTCAACACTGTATTGGAAGTCCCAGCTATAGCAATCAGACAAGAAAGAAATAAAAGGTATCAAAATTGGAAAGGAGAAGTAAAGCTGTCATTATTTGCAGATGACATAATACTATATAGAGAGAACCCTAAAGATTCCACCAAAGAACTGTTAGAACTGATAAATGAATTCAATCAACTAAAAGGATGCAGATACTTGACTGAAGTAAACTGCATTTTTATACACCAGTGATGAACTTTCAGAAAGAGAAATTAAGAAAACAATCCCACTTACAACTGCATCGAAAACAATAAAATACTTAGGAATCAAATTAACCAAGGAGGTAAAAGACCTGTTCTCAGAAAATTATAAGTTATTGAAAAAAGAAATTGAACAAGACACAAATGAATGGAAGCATATACTGTGCTCATGGTTAGGAAGACTTGAAATCATTAACATGGCCATACTACCCAAAGGAATCTATAGATTCAATATAATCCCTACCAAAATACCAATAGAATTTTTTTAGAGAACTAGAAGAAATAATCCTGAAATTTATATGGAAACATAAAAGACCCCAAATAGAAAGAACAAATTTGGAGGTATCACAATACCTGACATCAAACTATGCTACAAGGCTACAGCAATCAAAACAGCAAGGTACTGGCATAAAAACAGATACATTGATCAATGGAACACTGAATAGAGAGCCCAGAAATAAATCCATGTCTCCACACTCATTTACTATATTATAAAGGAGGCAAGAATATACAATAGGGTAAAAAGACAGTCTCTTCAATAAATGGTGCTGGGAAAACTGGACAGATACATGCAAAAAAATGAAACTGGACAACCTTCTTACACCATATACAGGAATAGACTTAAATGTAAGTCCTGAAACCATAAAACTTCTAGAAGAAAAAGTAGGCAGTAAATTCTCTGATATTGCCACTAGTAATTTCTTTTTGGATGTATTTCTTTGGGCAAGGGAAACAAAAGAAAAAATAGACAAAAGGGACTACATCAAACTAAAAAGGTTTTGTATAGCAAAGGAAACCACCAAAAGAACAAAAAGATAACCTATGGAATATTCATTTATGATACATCTGATAATGGATTAATATCCCAAAATATATAAAGAACTCATACAACTCAACAAAAACAAACAATACAATTAAAAAATGGGTAGAAGACCTGAACAGATATTTCTCCAAAGAGGAAATACAGATGGCCAATAGACATAAGAAAAGATGCTCAAGGTCACTAATCATCAGAGAAATGCAAATTAAAACAATAATGAGATATCTCCTCTCATCTGTCAGAATGGCTATCATCAATAAATCAACAAACAACAAGTGCCGGCATGGATCTAGAGAAAAGGGAACCTTCGTGCACTGTTGGTGGGACTGCAAACTGGTACAGCCACTATAGAAAACAGTCTGGAGGTTACTCAAAAAATTAAAAATGAATCTACTTTTTGATCCAGGAACTGTATTTCTGGGTATTTATCCAAAGAAAACCAAAACAATAATTTATAAAGATCTATGCATCCCTATGTTCATGGCAGTGCTATTCACAAAATCCAAGATGTGGAAGCAACCTAAACATTCATGAACAGATCATTGATGAAGAAGTTATGGTTCATATGTACAAAGGAATATTTCTCAGCCAGAAAAAATGAAATCTTACCATTAGCAATGACATGGATGGACCTAGAGGTTATTATGCTGAGTGAAATAAGTCAGACAGAAAAAGATGAATACTGTATAACTTCATTTATATGTGGAATATAAGGAACAAAGAGAACAAACTAATTAAAAGCAGACTCACAAATATAGAGGACAATCTGGTGATGGCCAGAGAGGAGGGGACTTGGGGACTGGGAGAAAGGGATAAAGGGTTAAAAAAGTACAAATATTGGTTGACAGACTATCACAGGAATGTAGTTAGCAATAATGTGATGGCTCTGTGTACAGCCAGAGGGGTGATAGCGTAATCAGGGGGATTGTTTCATAAACTATACAAATGTCTCACCAAGGTACTATATACTTGAAACTAATAATAAAATAAAATAAAAGGCTAAAAAAAAAAAAAAGCCAGGAGTTGATGGTTTTCAAATCGAATCTGAAAATTCTTAGCCTTGCCATCTTCAATGCTGGCTGTGTAGCAATGTCACATTTCTTTCACTGATTCTGCTTTCAATGTCAAATCATCTTCTCTGCTTTACTCAGACAATACCAGATAATCTCATTTTAAATTCCTTAATCACATCTTCAAAGTCCCTTTGCCATGTAAAGTAACATATTCACAGATTCCAGTGTTTAGGTCATGGATATCTTTAGGGGGCTATGTGTACCACATGTAAGCAATAGATAACTAATGTATTATACTTAGTATTTTACAGTTTATAAATGGGAACACAGGAATGAACGCAAGTGCTATAACAATGACAATTGTATAGCTCTTACACACAAACCAAAAGCTATATAATTGTCTTAAATTTTAAAACAGTGGGTTACATAAGAGAATGCTCTTACTCTTAGAGATGTGTGCTGAAGAAGCATATAATTTATACTTTGAATTATTTACAACTTTCAAATAACTCAACAGCAGTAGAGCAAAAAAAAAATGCATGTGTGTATAAATGTACATACGAGGGAGAAAGATGAGAAGATGAAGCAAATATGACAAAATTTAATAAATGAATCAGGTTAACGGTATATAGGTGTTCTTCAAATTTTTCTCTAAGTACGAAAAGTTGGGAAAAAATCGGGAGATCAAAAAATTTTCAACAAAATAAATATATTAACCTTACAAAGCTCACTGGGGTAGACAGTAAGAAATACATGATTTGTAAATGGGCTAAAACTGAGGATTAAACTCAGGGGTTGGCAACCTACTCTGTACAAAGCTAGAGAGCAAATATTTTAGGCTTTGTGGGCCATAGCTGCTCATTGAGCCCAGTGAAATTGAATTTGTCCTTTCCAACAACTTTACCAACAACTCAACTCTGCTGCTGTAGTATGAAAGCAGACATAGCCAATATGTAAATAAATTAAGAATATTATGTTCCAATAAAACTTTATTTATAAAAACAGGTGGTAGGCCATATTTGGTCTGCACACTGTGGCAATCTTTGATTTAACTCAAAACATTCTTTCAAAATATGAGAATCTTAATCTCTAGAAACATGTACCAATGATCATATCACATGTTATACATTGTATTAGGAAAACACATACACACACACACACACACACACACACAATACACATATTCCAAAGGTTAAAAGATTAGTCTCACAAACCTTGGTTGTGAATTCAAATTTCACTGTAAACTCAAGTCTAACTTATCCCTCCTCCTTTTTTCTGTAAATTGACTGCAAACTCTATGACATAACCTTTCCCTTCTCTCATCTTTCTTTCCCCCTCCTTTGCCCTCCCCCTTCCATCCCTCTTCCCTTTCCAATTGTACTCAAGTGTACAGAAATAGATTAATCATAATCCTTGGTTCATGACGAACTTTCATTATTGGTACATGCTTGGCCTCCTGTTATTTATTTTGTAACGTAATTCATTATTTTTAACAACATATTAATCATTCCCCCTTAAGAAATTATGACTTGAAAGTTCCACATGCAGAGAAAACACAACTCCAGCCAGATGTGATAATACAAGAAAAAAATCTAAATTTTAAAATTTATATCTTTAATCTCATTGGGCTCTTATGGTCCACTAGAGACTCATTATCTCTAAAGCACAAATATGAAACAGCTTATAACATGTATGTTTACATATTCTCATTTGTCTTAAAATATTTTAGAAGCTTTACAAGTCTCAGACTGGGTTCCTGGAGAGTTCAATACTCTTGTGCTGTCTAGAAAAAATGGGATAAACATTTTATTTCCCATGTTAAGAAGAAAAATATATTAATCATGATATCCTACTCCAACAATATTTAAGAAAAATGCTTCAGTGTGTTAATTTTAACAGTAAGGCATATATGTATGAATAAGGTGGATAGGAAAGTTCCTTAACATAATAAAGGGCACATATGATAAACCCTAAACCAACATTATACTTAATGGTGAAAAACTAAAAACCACTCCAAGATCAGGAACAAAGCAAAGCTGTCCACTGTTGCCACTGTTAGTCAATATAAATTGGAGGTCCTAGCAAGTGCAATCAGACAAGAGAAACATATAAGGCATCCAAATAGGAAGCAAAGAAGTCAAACTGTCACAATTTGTGGATGACATGATTCTCTATAGAGAAAATCCTAAAGACTCCACAAGAACACTACTAGAAATAATAAGCAAATACAGTAAAGTTTCTGGATACAAACATCAATGTTCAAAAATCCATAGCGTTCCTATACTCTGACAATGAAGTGTCAGCAAAAGAAGTGGAAAAAGGAATTCCTTTTACAACTGCAACAAAAGAATAAAACACCTAGGAATAAATCTAATGAAACATGTCAAGGACCTATATAAGAAAAACTACAAGACTCTATTAAAAGAAATTGAAGAAGATACAAAGAAATGGAAAGATATTCTATGTTAATGGATTGGAAGAATCAATATAGTTAAAATGACTATATTACCTAAAGCATTATACAGATTTAATGCAATCCCCATTGAAATCCCATCGGCACTTTTTAAAGAAACAGTACAAAAAGTCATTAGATTTATATGGAAGTACAAAAGACCCTGAATTGCCAAAGTCACCCTGAGAAAAAAGAATGAGGCTGGAGGCATCATTCTATCTGACTTCAAATTATACTACAAAGTGACAGTAATCAAACAGCATGGTATTGGCAAAAAAGGAGACACATGGACCAATGGACAGAATCAAGAGTCAGGAAGTAAACTTATATCTATATGGGCAAATTGTTTTCAACAAAAAAGCCAAAAACATACAGTGGAGAAACGAAAGCGTCTTCAATAAATGGTGCTGGGAAAACTGGAACGCTACCTGCAAAAGAATGAAACTAGACTGTTGTCTATCGCCACACACCGAAATTAATTCAGAATAGATGAAGAACCTGAATATAAGATGTGAAACAATAAAATGCATAGAAGAAAACATAGAAACTAAACTCAAGGAACCTGGACTTAAAGAGTTTTTATGAATTCGACCTTAAAGACAAGGAAATTAAAAGCAAAAATATATAAATGGGACTACATCAAACTAAAAGGCTACATCAAACTAAAAGGCTTCTGCTCAGCAAAAGAAACCATCAACAAGGTAAAAAGACAATCATCCAAATAGGAAAATATATTTGCAATCAGCACCTCCAATAAGGGCCTAATATCTAAAGTATACAGAGAACTCATACAACTCAATAACAACAAAAAAACAAATGACCCAATCAAAAAATGGGCAGGGGACCCGAACAGGCACTTCTCCCTAGAGGACATACAAATGGCCAACAAATATTTGAAAAGATGCTCTACATCGCTAGCTGTTAGGGAAACACAGATCAAAACCACAATGAGATACCATCTCACACCTGTTAGAATAGCCGTTCTCAACAGGACAAGTAATAACAAATGATGGAGAGGATGTGAAGAAAAAGGAACCCTCAGACACTGCTGGTGGGACTGCAAATTGGTACAGCCACTATGGAAAACAGTGTGGAGGTTCCTCAAAAAACTAACAATTGACCTACCCATACGATCCACAATCCCTCTATTGGATATAAACCCTAAAGACTTGAAAATTCATGTCCATAAAGATATTTGCAAACTGATGTTCATAAAAGAATTATTCATGGTGGCCAGGACATGAAAGCAACTGAAGTGTCCCGCGATAGATGATTGGATAAAGAAGCTGTGGTACATATAACCAATGGAATATTACTCAGCTATAAGAAGAGATGAAATACTGCCATTTGCAACAACCTGGATGGACCTCGAGATAATCATGCTAAGTGAAATACGCCAGACAGAAAAAGTTGAAAACCACATGATATCACTTATATGTGGGATATAAACCTAAAAGCAACAAATGAACAGGACAAACAAATAGAGATTCATAGATGTGGACAACAGACTAGTGGTTACCTAAGGGTAGGGGGCCTGGGGAGGAGGGTGGTGATAGACGGACTAAAGGGGGTCAAATAAGTGGTGACAGGAAGAAATCTAACTATGGGAGGTGAACATACAATGCAGTATAAGCCAGACAGAGAAAGTTGAAAACCACATGATATCACTTATATGTGGGATATAAACCTAAAAGCAACAAATGAGCAAGACAACAGAGACTAGTGGTTACTAGTGGGATGGTGGAGGAGGGGGGAGGTAGACGGACTAAAAGGGGTCAAATATGTGGTGACAGAAAGAAATCTAACTATTGGAGGTGAACACACAATTCAATATATATATATGCCTTATGTTTAATTGTACACCTGAAACTTACTAGATTTTGTTAACCAATGTCACCATAAAAATAAAAAATAAAAAGAATCAAGCATGATATACCATACAAAACAATGCTTATGTATCTTCGTTTATATCACAGAGTAGACATTAAGGCAACAAGAGTATTTACAATAAAGAGAGACATTTGAAAATAGTAATGTGTTAAGTTCACTAGAAAGACATAATTCTAAATCTGAACATTTTTTAATATCCTAGCTTCTAAATAGCTAAAGCAAAACTTGAGAGATCTAAAAAAGTAATAAACAACACTGCAGTGAGAGATTTAACACACTTGTCTAGGTGATAGAACAAAGTGACAAAGTTGGTAAGGTCACAGAAGATTTTATAACACAGTTAACCACTTTGACTTAATGTTATTATACAGTTTTTATAAGCAAAAACTGCAGAATAAATATTCCTTTCAAGGGAATGAAAAAGATTTGCTGAAATTAATAATTTGCTTGGCTAAAAGCAAGTGTTAAGAAGTTTCAAAAATCTGAAAAAAAGTAACAATAGATTCTCTTGTTATCATGGTGTTAAGGTATAAATTAATTGTAGGAAGATAACTATAAAATCTCTAAATGCTTATAAAGTAAGGAATAAGCTTCTAAAAAGTCCATGGAACAACAACAAAAAAAGGAAATCAAAATGAAAATTATCCAACATTTTGAAATAAATGACAAAAAAATACTACATATAAAAACATCCAGGATGCTGATGATTCAGCTCTGCTGAAAGTGAAGTTTATAGCCTTAAATGAATATTTAAGAACAGAAAAGGTTGAAACCAATGATCTAAGCATCCATCTTTGGAAGTTAGATTAAGAATAGCATATTAAATCCAAAAACAAAAAAGGAGAAATAACAAACATAAAGCAGAAATTGATAAAACAGATAATAGATAGAAGCCAAAAGATGATTTTACAAACCTCAGGCAAAATTGGTTTTAAAAAAGGCCCATAAAGATAACCAATAATATAAATGAAACAGAAATCATCATCCCAGACATTTAAAAGATAGCCTAGCAGATGGTTTCTAATTTTGTTCATCTTAAATAACCAACTCCTAGTTTTGCTGATTCTCCATTTTCATCTATTCTCTATTTCATTAATTTCTGCTCTAATATTTATTATTTTCTTCCATCTTTGTATAGTTTTCTGTCCTTTTCCAGTTCCTCAAGGCATAAATTTAGGCTGTTGGTTTGAGATCTTCCTTCCTTCATCTTTAATATAGAAATATACAGATAAATATCCTTTAGTAATGCTTTCACTGAATTTTGTTTTCATTCATCTCAAAGTATTTTCTAATTTCCCTAGTGATTTCTTCTTTGGTTGAGTATGTTGTTTAATTTTCACATATTTGAAAATTATTCAATTTTGCTTGTTATTAACTTTTAGTATCATCCTATTGTGGCTGGAGAAGACACTTGATATGATTTAAATCATTTAAAATGTATTGAAAGTTATTTAACGGCATAACATATGGTTTATGCTAAAAAAATGTTCCATGTGCAACTAAGAAGAATATGCTGTTATTGGGTGGACTGTTCTGTTAGGTCTAGGTGGTTTATAGTGTTGTGCAAGTCCTCTATTTCTTTATTGATCTGTTTACATGTTCTATCTGAAAGTGAAATTCTGTCAATGATTGTTCCATGTATTTTGGGGATCTGCTGTTTGGTGTAGAAATGATTATAACTGTTATATCTTTTGATGAACAGACCATTTAATCAATATATAATGTTCTCCTTTGTCACTCATGACAATTTTTTACTTAAAATCTATATTGGCTGATATTAGTGCCGCTTCACCTCTTTTTTTGTTATTATCTGCATAAAATATATTTTCCTTCTTTTCACTTACAACCTATTTTGTTTTCGGATCTAAAGTGAGTCTCTTATAAGCAGTAAATAATTGAATCATGATTTTCAATCCACTGCCACACTCTTGTCTTTTCATTCATGAGTTTAATCCATTTATGTTTAAAGTTACTACTGACAATAAAGGACTTCTGCCATTTTGCTATTTGTTTTCTATGTGTTCTATTTTTTTCATTCTTCAATTCCTCTAATACTGCCTTTCTTTTGTATTTGATTTATTTTTCATGTGCACCATTGTGATTCTCTTCATTTCCTTCCCTCTATGTCTTTTACTTATTTTCTTAGTGGTTATAACAGGGATTACATTTTTTGTAAATTTATACCATTCTGAGGGTAGTGAGGAGGAGGAGAGGAAGTGGGCAGAAGGAGGAGGAAGAGGGTAGAGGAGAAGACACAAATAACTAAAACTAGAAATGAAAGTAGAGACATTACTATTGAATTTATAGAAATCAGAAAGATTATAAAAAATATCAACAACTGTCTGCCCCCAAATAATCTAGAAGAAATGAAAAAATTCCTAGGAAAAACATAAATTGCCAAATCTGACTCATAAAGAAACAGTTTCAACAGACTTGTAACAAGTAAAGAGATTGAGTCAGTAATAAAAATATTCCAACAACAACAACAACAAAAAAACCTAGGGCCAGATGGCTTCACTGGTGAAATCTATAAAACATTTTGAGAAAAACTAACATCAATCTGACTCCAATTATTCTAAAAAATAAATAGAAGAGAAAGAAGTATTTCCTAATACATTTTATGAAGCCAGTATCACTTGTTACCAGAGCTGGACAAAAGTACCAAAAGTAAAATTAAAGACCAATATCACTTATGAATACAGATGCAAAAATCCTCAATTAAATACTAGTGAACAGAATCTAATAGCACATTAAAAAATTATACACTATGACCAAAATGAATGTATCCCAGGAATTCTAGGGTGGTCCAACAAAAAAAATTTAATTAATGTAATGTAATATATAATAATGAAATATTGTAGAAAAGCCATATAATCATCTCAAAAGACTTAGAAAAAGCATCTGACAAAATTTAACAGCTTTCATAACAAAAACATTCAGAAAACTAGAAGTACACAGTAACTCCATTAACTTAATAGAGGACATTTATGAAGAATCAACATCTAACATCACACCTAATAGTGAAAAACTAAAAATGTCCCACTAAAATCAGTAGTAAGACAAGGAAGCCTACTTTTGCATTGCTTTTCCATCATGTACTGGACGTTTAATGACAACTTTGCAAGAAAAAATAAATAAAAAGCATCCAATTTAAAAAGGAAGAAATAAAACTGTATCTATTTGTAGATGATGTGATTCTATGTGTAGAAAATCTCAAAGAATCTAACACACGTATATAAAAGAACTAGATAAGTTAGAGAAAGATAAATAACATATTATTTCACTTATCTGTGAAATTTAAAGAACAGATTAAACAAACAAAGCAGAAACAGACTCGTAGAAACAAAGAACAAATTGATGGTTGCCCAATGGGGAGGGAGGGTTGGGAGGCTGGATGAAAAAAGGTGAAAGGATTAAGAAGTACAAATTGATAGTTACAAAATAGTCATGGGGATGTAAGGGTACAGTATAGGAAATATAGTCACTAATATTGAAATAACTATTTATGTGTATGGCTATGCTACTCTGAACAAGCCTAATCTCGTCTGATCTTGGAAGCTAAGCAGGACTGGGCCTGGTTAGTACTTGGATGAGAGACCACCTAGGAAGACCAGGTGCTATAGGCATAAAAAAAAAAAGAAAGAAAGAAATAACTATTTATGGTGCCAGGTGGGTACTAGACTTATTGAGGGGATCACTTTGTAAATTATATAAATGTCTAACCACTATGCTGTACACTTGGAAATAATATAAAATAATATTGAATGCTAACTGTAATTGAAAAATAAGAAAAATTTTAAAAGAGCAACAAGAATTAAAAATGAATTCAGCAGAGATGAAGGATAAAAGAGCAACATACAAACTGACTTGTGTTTATATGTACCAGCAAAAAAATAATTAAAAAGGAAATTAAGAAACCAATTGCATTTATAACAACATCTAAAAGAATAAAATACCTAGGAATAAATTTAAAGAGATTAAAAGACTTATACTGTAAAAGCAACCCAACACTGATGGAAAAAATAAAGGAAGACATAATTATATGAGAAAACATTCCATTTTCTCAGATTACAACATTTTAACATTGTTAAGATGGTAATATTCTCAAAAGTGATCTATAGATTTAATCCAATCACTATCAAAATTCCAATGGCTTTTCTTTTTAAAGAAATGGAAAAGCTAATCATCAAATTCACATGGAACTGCAAGAGGCCCTGAATAGCCAAAGTTCAAGAGATCATGTTGATTTTGAAATTCACTCTAAAGCCACATAATCAAAACACTGGTACTAGCATAAGTATGATCTATACTGACATATAGACCACTGGAATGGAACTGTGGTCACAAAAGTTAACCCAAACATCTATGGCCAATTGATTTTACACAAGGATGTCAACCCATTCAATAATGTAAAGAATAATCTCTTCAACAAATGAAACTGGGTCAACTGGATATGCAAAAAATAAAGTTGTAACCCTCCTTCATTCCATATACAAAAATTAGCTCGAAATGGAACAAAGACCTAAATATAAGAACAAAAAATATTAAAAGGAAACATGGATAAATCTTCCTAATTTTGGATATAACAAAAATACAAATGACAAATGGGGGAACAAAAATAAATTGGTCTGCATAAAAATTTTCCATCAAGGTTTTGGAGAAACATGGCAAAGTGAGAAACTCTCCCCTTGAAACAACAATAAGCTGAACATCTAAAATTCAACAAAAACACCCAAACTGCACACTAGCATGTCTGAGCATAGGATCTGCGCATAAGAGCTACCACAGGTCAGAACCCTAGGTGTTGGGTGGTGGGCTGGGAGAAATAAAGAAGCTGCCTCTCATAGCCATCAAAATTCACTACAAAAAAAAATCAGAAAACAATTCATAAAATGGTAATAACTACATACCTATCAATAATTACTTTAAATGTAAATAGACTAAATGCCCCAATCAAAAATACAGGGTGGTTGAATGGATAAGAAAACAAAACCCTTACGTATGCTGCTTACAAGAGACTTGCTTCAGACACACAGGCTGAAAGTAAAGAGATGGAGGCAACCAGCACGCAGAATCATCTGAGGTCTGGCTGACCAGAAGCCCTACAACTGGGGACAAAAATGAGGTCATTTTAAACCGGTACGAGGGGTCTAGATGTGAAACGGATCAGGGAAGGTTATATTGGCTGCAGAGGCCCCACCTGAGGAGTGAGGGGTCTCAGCCACACACTCCCCAGCCCTGGGTTTCAGTACCGAGAAAAGAAGTCCCACTACCTCTTAAAGGACCCATTCCTGGACTTTCTCACTGATGGACTTACCAACTCTGAGCCCTAGCACTGGGGCAGCTGCTTGAGGAGCGCCAGGGACTGAGTTGTCGGGCTTCAGGGCGAGGGCTGGAGGAGCAGCTTTCTCCTGGACATAAGTGCTGGCAATATTCATTTTTTCTTGGTTGAGCCCTCCCTACTCCCAGTGTGAGGACACAGGTGCCACCATAGTTGAGTCACCATCAAACTGGAAAACACAGGTTTCTCCACCCCAGGGATTCTGTGAGATTCCACTCTCCCAACTTGTGGGCCCACTCAACCTGATTCCAGTGGTTTATTCCATACAAATAATCTATCTTTGTTCCTGCTATGAACTTTCCTAAAATCTCTCAAAGGCTCACTAAACTCAAAGAAGCAGCATCTGGTCTTGGCGTGCCTGTACCTCTTGCTGAGCAGCCACAAGCCACATACTAGCAGCAGCTGGCTTTGGTTTCTGGTTTGGCTTCTCAAAGCACCTATAAGCCCAGCACTGGTGGTGACCATATGTGGATTGCTTGGTAACTCCTACCAGGTGGTCCAAGAGGTGAACAGGCTGCAGCTGAACTTGGCTTGTAGCTGGACCCCTCCATTAGGTGTGTCACAGGGCCCCACAGAACACCTACTATACAAAGCCACTTTACTAAAACAGGGAGACTTAGGAGCTCTAATACATAGAAACAAACACAGGGAGGCAACCAATATGCAAAGACAAAGAAACATGTACCACTTGAAAGAACAGAACAAAGCTCCAGAAAAATAACTCACCAAAATGGACACAAATAATCTACCAGATGCAGAGTTCAAAACACTGATTATAAAGATGCTCAATGATCTCTTTGACAAAGAGATGGGAAACGAAAACTGAGCTTAAAAAACATTTTAAAAACTAGTCAGAAATGAAAAATATAATACCTGAAATGAAGAATACATTACAGGGAATCAATGATAGTTTGTATGAAGCAGAGGATTGAATCAGTGATTTGGAAGATAAGGAAGCAGAAAATACCCAATCAGAACAGCAAGAAACAAACAAACAAACAAACAAACGAATAGTTTAAGGGGCCTCTGGGACATCAAGTGTACCGATATTTGCTTCATAGGGGTACCAGAAGGAGAAGAGAAAAGAATTAAAACCTATTCAAAGAATAACTGAAAACTTCCCTAACCTGACCAAGGAAATATATATACAAGCCGAGAAAGAGCAGAGAGTGCCAAATAAGATGAACCCAAAGAGGTCCACACCAAAACACAACATTAATTAAAATTCCAAGGGTTAAAGACAAAGAGAGAATCTTAAAAGCAGCAAAAGAAAAGAAATTAGTTATCTTGAGGGAGCTCCCATAAGACTGTCAGGTAATTTCCCAATGGAAACTTTATGAGCCAGAAGGACTTGGCACAAAATATTCAAAGTGATGAAAAGCAAGGACATATAAACAAGATTACACTACCTAGAAAAACTATCATTTAGAACTGAAGGACAAAGAATGAGCTTCCAAGACAAGAAAAAGCTACATAAGTTAATTACCTCCAGCCAGTATTACAGGAAATGTTGGAGGGACCTCTTTAAGAAGAAGAAAAAAAATATGTATCAAAAATATGGATAAAGAATGGCAACAACTACATATCTACCAACAAGTACTTCAAATGAAAAAGAATTAGGTGCTCCAATCAAAAGATAGTGTGGCTGAATGGATAACAAGACCCTTACATATACGGCCTACAAGAGAATTCCTTCAGATTAAAGGACTCACAGATGGAAAGTAAAGGAATGGAAAGAGATATTTCATGATGGACATAGAATATTGTGCTGAGTGGAATAAGTCAAAGAAAGTAAATGCTATATGATTTCATGTACATGTGGAATCTAAAGAACAAAACAAAACAAACAAAAAACAGAAAGTCATAGATACAGAGAACATTTTGAGGGTTACCAAATGGGAGGGGTGTTGGAGGAATCAGTGAAAAAGGGGGAAGTTACAAAATAGTCATGGATATATAAAGTATAGCATAAGGAATATAGTCAATAATATTATAATAACTACGTACAGTGTCAGAGGGGCACTAAAGATTTGGGGGAGATCACTTTGTGAGTTATAGAGATATCTAATCACTATATTGTATATGTGAAACCAATATAATATTATATGCCAGATATAATTGAAAAATTAAAAATATTATTTAAAAAAAATAAAGAGATAGAAAATGTATTTCATGAAAACAGAAACAAACAAACAAACAAAAAGCTAGGGAAGCAATACTTACAGCAGACAAAACAGACTTTAAAATGAAGGCTGCAACAAGAGACAAAGAAAGACTCAGTAATTCTACTTCTGGGTATTTATCAGAAGAAACCCAAAACACTTATTCGAAAACACATATTCATCCATATGGTCATTGCAGTATTGTTTACAGTACTAAGATATGGAAGCAAACTAAGTGTCCATCAATAAATGAATGGAAAAGAAGAAATGGTACATTATAAGTAGTGTGGTGTTATACAGCCATAAAAAAAAAAAAAATGAAATCTTGCCATCTCCAACAATATAGATAGACCTGAAGGGTATTGTGCTAAGTGGAATAAGTCAGAGAAAGACAAATACCATATAATTTTACTTATCTGTGGAATCTAAAAAACAAAACAAACAAACCAGAAACAAACTCAGAGATACAGAGAACATTTTGATGGTTGCCAGATGGTTGGAGGTTGGATGAAAAAGGAGAAGGAATTATGAAGTACAAATTAGCAGTTACAAAATAGTCATGGGTATATGAAGTAGAGCAAAGGAATAAAGTCAATAATGGCTATGCATGGTATCAGATGGGTACTGGATTTATTGAGGTGATCACTTTATGGGTTGTATGGATGTCTGGTCATTATGTTGTATACCTGAAATTAGTATAGTGTTGTAAGTCACCTGTAATTGAAACATAAACTTTATTTTTAAAAAACATTTGAACATTAAATGTAGTGGATATTAATTCTTTATACATTTTTATTTCTTTTGAACAAAAAAAAATGAAAACCAATTATGCTTGTGTAACAAGGGATGAGGGTACTAATTTGGAAATTGAAAATCATCAAATTAAGTTCAATTACAAATAAAATAGCTAGATGGAGTGTTAAATTTTTTTCAATATCTTCAATGGTTTTTCTCTTTTTTCTATTTATATCAATAAAACATTAATTATAAAACTTAAACCAAAAATACAACCAGGTGAGTAATTACGTAACATGTAAGTGGGTTAAATAGTGCGTTTACTTACTTACTTACTTACTTACTTACTGGTTTATTGAATTAGGATTTTTTTCCAGCTCTATTGAAGTATAATAGATACTCCATTGCTCATATTTATATTGTACAAGTCAATGATTTTTTTTCAATTGTAGTTGACATACAATAATATACATATTAGTTTTGGTTATACAGCATACTGATTAGAGATCTATATAACTCATGAAGTGGTCACCCCACTGAATCAAATATATCCCTCTTCCCCCTTACATATTTTTTACAATATTGTTGACTATTTTCCTTATGCTACAATTTATGTCCGTGATTTTTTGGATCTACCCACTTGTACTTCTTAATCCTTTTGCATTTTTCACTGCCCCCACCAAACCTCCCTTCCATTTAGTAGACCTCAAAATATTATCTGTATCTATGTTTGATACAATTTTGTTGTTTATTTTGTCCTTTAGATTCCACATGTACATGAAATCACGTGGTATTTGTCTTTCTCTAACTGACTTACTTCATTCAGCATAATACCCTCTAGGTCCATCAAGGCAATATGTTTTTCTATCCCCTTCCTTTTAGTCTGTGTGTGTCTTTAATCTGAAGTGAGTTTCTTGTAGGCAGAATATGTATGTTTTCTGTATCCATTCGGCCACTCTATCTTTTGGCTGGAGTACTTAATTATTTTCCATTTGAGGTAGTCATTGATAGATATGCAGTTATCACCATTCTTTATTTATGTTTTTGAAACATTTTTTCTTCTTAAGGAAGTCCCTTCAACAATTCCTGTAATATTTACTGGCTCGGTGTTGATAAATTTCTTTAGTTTATTTTTGTCTGGGAAGCTCTTTATCTGTCCTTCAACTCTAAATGGTAACTGTGCTGGATAAAATATTCTTGGTTGTAGATCTTGGGTTTTCATCACGTTGAAGATTTTGTGCCAAGTGCCTTTGTTTTGCAGTTTCTTTTGAGAAATCAGCTGCCAGTCTTATGGGTGTTTCCTTGTAGATAACTAATTGCTTTTCTCTTGCTGCTTTTAAGATTCTCTCTTTATATTTAAACTTTGGCATTTTAATTATGATGTGTCTTGGTGTGAGCCTCTTTCGGTTGACTGTTTTTGGTGGACTCACTGACCTTCCTAGGCCTGTATGTCTATTTCCTTCACCAGGTTAGGAAAGTTTTCCATCATTATTTCTTCAAATATATGTTCAAGTTCTTGTTCTCCCTCTTCAGGTACCCCTATTTCATGGATATTGTTACTGTTAATTTTGTACCATAGCCTCTTTAAATTATTATTATATTCTTTATTACTTTTTTCTTGTTGTTCTGATTGGGTGACCTTGGCTTCTCCATCCTCTACATAGGCGATTCGATCCTCTTCTTCATCCACTCTGTTCATTCCTTTTAATATATTCTTCATCTCAGATAAGGTATTCTTCATTTCTGACTGGTTCACTTTTATAATTTCCATTTCCATTTTTATGTTTATCTCTTTGTTAAAGTTCTGAGTTCATCTACACTTCCCTTAATTTCAATGAGCATCTTTATAACCAGCATTTTGAACTCTGCATCTGTTAGATTGCTTGACTCCATTTTTCCTTGATTGCTGTTCTAGTCTTTCGTATAGTTTCTGCTTCTTTATCTTCCCATTTGACTGCCTTTCTGTGTCTGCATCTATGTACTAATCAAAGCTCCTAAGTCTCCCGGTCTTATTAGTGTGGCTTTGTGGAGTAGGTGTCCTACGGCATAGTCCTGAGAGGGGTTCAGCTGCCAGCCAAGTTTAGCCCAACCTGTGTACCACCAGGGTCACCTGTTAAGATTCAGCAAGCAATCCACAGATGCTATGCTTATAGCTGTCTTAAGAAACCACACCAGAAACCGAGGTTAGCTGCCACCAATGTGAGTCTTGGCACTGCTCAGGAAGTGGCACAGGACTCACCAAGGACACAACTGGATGTGGCTTGGTGGGGCCATGAGTTGAGAAACATGAAGTTTCAGGGAATCCTCTGGGTGGAGTAACCTCTGTTATCCAGTTTGATGACATCTCAGCTATGTCTGCTCCTGTGTCCACACACTGGGATGGAGGAGGGTTCAATAGAGGAACAATGGATACCATCAGCACTTCTGCCTGGGAGAGAGCCTTCCTCTGTCCCTTGCTCTAGCAACTCAGTGTCCCCCTGTAAATCCCTGGTGCCTCCCGAGCAGCCAACCTGGTGCTGTTGCCCAGAGCAACCAAGCCCCTTATCACGAAAGTCTGGTTGCTGACTGGCCCCTTTAAGAGGAACGTCTGCAGCCTTAGCCTCTGTCTCATTCACCCACTCAGAACCTGGCAGCCTCGCATTTTCATCTCCTCCTACTTTCAACCGTTTCAAGGTGATTTCTTATTTCTCTCCCTAGTCGTAGAGCTTCTGTTCATCTAGACCCCAGGCAATTCTGCTTGCTCTTTGCTCCGTGTTTCCATCATAATTTTGATGTGGTCACAAGGGATGAACAAAGTTTCTATCATCTAAGCCATTTTGCCCAATCTTCTAAATACTCCCTTTAATTTTACAAAATGGGATTAACAGAATCAGCTACAACTATTTATAATCAATACACTTTACTAAATACACAGATTAAGAGTAGATGGAAAAATAATACCATGTATACAGTGTGAATAAAAACAATGTCATCACTATGTTTATATTAAATTAGACCTTTAGAGAGTAATATTGGAGATAATGATATATATTTCATAATAATAAAAGAGTTAATTTCTCAGAAAGATATAAAAGAGTATGCTCCTAATAATAAAGAACACATGAAGTAAATTTGATAAAAGAAAAAATAGAAAAATTCACATTTTTCCCCAAAATTATTAAAATTAGACAAAAAACTAACAACAAGATCTGAGCAACACTGTGGAAACAACTTGATATTTATAGAATTCTGCCAACAACTACAAAATATACATTCTCTTGAGTAAAGATATGAAGTCATATGTTGGCCATAAAGCAGTTTTCAATGCATTTCAAAGGACTAAAACCATACTGAGTGTGTTCTCTGACAATGCGGAATTATAACTAGAAAATCTCCAAATATTTAAAAAGTAAATGGGATTCTAAGAAGTCTTGGCTTTATCCTGGAGTACCAATGGATCTAGTCAAGGATTTTATGCAAGAGAATGATATATTAAGATTTGAGCTTTTAAAAAATGGCTTTCATCAAATATGAAAAATGTAGTTGAAGAATGACTTAACAAACCCACATACAAAAGGAGGAATAAGACAGAATTCATGTGAGAAATGAAGAGAAACTGATCTCATGCAGCTGAAAGAAAATAGGATTGAATCAATGTATTTTCAAGAAGACTTGGTCACCAATTAATTATACGTGACCTAAATAGAAATTCTATGCATGGAGATAGGAAAAACAGGAAGAAACATTTTTTGCTGTGTACACTAACTAGAAAACACAAGTTTGCATTACTGGCTCTACCTTTAACGCAAGAATATCAGTTCCAACTGCCATAGCTTCCCTGTTTGGTTCAGGGATTTAACCTAACTCCTCTCACAGCTCACTCAATTAATCCTTCAAATTCCTACCATGGGTTCTGCACCCTGATATCTACCTTTTCCATGTGACCACTGCTCTTCCGTGGTACTATCTACTCAGGTTTTCAATGTGATAGTGCATTCGTACTTGAATCTGCTTTTTAGCTTACTCTTCAGAGTAAACCGGTCTTTGAATAGTTGGGTTTTTTTTGTTTTTTTGTTTTTGGCTTGATCCATGTGCCCTGAGGACTCTGCTCCTTGTATCTGCTTACTGTCTCAAAGATACTGCAAATATAGGTGAGCACAACCTTATTTCACCCACTACTCATTTCCTACTATCTGGCTTCTGCCTATCAAGGAACAAGTTTCGACATGAAGTTCAATTTTGGACATTGCTTTAGGTCCTCATGAGTACCCAGGTGGAGAAATACAGAAGACAGTTGGGAATTATGAGCCTAGGGTTCAGGGAAATAGATTCACTTAGAGATACAGATTTATGATCATCAGCAAATAAGCTTGCAGCCTAAAACTGGAGTCTATATTTTCAGACAAAAGTGAATGTATTCCCACTTCTACCCCATAAAGAGAACAGTCTCCTCAGCCACCTTCCTGCTCTGGAGTCCAAATCATGTCACAGATAACAAAAGAAGGTTACTTTTTCAGTACTGCTTTATGAAACTTCATGATCATCAATGCTGTATATATTAGCATCTGAATTTTTACAGGCAAGAAAGGTTTGAAAATACATAGGATTTGAATATCAAGAAGAGCTAGGAAACCCAGCCCCACAAAACAAGAATGTCAGCTTGTAAGCATTATCACAAAGTACTGGAAAATACAATTTTAGTTCACACTTTATCTTTTTTTCCTCAATATTATTTGTTACTTTAGAAATAGGTAGGATTGTGTAGGGTTTCTTTCCACTTTGTGTTTTGAAACCCTTTTGAAAGCTACAAATGTATATGAAACAAATTCTCTAGTTACATGGATTCAAACCACAGCATTCTTCCCAACCTACCACTTAAGCAAGCCAAGAATAATCTAGTCAGCCAACTTGCGCGTAGGAAAACTATAATGTCTACTGTTGGGAAACCTCGAAATATCATTTGTACATGTACCTTGGTTTATAAAAACTATTTCAGTGTTCTACAAAGGAAAAAGCTATGAATTACCAATTAGTAAGAGATTATCAGGCACTATGATAATGGATGCTGATGTGTACTTCATCTTTAGCAGGATGTAGTTCACAAAACTGTAATACATTTAAAACTTAAGAGATCATTCATAAAAGAATGTATACATACAGATAATAACTGGAAAATGTTTAATTACATTATCAACGAAATCTATTACAATTAGCAAAATCTAAAATAAAATAATTTATATTATGCTGGTAGTTCAAAAGATTTTTTTTTTATCAATGTATATCAAAAACCTTTAAAAATATCAAATACTCTGACCTGTTAAATTTCACTTTAATCAGTCTAATCTAAAAAGAAAAAACAAACTAAAACTAAAATGTAATAATATGTACAAAGATGTTCATTGTAGCACAATGTATTAAAGAGAAAATTGTAAACAATAAAAGAAAAACGGCTAAATGAATTATAGAACACATATTTAATTTGTTCATTCATTCATTCACTTACTACTGTGTTTCAGAAAGGACTTAAAGTGGCTCATGTAATGATATATTACATAACCATGAAAAATATAAGCACTATAGGAAAATGCTCATGAATATTAAGAAGAAAGGGTTGTATACAAAACCATGTGTATGCAAAGGTAAGATTGTAAGATATGTAATCTTACCTTTGCTTAACGACATGCAGAGAAGGAAGGGAATCCATCACAATGTTAAGAATGGTATGCATTTGGGTGGAATATAGGTGAATTATTCTCTTATCTCTTAAATTTTATAAGTTTTATACACTGCACTTATATTTTTATAGTAAAATGTTTATACATAAAAAATATAAAAAGTACAAAGATTATTCAAAAAATACAAAAATTGCCTTTATATATGATCATTTATAAGAAAATAACTATTTCTATATAGTCACTACTGAATTGAAAAAAGGAAATGAAAGTAAAGCTACAATAAAAAATCCAATAGAAATTAACCTCATAAAATATAAATTTGTCAATTAAAGGTATCAAAAGAAAGACAGATTAAAGAGATGATATATTATAAGGTTGTGAGGTGGGGAAATCATTAACATAAACAAGAGAATACCAGAGATGGGCATGGAATTTTAATCTTGAAACCAAATAATCTAACAGTGAACTTATGCTAACTTGGTAGTCTTCTTTAAGTTATAGTTTCAAAAAAGAATACATCTAGAGACAAAGTAGAATTGTGGTTGTGAGGGGCTGAAGGGAGTTAGAATGAGTAATGAGTAAGTACTTTCTGTGTGAAAAGATGAAAAAAGTTGTGGAGGTGGTGACAGTTGTGGTGGTGACAGTTGTACAACAATACAAATGTACTTAATGCCACTGAACCGTACACTTATAAATTATTAAATGGTAAATTCTATATTGTGTGCAATATTGTGATTTATAAGAAATATATATATATATATATATATATATATAGTCATTCAGAAAATCGAAATATATTTCTCAGATACATTTGGTATTTATCCACAGTTCCTGGCGCACAGCTCCCACATTTCCTAAGTGATAAGAGTAACAATGGTATCTGTTATTATGTTATGAGGTGACTTTTGGACCTAACCCCAGGTAAGGGGCTGGTTGCCAGTAGGAATCAACCTTATGTTTTGATAATTGGAACTTTCAGACCCACTTCCTGATTTTCAGGGAGGGGAGAAGGTTTTAAGGTTGAATCAATCACCAATGGCCAAAGACTTAGTCAATTATGACTATGTAATGAAACCTCCATAAAAAAACAACAGGACAGTTCTTTGGCCCTTTTTGGAGAGCTTCCATGTTGGGGAACCAGAATGCTACCATGTACTGGGTGGGCCTCAGCAACATGAAGACAGAAACTCCTTTGTTCAGGACCATGCTTTATGTATCTCTTCACCTGGCTGTTGACTCCTATCCTTTAATGTCCTTTGTAATAAATCTTTAATCCAAGTGAGTAAATGAGTTTTCTTGAGTTCTATGAGCTGTTCTAGCAAATGAGTCGAACCTGACAAAGGGGTAATAGGAACCTCTGATTTGTAGCCAATCAGTCACAAGCACAGGCAACAATCTGAGTTTGTGACTGGTATCTGATGTGGAGGGTGATCTGTGAGAATGAGCTCTTTACCTGTGGGATCTGATTCAATCTTTGGGTAGATGGTGCTAGAATTGAGTTGCATTCTCAGACATTCTTCAGACATCAGAGAATTGTTTATTGGTATGGGGAAGCCTACTCATGCAAATTGGTATTGGATCCGGGAATGCTTTCATTTTATATATTTTATCAGAATTTTAAAAAAATAATAAATTAAGGTCTGATTTGAAGTAGATTCAACTGGTAAGGTATATATTCAGAATAGCTCTTTGAGTTTTCATTTTTTCTGGAACAATATTATATGAAGACGTAGGCATAATTTATTAAAAGGAAAAGCTATAATTATATTTTAATAGAAAGTTTCTCTCAATCAGAAGGTATTTATTGCATCTGTTTATTTTTCTAATGTAGTCAATGTTTAGTTTTTAAGTATCAAAAAATCGTGCCTCGTCTAAACAAAGCTTAAAAGTAAAGTAGTCATTAGATTCAAAGAAAAAAAGAAACTAGAAGTGAGGTTACTAGTAATTCTAATATTTATGCATATTTGTGATAATCAGCTATAAGAATAAATTTCCTCAATGGCAAGCACCATTCTTAGAAATTGGTCAAAATACATTAAAGAATTGTTCCCAAAGCACCTGGGAAGAGCCACAGTTTTCCTTAAAATTCAGTGGAAGACATATGACGATAAAGCATTCTACAAATTAAAAATAATTTTCTGATCATAAAAAAGCAAGGAACGAAAGAAAAAAAAAATGTTTCAGAACCCAAATTGCATATCCAGCTTTCTCAATTCACTTAAAAAAATCTCACTTACCCTTCTAGTGTTTTCAAGGATTTTGGGATCAGGTTTTCCGTAGTTAGGTGGATTGGCATATGGGTCATATCCAAGTTTGGCAAGCATGGGCGCAATCACTGCCATGTCTTGTAAAACATCTGGAGGTATTTTCCCAACCCATTTTGATAGAGCTCCCACATTGACTGGCTTGATGACTTGGTCTGTTGATCTCTCCACCCTGAAAACAATATACTATGAATAAATATTTATTTAGAATACAAAAAATAGTGTTAAAAGAACACTGGATATTATTTTTGATAACTTTAAAAATCATGAGTGTCTCGATTACAAAGTTATTGAGAAAGAGGGCACTAATCAGGCTTAACACTATTACCAGAACTTTTTTAATGTTCTAAACTTGACGGTGATTATTGGGAATCTCAGATCTCTAGAAATAGGAAAAAGGGTTAGCTGAAAACATCTATACAAAATGTGTTGACATTTAAACCACAACATTCAGAAAAAAAATTTAAAAATGACTGCTTAGAAAAACAGCCAGTCAATCTACTTGAAACCCATCAAAAATAAATAAATCAACAAGATGGTCTGAGGAATGACAAGACAGATATGTAATAAAGCCAGTATAGCAAAATCTTAATTGTAGCTACTGGGTATACCCCTTTCAATTCTTTGTACATTTAAAAATTTTTTTAAATAAATTATTAGAGGGAAAATTGCCAACCATAATCTACTAAGTATGCAAAATATTCATTTATTCTATCTTTCTGTTGACTTCCTAAAGAATCCTATTTTCTAAGAAAGAAAAAAGTGCTATTTATGACTTTCAATATTACAGATTAAACGTGTTCTACCTTTTAATCTAGAAATGTACTAAATTTAAGCTTGTAGTGATTATATTCACTATTTGACTAAATAACTCATAATCTTCTATTAAAATATAACACAAATGACATCTAGATACAAATTGGTTCTGAATTAGCAGGTTTTGGCCAAGTGATTTTTTACATGAAATGCTTAAGAGATTTTTATATTATAACACATGTTATTCAAACACAGTATTCTAATAAAAGGTAAAAACCCTTTTTCTTTAAGTATATGACCTCTCACTGTAGATAATCACTTTTGGATGAGGAATCCTTCAAAGAGGCCCCCTGCCTAAAACCACAGACAAAAGAAAATGAAATGATTCTTCCCTGGGGTTCTGTGAGGCCAGTAGTTCCAAGGTCTTTTCTGCTCAATAGCCACATTCTTTTTTCCTCTCTTAAAAATTTCTCCAGGTGAAAAGCTAAGTGTTTTCCTTAAGATCAGGAACAAAACAAAACAAAGATGTCCACTTTCACCACTTCTATTCAACATAGTATTGTAAGACCTAGCCACAGCAATCGGACAAGAAAAAAAAAAAATAAAAGACATCCACATTGGAAAGGAAAAAATAAAATTGTCATTATTTGCAGATGACATATTATATAGAGAGAACCCTAAAGATCCCACCAAAAAAACTAGTTGAACTGGTAAATAAATTCAGTAAAGTATATCAGGATACAAAATTAATATTCAGAAGTCAGTTACATTTCTACACACCAATTACAGATGATCAGAAAGAAATTAAGAAAACAATTCCATTCACAACTACATCAAAAAAATAATAAAACACCTAGAAATAAATTTAAGCAAAAGACTTATATTCAGAAAATTACAAGACACTAAAGAAAGAAAATGAAGAAACAAATAAATGGAAGCATATACTTTGCTTGTGGACAGGAAAAATTAACATCATTAAAATGTCCATACTACCCAAAGCAATCTATAGATTCAATGTAATCTCTATCAAAACACCAATGGCATTTTTTTTACAGAACTACCACAAATAATCATAAAATTTATATGGAGCCACAAAAGACCCCAAATAGCCACAGTACTCTTGAGAAAGAAGAACAAAGTTGGAGGTATCATGCTATATGATATCTCCCTATACTACAAAGGAATAGTGATCAAAACAGTATGGTACTGGTATAAAAACAGACACATAGATAAATGGAAGAGAACAGAGAGCCCATAAATAAATCCATCCCTTTATGGTCATTAAGGTATGACAAAGGAGGTAAGAATATACAATAGGGTAAAGACAGTCTCTTCAATAAATGATGTTGGGAAAATTGGACAAATACATGTGAAAAAAATGAAACTGGATCCCCTTCTTAAACCATATACAAGAATAAATTCAAAATGGATTAAAGACTTAAATGTAAGACCCGAAACTATAAAACTCCTAGAAGAAAACATAGGAAGGAAACTCTCTAACATCACTCTTAGTAATATTTTTTCTGATATATCTTTTCAGGCAAGGGAAACAAGAAAAAAAATAAACAAATGGGACTATGTCAAACTAAAAAGTTTTGCACAACAAAGAAAACCATCAACAAAACGAAAAGACAAGCTAGTGATGGGAGAAGATATTTAACTATGATGAATATGATAAGTCCAAAATTTGTAAAGAACTCATACAACTCAACATAATAAAAAAAAAAATAGAAGACCAAGAAAAATGGCATAGATGATAGAGGCTTTATGCATTTACTCTTACGACCACATCAAAGTTGTGACAGAAACACAGAACAAACAGCAAGTAGAGTTGCCTGGGGTCTAGATGAACAGAAGCCCTACAACTAGAGAGAAAAACAAGATATCACCCTACAATTGGAGGAGGTAGGATGGGGCAAGGATGCAAGGCTGCCCCACCATGAGTGGCTGAATAGGACAGAGGCTACGGCAGCTGCAGAGCAGATGTCTCTTAAAGGGCCTGTGTCTGCGACCACTCTCACACTGAACACCAGCACCAGGTTGGCTGATCGGGTGGCACCAAGGAGTTATGAGAGGACGCTGAGATGTTCGAGTGAGGGCCAGAGGCAAGGCTTTCTCATAGGCAGAAGTGCTGGCAGAATCCACTGTTCCTCTGTTGAACACTCTTCCCACCCAGAGTATGAAAGCAGGCACCATCAAACTGGGTAACAGAGGTTGCTCCGTCCAGAGGATTCCCTGAAAATCTGCCTCCCCTAGCTCATGGCCCCACACAAGCCACATCCAGTTTGTCTTTGGTGAGTCCTGTGCAACTTGCTAAGCCAACTCTAAGACCCACACTGGTGGCAGCTGACTTTGGTTTCTGGCGTAGTTTCTTGAGGCAACTATAAGCACAGCATCTGTGGATTGTTTGCCAAATCTTAACAGGTGGCCCCAGAGCAGGGCACAGTTTTGGGCTAAAATAGACCTGCTGCTGAACTCCTCTCAGGACTATGCCACTGGACACTTACAACACAAAGCCACAATAATAAGAATGGGAGACTTAGAAGCTTTGTTTAGTACATAGAAACAGACACAGAAAGGGAGACAAAATGGGAAGACAAAGAAGGAGAAACCATATGAGAAGAGAAGAGAGATCCAGATGTAATGGAGTCAAGCAAACTAATAGATACAGAGTTCAAAACACTAGTTATAAAAATGCTCAATAAACTTCAGGGAAATGTAGATGAACTCAGTGAAAACTTTAATAAAGAGATAGAAAACATAATATTGGAAATGGAAATTATAAAAGTAAACCAGTCAGAAATGAAGAACACATTATCTGAGATGAAGAGTATATCAGAGGTAACCAACAGAGCCGATAAAGAAGAGGATCAAACTACCGATATAGAGGATGGGGAAGCCAAGGTCACTCAATCAAAACAGCAAGAAAAAAGAAGCCAAGAATATAATAATACTTCAAGGAGTCTTTAGGCCAAAATTAAGTGTAAAAACATCCATGTAATAGTGGTACCTGGAGGAGGAGAGGGAGGAAAAAAGCCATTTGAAGAAATAATGATGGAAAACTTTCCTAACCTGGTGAAGGCAATAGACATACAGGCCCAGGAAGCTCAGAGTTCAAAGAAAGAGGAACCCAAAGAGGCTCACACCAAGACACATCATAATTAAAATGCCAAAGGTTAAATACAAAGAGAGAATCTTAAAGCAGCAAGGAAAAAGCAATTAGTTACCTACAAGGGAGCACCCATAAGACTGACGGCTGATTTCTCAAAAGAAACTTTGCAGGTCGGAAGGGCTTGGTACAAAATATTCAAAGTGTAGAAAACCCAGGATCTACAACCAATAATATTTAATCCAGCAAAGCTATCATTTAGAGTCAAAGGATAGATAAAGAGCTACACAAACAAAAATAAGCTAAAGGAATTCATCAACACCAAGCCACTATTACAGAAAATGTCAGAGGACTTCTTGGAAAAACATATCAAAGACATAATAAAGAATGTTAATACCTACATATCTATCAACGACTACCTCAAATGGAAAAGAATTAAATGCTCCAACCAAAGGATAGAATAGCTGAATGGATAAGAAAACAAGATCCTTATATATGCTGCCTGTGAGAGACTCACTTCAGATTAAAGACACACACACAGACTAAAAAGAAGGGAATGGTAAAAGATATTGCCTTGACAGATGTAGAAGGTATTGTGCTAAATGAAGTCAGAGAAAGACAAATACCACATGATTTCACATACATGCAGAATATAAAGAACAAAATAAACAATAATAACAACAAAAATGGAAACAAACTCATAGACACAGAGAATATTTTGAGGGCTACTAGACAGGAGGGGGTTGGGAGAACAATGAAAAAGGGCAAAGGGATTAAGAAATACAAGTGGATAGTTATGAAATAGTCATGGAGATATAAAGTGCAGATTAAGAAAAATAGTTAACAATGTTATAATAAATATATAAGGAGGAAGAGGGGTACTGATTTATTGGGGTGATCACTTGAGCTCTAAGTACTATGCTATACTAATATATTATTGTATGTCAACTGTAATATCGAAAAAACTCATTGAATTGTATAATGAAAATAAGAGCAACTAATTGTCTATTATATTTCAATAAAGCTGGGGGAAAAAAACAATCCAATTAAAAAATGGGCAGAAGACCTGAATAGGCACTTCTCTAGAGAAGACATACAGATGACAAAAAGGCATATGAAAAGATGCTCAATGTTACAAATTATCAGAGGAATGCATATTAAAACCTCAATGAGACATTACGTCACACCTATCAGAATGGCTATCATCAATAAATCAGCAAACAACAAGCACTGGCAAGGATATGGCAAAAAGGGTTGATCCCTCATGCACTGCTGGCTATATTGCAAAATGGTGCTACCACTATGGAAAACAGTATGGAGCTGTCTCAAAAAATTAAAAAAGAAGTACCTTATGACTCAGCAATTGTATCTCTGGTTATTTATTAAAAAAAAAAAAAAATCCAAAACACTAATTTGAAAAGATACATGCACCCCTATGTTCATTGCAGCATTATTTATAATAGCCAAGATATGGAATCAACCTATGTGCCCATCAATATATGACTGGATAAAGAAGTTAAGGTCCATATACTCAATGGAATATTACTAAGCCATAAAAAAGAATGAAATCTTGCCATTTGCGACAACATGGATAGATCTAGAGGGTATTATGCTGAATGAAATAAGTCAGACAGAGAAAAACTAATACCATATAATTTAACTTATATGTGGAATCTAAAGAACAAAATAAATGAATAAACAAAACAGAAACACACTCTTACATACAGAGTACAAACTGATGGTTGCCAGATGAGAGAGGGGTTGGGGGCCTGGGTAAAAAAGGGGAAGGTATTAAGAAGTACAAATTGGTAGAGTCGTAGGGTTGTAAAGTACAGTATAGGGAATATAGTCAATAATATCATAATAACTAAGTATGGTGCCAGGTGGGTACTAGACTTATTGGGGTGATCCCTCCATAAATTATATAAATGTCTGATCACTTTGCTGTACACCAGAAACTAATATAAAATAATACTGAATGTCAAGTGTAATTGAAAATGTTTTTAAAAGGGGGGTAAAACGTGAAGGGAAATAAGAGGTTCAAATTTCCAGTTATAAAATAAGTCATGGGGATGTAATGTACAGCATAGACAATACAGTAAAAAAAAAAATCTCCAAGACTCCTCTTAACCTACTACTCTCTTCTTCACTCTACATATGTTACCTGGATGGCTTCATCTGTAATGATCTTTGCTTGACTTTGTTTACCTCTGTAAAGAACATTCTGGTTTGTCCAGGACAGGTCCAGTTTATACCTATTAGCCCATCTTAATTTTTAATAACACATTTCACTCACTCTCCTAAATGTTCAAGTTTGTATGATAAATTACATGGTCATGCCCATGTACCCTATACACACGTCAAAATTAAGATGGTCGAAAACTGGACTCATCACTTTCTGCTCAAATATCTACTTTTCTCCATGTACATCTTATCTTAATAAACTGCACATCCCCTATCCACAGGCAAAGCCAGGATCTGGGATAGAACAGAAAGAAAGAAAGTCTAGTTCAATAGAACTAGAACAATCTCTCCTCCATTCTTATTGCCATTACCTTCATTCATGTCACCATCATTTCTCACCCAGATTACTATAGAAGCCTCCAATTTCCCTGCACTAAATAGTTGGTTCAATGCTCAACTATCATTCCACCAAAATATCTTCTTAATCTTACCATCCCCAGCACCTAGTATATTAACATAAAACAGATACTCAAAAAACGATTATGAAATGAATAATTAAAAGCTTTTCATGGAAAAAAAAAAAAACCCTACAAGTTTAGTTTATACAAACATGCTCTAGAGAAGTCAAGGATCATAACTTTATAAAGAGATCAATTGACACGAGATGAAATAACAAGAGAATTTCTAGTGCAAACTACATGATATTTATTATGGATACACTAGGAATGTTAAAGAATGTGAGCCATGTCTTCAGATAAACATCTCTAGGAAAATTAAAAGTTTATAGTAAACAAGGAATAACATTTTCTGTTCATTCTATGTCAGATACTTTGCATATGATATATCATTCAGTCCTTAAAACAAACTTAAGAGAAAGATATTATCAGTTCCCATTTTTTCAGATGTGTAAACAGATACCCAGAGAAGGTAAGTGATTTACCCAGAGTCACACAGGCTGGAAATAATGGAGTTAGAATTTGAATGCATGTCTGTCTGACACCAAAGTTCCCAAGATTTTTTCTAGTTTCTCTACTGCCATCGTATTATCTTACTTTTTACATTCTATACCTTTCTGAAAATCTTGGCCTTTTGCTCTATGTAGAGTGAGCAAGTTAGTTTGCCACAATGCTAAAAACATACAGATGTACTATACATATAATACATACATATAGTACTGTGCTGGTAATGTTTAACAACCTGCTCTCCAGGGACGAAAAGGCCAGAATTTGTTGCATTTACTGATGTTCATGTGTAAATATTCCCACTCTGGTTGATAGCAAGCTACCAACATGAAATCATCAACTGCAGAGTTGGGAAGAGATGTGCAAACCAGCTTCAGCAGACCACTGGACACCTACAGGGCTACAATCTCTTATTCCAAATTCTGAAACCCAAAAAGCTCCAAAAACTCAACATTTTTCTGTAACTTATTTAGCAGAAAAACATGACCTGAACTGATAGGAATCTATGTATAGTCTTTATTCTACTTGGCATAAACAATCATCCTCTTTGATGCAGAAATATTAATGTGTTTGATCCAGAGCAGATGTTTTATAATGTGTTATGTACATCATGTGATATTTCTAAAATCCAAAATTTCTGAATCCTGAAACACATCTGTGTAAAGCACTGGAGTCAAACATAAGGTCTTGCATTGGGGAGTTGGCTTTATATTGAAAGCACTGGGGAATGATAGAAGGGTTTTAAACACAGGAGTGACATGGTCAGATTATCAGCATTCAATGCTGATATAAGCATTCAATACTGATAATTACAGGAAGAGTCCATTGAAGGATGAGACAAGCAGGGTCAGAAAAACCAGTAAAGAAGTTCAACTATATACCGTGAGAGTTGAGAAATAATTAAAGTTTCAACTAGAGCAAATCAAATTGAGATAGAAAGAAGAAAAATTCCATAGATTGAAAAAAAGTTATAAGACTTAGTGGCCAATTAGATCTAGGGGAAGGAGGGAAAGGAGTCTAGATGAATCAGATTTGACTTGAAGGACTGAACAGATGATAATATCATTTATTACAATAGATAGCATGGAAGAAAAACATATGATGTTGTTGCTTTGTTTTGTTTCAGGTGTAGGGAACAAAGAAAAAGGTAAATGGATAGCAGTCAAAAAGTTACCAAAGGTCTAAAGAAAAATTAGAGTTGACTGAGACTAGAATGCAGCGTGTGCTCAATAAACAATAGCTATTATTATTTTCTCATCCAATTGTATTATAGCACTGATTCATAAGAAAATTGAAAGCTACTATTTATCATTATGATTGAAAAAATGATTTAAAGTTAAAATTCAATCACCTCTTTTCAGAAAGAGATAGAACTGTAAAATGAAAGAATTTGGAAAGGCTTTTGTTATATAACCACCGAGTCACAAGAACCACTGGCAGCAAATGCAGGTACCATGGATGCCTTAGGGGAAGAATTTGGAAAGCCTACTGCATACCAATCAGGTATTTCTCTTTAATACAGCAGTGATTGCATTGTATAGTTATTGAGCATAAAACTCAAATTAAATATTTTTTAAATACCCACAATGTGTCAGATGAAGCGTTAGATACTAAAGATATAAAGATGAATGACTAAGCCAGTCTTCCTCTCAGGAGGCTCAGAGTCCAATAAGAAAGATAACATACACACATGATTAATATATAGTAAGATAACTGTAATGACAGAGGTTAGAAACTATAGTATGGGAATGCAGGTGACAGAACTAGGCTAATTCTTCTCCTGGGGTGGGACATGAGGCAGGGCAAATTACCAAACTAAAGCATGGGTGAGCAGTCTATGAGTCACAGGCCAAATCTAGTCCTGCTGCTTGTTTTTGTCTGGTCTTAAAGCTAAGAATGGCTTTTATATTTTAAATGGTTTTCTAACAATCAAAAGAATAATATTCCATAACATGTGAAAATCATATGAAATCAAATTTCAGTGTCATAGCTTTATTGGAATCATTTGTTTACATACTATTTATGGCTGCTCATGTGCTACAATGGCAGAGTTGAGTAGTTGAGATAAAGACCACATGGTTCCCCAAACAAAATATTTACTATTTAGCCATTTACAGAAACAATGTGTCAATCCCAATATAAACTGTATCCTAAGGGCATGTAGGGTCTGGAGGAGGGGGGAAGGGTCTCAGCTTTCACACAGTTGATGAGTGAGTTTTAGAACCTGGTGAGTTTAGAGAATGGCACATGAGGAGAGTTAAGGATGTACTGAAGCTGCTTGAATGGGGAGCATAAGAGGGGGAAAAGAAACAATAGTGTTTACTTTGCACTTACCAGTTCAAGAAAGACATTTGTTGATCTATAAGGATAGATAAATAAAATAAAATTAAATAGAAAAAAAAAAAGAGAGAGAGAAAATGTGATCCCAATCCTTCAGGAAGTCACTGTCACGAAGTCACACAATCTTTCCACTATTAAACTCTTCAAAAGTTGCTTCCTAGTTCCAAATCAGCTTATCTGGCTCACCTTTCCTCTCTTCGCATGGATTCTAGATATTTAGTTGGTCTTTTTCTAAGAGGCAGCTCAGTGTAGTGGGGAGAATGCAGACCTGAACTTTGGACCTGTGATCAAAGACTGGAGATATTGACCACTAACAGATAGAGACACAGATTCAAAAAGATTGTTCAAAAGCAGAGACTGGCAAACTATGGTCAAAACTGGCCTGCTGCCTGATTTGTAAATAAAGTTTCACTGGAACATAGACATGTCCACTTGTTTCTGCACTGTGGTTGCTTTGGTTCTACAACGGAGCTGAATAGTTACAGCAGAAATCATGTGGCCTGTAAAGCCAAAAAATATCTGTCCTTTTACAGGAAAAGTTTGTCATTCTTTGTTCAAAACCATAGTTTTTAGAGAGAAATGAGCCTGGTCCAGAGAGCCTGATTTTCTTTTCTTGACAACAACCTGCAGCCTAGATGGAACTCATTAAATCTGTCTTACTCATTCCATCCTTCTAGAAATGAACCAACACTTAGGCCTGAAGTGTACTAGGGTATACTCCCTACTCTCACGGGGACATTAAAGCATGACAGACTGGTATATTTCAACACCCACAGCCTAGGCACAGCACTGCAAGGCAAGGTATCTGGGAATCTGCAGGTTCTCTCCATTACGTAGTGTCCAGGCTCCCTTCCCACTGTAGCATTCACAGTAAAAGGCACTCTTCCTCAGAGAATAGAAACAGTACTAAAGTTCTGAATGACTGAGATGAATGTAATCCACCAAGACACTCATTTTAAAAGCATGGATCTTCCATGAGTCTTAATTAAACACTAGAACCAAGCGGGCTGCCAAACCACAGGTGTGAATTATGATACACAGCAACTACTACAGGAAACCAAATCCTATGGACTAAAGCATCAAGGTTGGAAGAGACATGCAAAAAGAAATGGGTAAAAGAGTACATAATCTATATGGTTAGACTTATCACGGTAAAACAAAAGATGAAATACCATTAAAAGTACTATTTTCAAAGACTATTTCATTCTTAGAAAATGCTCAGGTTATATCCTGTGAAAGAGGATTTTAAAATGTACACACAACAGAAATTCAATTTTGTGAAAATATGTTATATATGCATGTTATATATATGCATAGAATTATACCATAATGCTAACAATGAGAGTGATATGACTAAGTGTGGTTTTTATTTTCTTACAGTCATTCAGAAGTCTAATAATTGTCTCAAACCCAGCATATGAATAGGAGTCTTTGAAGAAAGAGAAAAATCAAAGTTGGGGAACAGAGAAAATACTAAAAACCAAAATTCAAAGAAAATGTTCTTTAAAATGTTTTTTTTTAGCTATATATTGACAGAGTACATGGTCTACCTAAGAATATCTGCTTTTAATGATCGACATCAAGAAATATTCCAGGAAAATTATGGCACTTTACAGGGAAAAATTCTTTGGGTGTCTAGGCAAAATGAGCAAGTGACTTAATAATAAGAGACAAATAGAAGAGCAAATAAAAAAATAAGAATCAAAATTAGAGTAGATTTTTCAACATGAATACTTTTGCCAGAAGAAAATGGAGTGATCTATTTAACATACATACAGAAGAAAATTGAGCCAAGAAATTTATATCCAGTAAAACTAACTTTCAGGTATAGAGGGCACAGAGCATCTATTATCAATATTAAGAAATCAGGGAATATTGTTTTCACAGACACCTTCTGAAGAATTTACTAGCATGTAAGTCGACCAACTTTCTGTGAAAGACTAAATAGCAAATATATTAGGCTTTCAAGCCACAATCTGTTGCACATCCTCCTTTACTTTTATGACCCTTAAAAAATTGGTAAGAACCATTCTTAGTTTGCAGACCATACAAAAACAAGTGAGAAGGCATAGTTTGCCAATCCTTATACTAGAAAATAAACTAGAGACAACCAAAATAATTTGGGGCACTGAAAAAGGTCTGGGATAGTCTGGCCAGATAGTGATATACCATATTTCACTAAGAGAAAGTAAAGCATATTGAAGAAATGACTGATTCTCGATCTGGGCCGAGCCTATATCTTTTCATACCAGATAGGAAGGAAGTTATACAACACTGCTATGGTCATGGCAAAAGTACACAGCAGCCAATTTGAAATATCTTCTAGTAGCCATAAAAGGGACAATTTGAACTTCAAAAATAATAATTGCTATAGATTGAAATCATCAAATTTCAAATTTCTCCTGGGAAGATATAAGGAACCAATTCATCTTGAAAATTAGCAAATAACGAATAAGAATCAAGCGCTTATTCCATTTTCCTATGTTAACCAAAACTCTGAGTAGCCAAATAGTAGATGCAGGGATGTATCACTTTATAAAATTTTTCCAACTAATATAGAGAAATTAGATTAGAATATCAAAATTTTGTACGATCAAACAAATTAATGAATCTAGGCATTGAGGATCACGGCTGCTAAAATCACAAAAAGAAAGACAACTATACATAATATATAGCCTTGCCAAATCGGATCTTGAGTCTTATTACGCCTCTGAATTCAGCTGCTAATTTGCATGAAGTACAAAATTCAGAGGAATATGTTGGACAGTCAGCAGTTCGACTGCAAAATTCAGATTACAAATAACTTTACAGATTAAGATACACAGGCTCTTCAAAACTAAAATATATACTAAAGAAAGGAATGAAGTGTTTGGAAACCTGTAGATTAAAAGAAACTTAAAAGACATGTCAAATTACTTTTAATGGGTAAGACTGTAGTGTATAGGGATGCATAATTAGGTGATAGAACTATAACAAAATGTAAGAAAGTGATTTCTAAAAGTGGTAGGATAGTGGATAGTCTCAGGGGAAAGAAGATTTAATCTGAGAGAGGGTACATGGAAAGACTTTTGGATTGATTGGCAGTTTAATTTCTTAACATGGGTGATAGTTATAAGGCTGTTTGACTTATTAAAAATCATTAAGCTATTTTTAAATAGTTCTTCCAGTGGTCTGCAAGTCCCTACATAACAATTTGACCTCCACATACTCCCACATCCACTTGGTTTCAGACCACTGACCTCTTTGCAATTGTTGCCTGAGCCAGGCATGCTGCTCTTCATCAGCGTCTTTACACAAGTGGCTCTTTCCTCTGCCTGAAACATTTTTCCCTCGATGTCCACTTGGCTAAAACGCTCACTCACTTCCTTCAAGACTTTCCTCAGATCTCGCCTTTTCAATGAGGCACATCCTGACCATTCTATTTAATATTACAACCTATCCCTCAAAATCTCCTTGGTTTTGGTCCCCTTTATTTTCCTCTGATTTTTCTTTTTTTTTCAATGGCATTTATAACCACCTACTATAGGCTTTTATGGGGTTTATTCTGTTTTATTTCGTTCTGTTTTTTGTCTCTTTCCACTAGACTGTAGGCTCCATAAGGGCAGGAACCACTGTGTTTTGTTCGCCTGCTCTTGCTCTATCCACAGGTCCCTGCTAGAAATATGACCTTATCAATGAGAACTACCCTATTATTCCTATACCCCAGCTCTTGACAAACAACTAATTCTCTGCTTCATTTCTCTCTACAGTACTTATTACCATCTGACAAACAAGATATTTAACTTATTTATTTTTTATGGATGGCTCCCAAATGCGAATGGAAGTTCACCGAAAAAAAGGGTTTGTTTCATTTTGTCTTTGTTAACTGCTCTAACCCTAGTATGTAGAAGATTATCTGGTATATAATGGGTGTGCGGTAAAAACATGTTAAGTGAACAAATAGTCTTTATCATATTTAAGTAGTTTTTTCTATTTCTTCTTATTATAAATGACAACTGAATTTTACCAAGAGCCTTTTCAACAATGAAATGACATGATTATATGATTCTCTTTACTTTACTGATATTGCGAATTATACTAATAGATTTTTCTGGTATGAACCATTTTCATTTTTGAAATGAAACTATTTGGTCATAATAGCTTATTAGTTTACTAATATTTTATTTATGATTTTAGCATCTATAGGCATAAGAAAATTGATCTGAGGTTTTCTTTTCTGTAATTCCTATTGGGTTTTGTCATTAAATCATGGTTTCATAAGATGAACTGGGGATTTTTCCATCTTTTTTTATGACCTCAAATAGTTTAAACAGCATTGAACTCATCTGTTCTCTAAGGTTAGGAACAATTCAATTGTTAATCACCTATGCCTTTTCAAATGGTGGCCTTTTCAATCTCTTTGATGCTAAACAACCTATTTAAGTTTTCTATCTAACTTGAAAAATCAGTTATCATCTCTAGGCTTTCAATTAGTACAAACGTACTTTCACGCAGTATTCTCAAATAATTCTTTTAATTTCTTTTATATCTGTGATTATTTCTCCTTTCTCATCCTTTATGTGATATACATTTGCTCTTTAACCTTCATATATATTGCATAGGGTTTACCTTTTTATTGATCATCTTAAATCACCAGTTTGGGTTTCTATTTTAATTAATTTCAGCTTTTATCCGCATTGACTTTAGAATCCTATTATTCTTTTGTGTAAGATACCATACCACTGTTCTAAATTCCTAGATGATTTGGATCTATTTCTTATTCTCTTCTTACCACGTATCAAGAAAGATCAATCCTGATTAATTTGCAAGGAGATTTTATTATTAAAGTACTGAGAAATGTCTCATTAGAAAGAGTACTGGGGCTTCACTAGCAGCATTAAACTGGAGGTTCCAGAAGGTATGTGTAGTTGAAGGCTAAACTACAGCTAAACAAGAAAAACAGCTACCTAATGTAAAGTCATTGCAACATATATAATGTGCATATACATTCCTGCCCCATTCCTATCCTCAATATGTATTCCATAAAAGCAGAAATTTTTGTTTGTTTTGTTCACTGCTGTATCCCAATTGTTTACAATGGTGCTAGGCACATAACTGGAGCTCAATAAATCTTTACTGACTAAATGAATAAACTGGAGAAATCTGTTTCTGATTCTTCAGATAAAAATCAGCATTTCAAGCCTTAGATTGTTGCACAAGGTCAAGAAAAATATCTCTCCTTCCCTGATTAATCTTTCTCCCCTGTGCCCTGGTCATATCTCAGTCCTTATTCTTTAGTTCCTTGAACATTCTGGGTTAAAGCAGCTCTGCTGTGCTTTTGTCTCTGCTTGTTTTATTTTCTCTGGGTAGCAACATCTTGGTGTTTGGCCAGCATTGCATTCTTTGCAAGAACAGATTTCATTTCTTTTTTATGGCCTCCAAGTAGTTGTAAAAACACTGGCACTTCATTTCTCAAAAGCTATATGTTGGTGATACTTGTCCTTATCCCATTTTTGACTTCAAAAATAACATATGTGACCAAGTATTCAAATATTACCTAAAATCAAATAGGCCAACCAGCAAATTCATCATTAGACCTAGGTTTATGATTTTCTCTCAAAGATAAATAATTTTAATGTTTTACATTAATTAAGGCTTTAGCAGTTACAAATAATGAAACTAATTGAATTTACTTCCACAATGATTTAATTGCATAGTATTATTTTTCTCTGATTTGAACAACATTGACAGAACAATAAAAGATACATATATTCCTTCAAGATCTTAACCGTCATAATATGGAGCACAAACAGAATCTCAAGAACAGCAATTTTAAAGTGTTTAACTCAAAATTTTATGTATACATACATGTAACCACCACCCGGAACAAGACAGAGAAAACCCCTAACTTCCAAAATGGCTCCTTTATGTTGCATCTCAGTCAGTACTCTAAAGATAACCACTATTCTAACTACTACATAGATCAGTTTTACTTATTTTTGAGCTTCATATGAATGGAAATTTATACACTCACTTCTAACTGGCTTTTTATGCAAAGGATAGTATTTGTAAGATACAACCATACTGTGTGTTATCAGCAGTTTGTTTCCTTTTAATCGCTGAGTAGTATCTCCATTGTATGAATATGCCATATTATCCATTCCCTGTTGATGGGCATTTGGATTCATTTCCAGCTTTGGGCAATTATTATGAATAGTGCTGCTTGAAATATTTTTGTAAGTCTTTGGTATAATTTCCTTAAGTGTATAACTTCTTTCTGTTGTATAGATACTCAGGTGTGTATTTGATGAGTCATAAAGTAGACATATGTTTTGCTAAGTAGCTATAAGTAGTTTTCCCAAGTGGTTACATTAGTTTATACTCCCACCGACATTAAGAGTTCCACTTGCTTATATCTCTGCCAACACTACATACTGTCTATCCACTTAATATTAACCATTCTGGTGGATACATAGGGATATTTCATTATGCTATTAATTTGCATTTTCTGTTGACTAACAATATTAAACCTACTTATTAATTTACTTAGAATTAGAATGGTGAAAAGATCTCACTTCATTAATCTAATCAAAAATCACAAACTGAATGAAGGAAAGGGGCAGGACTCCTAAAAGTGGAGAGATGTGTGGCTCTATCCTTGGCTTCTTGAAGCAAGTGATATTTAGAAGCCTTCCTTTTTCTAGGGACCAGGCAGGCTAGTGCTGAGTCAACCTATATAGTTGACTTTACCCATTAAAAACAAAACAAAACAAAACAAAACAAAACAAAACAAAACCCTTATACAGATTAGAATCTAGTGTTCTTTCATTTCAGCCTGAAGGACTCCCTTTAGCATCTGTTGGAGGCAAGTTGGAGGCTGCTGACAAATTCTCTGAATTTTGTTTATAGGGATTGCCTCATTTCTCCTTCTTATTCGAAGGACAGTTTTGGCAGAGATAGAAGTCTTAGGTAAGTTTTTTTTCCTTTTAGCAGCATGAATATGTCATCCTGCTGCCTTTGGAAATCTATGGTTTCCAGTGAAAAAGACAGCTGTTACTCTTAGTAAGGGTCCCTTGTATGTCATATGTCCTTCACTCTTTCTACTTTTAAGATTCTCTTTGTTTTTCTACAGTTCGATTATGATGTATCTAGATGTGGATCTGTACGGTTTTGTCATACTTCAAGTTCACCAAACTTCTGATGTGTGTAGATATGTTTTTCATTAAAATTGGGGTTTTCAACCATTCTACTTCAAATACTCTTTCTGCTCTATTCGGGACCTCCTCTACTAGTAGAATTCCCATTATGTGTACTTTGGTATATCTGATGATGTCCCGCAGGTCTCAGGTTTTGTATGCTTTTTTTCCCTTTCTGTTTTTAGTCTGGATAATAGCAACTAACCTATCTACAAATTTATTTCCTTTCTTTTTTCTTCCAGTTCAAATCTCCTTTTGAGCCCAATGAGTGAATTTTTCATTTCAGTTACTGTACTTTTCAACTCCAGAATTTCTATCTAGTTATTACTGTTTTATCTCTTTATTGATATTCTCCATTTGGTTTTTTATTTTTTAAATGTGCGTTTTTAAGGTATATAACATGATGTTTACACATACAGAACACTGTGAAATGATAACTACAATAAAGCTAATAAACATATACACCACCTTTTTGTGTGTGAGGTGAGAACACTTAAGATCTACTCTCAGCAAATTTGAAGTATACAATATAGTATTATTAACTATAGACACCATGTACATTAGATCATTAGATTTCAAGAACTTATTCATCCTACGTAAGTGAAATTTTCTGCCCTTTGATCATTCAAAGAGTAGAAAGGTCTATTCATTATCTAATCTGAGGAATAGCGGGGGAAAGCGTACATAACCTCTGAGACCAGTGGAATATCATTTCCCCCAACTCCCTGCCCCTGGTAACCATCATTCTATTTTCTGCTTCCATATAATCGATTTTTAAGATTCCACATACAAGTGAGATCATGTAGTATTTGTCTTTCTCTGTCTGGCTTACTTTACTTAACAATGTACTCCAGGTCCATACATATTTTCACAAATGAGAGGATTTCATTCTTTGAAAAGGCTAATATCCCGTTGTGCATATACACCACATCTTCTTCACCCATTCATCTGTCAACAACACTTAGGTTGTTTCTACATTTTGTCTATTGTGAATAAAACTTTAGCAAATATGGGAGAGCAAATATCTCTTTGAGATACTGATTTCATTTCCTTTAAATATAAACCCAGAAATGGGACTGTATACGATACTTCTTTTTTAATTTTTTGAAGAACCTCCAAACTGTTTTAGATAATTGCTCTACCAATATACATTCCCACAAGCAGTGTACAGATTCCCTTTTCTCCACATACTCGCTAACACTTTTCAACTTCGGTCTTTTTTGATTAACAGTCATCTTAACAACAGGTGTGAGATGATATCTCACTGTATTTTGATGGGCACTTCCCTGATCACTAGCAATGTCAAGCTCCTTTTCACATACCTGTTGGATATTTTTATGTCTTCTTTGGAAAAATGCCTATTCAAATCCTTTGCCATTTTTTAACTGGGTTACTTGGGTTTTTTGCTATATAATTATTTGAATTCCTTATACAGTTTGGATATTAACCATTTATCACAAATACAGTTTACAAATATTTTTCCGCATTTTGTAGGCTGCCCTTTTATTTTATTTCCTATGCTATGCAAAAGCTTTTAATTTGATGTAGTCCAACCTGTTTATTTTTTCTTCTACTGCCTGTGCTTTTGGTGTCATATATAAAAATCATTGCCAAGATCAATGTCAAGAAGTTTTTCCCTATGTATTCTTCCATGAATTTTATGGTTTCAGGTCTCATGGTTAAGTTTGTATATAGTTTAAGATTAGAGTTCATTTTCATCCTTTTGCATGTGCATATCCAGGTTTCCCAGCACCATTTATCGAGAGACTATACTTTCCTCATTGTATATTCTTATTGTCAAAGATTAGTTGACTGTATATGCATGAAACTATCTGGACTCTCTATTCTGTCCCATTGGTCTATGTGTCTGTTTTATGTGAGTACCACATAATGAGGAAAATAATCAACCAAAGTTGACAGATGTTAGAGTAATAACAGATAAACACATTAAAACACTTATTCAATATGTTTATGGAATGCAGTAATACAAGTCTAGATATGTGTAATATTGTGATTTATAATAAATATATATTTGGTCTTTGTCCCCCATTTCTGGAACAGAGTTCCTAAAACCCTTGAGAAATTTCTTAAGTACTGAGAAGAATAATGGTATCTTTCCTTATGTTAATAAGGTAACTTTGAAAGACCCTAGGTAATCTAAGGATAGGGGCTGGTTGCCAGGGAAACCAATCATGTGATGTGAGGTTTAAAACTTTCAATCTCCTCTTAGAAGGGGAGAAGAGCTAGAGATTGAATTCAATCACCAATGGCCAATGATTTAATCAATCACACTTACATAATGAAGCCTTTATAAAAAACCAAAAGGACAGGGTTTAGAGAGTATCCAAGTTGGTGAACCCATGCACATGTCTGGAGAATGGCACACCCCAAACTCCACAGGACAGAAGCTCCTATTTTCAAGATCCTTCTAGACCAAACCCTATGTATCTCTTCACCTGAGTGTTCATTTGTATCCTTTAATAAATAAAGGATAAGTAAACTTGTTTCTTGAGTTTTATGAGTGGCTCTAACAAATTAACGGAACCAAGCGGGGGTTGTGGGAACCTCCAATTTGTAGTCAGTCAGAAGCATAGGTAACAACTTAGACTTGCGATTGGCATCTGAAGCAGGGGCAGTCATGTTGTTCCAGTGGGACTGAGTCCTTAACCTTGTGGGAGCTGACATTCTTCAGGTAGATAGTATCAGAATTGAGGTAAATTTGTGGGACACCTGGTCAGTGTCCTCCAAGAATTTGAGAACTGCTTAGTAGTGTGAAAAAAAACACACTTAGTAGAACATGGAAGATATAAAAGAGCCAATCAAACTTTGAAAGATGAAAAGTCTGAGTTGAAAAATACAGCACAAAGGATTAATGGCAGATTAGATATATTTCAAAAGATAAGGTTAGTGAACTTAAAGACAAAGCAATAAAACCATCCAGAATGAAACAAACAAAGAAATTTTTTAATAAAAAGAGGATGTCCATTTCTAGTCCAACATAAAAGGGGCTTGGAAGTCACCACTCCATCCTGGAAAAACTGAAAAATCAACAAGTCTTCTTAGATTCATCAAGCGAGGTCACAAAGCAAACTACCCCCCCAAATTGGAGAGACAGGCAGATAGCGAGAAATCACAGCTTAACCTGAGCAAAAACCCACCAGCAGAAACCGCCAGGGAAAGCAGTGCTAGGATAGGGAAACCTGACCCAGAATTGACAAGCTGCTAAAGGCTCAGAGTGGACAAGTCAAGTCTATGACCTAAAAACTCCAGGGGCATTCTCACACTTCTGTGAGTTTTACCATCAGGAGCACTACCAGGTTCTGTCACAGATAGGGGAAAACTTACCTTTTTGAAATGTGCCAGAGCACTTTGTTCTTCTTAGCAAGTCCTGCCCTCAAAATAAACTAATTTACCAGAGCCTAACCTATTGAGGTTTTATCACAGCCTAGCTGACCTGGGGAGAAGAGAAATACTCAACTGGAGTCCCCTCCAGCCATCCTTTCCAATGTAAGATGGGGGCAAGAAACTGAGGTACCTGTGAAGTTCATAGCTGAGGGTCAAGGGCTCATGAAAAGACTGAGATCTACTTCAAGACTATAGAATGTTTTCCCTCCTCTCACATCTTATTACTAAAGGCCTATTTACCAGAATTCCTTTCACCTAATACATTATGCACAGCTTTCAACAAAAAAATTACAAGGCATACTAAAAGGCAAAAAACAGCTTGAAGAGACAGAGCAAGCATTAGAACCAGACTCAGATATGGTAGGGATGTTGGAATTATCAGACCAGGAATTCATAACATATTATGATTAATATGTTAAGGGTTCTAATGGAAAAATACATGTTAGAACAGATGGATACTGTAAGCAGAGAAATAAAAATTCTAGGTAAAAATGAGAAAGAAATGCTAGAAATCAAAACTACTGTAAGAGAAATGAAGAATACCTTTGATGGGTTCTTTAGTATACTGAACACAGCTGAGGAAAGAATCTCTGAGCTTGAGGATATGTCAATATAAACTTCTAAAACTGAAAAGCAAGAAAAAAAGACTGAAAAACGTAATAGAATATCCAAGAAATGTGGGACAACTACAAAAGGAATAACATTTACATAATGGCACAGTACACATTTGTCAAAACTTATAGAATGAACATGACCAAGAGGGAACCCTAATGTAAACTATGGACTTTAAATGATGATGTATCAGTGATGGTTCATGAACTCTAACAAATGTACCAATCTGGTTTGGGGTTTTGATAGTAGAAGAGGCTGTTAGGCTTAGTATGGAAACTCCCTGTACTTTACTGTGAACATAAAACTGCTAGAAAAAATAAAGTCTATTACTAAAAATAAAGAGTGTCAGTGAGCTCTGTAACAACTTCGGTCTCATGATTTGTAACTTGAATCTCCAAAGAAGAGGAGAAAGAGAAGAAAGAGATAAAACATTTTTATACAAGTTTTTCCACGTTTTATAGAAACTGTAAAATCCACAGATCCAAAAAGTTCAACAAAATCCAAGTAGAAATTACCAATTTCAGGAATAAGAGGTGGTCCTACAGATCACTACAGATTCTACAGGTATGAAAATGTTGGTAAGGCATTATGAACAATTTTATAGATTCAACAATTTAGAAGACGTGAACAAGTTCCTTGAAAGACACAAAGCTCACTCAAGAAGAAATAACTTAAATAGCCTTTTATCTTTTAAAGGAATTGAAATTATAGTTTAAAAGTCCCATGTTTGCAAAAAGAACATTTACCAAGCTAGATAAATCAAAACAGAAATCCATGTCTATTCGCAAAATATGGTAGTAAAAACAGAAAACAAAAGATGACGAGATCTTAAAATGGAAAATGGCTTTAAAAAAAAAGTACTCACAATTAGACTGATAGATTTTTCAAGAGCAACAATTGCAACTAGGGGACAGTGAATTATCTTCGAAACATTAAGAGAAAATTAGTACCAACCCAAATTGAATAGAACAAAAATTATCTTCCAAAATTTAAAGACTTCCTCAAACAAAACTTAGAAATGTGAAAATCCTTGAGATAAAAGAATCCTTAAGTACACAATATACACAAATGTGAGCAGCAAAAATTAAACCCCCATCTTTCAGGCAAAAAAGAACTGGGACAGGGAACCACTAGGGTCTAAAGACTACAGGAAACATCCTCATTCATTTTTTACAGTTTTTTCTCACCTCTTTGTGCTGATGGGGCCCAGTCATGCCGAAATGCATAATGACAGTACAGGCACCTAAAACTCTGAGGGTAACCCATCCTCTAGTCAGAAAAACAAGAGAAGTAGCCTCTAGGAGCCAGAGAGTGTTGAGGGAATCCAAAGAAAGAGAAAGCCAGAGAAAACATCTCACAATTTTGCACATGCATCAGCACAACTTCTAGCTCACACCTGGGAGAGACTGGAGGAAGCACAGCAAAAGCTTTGAGAATTAAGCTATAAAATAAACTGCCACCAAAACTCCAAACTCATAAATAGTGTGTGGATGAGAAAAACCCAAAACAGCATAGCAAAATCTAAAAACTGAACTGATATTGGAAACACTTCACAGAGGGTGAGACAAACTTGTGGTTTAAAACCTAATCGGCTTAACCATCTACCAAAACAAAAAAATTATTAGGACTGTAACAGGACTCAGAGACTCAAAACATAATTCCTCAAATTACTCAAATACAGAAAACCAAGAAAATGTAATCCAATATTGAGGAAAAGACAATCAAATGATGTGTAGAATAGGAGGAAACATTCTCCAAGTAATTTGTAAGGCTAGCATAACTGTACAACAAAACCAGACATAGACTGTAAGAAAAATAAAAGTTACACATCAGTATCACTCGTGAAATAGATATAAAAGTCTTAAACCAAAAGTTAGCATATCAAATCTCACACTAATTATCAGCTGGAGTTTTTTCCAGAAATTCAAGTTTAAACCAACACTCAAAAATCTATTAATGTAACTTACTATAGTAGCTTAAGGGAGAAAGAACATCATATGACTATTTCAATTAGATAAAATTTAACCGCTATGGTACACTGCTTCCATAATGGTTCCCAATGATTCTGCCATACAAAGAGTCCTTAAAAAATTAAGGGTGTGCCTCACAGGTCCTCCTGATTGTACAATAAGGCCTTGTAGGGTTAACTCAGAACATAGCCCCTCCACATACTCAGAAGACTGATGGCTGCCTAACCAGCAGCCAAGCAAGGCAGTACACAAAGAGCTTTCAGCAGTGCCTGCTGCCAAGAATGTTTTCTGCTGCTCCAATGGACATTATCTGCTCCTGCAATTAAGCAGCTCATCTTGATCCCATCCATCTGAGGCAGCTGCTCCCCCAATGACATTACCCCTCCCTCTGCTTATGTACATAAAAGACTGCTTGCTCTTGATCAGCAGCTTTATTTCTGCAGTTTCAACCAGACCCTGCTAAAGCTTACCTGCTTTGTGAGTAATAAAAGGCATTTCTCACCCCTCTGGTCCTCCTGGTGGTACTTCCAGAATATCCAAACCCAGTTCTAGGCTTGGGACTCCTGAGAAACAGGCCTCTAGAAAGCTTAAGTAAATTGTTCTTTAGCCATTTCAGCAGGAACCCCAAAGCAAAGGATTTATCTCAAAGAGATTTGTGAGTATAACTATTATCCAATGGGATGAATCCCAGTGAAATTTTAGAGGACCAACAAATTTTTTGAGAAAAGTTTATCAGCAGCAACACTGTCAATTTGGACTGAAAGAGACAGAAACAGCACAAAATAAAAAGACGCACTGGATTCTGAAAATTCTTTTAGCAGGAAGTAGACTGATAAAACCAAATAGCTACAAAATAGGTGCTATCTTTAATGAAAAAGGAAGGATAACCTAAAAACCTAGAGTTGAGATTCAAGGAGAATAATTTCTACAATCAATTCTATTTGATTTGAGATTTAATCAAAGAATGTCTAACATCTTCACAGAGTTATTTCAGAATTGATATGGATCAGTGAAACCTTTGCGCTTCCTATTTTCTCCCATTTTAAACAGGAGTATCTATTACCCTATGCCTGTTCCACATTGTATACTGGGTTGGGGAGCTGTAGAAACACAAATTGTACCTTTAAGTGTCACAGATATTCAGATTGAGAGCAATTATATTCAAGGACCTATATATAAATGCAACTACACCCAGAAGCTTCCTACAATTAGACCTGATTTAGATGGTGAGATGCTAGACTTTAATCTTGTAACGGGATGAGAGGGGACCTGGGTAGAGGAGAAATGTATTTTGTATATACAAGGGAAATGAGTCATTGGCCAGAAGACAGACTGCTTCTAAATGGCATCCGATGATTCCCAACTCCTGATATTCCTTTGTGTAACTCCCTTCCCTTAATTGTGGCTAGACCTAGGAACTTGCTTCTAATGAATATGACAAAAGTGATAGAATATCACTTCCAAGATTAAGTTACAAAAGATGTGACTTCCATCTTGCTCACTTTCTCTGGCTCTTCCCTGAGAAGAGTTTACTTGCTCTGATGAAGTCAGCTGCCATATTGTGAATAGCCATACATAGAAAGCTTTGTGGCAAGGAAGTGAGGTCCTTCACCCAACACCCATGAGGGACTGAATCCTAACAAAAACCACATGAGCTGGGAAACTGCCCCTTACCAGTTAAGCCTTGATTGCAGCCTTGTGAGAGTCTGAGCCAGAAGACTCAGCTAAACCATGCCCATTCTGACCCACAGAAACTATGATATGACAAATGTTTGCTGTTTTAGGTCACTACATTTTGAGGAGCTTCTGGGTTGGTGAACACTTCCACATACTAGAAAGGTGGAGCAGCCCAGTTTCACAAGGCCATAAGCTCCTGCCCTTGGGGCCCTTCTGGATCCCACCCTATGTACTTCTTCATCTGGCTGTTCATATGTATCCTTTATAAGAATGGCTCCAGATTTTCTTTCTTAAACACAACCTTTTAAATAAAAAATGAACCAAGGCTCAAAGGAACAAAATGACTTGTCTAGACTCACACTACTTATAATGGCAGAGCTGGGATTCAAACCAGGACTATCTGACTAGGAAACCAAAATCTTAACCATTTTGCTCATTGAATATGTCTTCAGAGAAACTAATAACATTTTTAAAAAGTACTTTATTAGGGGAAAGAAGCTTTAGGCAGATTACAATCAAAATTTTTTTTTTTTGTAAGTAAATGCCTGATTTGACTGTTGCAAATCTACTTTAATAAAATAATTTATTCTTTCATAAAAATAAATGATATATTTTGGATTTGTTTTAAAATAATTCATAAGTGGGAGGAAGGAGAGAGCTAAATGAAAAAATGTTGGCCTACATTGATAATTGCATGTGGTCATACATGGGGGTTCTGTACACCATTATATTTTTTGTATTTGAAATTTCTCCAATAAAAAAAAACAACAACATTTAATGGCTTCTCAACCTTGGCACTACTAACATTTTAGGCTGGATAGCTTCTTTGTTGTGGGGGTTGTCCTGTGCATTGTAGAATGTTTAGCAGCATCCCTGTTCTCTACCCATTAGATGCCAGTAGAGCCACCACCCCACTGTTTTGATGACTAAAAATATTTCCAGACATTGCCAAATGTCCCCCAGGGAGCAAACCAGTCCTCACTAGGAACCACTGCTTTAAAACAAGGTTGCTTGTCATTATTAGAACTCCTAACCTAGGCAAAACCACAATACGTTAGGAAAACTGCAGGATATAAATATACAAATCATTTGTACCTCTAAACAATAGCAAATAACAAAATTTAAAAACAACGTACATTATTTAACAACAAAAAAGTACTTAATAATAAATTATTGAAAAGAAAAACAAGTCTTTTATGAAGAACATTATGAAATATAAATATACACTGAATATCTAAATAAATGGAGAAGCATACTGCGTTATAGATAGAAAGGCTTAATATCATAATGATGGCTATCCTTCTCAAAATGATCTATAAAATCAAGATAAATTTAAGCATGATTTATATGGAGGAATAAAGGGCTAAAAATAGCCAAGACATTCCTAGAGAAGAACTAAGCGGAGGGCATGCCCTATTAGATATTAAGACATTTTGTAAAACTATAGTACTTAAAATAGAGTGGAACTGAAGAGAAAGATCTCACTAGCAAAATAATGCACATATGGAAATGCTATTTAACCTTGCTGGTACTGCACATTAGTAGGGAAAAAGCAACTATTCCATAAAGGGTTCTGGGAAACTGGTTATCTATATGGGGGGGAAAAAATCTGAAAATGGATCTGTACTTCACATTAAAAAAAATTTTCACGCTGATTAATAAATCCCAGATTGATTAATGTGAAAAGAAAAATGTTTGTTTTAGAATAAAAATATAGGAGACTATGTTTATAAGGAAGAAATTCTTTACAAAACACAAAAAGTTCAAACCATAAAGACTGTTAAATGCAACAAAGTTTAAATTTTACATTTATCAAAAGAGACTATAAAGAAAGTTAAAAGACAAGCTAATAAGCAATCAATTTCTAACATATATATCAGATAAAGGCTATCAAAAAGAAAAAGAAAACCCTACCAATCAGAAAAACGGGCAAAAGTCATAAACAGGCATTTCACATATGATAACCACAAATGGCCAATGAAAATACAAGGTGTTCAAACTCTTTAATCAGAGAACTACAAATTAAAATCACAAGTTACCATTTAATCTTGCCTGATTAGAAAAATTAAAAAGCCAGGCTGGACTATTAAATAAGAAGGTTATAAAATGCATTGTAGTTCTATAAACTAAGTAATTCCTATTTCACTATGTAAAGATTTGATGTGGATGTACATATAACTTTAAAAGTACATATATGTACTGGAAAATAAACATAAAATAATAACTGAAAATAAAAAAGCCAGGCTGGTGAGGATATGGATCCTAGGAAATGTTTATACTGATAGTGGCAGTGTAAACTACTATAAACTCTTTAGAAACCAATTTGGCATTATTTAGTGAAACCTGAATACACTTATCTCCCATGATCCAGCATTCTATTCCTAGGTGTGCATCTTAGAGAAACTCTTGAAGGGGACAACTTAAAAAATGTACATAGTCCCAAATCAAAAACTACCCAAATGTTCATCAACAGTATAAATGCATAAATAAGCTAAATTATACCACAGAACAGTATTGTGGCAATAAAAACAAATTGATGATAGCTATACACCTCAAAACAGATAAATCTCAAAATAATGTTAAGCAAAAGGAAAAAAAAACAATTGATGGAAGAAAACTCAGACTATGATCTCATTTATGTAAAGTTCATAAATAGGGAAACTAAACAAATAAAAACAGGAAAAATGTGACAATTAAAGATCAGGGATGACCATCAAGTAGTATCACATATAATGCTACTGTAACGCTAAAATTCCCAAACTTCCATGTCAGTTTCCCTACTAAAGTTATTAAAATTAGGTACCCATTTTGCTTCATTAGTTCACAAACATTTCATGGGTTAAGATTATCTCTACCCTAAACAAAGCCTATAAGCGCTTACTACTATGCTAGGTGTTTCACACACATTTTTTTTGACAGAACATAAACATATATTAATATACGAATAACTAGTATCATTTTGCTAGATGCTATGCTAAGGGCTTTATAGTAATTTTAATTTAACCCTCACGACAATTCTATAAATACTCATCACTATTCCCAGCGAATGCTATTATCATCCTAATAAAGATAATAGACAACATCTTTGACCACTTACTAATACCAGGCACTGAGCTAAATCTTTAGTCAATCTATTTTAATCTTCACAACAACCCCATGAAGTAGGTACTATTATCATTCTTAATGGATATAAATACCATCTTGATTTCTAGGATAAGAAAACTAAGAGGGAGAATGAGGTAACTAAGAATAGACAAAATCGAGTAACTCACCCAAAATCATACAAAATAAAGGACAGAGGTAAAATTTGAACCTATGTCTATTCAACTATAAAGGCTGTGTTTAGGCACTTTCACATTCATTATATTATTTAATATTTACAAACTCTGAAAAGTAAATATAACATAGGGGTTAAGAACAGAGAAAAATATGTGAGCCAATATCCTAGCTCTACCACGTTCCAACTGTGGGACTGAGGACAAGCTCCTTGATCTCTCTGAGAGGTACAGTCCTTCATATAAAATAGAAGTTTTTTGAAATAAATTTTTTAATTGTTTGTTGGAGTAACATTGGTTAATACAATCATATAATTTTCAGGTGTATATTATAATTTGACATCTGTATATTCTATTGTGTGTTTACCACCCAAAGTCCAGTCCACATATATATTTGACCCCCTTGACCCACTTCACCCTCCCCCTACTCCCCTATATTTGACCCCCATTAACCGTCTACTTACTCCATCCTCTCCCACCCCCTACTCTTTGGTAATCACTGGTCTATAGTCCATGTCTATGAGTCTCTGTTTGTCCTGTTCATTTGTTGCTTTTAGGTTTATATCCACATATAAGTGATTTCATGTTATTTTCAACTTTTTCTGTCTGGCTAATTTCGCTTAGCATGATTATCTCAAGGTCCATCTATGTTGTTGCAAACAGCAGTATTTCATCTCTTCTTATGGCTAATATTCCATTAAATATATGTACCACAGCTTCTTTAGCCAATCATCTATCGTAGGACACTTCGGTTGCTTCCATGGCCTGGTCACTGTGAATAATGCTACTATGAACATCGGCATGCAAATACTTTTTTGGATATGGGTTTTCAAGTCTTTGGGGTAAATACCCAGTAGAGGGATTGCTGGATCATATGACAGCTCAATTCTTAGTTTTTTGAGGAATCTCCATACTGATTTCCATAGTGGCTGTACCAATCTGCAGTCTCATCAACAGTGTATCAGGGTTCCTTTTTCTCTGCCTCCTCTCCAACATTTGTAATTACTTGTCCTATTGATTATAGCTAAATAGAGGCTTTTAAAATACCTATGTATAAGTGTAAAAGGGTAAATATGAAAACTAAATAAAATAATGCATGTAAAGAGCTTAAAACAGTGCCTGGCACACAAATGTTCAATAAATATTGGATGACATCATCATCATCATCATCATCTTCTCCATTTTATAGATAAAAACACAGAGACAGAGAGGGACAGCAGTTTATCCAATGTTACAAAGCCAGTCAGTGTCAATGAAAGGTTTTGAACACAGGTCTAACAAGATTCAAAGTCTGAATGCTTCTCCATTTGTCAGTTCAATTCATGAAGGCATAGGAAGTAAGAGGTCTCAGGGAAATTTTCCTTAGGGAAGGGAGACAGGAGCTGGATATTGAAATACAACTTGAGTTGGACAGATGAAGTAAGCAGGCAAAGAGAGCAATACATTTAAAGGAGCTGATACAAAGAACAGTGTGGAATATTTTAGTACATACAATTACTTCAGTGTGGTTAGAGCCCAGAGAGTAAGGGGTAAAAAAGTCACTGTCCGCATATGAAACAAACTTAAGACAAGGCATGATTTTTAAGTGGTGGTTCTCAAAGTGAAATTCTAGACCAGGATCATCAGCATCACACAGGAAACTGTTAAAAATGCAAATTCTTGGGCCTACTCTACCTAGATCTGAATCAAAAAGGCTGAGTCTTTTAAAATGTCCTTCAGGTGATTCTGATGTATGGCTGATATTTGAGAGATGATTTTGAGTAATGATGAAATGTAATAATGTTTTCAAAAACAATGAAATCATCCTTCATTAGTCATGTAATTTAGAAGAAGGAAAGAACCATGATATTCTGAATTCTGAAGAGGAAGATGACCACAATATCTAGAGAGGCACTAGCTATGATGTGCTTGATTTTTCTTTGACAGCAATTAACCAATTTTATAGGTTATTTTATTTACAGATCAAATTTTCTCTATGCTTTATCTTAGGAAAACATTTCTTAATAGTTTTACACTTTAAATCTTTTTTAAAGCCTTTTTTTCTCTTTTTTTTTCTTTTTGTCAGAAGGATCGTCTAAGTTTCTGAGAAAAAAATGTGGAGACATTTTAAAATGAAGCCAGACTAGTCATTGCGGAGGCACTGCCTTGTACATCTTACTCCTTGAATCCTGGAATGTCTAAACTGGGCAAAATAAGCTGAAGCCTGGGTAAAAGTAATACTGTCTTCCAAATAACTGTTCATGAAATTAAGAGGAAAGCAGACATCCTGACTACAACTACTGATGACTATGGACATTCTTTAGAATCAGTAACCAGCCCTGTATAGTTAAAGAGTAACTTAGCTTGCTGGCACCAATGGACATTTCTTTCTACTATTCATGTATTTCCCTTCCTTTTCCTCAAAAAACCCTTTGCTTTCACACTGAAATGAGGACACAATTTGGGTTTCTGCCTCAATCTGTGCTCCTGGATTGCAACCTTTTGATCTCAAATAAATACTTGTTGCCTTTCACTTTTGGCTTTTTAGGTAACACTGTATACCCCAAAAGGTCAAACCTATGCTTATAAACTTAAGTGTTTTAAAAAATTATTTTAATCCCAACACTTTAAATTTTTAAATCATTTCTATAAATTTTAGAGGATTTTTAAAAATATTTTTCATTTTTCAGTTGTAGTTGGCATACAATATTATATTAGTTTCAGGTATACGACATAGTGATTAGACATCTATATAACTCACAAAGTGATCGTCCCCAATAAATCTAATACCCCTCTGACACTGTACATAGATATTAGAATATTATCAGCTATATTCCTTATGCTGTACTCTATATCTCCATGACTACTTTGTAACTACCAATTTGTACTTCTTAATCCCTTCCCCCAAACCCCTTCACATCTGGCAACTCTCAAAACATTCTCTGCATCCGAGTTTGTTTCTGTGTTTTGTTTATTTTGTTCTTTAGATTCCCCACGTACATGAAATCATATAGTATTTGTATTTCTCTGACTTACTCTACTCAGCACAATATCTTCTATATCCATCAAGAAATATCTTTTCTCATCCCTTTACTTTCCATCTGTGTGTGTCTTTTAATCTGAAGTGAGCCTCTTGTAGGCAGCATATGTAAGGATCTTGTTTTCTTTTCCATTCAGCCATCATTTTGATTGGTGCACTTAATTCTTTTCCATTGGAAGTACTTATTGATAGATATGTAGTTATTTCTATTCTTTATTCATATTTTTTATACATATTTTTCTTCGTCTTAAAGAAGTCTCTCCAACTTTCCTGTAACAATGGCTTGGTGGTAATCAGCTCTTGTAGCTTTTTCTTGTCTTGGAAACACTTTGCTCTTCAATTCTAAATGATTGATAGTTTTGCTGGGTAATCTTGATTATAGGTCCTTGCTTTTTATCACTTTGAATATTCATGCCAGTCCCTTCTGGCCTGCAAAGTTTCTGTCTTATGAAATCTCCCGTGAGGTAACTAATTGCTTTTCTCTTGCTGCTTTTAAGATTCTCTCTTTGAATTTAACCTTTGGCATTTTAATTATGACGTATCTTGGTGTGGGCCTCTCTGGGTTCATCTTGTTTGGGACTCTCCACGCTTCCTGGACTTGTATGTCTTTTCCTTCACCAGGTTGGGGAATGTTTTCAGTCATTATTTCTTCAAATAAGTTTCCAGTTCCTGCTCTCTCCCTTTTCCTCTAGTACCCCTATGGTGTGAATGTTGTTCTGCTTGATGTCCTTTAAACTATCTTCATTTTTTTGGATTCTTTTTTCTTGTTGCTGTTCTGATTGGATGTTCTCCGCTGCCCCATCCCCTGTTGATGATGCAATCCTGTTTTATCCACTCTGTTGATTCCCTCTAATGTACCCTTCATCTCAGATACTGTATTCTTAATTTCTAACTGGTTCCCTATTTGTTTTCCATCTCCATTTTTATGTTTTTCACCTCTTTGTCAAAGTTCTCATGAGTTCATCTACTCTTTCCCTAAGTTCATTGAGCATCCTTATAACCAGTGTTTTGAACTAGGCAATCACGCTTCTGTACATTTTGTTGAATTCTTTTTCCGGAGCTTTGTTCTTTCATGTGAGACATGCATCTTTGTCTCATTTTGGCTGCTTCCCTGTGTCTATTTCTATGTATTAGTTAGGGCTCCTACATCTCACTGTCTTAGTAGAGTGGCTTTGTGTAGTAGGTGTGCTGTAGGGCCCCGTGGCACAGTCCTGGGAGGAGTCCAGCAGAGGCCAAGTTCAGCCACAGCTTGTGTACCTCCAGGGCCACCTGGTGTCACCAAGCAATCCACATGACTGCCACCCATGCAGGGCTTAAGGTGCCTCGAGGGGCCAAGTCAGAAATCAAGGCCGGTTCCAGTAGTATGGGGCTTGGGACTGCTCAACAAGAGGTACAGGGCACAACGAGGCCAGGTACTGCTGCTTTAAGTTTTGTGAGCCTTTGAGAGATTTTATGAAAGTTTGCAGCAGGATCTAAGACAGCCTGTTTATATGGAATAAACCACTGGAAGTGGCTTGAGTGGATCCACAAGTTGGGAGAGGCAGAGTCTCAGTGAATTCCCTGGGTAGAATAACCTGTATTACCTAGGTTGATGGCGACTCAACTACAGTGGTGCCTGCATCTGCAGACTGGAGGGCAGAGGGCTCAACAAAGGAATAATGGCTTTTGCCTATACTTATGTCTGAGAGAAAGCTACCCCTCCAGTCCTTGCCCTGAAGCCTGACAACTCAACAACTCAGCACACCTGTCCTCCCCCCACCCCCATATGTCCCTGGCACCCCTCAGGCAGCTGCCTCAGCACTGGAGCCCAGAGCAATTAATTCTGTCTGGGCACTGGCCCTTTAAGAGAAGTGTGTGCGACTCCCACAGTCCTCTGTCTCATTCAGCCACAGCCTCCGGTGGTTTTCACAGCCCAAAGTTGTGGGGATTTCTCTTCCCGCCGCTGGAACCCTGATCTGGAGAGGCCAGTGTGCAGTCAGGAACCCCAGCTCCTCAGGAGGGGGAAGGGGCTCTGCAGCCAAGACAGCCCTCCTGATTCTCGACGGTCACATCGAGAATTGTGGGACCAGGCCATTTTGCCTCTCCGCCCCTCCTATTGGTGTGAGGTGACCTGTTATTTTTGTCTCTAGTTGCAGGGCTTTTAATGAGCCAGACCTCAGGCAACTCCATGTGCTGGTTGTTCTGTAGTTTTGTTATATTTCTGGTGTGGTCACCAGAGGATACGTGCACAGCCTCTATCTTCTACACCACCTTAACCGCTGTATCTAGAGGATGTTATAATCAATTTTTCTCCTTTGAAAATAAAACAGCAGTTTTATGATTCCATGAGTTTGATTTCAGTTTTGTTAAATCCAAGCAAAATTAAATGTTTCCTCAACCAGAGCCACCCCACTTCTAAGTACTTTAGATAACCAAGGTTCCTTATGAGATTTCATTTGAAAGGAGCATCCCAAGAGGAGTTCAAAGCAACTGGTCTACAGGATAAAATTCAAAGTCTTTAGCATAAAATATAAAGCCTTCCAAAGCCTGGCCCTTCTCATCTTATTTGCCACTCTCTAGCAACCCCAAACTGCCTGCAATTCCTCATAAATACCACGTATCTCATCTTTGTAAATCTGTCCACATTGTAACTTCCAAATGATTACTGCCTAGTTTTGTTTCATTTCACTTTATGTTTTAAAAAGTATATGAAGCTATGAGAAACAAATGCCACATTCTGGGCCCAGGTGGGACTGAGCTTGGGTAACTCCATTACATAATAGGAAGGCAGGGTCCACAGGTCAGGCATAACAGCGCCCAGTTGTTCCCTAGGTCCTTTTGTGCCCTTAGGTTGGGCCAGGAGTCATACCATAGGAAGTGCTCCAGAAGGGGGGCTCTTCTCTTTGGATACTTGTAGGACAGGCTGCTCCCAGGAGGGTAGTATCTCTTGATGGGGCATTTGGCTGAAGAAGAGAACATCATTCTGGAAGTCAAGGAAGAATTACAGTACTCCAATATGGGTCACCCAAGGAGTACAATATCCTTTAAGTCAAAACTGAATGCTCTTCCCTTTATCTGTTGTAGTGTTCATCCTTTAGGTCAATGGTTCTCAACAGAGAGGGGAGATTTTCCCTCCCAGGGGGCATTTGGCAATGTCGAGAAACATTTTTGGTTGTCACAGGTTGTACCCACCTTTTTATATATAAAAAGGAGTGGGGGTTGTTGCTAGCATCTATGAGTTAGGTCAGGGATGCGCTAAACATCTCACAATGTCCAAGATGGCCCCACAACAAAGAATTATCTGGCCCCAAGTGGAAACAGTGCCAAGGCTGACAAACATTGCTTTATTTCTTATTTTAGTACCACATCATCCAGGAAGGCTTTCCTAAAGACCCCAAACTAGATTCGGTACCTCTTCTTGGTTTCCAGTAGTACTTAGCATTGTATTATACAGTCATGCATCACTTAACGATAGGGATAAGTTAGATGATTTTGTCATTGCGAGAACATCATAGAGTACACTTTCACAAACCTAGATGGTAGAGATTACTACACTCCTAGACTATGTGGCACAGCCTATTGCTCCTAGTCTACAAACCTGTACCATATTGCATGTTACTGCACTGAACACCATAGGCAATTATAATGGTTAAGTATTTGTGCATCTAAATGTGTCTAACCATAAAAAAGGTATAGTAAACTGTGGCATAAAAGATTAAAAATAGTAAAACTGTACAGGGCACTTACCATGAATAGAGCTTGCAGGACTAGAAGTTGCTCTAGGTGAATCAGTGAGTAAGTGATGAGTAACTGTGTAAGCCTAGGGCATTACATTCCTGAAGACTTCATAAACATTGTACACTGAGGTTATACTAAATTTATAAAAAATATTTTTTTCTTTAACAATAAACGTAGTTTACTGTAACTTTTTATTTTACAAACTTTTTAATTTTTTTAACTTTCATCTCTTTTGTAATAATGCTTATCTTAAAACACAAATACACTGTAATGACGTTATGACAGCTATGACATCATGAGGCAATAGGAATTTTTCAGGTCAATTATAATTTTATGAGACCATGGTCATATATATAAATGGACCATCGCTGACTAAAATGTCATTATGCAGTGCATAACTATACACAAATCTGCATCTTCCATTAAATCATGTGTATCTTTCAGGCAAAGACCTTAACACTGTTCCTGGCACACAGTAGATACTCAGTAAAGTAGCACAGACTGCTATCTGCCTATCCTAATATCCAACCTAGTCTTCTTAGTTAAAAGAACACCAGTTCTCAGCTGGGCACATGGTTACTTGTAAAGACTATGTTCCCCACCTTTTTATATATAACCATAAAACTAAGTTACAGCCAGTGGAATGCAAGAAGGCCTACTTGGAAACTCTAGGAAATGTCCTAACAAAGTCAAAATGCTCCTTCTTATGTACTCACCCTATCCTCAACCTGCCACTTAGGACACAGACGATATGACTGGAACTCCAACTTGGACCATTGAGGCGATGAAGCCAAAAGTTGAAGGAGTCTAAACGCTAGATGACTGCAGAGTTTCCAAACCAGGCTTGGTCTACTTTTTATATATAATAGTCACTATTGTGTCTAAAGCCATTGTTATTTTGGATCTTTATTTTTTTGCAAAGACGTCTAATCTAAATTAATAAATGATCCAATATCCAACTTCTACTTTTTGCCATTAATTGCCATATTTTTTTAAACACTTTGTTAAAAATTTTAATTAGTTTCAAGTATATAGTACATTGGTTAGATATCTATATAGTAAAATGATCCCCCCAGTTGCTCCCTCCCTCCCCTGACCCTCCACCTAGCCTATATTAACGCGAATTGCATTCCCTATGCCGTGCTCCCCATCCCCATGACCATCTATCAGCTACTAATTTGTATTTCTTTAACCCTTCGGCCCATTCTCCCAGCCCCCTAAACCCCATTCCCCCTGTCCGTCACCAAACTGTCCTATATTTGTGAATCTGTTTTTGATTAGTTCGTTTTTATTCCTTAAATTCTGCTTATAAGTGAAATCATATAGTGTTTATCATTCTCTGACTTAAATACATTCTAGGTTCATCAAAGCAGTATCTTTTTCCATCCCCTTCCTTTTCATATGGAGGGGTCTTGTTTTCTTATCCTTTCAGTCACTCTATCTTTTGGTTAGAGCACTTAATTCTTTTCCATTTAAGGTATTTATTCATAGGAATTTAGTTGTTAACATTCTTTATTCCAGTTATTGATAAATGTTTTTTTCTTCTTAAAGAAGTCCTTCCAACATTTCCCATAATTCTGGCTTGGTGGTGATAAATTCCTTTATTTTTGTCTGGGAAGCTCTTGATTTGTCCATCAACTCTAAATGACAGCTTTGCTGGATAAATTATTCTTGGTTGTATATCCTGGGTCTTCATCCTGTTGAATATTTTTTGCCCAAGCCCTTCTGTCCTGCATAGTTTCTTTTAAGAAATCAGCTGCCAGTCTTATGGGTGTTCCCTTATGGATAACTATCTGTTTTTCTCTTGCTGCTTTTAATATTCTTTCTTTTTATTTAACCTTTCACATTTTAATTATGATGTGTCTTGGTGTGGGCTTCTCTGGATCCCTGATTTTTGGAATTCTTTGAGCTTCCTGGGGTTTTATGTCCATTTCCTTTACCAGGTTAGGAAAGCCTTCCATCACTATTTCTTCAAATAGCTGATCAACATCTTGATTTTCTTCACTTATCCCGATCAGACAAATATTTGGAGCCTTAATACTATCCCATATCTCCTTAAATTATTTTTATAGTCTTGGCATCTTTTTTCTTGCCATTCTGTTTAAGTGTCCTGATTAGCTTTCCTGTCCTGTAGATAGGGTATGTGATCCTCTTCTTTATTCACTTTGTTTATTCCTTTGCTTATTCCATTTAATATACTTCTCATCTCAGATCATGTGTTTTCCATTTCAGACTGGTTCCCTTTTATAATTTCCATTTCCATTTTTATCTTTGTTGGCATTCTCTACATTTCCCAAAAGTTCATTAAGCATCTTTATAACTAGTGTTTTGAACTCTGCATCTGTTAGAATTCTTGACTCCATTATATCTGGATCTCTGTTCTGTTCTGTTCTATGGTCTGCTTCTTTGTGTTCCCATTTGGGCTGCCTTTCTGTGTCTGTTTCTATGTACTAAGCAAATCTCCTAAGTCTCCCGGTCTTATTAGTGTGGATTTGTGAAGTAGGTGTCCAGTGGCACAGTCCTGAAAGGGGTTCAGCTGCAGGCCAAATTTAGCCCAAGCCTCTGCCCCTCCAGGGCCACCTGTTAAGATTCAGCAAGCAATCCACAGATGCTGTGCTTATAGTTGCCTCAAAAGACCACATCAGAAACTGAGGCCAGCTGCCTCCACCAGTGTGAGTCTCAGCAAGGAGCACCTAACTCGCTGAAGATACACCTGATGTGTCTTGGATGGAGACCGAGTTGGGGTAGGCAGGGTTTCAGGGAATTCTCTTAGCGTAGCGACCTTTGTTATCCCGTTTGATGATGTTATGGCTATGGCAGCACTGTGTGCACACACTGTGAGGAGGAGGGCTCAACAGGGAACAATGGATAACGCCGGCACTTCTGTACAGTTAGTCTCTCCTTGGCCCTCACTCCAACACTGTCTCCCTGTAAGTCCCTGGTGCTCCCTGCACGCGGCTGAATCGGCACTGGTGCTCAGAGCAAGCACATCCATCTCACCGCGAAATCCACTCGCAGTCGTGGTTCCTTTAAGAGGCATCTGCCACTGCCACTGCCACTGCCACAGCCTCCATCTCACTCAGCCGCTCAAAACTGGGCAGCTCCACATCCTTGCCCCATCCTACCATCTGCCATTGCAGGGTGCTTTCTTAGATTTCTCTGTAGTTGTATGGCTTGTTCATCTAGATTCCAGGTGATTTTTCCTTGTTGCTGCTCCTTGTTTCCATCACAACTTGGATTTAGTTGCCAGAAAGATGAATAGAGCCTCTATCAAATACGCCATTTTTTTCTCTCTCCCTCAATTGCCATATTCTTCAAGAAGAGTACCAATTGTGGTTTATTAACTTACAGTCTTGTTCTGCTTCTCATTCTTCACTGGCATATTTTGAAATACAATTTTTCATCTATTTTCCTTTTGCAACCTGTTTTGCTGTCTATTCCTTGTTTATTCAATTACCCTTCTCCAGCTAAGAGACGTCAACTAATCTCTTCAATTTGACCTATGAAAACAGCACAGTGGTTTCCACAACTCCAAAAGCATTCTTCTTAGGTAGAATTTGATTAACAACTAGATTTATAAAGATTGGTTTATTGCCTTCACAAAGGATAAGTAACCTAAAGTAAGCAGGCTTGTTCTTTGATAATTTTTTAGAAAAAGAGTAATATTTATAAAATTATTCTGGGATATTTTAATCTGAGCTAGTGGAGCACAGGTAATCCTAATTTACATACTATTAATTTTACATGCTGTTGAAGTGATCATAATTTTCACGAACATAGCCTGTCTTTATCTAAACTTGCTCATAATATTCTTGTTATTCTTAAATTTCAGAAAATTTTCAAATGGATATTTTGTTATCTATCTCTGTTAATCCTGTAAGATAAAAAAAAATTAATTTCCAAAATAAACTTCATTTTGAAAACCAAAAATTAATATTCTAAATTTAATAAATTAACTATTCTTTGTATCTCCTCAAAAGTATCTCAATTTCTAAATAATTTTTGCATTATTTTTACCTATTTAATCTTTCTTTACTACAGAGTTGATTTCTAGTTTTTTTCTGTTTACTAGAAGCTTTAGAGTCAGTTATCATGTTCTTATTCTCTTATACTTAGCACTATTATATTTTTCATTCTAACCTACGTGTTTAATAGTTGTGTATCTTTTTTTCTGCTCTAAGAGTAGATAACATCTCCGAATTTTATTGTGATTCTGTTTAAGTATTAATATAACACTTATTCTGTTTAAGTGTTAATATTACACTGTTTTGCTCCTCTGGCTTTGGTCTGTTGACCTAATAAACTTGTTTACTGATCCTAGGTTACTTTTTTATTTCACTCATCCTTGAATATACTTTGGTGAATTTTTTGTTATTGTTATGGATGATTTTTATTTATTTCAGGTAATTTTATAGTATTTTAATGAGTTTAAGATCAGAAACAACTCTGTACACTCTAGTAACTTCCTGAGTATTCCCAGATAGAGATGACCGAAATTCCACAAAAATTCCAAAGTTTGTGAGAAAAGATCAATGTAAGTAACTTCAAACTTTACTTCTATCTCCTACTCAAAATATTTGAGGAGCAGGCCTTAGCAGTACATATCATTCACTGATCAGGAAGATCCTCTTCCATATTCAATCACTTGCAGCATTCTGTTGGAGCACATCTATTTACATTAAGTATTTTTCTTAAAATGTACCCCCCCCCACCTTTCTATACAAACATTTCTTGAAAGATAAAGGCAAAAACAGATTTTTAAATTCCTCGATTTTTTTCTACTCTCTATTAGTTTGGAAGAATTAGATCAGTGAGTTCTATATTATTTTTTTGGAGCCATTATTCAAGACTATGGCTTGGTTTAATATGAAGTTGAACAGAATGGCTGAATAATTTACAAGACAGAACATGGTATTCAAAACATCAAAGTTATAAGGCTAGTCATTGGGAAAACTAACACTACCATTAGACTTGAAATGATTACCTAAAAATATCAAAGATAAATAGTATATCTAAAATTCTAAGTCTACAGCCACGCTACCCTGAACGAGCTTGTTCCCATCTGATCTCAGAAGCTATGCAGAGTTGGGTCTGGTTATTATTTGGATGGGAGACCGCCTAGGAAGACCAGGTACTATAAGCATAAAAAATAAAATAAATAAAATAAAATAAATAAATAAGGGATTGTGAGCTGACAAGGTCCTTGCAATCTATGAGGTCAATCAAGGGTTGCCTTGCCTAAAATCATTAGTTAAATAATTAATTAAAATAAAATTCTATAGTTGTACCTACCTGCAGAACTAAAGCTAAATTATCGGCCAGTCAAAGCAATCTGTTTTCATCCCTTTTCCCACTGATTAAATATTTTGTTTTTATTTTCAGTTTTAAAATGCCTGGTTTATATACACTAATCTTTAAAGGAAAACTCCCTAGACCACACCAGAATGAAAGTATGTTTTCTTCTATGAAATTCTCTCACAGAAGAATCACCTGTATGCTCACAGGTCATTACTCTACATCTATTATTTTTCTGTAACTAGAACTGACCACAATGGCAAGAAATGCCAACCTGACTGAAAATAAATGGAAATTCCTAAGCAAAGCAAAAGAAAGCTTAACTCTCATAGTTAACAAGGCAGGTAGAACTGTGAAGGCCTTCCTTGCCTTCCTTATCGCTGTCTACAACTGCATGTATTCCTGAACTACCTAGTAACATTTTCAAACCTTCAAGGCTGCCTAAATATTATCAGTATTTTAGTACTAAATAATACTAAAATAAGTATTAAATTACTTAATTTAAACAATTTGCCTAGAATGAAAATATTTATAGGAAGGCAAAAGGACACAAGATGATCAACTCTGGGCTATGAATTCCTCAGGGTCATGACTGTCAACTAACATGGAATATTTATAACTTGGTACTTACTTATGGAATAATTTTATATGTTTCTGCCTTATTCACCAATTAGCTCTTGAGAGCAAGGACTCAGTCTTAAAAGAGGCAACACAGTCTAGATTAGACCTGCCTCAGTCAAAATAGCTCTGCTCTTATCAATTTTATATTGGAATTCTGGACAAGACTTTGTTTCAAAAAGGAGTTCAAATGTTATTGTTTTACTTTGTTTTTAAGTTAAAAAAAATACTCATACCCCACTAAAATTAAAAAGACTGACAATACCAAGTGTTGGCAAAGATTATGAAGCAAAATGAACACATTCATGTAAAGTATCACCATACATGAATGATACAGCCATACATGAATGATACAGCCATACGTGAATGATACAGACAATTTGGAAAACAGGAAGTACCTGTTAAATATATAAATAGATACAGATATACATAACATCTTATGATCCAATAATTCTACTCACTGGTATATACCCAAGAGAAATTAATACTTATGTCCACCAAAAGCAATGTACAAAATTATTCTTAACAACTTTACCCATAATATCTCCAAACTGGAAACATCAAATGTCCATCAATGAATACATTATATTAAGTTTTAAAAAATGCAGTAGTGAAAAAGAAGGAGCTACTACTATTTACAATATTATAGGTGAATCTCATATTAAATGAAAACAGCCAGACACAAAATAATAAATAGAAATAATTGCATTTATATGAAAACAAGAAAGACTGATTGTGAACTTTATATCCAACCTCTACCACAGCAGTGATAGAGGTTAGAATATGCTTACTTCTGGGTTGAGGAAAATATTGACTATGAAGGAACATAAAAGAGTGCTGATAATTTTCTATATTTTGATATGGATGGTGATTACACAAATGTATACAGATGTAAACATTCATCAAATTGTACACTGAATATGAGCATTTACTATATATGTTATATCTTAATTTTTAAAAACTCATCTGGTGGCAAGAGTCTTAGAATAAGCATTGGAAGTTCTAGTCATGGTTCTTCCATGTGTGATTCTTGACAAAGCATAGAACATCACTGGGTGTCCATTCCATATACTAAATTCTAAAGTCTCTTTCCCTTCTAAAATCCAATAATTTGAAATTTCTGTGTTTCCTCAGCCTTCATGTTTGCCTTAAACATAGTAAGTATATATGCAAAATGAACTCCTGATTTCCACTAAAACTTAACTTGAGCATATCTCTTTAATCCTGGAAGGTCTAACAGGATTATTTTAAATTAACAGAAAAAACTAGCTTCAGAATCTCTAGGTCAACATACAAGCACATGAAGTGAAATGCTTACCTAAGAATACAGGTGATTAGAAATTAGTTATGGTCTAGTATCTGGGAAAAAAACAAACTGTAATGACTAGCTAGAGCTGCAATTTTTTGAATCAATAAAAATAACCTAGAGCCACTGGAGTGAGGATACCTAATAATTTGTAATCAATAACCGAAAGCTAGGTACAAAAAGATAGCTGTTCTGTTCAAACTATCTACATGATGAGTCAATATTTACTGTACAAGTTCTATACACTGGGAAAAAAATCAAGAAGACATTCTTTAGAAGGGGCAAGCAGGATATATAATGGAAATATATTACCTTTTCTTTTCTTTTTTCTTTCTTTTGTTTTAAATCAGGGGTATAAGTTACTTTTTTAAAATTTATTTATTTAAATTAGTTTCAAGTATACAGTACATTGGTTAGACATCTATAATGTTCATAAAATGATCCCCCAAATTGTTGCCTCCCTCCCCTGGCCTTCCACTTAGCCATCATATTAATGCTAACTATATTCCCTCTTCCATGCTCCTGGAAAAAATAAAAAATAAAATTATTATAACCAACTTCTCTTAATGAGGAAATGATACCAGAATTTTAATAGTAGTCTCCATTTTTATATCCTCATTCTAGATATATCTAAGTCATCAAGTCAAGTTGTCAGATCAAGTCAGAGCACCCTAGTCATCACTTCATGAGAAAGGGAAAGGGGGGGAATGCAAAGGTTTTAGAAGTATTTGAACCTACGGAACTTCTTGTATGGATTATGGATTGTTTCCAAATTTCTGAGATTCCCTAGCCTGTTGTAAGAATCATAAGATGTATCCAGCAGATGACAAAAGCAGCGCTATATATAAAAAAATGCTATGGAAAAAAAGGACAAACCCACTGAGAGCAAGGCATGGATTCTAGATCTGGCCTTGCCATCTAAATTTGAGTAAATCATCTTGACCTTTTTGACTCAGTCTTCTTACCGCTAAAATGAAGAGTCTGGGTTAGGTAATTTTATCTTTATTCTCCTCTATCACTAAAAATTCCTAAATGTTTGGAATTCATTGCTTCTCACCAAAATAGATGCTCTTCCTCATGTTAGCTTTAATCTCCACAAAAGCCAACTATCCTCACTAACAAAAATATCTAGAAATTAGAAATCAGAGCCACTGAAATTCAATGATGGGCATTAAAGCCCAAGGTCTGTGAAAAAGGCCTTTCACTGTTATAAATTGGGTTTGCCTCCATTAAATAAATTAAAATAACCACAATTCATAAATAAACAAATTAATTAAATAAATAAAAGAATTTATAATGAACTGGCTAGAGAATTTTTTAAAAACTCACTGATGAAGTTATATATTTTCAAGAAAAAATCTATAGTTTATATATGTGTATATATGTGCATATGTATGTACATATATACACATAAATAAACTTATACATATACATACATACACACACACATCATTATTAGCTAAATATAGGGTGAATATAAAAAACATAACATCTACTCACTTTGACAGAGATACTCCCCCAGCTTTCCCAATCAACTCTTCATGGTGTAATACTGAGTGGTTCCATGGAATATGGAGGAACTTTAAGAGTGTTCTCATCCACCGTTCAGGATGTAAGACAAGTTGCTCATAGTGAACTAACATGCATTTTTTATAGCCAACCTCCATACACTGGTTATACATGGTCTCTATGGCACGATTCCACTTGGTCAAACAGTCCCTATAGCTGTTCAGGTCAAAACCAGCTATAGTAACTTTTCGAGAGATCATTGAATGTACTGATGCTCGGCCATCTCGGACCATCAAGAGAAATTTGGCATTGGGAAATAACCTAGCAAGGTAAGTTAAGGATTTCAGGGCAAAAGGGTCTTTATTACATAAATAAGGGGCTAATTCCCCATGCTTAACGATGATTTCTAGTAAGAAAGCTTGCATGGCAGAATCTAGCACTTCATCAGTGACACCAGCCTCATCCAAGCGTATTTTCTCTTTACTAGACCGTGACCACATCTGTTTCAGGGCCAGGATTCGGGGAATGACCCTGGTTTCCTCTCCACAGCGAATATCTGGATGTGCGTCTAACATGGCCCTCATGAGTGTGGTTCCACTCCGAGGCACACCTCCAATAAAAATTAAAGGCATATCCTTGTGATAGGCAAAGGTTTTGTTGGCTTTGATATCCAGGCCAGTTCGCACAGTGGTCTTTGTGCTCTCCAATTTGAAGGGCTGGCTACGTTCCTCAATTTGGTGATGGCATTCCATGGCATGTTGGCCCAAGTAAAATACAGTCACAGAACTAATCACCAGACATGCCAATAGTAAATTCTGCTTCAGTTTTCCAACCATCTTGATGTGGTTACCTTTTTATTAAACAGATATTTTGCTCAAAATAATTTCCAGAAAATGTTCAGGCCATGGAGATTTTACTTCAGAAAGATGATGAACATCTAATAGGAAAAAGAAAAAGTTATTTTATCATCACATTCAGATGCTTTACAAATCAGTCATCAGTTACCACTAACATTTTAGCTAGAAAAAATATGAAGCACTCTTAGAAAACAAATATGCACAAATGCAAACAAAAATAAATCAACACTTCCAATCAGAAACAGCTTTTAATATAACAATTCTGAAGTTATGCAAGAAATGGTAAATTAAATAAAACTATTTCTATTAGTGAGTCAAGCAAATATTTAGTATGTCCAAGTATATTTGGAGTCTAACCCATGGCTCATCTCTGGTATTCAGATGTGCTTTATCCCCAAGAAGTCATTCTCTCCACATTCTACTATAAAAAGAAATTAGAGAATAAATATAAAACTTCTAAATCTTTAACACATATTCAGTTATTTCATCCCGCAAATTATTTATTTAGGTACTACAGGCCAGGTACTTGAGATCTGCTGAGGATAAACTTTGAAAAGGACAGCAGTGATGCTCTAAGGTAACAAAGTCTCATGGACAGACAGATATGCAATGACCATAAAATGCAATCAGAGCCTTAGTAGAAATAAGCATAGGGTACAATGGAAGTATAATGAAAAGAAACAAATAGGTCTAACTCAGGAAGCTATAAAAAGCCTTATAAAAAAAAATAAGAGAAATGGGTAATCTAAGCAATAGGAACTTGTGTGCAAAAGCATAATGGCATAACAAAGCACAGCATAATTAGGTAACTAGAAGTAGTTCAGGAGAGATGGTATAAGGGATGCAAATAAAATTGTACGTGTGTGTCTAGGATCCTGCCTTAAGAAGGACAGATAAGATCTGAATACACAGAGTATTCTGAACTGAAGATACACTATGAGCACAGATGTAGACATGTATGTATATATATATATAAATTATACTATGAAACTGCTAGTTTAACCAGAACAAGGATACATCTCATGAAGCAGACAGCAATCGGATTACATCTAGACTCAAAAAATTTACTCTGAATCCTTAGGGGGCAAGTGTGATAGTTTGGGCAAACACCAGTCCAGATATTGCTGTGCAGGTATTTTTTGGATATGATTAACAAATCAACAGACTTTGAGTAAAACAGATTACCATCCATAATACAGGTAGGCCTTATCCAACCACTGAAATCCATAAAAGACAGTTTTCCTGAAGGAAAAGGAATGCTCCTAAAGACTATAACACAGAAACCCTGCCTGAGTATCCAGCCTGCTGCCCTACAGAATTCAGAATCAAGGCTAACATCAACTCTTACCTGCAAGACTGTTCTATGAATTTTAGAATTGCCAGCACCAGAACCACATGAACTAATTCCTTAAAAACTCTCTTTCCTATATTGAAAATAAACACACACACACACACACACACACACACACACACACACACACACACACCCTAATAGTAAGTACACACCTAAGGAAATGACCAAAGGAATACATTCTGAAAGGCAGGATGTCTAGCTATGGACTAGTGAGAAGGTAAGCAATTCTCCCCAAAAACCAATTATAAAGTGGGATTAAATTAACAAACCAACCCTTTCAGCCCTCTGGAAATCCACCAAAGGAATACGACAACCTGAGAAGCATTTATGTTTGAAAAACTGCTAAATGCTGAGTAAGAACAGTGAGAGTCTCTGGCATTCTTGCCTGAGACTATTCCTAATTCACCATCTACCTGCTCAGCAGAGAGAAAGGTTCTGCAGGGCAGAGCAAGGCAAGACAAACTATGAAGACTGGTGGCTTTTGACTAAAGGGAGCTCACTCAATTTAGAGTAATAAATAACACATATTCCCAGCTGTGCTGTCAGTGTTAAGTGATGTTCCAGGTGTCAGGTAAGCAAGGAGCGTGAACAGCTCTAGTAGGCTGAGGTTGTAGTCATGGTGGACAACCTGAAGCTGCACATAGACAAAGAGAAGACATGAAAGAACTGAGTGGAAAGTATATGTCGGGACACTTGAAAATGGACTGAACTTCAAATGTGCTCATCTACCCACATATAGATCCACAGTCAGAGGACAAGTCTTACTGGCTCAAGATGTTTAAGTATAACTACTGACCTCAACTACACAAATGGGGGGAAACCCCTAGAAAGCCATGCTTAAAAATAAAAACAATTGTGTGTGTGTATGTGTGTTTATCTGAGCAGCTACATCAACATACATTTATATGAAATGTGCACACAAAGCGAATTTTCAGAGACAGAAAGCAGAGGGTGGAAGCAGGAATTTAATGGCAAGCAGGCATGAGGGGAATTTTTGCAGTAATGAAAATTTTCTAAACCTGGACTTCAGTGATAGTTACAAAACTGTAACGTCTATTAAAAAAAAAGCAGTGAATTGTACTCTAACAGTGGGTAAGTTTTATGGTATAAAAGTTACACCTCAATACAGCTGTTATTTTTTTAAAGAATACATTCCTAGAAAAACATTTTACTAGTCTCATTAGAATACACCAACCAAGATCTGGGTTCTGTTTTCTAACATAGTCACTCCTTTAGTCACATATCTGAACACATATTACTGTGCCAGGCACTGTATGATAAAGCTGCAACAAAGAACCACAAAGTGAGAATAGGTTAAGATTAAAAGATTTACTTAACAGACTACAAAAAAAGTATTAATTAAGAACATTGGTAACAATATAGCCTTGAATTATCTATGCAGAAAACTGTATCCATGATATAGAAGACACACTTAAGATGTTGTTATATCAATATTTATCTTTAAAAAGAGAAGAAAACAATGATGAGAAAAAAAGTAATATTGAAAATGGAGACTCGAGATTCAACCCTAAAATGGCGATATTTTACTCGAAAAAACTAAAACTATTTTACAAAAGAAGAAACATCCTTGAACTGGAAAAAATACACTAGTCTATAGTCTAATACAACTTCTCAAGCAAAACAAATGACAGCAATCTCAATCTGGACATATCCTAGTAATTTCATATTTCAAACATCCTTTGATCTCAAATGTGAGGAAACTAGTTCTGCAGGCTTCCAAACAGAAAAAATAAAATAAGGAACAAAGGAACAAATAACAAGCTGGTATTAGACGCCTCTACAACATTAAATGCTTATCCTCTGGTTTCCTCGTAGCTCCCTTTCTTATCTTTCAAATTTGCTATAGTGAACATGTGTTACTTTTTTAAGTGGGGGAAAAATATTATTTTTAAAATAATAGGAATAGCTTTTCTTTAAAAGTGACATCTAGGTATAGATGAGAAGACTGAGTAGGAAATAGGTAAAGACTAAAGAGAGGAGCACTCTAAGCAAATGCAAAAGCAAAAGCCCTGCAACAGGAAGGCATTTTAAAACTTTTAAACCATTTCCTCTTTATCTCAAGAATACTCACCAGCAGGGCTTGCAGTTGCAGCATTTACCTCGAGATAACTCTTGGATTATAGCCCTAACCTTGCCCCCAAAGTTTGTCAGAAAATATCTTACTTTTATTATTTTCCCATTGCTCTAGTATGTTGATAGTCGTTAGAAACAAATGGCATCATTCTATTTATAGCATTTTGTTTTTAGTGGTAGTATTTCCATTTAAAAAATATAGTAATTTTCGATTGCTGAAAATGTCATCTTCTAGAAAATGTAGCATTCCTATGCATGATGTTAAATGAACACTGGCAGCAAACTGCTCTTTTTTTTCTAAGTAGGAAATGGGTTAAGGATCACAGCAAGGCAGTGAGCAAGAGGGAAAGTGGTTGAGCAATGAAACTAGAAAGATGGTCAGGGATACGATCATAAGTCTTGTGGGCTCGGTTAGGGATATAAAATTTATGGAAGATGCAATCGGATGCGGGTGATTTAAAAATTTTAATCAAAGAGTCATTTAATTCTATTTAGATTTATACAATCTCACTCTGGCCAAAATCATCTTGAATAAGAAGTGTTGGAGGACTCAATTCCCAATTTCAAAACTTATTACGAAGCTACAAGAGTGAAGAGAGTGTAGTTCTGGGATAAAAACAAGCATACAGGTGAACAGAGTAGGTAAGATGGCTAAGTAGGTAAACATTGTGTTTGTTTCCTCTCATGACTATATCAAAATTACAACTAAACTACATTGAAAATCACCTGAAGTCTAGGAGAACATAAGTCCTACAACTAAGGACACAAAGAAGGGGGCACTTTGAGACTGGTTCAAGGAGCAGAGACATGATCCCACACCTGCATGTAGTGGTTGAAAACTGGAAGGAATATTTCGGCTGTGGAAGTCCCTCCCAGAGGAGCAAGGGGTCCCAACCCAATGCTGGGGTTCCATGACAGGGAAGAGAAGTCTACACAAAATATGGATGTGAAAATCGGCAGACTGTAACTGGGTGGGGCAGAGGGCTGCAGAGGTCCCAGGCACTGTCCCCAAAATTCCTCTTGAAGAACTCATGCAAGGACTTACTCATTGACAGACTCACTCACTCTGGTGCTGGGACAGAGGCTCAAAGGGTGCCAGGGATATATAGGGAGGAACTGAATTGTATGACTTAGTGTGACAGCTGGAGGGGCCACTTTCCCCCAGAGAGAAATGCTGGTGGAGGCCACTGTTCATTTGTTGGGCCCTTCCCAACCAAGTAGGCAGACACAGGTGGCTGCTAATCTGAGTCTCCATCAATCTGGCTAATACTGGTCACCCCACCCTGGGATTCCCTAAGACCACCCAACTCTCAGGCCCACCCAAGCTAACCTTCCACTGGAGTTTCCATACAAATGGCCTGTCTTGATCATGCTGCAGTTTCTAAAAATCTCTCAAAAGTTAAAAAAAAAAAAAGCAGCATCTGGCCTCAGCAAGCCCTGTACCTCTTGCTGAGCAGCTCCATGACTCTCAAGGCACCTCCAAGCCCAGCATGGTTGGTAGCCATGTACGAATTACTTGGTGACTCATGCCAGGTGTCCCTGGGCAGGGCACAGGCTGTGGCTGAACCTGACCTATGACAGGGCCCCTCGAGAAGGCCCTGGGCTGGCACTCCCAGGGCTGACTTTAGACTAAGAGAGAGGACAACCCAGGGCCACAGCCTAGGACAACACACCCAAATGGAAGACTGAGCAGGCACCAAAGCCCTACTAAAGTGAATCCTGCCCCATAGAGTCAGCCCCTGCACAACAGCTCCTCCACTGTAGTCACCAGCCATTCCTCACAATCAGCCTGAGGGTTAATCCCTCCCAATGACATGCAAACAGCAACCAAGGCTCAACTACAACAGGAAGGCACACACAATCCCTACAAGGGACAATCTGGAGCACCCAGCTCTGGTAATCAGGGAGACTGTACCACTGGGCTCCATAGAACACCTATTACATAAGGTCACTCTGAAGATTTGAAAACATAGCAGCCATATCTAATACACAGAAACAAACAAAGGGAGGCAACCTAAATGGGGAGACAAAGAAATATGTCCCAAATGAAAGAACAGCACAAAGCTCCAGAAAAAGAACTCAACAAATGGAAACCAGAAATCTACCAGATATAGAGTTCAAAACACTGGTTGTAAGGATGTCCAATGAACTTTAGGGGAGAGCAGAGGAATTCAGTGAGAACTTTAAAAAAGAATCAGAAAACATAAAAATAGAAATAGAAAACAAAAAAGAAGAATGCAATGACTGAAATGAAGAATATATTACAGGGACTCAACAGTAGATTAAATAAAGCAGAGGACTGAATAAGCGATTTGTGAGACAAGGTAGCAGAAAACACCCAATCAGAACAGCAAAAAAAAAAAAAAAAAAAAAGAATTAAAAAAAAAAAGAAGGAGAGTTTAAAAGGCCTCTGGAACATAAGAGTAACAACATTCACATCACAGAAATACTAGAAGTAGAGAGTAAGAAACTGAAACCCATTTGAAGAATAATAGAAAACTTCCCTACTCTGGCAAAAATACAAACAAGCCCAGGATGCGCATGCGCAGAATCCCACACAAGATGAACCCAAAGAGGCCCACATCAAGACACATCATAATTAAATGCCAAAGGTTACAAAGAGAAACTCTTTAAAGCTGCAAGAGATTAATCAGCTGGGAAAAAAAAATGCGTAGGTGATACAGGCTTTGTTCATCCCTCTTGCGACCAAATCAAAGTTGTGACAGAAACATGGAGCGTACAGCAAGCAAAGTAGCCTGGGATCTAGATGAACATAAGCACTACAACTAGGGAGATAAATAATTACCGACCTGCAACGGTAGAAGATAGGACGGGGTGAAGACGTGACATTGCCTGGTCCAGAGCCGCTGAGTGAGACAGAGGCTGCAGCAGCAGTAGCCAGCAATTACAGACACCTCTTAAAGGGGCTGTGCAAGCAGACTTTTGTGGGGATATACCTGCTCACTCTGAGCATCAGTGCCAGGTCAGCTCTACTGGGGGGCACCAGGGACTTAAAGAGAGACACTGAGTTGTCAGAGCAAGGGCCAGAGGCAAGGATCTCTCCTGGGCAGAAGTGCTGGCAGTATCCATGGTACCTGAGGGGCCCTCCTCCTTCCCAGTGTGCAGGCACAGAGCTGCCATAGCTGAGACATCACCAAACTGGTTATCAGAGGCCACTCTACCCAGGAGTCCCTGAAACTCCGCCTCCCCCGACTCACAGCCCCACCCAAACCACATCTGGTTATGCCCTCGGTGAGGCCAGTGCTCCTTGCTTAGCAGAGACTTGGCCTGCAGCTGAACCCCTCTCAGGACTGTGCCACTGGACACCTACTACACAAAGTCATGCTAATAAGGCCAGGAGACTTAGAAGCTTTGCTTAGTACATAGAAACAGACACAGAAGGCAGCAAAAATGGGAGGACAGCAAAGCAGAAACCATATGAGAACAGAACAGAGATCCAGGAATAATGAAGTCAAGCAATCCAACAGATGCAGAGTTCAAAACACTGGTTATAAAGATGCTCAATGAACTTAGAGGAAATGTAGATGAACTCAGTGAGAACTTTAACAAAGAGATTAAAAACATAAAAATGGAACTGGAAATTATAAAAGGAAACCAGTCAGAAATGAAGAACATATTATCTGAGATGAAGAAAATATTAGAAGGAACAAACAGAGAGAATAAAGAAGAAGACTGAACCACCAATATAGAGGATGGGGAAGCCAAGGTCACCCAATCAAAACAGCAAGAAAAAAGAAACCAAGAATATAATAATAATTCAAGGAGTCTTTAGGACAAAATTAAGTGTAAAAACATCTGTTTCATAGGGGTACCAGGAAAAAAAAAAAACAAAAACAAAAAAAACAAGACATTGAAAAGCTATTTGAAGAAACAATGATGGAAAACTTCCCTAACCTTGTAGAGGAAACAAACAAGACCCCAGAAAGCTCAGAGAGTCCTAAAAACCAGGAACCCAAAGAGGCCCACACTAAGACACATCATAATTAAAATGCCAAAGTTTAAATACAAAGAGCGAATCTTAAAAGCAGCAAGAGAAAAGCAGGGAGCATCCATAAGACTGGCAGCTGATTGCTCAAAAGAAATTGTGCAGGACAGAAGGCCTTGGCACAAAATATTCTACATGATGAAAACCCAGGAACTACAACCAAGAATACTTTATCCAGAAAAGCTATCATTTAGAGTTAAAGGACAGATAAGGAGCTTCCCAGACAAAAATGAGCTAAAAGAATTTGTCTTCAACAAGCCAGTATTATAGAAAATGTTGGAGGAACTTCTTTAAGAAAAAAACATGTATCAAAAACAGGAATAAAGAATAGTGATAACTACATTTCTATCCACAAGGACCTCAAATGGAAAAGAATTAAGTGCTCCAATCAAAAGATAGGGTGGCTGAATAAATAAGAAAACAAGACCCCTACATATGTTTCTAGAAGAGACTCATTTCAGATTAAAAGAGACACACAGACTAAAAGGAAGGAAATGGAAAAAGATATTGCCTTGATGAACCTAGAGGATATTGAGCTGAATCAAATGGGTTAGATAAAGACAAAGATCACATGATTTCACTTACATGTGGAATCTAAAGAACAAAATCGATAACAGTAACAACAAAAGTGGACATAAACTCATAGATACAAAGAATATTTAAAGGGATATAGATGGGGTTGGAGGGATAAAAAAGGCAAAGGGATTAAGAGGTACAAACAGATAGATGCACAATAAACATGGAGATGTAGAGTGTAGCATGGGGAAGTTGGTTAATAATGTAATAAATATGTAAGGGGGAAGAAGGGTACTAGATTTAGTGGGGTGATCACTTTTGGAGTTATGTGGATTTCTGATCACTATGCTATACAACTGAAACTTGTATATTATTGTATGCCAACTATAATTGAAAAAACTCATTGAATTACACAATGTAAGTACAAGCAATTTATTGTCTATTATATTTAAATAAAGATGAAAAAAATCTAAAATAATTATAATAATTAAAAAATCAAAGGACAGTAAAGAACTTCTCAGACAAGAAAAAGTTAAAGGAGTTCATCACTACCAACCCAGTGTTACAATAAATGTTAAAAAGACTTCTTCTTTAAGAAGAAGGAAAAAGATAAAAGATAAAAAATATATATAATAAGATGGCAATAAGTACATATCTATCAACAATTACTTAAGATATAAATGGATTAAATGCTCCAATCAAAAGACAAGGTAGCTGAATGATTAAGAAAACAAGACCCTTAAATATGCTGACTGCAAGAGAGCCACTTCGTATCAAAAGACACACAGACTAAAAGCAAAGAGATGGAAAACAATATTTCATGAAAATAGACACAAAAAGTTGAAACAGACTTTAAAACATGAGACAAAGAGGGACCCAATAATCCCACCTCTCAATATTTATCTGAACAAATTCAAAACACTACTTTAAAGGAATATGTGAGTCCATATGATCACTGCAGCATTATTTACAATAGTCAAGATATGGAGGCAACCTGGATGTTCATCAATGGATGAAGGATAAAGAAGCGGTGGTACATATATACAATGAAATATTATTTAGCCATAAAAAAGAATAACATCTTGCCACCTGCAACAACATAGATGGACCTAGAAAGTATTGTGCTAAGGGGAGTGAGTCAGGCAGAGAAAAACAAATGCCATGTGATTTCACTTACATGTGGAATCTAAAGATTAAAATAAACAGAAACAAACTCATAGATACAGGGAATATTTTGAGAGCTGACTGATGGGAGGGACATGGAGAAAGTGGGTTAAAAAGAGGAGGAGATTAAGAAGTACAAATTGGTAGCTATAAAATAGTCATGGGGATGAAAAGTACACAAAGAATATAGTTGATAATATTGTAATAATTGTATAGTGTTGAATCGGTACTAGATTTATCAGGGTGATCACTTCATAAGTTATATAAATGTCTAATCACTACGTTGTACATGTGAAACTAATATAATATTGTATGCCAACTGTCATTGAAAAATAAAAAAATTATCAAAAAAAAAAAAAGAGAGAGAGAGAAATAAGTAAGACATTTACCTAAAAACAGAGAGGGAAATAGGAATGACATAAGTTTTCCTTCCCCAGATGAGCTGAAGAAATGTTCACTAATATGAGAGGCCTGGATTTCAGAATAAGGGAATCAGGCCCACAAAGCTAAGGCAGCATTTAACCATGTATGCCAAAGCAACAACAACAACAACAACAACAATAATGCATAATAAGAAAATCAAGTAGTACTTCTGAGAGATAATATTTATTACAATTTTTGTTTCTGTTTTTCTTTTGTTTTTGTTTCTTTTGTTTTGAAGAAGTCCAAATGAAGAATTTTTTATATAATTAACTAAGGTTGTTACCTTCATATTTTATAGACTCTCATAAGATTCGGTTCCTGACAGAATGACAGGAGTTAAGTTTTGCCAGTTTCATAAATTCAAGTAGCGGAAATAACATTGCTTTTATAAATTAAGGTTGTTAATACAATTCTAAAGTAAGAATACCTGTTCTGAATTTCAGATTTCTATCAGAACTAGAGGAATAGAGGGCTTTTGAATGAGAAAGTAAAAAGATATTCCAATTTGGCACTATTTCATTAAACTAAAAGCTGTGTAAATGCAGAAGAAGAATATACTACACAGAAAGGGCCTATGTTGATGCACTAAAATTCAAGAAACATATTAATACTATTACATGAGAGAAAAAAAGTGAGATGAACTAAATAAATAAAAATGAGAGAGAAGTGATAACTGGCACCACAGAAATACAAAGAATTATAAGGACATACTACAACTAAATTTCAACAAATTGGACATCCTGGAAGAAACGAATACATTCCAAGAAATATATAATCTTCCAAGGCTAAATCTGGAAAAAACTGAAAATATGAAGAGACTGATAACTTCTAACAAAATCAAATCAGTAATCAAAAAACTACCAGCGAGCAAAAGGCCTGAACCAGATGGCTTCACAGATGAACTTTACCAAACATTCCAAAAAGAATGAACACCTATCCTTCTCAAACTATTCCAAAAATTGAAGAGAGAAGGCTCTGAAACTCATTTTACAAGGCTGGCATTACCCTGATACCAAAACCTGACAAAGACACTACAAAAAAAGAAAATTGTAAGCCAGTATCCACGATGAACACAGATGCAAAATTCCTCAATAATATAATAGCAAACTGAATTCAGCAACACATTTAAAAGATGATATACTATGATCAAGTAGGATTTATTCCTGGAATGCATGGTTGGTTCTATATTCACAAATCAATTAATGTGATACGGCACAAAAACAAAATGAGGGATAAAAATCATATGGTCATATCGATAGGTGCAGAAAAAGCATTTGACAAAATCCAGCACCCATTTATGATAAAAACTCTCGGCTAAGTGAAAACAGAGGGAACATACCTCAACATAATAAAGACCATATATGACAAACTCATAACTAACATCATACACAACAGTATGAAAAAAAGCTTTCTCCTTAACATCAGAAACAAAAAAAGGATGTCCACTTTCACCTCTTTTATTCAACACAGTATCACAAGTCCCAGCTGCAGCAGACAAGAAAAACATTAAAAGGCATCCAAATTGGAAAGGAAGAAGTAAAATTGTCATTATTTGCAGATGGCATAATACCAAGAACACTAAAGAGTCCACCAAAAATTGCTGGAACTAGTAAATAAATTCAATAAAGTCACAGGATATAAAATTAATATTCAGAAGTCAGATGAATTTTTATATACCAATAATGAACTGTCAGAATGAGAAATTAAGAAAACAACATCATTTACAATTGTATCAAGGAATAAGTTAAAACAAAACGTAAAAGATCTGTACTCAGAAAATTATAAGACACTGAAGAAAAAAATGAAGACAATACAAATAAATGAAAGTATATAACCTGCCCATGGACAGGAAGAATTAACATTGTTAAAATGTCCATACTACCCAAAGCATTTTATAGATTCAATGCAATTCCTATCAAAATACTAATGGCGTTTTTCACAGAACTAGAGTAAATGATCCTAAAATTTATATGTAACCCTGAAACACTCCCCAAACAGCCAAAGCAATATTGAGAAAGAACAAAGTTGGAGGTATTGCACTATCTGATATCAAACTGTTCTTCAAGGTTATAGTAATCAAAACAGCATTGGTATTGGCATAAAAACAGACACAATAGATCGGTGGTATAGAATAGAGAGCCCAGAAATAAACCCACGCCTATATAGCCAATTAACTTATGATAAAGGAGGCAAGAATATACAATAGGGTAAAGACAGTCTATTCAAATAGTGGTGTTGGGAAAACTGGACAGATACACACACACAAAAAAAAAAAACCCGGACCACCTTCTTACATTAGATATAAGAACAGACTCGAAATGGATTAAATACTTAAATACAGGACCCCAAACCATAAAACTCCTAGAAAACATGGGCAGGAAACTCTTTAGTATTGCTCTTAGTCACATTTTTCTTGATATATCTTCTCAGGCAAGGGAAACAAAATAAAAAATAAATGAATAGGACTACATCAAACTAAAATGTTTTTGCATGGCAAAGGAAACTATCAACAAAACAAAAAGGTGACCTACTGAATGGGAGAAGAAATCTGCCAGATATATCTGATAAGGGGTTAATATCCAAAATTTATAAAGAATTCACACAACACCCCCCAAAAAAATCCAATTAAAAAATGGACAGACATTTCTCCAAAGAGGATGTACATATTAAAAGATGCCCAATGTCATGAATTATCAGAGAAATAAAAATTTAAACTACAATGAGCAATCACCTCACACCCATCAGAATGGCTGTCATCAATAAATCAACAAACAACTAGTGTTGGCGAGGATGTGGAGAAAAGGGAATATTGGTGCACCGTTGGTGGGACTACAAATTGGTGCAACCACTATGGAAAACAGTATGGAGTTTACTTAAAAAATTAAAAATACAACTTCCTTATGACTCAGCAATTCCACTTCTTGGGATTTATCTAAAGAAATCTAAAATACTAATTTGAAGATATGTGCATCCCTGTGTTCGCTGCACCAATACAAGTAGTAGCCAAGATGTGGAAGCAACCTAAGCGCCCACCCATGGATAAATGGATAAGGAAGATGTGGCACATATATACAATGGAATATTACTTGGCTATACAAAAGAATGAAATCCTACCATTTGCAACATCATGGACGGACCTAGAGAGTATTACACTAAGTGAAATAAGTCTGACAAAGAAAGACAAATACCATATGATTTCACATATATGTGGAATCTAAAGAATAAAATAAATGAACAAACAAAACAAGAATAGACTCATAGATATGGAAAAAAAAACTGATGGCTGCCAGATGGGAGTGGGGAATTGGGAGGCTGGTTGAAAAAAGTTAAGGGAATCAGAAATACAACTGATAGTTACAAATAGTCACAGGGATGTAAAGTGCAACATAGGGAATATAGTCAATAATGTAATAACTACTATGGTGCCAGGTGGGTACTAGACTAATCGGGGATCACTTCTTAAATTATATAAAATGTCCAACCACTATGCTGTACATTTGAAACTATTATAAAATAATACTGAATGACAACTGTAGTTGAAAAAATAAAATTAAAAAATAATATTTTAAATGAAAGATAAATTAAGACATCCCTAGTTAACAAAACTGAGAAAATTCATCACTGGAAGAGATGTTGTACAAGAAACAAAGGGAGTCCTTAAGAGATGAAATGAAAGGACATGGTCAGTATACAAAATCCACATAAAGAAATAAACAGCACCAATAAAGATAACTACATAGATAAAAACAACATTTTTGTTTGTAACTCTTTTGTTTCTATCTGAATTAAAAGACAATTGTATTAAGCAATAATTTTAAACTGTCAATGGACTTTTAACATAAAATACATAATTTGATTTACAAAAAGAAAGGGAAAATAACAGAATTCTATTAAAATAAAATTTCTGCATAATATTGAAATTAAGCTGGCATTAATCTGAAGTAAATTATTTTAAAATATTAATTGTAATCACCAGGAAAATAAAGAAAAATCGTGATAAAAGAAAGAAGCTAATTAAAATATATACTAGGAAACATCTATTACAAAAGAAGGCAATAATTGAGGAATAAACAAAAAAAATATATAGAAAAGAAATGGCAAAATGGCAAATGCAAATCCTAATGTACTGGTAATTATATTAAATATAAATGGGTTAAACACTCAAGAGGCAAGAACAACCATGAAAATATGAGTGAACTGTTAAGCAGCTAGCCAAGAAAGTTGGTCAGCTTCCAAAAACATGAATTCAAGATGTTTTACACTATTTACCAAACTGATTAATTCAACCAATTTTTATTCAGTTTCTAAAATACACTAAGTACTGGGCATGGTTGTGACTAAAAGATAAAGCATTGTGATATTGTGATATAATAAAAATTACAGAATGTATATTAGGTCTTCATTCCTGATGTACAGACCTCCTGTAACCCTTGGGATTTCTTGATAGGGATGGGAGAGTGTCTTGTTATAAATAAGCCCCTTCAAATGGTATCTTGGAGGAAGGGGGCTGGTTGGCAAAGAAACCAACCCCTAACCTCAGAGAAGGACAAAGGGGCTATAGATTACTAGTGGTCAATGATTTAATCAATTAGGTCTGTGTAACAAAGCTTCTATAAAAACCCTAACTGAGGGTTTGGAGTGCTTCCAGGATGGTGAACAAATTTAGATGCTGGGAGGGTGGCATGCCCGGAGAAGGCCTGGAAGTTCCATGCCTTGCCCTCTGCATCTCTTCCATGTGGCTGTTACTGAGTTATAGTCTTTATAATAAATGGATAATGATAAGTAAAGAGCTTTTCCGAGTTCTGTGAGCCTGAGTTCCTTGATCTGAGGGGTCTGTACTCACTCTAGGTAGTTAATGTCATAATTGAGTTAAATTGTAGGACACCCAGTTGGTGTTTGCAGAGTTTGAGAACTGCTTAATTTGAGGGGGAAATCCACACATTTGGTGTCAGAACTGTTGTGTGTAGTATAGAAGAAACAGTAGTTTACCTTAAGAAAAATGGACCCATGAGAAATAAATAAATAAAATATAAGTACTTTAATAGATACATGTACTTTAATAAGGTACACATACAAAGTACCAGGAAAGTAAGCAACTAACCATGCCAACAAAAGTGACATTTACTCTGATTTTTAAATGATGAGTTAAATATTATAATTCCTTAGGGTTCTACCACTCCCTCTTTGCATTTTCAACCAAGCTCTCAGCCATAGCTGCATATTACCATCACATAGGAAGCATTTTTTAAATGACAAGGTCTGGCCTGACACCAAACCAACTGATGCAAAATCTCTGCCGATGCCTTGATCCCCTCATCCTTACTCTTTAAAAAATCTCCCAAGGTGGTTCTAAAGTAATGTCTGGGTTAAAAATGACTGACTCTCACTTTGTTCAGGCAAAACATGGCCTGGGCCTCAGCCAATCTTTTGACAATGAGTAGAGAAAGAAAAGAATTTAGGGTAGAAACAATAGGATCTATGATGGACTTAATGTCAGGAGAGAAGATTCTAAGGTTTCCAGGGTGAAGACCTAAAAACAGGAGTGTTTGTATATATGCTTGAGGGGGCTATGACTGAGGGACGGGAAAGGAAAAGATAACCAAGCTTGAAGTACCAAGTATCCAACTGTATTTATCCAATAGGCAGATGAAAATAAGGAACACCTAAAGTTCAAGAAAAATGGGGACTGGATACACATCTTTGAAAACCATAAATATAAAGGTGCTATTTGAAGCCATGAAAGGAAGTGTAATTAGACAAGGAAATTAGAGTGAATAGAGAAAAGAACCAAAAGTAAAACCCTAAGGAATAGCACATTAATCCAGGGGAAAAAAGAGCGAAGTACCAGGGAAGGTTTTTTTATTTGTTTTGGATGGTAAAAACCTGAGGGTGTATGCAAAGCTGAGAAAAGTTAGAATACAAAAGGAGATCAGAGATGTTAACCTCAGAAATGAGGACCGCTGTTCCTCTGAAAAAAGACCACCAGAAATCAGAGAGAAACAGGAATAGAGAAAAATGACAGACCCTTAAGAGTTCAGGGCTAATGCCCAATTTCTTTTGTGAAGTTGGAGGCAAAATAAACAATGGAGAAAAGTTGAGTAGGGCAGAAGGGTAAATATCTATAAACAGCCATTTAGATTTTAGTGCATAAGAGGAACTAGAGGGTAAGTCAAAGCACATGAGAGTAAATTTGGAATCCAGAAGTTTAGAACAGTAACAGTTCAGTTACATGATTTTCTCCAGCCTGCTCTGGAGATCCCAGGAGCAGAAAGCCAACTGTTTGATTCATCCAGGCTTGGAGACCATCATAAAGAATGTGGCAAGAATAGCTTGAGGCCAATAACATTGCTTTTATTATTTTAAAATGGACTGTAGCTATTTCCTCTGATAGCCAGAAAGTGTGGGTGTTGAAGTGGAGGGAGGGGGGATGGTGATTACTCTTAGAGGATGTCAGAACTGTCCCTCCTAAGCATTTTTGATCCCTTCAGTTGATTCTAAGAAATCCAAACTTGATTCTACCAGACTCCTAAAGGATGAAAATTCACTGCAGGACTGGACTATCCAACTGAGAGATAAACACATTAAACACTTCTTACATACAATGCTGATAGTAGGTTCGGGCTCTTCCCCTTAAAAAAAAAAAAGGTTCAGTAAACGTGGATGGGGAGAGGGGGAAAAGGGGGTAATTAAATTGTAAAGCTCACTAAGGCTCCTTTACAAAGCCAATTAACATAAAACAATATAAAACAATACATACAAAAAATATGGTAAAACATAAAATACATAACGCAAAGATTTATTCAGTCTTCTATATAAATGCAGTGAATAACTGACAATCTAATCTCTTTATCACACTTGGAGTTTACCAATTCGTCCTGCCATTTTACGCACCACTTTGGATACCAGACCTTATCTGGAAAGTCTAAAAGACTAACGTGTGAACATCCACCACGTGCCAGGCCTACTGTGTGCCACACTACTGGCAAGGCACTTTACATGTTAAAGACGAATTCAGATGTCGAAACTATAGGTCTGGCATACAGGAGAGTATTAAAGTGTCTGAAGGGTTAAGTGTACAAGAAAGGAAGAAGTGTTAGCGACTATGGGTGGCTAAAGCGAGGGGAGAAGAGGTGAGCAGAAAAGGAAGGTAAATGGGCAAGCCTGGGGACAAATGGGCAAGACTCAGGGGACGTGAGGATGGGAGGGTGAAATGTAGAGTACACAGTATAAGAGGCAGCGATGGTGGTGAGCCTGCGGAAGCGAAACCTAGGTAGAGGTGAGGACAAAAATCCGATCCCCGAGGGTTGGGGTTTACTCCCCGGAAGGCGCCCGAAAAGACTGCAGGGGCTCGGACTCGGCGTCAGCGCTGCGAAAAAGAAAAGAGGCGGGGAAGGAGCGGGAGGCCGACCCTAGCGAAGCCAGAGACCCGGAAACGCTGACGAGCGGAGAAGTGGGGGTGCACGCAGCAGCCGACCAAGCCACAACGTGGAGCTCTGCGCTTGGGGGGCGGGGCTGGACTACTGCCCCGGGGCAGACCGGGAGAAATGCCAGCAGGAGGCGACGTGGGACCAAGGGATGCCAGGACGGAGCCCGCCGGGGCTCGGAGCCAGGTGGACGGCGGCGGACGGACAGCGGAGTCGGCTGGTGTTCCAAGCCGAGCCGCGGCAAGCGCGGCTCCCCTCTTACCTGGGATGAGTGAGGAGCTGCCGCGCCGCCTCCCCAGCATCCTGGGCTCAGCCGCCTCTCCCACCGCCCTAGCGGGGGCCCATTCTGCCCGTCCTGGGAGCCCGCCCTCACCGCCAGGCGCCAGCAGCTGCCAGCCCAGCCTGGCCACGCGGAGCAGCGCCGATGTGACCCAAGCTCGCAGCCGCCTCAGCAGCGACTCGCGCTGTCGCCGAGTCAGCGCCCGCCGCCAGCTTCCCAAGCGGGCGGAGAATCACACGCGTACGGCGATTGGCTGCCTGGCGCCGGGCCGGGAGATGTGTCGGTCTCTCTGATTCGTGGGTTCCACGGGCTACATCGAGGGAGGCGGGTTTGGAATTGCGCCCTGTTCCGCAGGCGCTGAGGGGCGGGGGTCGGTCAGACGTCAGGGCCGAGCGTGTCCCCCCGCGTCCCTGTGTTTGCGCGCTCTTTGCTGGGACTCCCGGGGCGCCACCTGCCTAGGTTGGTTGTTACTCGAGCAACCGTGTGCCTAGACCGGCTGCAGAGCAGCCATGAGCAGGTTGCAGTCCCCGCGCAGCGCGAACCCTTCACGTGGGTTGCCTTCATCCATGAAACCCTGGGAAAGGGCAAGAAAAAGGGCTTTTCAAGGAACATTCCTACCACCACCCACCCCGCCCTCGCGCGCTTGTCCACTACTTCAAGTACCAATCTCTGTGCACGCTACTGGAGGAGGAGCTTTTATCTAAATGGAAATAACTCACAAATGCAAATATCAAAGTCACAGAATATTCCATTGCACACAAAAGTGTGAATAAATTCTGCCCCTACTACAGGGGAGGAGGACTGATACCTGAAAGAGAAGTGAAAACTGGGAAAGAAAAGGGCAAAGAGGGAAGGGAGCTCATGGGGAGAGAGCTGAAATTCCACAACTAAAATCAATTTCACGTTTACAATTACTTCTGTGAAAACGAATAAAGGAAACCTCATTTATAATGAAGTTGGGAAGCCTCGAAGGGGGCGAGCTCAGACACAAACCACTCACTGCACCTCGCAGACTCCAAGAGGAAGCTAAGGGGGTCCCACGAGGAAGATGCTACTTTACTACTCCAGCAAAAGGAAGATTTTCTTCTTACTCAGCAACAACGAAGCCAATGAGCAGCTATCACCACCCTGAACTCTTGCTGTCCTTCAGTAGACTTCCTATTATTCCCGAATAAGCCTATATTGCTGGTAAAATAAAAATTTTATTTTTAAGGTTGGTACTCCCTATGTTGTGGCAGCCAGCCCCGGAAAGACACACGGACCACCAGAACTCAGTGAGTGAGTGAGTTATAGGAAACACTCTTTATTCAGCCAGCTGAGTCTGCCAGGGGTACACAGACCCCCAAATTAAGCAGCCCTGAAATGTAGAGGTACAGGGTTTTTAAGCTCAAAATCCCATTCTTCATTCTGTCTAAACACAAAGGGCTATCTTTCTTCTGTTCACTACCTGTCTACTCACAGGTCAGGTGTGTAAGTGGGGTTACAGAAGCAGAAAGCTTGTTTAGAATGTTATGTTCCTTTGAGTAACAGCCTAAGTTCCCATGGGCATAGCCATGTTCTCATGGACATAGCCAAGCAGTAATTTTCCTGCAAATAATAAATTTCTAGCAGTCATTTTTCAGCCATTACACCTACAGGCATATTCGTACCAGGCTCTGTCAAAGCAATTATTTCAACTCTATGAACACAAATTGGAGAAAGCATCCATTTAGGAATCTAACATCTATGTTCAAAATCGCTGTCTACCATCCTGGAAAGATTTTTGTTATCTAGATAACGGGGTCTATAGAATATGTACCTTAGGGAGTTACTGTAAAAATCAAATAAGGTCCACACAAAACCTTGTACACTAATATTCATAGCAGCGTTATTCATAAGAGACAATAGAATGGAAACAAACCAGATGTTTATCAACCGATGAAACAAAATGAGGCATATCCATACAATGAAATACTACTCATGCATAAAAAGGAATAAAGTTCTGACGCATGTTACAACATGAATGAATCTTGAATATATTATGCTAAGTGAAAGAAGCTAGTCACAAAAGACCACATATTGTATGAGTCTATTTATGTGAAATGCCCAGAGTAGGCAAATCCATATAGACAAAGAGTAGATTAGTGGATGCCTTAGGCTGAGGGGATTGGGGGAAAATGAGAAGTGACTGGTATTGGGTATAGGATTTCCTTTGGGGTGGTTGATGAAAATGTTCTAAAATTGATTGTGGTGCTGGTTGCACAATTGTATGACTATACTAAAAATCATTGATTTGTGTATTTTAGGTGAATTTTATGGTATATGAATTATATCTCAATAAAGCTGCTACTTCAAATGAGACAGCAAACCTCTGAAAGTCCTTAGCTACGGTGCCTCTGGAATGGTTCAGTATATCTAACTTGATTTTTTTCTTTATTCAATTAGCAAACTCTTTTAAGCATTTGATCTGAGGTGCTGTGAGAGATGCCTGCAGTCCTGGCAGGATGCCTGGTGCTTGGAGCAACAAGGTCACGCTACAGGGAGGGCGCACACGCCTTACCTATTCTGGGACTTCTCGCTCTAGGCACAAGGATAAGAAAAGGAGAGGGAGTAGCTGATAACACGGTGGTGGCCTTGAGGCTGAATTTGGGAGTTGGCTGTAATCTGTATTTACTAATCTGATAAACCAGTTTTGGGAGAGGGAGAATAAAAAGCCATGGAGACAGGGCTGGGGAAGCTAGTATTGCCATTCATCCCCTCCCCTTTATCCTTGTTAGTTAATGCATTTCCAGACTCCGACTCTTCTTCCTAACCATCTCTGCAACATGAGGTAATTTAAAGAAATACCCACCATATTTTTCTTTGGAACATTAAGTCAAATGAAAATGATTTGACCCAACATGCTTTGGGGTGGTAGAAATGGGGCAGTAGGATTACAAAGAGAAAAGGAAGGAAGGAGATAGCACTCAACAAAATGATTATAGATAGATCCAAAGTCATTTAACCAGCTTTTAAAGTTAAAGACTATGTCCCATTCTGCCTCTGCATTCCAGACGCCTTTATGAAAAGAGCTCACCATAACCTGAGTAAGCCAAAGCTACTGCCAGCACCACTGGACATTAATCCTATAAAAACAGCCCCTGCCATCCTCTTCACAAACCAGAAAAATAGCCCTCTGAGATGATCTCCACACGCCCAGAAAATACTTCATCTACCTACAAGACTTCACAAAAGAAATGAGTAGCTGGGGCAGGGCGGGGGAGTGAGGGGGGAAGGAGACAGCATTTGTATCTCACATATTAAACTCTGAGAACAGATTCTAGATGAATATAAGAACAAGAGACACACATGCCTTCAGTGAAATCTGGCAGGGAGGTTGGCTCCCTACCTGTCACAGTCAGGATGTTTCCACTAGCATGACAGCTTCAGGTGGCCCCAGGGCCACACAACAACAAGCAGCCAGAGGCTTGGACTGAAGCAAAGCTCAGGGTCATTTGAGAACAAAACTTTTCTGCTTTCCAAACCTACCCTCAACACATAGAGTGTGAGGGGGAGCAGAGTTTTGCCACCCCAAATATGCCTTTTTTTGGATATTTTAAGCTGGTTATTTTTAACCAAAGACTCAGGAAGAATCTTCAACCTTTCCCCTAACTGCCTAAAAGGATTTAGATAGAAGATCTGCTCCAGGAAAAGAACTATCATTATAGATAATTGTAGTTTAATATGAACTAGTATGTAATAAACAGGGAAGGACCTTTGATCAAGGTTCTCTTAGAGTCCCATTGTTAAAGGTGGTCCATCAAACATTTGTTTACCAAACATTTGAATCCTTCCTCCCCTTCGAGGCCCCAGGCCCCACCCCTTAACTCAAGATGGCAAATAAGTTGCTACTGCTCAATTTGTCCTCAGGCCCCATGTTCTTATAGAATCCTGGCACATATATATGTAAAATTTGGTTATTTTCTCCTGTTAATCTGTCTCATGTCAATTTGATTACTAGACCAGCCAAAAGAACTAAGAGAGGAGAGAAATTTTTTCCTTCCTCACAGAACTAATAAGGAAAAAGACTCAAAAATATACTCTTAAGTGAAGAAAACAAAGTTAAAAACAACATGCATAATAAGCTCATTGTGTTTTTAAGTACGCATACATGTACACACATGCTTGTGGTTTTCAGAGACTATCTCAAGAAAGATGCACAGTAAACTGACAACAGTGGTTGTTTCTGAGAGGGAAACTGAGGGACTTGGGCACAGGAGTAGAAAAGAGATTTATTTTTCACTGTATACTCTTTGGAACTTTATGCCATATGCTTGGATTACCTATTCAAAATGAAAAAATAAATAGATAAATTCATAACTTTTTAGAAAAGGAACTTTCTCCTGGAAAACTCACTGTTTAAGCCTGTATGGACGTCTAGTTCACATAACATTCCTATTTCTCTGTGTAATTTAATAAGCCTCAGATTGAGTACGTATATTCTGAACACTTCACATCTATTATTTCCTCTCAACCTTACCTTTTCTAGGTGATAGTTCAGACTCAGATAACCTTATCTGAGAGCATAGACAGCTTTGCCCCCTGACCAATATGAAATTCTAAAGGCTGTTTTTCAAACAGCCTGGACAAAACCAGCAGGCCCAAGAAGGGAAAGTGGACAATTGCTGACACCCTATTGAGAGCCCAGAAGTCGCTGCCCTCCAAGCCAGCCTTTGCACAGCTTCTGCCTCAGGGATTCATCTCCCAGGAAGAAGGCCCACCCAAAGGTAAATGAGGACCCCTTACCACGGTAATCTCGCCCCCTGGAAGTAAAATCTTTGTGCAACACACCTAGGAACATTCCGACTTTGAGGAGAATTGAAGAGGCAGCACAGCACTTTTATTTCTTGAGGGTAGGGGCAGGTGTGGCCTTTGATTTGGCTTATGGAAGGACAAAAGTTGCAGATCTTCCTTCATGGCATTTCCATTCTTGAATCTGGCATATAGAGAGGATAGTGCAGAGGTGGGAGATGGGATTGGGGCCCTCAGAAATGGAAAATTGGGGAAGAGAACAATGCAAGTTCATACTTTTTTATTCTCTACCCTAGCCCAAAAGAGTTGGAAATGAGGGTCAGGAATAAGGGTTTTGGACACAGAAAAAGGAGAGGACAGGCTACCTTTGCAATGCAAATGCAGAAGCCAAGATCTTTTAGAGAGCACAAACATGGCTGTGGGAGGAAGTGAGGACAAAGGTAGTTCTTAAGGGTAAAGGCAGAAATGGTGATGACAGAAGATGATTTGTCTGCCTCCCCTCCATCTTGTTCCAAGCACAGGTGCTAACTGAATGAATGGATGGGTGAATGAATGGATTAGTAAAAGCTGCAGCTATCAATGAAGGCCAACAGGGCAAAGCAGAGAGGGACACAGGGAAGAGAATAAGAGGGAATTCCAGAGCCAAAGTTCCTTCATGGGGAATTGAGGGTGAACTTTCATTTGACTTAAAGTGACCCAAAAGCCCTGGCTGACTTGAGATAAGATAAAACACTTACCTGCAAAAAGCAACAAAGAACCAATGAGCTGCAGGAGACAACTTCACAATTCTCTTGAAACTTGTGGGATAGTGGGATTTGAGACAAAAAGAAAATGGTGATACAACTTAAAGAAAAAGAAAAAAAAATGAGCATGCCTCCTCACTTTCCTCACCCCTAGATCCAGGAAAACTGGCTAGGTCAGGCCCTTAGCCACATCATCATTTTAAAATGAGAATCCAGCCCAGCCTATGAGCAGGCATTTTCCAAATGGCTACACAGAATTTCTTTACCTTCCAAAAATACCTCTTCATGCGACTCCTGCCAGGGAGGGAGGGCCACATGCCCAGACTGTTACCAACCAATTGGGCTTCCTGAGCCCAAGAGCTGCCACCCGCATGCTCTGCAGACCCCTGCTACAGGAAATGCCCACTGCTCCATGGGTAAAGCCAGCCAGACAGCTACTGGTACTGAGCCAAAGACGAGGAACAAAGCATGCTCTAGTTCCATGTATGACAAGAGATCAAATAACTTCCAGGAGTGTTTTCTAAACCTAGCTATGCCTATAAACCACCTGTACAGCTTTGTAAAATAAATGCCAGGCTTCTTGTTAGTTTTATGAAGCAGAAGCTCTGGGAAACAGGGATGGGAGTAGTGACTAGGAGGTAGCACAACAGGGACTTCAGAGAGGCTATTTCGTGATATTCTGTTTCCTGACCTGGGAATTACCTGATTTGTTCATTTTGTGAAAATTCATCACACTATTCACACTCTCTTATACAATGATCCAATGAAGAAAATTTAACATTGATAAACTACTATCTAATATAGTCTATATTCAAATTTCCCCAGTTGTACCAATTATGTCCTTTACAGCTATTTATTCCTTTGAATCTGTATGTTGCATTTAGTTGTTATATCATTTCACTTCAGTCTATTTTAATCTGGAATAGTTTCTCAATCTTTGTTTTTCTTTCTTGAGAGACACTAGTTATTTGTAAAATAACCTTCAACTTGAATTTGTCTTCTGTCTAAGGTAATACATTTGGAGGGCTGTAATGTCCCAGAAGTGATGTTGTGCCTTTCTCAGTATATCACAGCAGGAGGCACACAAAATCAGTTTGTCCCATTATTGATGATGTTAATTTTGATCATCTGCTTAAGGCAGTGTTCACCAGTTTTCTTCACTGTGAAGTGACCATTTTTCCATTTGTAAACTTATAAGTAATCTGTTGAAATTACTTATTATTTCAGAGACTGTGGCAATATCATATTCCCTTTCTGATAATGATTCTTGCCTGGCCCTGCTTTGCTTGCCAGTCATTTGAGGGAAGTAGAGCTGTCCTGCACCTAGAGGCTGAGGTGCTAGAGATCACAGAGCCAGGTAGGGCAGAAAATGAAAAGCAACTGGCACAGAAAACTGTGCAGAGAGCAGGGAAGGCCACCTGAATGCTATGCAGGGAGCTCAACTCCCTGCATAGCATTCAAGCTGTAGCTCACTGAGTTGTGGGTGGTAGGTATCCAATGCCCCTTTCAGTGCCACCAGGCACCCCAGGGCTTGCCCTTCTCCCAATCAATCATGCTTTGGAGAAGGACCGTTTTTCAGGAAACAAGACTGTTCTTACCTCCCTATTTCCCTGCGGCCCCAGATGATCCAAGGGGGAGGGGAGTACCCCAGAGGCATTATTTCCAGAATATTTCCAGAGGTCTAGCAAATCTGAAAGGTTCTAAAACAGTGGGCCAGGACGGGCTCTCCTAGTCAGGCTTTCCCATACACCTCCTTCCTGGTTACTCTGCTCCTTGCAAATATTTGCTTTGCCGTTGGACACAACCCTGGGCTGGCAGTCAAGGTGGAATGGAGAAGGTGCATACCCACAGGACACATACAGCCCTGGACAAATTGGCCATGAGCTCTTGAATGACTGACAAAGAGTATATTAGTTTCCTGTGGCTGCCATAAAAAATTACCACAAACCAGGTAGCTTAACCCAACAGGAATTTATTCTCTTATTGTTCTGTAGGTCAGAAATCAGAAATTGAAGTGTCAGCAGAGCAATGCTCCTCCTGCAGTTTCAAGAAAGGGAAAATTCTTTCTTGCCTCTACCATCTTCTTCTGGCATTTCTTGGTTTCCTTGGCTGCATTCTCCAATTTCTGCCTCTGGGGTCGTATTGCCTCCTCCTCTCTCTTGTAAGGAAATCTGTCGTTGAATTTCTAGCAGGATCCTGGGAACATCAAGATAATCCAGAATGATCTCACAGTGAGATCCTTAACTTAATCACATCTTCGAAGACCCTTTTTCCAAATAAGGTTACATTTATAGGTTCTGGAGGTTAGCAGATATTTTGGGGGAATCACCATTCAACCCACTACAGAAAGTATCCATGTGCTGTCTTCCCTTCTGTACAAATCTTAATTTTCCACATGTTTCTCTAAATGAATCCTATATTGGTAGTTAGAAGTCATTAAAGTAGTCCCTGATAGTTGTTTTGGCCTTAACCAAATATTTTTGTCTTCCCCACCATACACACACAAAATATAACTACACACAGGGATTTACACATTGTATACAGGCACTTGTACAGATAATATGCATGTATGCAGTATGCATTCATTCAACACATTTATTGAATGCCTACCATGGGCCAGGCCCTGTGTAGTCACTGGAAACACAACAGTACTGCCTGTCATCCTGACTGTTTTGTAACTACTAATTTGTACTTAATACCTTCACCTTTTTCACCCAGCATCCCCAACCTCTTCCCATCTGGCAATCACCTCTATTTATTAGACAGAAGTTTAATCATGAAACACTGGTCATGAAATAACATTATTTGATTTTTAAAAAGCAATTTTTAAATATGATGAGGATCTGGAGTTGTAAGATAATTTTGTGCAAATATTTCCAAATGTTGAAAAAAACTGACCTTTTATTAGTTTGGAGAATGTGAGTAACATATTTAAATATTTTTCTGTAACTCTTTCATCATATTTAAACATAGCAGTGTACAGGGATGCTATAACACCAGGATACTGAAAATCATTGCTGAACTCACCAATGTGATATTGTAATATAATACGAAATACATGTATTTAGACTTTGTTCTAGGATCCTGGCACAGAACTCCTAAACTGCTTGTCTTGTCCTGAAGGATAAGGGTAAGAGGAGCATCTTTTGTTATTCATAATAAGCTGCTTTCGACCACACAAGTTTAAGTTAATGAGCACTTAGCTTTGGATTGGAAGTTGGTTGTCAAAAGAACCAACCACCTCATCAGAGAGTTGGAACTTTTAGCCCCATTTCTCAAACTCTGGACTGAGTGATCCTCAATTGCTAAGGGTTTAATCAATCGTATCTATGTAATAGAATCTCCATAAAACCTTAAATAAATGAATTTGGAGAGCTTCCAGATTAGTGAACACATTTCCGTGCCGGAAGGGTGACATACCCCAAACTACATGGGGACAGGAGCTTGGGATCCTTCCAGGCCTCCCATTTCACCTGGCTGTTTATTTTGTATACTTTTTAATGTCCTTTATAGGTAAAGTGTTTCTATGAGTTCTGTGGACCCCAGGAAGAAAGATTCATTTGATGTGAATTCCAAGAAGGAATTTATCTGCTGAGATGAACTTCCCGTGATCAACCAAGGCCCAAATTTTATAAATAATAAGTGCCTAGAAGCCGTTCGCTGACAGAGGCTTCTCACTTCAGACTGACCAATGGACTAAGACCTGCTCTGTTCAATCAGAACTGGTGCAGAATGACCAGTCAGGACACATAATGCTGATCAATCAGGACTGTGTAATTCAGACCAACCAGAACTGCACTAATCTGGATACCTATTTACATAAAATAGACCTAATTGGGAACCTAGGCAGGAACTTCCTCTATAAATTGTCTTGGCAGAGCACAATTTAGGTTGTTAGCTGCATCTGTATCTCCTGGGCTGCAGCTCTTTTTGCTCAACTAAATGCTTTTTTATTCTTTATTACAGTCTAAAATCAATTTTGGTTTATAGTTCTGTGATCTGCTTTAGCAAATTATCTAACCTGAGCAGGGAGTTGCAAGTATGGAAGGCCCAGACTTGCAAGTGGTATCTTAAATGGGAGTCAGTCTTGTGGGAGGGACTGAGCCCTTAATCTGCGGAGTCAGCATTAACTCCAGGCAGTTAGTGTCAGAACTGAATTAAATTACAGGATGTGCAATGGGTGTCTGCAGAGAATTGAAGAATGTTTGGTGTGGAAATCCCACACTTTTGGTGTCAGAAGTGTGGTAAGTAGAGAAATTGTTTTCATTTAGGTAGGGTAACACATAATATGTCTTTAACAAATGTTTCTTGAATAAATCCTTGATATTTTAGGCAATTACCCCATCTGCCTTAAAGCTAATGAGCAAGTTTCCTTGTTCTGCCAGTGAACTAATAGCTGCTATATTGCCAAACAGGCATTTCTTGACTAAAAACTGTGTAGCATTCTGCTAGTTTTTCTTTCATCTCATAGACCAGAGCTTCCAATATAGGCCAGTATTTTGGCTATTACTAGCCCTTTACATTTTCATATAAATTTAGAATCAGCTTGTCAAGATTGTTAAGAAACATTGAGATTTTGATAAGCATATGAATAATCTATAAATCAATGCGGGGAGAATTAATCTTTATAATATTGTTTTCCAATCCATGAACATGGTATATTTCTCCAGACTTATACGTAGATTAGTGAATAAAAAAGAAGGCATCATAATAGTAGGATTGTTGGTTCAGTGGACCGCCATAGGAATGACTGACTGTCACTACTCACCCTCTAGTTACTGCCCCTCTTTCTTATTTCCTGCTTTCAAGCTGCCAGGTTATCTCATGTGACTTTGTCCCCTGACCACATCTGATTGGTTGAAGGGAAGACCCCAGCTAATCTAATGAGAGCCTTGTCATGGATTTTTGGACCAGAGGCTGAAAAAGAATTGAAACAGGCTCTTTGGGTGTCAGAGGTTGTTAGAATGTAAAATTTAGGAGCTTTTCCGTAACCATGTCTCAGATCACATGAACTAAAGGGTTGGAAGCAAGCACAATGCTTAGAAAAAGGGGTAAAGCTCAGAGACGCTGTTGGTGTTTGAGTCTCTAGCTCCATATAATTTTTTTGAGTCCTAAGTGTATTCTTGCTCATGGATTTCAAAAGACCCATTATTTAAGAGATCCATGGGTTCCAAGAGTCTACTTTTCCTTATAATAAATCCAACTTTAGGCTTAAACTAGTTTGAATTGGGTTTCTATCGCAACCAAGAGTCCTAACTAATGCAGGTGAGTAGACTTAAACCAACATTCTCAAATATATGTCAGGTAAGCCGGCCTGGGCATATGACTGTAATAGGCTCATAGTTTGAATTGCACTCCATTGGTGTCCCTAGACAGAGCAGCTGGCAAACAACTTTTGTTCCCTTTCTCTGCAGGAATTTTAGCACCTTTGCTTGGGATAGATAATCTAAAGTGGTCTCCTTTAACCTCTTTTTTTTTTTTTTATGCAGGATTTATCTAATGTAATACTTGTCTAACTTTTATGTTTGGATTCCAAACTTTGAATTTAATTACCATATTTGTCATTAAGATTAACCAGATGATCACTCTAAGGCTGTTGTAGACATAACTGGCAAAAGCTGCATATGTCAAGAGCTCCCCAAAATAAGATGCAAACCCAAGATGAAACTTCGAGAGAAATACTAAAAATCTTCACTACTTCTGTCTCTCTTCATAATGACCCTATAAACATGAGGCATAGGGTGTTACAGTGATAGGAGGGTAAAATTCTGAATTTGGGGAAGATTGGGGGGAATACTGTGATGCAGGTAAAGGATTTTCCTATATAGATACAAACAGTCCTCAACTTTGCTAAATTCAAGTATCGAACAATCTATACTTTCATATATTTCACACACTATACACTGAAAAACCTAATGCACTTTTCGTGTGTTTGCATGTTTTTCAGTTTTTTTCTTGTAATTGATGTCTAGTTTCATACCGTTGTGATCCAGGGAGATTCTTGATATGATTTCAATCCTCTTAAAGATATTGAGACTTGTTTTGTGGCCTCATATGTGGTCTATCTTGGAAAATGTTTCATGTGCACTTGAAAAGAATGTACTGCTGCTTTGGGGTAAAATGTTCTAAAAATATCAATTAAATCTGTCTAGTCTAATATCTTATTTAAGGCCTCTGTTTCCTTGTAGATTTTCTGTCTGGATGATCTAGCCATTGATGTCAATGGGCTATTAAAGTCCCCAACTATACCTGTATTACTATAATCTCTCTCTTTATGTCAGTAAATATTTGCTTTATATATCTAGGTATTTACATATTTACAAGGGTTATATCCTCTCGTTGGATTGATCTCTTTATCTTTATGGAAGATAAAAGTGTCCCTTTTTGTCTCTTATGTTAAAGTCTATTTTGTCTGATATAAGTATTGCTATCTCAGCTTTTTTGTTTGTTTCTATTTGCATAACATATCTTTTTCTTTCCTTTACTTTCACAATGTACTTTTCAAAGGCCCAATTTAAACTTTTAACTCTCAGCCAACTCAGGATGATTTCAGACTAACTTAATGGAGGTGCTGTGTAGCTGCCAACAGTTCCACTTCGGTAATCATCAGTTGTCATCATTATCGGTATAGCAATTGATGTCATTACTTAAATATTTAGTTAAACAGAAAATATACAAATGAAGGTCATTATCAGTGATGAGAAACAAAGGTCTCATAAACTTAACCTAGTTGAGACAAAAGTGGAAATGATTAGCTAGGCCCAAATTGGTGAATCTTTAGCTTTAAGTTAGATGTTCATCACACTGAAACTAGTTAATTGTGCATTTCTGTACGGAGGGAAAAAAATCAACTTATGTAGGACAATAAAGGACCCTGTAGACTCTAAGAAAGTGCATTCTTTTGGACAGAGTCTGAAATGTTATATGCCTGCTCCCATGGCCCTGAGATCCTAATGAAGCCAGCCAAGTTTCCTGAGATTCTACATGGCAGGCTGCTCTTGGCCTTTTCTATGTTACCCTGACAACACCAAGAATGTCCTAGTCACTATACTTTAACAGGTTTTTAAAAGTTTTATTATGTTTCAAGCTTTCTAAATCAAGTTTATTTTACTCTGTAATATAGATATCTCTACAACTATCTATATCTAGATGATGATAGAGATGATGATGATAGGTGATAGATGATGATAGATAGATAGATAATAGATACATAGATATTCAGTAGGACTTATAAAACCCTCCAGTCAGTGGTGTCCGAGTCTGATTCTCCAAGGGAAAAAGGATCCAGACCTCAAGGTCTGAGAGTGGGAATTCTAGAATTTCTGAACTAATAAGTTAGAATAGCTTAGGAATGTGCTGTCTGTTGGGGACTAGCCACATAAGGACACATTTTAATCATTAATGCTGATACAGGCCAGATTGCTTTCCAAGAAACCCTACCCTGTCACTTTTTCCAGCCATTCTTGTTTGAGGACACAGAGGAAATTAAGCAAGCTTGTGTATTCTTGAAAGGAAAGCTCTCTGAGTTTTGTGGCCAGAGTTTCAGCAAGAATGTGTGCAATAACAGAAAGAACAGCTCCAGGCAAGAGAAAGGGATTTGGCCACTGGCCACTTCCAGTAAGCATACTCCTCCAGGTTTGGAAGCCACAGAATAGAAACCACCTCCAGAATCCAAATATGACCCCATTTCCCCTGTGCTCCTGAAATATGGCCAGGGCTCACTTCTTATCCAATTACTAGATCTCAAGAGATTTTGCAATTTGAATAATTGATCTGGTATGAGGCAGCTAAGTACCCAGTACTATTAGATCCAGAGTTTTTAAATTAAGTTACTTTAAGGTCAATAAACAAATATAATATTCATTTCCAAACAAAATAAGGAACCGAGATTCTCAGCTATTGCACTAGGATGATGAAGTTTGCCGCTTGCTTACTTGTAAGGAAAGGAAATGAGTTGGGAGCTCTCTGTCCTGCTTTCTCCTCCCAGTCTGGGTTAACATTCCAGGAACACAACTCACCTCTGAAGAACAAAACTATTCAGAGGCTTAACTTTTCTAGAGCTGAGATCTTTCCATTTTACTCAACAGTACAATACTCCATGGTGGAGATTGAGGTCTCTCATCCTCTATCATCAGATTTGGGTCAGGAAGACAGAAGGACTGCGGTATTTAAAGGAAGAGTTTAATACAGGAAATTAAGTGCTTATAAAACCACTGAACATGCTGGAGGAACAAGGGTCAAGGATGCCTCCTCCAGCTCTGAGGAACGCTACTAACTTTCAGAGATTCAGAAATTTGCTAGAACCACAAGAATTCATCACCAATGATCCCAACTGCCTGCAGCAAGATTAGTAATTCACAGGGGAACACATGAAAATCTCTGCAAAGCCTCACATCTACTGAAGGCCCTTCTGCTGAAGAAGTAGTTACATAGCCTTTGTCCCTCTTCTGCCTACAAAGCTCTCATGAGTGGTGGAATCTAAACTGGGACAGAGGTTTCTAGGAAAAAAAAGACTTCCAGGCTTATAGACCCTGAGATACAGGAAAGAGTGAAGAAGGGAGCCATGGTGCTAAGTTGTCAACAGAAATTCTGCACACAGTCTTTAGTCTTCTTTTATCGTAGCCCAGAATTTCTCTCTCATTCCTTCTTTCTTTTTGATTCCCACTTCAATTCACTCAAAGGAATTCCTAATCCTGATAGGGTACCAGACCAAGATTACTTTACAATTTAAATTACTCCTCACATTCTTTCTTTCTCCCCCAACCCCATCTCTTTCCCTCTCTCCCTCTCCCCATCTAGTTAGCTTCACTTTGTACTCCATAGGGTTCTGTAAATAGTAATATAAATGGAGCCACTTTAAAATGAAGCACACTTGCCATGCTAGAGGAACTGCCTTGCACATTTTATACCTCAAACCTTGGACTGTTAAAATAGGGAAAAATAAACTTTGAACTAGGCCTAAGCAACATTGTGTCCAAAAAGAAACTGGTTGCAAAGATAACAAAAAGCAGTAGTTATGACTACAAACTGAAAATTTAAAACATTGTTTAGAATTACCATCACTGTACTATGTTATCTGTACCAATAGACATGCCTTCCATCTATTGATGTAATTGTTCCCCTTCTCTTTCTCATAAATACTCATTGCTTTTATTTCTTAATTGAAACACTGTTTGGGCTTCTGCCTGAATCAGTGTGTCCTGAATAGGTATTCTTATTGATCCCAAATAAATGCTGTTTGCCTCTCACTTTTCAAAAAGACTTTTTATTTGGGGGTTATAGGTTGTAAGCACCATCCACTTTACCATTCCTTTGCCATCCTCTGCTGTCTATATAGTTGCTAACAGTCTGGGCTTTGGAGTCAGACCTGGATTCAAAGGACTCTGCTACTACCTGCTGTGTACATTTACATCACCTCTCTAGGCTTCAGTTTCTTCATCCATAAAATAATATGATAATAGCAACACTTCCTGGTAAGGTTTAATAAATTATGCCTGTAAAGTGCTTAGCACAGGCTCATGAAAAGCACTTAATATGTGGTAGTTATTCTTCATATATAAATTTAACACATGTTATTATGCCAAGAATTAGGGATCCAGTGTTAAACAAGATTCCTGCCATGGTGGAGTTTAAATTCTAATGCAAGATATAGAAAAATACACATCTAATTATTTAATTATTTAAATGTAATTTCCTTAAGTGAGACAATGGAGAAGCAGAGTGCTATAAGATCGTCTAAAGAGTGGGGAATGGAACCTGGTCGAGGGCCCAGCATCACAGCTGGTCAGAATTACATAGCTTCATGTTCAACTATGGAATAAGCTCAGGTCTCCAACTGCAACATCAAGAGATCTGGCTGCCCTTTCTCTCACCCCATCCTGCTTCACACCAAAGGATTCTCCTATGAGCACAGTTCCCCAGCCTTGAAGCTTGAATTGAAAGAGTCCATCCAAAGCTCTGGGGGAAGCCAAAGCCCTAGCACATAAGAGCTTTGAGCAAAAGTTTCTTCAAGGGGATGGACACTGAAGATAAGAACTGGACTAGATGCTATCTGCGGCCTTCTGCAGATCTAACAACCTGGGATGGGGGGCAGGGGAGGTAAGAAAAAGACCACTCAAATTTTATTGCACTTCCCAGCTTCACTCTTCTAGAAGATTCAGCCGCTGGAAAGCAACCAGACTTCCAGCTGTAAATCAGTTTCAGGAGTTCTTGCTTTCTTCCCTCTCTTCCTCCCTCTCTCGCTTCCTCCCTCCTTTCCTCCCTTCTAACTTTATTTTTTCCACTGATAAAAAAAATACATACTTATCACAAACAGTTCCTCTTGGCCTTATTAATGTAGTTTTAAAAAATCATAAATAAAAACATATTTGAGGTAGATTCTTGCTGTAAAGTCCTCTAGTTTGTTCATGCCTCTCTCTATCCAAGCTATTGTCTTATGTTCTCTCATACTGACTCTGGGCTTGGTCATCCTGACTTGTATTGACCAATGGAACATTAGTGAATGTGAGGCAAGCAGAGGCTTGAGAAGTGCTCGCCCCTTGATGCTTTTGTTTGCTGCTCTTTGGAACCACAAAACTACTATGAGAAGAAGCCTGGGCTAGCCTTTGGAAGATGAGAGATCACATGGAACAGGGATGAACTGTCCCAGACGAGGCTCCCTTACACCAATTAGCCTGGCAACAACCAGACGTGTGAGTGAGGCTATCTCAGACTATCCAGACCAAACCACAAAATATCTAGACACACGAAAAAGGAAAATAATAAGTGCTTATTGCTACCTGACTAAATTTGGAGTTGTTCACTATGTGTTAAAAGCTGACTCATACACTAATTTATATAAAACCCTGTGACCTATTTTTTGCAGTTGGTATTTTAATATAAGCACTTTATCATATGATTGTAAGTCCTCATGAACATCTGTTTTTAACAGCCACATAATAATCCCATGAGGAATATGTATATATTACAAAATTATGGCCCTGTTGTTTGACAGTTAGAATATTTTTTAACAATTTTGGCACTCATAATATTGATGGGATGGCTATCTTTATGCTTAAAGACTTTTCCTTTATTTTAGATTATTTTCTAAGAATGTGTCCTCTGGAGCAGAATCATAGAGTCAAAGTGAAAGGTCTTTTATTTTATTTATCTTCCAACTATGAAAATTTAAACAAATAAAACATTAAAGAGAAAAATGAAATGCATCCTATGTACCGGCAATCCGCTTCGACGATTATCATATTTTGCCATTCTTGTTTCATGTATCTGTTCCCCACCCCTATTTTTCCTGAAGTATTTTAATCTATTGTTTAATCTACACATTTTAAATATGTATTTCAACTAAAAACAAAACAAAACATAAGCACAATTCCATTATTACACCTAACAGCGTGAACAATAATACATTCATATCTGCCAAAATTTGATCCATATTAATTTTCCCTGATCGTCTAATTTGTTTAGATCAGGATGCAGAGAAATTTTGGGCTGGTGCATGTATTAACTTATTGCTCTTATAAATTTCCTGTAAATTGAATTGGGTTGATTGCACCCTTACAATTACATTTAACATTTCTCTAGCTTCCATGTTTCCTGACAGTCCAGACTATGCCTGATTAAATTAATGTGTGTGTGTGTGTGTGTGTGTGTGTGTGTGTGTGTGTGTGTGAGAGAGAGAGAGAGAGAGAGAGAGAGATTTTTTTTTTTTTTTGCCGGGAGAGGGGCAAGAATATTTCATTGGAGGTGATATGTTTCTTATTATGTCACATCAAAAGATTCAGACCATCCGTTAAAATAGCACCCTTTTCACCAGCAGTGCCCTTGGGGACATCCGGACCCCTCCGGACAGCATGCAGGTGACAGGTTATGGCAGGGCCTCCTGAGCACACTGGGCTCAGGGCGGGAAGGCTTGGGCTGGAAGCTCTGCAGGGGACACCGTGGGCAGACCCGGGTGAGGATGGCAACCCTGCCCAGAAGCCGCTTAACATCCTGCTGCAAAACCTGTGCTGCTGGTTCCTTAGCAAGAGCAAAATTGATACAGCCAAGCAGTTCTAGTATGCTGTGCGTGTTATTGGCAGCAGCTTTGATCCAACTGTTGACAGATGAATTTCTAGTAGCCGAAAAAAACAAGAAAGAACTTAATCAACAGAGAAGAAAAGAAGATATTGTATTGTTTACAGAACTCCACAGAAAACTTCATTCACAGGGAGTTTTGAAAATGAATGGTCAATTCTCTACCTCTTGCTAAGTCTTAGTGAAAATCCATGTAAGCAGTCAAACAAGGTCTCTAGCTAAGCCATGTCATTTGCTCAAGCATTACCAAGAGATGCTCACCCAGTTCTATGCTATTACGCCAGATCTCAGACTCTCCCATTACAACCAGGATCGCAGAACCCAGTCTGCACAGAGCTCTGGCAGTATGGAAAAGAGTGGCAACAACAGTTAAAGCATGTATGCTCTCAACGGCCCGATGCCTACACCACAATCTCTTTCTCTGGGACAGTCTCAACAAGTTCTAAGATTGGGAGACTATCTTCAACAGCAGTTGGGGGTCACAACTTACACAGACTTTAACTGAAAACCAGCCTTCTTTATAGACCACTACCTCAAAAGGTATTCCTAACACTGTTTCTCATAACAAGAAAAGGCCAAGAAGAGAAGGGGGTGCATGTAGTACTGTGGAAGTTAGTAGGGCAGCCCTTGTCAGAGACATTTTGTATGTATTCCAGGACATATTTGACAAAAACATCAAGAAGAGCAACACTGGAAACTGTTACAAAGTAAAGGGAAAGACAAATCTAAACAAACCTTTGAGGGATGCTGTAGCAGTTTGACCCTGCTTGGCCAACTCAAAGACTCTGGCTAACATCAGTTTTCTCATAGCTTGCCAACTGATCAACATTCTTCCTTATATCTGTAGCTATATAGGAATGATAAGACTGTATAAAAATGCCTGTTATGTTACAATCAGAGCTCAGCCTTTGGATAAGAATCCTCTGAGCTGGTGCTGGCATCAGTAAATGCTGTTTCCTGCTTATAGCCTCAGTGTCCTGTCTCTCAGTTCAAGAATGTCCCGACCCGCGGGACAGTCAACAGGGACCCTAAGACAGAACGGGGAGGGGAGGGAGACAAGACGACGCAAAGAATGGAGACAAGACAGGCTTTCTGATCAAGTCTCGTTTATTAAGGCTCGCTGCAGGCTTATATAGGGCGTGATTGGGTGATGTTGCGTTAGCGGGGCTGATTGGCCAGAGGCATTCAGGATATACTGTGTAACACAAAGGGGCCGGGCGAAAAGACCCGCGAAAAGTCCCTTCGGCGGCAAGCGAGGCAGATACATCCAGGAGGCTTACGTGGCCTTGGCGGGAAGCCCTGCTGAGCAGCCATTTTTGGCCTGGCAGCCATCTTAGTCAAAACAGCCCCCGACACAAGGATACTGCAATATTTCTAGGGGCTCGTACAGGATGCAGAGATGGCAGTTTTTAACCTCCCTTATCTTCGGGGTCTAGCCCTCAGGATGCTGGGAGAAGTGAACTTCACCTGATGTGCCAGCAGACTTATTGTCTGTGGTGGAGGACAACTCTTCCAGTGGACCAGGGTGGCTGCTCCAAGAGCACAATGGAACCCAAAGAGGCGCAGGAACCAGCCCTGGAGCACTGCCCAACTGAGTGGTAAGGACCTGGGTCTCAGGAACAGCCTGTCCTTTAGAGGACAGAGGGGAGTCTGATCAACTCCCAAGGTCACTCAATTACTCTACATTTGTTAGAGGAAACTGTGACCTCTCAAGTACATAGAGCAGAGAGTGGAGTGTGTTTACTATGTGATTGCGTGAGACTGAGATGTGACCTTGCTCCAAAGCAAGACTTGAACCCCTATCTATGAACCTCATACGGCTCAAGGTGGTGTCACTTGGTCTCTGTGAGGAGTCTACTCCAGTGATCCAAACGGGGGTTTATACCAACCCACCAATAGCTAAGAGGCGCCTGAAAGATCCCTGTGAGGGGAGCGGCCAGAGCTGGAGGTGGGTCAAGTGAATCTCTGAGTGCATGTGTGACACCGACCATGGGTGGAAGAATGGGTAGACAACAGAATAAACAAACACCTTTATATTGTATGCTTAATAATTTCAAAAAGGGTTATTCAAAAAATTATGGAATTAAACTCACCCCACAGAAACTCTGCACCCTTTGTGAGAGTGAGTGACTGGCCCTCTTTTGGCGTTGGGTGGCCAGCAGAGAGAGCACTTGATAAGGAAGTCATTGCAAAGGTTTCTCAAGTCATCACCGGTCAACCTGGCTGCCCAGACCAATTCCCTTATATCGATTTTTGGGAGGCAATACTTCGCACCCGAACCCCTTGGTTGAGAGTTTGCCTAGAAGAGAACTATACGGTCTTCCTAGCCCAAGCCTTGGAGCCCTCCCAAGGTCAATTGAAGAAAAAGAAGCCTATATTACCAGCACTAGGCCAGACTGAGCTCCATTCTTCTAGGCCACCAGGAGCCTATGGTCCAAATGATAGTCAGGGGACCGACATATTGACTTTATGGTTGACACTGGAGCTGAACACTCAGTTGTAACTTGGCCTGTGGGCCCGCTTTCTCAAAAACAATCTACCATTATGGGAGCAACCAGGAAACAAATCCGTTGCCCCTTCCTGCAGCTCCGTCGGTGCAACCTAAGAGGACAAGAAGTCTTCCTCAAATTCCTATATCTGCCTAACTGCCCCATGGCACTGATGGGATGAGAACTTTTAGGAAAACTACAGGCTCAAATTACCTTTGACACATGTGGCCAACCAGCCTTAACCTTGGGGAGGCCAGAAGCAAGGATCATGTCATTTGTGGTTCCACAAGAAGAAGAGTGGAGACACTGTAGTCTCATAGAAGGATTCCAGCAGAGACTCAAGCTCCCCTTCAAGGTGTCCAGAGTGTGGGCCAAAAACAACCCTTCAGGAATGGCCCAACACATTCCTTTAGTGGTGGTAGAGTTAAAACCAGGAGCTGAGTCAACTTGCCAAAAAGAGTATTTCATCCCCCTTTAGGCACAAATGAGGATCTGAAAACATTTAGAGAGACTTATGAAGTATGGAATTCTTCATCCCTGCCAATCACCCTGGAATATGTTTCTCCTGTCAGTTCAGAAGCCAGAGACCAATGAATACTGGCCGGTCCAAGATATATGAGCAGTCAATCAGGCAACTGTCACCTTGTACCCTGTCATCCCCAACCCATATACCCTTGTAGGCCTCATCTCCACTAAGGAAGCTTATTTCACCTGTCTAGACCTCAAGGATTCCTTCTTCTGCATTCACCTGGCTCCTCAGAGTCAACCAATCTTTGTTTTCCAATGGGAAAGCCCCGAAAGTAGAGACAAGGGCCAGTTAATATGGACACAGCTGCTTCAGGGGTTCAAGAACTCCCTGACCATCTTTGGGACAGTTCTAGCCTCAGATTTAAAGGCCTTCCCAGCAAATCAACACAGCTGTACATTACTCTAGTATGTAGATGACCACCTCTTAGCAGGAATGACATATGAGGAATGCATGGAAGGAACACATCTACTCAATCTCCTCTGGGAAGCAGGTTACAGGTCTCTAAAAGGAAGGCTCAAATCTGCCAAGATAGAGTCAAATACATCAGCTTCCACCTGTCGTAGAGACAATGCCAACTCGGCCCCAAAAGGAAACAAATGATCTGCTCAATTCCCATCACTACCACCTCATAACAAGTCCATGAATTCCTTGTAGCAGCTGGCTTCTGCAGAATCTGGATACCTAATTTCTCCATCCTGGCCAAACTCCTCAATGAAGCCATGAAATGGGGAGAACAGGAGTGCCTACTCTGGGAATCTACATAACAGAAGGTCTTTAAAGAAATCAAATGGGCACTCACTAATACCCCAAACTAGGACTCCCAGACTTAACCAAATGTGTCTTTCTGTACGTACATGGGTGTCACAGTAGCGGTCTTAACCCAACTGCTAGAACCCTGTGGCTTATATCTCCGGATAGTTTGACTCTGTCACCCAGGGCTGGACACCCTGCTTATGAGCATTCACAGCTATGGTCTTCCTTGTGGTCAGAGGCCAACAAACTTACTATAGGGAAAGAACTGACAGTTCGAGTACCACATTCAGTAATAACATTACTGGAGTACAAAGGACAATGTTTGCTAACTAATGCTTGGGTGGTCAGATCCCAAGGAATGTTATGCAAGAATCCACACATCCACCTAGAACCTTGTACCCTTCATACCTAGTCAAACCATGAACCCAGCCACTTTGCTATCCGTTGGACCTGGCCAGCCAGACCAAGATCGCATTGGAATCATGGATGAAGTGACCCGACTTGACAGACCAGCGCCTCAAGGCCCCTGATGTGGAATACTACACTGATGGTAGCAATTTTGTGAGCAGAAGAGAACACCTTGCAGGATATGCTGTGGTGACCCTACATTCCACCACTGAGGCAAAACCTCTGCCTAGGAGAACCTCAGCACAGAAGGCAGAGCTCATCACTTTGACTAGTGTCCTTCAGCTGGCAGCAGGAGTGTGTGCTAACATATACATTGACTCTAAGTATGCCTTTACCATCCTCCATATACTTGGAGACCTGTACAAAGAGAAGGGTCTAATCAATTCAGGGAGAAAAGACAAAATATGGAAAGGAAATTCTAGAACTCTTAGATGCCATGTGGGCCCCGAGAAAGTAGCAGTCATGCACAACAGAGGACATCCAAAAAGGGACACCTTAACAGCCTGAGGCAACCACAGGGCAGACCATGTCGCCAAAGTGTCAGCGGCCGAGGAAATGGCCAGCCCTACAGCTCTAACTGCTTCCTTGTTTCCCAGTCCCTTAGCCAAATGGGACCCCAAGTACTCGCCTCAAGAAGAAGCCTGGCTCAAGACTGAAGAGGGCAGCTTCCTCTCTGGTAGATAGTGGAAGTTCAAGGACAGGCAAATTGCAGTCCCTGGGACCCTAGCCCCAGCTTTTATCAAGCATTTTTACCAAAGTACTCACCTTGGTAGCACTGACCTAAAAACCACTCTGAGCTGGTACTGCTATGTCTCCTGGCTCTCTAGCATCTTCTGAGCAGTGTGTGAACAGTGCGAAGTCTGCGCCCGCAATAACCCCAGCCAAGGGCAGTGTGCCCCACTGAGGGTCCAAAATGTTGGTGGAACCCCTTTTGAGGAACTCAAAGTAGACTTCACTAAAATGCCTCGATCACGAAGCCTCAAGTATCTCTTGGTCCTTGTATGCACCTATTTTAGTTGGGTAGAGGCTTATCCCACCCAGACTGAAAATGCCCAAGACTTAGCCAGACTACTCCTCCAAGAAATTGTTCCTCGACTTGGCCTACTAATTATCATTGACTCGGATATCATTGACAGGCTAGCAGAAATAATAAAGTTACTAGCCAAGAATTTAAACATTAAATGGAAATTGCATGCCTCCTATCAACCACAGAGTTCAGAACAAGTGGAACGCATGAACAGGACCCTTAAGACTTTGTTGGAAAAACTATGTTAGGAGACACATCTACATAGGGACAAAGTCCTCCCCATAGCACTATTAAGAATCATGTCAACCTTGACCAAGAGGACTAGATTCTCCCCCTACGAGCTCCTGTATGACCGGCCCTCACCCCTCATCAAAAGGACTATGAGTAGACCTCAAGGAAATAAGTGAACTGACTCTAAGACAATAGCTTCAGACACTAGGGACCACCTTCCAGACTCTCAACCAATAGGTTAGGAAAAGGCTTCCTGTCAGTTTAACCACGGAAGTTCATTCCTTTAAGCCAGGAGACTCTGTCTGGGTAAAAGAGTAGAAAATTCAACCCCTATAACCCCTGTGGAGAAGCCTCTTTACTGTCATTTTTTCTACCCCCGCTGCAGTTAAGGTTGCTGAAATAATGCCCTGGGTACATCACAGACTTAAACATGCAGCTGCAGAGTGGGAATGTGTTCCAGACTCTTCTGAGCTCCTCAAGGCAACCCTCTAGAAGAAAACACTGACTGTGCAACAGACTAAGGGTAAGATGTCGGCCCTGCTTTGGTCACATTGGAAACTGACTAATCTATGTGTGGCAAAAGCCTGAGGGCAACATCTCATCAGGATGGCACCCCTAAAGACTCTTTCCTTCTCCTCCTACTCCACCACATGTGTGGCGCCAGTTTCTCTACTTCTTCTTTTCCTTGTACCCATTTCATAGAAGGGTACAGGATAGGGTCCAACATTGCCACTGGCTTCATTTCCATAACCAGCCTACCCAAAGGGTGTGCCCTAAATGCCACACTCGGCACTCATTGAGTATTCCAATATTGGATGGGGTACATAAAGGTTAAATCTGAGAGTGGCCAATCCAGCCAAGCCTGAAAAATTAGAGAAAACTTGGGCATGTTGGTGATGGACCTCAAGCAGGGGGAAAGGTACATAATCCTGTAGAGAGCCTAATAGTCTGAAAAATTATCCAATGGCTGCACAATTCAACCACACCTAATTCTACCCTGCCTCCTAGGCCCCAAAGCCCACAAATGTATGATCAGCTAAAGGCCACCTTGGGCCAAAACCCAGGGAAGAACGACTTTGTTGACCTAGCTGAGAGGATAGCTGATGAACTTGGTATCACTAAATGCTGGGTTTGTAGAGGAGTACACAAGTGAACATTGGCCCTGGAAGGGAACTAGCCTAGATGTCTTTTACTTCCTCCAGTGGAACCACATGGGGGCTTACCACAAAGAGGGTTGACCCCAGAACTGGATCCTCTCCTCAGAAGTGGTAGGGGAAGAATGTCTTGGCCAGCTGGGTCCAGGATACACTCAGTGGGTTGAGGAAACTCCATGTAAAAGAATGCTATTTTTAAATCACACAGACCTAGTGGCCCAAGGCTCCTTACTGGTATTGGGCCAATAATACTGCAGCTAACTCTTCCCTGTGCCACTCTCTCAACCAAAATTCAACTATCACAAACTATACTATAGAGAATGGCACAGTCCCTAACCTGTTCCTCACCATCCCAGCTACTGGCACAATCTGAGAAAACCTCAATTCCAAAAGCCCCCAAAGCTGGAAAGTGCCCAATAGGCTCTTCTGGATTTGTGGAAATGAGCTTATTATATTCAACTCCCGACAAACTGGAAAGGAAGTTGCACTGTTGGGAGCATTCAGCCTGGCTTCTTCCTTCTACCTGACCAAGGAGGAAATGAGCTAGGTGTTTTCCTATATCAAGATTTAAAGGCCAGAAATAAGAGATCACTTAAAATAAGGGGACAACAAACATAGGGGGAAGATAAGTGGCCACCCCACCATATTATCCAATACTATGGCTCCGCAACTTGGGCCCAAGATGGAAGCTGGTGTTACCGGACCCCTATATACATGCTTAACTGGATCATTAGATTACAAGCAGTTCTTGATATCATAACCAATGACACTGCAACTGCCTTAGAGCCTCTAGCCAGGCAATAATCCCAGATGTGGTCGACTATCTACCAAAACTGCCTAGCCTTAAATTATCTATTAGCAGAAGGAAGAATGTGTGGAATGTTGCCTCAAAATAGATGACAATAGCAAAGCTGTGACTGATAATATTAGGAAAATAGGTCATGTACCCATCCAAAGTTGGAAAGGATGGGACCCTAGTAACCTCTTTGCAGGCTGGTTCTCCACTGTTGGTGGTTTTAAGACCTTAGTTGGAATAGTACCCCTCCTCCTCTGGACCTGCTTCTTCCTCCTATGCCTTTTGCCTCTTGTTATCTGGTCCACCACCTCCCTCATAGAGAATAGAAAGAAAAACTTCAAGAAAAGTCCTCATGCTATGGAGGTACCAGCCTCTAAATAAAAAATTAGAAGAAGGAGATGATACTCTCTGACCCAGTCTTGGGTTCAAGCATCAAAGAGGGGTAATATTGGAAGCCTGATCCTGCCTGGCTATTTCTTGCTTGAACTTGTTTGTTCCTGACTGCCCCCCACCCCGGACCTCAAGGGCTCTGGCTAACATCAGTTTTCTCATAGCTTACCAACCAATCGACATTCTTCATTATATCTGTAGCTATATAGGAATGACAAGACTATATAAAACTGCCTGTTATGTTATAATCAGGGCTCAGCCTTTGGATAAGAATCTGCTGAGCTGGTGTCAGCATCAATAAATGCTGCTTCCTGCTTAATTTGAATGTCACACATATTTTGTACAGTGTTTTGAAAGCCAATTTTCTCATTGATCAGCAGAGCTGTATTTCGTTAGCAGAAAATTATCCCAATTTTAATAGTCTGAAATTTAGTAAAGTCGAATAACTTATCCAAATTTACTAGCAATAGCAAGTTGACAGCAAAGCTGGGACTAGGTCTCCTAAATCTTTGTCCAGTTTTCTTTGGAGAACAATATTACATGGTATGTTGATTTGCATGATTACTGTATAAACTAAACTTACTTTGATTAATTATGGCACTAACAATTTTAGTGGAATAAGTTATTTGTCTATGTACCTATTGAAATAGTTGTTAGTTTATCTATAATGCAACATGTGTTCCAAAAAAAAAAATCACTGTACTATGCAAAATCAGAGTCTAAATCACAAGACTTCTGACAAAAAGTAAAGTGAAAGGGGACCAGACTCAAAAACCTTGTAAGATTGACGTCAGAAACATGATGGAGTGACAGATGTCCCCAGATCTCACCCCTTGAAATAAAGATAAGCTAAACATTAAAACTCAACAAAAACACCTAAACTACACACCAGCATGTCTGCGTGTGGTATCTGCACTAAGAGCTACCACAAGTCAGAATACTGGGTGTCGGGTGGTGGACTGGGAGAAACAAAGGAGCTACCTCTCACAGCTGGAGCTCCCTGTAGGAGAAGGGGGAAGGGAGAAGGTACTGTGGGTTCCCTGGACAGTCCTGCCTGGGAGAGCTGTGAGCTTCATGCAGCCTGTGACAGTGCCCAGGGTTCAGGGCAGAAAGCAGGCAAGTGGGAACAACAGAGAAGGGGGGACAGCAGAAAAGCTACAGTTGATTTTTAGCAGTCTTGGTTGCAAAGCCGAGGCTGAGCCACAGCCCCCAACTCCCAACCCAGAAGGACCCACCCCCCTTATACACTCCAAGACCAAACACCACGGAGCCCCAGAAGAATCTGAGCAAATGCTACTGAAACTGTCACTAACACAGACAGGGACTGAGACTGAGAGTAGTGAGAGTGATTAAAAATCTACAAAAAAAATAAAGAGATTATTAAGGCTTTATATAAAGCAGGGATCCAAGAAACTTAGATGACACCTATGGGAAACTAAGAGAAAAATGCCTTCTTTGCAACAGGCTATAGATACCTTTATATAATAAATCTTCTTTCTAGGAAAAAAAAAAAAAGGAAAAATCTCTCCATTAATGTCCAAACAAAGAAATAGTCCATAAACACCATGAACCACCAAGGTGACAAGGCATCTCAGAAAGAAAGAGAAAAATCTACAGAAAATAACCTTACAGACATAGAAACATATGATTTAAATGACAGAGAATTCAAGATGATACTTCTGAAAAATATCAGCGAGATCCAAAACAAATCATATCGACAATTTCAGGAACTGAAGAACACCTAAATGAGCAGAATGAGTTTTTTCACAAGGAGAAGAACTGAATAGAACTCCTGGAGATAAAAACACACACTGCAAGAGTTGAAAAATGAAATAGCAAGCTTGGGAAATAGAGTCGACCAAGTGGAAGAAAGGATTGGTGATATCGGAAACAGAAATCTAGAAATAAATCAGAATGAAGAAGAGAGAAACCAAAGAATGAAATATAAAGAAAGAGAAATACAATAACCAGCTGATGCCAACAAGAGAGGAAACATAAGAATAATGGGCATTATCGAAGGGGGGGAGGGAAGCAGGGATTAGAAAGCATTTTCAGACAAATAATTGACGAGAATTTCCCAAATCTAAGGAATGAGCTGGAGCTTGGCATTCAAGTCAACAGAACATCCAATTATCTCAACTCAAAAGGCCTTCATCAAGATACATTATATTAAAATTATCAAAAATCAATGACAAAAAATTCTCAGGGCAGCCAGGGAAAAGAAGATGATAACATATAAAGGAAAACCCATTAGAATATTCTCAGACTTCTCAGGGCAAACCTTACAAGCCAGAAAGGAGTGGAATCAAATATTTAAACTATTAAGTAAAAGAAACTACCAGCCTAGAATAATGTATCCAGCAAAGCTCTCTCTTAGGTATGAAAGAGAAATTAAGACTCTTCCAGACATACAAAAATTGAGGGAATTTTCCACTATGAGGCCTGCATTACAAGATATACTGAAAGGGGTCAGCGCACCTAAAACAAATTGACAAAAACAAAAAACAAAAAACAAGACCTAATTACAAGTAAGGTGACTAGAAGACTGTTGAAGCAGAGGAGTGCAACCCTTACTAAGAACAGGACATTATAACTTAAATAATGAGAGAATTGCTATAGTAAGATAGTAATGAATGTTTAGCATACATAGGGACAAATTGAGACAACAATGACTGAAAGGGGAGGATTCGAAGATCCAGATTTACAGATGGGAATGGAGATAAGGTATGCACAAAATAAAATGGATGACTGTATATATGTAACTATCCTTTACATATTTGAAATGATAATCACACACAGAAGATCCAGAACTGAAGTATATAACATAAAACAAAAAGAACCAGAGGGAAAACCCACAAAAGCCAACCAAAATAAAGAAAACAGAAACACATAGACAAAGAAGCAATGGAGACACTGAGCTACCAGAAAACAAAAGATAAAATGGCTAAGAGAATACCTCATATTTCACTAATCAACCTAAATATAAACAGTCTAAACTCACCAATAAAAAGTTGCAAATGGATAGAAAAACAAAACTCAACTGTGTGCTGCCTCCAGAAGACACATCTCAGTTCCAAAGACAAATATAGACTCAGCGTGAAAGGGTGGAAAATGATATTTCAAGCAAAAGCAGGAGTAGTAGTACTAATATTGGATGAAATAATCTTCAAAAAAAAAAAGGTGAGGAAAGACACTTCATAATGATAAAGAGAATCATTCACCAAAAAGACATAACAATTATTAATATCTATGCTCCCAATCAGGGAGGACGAAATATATAAAGCAATTAATAAGAGAACTAAATGGAGGAAACAGACCAAAGCACTATTGTAGTATGGACTCTAAATACCCCACTGTTGGATATGGACAGATCATCCAAACGGAAAATCAATAAGGAAATAACATCCTTAATTGACACATTACACTAACGGGACATAATTGACATTTACAGAGTCTTTCATCCCAAAACAGCTGCTTATACATTCTTCTCTAGTGCACATGGAACATTCTCAAGAACATACTGGGCCACAGAGATAGCCTCAACAAATATAAGAGGGTTGAGATCATACCAACCATATTCTCTGATCATAATGCTTTGAAACTAGAGATTACCTGCAAAAAGAAATCAGGAAGAACCACAAATACATGGACATTAAACAACATGCTACTGAAGAAAAACTGGGTCAGAGAAGAAATAAAAAGAGAGATAAAGAGATACATAGAAATGAATGATAATGATAGTACAACATATCAAAACTTTTGGGACACGGCAAAAGTGGCCATAAGAGGAAAATTCATATCCTCCAAAAATAAGAATGAGCCCAAATAAACAACGTAACACTTCATCTTAAAAAAAAAACTAGAAAAGGAGAACAAATGAAGCCTGAAGTCGGCAGAAGGAAAGAAATCATCAAAATTAGAGCAGAAATGTATACAACGTAAAACAATAACAACAAAATGATAGAAAAAATAAATGCAACAAAGACCTGGTTCTTTGAGTAGATTAATAAAAATGACAAACACATGGCTAGACTCACTTAAAGAAAAAAGAGAAAGGACACAAATAAACAAAATCAAGGATAAAATAGAGGAAATTATGACAGACATTGCAAAAATACAAAGGATCATACAAAAATACTATGAAAAAGGAGGTAACACCAAATTGAATAACCTAGAAGAAATGGACCAGTACTTCGAAAAATACGATCTTCCTAGACTGAACCAAGAAGAACTAGAAAATCTAAGTAGACCGATCAGCAATATGGAAATTGAAACAATCATCAAAAACCTACCAAAAAGTAAAAATCCAGGACCAAATCGCTTCACCAGTGAATTCTACCAAACATTAAAGAAAGATTTAATACCTATTCTCCTTAATCTCTTCCAAAAAACCAAAGAGGAGGCAATACTTCCCAACTCATTTCATGAGGCCGATATTACCCTGATACCAAAACCTGGTAAGGATAACGCAGAAAAAGAAAACTGCAGATTAATATCTCTCATGAACACAGATGCAAAAATCTTAAATAAGATACTAGCGAACCAAATACAGCAACACATTAAAAAGATTATACACCACGATCAAGCGGGCTTCATCCCAGGGGCACAAGGATGGTTCAATATACACAAATCGATTAATGTGCATATAAGCAAATTAAAAAATAAGAATTATGTGATCATATCAATAGATGCAGAAAAAGCCTCCAACAAGATCCAGAATCCATGTATGATCAAAACACTTCACAAAATTGGTATAGAAGGAAAGTACCTTAACATAATAAAGGCCATCTATGACAAACCCTCAACCAACATTATACTTAATGGTGAAAAACTGAAAACCTTCCCTCTAAGATCAGGAACAAGGCAAGGCTGTCCACTATTGCCACTGTTATTCAATATGACGTTGGAGGTCCCGGCGAGTGCACTCAGGCAAGGGAAAGAAACAAAAAGCATCCAAATAGGAAATGACGAAGTCAAACTGTCACTATTTGTGGACGACATGATTCTCTCTATAGAAAACCCTAAAGAGTCCGTAAGAACACTACTAGAAACAATAAGCAAATACAGTAAAGTTTCTGGATACAAAATCAACGTTCAAAAATCCATAGTGTTCCCACACTCCAATAATGAAGGGTCAGAAAAAGAAGTGGAAAAAGGAATTCCTTTTGCAATTGCAACAAAAAGAATAAAATATCTAGGAATAAATCCAATGAAATATGTGAAGGACCTATATAATAAAAACTACAAGACTCTATCAAAAGGAAATCAAAGAAGTTACAATGAAATGGAAAAATATTCCGTGTTCTTGAATTGGAAGAGTTGACATAGTTAAAATGACCATATTACCTAAAGTTTTATACAGATTTAATGCAATCCCCATCAAAAGCCCTTAGGCATTTTTTAAAGAAATAGAACAAAAAAATCATCAGATTTGTATGGAAGCACAAAAGACCCTGAATTGCCAAAGCCATCCTGAGAAAAAAGAACGAGGCTGAAGGCATCCTTCTGCCTGACTTCAAATTATACTACAAAGTGACAGTTATCAAAAGGGCATGGTATTGGCAGCAAAACAGATACATGGACCAGAGGAACAAAATTGAGAGTCCAGAAGTAAACTTATATTTATATGGGCAAATAACTTTCAACAACAACAAAAAAAGCCAAAAATCATACAGTGGAGAAAGAAAAGCCTCTTCAATAAATGGTGTTGGGAAAACTGGAAAGCCACCAGCAAAAAAAAAAATGAAACTAGACTGTTGTCTATTACCACACACCAAAATTAACTCAAAATAGATTAAGGACCTGAATATAAGACCCAAAACAATAAAATGCATAGAAGAGAACATCGGAACTAAACTCAAGGACCTTGGACTTAAAGAGGATTTTATGAATTTGACCTCAAAGGCAAGGGAAGTAAAAGCAAAAGTAAATGAATGGGACTACATCAAACTAAAAGGCCTCTGCTCAGCAAAAGAAACCGTCAACAAGGTAAAGAGACAACCATCTGAATGGGGAAATATATTTGCAAGCAATGCCTCTGAGAAGGGCCTAATATCCGAAATATGTAAAGAACTCACACAACTCAATAACAACAAAAAAACAAATGACCCAATCAAAAAATGGGCAGGGAACCCAAACAGATACTTCTCCCTAGAGGGCATACAAATGGCCAACAAACATTTGAAAAGATACTCTACATCGCTAGCTATTAGGGAAATGCAAATCAAAACCACAATGAGATACTGCCTCACAGCTGTTAGAATAGCTATAATCAACAGGACAAGTAATAAAAAATCTTGGAGACAATGAGGAGAAAAAAGAATCCTCATACACTGCTGGTGGGACTGCAAATTGGTACAGCCACTGTGGAAAACAGTATGAAGGTTCCTCAAAAAACTAAGAATTGATCTACCATATGATCCAGCCATCCCTCTACTGGTTTTCTATACAGAATGAGTCTTGCCTTGGCCTTCACTCCAACAATGTCTCCCTGTAAGTCCCTGGTGCACCCTGCACTGAGCCAAAAGGGCACTGGTGCTCAGAATGAGCAGATCCGTCACCGCTCACGGACACTGCCCCTTTAAGAAGCATCCACCACTGCTGCAGCTTCTGTCTCACTAAGCCGCTTGAGACTGGGCAGCCCCTAGTCCTTGCCCAGTCCTACTTTCTGCCATTGCAGAGTGCTTTCTTGTATTTCTTCGTAGTTGTACAGTTTGTTCATCCCAGGCAATTTTTCCTTGCTACTGCTCCTTGTTTCCATCACAACTTTGATTTAGTTGTCAGAGGGATGAACAGAGCCTCTATCATCTATGCCATTTTTGTCCTTAATTTTCTTTTTCTAATTAATTAGTAATTTATGGGGACATGCTTTAAGATTATATAAATATCTTCTCATCAGACGTTCACTTACTAGTTTAAGCTTTTATTGATGATTCTCAAATCAATGGCTACTATTTTTGAGCACCAACCATGTTCTAGCTACTATGCAAGGTGCTTAACATATATTAACCCTATGTCACAGATTAGGAAACTGAAGCTGAAAAGCTAATACAATGGCACAAGGACTCACAGCTAGCAACAATGGAAATGGGAGTAGACTCCAGGACCATCTGCTCCAAATTCACATGCTAGAGCTTGGGAATCAAGTGTTAGCTGGACAATTTGGACTCTAAGTATCAGGTCTTTTGAGCATGGCTGTTTCTGATGTTCTTTCCTTGTGCTTCCCAAACACTCCCTGATCTGAAGAGGGAGTACAGCAGGCAGACTTCAGGGCTGTGGGCTGTGACATACTGGGTGTGTTCTGCAATCAGAAGGCAATTTCCCAAATAGAGTATCAGCTACTCAGACTGATCCCCTGTTTGCAGCATCATGCATCACTATGTATCTGCAATGCCCTGAAGATACGGCTGGGTCAATAGCTGGCTTCACAGAACCAAGAACCCTGAGCTGTCTTTTCACAGGGCAGGGGTGGAATGTCTTGGTAATCTGGCAAGTTCTGGGTTAAACATCCCTTCTTCCCTTTTGTGGGGCCTTAGCTGAGAGAACCAGAACATAGGCAGGGTGGGGTCCAAGGGAAGGGAGCCAGAGCCCTGAGTCATAGGGAAACCAAGGAGTCAGGGCCAGGACAAGGCACACGGAGCCAGAAAACCTGGAGGAAAGTTATGGTCTGAATGCTGGGAGGAGAGAGAAGTCACTAGATGCAGATGAGACCATATGAAGGAATCGCAGTCAGGACTGGAGCCAAGATCAAGCTTCAGCAGGTCAAGATTACATGGGGCTGTTATAGAAGATCCCAAACCTGTTCTGAAGATCTATAGAGCTGGAGGTTTGTTCTCCAGGGCTGATAGTGGCCTAAGCCTGGTAGATGTGCCCAGGCTGAGGATGCACAAAGCTAGGAGTGTCCATTAGTTGTGGGTGTCCTCCTGGATCAGGCTTCATGGTGGACATTCATCTTTTCAGTTACAATTGGACATCTCTAAGAGACCCCTCAGGCTTATACTCACTTCAGCTACATCGGGGTTCAGCCTCTGCATCCTACCAGCTGGAGTCACCTAACCCTGCTCCTCATCTGCTGTGATTACTTAGGCCTCAACCCTCTCTTTGGATGAAAACTATATACTTTAAGACTTTACTCTCAGAGACTTTCCATATAGTGGCTTTTTTTTTCTTTAAATATCTGGAAATAATTTCAAACTTACAAAAAGTTGCAAAAATAAAAGCAGTACAATATAAAAATACACACTTTTTCCTCTGAACTATCTTAAAGTGAGTTAAGCACTTCACTGTATAAGTATTGCTGCTTTTTTCTCCTTTGCAACTGATAAGCAGTATGGAACACCATGTAAATATTGTGTTCTTTCTCAAAATTGCCTCCCAAATTTAGCATCCTCTGATGATTCTTGCCTAAGCCAATCTTTACCATGATGGTTGTAAAATAGTGATTTACTAACTCCAGCTCTCCTTCTACATTTTCCATTCTGCTCTCAGTACTCTCCTGTGAACAAGAGACCTTCTTTTTTTCCCATTTATGTATTTATGGACTCATGGTATGGAATCATGAATTCCTATTTTTTTCTATGATTTCTAATTTAAAACTTAATTATTTTGGTGTTCAGATTGTCTCAGATTTGCTAGTAGGAACTCCTTTGACCTATCTTTTGTCCTTGTGACATAGTTTTTGTTTTGTTTTGTTTTGTTTTAACATTTTCTTACTTTCTGGTATAACAAGGGATTCCAAGGATATCTTATACCAGCCCTCAACCCAGTTATTCTAAGGAGGCTGATTCCTTTCAGTGGTGAAGGTATTAGAGATCAGGTTTGGATAATTGCTACCGAAGTGTCTTTGCTTCTTGGCTCTTTCAATGGACAGAAGCTAGAAAATATATGCATGAATACACACATGTACATGTGCATATACATTTTCATATTCATAATTATATATGTGTGACATATACATATTTTAGAAATCATGAATTTACACTGATACCGCCTCACAGGGAGGTATGAGTTCCATATTTGCATGCCCCTTCTTCCTCAGTGAGAATCCTGACTTCTAATTACATTAACACATTCGCTCAATTGTATATTACATCTAAAAGGGTTTATTATATCTAAAATGGTTTCTGAATTGCTTTGCTCACACCGTTACAAACAGCAGACCTACTAAAAAGAGTTCAGGTTTTGTCTGTGATGCTTCTCCCTTCTCACCACACTCTCTGCCCACAACAGAGGATATGTAGTTAGATACTGTGTTAAAATTATTCGAATTAGTTCTTTTTTTTTCTTTCAGTGCGGTTATGGTAATAATTTGAAATACATTTGGTTTCATTGTTTCAGTTTGCTTTCATTTTTCATTCTTATTGATTTAATTTTATTTTTGAATATGTGAAATATTGCCATGCTTTTAAAAATCAAACTATACAAAAAGATGTGCTCAGAGAAATATCACTTTGATGTGTTCCCCTCCACCCCCTGTAGGTAACTAACTTAATTTTCTGATTTATCCTTCTTGTGTTTTATTGTGATGTTTAGCAGTTATAATATGTACATTTCCTTGTTTCCCTTCTTTCTAATGCAAAAGTTAGCATACTATCCATGTATGGAATAATGAGAAATATATTTGATCTTTGTCCTTGGTTCCTGGCGCAGAGCCCCTAGAAACTCTTGAAATTTCCTGAGTGATAGAAGTGTCTTTAGTTACTCATAAGGAGCCCCTTTTCGAGCAAGTGATTAGAGAGTTGGAACTTTCAGCCCCACACACTGACCTCTTGAACAAAGAGATTTGATCAGCGTGCCAGTTAGTGAATGTATCCACATGCCAGAAGGGTGGTGCACTCCAGTCCATGGGAACAGACGTTCCTGTGCTTAGAACCCTCTGGACCTCTCTCTCATCTGGCTTTTCATCTGTATCCTTTATGGTATTCTTTATAATAAACTAGTAAACATAAATGTTTCTCTGAGTTCTATGAACTACTCTAGCAAATTAATCAAACCGGAGGACGGGATCATGGGAACCTCCAATTTATAACCAGTGGGTCAGAAATGATGGTAACAATCTGATTTTGTGATTAGTTTCTGAAGTGGGGGGCAGCATGTGGGACTAAGCCCTTAAAACCTGTGGGGTTTGATGCTATCTCTAGGTAGTTAGTGTCAGAATTGAGTTAAATTGTAGGACACCAAGCCAGTGTCACAGAATCATTTGATGTGGGAAAAAGTACCACATATTTGAACTGTAGAAGTATGTGGAGTTTTATGTTTAGTATAAAGAAAAACAATAGAGTTTTTCTTTACCAAACACTTCTGCAATTTAATTTTTTCACTAATCTTTTGGAAATCCATGTCAGTGCCATAGAAATCACCTTCATTCTTTTTACTCTATTACCTCCACTGTATATACCATAGTTTAGACACCCAGTCTCCTCTGCTTGGACATTTATGTAGTTTCCAGTGTTTTGCAGTTAAAAATACAATAAAAAATATTGCAATGAAGCACACCCAAGCTGCTTCCAGTGTTTTTTTTTTTTTTCCATACAAACAGCCTGTCTTGGCTCCTGCTGCAGATTTTCTGTAATCATTCAAACAGGCAGCCAAACAGGCAGCATCTGGCTTCAATGTGCCCCATACCTCTTGCTGAGAAGCCCCAAGCCTGACACGAGTGGCAGCTAGCCTCAGTTCACAGCTTGGCCTCTCCTAGAAACCTCCAAGTTCAGTAGAAGAGGCAACCATCTGCATATCACTTTGTATCTCATATCAAGTGGCCCCAGGCAGGGCATAGGCAGTGGCTTATAACAGAGCCATTCCTAAGAGGTCCTTGAACCAACACATCTGAAGGCTAGTTTCAGATCACACAAGAGTACCACCCAACCACCTACACAAAAGACACACCCAAAGGGCAGACTGGGCAGGCACCATAGCCCTGCTAAAGCAAATCCTGATTCATAGGGTCAGCCCCTTGCACAACAGATCCTCCACTGTAATCACCAACCAGTCCTCACAAACAATCCCTCTCACTGATGTGCAAAGAGCAACCAAGGCTCAACTACAACAGAAGAGGACACATAATCCACAAAAGAGACACTCTTATAGCATCCAGCTCAGGTGACCAGGGAGACTGCACCACTGAGACCAATAAGACACCTACTCATACTGTCACCCTACCAAAACTGGGAGATGTAGCAGATGTATGAAATACATAGAAACAAACACAGGGAGGCAGCCAAAATAGGGGACAAAGAAACATATCCCAAAAGAAAGAACAGGAGAAAACTCCAGGAAAAAATAACTAAACAAAATGGAGGTAAGCAATTTACCAGGTACAGAATTCAAAATATTAGTTTTAAGGATGCTTAATGAACTTAGAATAAATAAAACGAATAGGATGAAGAATAGTTCAAGTTGGCGAGAACTTCAACAAAGAGAGTAAACATAAAAAGGTATATAGAAACAACAAAAAAGTCAGAAATGAAAAATACTATAAGTGAATGAAAAATACACTAGAAGGAATCAATAATAGATTAGAAGCAGCAGAGGATCAAATCAGCAATTTGAAAGACAAGGTAGTAGATAACACCCAATCAGACAGCAAAATAAGTAAGTAAGTAAGTAAGTAAGTAAGTAAGTAAGTAAAATTTTAAAAAGGGAAGACAGAGACCTCTGGGACAACATCAAACATAACAATATTTGCATCAGAGAGTACCAGAAGGAGAAGACAGAAAGCACTATTGAAGATATAATGACAGAAAACTTCCCTAATCTGGTGAAGAAAATAGACATACAAGCCCAGGAGGTGCAGAAAGTCCCAAACAAGATGAAACCAAAGAGGTCCACACCAAGACACAACATTATTAAAATGTAAAAGTTAAATATAAAGAGAGAATATTAAAAGCAGCAAGAGAAAAGCAGTCAGTTACTGACAAAGGCACCCCCATAGGACTATCAGCTGATATCTCAAAAGAAACTTTGCAGGCCAGGAGAGATTGGCAGGAAGTTCATGAAAAGTTGATGAAAAGCAAGGACCTACAAAGTTGATGAAAAGCAAGGACCTATAACCAAGATTACACAGCAAAGCTATTATTTAGATTTGAAGGACAGATAAAGAACTTCCCAGTTAAGGAAAAGCTTAAATAGTTCATCACTACCAAATCAGTATTACGAGAAATGTTAAAAGGACTTTTTTAAGAAGAAAAAAATCAAAAATATGAATAATAAAATAGTAATAACTACATATCTAGCAACAATTAGTTTATATGTAAATGGATTAATGGCTTTGATCGAAAGACATAGGGTAGCTGAATGAATAAGAACTCTTACATGAATAAGAACAAAACTCTTACATATGCTGCCTACGAGAGACTCAGTTCAGACTGAAAGACACACAAAGACTAAAAGTAAAGGGATGAAAAACAGAAACAAAAAAGCTGGAATAGCAATATTTATATCAGACAAAATAGACTTTAAAACAAAGGCTATAACAAGAGACAAAGAAAGACTCAGTAACGTGACTTCTGGGTATTTATTTGAAGAAACCTAAAACACTACTTTGAAGGGACATGTGAATCCATATGTTTTTTGCATCATTATTTAAAAGAGCCAAGATATGGAGGCAACTTGGGTCTCCATCAGTGGATGAATTGACAAAGAAAAGGTGGTAGATATATACAATGGAATATTACTTAGTCATAAAAAAAGAATGAAATCTTGCCATCTGCAACTACATAGATGGACTTAGAGGGTATTATGCCGAGTTGAGTGAGTCAGACAGTGAAAGACAAATGTCATATGTGGAATCTAGAGAATAGGATAAACAAACAACGAAAACCAGCTCGTAGATACGGAGAGCATTTTGATGGTTGTCAGATTGGGGGAAGTATGGTTGAAGTGGGGAGGGGATTAAGAGGTACAAATTGGTAGTTGCAAAATAATCTTGGAGATGTAGAGTATAGCATGGGGAATACAGTCAGTAGTATTGTAGTAACTATGTATGGTGGCAGATGAGTACTGGATTTATCGGAGTGATTGCTTTGTAAGTTATAGAAATGTCTAATCACTATATTGTACATCTGAAATTAATACAATATTGTATGTCAACAGTAATTGAAAAAATAAAAATATATAAAAATATTTCAATGAATAACCTCTTGTCAAATGACAAAACAAAACAGTTTAGTAATGAGTTTGATGTCCTCTGTTCAAGGGAAAATAATCCATGGACTGGTGGTGTACTGAACCTCACAAAGGGTGCAGCATTGTTCCTGGAGGGATTTGGGTCAAAAGTAAGTTTTATAGAGTGTTTGAAGAGGCAACACAGAAAGAGTGCATGACTAGTTAGGAGATCAGGGATCTCCCTATCTATAAGGTCTGCATGTCTTATTTTCTAGAGCAAGGCAAACTAGCTAACACTTAAGTGAAGGGTTGTAATTGGTATATGTTAAGTTTCCTTGACAAATATTTCCTGTAAGTGCAACTTAGGTTTAGATTTGTGACATAAGCCTGGCTTCTGAAGTGGCCTCCATTTTGTTCATCCCGATGTACAAATTAACTTTATCATAATTATGCATATCTATTTTTTTATTATTGATGGTATATCTTCAGAACAAATTCTTAGAAGTGGGTCTACTGATACAAAGAGTGTACTTTTTTATTGCTGTGTAACAAGTTACCACAAACTTAGTTGCTTAAAATAACAAACATTCAGCAGCTCACAGTCTCATAAATAAGAAGTCTGGGTGGGCTTGACTGTGGTTCTTCACTCAAAATTTCACAAGTTCAAAATCAAGATGTTGGCTGAACTCTTACCTGAAGGCTCTAGAAAGAAATGATTTTCAATGGCCATGCTACCCTGAACAAGCCTGATCCATTCTGATCTCGGAAGCTAAGCAGGATTGGGCCTGGTTAGTACTTGGATGGGAGATTGCCTAGGAAGACCAGGTGCTGTAGGCATAAAAAAATTAAAAAATAAGAGATTGTAAACTGACAAGGTCCTTGCAACCTGTGAGGTCAACCAAGTGTTGCCTCATCTATAATAATAATAATAATAATAATAATAATAATAATAAATATATATATAATGAAATGCAGTGTTAGAATTCAATTTCAAGGACTGAGGTCCCCATTTTGTTGTGGGCTCTCAGCTTCCACTGGCTGTTACCGTTCCTTGTCACATGGCCCCCTTCTGTCTTCAAACCAGCCACAATGTGTTAAATCATTCTCTCTTAGAATCTCTCTGACTTCTGTAAAAGATCAAACAAAGATGGACACTAGTTAAAGTGGTAAGGACAGATTTTAATCAGTAACAGCTATTGCAGTAGGAAAAAGAGTCCAATGTGAACTGAAATCAACTTAGGTTTGAACAGAGATGACTGGATGTTTTAAAGGGAGAATAAGGTGGAGTGATAGGAAGGGAGGTGGATAAACAGGGGTTCAAGTAGAGTCATGTAAGTGAAAAATTGCAAAAGGTCAGTTTGTGTAAATGCCATTTGGCCAGCTGTGTTTGCTAGCTGGCAATTATTGAGGTTATTAGGACTCTTCTTCCAGAGAGACTGGGAGACAGAGTCCCAAATCTCGGGTATTGGCTGGAAGAAAGAGTAATTTCTTTTGGTGGCCATGAACTTTCTCAGGCAGGTACTTTAAATAGGGCTAAGCTCAGATGGGAAAAATGATGTGTGACAGAGGCTTTTATCTCTTTTGGGACCACATCAAGGTTGTGACAAAAAAAGTCTCCTGGGATCCAGATGAACAGAAACACTACAACTAGGGAGAGAAATAATTAATCAAACTGCAATGGTAGAAGATAGGAAGGGGTAAAGATGCAAGGCTGCCAGATCCAGAGTGGCTGAGTGGGACAGAGGCTGTGACACTGGCAGCTGCAGATACCTCTTAAAGGGATACCTGAAGGAAAACAAGAAGTTGAAGAGCTATTTGAAGAAATAATGATGGAAAACTTCCCTACTCTTGTGAAGGAAATAGAAATACAACCCCAGGAAGCTCAGAGAGTCCCAAGAAAGAGGAACCTAAAGCGGCCCACACCAAGACACATCATAATTAAAATGTCAAAGGTTAAATGCAAAGAGAGAATCTTAAAAGAAGCAAGAGAAGAGCAGTTAGTTACCTACAAGGGAACACCCATAAGACTGGTGGCTGATTTCCCAAAAGAAACTATGCAGGACAGACAGGCTTGGCACAAAATATTCAACATGATAAAAATGCAAGATCTACAACCAAGAATACTTTATCCAGCAAAGCTATCATTTAAAGTTGAGGGACAAATAAAGAAATTCCCAGACAAAAATAAGTTTAATTTATCAACACCAAGCCAGTATTATAGGAAATGTTGAAGGGACTTCTTTAAAAAGAAAAAAACCATGTATCAAAAACAGGAATAAAGAATGGTAATAACTACATATCTATCAACAAGTATCTCAAAAGGAAAAGAATTAAGTGCTCCAATCAAAAGATAAAATGGCTGAATGGATGAGAAAAAAAGACCCCTGCATATGCTTCTTATGAGAAACTCATTTCAGATTAAAAGAAACACACAGACTAAAAGGAAGAGGATGGAAAAAGATATTGCCTTGATGTACCTGAAGGGTATTGTGTTGAATGAAATGGGTCAGGTAGAGAAAGGCAAATGTTTCATGATTTCACGTACATGAGGAATCTAAAGAACAAAATCAACAACAACAGCAACAACAACAAAAAGCTGAAATAAACTCGTAGATACAGAAAATATTTAGAGAAATGGGAAGGGGGTTGGAAGAACAAAAAAAAGGCAAAGGGATTAAGAGGTACAAATGGATAGCTGTAGAATAGAAGTGGAGATATAGGGTGTAGCATGGGGAAGATGGTTAATAATGTTGTAATAAATATGTAAGGGGCAAGAAGGGTACTAGATTTAGTGGGGTGATCACTTTTGGAGTTATGTGGCTCTCTGATCACTATGCTATACAAATGAAACTGGTATATTATTGTATGCCAACTATAATTGAAAAAAATCTCATTGACTTGTACAGTGCAAATATGAGAACCTACTTGTCTATTATATTTCAATAAATCCAGAAAAGAAAAGACAGGGTACTCTAGGCTTAAACAATAAGAAGAGAATTGCTGTTGCAAGATAGTAATGAATGTTCAGCATACAAAGGGACAAATTGAGACAATAAATACAAGCAACTAATTGTCTATTATATTTCAATAAAGCCAGGAAAAAAAAGATAAATAGGAAAAGGGGACTAAGTGCATTCTATGGATGTGGCCCTGAGCTCTGAGAAATTATGTTAGTATTTGTTCAAGTCTTTATAGGCCAAAATTAATTCCTAGTTGAGAAAAGGCTTAGGGTAGTGTGGCTAGTGTTTGGCCAAGGAGAGAATTTTTTCACTTCTTTTATTGAACAAAGAAACTCTGCTTTTAAATGACTTATGTGATTAGGTTAGGCCCACATTGATAATGTCCCTTTTGCCATATAACATAACATAATCATGGGAGTAACATCAGGGGGCTAAGGTTATAAGTTAAAATTCCCAGCACTCTTAGCAACTGTCCTGACCAGCCCGGGATAAGAGGTCTGAACTGTTTGAAGATCTCAGCAATGACAAGGCTAACTCGGCCTCTTAGTTACCATGAGTGGGAAGAGGTTTAGTGTCCAACTGGAACTTTCTTGGCGTTTGCAGCATGGGAACAATAATGGAGGCTACACACAATGTCTTAGAGAATGAGGGTTAAGGGTATCCCCATGAGTTATCTTGAGTAAAGGACAACTGCAGTAGGGCTAGTTCGTGTGGCTGAGAATTAAGTGCTCCAATCTGAATTCTGTCTATACTTGTGTGCAAGAAACATACACCTACCTTACATGCCCTTTAATACTTGCTGTGGTTTCAACCTCCTTTGAGTGACTTGGCCCTTGCTTTGGAAAGACATGCCAGTGTGAGCGGCTGGTAGGAACACAAGCTCCGGGTCAGATTAATCCAGCCTCTGCCATTTTGTAGCCGTGGAACCTTGAAACTACTTAACTTCTTTGTGCCTTGATTTATTTCTTTATCAACAAAATGTGAATAATAATAGTAGTTACCTCCAGGGATAGCTGGGGGTATCAAATAAAATCATGTTTATAGAGTGCTAATGAATTCCTGGCACATAGTAAGAGCTCAACAAATGTGAGCTGTCTGAGTTTATCACTATGTCTTGCTCATTTCTGGCTCTGTACTCCAAGTTATTGGCTTTCCTATGGTCCCTAGTGTTAGTCTCTGAATTCTCTCAGCATAATGGTTCTTGGTTCCCAAGTATCCTGTGCTGGGGCTTGCCCTACTCTCACATCTGCTAAGGGTAGAAGCCTAAAAAGAAAGTATCTTGTATATCAGACATCTGCTTCAAGATACCCAAATAAGAAGCAACATTTTACCCTTTAGGAGCCTTGCAGGACACTGTCTTTATGTTGTTGATCTCAGTTCTAAATGTAGATCTCAAGAAAAGGGATCTCTTCTAGTTATTTGTTATTATATAACGAGGTACTTCAAAACTTGGTGGCTTAAAATAACCATTTTATTTTGATCAGTCAGGAGAGAGCTTGGTTGGGTGGCCCATTTCCAATCCATGCTGGGGCAGCTGGGGCTAGAGGATCAACCTGCAAGATAGCATCTTCATTCTTGTGTGGAGTAGCTTCATATGCTCTCATCCTCCAGGGCTTTTAGGATGCTTGGGCTTCTCACAGCATGGCTGTCAGACTTCTCGCATGGCAACCAGCTTACTCCAAAGTAAGCATTCCAAAAGGCCCAGGTGGAAGCTGCAAGGCCTCTTATGAACTACACTCAAAGTTTGAGAATATTATTTCTGCTTCATTCTTTTAGACAAATGAGTCTACAAAGCCAGATCTGAGTCTAAGGGAGGAGAATTAGATTCTACTTTTTAAGGACAGGAGTAGCCAAGAATGTGTGCAATCTTTAATCAACCATAGCATCCGATGGGTGGAAGCTAAATCCCACCTGGAACCCTGCTGCAGTGAGATCTGGGAAATACAGTTTTAAGATTTCCACAGCAATGGGGCACTGGAAGGAAGGTGAGCCAATCAATCTGCTGTATCTATGACAGGCTCTCAGCATTGTCAAGTTCTATGATGAAATTCTATAACCAGCTTCCCTTTGTCCTTGGTGCCAGCATCCTTGAATCAAAATGGAAATTGGGAGCAGCCAGTCCCTCAATCTAGACTATCCTCTAGGTCAAGGCTTTAAAAAAATTTTTTGACTGAAGCTCACAATAAAAAATACAACATATATCAGCATATGGACATATATATGTAATTGAAATAAAAGTTTCATGAAACAATCCTAATCTTTACCATATGTTATATTCTTTTATAATTTTCTCTTCTATTGAATTCTATTGTATTGTATTCTATTTTTTTTAACAAAAATGCTGATTGTGTGTTCACTAAGTTAATTTCATAACTCACCAAATGAGTTATTATTCATAGTTTGAAAAGCACTGCTGGAGACTTGTGTCTCTATATTTAAATAGGGAATTAAAAATTGAAGAGAAAAAGTGAGTCAATAAGAAAAAAATTATATAAGAACAAAAAAATAAAATGTTTCCTCAAAGTAAATTTACTTAATTCCACAAAAGTATAGTAAAGAATATCATTGTTTTACAATTACTTGTTTTCTTTCCTATAAAGTGGTTATACATGCCATCACTGCTAAATCTTCCTTTGTGAGGCTTGGCCATGTGACTTCTTTGGCCTTTGGCATGTGAGCAAGCGTGGCTCATATCATTTCCAAGCAGAAACTTTAAATGAAATTGCATGGTTTGGCTTGATCTCTGGTAATTCTGCCCTCCGCTATGAGAACAGTATGTTCAGATAGGTCTGTTCTTTGGCCTGAGTCCCAGAGTGAGAAAATACACAGTGCCGAAGTGCAGCCTATCCTCAGCTCTTACGTAACACAAGAAATAAATATTTGTTATTATAAGCCGCTGAGATGTAGGGTTGTTTGTTACTGCAGCAAAGCTGACTAATGTAGAAGCAGCACTTGAAAAGCAAACAAACAAAAAACCAAAGCACTTCTTTGAACATTTAAAGAGTACAGAAATATATAAGGCAAAACACAATGTTCCACTTCACCAACTCCCTGCTCCTCTGGGAGTTATCATTTATAACATTTTGGTGCATATCCTTTCAGAGAAGAAAATTTTTTAAATGACTATTTTATAACTTTAATGCTATAAAATTAGTACATATTTTTTCATAAATAAAGCTTTTTAAAACACAACCAACCAAGTCTATTGTTTACATATTGCTTATTCCTGCTGTCACATTAACAGCAGAGTTGAGTTTTGTTACAGGGACTATAATGCCTAACATATTTACTATCTGGCTCTTCACAGAAAATGTTTGCTAACTCTTGATCTAGGTCTACTAAATGTTAACATTTGGTATTTTGCCACTTTTGTTTTATTTCCCTCTCTTTTACATATGGATTTAAAAATAAACTTCTTAAAATAAAAATATCATGGCACTTTATATATATTTCAACATGTATCTCTGAAGAATAAACCACATTATAAGTATCAAACCCAGAGCATTTAACGATAATACAATTCTATTAGCTAATAATCAGATGACCCCAAAATTGTCCTGAAAATGTCCTCCATAGCCTTTTCCATCTCAATTCAGCAAGTAATTGAAAATTTTACAATGCATTTAGTTATCATGTCTTTTTAGTTGCCTTTAATCTAGAAAGGTTTCTTGTCTTTTTGGACTCTCATAATATGAAACATATTTTTGAAATATCCAAAGTAGCTGTTCTGCAGATGTCCTCTCAATTTGGATTTATTTGTGTTTTGCCCCTCAGAGTTAGATTCAAATTAATCATTTTTGGCAAAAATTCTACATAGGTGGTATTGTGTTCTGTATTAGGAGGCTCATGATATCACTTTGCCCAATTATTTGTGATATTTTGTCATTTGTTTATGTGATATCTGCCGAATTCTTTGCTGGAAAGGTCATTTTCCCCTTTGTACTTAATAAGTGATCTATGGAGAAATTCTTTGAGCTATATGAATAACATATTCTCCAACAATCTTTGCCCTGTGGTTTTAGGCTCCACCGATGATTCTTTTCTGGATCAGTTGTTGTTATGCAGGATGTAAGCGGACATTAATATTTTTTAAATGGTTCCTAAGTGATATCAAAGTACAGCCAGGGTTAGGAATCAGTAGACCAGTGCTTCTCAATTAGTGTTTACAAAACCCCTGCGGACCTTGTTAAAATGCAAATTTGGATTCTGCAGGATTGAGATGAAGCTGAGATTGAGCATTTCTAAAAAGTTCCCAGGTAATGCAGGTGCTACTGGTCTGCATAGACCACACTTTAAGTATCAAGGGTCAGCCTAGACTCCAGACAACACCTATGGTTCATTCTACATATAATACCTTTCTTCCTTAATTTAGTTTTACCTAGTGTATCAATCAAGATGCTCAGTTACAAACATCAGAACATACTCTAGCTAGTCTGCACAGAAAAGGAATTAATCAAATGGGCATTGGGAAATGCTCAGAACCCCTTGCAGCTGAGCTTCCAAGACAGTGCCCAGACCACATTGCAGAACTGATCTAAGGAGGGAACCAGTCTTCACACTGCCAGGCACTGAGTCCGTCTGCACTGATGCCAAGGATGCAAACCAACTGTGCCCACTGCTGCGATCAGTACTAATGCCACATGTGTGCCTGCAACTCAAACGCACAGCTATTGCCAGCCTCCAAACCTGGATGTCTGTTGTTACCCTCACCAGCAAACGGACTCCACATAGAGTCCACTATCTCACTCTGTATATTTCTAAACTAAAATTTTTCACAAGTATGTTGGATTGCTGGAGCCTCAGTCACATGCCTATTCCTTAGCTGCAAGAAAATTTGGGAAATCATATTTTCCAGCTTCTCTCTTCAGGGATGGGGAAGGGGCAGGATTTATAAGGCAGAAAATGTTCCAAAAATAAAACAACACAACTCCAAAGCCTGACGAATGTCTAATACACAATTCTTTGAAAGAATAAATGTAATAACTGCTGAAAAATCTATGAAGAATAAGAGTAATAATAGAGAACATCCCTCTTATATGGAAAATATATATATAATTTTGGGGAAAAAAGGACCCAAGCCTCACACTTTACATAAAAATTAAGAACAAATAGATTAAAGAGTTAAATTGATTTTTTTAACCTATTAAAATTCTAGAATACAATAGAGAAAAAATAGTTATCAAATTTTATGGTAGAAAGAAATATTCTAAATTTAATAATATTGGAATAACTCACAAATAAAAAAATAAATAGCTTCACTTTTATAAAACATAGAACTTATATACTTAAATAAAATCAAACAATCAACAGGGGAAAATGTACAATAAATGCAACAGGCACAAGAGTAATACTTTATTATATAAACATTTACACAAATTAATTTGAGAAACTGATGAGAACCAATAGGTAAATAAGTAAAGGATATTACTAGACAATTAACCAGCAGGCAAATACAAATCACTAATGACATATCGAAATATTCAATCACATTAGGAATGAGAGGAAAAAAGCAATTCAGCACACGGATATCATGTTTAAAAAATCTATTGATAGAAATAAAAACAAATCCATAGATATAGGGAACAAACTGATGGTGGCCAGGAGAGAGGGGGATGAAGGTTGAGTGGAAAAAGAGAAAGGGATTAGGAAATACAGACTTCCAGTTATAAGTCACAGGAATGTAATGTACAGCATAGGGAATAGAGTCAATAATATCATAATAACTATGTACAATGACATATGCTTACTAGACATTGTGATGATCACTCTGTAAGGTATATAAATTTTGAATCACTAAGATGTACACCTGAAACTAATATAATAGTCTAGTCAGCTAAGATTAAAAAAAAGATTCAAAACAAAGAAATCTATTGGTAGATTGATATGAAATTTTAACAAGAATATCCAGTGTTGAGAAGAAGGAAGTAAATGGATAGTTTCACATATTGCTTATATGAAGTAACCTTATCAGGGGCAAAAGAGGACACAATTTGGGAATTCAAATTATAAGGAGTGCAATAGAATGAAACATATCAAGAACATAGTAATCTAAGCATTCATAGTACTGTAATACAAAAAAAAAAGGTCATCTTTTGAAGTTTTTCTAGTATGCTAAATCATACTGAAGATTGGTAAAGGAAGGAAAGAATTAAGTGTTTATCCCTGCTTTCCTTATCAACTATATTTTAGGATCCTCAAATGGTCAATGAAAGTTCTCCTTTTAAAAGAATGACAGCAAAAAGAATTGTAGAATAGAAAAATTACTATTTGCAATCCCCTAATAAAATAATAAATTTAGTCAGTGATCATTTATGGCTGTTGAAAGCATTAGATGAACTGTTGATGGGAACTTTATAATGAATAAAGCAGGCCAACAGCTTCTAAACCCACTGATCAATCTTAACATCATGCAAGGAACGAACAGATGGTCTGAGCCCTACTTTTGTAAAAAATGTTTATTTTAATAATGTTCATAAGGTTTAAAACTACAAAGAACATGATCCACATCAATAATAGAGTTGCTAAATAAAATATTCACACAGTGAAATAATATGCAATAATAAAGTACAACTATAATACTGTCATGGAAGGAGCTACAAGACATTAACTTGCACAATACATATGCACACATAGAATGCCATTTATATGTTTCAAAAGCACCCACAAAGCAATACCATATATAATTGGTTCTGCTATCATGCTTGTTTTTTTTTTAAGATTTTTATTAAAATATAGCTAACATCCAATATTGTATAAGTTTCAGGTGTAGTCATGCTTGTTTTTAAAACAACCTGTTATGGCACATCTCATAATTAGGAAAACAATTTGAGCATAACACAAATTTAATGATTGCATAAGTACAATTTCAACCATGAAAAACGAGGTGAAAACAGCAACCAAGCCATATGAGATTCCACAACTTGCATACACAGACACAGCTCAAACCCACCAGCTACGTTAATCCATTCTGTGTGTCAGCAGCCACAACCTTCTGTTCCATTTTAGACAAGTCTCCTTTGATCCATGTTCACAAGCCAATTAATTTTTTTATGGTGACATTGGTTAACAAAATCCAATAAGTTTCAGCTGTACATTTTAAAAGTAGGACATATATATAATTGCACTGTGTGTTTGCCTCCCATATTTAGGTTTCTTTCTGTCACCACATATTTGACCCCCTTTAGCCTGTGTACCACCTCCCTCTCCCCCACCCCCCACCCTCAGGTAACCACTAGTCTATTGTCCATATCCATGAGTCTCTGTTTGTTTCATTGTTCATTTGTTGCTTTTAGATTTATATCTCACATATAAGTGATATCATGTGATTTTCAACTTTTTCTGTCTGGCTTATTTCGCTTAGCATGATCATCTCAAGATCCATCCAAGTTGTTGCAAACGGCAGTATTTCATCTCTTCTTACAGCTGAGTAATATTCCATTGTATATATGTACCACAGCTTCTTTATCAAATCATCTATTGTAGGACACTTCAGTTGCTTCCATGTCCTGTCCACCATGAATATTGCGGCTATGAACATGAGTGTGCAAATATCTTTATAGATATGAGTTTTCAAGTCTTTAGGGTAAATACTCAGTAGAAGGATTCCGGATAATATGGTAGATCAATTCTTAGTTTTTTGAGGAACCTTCATACTGTTTTCCACAGTGGCTGTACCAATTTGCAGTCCCACCAGCAGTGTATGAGGATTCTTTTTTCTCCTCATTGTCTCCAAGATTTTTTATTACTTGTCCTGTTGATTATAGCTATTCTAACAGCTGTGAGGCAGTATCTCATTGTGGTTTTGATTTGCATTTCCCTAATAGCTAGCGATGTAGAGTATCTTTTCAAATGTTTGTTGGCCATTTGTATGCCCTCTAGGGAGAAGTATCTGTTTGGGTTCCCTGCCCATTTTTTGATTGGGTCATTTGTTTTTTTGTTGTTATTGAGTTGTGTGAGTTCTTTACATATTTCGGATATTAGGCCCTTCTCAGAGGCATTGCTTGCAAATATATTTCCCCATTCAGATGGTTGTCTCTTTACCTTGTTGACGGTTTCTTTTGCTGAGCAGAGGCCTTTTAGTTTGATGTAGTCCCATTCATTTACTTTTGCTTTTACTTCCCTTGCCTTTGAGGTCAAATTCATAAAATCCTCTTTAAGTCCAAGGTCCTTGAGTTTAGTTCCGATGTTCTCTTCTATGCATTTTATTGTTTTGGGTCTTATATTCAGGTCCTTAATCTATTTTGAGTTAATTTTGGTGTGTGGTGATAGACAACAGTCTAGTTTCATTTTTTTTTTTTTTTGCTGGTGGCTTTCCAGTTTTCCCAACACCATTTATTGAAGAGGCTTTTCTTTCTCCACTGTATGTTTTTTGGCTTTTTTTGTTGTTGTTGAAAGTTATTTGCCCAAATAAATACAAGTTTACTTCTGGACTCTCAATTTTGTTCCTCTGGTCCATGTATCTGTTTTGCTGCCAATACCATGCCCTTTTGATAACTGTCACTTTGTAGTATAATTTGAAGTCAGGCAGAAGGATGCCTTCAGCCTCGTTCTTTTTTCTCAGGATGGCTTTGGCAATTCAGGGTCTTTTGTGCTTCCATACAAATCTGATGATTTTTTTGTTCTATTTCTTTAAAAAATGCCTAAGGGCTTTTGATGGGGATTGCATTAAATCTGTATAAAACTTTAGGTAATATGGTCATTTTAACTATGTCAACTCTTCCAATTCAAGAACACGGAATATTTTTCCATTTCATTGTAACTTCTTTGATTTCCTTTTGATAGAGTCTTGTAGTTTTTATTATATAGGTCCTTCACATATTTCATTGGATTTATTCCTAGATATTTTATTCTTTTTGTTGCAATTGCAAAAGGAATTCCTTTTTCCACTTCTTTTTCTGACCCTTCATTATTGGAGTGTGGGAACACTATGGATTTTTGAACGTTGATTTTGTATCCAGAAACTTTACTGTATTTGCTTATTGTTTCTAGTAGTGTTCTTACGGACTCTTTAGGGTTTTCTATAGAGAGAATCATGTCGTCCACAAATAGTGACAGTTTGACTTCGTCATTTCCTATTTGGATGCTTTTTGTTTCTTTCCCTTGCCTGAGTGCACTCGCCGGGACCTCCAACGTCATATTGAATAACAGTGGCAATAGTGGACAGCCTTGCCTTGTTCCTGATCTTAGAGGGAAGATTTTTCGTTTTTCACCATTAAGTATAATGTTGGTTGAGGGTTTGTCATAGATGGCCTTTATTATGTTAAGGTACTTTCCTTCTATACCAATTTTGTGAAGTGTTTTGATCATAAATGGATTCTGGATCTTGTTGGAGGCTTTTTCTGCATCTATTGATATGATCACATAATTCTTATTTTTTAATTTGCTTATATGCACATTAATCGATTTGTGTATATTGAACCATCCTTGTGCCCCTGGGATGAAGCCCGCTTGATCGTGGTGTATAATCTTTTTAATGTGTTGCTGTATTTGGTTCGCTAGTATCTTATTTAAGATTTTTGCATCTGTGTTCATGAGAGATATTAATCTGCAGTTTTCTTTTTCTGCGTTATCCTTACCAGGTTTTGGTATCAGGGTAATATCGGCCTCATGAAATGAGTTGGGAAGTATTGCCTCCTCTTTGGTTTTTTGGAAGAGATTAAGGAGAATAGGTATTAAATCTTTCTTTAATGTTTGGTAGAATTCACTGGTGAAGCGATTTGGTCCTGGATTTTTACTTTTTGGTAGGTTTTTGATGATTGTTTCAATTTCCATATTGCTGATCGGTCTACTTAGATTTTCTAGTTCTTCTTGGTTCAGTCTAGGAAGATCGTATTTTTCGAAGTACTGGTCCATTTCTTCTAGGTTATTCAATTTGGTGTTACCTCCTTTTTCATAGTATTTTTGTATGATCCTTTGTATTTTTGCAATGTCTGTCATAATTTCCTCTATTTTATCCTTGATTTTGTTTATTTGTGTCCTTTCTCTTTTTTCTTTAAGTGAGTCTAGCCATGTGTTTGTCATTTTTATTAATCTACTCAAAGAACCAGGTCTTTGTTGCATTTATTTTTTCTATCATTTTGTTGTTATTGTTTTACGTTGTATACATTTCTGCTCTAATTTTGATGATTTCTTTCCTTCTGCCGACTTCAGGCTTCATTTGTTCTCCTTTTCTAGTTTTTTTTTTAAGATGAAGTGTTACGTTGTTTATTTGGGCTCATTCTTATTTTTGGAGGATATGAATTTTCCTCTTATGGCCACTTTTGCCGTGTCCCAAAAGTTTTGATATGTTGTACTATCATTATCATTCATTTCTATGTATCTCTTTATCTCTCTTTTTATTTCTTCTCTGACCCAGTTTTTCTTCAGTAGCATGTTGTTTAATGTCCATGTATTTGTGGTTCTTCCTGATTTCTTTTTGCAGGTAATCTCTAGTTTCAAAGCATTATGATCAGAGAATATGGTTGGTATGATCTCAACCCTCTTATATTTGTTGAGGCTATCTCTGTGGCCCAGTATGTTCTTGAGAATGTTCCATGTGCACTAGAGAAGAATGTATAAGCAGCTGTTTTGGGATGAAAGACTCTGTAAATGTCAATTATGTCCCGTTAGTGTAATGTGTCAATTAAGGATGTTATTTCCTTATTGATTTTCCGTTTGGATGATCTGTCCATATCCAACAGTGGGGTATTTAGAGTCCATACTACAATAGTGCTTTGGTCTGTTTCCTCCATTTAGTTCTCTTATTAATTGCTTTATATATTTCGTCCTCCCTGATTGGGAGCATAGATATTAATAATTGTTATGTCTTTTTGGTGAATGATTCTCTTTATCATTATGAAGTGTCTTTCCTCACCTTTTTTTTTTTTGAAGATTATTTCATCCAATATTAGTACTACTACTCCTGCTTTTGCTTGAAATATCATTTTCCACCCTTTCACGCTGAGTCTATATTTGTCTTTGGAACTGAGATGTGTCTTCTGGAGGCAGCACACAGTTGAGTTTTGTCTTTCTGGTGCATGATTCTTCTTAACATTATGTGTGTCCCTCAGTATCTTTCTTTACCATTTTTATTTTGAAGTCTATTTCATCTAATATTAGTACTGCTACTCTCGCTTTTCTCTGAATGCCATTTGCTCTGATTTTGTTTATTTGGGCTCATTCTTTTTTGGAGGAGATAGGCCTGTAATGATATGAAATTTCCCCTTATGACTGCTTTCACTGTGTCTCAATGTTTTGTTATGTTGTGCTATCATTTGATTTGTTTCGATATATCGCTTGATCTCTGTTTTTATTTCTTCTCTGACCCAGTTATTCTTCAGTAGCATGTTGTTTAATCTCCATGTATTTGTGGTTCTCCCTGCTTTCTTTTTACAGATGATCTCCAGCTTCAAAGCTTTATGATCAGAGAATATGTTTGATATAATTTCAACCCTTTTATATTTGTTGAAGTTATCTCTGTGTCCCAGTATGTGGTCAATTCTTGAGAATATTCCATGTACACAAGAGAAGAATGTATAAGCAGCTGTTTGGGGATGAAAGGCTCTGTAAATGTCAATTATGTCCAGTTGGTCTAATGTATCATTTAACAATGTTATTTCCTTATTGATTTTCTGTTTGGATGACCTGTTCATATTTGACATTGAGATATTTAGGTCCCCTGCCATGACAGTGTTTGGTCTGTTTCTCCCTTTAGTTCTGTTAGAAATTGCTTAATATATTTCGGGACTCCCTGATTAGGAGCATAGATATTAATAAGTGTTATGTCTTCTTGGTGTACAATTCCCTTTACCATTATGAAATGTCCCTCATTATCTTTCTTTACCCTTTTTATTTTGAAGTCTATTTCATTTGATATTAGTACCACTACTCCTGCTTTTCTCTGAATGTCATTTGCTTGAAATATCATTTTCCACCCTTTCACTTTAACTCTATATTTGTCTTTGGAATGATATGTGTCCTGGAGGGAGCATATGGTTGAGCTTTGATTTTTGATCCATTCTACAGCTCTGTGCTTTTTTATTGGTGAGTTCAGTCCATTTACATTGAGGTCTTCTTATAGTCATTTTATCTTTTGCTCTCTGGTAGCTCAGTGTTTCCATTGCTTCCTTATCCATGTGTTTCTGTTTTCTTTATTTTGGTTGGCTTTTGTGGGTTTTGCCTCTGGTTCTTTTTTTTCATCATATGTATTTCAGTTCTGTATCTTTGGTGTGTGGTTACCATTATGAATATGTTAAGGATAGTTATATATATACAGTTGTCTATTTAATTCTGCATGCACCTTTCTCCATTCCTATTTGTGAATTTGGATCTTTGAATCCTCCCCTTTTCAGTCATTGTTGTCTCAATTTGTCCCTATGTATGCTGAACGTTCATTACTATCTTTATAACAATTCGCTTCTTATTATTTAAGCTATAATGCCCTGCTCTTAATAAGGGTTGCACTCCTTCTATTTGCCTGATAGTCACTTTACTCCTAATTATGCATTCTTGTTGTTGCTGTTATTTTGTTTTAGGTGAGTTGACCCCTTTTAGTATTTCCTATAGTGCAGGCCTTGTAGTGAAGAATTCCCTTACTTTTTCTACATCTGGAAAGGTCTTGATTTCTCCTTCATATCTAAAGGAGAGCTTAGCTGGGTACATTATTTATGGCTGGTAGTTCCTTTCACTTAATAGTTTGAATATTTGGTTCTATTCCTTTCTGGCTTGTAAGGTCTGTCCTGAGAATTCTGATGATAATCTAATGTGTTTCCTTCATACGTTACTATTTTCCTCTCCCTGGTTTCCTTGAGAATTCTTTCTTTGTCATTGATTTTTGATAACTTTAATACAACGTGTCTTGGTGAAGGTCTTTTTGGGTTGAGATAACTGAGCATTCTGTTGACTTCTTGAATTTCGAGCTCCAGCTCATTCCTTAGATTTGGGAAATTCTTATTCACTATTTGTCTGAAAATGCTTTCTAGTCCTTGTTCCTTTTCCTAGCCTTCAGTAATGCTCATTATTCTTATGTTTCCTCTCTTGATGGTATCAGCTAGTTCTTGTATTTCTCTTTCATTATTTTCATTCTTTGGTTTCTCTCTTCTTCATTCTGATTTATTTCTAGATTTCAGTCTTTGATGTCACTAATCCTTTCCTCTATTTGGTGGACTCTATTTCCCTTGCTTACTATTTCATTTTTCAATTCTCGTAGTGTGTTCTTCTTCTCCAGAATATCTATTCTGTTCTTCTTGAGGGTTTCGATCTTCTTACTCTGGTCATCTAGTTCTTTTTTTTTAATTCCTGAAATTTTTGATATGATTTGTTTTTGATCTCATTGAGTTTTTCAGAAGTACCATCCTGAATTCTCTGTCATTGAAGTTGCATATTTCTATGTCTGTAAGCTTATTTACTGGAGATTTTTCTCTTTCTTTCTAAGATGCCTTGTCACCTTGGATGTTCATGGTGTTTAATGGACTATTTCTCCGCCTTGGCATTAATGGAAGTGTATTCTGTTGTTTTTCCAGAAAGAAGATTTATTAAATAAAGGTCTCTCTTTAGCCTGCTGCAAAGAAGGTGCTCTTCTTTTGGCTTCCAGTAGGTGGCAGCTAAGCCTCCTGGATCCCTAGCAGGTTCAGTAGAGTTTACTCGGATTCCCCTGGGGCTCTGTGGTGATCTGTTGGAGGGTATGGGGGGAAGGGTCCTCTGGTTTGAGGGTTGGGGACTGCTGCTCAGCCTCAGTTTTACAACCACAGCTGGCAAAAATCAGCTGTTGTTCCTCCATGGTCTGCCCTGCTGCTCTACTTTCTGCCCTGATTACTGGGCTCTCTGGTCAGCTGGGTACAAGCCTCAGCACTTCCAGGCAGGGTTGTTCAGGAAAGTCCCTGCGCCTTCACCCACCCCTTCCTCCTACAGGTAGCTGCGAGAGGCAGCGCTTTTATTATTCCCAGTCCAATGCCTGACACCCGGGGTTTTGACCTGTAGTAGCTCTTATGCGCAGATCCCATGCTCAGAGGTGCCTGTGTGAAGTTTGTTTTTGTTGCTGTTGTTGGTCAGCTTTAGATGTTCAGCTTTAGATGTTCAGCTTATTGTTGTTTCAAGGGGAGAGATCTAGGGATGTCTTTTGTCTGCCATGTTTCCTCCAAATCTGCTCAATGAACTTTTGAGAAGTGTAGAGAACTCCAACAAAAAGATTAAAAACAAAAATGGAATTGGAAATTATAAAAGGAGACCAGTCTGAAATGGAGAACACATGATCTGAAATGAGAAGTATATTAAATGGAATAAACAGAGAAACAAACAAAGTGAATAAAGAAGAAGATCAAATGACCTATCTAGATGATGGAAAAGCCAATCAGGACACTCAATCAGAATGGCAAGACAAGAGATGCCAAGAATATAAAAATAATTTAAGGAGCATATGGGACACTATTAAGGCTCCAAATATTCATCTGATCGGCATAACTGAAGAAAATCAAGATGTTGAACAGCTGTTTAAAGAAATAATGATGGAAAACATCTGTAAATTGGTGAAGGAAATGGACATAAAACCTCAGGAAGCTCAGAGAATTTCAAAAATCAGGGATCTAAAGAGACCCACACCAAGACACATCATAAGTAAAATGCCAAAGGTTAAATACAAAGAAAGAATATTAAAAGCAGCAAGAGAAAAGCAGATAGTTACCTACAAGGGAGAACCCATAAGACTGGCAGCTGATTTCTCAAAAAGAAATGATGCAGGACAGAAGGCCTTGGCACAAAATATTCAACGTGATGAAAACCCAGGATCTACAACCAAGAATTCTTTATCCAGCAAAGCTATCATTTAGAGTTGAAGGACAAGTAAAGAGCTTCCCAGACAAACATGAGCTAAAGGAATTTATCAACACCAAGCCAGTATTACAGGAAATGTTGGAGGAACTTCTTTAAGAAGAAATAACATGTATTAAAAAACAGGAATAAAGAATGGTAACAGCTACGTTCCTATCAATAAGTATCTCACATGGAAAAGAAGTAAGTGCTCCAACCAAAAGATAGAGTGGCTGAAAGGATCGGAAAACAAGACCTCTACATAAGAAAAGAAAGGCAATGGAAAGATATTGCTTTGATGGACCTAGAAGGTATTTATGTCAGACAGAGAAAGATAAATGCAAATGATTTCACATATATGCAGAACCTAAGGAAGAAAAAGAACAAACTAATCAAAAAAAAGACTCACAAATATGGAGGACAATTTGGTGTCGGACAGGAGGGAGGTGAGTTTGAGGGGCTATGAGAATGGGGTGAAGCGTTAAAAAAGTACAAATTAGTAGCTGATGGATGGTCAGGGAGATGTGGAGCACGGCATAGGGAATGCAGTTAGTATTAATATATTGGCTAGGTGGAGGGTCAGGGGAGGGAGAGAGCAATTGAGGGGATCATTTTATGAACTATATAGATGTCTAACCAATGTACTGTATACTTGAAACTAGTTAAAATAAATAAATTTTTTAAAAATCTAAGAATTAATCTACCATGTGATCCAGCAGTCCCTCCAAAGACTTGGAAACATATATCCAAAAGATATTTACACATTGATGTTCATAGCAGCATTATTCACGGTGGCCAAGACATGGAAGCAACTGAAGTGTCCTCCGATAGATAATTGGATAAGGAAGCTTTGTTACATATATAAAATGGAATATTACTCAGCCAGAAGAAGAGATGAAATACTGACATTTGCGACAAAATAGATGGGCCTTGAGACCTTGAGATAATCATGCTAAGTGAAATAAGCCAGACTGAAAAAGTTGAAAACCACATGATAGTGCTTATATGTGGGATGTAAATCTAAGAGTAGCAAACCACATGACAAACAAACAGACTCATGGACATGGACAGTAGACTAGTGGTTATCAGGTGATGGGGAGGTAGGAGGGAGGTAGATAAGGTAAAAGAGGTCAGATATGTGGTAATGGAAAGAACACTATGGGCGGTGAACATATAATGCAATATATATGTGAGTTACTGTTGAATTGTACATTTGAAACTTATTGGATTTAGTTAACCAATGACACCATAATAAAAAAAAAGTAATAAAAACTTACTATAAACTACAATAATTAAAACAGTGTGTTACTGGAGGCAGGGGGAGAGTGAAGTGAGTAAAGGGGATATGATAGCTGAAGGAAACTGGACTTTGGGTGCTAAACACACAATAGAATATGGAGATCTCAACTGATAATGTACACCTGAAAATTATATAATTGTATCAACCAATGTTACCCCAATAAACGTAATAAAAAATAGACACAAATATAAAAAAAATAAAATAGTATGTTATTGGCATAAAGACATATATTCTTTCCAATAGGATAGAATAGAAAGTCCAGAAATAAACCCTTACATATGTGATCCAGTCATTTTTGACAAGGGTGCCATGATATTCAATGGGGAAAGACAGTCTAAAACAAATACAGCTGGAAAAACTGGATATCCACATGCAAAAGACAGAATGTGGACCCTTTCCTTACACCAAATACAAAATTAACTCAAAATGGAATAAAGACCTAATTGTAAGAGCTAAAATAGTAAAACATAGGGGGAAAACTGCATGACATTGAATTGGGTAATGATTTCTTGGATATGCATATGTAATGAAAGGAAAAAATAGATAAATTTGCCATCATCAAAATTTAAAACTTTCATGCACCAAAAGACACTATCGAAAGAATGAAAAGACAACCTACAGTATGGGAGAAAATATTTGCAAATTATACATTAATTGCTTATTGTACATTAATAAGCAATTAATATCCAGAATGTATAAACAGCTTTTACATCTCAACAAGAAAAAAACTACCTAATGAAAAAATGGACAAAGGATTTTGAATAGACATTTATCCAAAGAATGTAAATGTTCCATAAGCTTGGGAAAAGATGCTGAATATCACTAGTCATTAGGGAAATGCAAATCAAAACCACTATGAGATCCATACACATTAGGGCAGCTGTTATAAAATGAAACAGAAAGTAACAAGTGTTAGGATGTGGAGAAGTTAGAATCCTTGTACATTGCTTGTGGGAAAATAAACTGATACATTCCCTGCGGAAAATAATAAGGTAGGTCTTCGAAGGTTTAAACATAGAGTTATCATATGATCCAGCAATTCCACTTCCAGGTATATACCCCACATAATAGAAATGAAGATCTCAGGTATTTGTATACCCATGTTCAGAGCAGTATAATTTGCAATAACCAGAAAAGTAGAAACAAACAATCCAAATGTTTATCAACAGATGGTGTGTGTGTGTGTGTGTGTGTGTGTGTACACATACATGCAATAGAATATTACTCATTCTTAAAAAGAATGATATTCTGACAGATGCTACATTATTGAAACTTGAATGATGATAAGTGAAATACTTATATAAGATACTTAGAACAGTCAAATTCATAGAGGCAGAAATTAGAATGGTGGGTGCCAGATGCTAGGCAGAGAAAGAAATGGGGAGTTACTACTTCATGGGTACAGAATTTCAGTTTGGGAAGATGAGAAATGAAGATGATGGTGGTGATGGTTATACAACAGTGTGAATGTACTTACTACCACTGAACTATACACTTAAAAATGGTTAAAATGGTAAATTATGTTATGTATATTTTATTCCCCCGCCACCACCAAATTTAGAAAACCAGGGTGTAGAACGCAGAAGTAGTAGATACATTAACAGGAATACTGATGTAGTTAAAATTAAACATCATTCTGGCTCTGAGTCTCCTGGAACTGAGAAAAAAGTTACTCATCACAGTGCCAAGAACATGTTGATTAGTTCTAATAGGGTAGTGGAAATTATTGCATTGGTTTAAATTGTGGCAACTGAAATTCTGAACTTTATATCTACATAATTAGATCATTACAGTAGAAAGTTAAATATTGAATAAAAAATATATAACTAAAATTCAGAGATTGTGATTTTTTGTTGTTAATAAAGGAAACAAGGACTTATAGCCTCTAGAACTGTGAGACAATATATTTCTGTTGTTTAATTTAAATAATAATAATAATAATAATGAAAATAGAAGCATTTAACCCTAGTACTCTAGATCATTCACAATTTGGCTTCCAGTACAATCTCCAACTTTAATTAGTCTCATGCACAACCCTCCATTCCAGCCAAATGGGTTCACTCACTCATTCATTTGAATTCATTCAAATTTTTATTGAGTGTCTACTATGTAAGATGTAGGGCCAGGCAATGGGGATATGATGTGACTCTGTCATCCAGTGTCCCTGCCTTCAGAAGATCTATGTTCTAGGGGGAGAGATGCTAAATGACCAATTTCACAGTTCGTTATTTAATTACAACTTTAGTTAGAAATGGGAACGAGCTAAGAGAGCATATGACAAAGGAACTGACCTAGTCTGGGAAAATCAGGAAAGGTTCTCTGAGAAAGTAATGAATAAAATAATGTTAGTAAATAGAATAATATTCCTTTAAGATATTTTCATGTTTTCCCATCTCTATGTTTTTGTGTATATTGTGCCATCTTCTTGTACTATACATCCCTTCTTTGGGTATCCAAATTCTAACTAAAGATTTGGCTCATATCCTCCCTTCTCCAAAAAGCCTTTCTTGATCATCTCCTGCTGAAGATCTCTCCTCACTATCAATAAACTAGACAAGTTTGTTGGTTATTAGCTACAAGCTGTGCATAGCCTTGTGATGTTTTTACAATTCTCATCTTGCCCTGTTCCATAAATCTAGAAGTCACCCTTGATTTCAGCCTCCATTCAATTCATTAACAAATCACTTTGGTTTAGTTCTATGCAGAATTTTCTGACAGAGCAATGATTGGAGGACTTGGTTTAAATAATCTGAACACTTTTTATTTTAAAATAAAACATGGATACAAAAATCTCTCACATAAAACAAATTACAGGAGATGGATTATAAAGAGAATTTATACTATGATTCGTAGCTTAATGAATTATGTGGAGAATATCCTTATAACCACCACTCATGTCAAGAAATAGAACTACCCAGCAATACAACTTTTGAATATTTATCCAAAAAAAAAACCCCACTAATTGGAAAAGGTATATACACCCCTATATTCACTGTAGTGTTATTTACCATAGCCAAGATATGGAAGCAAGCTAGGTGTCCATTGACAGATGAATGAATAAAGAATATGTGTACAAATATATACATATATATAAAGGAATATTACTCAACAATAAAAAGGAATGAAATCTTGCTATTTATGACAACATGGAATCTAGAGGGTATCATGCTGAGTGAAATAAGTCAGACAGAGAAAGACTAATTCTGTATGATTTTACTTATACATGGAATCTAAAAATAAAATAAAATAAATGAACAAACAAAACAAAAACAGACCCAGAAATAGAGAACAAATTGATAGTTGCCAAAGAGGAGGGAAGTGGGTAAAAAGGGGGAAAAAGTCAAGTAGGAAAGAAAAAATAAAGAAAATAATAACATGCTCCAAGGCAGGAGTATTAAGTCACAAATTTATATTTCTAACACTTTAAAAAGCTGTAAGATTTTTATTAGATCATAGTTTGAAAACTTGTCAGCTGGAAATCATTATTGAGTTTTCAGTACTGTATTCTAATACAGAAATGTTCTCTAGGTAAGATAGATCTAGGCTGACTTCATACCTATTAAATCCTAGTACATGATAGTTTATTAAAATGAGAGTGCGTAGTTAGCCTTTGTCATGTCATTAACTAATTAATTATTATGAAAAAAATTTAGAATTTTATAGCACAGTATAAATACTGTTCCTAAAGAGAAAGAAAAATAAAACTTTGCCAGCCACTCTAGAAACTCTGTTTTTGCCCTGTTCCACTTGTAGTCACCCATAATCCTGACTTTTATGGTAACCATTTCTTTTGGTTTCTTTTTACTTTTATTACTTAAGTGTGTATCCCTTACCATAATAGTTCACCTTTCAAGGAGCTGGCTCTTAGGCCTTCAAGAAAGACATTCCTGGCATGAAAAACTGGCAAGAAGTCCATTTAACTTTTAAAGAGATTTACACGCATCTCAGAGGAGAAAGTATTCGTTATTTTAAATTTTCTAAAGGAAAGCCTGGTCAGAAGGAAGGACAGGGAAAAGTTCTCTTTTCCTTTAAACACCAAGGAAATTAAAAAAAAATTTTTTTTTCAATTTTTATTCACTCTTATATCCAGGAATAAAGTTCATGAAGGGCAGGCAAAATAAACATTTGATTCTTTCTCTTTATTTACCTACTTTCAAGATAATGAATTGACTCCTAATCATCCTCCAAAGGTGACCAATAAGTTTTGTTTGTTTAAGTACCATTATTAATTCATACACTTAACCCATTACTGATTAGTTTCAATCTATGCAATTAAATCCTTAGTGCAGTTCAAATTGTCCTCTGGCCAGTGGGAGCATCTTCAAAGTTAGCTCCTGTGTCCTTTCAACATAATTGTAGGAGTCTTTGAGAGCTACTTTGCGATCTGGTATGAGGAGAGTTCCAGGTCATTTTGTACCCTTCTTACCCTGAAATCATCCATTTCTTCAAAAAGCCTGATTTCAAGACCACATCTGTATTGCTACTGATTGATCATGGTTTCTAGGCCTTTTCAATCAACAGAGCTAGATTATATATGTACACACAAATGCATACATATATAAATATACATGTATACGTATGTGTACATTTTTAAAGATAAAGGTACAGCTTGAATTCTTTTTGATGCTACTTCCACTTAAACTCTTCTCCATGATAGAATTAAACTATCTCATATTTTTTTGCTTTATCCCACATTACCTATACGAAAGTCTCAGAATAGTAATTAGTAAAACATACAACCATTACTCTTCCTCTTTTAATCTTTATTTAGTCTTACTTCTACAACTGACTCTCTGTCTCTCTCTCTCTGTCTCTCTCTCTGTCTCTCTCTCTGTCTCTCTCTCTGTCTCTCTCTCTGTCTCTCTCTCTCTCTCTCTCTCTCTCTCTCTCTCTCTCTCTCTCTCTCTCTCTCTCTCTCTCTCTCTCTATATATATATATATATATATATATATATAAAATGCTCCTTACTATACCTTATATTCATATCTCTCTAGTTTGGGTTCTGTTATGTTCCTATCTCACATTTTGGTTTTATGAAGCTTGTTCTTGAGTAGATTTTTCAGTAGGAGCTCATGGAAACAATATTTCCTGAGCTCTTGCATATTAATAATAGTATATGCTCTTTATATTTGAAAGTCAGTTTTGCTGGATATAAAGTCCTTGGGTCACAATATCTTTTCCTTGAATATCTTAAATATATTACTCTATTTTCTTCTGGCATCAAGCATTGATGTTAAAAAGTGACAATATCCTTGTTTTGTTTCTCTTATAAGCCACTTGCTTTTTTGGCCTAGATGCCCAAAGGACACTTTTTCTCCTAGAAATCTAGTAAACTTACTAGACTATGTCTTAGCAGTGGTTGTATGGCTCAAGTATTCTTGGGCACATGGTATGTTATAGTTTCAAATATTTTTTTTTCTTAAACTTAGGAACATTTTCTTGATTTTTTTATTTTACATATTTTCTTGATTTTATACAATTTTATATTGATATATATCTTGATTTTTAATATATTTCCTTTTTTCTTTCTTTCTTTTTTTAAACACCTACAGCACTGGGTGTTCCTAGATGGTCTCCCATCCAAATACTAAGCAGGCTGGACCCTGCTTAGCTTCCGAGATCTGACAAAATTGGGCGTGTTCAGGTTGGCATGGCCATAGACTAATATATTTTATTGATTTTTAAAAATATTCTTTTTACTTGCTTCAGTTCTCCAGAGATTTCTATATTCTGTATTGGCTCTTCTTTGCCTATCTTTTGTATTTGTCATTTTCATTGAAATCATTTTTGTCTCTTCTATGAATTCTTTACCATTAAATTTCTCCTTCCCTATTTCCCTAAAGACATTTTTATTGTGTTTATTTGCTCTTGTGTTTCTTCTAATTTAGTCTTTGTGTTTTTTTTCTTTTATTACTAATTCTTTACTCATTTCTGAGTTTTTCTAATTTCATTTACTGTTGTTCTTTAATGTTTTGAATGATTTTTTAGCTGATTTTAAAATAGGTTATATAATTTGATCTGTTTTGTGGGCATATATTTCTGGTGTGCTATGATTATCTTATAGAATTATTACTCTGCTTTTTTTTCTAATAATAACTGTATATGAGATTGACCTCGACAATTTTCTGCCATTTATTTTTATGTGAAATTAGTTTTCTGGAATTTTTAGAAGAAATTGTGTGGTTCAGGGTGATTTTTTTTTAACTTCACAGAGCTCCCTCTTTTGCTCTTTTCATATAATGTTCAAAAATATGGTAGCTTACAGACTCTGTTCCCTTCCACATTTTATTTAATTAAGGATTGGCCAAGTTTGCTTGTTTTTGTAAATAAAGTTTTAATGGGAAACAGCATAGACTATTCATTTACAGATTATTCATGGCTACTCTCAGGTCAAATCAGCAAAGCTGAGGAACTGCAATTATTCCATAGCTTACAAACCAAAAATATTTACTGCCTAACCCTGTAAGACCCCTGATTTGGACCTTTTTTTTCTTTGTCTCTATTGTCTCTGTTCTGCTCAATTTTGATTTTACTCCCAGAAGCATCTTCTCAGTGTGGGGCACTGTTGTAGAAGCAAGCTCCTACGGTCAGTTTGGAGAGTTCACAGGAAACCATACAGTTTCAGACCTTAGCATCTCTTGCTCACGTTTTAAAAATTGTAGTAAAATATACATAACATAAAATTTGTATTTTTGCCGGAGCCCGCTGGCAGAGATCGAACGGCATCTAAAGGAGGAGGGTGAAGCCTCAGAAAAAAGAAGATAGGAAAGCGCTTCGGGAGGGCATACAGTCACTACTGTAGCCTCGAGTTTATTTAGCGCAGCCTTTATATAAGTTTTTGGATACAATAGCAAAGCACAGAGTACAATAGCAAAGCACAATGTACATTACCATAGGAATGCTGATATTTACATAAGTTCCTATATATCCTTCCCTCAGGATACAAACATCCTTTTCTGGGCTGTAAAACATTCCACTATCTTAAGAGGATTTCTTTAGGAGGCAAACCTCTCCTCCAGGGTCAGTAACGTTTTAACTCCACACCCTGCTTCCTAGAACCATTGTTTAAGCAGTCTCAGCAGTTGCTTCATGGCTATCAGCTACGTGACTTCTTCAGTGTCTCATAATGTCTCCCGACATATTTTAATCATTTTAAGATTAACAATTCAGTGGCATTATGTGTATTCATGATGATATGCAACCATCATTACTATATATTTCCAGAACATTTTTATGATTTCAAACTGGAATTCGTACCCATTAAACAATTATTCCCCCTTTCCTCCCACCCCTTATCTCCTTGATAACCTCTACTCTACTTTCTGTCTCTATGAATTTACCTCTTTGAGGTACCTCATGTAAGTAGAATCATTCAATATTTGTTTTTCAGTGTCTGCCTTATTACACTAACCACAATGCTTTCAAGATAGTCCAAATTATAGCATTATCAGAATTTCATTTTATTTTTATGGCTAAATAATATTCTATTGTATGTATATACTACATTTTGTTGATCTATTCAACTGTTGATGGACATTTGGGTTGTTTCCATGTTTTGGCTACTGTGAACATTGTACTACGAACATTGGTATACAAAAAGCTGTTCGAGTACCTGCTTTCAATTATTTTGAGTATATATCTGGGAGTGGAATTGCTGGATTATATGTTAATTCTATTTTTAACTTTTTGAGGAACTGCCACAGTGGCTTTTCCATTTTTCCACAGTGGTTACATCATTTTGTATTCCTACCAGTAATGCATGTGGGTTCCAATTTCTCTACATCTTCGTCAACATTTGATTTTTGTTGTTTTGTTTTGTTTTTGTTTTAATAATAGTGTTGTGAGAAACGCCTGCAGTCCTAGTGGGATCTCTGGTGCTTGGAGCAACACGGTCATCAGAAGCAGATGTGGACTTGCAGACAAGGATGCATTGCAGGGAGGGCGCACACGCCTGACCTATTCTGGGACTTCTTGCTTTAGGGACAAGAATTACACAGTGACAGGAACTAGAAAAGATATTTAAGAGGAGATAGCTGAGAACACAGAGGTGGCTTTGAGGCTGAATCTGGGAGTTAGCTGTAGCTTGTATCCAGCTAGTATCCGTTGACCTTAGAGTAACAATTACTTAACTACAAAGGCAGCATTATTGTGGAGCTTAACAAAAAGCCATGGAGACAGGGATGGGGGATGCTAGCGTTGCCATTCATCCCCTCTCCCTTATCCATGTTAGTAAAAGCATTTCCACACTCCGACGCTTTTTCCTAACCATCTCCTCAACATAATAGCCATTCTAATGAGTGTGAGGTAGTATCTCCTTGTGATTTTGATTTACATGTTCCTAATGATTAATGATGAGCATCTTTTCATGTGCTTATTGAGCATTTGTACCTTCTTTAGAGAAATGTCTATTCGATTCCTTTGAACTGCATTTTGTTGTTGTTCAGTTACAAGAATTCATTTCCTTCTATATCAGACATATGACTTGCAAGTATTTATTACCATTTGTGTGTTGTCTTTTCACTCTATTGTCTCTAATTCTTTTTATTTTTTCTTTTTTTATTTTTTAAATTTTAACTAGTTTCAAGTATACAGTACATTGGTTAGACATCTATATAGTTCATAAAATGATCCCCTCAATTGCTCTCTCCCTCCCCTGACCCTCCACCTAGCCAATATATTAATACTAACTGCATTCCCTATGCCGTGCTCCACATCTCCCTGACCATCCATCAGCTACTAATTTGTACTTTTTTAACGCTTCACCCCATTCTCATAGCCCCTCAAACTCACCTCCCTCCTGTCCGACACCAAATTGTCCTCCATATTTGTGAGTCTTTTTTTTGATTAGTTTGTTCTTTTTCTTCCTTAGGTTCTGCATATATGTGAAATCATTTGCATTTATCTTTCTCTGTCTGACATAAATACCTTCTAGGTCCATCAAAGCAATATCTTTCCATTGCCTTTCTTTTCTTATGTAGAGGTCTTGTTTTCCGATCCTTTCAGCCACTCTATCTTTTGGTTGGAGCACTTACTTCTTTTCCATGTGAGATACTTATTGATAGGAACGTAGCTGTTACCATTCTTTATTCCTGTTTTTTAATACATGTTATTTCTTCTTAAAGAAGTTCCTCCAACATTTCCTGTAATACTGGCTTGGTGTTGATAAATTCCTTTAGCTCATGTTTGTCTGGGAAGCTCTTTACTTGTCCTTCAACTCTAAATGATAGCTTTGCTGGATAAAGAATTCTTGGTTGTAGATCCTGGGTTTTCATCACGTTGAATATTTTGTGCCAAGGCCTTCTGTCCTGCATCATTTCTTTTTGAGAAATCAGCTGCCAGTCTTATGGGTTCTCCCTTGTAGGTAACTATCTGCTTTTCTCTTGCTGCTTCAGCTCATGTATTTGCCTTTACTAGAGATCTTTATATCTTCCTATGACTTTGAGTTATTATTTAGAGTCCTTTCATTTCAACCTGAAGAGCTTCCTTTAGTATTTCTGGTATGGCAAGACTTGGGTAATGAACTCCCTCAGCTTGTTTATCTAGGAAAGTCTTAATTTCTCTTCCATTAAAAATATTTTTAATTATGGAAAAAATATAAAATTTATCTTAACCATTTTTAAATTCACTAGTGTTAAATATATCCACGCTGTTGTGAAACCAATCTCCAGAACTCTTTCCTCTTGAAAAACTAAAATTCGATACCCATTAAAAAACACCAACCTATTATCACCTCCCCCAGTCCCAGGCAAAACCATTCTATTTTTGTCTTTATTAACTTGACTATAGTCTAGGTATCTTATGTAATTAGGACCACATTTATTTGTCCTTTTGTGACTAATTTCAGTTAACATATCAAGTTTCATCTATGTTGTAGCATGTGTCAGATTTTCCTTCCTTTTTAAGGCCGAATAATATTCCTATGTATGTATAGACCACATTTTCTTTGTCCATTTATCTGTGATGGACGCTTGGGTTGCTTCTACCTTTTGGGTTTGTAACTAATGGTGTTATGAACATGGGTGCACAAATATGTCTCTGAGACCCTGCTTTCAATTCTTTGGGTATATACAAGAAATGAAAGTGCTAGATAATGTAGTAATTCTGTTTACTTTTTCAAGGATCTATCCTGTTTTCCATATGCTGTACTATTTTACATTTCCATCAACAGTGCACAAGCGTTCAAATTTCTCCACATCTTCACTAATATTTATTTTGTTTTTCTACATTAGTTTGTTTTATTTTATAGTAGTCATCCAAACAGGTTGACTAAAAGTGAAGTGGTTCTCTCACTTTTGAAGGAAAGTTTTGCCAGGTATAGAATTCTCAGTTGATAGTTTTTTTTGTTTGTTTGTTTTTTATGCACTTTAAATACATCATCTCATTCCCTTTTGGCCTCTAAGGTTTCTATTGAGAAATTCACTTATAATCTTATTGAGGATCCCTTGTATGTGACAAGTCATCTTTCTCTTGATGCTTTCAAGATTCCATCTTGACTTTCTATAGTTTGATTATAAAGTGTCTTGGTATGGGTGTTTTTGTTTTGTGGAGTCTACTTTTTAGTCTTGGTGTAGGTATATATTTGTACACATTTGGGGTTTTTGGAGTTTAAACTTCTTTTATCTGTAGATTCATGTATTTCTTCAGATTTAGATGGTTTTTACCATTATTTCTTCAAACAATCTCTTCCTCTTTCTCTCTCCTCTGGCGCTCCCATATGCACATATTGGTATGTCATAAGTCCCTTAGGATGTTTGTTATTCATTAGTTTTTTGTGTTGCACTTCTAACAAGGTAATTTCAAATGTATCACCTTAAAGTTTGCCCATTCTTTCTTCCGCCTAATTGAATCTGTTGTTAAACCCCCATAGTGAAATTCTGAATTCAGTTATTTTCTTTTTCAGCTCCAGAATTTCGGTTTCAGTCTTTTTTATAATTTCTGTTATTCTTCTCTCATCTTATTCATATATCTCTTTCCTGGTTTCCTTTAGTTCTTTGTCAATTTTCCTTCAACTGAGTATATTTCAGACAGTTGTTTTAAAGTCTTTATCTAGTAAATCTGATGCTTATGTTTCTTCAGGGAATGTTCCTGCCACTATATTTTCTTCCTTTGAATGAGTCAGGTTTTCCTGCTCTCTGTGACATTTTGTTGAAAATTGGGCAGTTGAAAAAACAGCTACCTCTCCCAGTCTTTACAGACTGGGCTGTGACAGTGAAGTGTTTACTAATTAATAGGACATGTTCTGAGCCTTGTGATCAGCTGAAGGAGAAAGCCAGTTCTTAGGTGTTTTCTTAGCATATTATCTCTCATCTAGATCTGTGTACCTTTTTTGATTCTCCTCTATATGTGCTGCTTTTATGTTTTAATTTTCCAGAGTCTCATGCCAGTTTCTCATTAGGGCCTTAGATAGTCGATTGTATGTCTCCATTCATAATGTCTTGCCCCAGGTATATGTGGATCTTAGTCTCTCTATAGATTTTATGAGTAGTTTCTGTCACTTTCTCATTTTCCCCTGCAGAGCTCCAATTAGGGCAAACAGAAACTAGTCCTTCAGGTAGCCCCCAGACAAGTTAGAACATTGATAATAAGGTTTGCTTTGCTCCCACCAGTTTGAAGGAGGAAACTGAGAAATGGACTGCTGCCTCCTCCAGATCAAGATTACATAGAGGTGGGGGAACAAAAGTGAACAAAAATTTTATTAAATTTCACTTGGTTACTGTATAACTCTTTTCCAGTGCTCCCACAAACTTATTGCCACAAACCTTCCAAAAAATAAACAACAACACAAAAACAAGCTTTTGGTTGTTTTCAATGTCTCTGTGGGGTAACAAGAACATGGAACTTCTTGGCCCTCCATTTTTCTGATGTCACTATAGAATTTTTATTCTTGATAGCCTAGGAAGATTTTCACATTCTGAGCTGAGGATATGATGTAAAGAAGAAGTATTTTAGGGATATTAAATACAGGCAGGGTATACAATGGGTCAAAGAGAAAACAGTGGAGGCATTAATTAACCTATCTTACACACCATATAAAACTTGAGGTTTGACTTTACAGCTCAAGTATCCGCATTAAATCTGGCATATATATACCCAACAAACCTTTGTTGAACAAGACACCCAAAATTATAATAGTCGTGATTAAACACAGAGTCCTCAAGGCATCCCCACACTCCCTCCATGAGAGTTCTGCATTATACTACTAAGTAGGATCTTCACCTGGATTGGGTATGGCACATCTCGAAGCATTCATGGAAAGAGCCCAGATGTCCTGAAAGTAAGCCACACTGAGAACCTTATGAGGAATGTTATTGGTGGATAGTAAACCCTCTTCTTCCTGTTCTAGAACCATCTAAACAAGGGGTCGGCAACTTACAGCCTAACGCCTGAGTTTTATTTTTACTGGAACATTCACACTCATCTATTTATATATTTTCCATGGCTGCTTTTATGCTGGAACAACAGAATTATATAGTTGTTGCAGTAATTTATGACCTGCAAAACCTAAAATATTATCTGGTCCTTGAGAGAAAGTTTGCTGACCCCTCTTCTAAACAATACAGTGAGGTCCGAAGGGGCTAGAGGCAGCAATGGATTTAACATAATATTTAATAAGGGTCTAAGATGACAGATAACTCAGCAGTCCACAAAACCTGACTGATGAAACTTAGTCACTTCTTTTTCATGGACAGAATATTTGGGGCAAAATAGATTTCAACAAATGGTGCTAGGACAAATGTATATCCACATGCAAAAGAATAAATGTGGACCCCTTCCTTCCACCATATACAAAATTAACTCAAAGTGTACTGAAGACTTAAATGTCTAAAATGCTTAGGAGTTACCTATAAGTAAAAACAATCTTGGCTTAGGCAATAGATTCTGTGATATGATACCCAAAATAGAATCAACCAAAAACGAAAAACAAGAAAAAAAGATATGCTGGTCTTCATCAGAACTAAAAACTTATGTGCTTCAAGAAGGTGAAAAGACAATCCCAAAAATGAGAGAAAAATAATTGTATATCGTTTATTTGCTAAGGGTCTACTATCCAGAGTATATAAAGAAATCTTACAATTCAACAGTAAAGACAAACGACCCAATTAAAAATGGGCAGAGGGTGGTCCAAGATGCAGCAAACAGTGAGCTCACCTTCTCCCATGAGCATACATACATAGGGAGAATTATTCCTGCGAGACAAATAAGGGCTGAATGAACAGCTTCTGAACAACTAACGAGAAAAAAAATCAATAGAAAATCTTGGGAAACTGCAGGAGCTCTTTAGGAGCTGTGGGAACTCTCTGGGCTGAAGGAGCCCGTGAGTACCATTGTTTACATTTCCCTCCACTCAGGTAAGGTAGGAGGTAGCTCTATCTGGCAACTTTGGAGTACCTGCAAGACCACTGCAGTGTGTTCCTAGCTACACTGTCTGAAGCCTTCGCCTCTGAACAAAGAGAGCAAGCAGGAATGACAGTGCATCACCACAAGTGCCTGGCTTCTTTGACAGGGAGCCTCTCCAGTTCCAAGAGCCATTTCCTTAGACACCATAAGCACCTGCCCAGCTCAAGCCAGCTTCTCAAAATTACCCAGCACATAAAGCCTACAGAGAGGATGCTTCTTCACAAAATCACTTTCTCTACAATAAACAAGAGAAAGTTGGGGAGCCACAGGAGCACTCTGGGGACTCTTAGATTTCTCCAGGATGGAAATGGCCAGGGAGTGCCATTTTTTACATCCCCCTTGTAACACAGGAGCCCTAGTTCTGGAACTTAGACCTGGGTTTGGATATTCTGGGAAAACTGCCAGGAGGACCAGAGGAGTGAGAAATGCCATTTACTACTCACGAGCAGGGAAGCTTCAGCAGGTTGAAGCCGCAGAAAGAAAAACTGCTGCTGACCAATTGCAAAGAGAATTTTTTATGCCCACAAGCAGAGGGAGGGGTTATCTCATTGGGGGAGCAGCTGTCTTCTCAAACAGATAGAAGCAAGATGTGCTGCTTGGCTGCAGGAGTGGGTAACATCCATGGGAGCAGCAGAAAACGTTCTTGGGAGCAGGCACTGCTGAAAGCTCTTTCTGTACTGCCTTGCGTGGCTGCTGGCCAGGCAGCTGTCAGTCTTCTGAGTATGTGAAGGGGTTATGTATGCTCTGAGTTAACCCAACTATTGAGTTAACTCCACCCCAACATAGTTGCACCACCTCACGTTCTTTGTGTCAGTTTTTCTGGACAGGGAGTCCCTGGGTGGTTAGAGCATTTGCATATTGCATCCACATATCACAAATACAATAAAGACTACACCCAACTTTAACAGTATACATAAGCCAAGCAGTCCTGTTACCAGGTAATGGCCCTAAGAGTCCAAGGAGGGCCACCAAGTGGTTAAGGAGTTTGCTCCAAGTGCTGCAACATGTGAGGCTACAATTCCTTTTACAAATCCCCCAGTCTCTTGATCATTCCTCAATCATGAGTGAAGAGAGGTGGCAACCTAAAAAGGGGCAGAGTTTGGGGATTAGAGAAATGAAACTGTCCTACATTCAATTGAATGTATTGTTGGTTTTTGATTTAATATGAATACAAAGTAGCCTTCTGCATGATTCTATTTATTTGGGTCTCAGCTTCCTACAGGTGTTACTGTAGGTTTAGTTTAGCAGGTTGTATTAGCTATTGTGTAGATGCCTCCCATGTCTACAAAACCAAGAGAAAAATAAAGGTTAATAATCAGAGGAAATTATAATCTAGCTTCTGAGTTTTAAGGCTATCAGTAAAGATTTCTAGATATAAGGCTGGAAGCACCTCCCACAACTTGAAATGTCCCTGATGATCTCCTCAGACACCAAGGCAAACTCTTTGCATGGCCAACATAACACCAGTCACCGAGACTGTTCAAACATGAGCCATTGTGGCAATCTCTCAAGTTTTATACCAAGTTGTCCATCTTTAGCTTGCATGGCTTGGAAAAAGCTGTTATATAGTTTTCAATAATTCCTAGTTAAAAGATGGGAGAAAAATTACAAACCGAAACATGTTCAAAGAGCCACGGACAGATGTTGGAAGAAACTAGAAGAATTCAGGACCCATTTCAAATTTACAAATAGAAAATAAAAACCTAAAAGACAATGAATTGCATAAGAATCTAACATTTACGTAGGTATATTCCAATTTTTATCAAAATGTTTTTTGTTCCCTCTACAACTACCCCTATTTTTACCAAAGATCACCAAATTAAGACTGAGTCATTTGTGAAGTAAGTTGTTTCAATAAATTTGGCCAGTCCAGCCAGAATATTAATTAACCAGACAGGCACATTTAATTCTCTTTGCTAGAATTTTACAAAGAATCTTCAACTTAAAAGGCCTCACAAGGTCAGAAATGCCAAGGCAAGGACTTGCCCTCAGAGGATGCCTGCAATACCTATAAGTTTCAGGTGAGTTCCTCTCTTCTTGAAATCTCCAAAATACCTTGAGGTTCCTGCACCTGCCAAGAAATGACATTCTTTATTCACATGGGAAGGCTGCTGGGAACCATGAGAGCAAAGTACCAGCCACTATTTCCAAAGGTTTTTACTGGCTTCCATAAGTCAATCTTAATTCCTTAACCTGTTTGGTTATAACCTAGTCTGCATTTCTCTCAAATATAACATTCTGGTCAAAGGCTTGGTAATAAAAACCAGTTTCCAATCATGTCCCATTATAAAGAGAATAGATTCTTATTGAACTTATGCAAATAATCGCATTGCCATGAAAGTGTTTGGATTCTGGAGGGGTGAGTAGGGAGGGAAAAAAACACAGTCCAATTCTGCATAATTATTAGCAAAACTTAGTTCTTACTACTATGGAGATTCAATTTCCTTAAGAAGCCAACGGCTGATTAAGACTATATAAAATGCAAAAAAAATATTCTGATAAAACATTGAATCTTTGTTTTCTTCATGCAGAAACTTCTTCCATAATATCAGCAGACCAATAGTCCCAGAAACTGTATTATTTAGCAGAGGGAGAAATCACAACTCTGATTTTGTATTCGCTTGCTTTTGACATTTAAATTTATTTCCAGTCTTGTTTAGCTTAACCATATATAAAGTTTCCTCTTTCAAGATTTCTCTTCATGGACATTCTGCAACTTTCTTTATCCCTTTAGTTTGCCATTTCTTACTCATCTAGAAATAATCAACTTTAGGACATACTACTTTCTTTCAATCTACTTTAAGATAAATCTCTGTACCTTATACCTTCTGTTAAACATATAGACTTCCCTTTCAATCATAATATGAACTCTTGACTCTCAGAGACCTCGATTTCTAATGGCAGTTAGAAAGTAAGCAACATCCTTTAGATTGGCAAATTTATGAATAAATTTTGCAACCTCTAGAAGTATTTCATTTTCCCTTTATAGTTCTACAGAGGCTGGGAAAAGGCAGTGGCAGCATAAGTGAGGTTAGCATTCCATCATCAGTATAATGATACAATTGTATGGTGGAAGGTTTAGCCCAGACAGGCAAATCCTTAGCCACAAAACCATGGGGCTATGGAGATACCTCATCAGTAGGACAGTGAAGGTCAATGGTGTTGTCCTTCCCAAGTAAAGATGAATCGATCATCACTGTCTGGGTGAATATTTTGGACATGTCCTGGTCCCGCAAAAAGTCATCCAGGCAAGGAGTGAAAGGTGTCCTTCACTTGAGGTCCATTCCAAGGTGTGGACAATTGCTCGCTTGCTGAGCAAGGGTTGGAATTTCTGCTCTGGTTTAAGCTGCTGCCACAGGGTTACCAGTACTGTATTGGATGCTTATCGGTCTTTCTTGGGTAAAACCTGGCCCTTATCAGATCCATCCATAGTTGCCTTGGGGTCACTTTTACCAGGCCATCCTTACCTTCTACCTACACACTCACAATTGATTCTCCCCTGGACTCATCAGGCTCCCTGTTTCTGCCTGGCTAGTTCAATGTCCCCCAAATGAGCAACAGCCTGTGCTGCTGCCTGAATTGTCCTCCCCACTAGGCTGGACAAGACAGGCACTGAAGTATCATAATAGGCCAGCAGGGCTGTCTGGATGATCCAGTCCCACATACTTGAGTAAATAGCACCACGTCAGGGCCCTCAAATGGTTCGATGTAAAATAGCATGTAGCATTCTCATCTCCCTAAGTAACTGCAGTTCCAACATGGACATCCAACGTAGCTGGACCATCGGAAAATCACCTTCATTTGGCCAAACCACACAGCAACCCGCCATGAGCCAATTCAGCAATGACGTATTTTCTGCCTATTTGATTGCCTCATGTATGTGTGGCACAAAGAAGGGTGTTTGACAGAGGCCATCCAGGTCAATCATCCCCAGTTAGTATTATGCCATCTGCACTGGTGTTCTAGAGGCAAAGTAGTCACCCTGTGATGGACTCCAATCCTTTTTGGCAGAATTTGGCAGCCAGCTCTACTAATTCCGCTGATGTATATGGCCAGGTAGAGGTATGCAGATGTTTAAGGGGAAGAGGCAGGTTCCTTGGATTTTGCCCCTTAGGGTGTTCTAAAAGACTTGTCACCTCAAACGACATGGACCCAGAGGCCCACCCCTGGTATTCCTCTCAGCAGACCTCCACCAGGCATGTTCTCCCCCTCACTAGAGTCTTTAATTTCTTAACTATTACTGGGCAGGCCCGAGACACACATGTGGCTTCCTCTGGGAGGGATAACTCTATTTCCTCATCTGACTCAGATCACTTTCTACTGTGGGATCCCACTTACTGGGATTCCGTTCAGACTGTGCAATTACTACCTGTATGTGAGCTCACGTTAGCTCTCACCCCAAACTTTTATAAAATAGCAGACTACATCCTGCAGTTGTTCACTAGTCTGTTCTGTCATCCCAGAATGTCCTTGCTATTGGCCTGCATGACTCTCAGGTCTCTGCCTAGCCTTACTTCCTCTTTGACTTTCTTCACCCTTTCCTCAGCCTGCAACCTGTTAAGGCAGTAGCCTCACGCAGCGCCTAAAGGAGGGGCCAGCCGACTGTGGCTGCAATAGCCTACAGCTCCTTCTTTTTTAAAGAACACAATTCCATTTTCAGTAAAACTTGTAAGAGGCCCATAGACATGTCGGGGTGTCCTGCCATTCCCTTGGTGGGCCCACCAAATCTAAAAGGCTTGCTAACTCAAACAACATGGACCCAGAGACCCACACAGGGATTCCTCCCAGCAACCTCCATCATGCACATTCTCCCCCTCACTCAAGATTGACTCAACCAGGGTACTTTCTTGGAATATCTTGCTGACTGCACCAATTTTAACACAGGAACACCAGGTCTGGAATGTGCACGTGGGTTTGGAAAAACCACCAGGAGGACTAGAGGGGTGAAAAATGCAATTTATTACTCATGAGGCAGGGAAGCTTCAGCAGCGACAAGTCAGAACTACAGAAACTAAAACTGCTGCTGACCAAGTGCAAGCCAGTTTTTGTGTGTGTGTGTGCTCACAAGCATAGGGAGGGGTTATCTCATTGGGGGAGCAGCTGCCTTCTCAGATGGATGGGAGCGAGTTGTGCTGCTTGGTTAGAGGAGCAGATAACATCCATGGGAGCAGGCACTGCTGAAAGCTCTTTGTGCACTGCCTTCCCTGGCTGCTGTTCTGAGTTAACCCTATGCCCCTACACCTGCACTGGGTGGAAAGGGGCCCTATCCAGCTGCTGCAGCCTACCTGCAAGGTTGCTACTGTGCTTTCCCAAACATACCATCTGAGCCCATTTGGCCCTGAACAAAGGATCGATAGGGTATAACTATACATACTTGGCTTCCCCACCTGCAGCCACTCTGGCTTCACAGGCTAGTGTGTGGAACACCCTAGGCACCTGCTGAGTTCCAACAGCCCACCAAAAACACCTGGCAAACATAACTTACCCAGAAGCTACTTCTACATAAGGCAATGTTTTCAAGACTGGAAGACAAAGCAATTTTGTCTAATTGATATAAGCAAGCACAGAAAGCCAAACAAAATGAAAAGATAGAAGAATAACTCTCAAAAGGAACAAAAATCTCGGGAGGTGGGGTGGGAAACACCTTAAGGAAATGATGATAAATAATCGGCCTGTAAAGAATTAAAAGAAACAGTCATGAGGATGGTCACCAAACTTGAGACTAGTATAGAGAAACTTAGGAAGAAATTAATCAAACAGTTAGAAAGTACAACAGAGAAACAATCAGACCTGAAGAATATAGTAACTAAAATGAAAAACATGTTAGAAAAATCAACATCAAATCAGCTAATACAGAAGAACAATAAGTGACCTGGAAGACAGACTAGTAGATAACAACAATTCAGAACAATAAAAAAAAGAGAGAATTTTAAAAAACAAGGATAGTTTAAGGGATCTCTGGGATAAAAGCAAACACTAAAACATTTGCATTATAGAGATTCCAGAAGACAGAGAAACAGAAACTTAATTTAAATAATGGCTAAAAACTTTTCTAACCTGGGAGAGGAAACACACATCCAGGTCCAGAAAACACAAAGAATTCCAAAGAAGATAATCCAAAGAAACTCACACCAACAGGTACTGTATTTGAAATGGCAAAAGATCTTGAAAGACACATGGTGAAAACAACAAAATACATACAAAGGAAACCTAATAAGGCTATCAGCTATCAATAGCAAAGAAGAGAGCGTTGGGAAATCTCTAAAGTGCTAAAAAAAAAAAAAAAAGCTAAAATCTATCATAATTTACTCACCAAGGTTATCATTAAGAATTGAAGGAGAGATAAATAGTCTTCCAGACCAGGAAAAACTAAAGGAATTCATCACCATTAAGATAGCTTTATAAGAAATGTTAAGGGGTCTTCCTTAAGCAGCAAAGGAAATGCCTGAACCAGAAATAAGAATATAAGAAAGGAAAAAATCTCATGGGTAAAGACAAATATTTAATATAGCAAATCAGAAATTTAAAAACTAGGGATTTGGAGAAACACAGAGTGAGAGACATCCCCAAATCTCTACCCTTGAAACAACAATAAGCTGAACATCTAAACTTCAACAAAAAACACCCAAACTGCACACCAGCAAATCTGAGTATGAGATCTGCACATATGAGCTACCTCAATTCAGAACACTAGGTGTCAGGTAGTAGACTGGGACAAACAAAGAAGTTGCCTCTTGCAGCTAGAGCTCCCTGAAAGAAGAGGCAGGGAGGGGAGAAGGTGCAGCAATTTCCCCAAACAGCCCTGTCTGGGAGAGCTGTGGGCTCCACGTGGCCAGCGGCAGGGCCCGATCATCATGGCAGAAAGCAGAGAAATGGGGACGGCAGAAAAACAAAAGCTTATTTTTACCAGCCGCAGTTGCATAATTGCAGGTGAGCTGCATCCTCCATCCCCCAATGCAGAGGGCCCCTCCCCATATATCCTCCAACACAGAAAACCTAAGAGCCCCAGGGGACCTGAAAACGCTGCCAAAACTGTCACTAACACTGACAGGAACTGAGACTGATTGTAGCGAGAATGATTACACATATACAAGAAAAAAAAAGACATTAGTAATGCTTTATATAATGCAAGGATCCAACATGCTTAGAGCCCATCTACTGGAAACCCTTATATAATAAATCATCTTTCTGAGAAAAAAGCAGATTATATTTCCATTAATCCCCAGGCAGAGAAATAGTCCATTAAACACCATGAAAAATCAAAGTGACAAGGCATCTCAGAAAGAAAGAGAAAAATCTCCAGAAAATAAGCTTAAAGACATAGAAATATGCAACTTCAATGACAGAGAATTCAGGATAGTACTTCTGAAAAAATTCAGAAATGAATCATATCAATAATTTTAAGAATGGAAAAAAACAACTAGATAAGCAGAATGAGTTTTTTAGCAAGGAGATTGAAGCCCTCATAAAGAAAAAACTAAAACTCCTGGAGATAAAAAACAACAACAACAACAACAACAACAAAAACACTGCAAGAGTTGAAAAATGAAATAGCAAGCTTGGGAAATAGAGTTTACCAAATGGAGAAAAGGATTAGTGATATTGAAGACTGAAATCTAGAAATAAATAAGAAGGAAGAAGAGAGAAACTGAAGAATAAAAAAATAATAAAAGAAATACAAGAGCTACCTGATACCATCGGGAGAGGAAACATAAGAATAATGGGCATTCTCGAAGGGGAGGAAAAGGAGACGGAACTAGAAAGCATTTTCAGACAAATAGTGGACGAAAATGTCCCAAATGTAAGGAATGGAGCTTAGAATTCAAAAAGTCCACAGAACAACCAATTATCTCAACCCAAAAAGGCCTTCACCAAGACACATTATATTAAAGATATCAAAAATCGACAACAAAGAAAGAATTCTCAGGGCAGCCAGGGAAATGAACACAGTAACCTATAAAAGAAAACCCATTAGATTATTGTCAGACTTCTCAGCACAAACCTTACAAGCAAGAAAGGAGTGGAATCAAATGTTCAAACTATTAATAAAAAAAAACTACCAGCCAAGAATAATGTATCCAGCAAAGCTCTCCTTTAGATATGAAGGAGAAATAAAGACCTTTCTAGACATACAAAAAATGAGGGAATTCTCCACTACGAGGCATGCATTACAGGAAATACTGAAAGGGGTCAGTACACTTACCTAAAAAAAATGACAAAAAAAAAATTAGGAGTAAGGTAACTAGCAAGCAGATGGAAGCAGAGGAGTGCAACCCTTAGTAAGAACAAGTCCTTGAAAGCTTAAACAATATGAAAAGATTTGCTATAACAAAATATTAATGAATGTTCAGCATACATAGGGACAGATTGAGACAACAATGAATGAAAAGAGAATTTAAAGATCCAAATTCGCAAAGGGGAATGGAGATAAGGTATACAATAAAATAAACAACTGTTCATATATACACACACATACATATATACATGTATACATACGTATATATATGTATAAATATCCTTTATATATTTGTAATGGTAACCACAAGCTAAAGATTCAGAACTGAAGTATATAACATAAAACAAGAAAAACCAGGGGCACAACCCACAAAAGCCAACCAAAATAAAACACATAGACAAAGAAGCAATGGAAACACCAAGCTAACAGAAGGCAAAAGATAAAATGGCTATAAGAAGACCTCATATTTCAATAATCACCCTAAATGTAAATGGACTGAACTCACAAATAAAAAGTGGTGGAGTTGCAGAATGGATCAAAAAACAAAACTCAACCATATGCTGCCTCCAGGAGACACATCTCAGTTCCAAAAACAAATTTAGAGTCAAAGTGAAAGGGTGGAATATGATATCTCAAGCAAATGGCATTCAGAGAAAAGCAGGAGTAGTGTGGTACTAATATCGGATGAAATAGATTTCAAAACAAAAAAAGGAAAGAAAGATACTGAGAGACACTTCATAATGATAAAGGGAATCATGCACCAAGAAGACATAACACTTATTAATTCTATGCTCCCAATCAGGGAGCCTCGAAACATGCAAAGCAATTACTTAGAGAACTAAAGGGAGAAAGAGACCAAAAGACCATCATAGCAGGGGACCTATATACACCACTGTTGAATATGGACAGATCACCCAAACGGAAAATCAATAAGGAAATAACAACTTTAACTGACACATTAGACCAAATGGACATAATTGACATTTACAGAGCCTTTCATTGCAAAACAGCTGCTTACATTCTTCTCTAGTGCACATGGAACATTTGCAAGAAAGGACCACATACTGGGGCACAGAGATAGCTTCGACAAATCTAAGAGGGCTGAAATAGTACCAGCCATATTCTCTGATCATAATGCTTAGAAACTAGAGATCAACTGTGAAAAGAAAGCAAGAAGAACCACAAATACATGGACATTAAACAACATGCTACTGAAGAATAACTAGGTCAGGGAAGATATAAAAAGAGAGATAAAGAGATACATAGAAATGAATGATAATGATAGTAAAACATATCAAAACTTTTGGGACACGGCAAAAGTGGCCATAAGAGGAAAATTCATATCCTCCAAAAATAAGAACGAGCCCAAATAAACAACGTAACACTTCATCTTTAAAAAACTAGAAAAGGAAGAACAAATACAGCCTAAAGTCAGCAGAAGGAAAGAAATCATCAAAATTAGAGCAGAAATAAATGAATTGAAAACAAAATAAAACAGCAAACAATAGAAAAATGAAACAAAGACCTGGTTCTTGAGGTTACTCAAATTAACAAACCCCTGCTAGACTCACTAAAGAAAAAAGAAAGAACACAAACAAAATGAATCAGGGATGAAAGAAGAAAAATTACAAAGGACACCTCAGAAATACAGAGTAACATGTAAGAATACTATGAAAAAAAGTATATATAACACCAAATTGAATAACCTAGAAGAAAGAGACCAAACCGAATAACCTTCCTAGACTGAATCAAGAACTGGAAAATCTAAATAGACCGATCAGGAGTATGGAAATTGAAACAATTACCAAAAACCTACCAAAAAGTAAAAGTCCAGGACCAAATGGCTTCACCAATGAATTCTACCGAACATTCAAGGAAGATTTAATACCTATTTTCCTCAAACTCTTTCAAAAAAATGAAGAGGTGGCAATATTTCCCAACTCATATTATGAGACCAATATTACCCTGATACCAAAACTTGGTAAAGATAACACACAAAAAAGAAAACTACAGACCGATATCTCTCAGTTCATGAGATAATTCTCATGAACACAGATGTGAAAATCCTAAATAAGACACTAGCGAACTGAATACAGCAACATATTACAAAGATTATATACCATGATCGAGTGGGCTTCATCCCAGGGACACAGAGATGGTTCAACATATGCAAATCGATTAATGAGATACACTACATAAACAAATGAAAAAATAAGAATTATTCCATATCAATAGATGCAGAAAAAGCCTTTGACAAAATACAGCATCCATTTGTGATCCAAATACTTCATAAAATCAGTATAGAAGGAAAGCATCTTAACATGCTAAAGACCATATATGACAAACCCTCAGCCAACATTATACTTAATGATAAAAACTAAAAATCTTTTCTCTAAGATCAGGAACAAGGCAAGGCTGTCCACTATCACCACTGTTATTCAGTATAACACTGGAGGTCCTAGCGAGGCAAGAAAAATAAATAAAAGGCATCTAAATAAGAAACAAAGAAGTCAAATTGTTACTATTTTGTGGATGACAGAAAACCCTAAAGACTCCACAAGAACACTACTAGAAACAATAAGCAAATACAGTAAAGATTCTGGATACAAAATCAACATTCAAAAAGCCATAGTGTTTCTATACTCTAACAATGATATGTCAGAAAAAGAAGTTAAAAAAATAATTCCTTTTGCAATTGCAACAAAAATAATAAAACACCTAGGAATAAATTTAACAAAACATGTGAAGGACGTATGTAATAAAAACTGCAAGACTTATTAAAAGAAATGGAAAGATATTCTGTGTTCTTGGACTGGAAGAATCAACATAGTTAAAATGACCATATTACCTAAAGCTTTATACAGATTTAATGCAATCCCCATCAAAATCCCTTAGGTATTTTTTTAAAGAAATAAAACAAAAAATCATCAGATTTGTATGGAAGCACAAAAGACCTCAATTTGCCAAAGCCATCCTGAGAAAAAAGAATGAGGCTGGAGGCATCACTCTGCCCCACACTACAAAACAACAGTAATCAAAATGGCATGATATTGGCAGCAAAATATGGACCGGTGGAATAGAACTGAGAGTCTAGAAGTAAACCCATTATTATACGGGCAAATAATTTTTGACAAAAAGCCAAAAACATACAGTGGAGAAAGAAAAGCCTCTTCAATAAATGGTGCTGGGAAAACTGGAAAGCCACCACCAAAATTTACTCAAAATGAATTAAGGACCTGCATATAAGACCTGAAACAATAAAACGTATAGAAGAAAACACAGGGACTAAACTCAAGGACATTGTGCTTAAAGAGGATTTTATAAATTTGACCTCAAAGGCAAAGGAAGTAAAAGCTAAAATCAATTAATGGGGCTACATCAAACTAAAAAGCTTTTCTTCAGCTAAAGAAACGGTCTACAAGGTAAAGAGACAACCATCCGAATCAGAAAATGTATTTGTAAGCAATGCCTCCACTAAGGGCCTAATATCCAAAATATATAAAGAACTCATACAACTTAATAAAAAGAAAGCAAAAAATCCAGTCAAAAAATGGGCAAAGGACCTGAACAGTTCTCCAAGAAGTCATACAAATAGCCGCCAAACATATGGAAAGATCTTCAACATTGCTAATAATCAGGGAAATGCAAATCAAAACCACAATGAGATACCATCTCACACCTGTTAGAATGGCTATAATCAACAGGACAAATAATAACAAATGTTGGAGAGGATACAGAGAGAAAGGAACCCTTATACACTGCTGGTGGGACTGAAAATTGGTACAGCCGCTATGGAAAACAGCATGGAGGTTCCTCAAAAAACTAAGAATTGATCTACCGTATGATCCAGCAATCCCTATACTGGGTATTTACCCCAAAGACTTGAAAACTCATATCCAAAAAGATATTTGCACATTGATGTTCATAGCAGCATTATTCACAGTGGCCAGGACATGGAAGTGACCGAAGTGCCCTAAGATAGATGATTGGCTAAAGAAGCTGTGGTACATATGTACAATGGAATATTACTCAGCCATAAGAAGAAATGAAATACTGCCATTTGCGACAACATGGAATGACCTTGTGAGATAATCATGCTAAGCGAAATAAGCCAGACAGAAAAAGTTGAAAACCACGTGATATCACTTATATGTGGGATATAAACCTAAATGTAACAAATGAACAGGACAAACAGAGACTCATGGATATGGACAACAGACTAGTAGTTACCAGAGAGTAGGAGGTAAGGGGGAGGGGGAAAGTAGATAGGGTAAAAGGGATAAAGTATGTGGTCACAAAAAGAGATCTAACTATGGGAGGTGAACACACAATATGAAAATATATATGCCTTACTGTTAAAGGGTACAAATGAAACTTATTGGATTTAATTAACCAATGTCACCATAAAAAAATAAATTTAAAAAATTTCATTAAAATTTAAAAAAAACTATCTGTGAAGGTCGAAAGAAAAAGTATCAAATGCAACAGAAACTACTTTAAATACGTAGGAGATATATAACAAAAAAAAATCTAAAACATGACATCGATAAAATAAATCATAGAAGGGGAAGTAAAAATGTAGTCTTTATAGACTATATTTGAACCTAAATGAATATCAGCTTAAAATAGACTGCTACAATTTACAAACCTCATGGTAAGCACAAACCGAAAACCTGTGAAAGATATACAAAGAACAGAGAAAGGAACACAAATAAAATACTAAAGAAAACCAGGAAACCACAAGGGAAAGTTTAAGAGAAAAAGGAATAGAACTATAAAAGCAACCAAAAAACAATTAACAAAATGGCAATAAACATATAGTTATCAATAATTACTTTAAATGTAAATGGATTAAATGCTCAAATCAAAAGACACGGGGTGGATAAATGGATTAAAAAACATGACCCATCCATATGCTGTTTACAAGAGATTCACTTCAAATATAAAGACACATACAGACTGAAAGTTAAGTTATGGAAAAAACTATTCTAGACAAATAAAAACAAAAATAAAGATGGGTTAGCCATACTTGTTTCAGACAAAACAGACTTTAAAACAAACAAACAAACAAAAAGGATACTACCTAATTATAAAGGGGTAAATCCAAGAAGAAGATGTCAATGTAAGAACGTCCACACTTGTAGAGAATTTATTTGAACCAAACTGAGGATACACCTGGAAGCTAGATTTCAACAGCATGAGATAAATACTTCAGAGATTAACAGTTTGCAGTTTTATGCATTTGAGATTACACATATATATATATATATCTCATATATGATATACATATATATATTGTATTGTGGAACACATATTTTTTTCAAGTGCACATAGAACATTCTCCAGAATTGATCAAGCAATAGGGCACAAAACAAGCCTCAATAAGTTCAAGACTGAAATCCTATCAATTATCCTTTCCCTCTACAATGGTCTGAAACTAGAAATCAACTACAGAAGGGAGAAAACTGGAAAAACCATAAATATGTGTAGACTAAACAACATGCTACTAAACGATCAAACAAGAAATCAAAAAACTATTTTGAAACAAATGAAAACAAGTTTTGAAAATTTATGAGATGCAGCAAAAGCACTTCTATTCTAAAAGGAACGTTCAGAGTTATACAGGACTATATCAAAAAAACAAGAAAAATCCCAAATACGATCTAATTCTATATCTAATGGAACTAGAAAAACAAGAACAAAACCCAAAGTAAACAGAAGAAATAGTTAAGAACGGAGTGAAAATAAACAAAATAGATATTTAAAAAATAGGAAAAAAATCAATAAAACTAAGAGGTATTGCTTTGAAAGGAAAAAAATTGACAAAACTTTAGTCAAACTCACCAAAAAAAAAAAAAAAGTTCAAAGAAATAATGTTGTAGCTGCCAGCCCCCGAAAGACACACAGATCACCGGAACTCAGTCAATTATAGGAACCACTCTTTATTCAGCCAGCTGGGGCTGCCAGGGGTACGCAGACCCCAAATTAAGCAGCCCCAAAATGTAGAGGTACAGGGTTTTTAAGCTCAAAATCTCATTCTTCATTCTGTCTAAACACAAAGGTCTATCTTTCTTCTATTCACTACCTGTAAACTCACAGGTCTGGTGTGTAAGCGGGGGTACAGAAGCAGAAAGCTTGTTTAGAATGTTATGTTCCTATAACAAAGACCTACGTGCCCATAGCAATAGTCAAACAGTAATTTCCAGTAAGAGTCAATTTTTCAGCCACCACATTCTCCAGAATATGCTTATAGCCTCTATTCTGTAATAGTAAAAGACTTATAGAATTAACTCTTTTTCTTATATATGTAAACAAGAAATTAAGGAAACATGGGCCAAAAGTTAACAAGAGGAGGAGGATGATTAAGGATCCAGCTACAGCAGATAAAAAGAGTTGTTAGCCACGGTGACCAATTGAACATCCTATGAAACCAGTTATTTGATTCCTGTCTCTGTCTTTTTCTGGCATCTAAAGTTTTCTGTACTAGTTGTAAGCTTTCTCTAATTACTCTAGAGTTATTGGCATAGAAACAATAGGTTTTACCTAGAGCCATACATAATCCATCTTGTTCTAAGAATAATAAATTTAAACCTCTTTTATTCTGAAGGACTACTTCTGCTAGTGAATTGATTTGAAATTCTAGCCTGCTGATGGTCAGTTAAGTTTAGGGGAGTTCCTACCCCGACATAGTAAGGGGGTTTTGGGTTTAGGCACAACCAGCAATCTTGTCCTATGTCTGGTTCTGGTTGTGGTTAGTCTAATGCCTAGGCTAAAGAGGAAAAGAGGAAGAAACAGAGGGTTATATTTACGTACGTTTGAGTCTTAGTCCTAAGGGCCCATCTTCCTGAGCTGTCCATTCTCATGCTGCCTTCACATGGGAGTGATGAATCTATGATGGGATGCTGTCTACTTTAACTGCAGTGGGAGTCATCAGGTAGACAGTGAAGGGTCCTTTCCATTTGGGTTCTAGTCCTTTGGAAGTGAACTTCCCGATCCACACAGAGTTCCCAGGCTGAAACTGATGGGGAAGTCCATCCACCGGAGCTGAGTGGACAGCACGAAACCAGGACCAAATCTCCTTTGTTACACTTTGAAAGGCCTGTAAAGACTCAAGTAAGACAAGGTTACACAGTTCTCCCTTTTTTTCTTTTTTTCCATCTTTTATTCTAAGTACTAAAGGTGGGGGTCTTCCAAAGAAAATTTTAAACGGGGTGAATCTATTAATATACAGAGTACACCTGGCTCAGAAAAGAGCAAAGGGGAGAAGTTTTACCCAGGTCCTTCCAGTTTCTAATCTTAACTTGACTAATGTCTCTTTTAGGGTCTGATTCATTTACTCTACTTGGCCCAAACTTTGGGGCTGGTAGGCGCAGTGGAGTTTCCATCGCAAATTTAGGTAGCTAGCCAATTGCTGTGATACCTTTTGCTACGATGGCTGCCCCGTCATCTGACCCTAAAGTTCTGGGGAGACCAAATCAAGGGAGGATTTCTTGTAGTAGTTTCTTAGTAACTACTAAGGCAGTCTCTTTCCTGGTAGGGAAGGCCTCTACCCATCCTGAAAAGGTGTAAAAACAAGTAAATATTTGTAGCCCCCCTCAGTCGGGGTTACCTCAGTGAAATCAACTTCCCAGTGGTCCCCCAGATAAGTTCCTCTTTCTCTATGCCTAGGTTCTTCTATCTTCCTCTTCTTTGAATTAACTTGGGCACAAGCCGGGCATCGTGAGGCAATCCCCTCTGTGGTTCTTCTCCCTTCTGGAGCATCTTAGTCTGCCCTAGGTGTGTGGTCTAGTGTAGCTGGTGGAGGAGAATCCTTTCAAGGGCCTGTGAGAGCTCGATTTTTCCATCTGGGGTCAGCCACCAACCCTGTTGGTTCCTAGTGGCTCCCTTATCTTGAAACAGAGACAGTTCTGGACAAGGGACAACAGTCAGTAGATGTGGTGGGGGCCCCACTGGCCTTGTGGCCACTGCTCTTGCCTTTGCATCTGTTCGTTGGTTTCCCTCAGCCTCAGGACTATTTCCTTTTTTGATGCCCTTTACAAAGAACAATAGCCAGAGCCTTAGGCATCCAAATGGCTTCAAGTCAGGCTAAGATCTCTTCCTTGTTCTTAATGTCCTTTCTAGCTGAAGTCAGAAGCTCTCTTTCCTTGTAGATGGCTCCATGTGCACGTGCAGTGGCAAAGGTGTATCGGCTGTCAATGTATATTGTGACTGTCTTATCCTTTCCCCATCTTAGTGCCTCAGTGAAGGCGATGAGTTCTGCCTTTTGAGCAGAAGTCCTATGGGGAAAAGCTTGTGACCAGATAGTGCCAGTTAGAGTTACGATCCCTGCCCCAATATACCTCCTTCCTTCTTGTATGAAGCTGCTCCCGTCCGTGAACAGAACTTCTTCGGCCTCAGACAGAGGGGAGTCTTTGAGGTCTGGCCACAAGGAATACACAGCATCTGTGAAATCTGTGCAGTCATAAATGGGGGTCTCAGGGTCTGAGTCTGGCAACAGATTAACTGGGTTGATGAGAATAGCTCTGAATTTTAGCCATACGTTTGGGGTTATCTGGTGCCTCCCTGTTGTTGAACACCTTCTGGGCTATCTCGACAAGTTGAGAAAGGTTCATCCTTGCAAAACCTTCTAATTTTTCGGATATTAGGGGCTGCCTGAGTAGCAAAGGCTATATTAATTTCCTGCTGGTTCTCAGGGGCCTCAGGATTAATGGGGGTGTATACCCAGTATGCCTCATTCAAGAGACACTCCAAGGGATTCCTGAGGTTCCTCCCTGTATAACTTCAGTTACCTTAGAAAGGTTAGTTGGCTGGAGAGCAGCCATCCTAATTCCCCCAATTAGAATCTGGTGGTACCGATCTAATGACACTCTCACTGCCTGAGAATTGTGTCCCCAGTCTGGGTGGGTGGAAGGAAATTCCTCCTCAATCTGTTCCCCTGCTTCCTTAACTCTCCTCCCTCCCACAGCTATCTTTTGTGTTTCAATCCAAATGCGTCTGGTTTGCGTTCTTCTGAGGGGTCAAGGGGGTAATTAAAAGCTGTTGGCAATTGTTCCAGGTGGGGCAGTGAGTCTGAAAGACACTCTCTAAGAGTTCCATTAATGCCTGAGGTTTCTCAGAGAAAGGTGTATTCTGTGCCTTCCAGTTGTACAGGGCACTAGTCGAGAAAGGCACATTAAACCATAAAGGGCCTGTTTGTGTGATGCCCCTGGGATGGTGCTTCTCACAAGGGGAGAACAGCTGGGGTGATGGTGTTGGCTGGTGCCCTGCCCGGAGCGGGAGCAGGAGGCCCATAGGGGTTACCTGTCTGCGTTTGAGGAGGAGAGGCAGTACTATTTGGCCTCAGTTGTCCTGAATTATAGGGGAAAGGTCTCTGTCCTCGGGTGGAGATTGGAGGACTGAGGGACTGGGATGTCTTTGAGATTCAGTTGCTGCATATTTCGGGGTGCCCACAACTAAAACCTGCACCCCTAGAGAAAGGACACACCAGTAGAGCCAAGGAGGGGGGTTCTGAACAAGGTTTAACCACTGATCAATGTAGGGAAACTGGTCAGGATGTCCCAGGTCTCCCATGACAACCTTCCAAACATTCCTCACCAAACCCTTGTCAAAACAGCCCTCCGGAGGCCAGTTTACATCAAATGATAGCCACTCGACTTTACAAAATGTCCTTAGTCTGCCTGGAGTAAACTTTGTCATAGTCAGCTCCCTCTACAAAACCCTTCTTTGAAATATCGCAGGAGACACCCCAAGGGTGTCTTCTGTGAACTCAGGCTTCCCACCATCGCTTGCGCAGAAAACACAAAACACACACTTAGACAAGAACAATCACTGAGGTGTAGACAGACCCAGAGAAGTCCGCCACCTACAACCTAGACAGGACCAGACACGATAAACAGAACCCGACAACAGGGCACAGGAGGCGGCGTCCCGTGGCCTGGTCACGGTCTGGGAGATATGACTGCGTCCAGTCTCTCCATGGACCCCCAATGACCAGTCAACAGAACCAGGAAGGTACCTTTTATCCAGACGCCGAGGCCTCAGAGATTCCAGATTCCTGTCGGGACCAGGAATAAAGAGTGTGTCCTAAAAGTTGCGTCCTTGACGATTGTGTTAACCCCATCACAGCATTCAAGGGCCCTGGAATGTCTCAGGTTGGCCACCCCTTTGAAGCCGTAACAGAGACAGCAACTGCTTCGGAGGCCGGTCTGGTCTTAGATCCCATGGCCACTCCCCAAGATCTCACTGGGACCTCCAAATGTTGTAGCTGCCAGCCCTCGAAAGACACACGGACCACCAGAACTCAATGAGTTATAGGAAACACTCTTTATTCAGCCAGCTGGGACTCCCAGGGGTACGCAGACCCCAAATTAAGCAGCCCCAAAATGTAGAGGTACAGGGTTTTTAAGCGCAAAATCTCATTCTTCATTCTGTCTAAACACAAAGGTCTTTCTTCTTATTCACTACCTGTCAACTCACAGGTCAGGTGTGTAAGCGGGGGTACAGAAGCAGAAAGCTTATTTAGAATGTTATGTTCCTATAATCAAAGGCCTACGTGCCCATAGCAATAGTCAAACAGTAATTTCCAGTAAGAGTCAATTTTTCAGCCACCACAATAAGACCATAAATGAAAGAAGTTACAAGCAACATCACAGAAATACCTAGGAATAAATTTAACCATGGAGCTGAAAGATCTGTACTCTGAATATTGTAAGATACTGAAGAAAGAAAATGAAGAGGACACGAATAAATGAAAGGGTATATTGAGCACCCACCTGAGCAATGAAGATGCCAACAACCTTCAACTCACCTGCACTTCATTATACCATCATTATAATATGATGAATATGCCCAGAAGTTCATTAATATCATTATAACAGACTGAATTCAGGGAACAAACATGTGCAGAAAGTAAAATGATGAATCACTGAGTCCTTTCAATCTTAGTTGTCAATTAAGGAAGCCCACTCAAAGTAACTACCCACAGGAAAAAGGGATTAAAAACCCTTAGGTCTGTGTTGTTAGGCCTTTTGAGCCAAGCATCTCTTGCTCAGGCCTGCATCCACTCCTGGAAGTGTATTTCCTTTCTAGTAAAACTTTTCTTCTGTATTTTGGTGTCTTGCTCAATTCTTTGTTCGAGACATCAAGAACCTGGACAACACGTTGGGAGAGGATCCCTACTCTCCAGTAACAGAACCACAACAAATAATCCTAAAATTTATATGGAACTACAAAAGGCCATGAATGGCCAAAGCAATTCTGAGGGGAAAAATTGGAATTATCACACTACATGACATCAAACTATACTACAAAGCTATATGACTCAAAATGACATAAAAACAGACACACAGATTAATGGAACAGAATAAAGAGCCCAGAAATAAACCTACACTTATATGGTTATTTAATCTATGACAAAGGAGCAAGAATATACAATGGGGTAAAGGCAGTCTACCCAATAAATGGTACTGGGAAAACTGAAAAGATACATGTGAAAAAACGAAACTGGACCACCTATATACAAGAATAAAATCAAAATGGCTTAAAGACTTAAATGTAAGACCTGAAACCATAAAATTCCTAGAAAAAAACAAAGGCAGTAAACATTTTATCACTCTTAGTAGTATCTTTTTTGGATAAAGTCTTCCTGGGTAAGGGAAATAAAAGAAAAAAATAAGTAAATGAGATGACATAAAACAAAAGAGATTTTGCACAGTGAAAGAAGCCATCAACAAAATGAAAGGATAACCTACTGAATGGGAGAAGATATTCACCAATGATAAATCTGATGAGGGGTTAAATATGAAATACTTAACCAAAATATGAAAGGAACACATATAACTTAACATCGTAAAAAACAAGCAATTCAATATGGGCAGAGGACCTAAATAGACATTTTTCCAAGAGGACATACAGATCGCCAACAGCCATGTTAAAAGATGCTCAATGTCACACTAATCAGCAGGGAAATGCAAATTAAAACCACAATGAGATATCACATCTGTCAACAGCTATCATCAATAAATCAACAAATAACAAGTGCTGGTAAGGATGTAGAGAAAAGGGAACCCTGGTACACTGTCGGTGGGATTATAAATTAGTATAGCAACTATGTAAAACAGTATGGAGATTCCTCCAAAAATTAAAAACAGAGCTGCCATACATTCCAGCAATTCCACTTCTGTGTATTTATCTGAAGAAATCAAAAACATTAATTTGAAAAGAGATATGCATTCCTAGGTTTATTGCAGCATTACTAGTAATAGCCAAGATATGGAAGCAACTTAGATATCTATTGATAGATGAATGAATAAAGAATATGTTGTATAATGGAACATTATATAGCAATAAGAATGAAATCTTGCTATTTGTGACAACACGGATGGACAGGGGGTTATGCTAAGTAAAATAAGTCAGAGAAAAGCAAGTACATGATTCACTTATAGGTGGAATCTAAACAAATAAACAAAACGAAATAGGAACAGACACATAGATATGTAGAGGCAGCTGATGATTGCCAAGAAAAGCAGGGTGGGTGGGTGGCTGTGTTTGGGTGTGTGTGTGTGTGTGTGTGTGTGTGAGAGAGAGAGAGAGAGACATAAACTTTAAAAAAATGGGAGAGGGATAAAAAATAATACACTGACATCAAGAGAAAAAAGTGAATTGCAAAGAAACAAACAAAACTTCAGATTCCTGAAAGGCTGAATGTATAATAATCAAAAAATACATTTTAAAAGATATTTTAAAAATAAAAATTTCTATTAAAAAGTATCTCTGGATTCTAAGAATACCAAAGGAAAAAAATGCAAAAAATAGAACTAAGCAGGAGGACTGATAGTACATGACTTCGAGATCATACAAAAGCTACAATAATCAAGAGTATGACATTAGTAGATTGACAAAGGCAAAAGCAACTGAATGGAGGAAGGAGTCTTTTTCAATGAATGGTGCTGGAGGAACTGGATAGTCACATGCAAAAAAAAAAAAAAAAAAAAACCAAAAACATGAATGTAGACACAGACCTTGTACCTTTTGCAAAAATTAACTCAAAATGATCTAAATGTAAAATGCAAAACTATAAAACTCCAAAAGATAACATGGGAGAAAATCTAGGTGACCCTGGGCTTCATGATGAATTTTTAGATATAACATCAAAAGCATGATCCGTGAAAAAAAAATATAGATTAGACTTTATGAAAATTAAAAACTCTGTTGTGCAAAAGACACTATTAAGAGAATGAAAAGATAAGCCACAGACTGGGAGAAAATATTTGCAAAACACATTATCTGACAAAAGACTTGTATCTAAAACATATTTCTTAAAGCTCTTAAATCTCTAATAAAATATTACTCAACTATAAAAATAACTCTTAAATCTCAACAAAAAGAAAAAAACTAATTTAAAAATGGGCAAAAGACCTGGACACTTCATCAAAAAAGATATAAGATGGTATATAAGCATACGAAAAGATGTTGAACATCATATGTCTTTAGGGAAGTGCAAAATCAAACAGCAATGTGATACTACTATACACCTATTAGAATGACCAAAATTCAAAACTCTTAAACCAACCAAATTCTGGTGACCATATGGAACAAAGGAACTCTCACTCATTGCTGGTGGGGATGCAAAATGGTACATACACTTTGTAAGACAATTTGGCATTTCTTAGAAAAACAAACATACTCTTCTCAAGTGCACATGGAACATTTTCAAGGACAGACCACATGTTAGGACACAGATCAAGTCTCAATAAATTTAAGACTGATATCATATCAACTGTCTTCTCTGGTCACAATGGTATGAAACTAGATATCAACTGAAGGAAAAAAACTGGAAAAAACACAAACACATGGAGGTTAAATAATATGCTACTAAACAATGAATGGGTTATTAATGAGGTCAGGGAAAAAATCAAAAGATACCTAGAGACAAATAAAAAGTGAAAACAACTCAAAATTTATGGGACACAGCAAAAGCAGTCCTAAGAAGCTTGCCTCAAGAAACAAGAAAAAGCTCAAATAAACAATCTAACCTTACAATTAAAAGAACTAGAAAAAGAACAGCAAACAAAGCCCGAAGTGAATAGAAGGAAATAATAAAGAAATAATAGACATCGGAGCAGAAATAAATAAGAGTCTAGAAAAATAATACAAAAGATTAATGAAACCAAGAGCTGTTTCTTTGAAAGGAGAAACAAAATTGGCAAACCCTTAGCAAGACTCAAAGAAAAAAGAGAGAGGGCTCAAATAAATAAATAAAATGAGAAATGAAAGAGGAAAATAGTCACAGACTCCACAGAAATACAATAGATCATAAGAAAATACAATAAGCTATTATATGCCAACAAATTGGACAATCTGGAAGAATGGACACATTCCTAGAAACATACAATCTCTTAAGACTGAGTGAAGAAGAAACAGAAAATCTGAACTATCACCAATGAAATAAAATCAGTAATCAAAAACTTCCCAAAAAACAAAAGTCCTGGACCAGATGGCTTCATAGGCAAATTTTACCAAACGTTCAAAAAAAATTATCATCTATTCTTCTCAAACTATTCAAAAATATTCAAAACAATGAAGGTTCCCTAACTCCTTTATTGAGGCCACCATCACCTTGACTCCAAAACCAGATAGAAGACATTATAAAAATAGAAAACTATAGGCTGATATCTCTTATGAACACTGATGGTAAAATCCTTAATAAAATGTTAGCAAACCGAGCTTAGCATACACCATGATCAAATTGGATTTATTCCTGAGATGCAAGTTTGGTACAATATCCACAAATCAATTAATGTGACACGCCACATTAATGAAAAGATAAAAATCATATGATCATATCAATAGATGCAGAAAAAGCAATAGACAAAATCCAGCATCCATTTATGATAAAAACTCTCAGCAAAGTGGGAATAGAAGGAAGATACCTCAACATAATAAAAGCCATATATGACAAACATACAGCTAACATCATACTCAATGGGGAAGGCTAAAAGCATTTTCCTTAAGATCAGAAACAAGACAAAGGTACCTACTTTCACCACTCCTCTTCAACATTGTACTGGAAGTTTTTGCCACAGCAATAACATAAGAAATAAATAAAAGGCATCAGAATTGGAAAGGAAGAAGTAAAACTCTCATTATTTGCCAATGACATACATGATACTATATACAGAGAACCCTAAAGATTCCATCAAAAAACTTAGAACTGATTGATGAATTCAGTAAAGTAGCAGGTTTCAAAATAAATATTCAGAAGTCAGTGGCATTTTTATACATCATTGATGAATTTTCAGAAAGGGAAATTAAGAAAACAGTCCCATTTAAAATTGCATCGAAAACTATAAAATACCTGGGAATCAAATTAACCAAGAAGGTAAATGACCTGTTTTCATAAAATTATAAGTCATTGAAAAAAGAAATTGAAGAAGATACAAATAAATGGAAGCATATACTGGGTTCATGGGTAAGAAGAATCAAAATCGTTAAAATGGCCATACTACCCAAAGAAATCTATAGATTCAATGCAAAACCTATCAAAATACCAATTGCATTTTTCAGAGAGAAAGAACAGATAATCCTAAAATATATATGGAGCCATAAAAAAAAAAACAACGAATAGTCATGGCAATTTTGAGAAAGAAAAACAAAGTTAGAGGTATCACACTACCTTATATCAAACTATACTACAAGGCTACAGTAATCAAAACAGCATGGTACTGGCATAAAAACAGATACACTGATCAATGGAATAGAATAGAGAGCCCAGAAATAAATCCATGCCTATATGCTCAGTTAATATATGACAAAGGAGGTAAGAATATACAATGGGGTAAGGACAGTCTCTTCAATAATTGGTGTTGGGAAAATTGGACAGAAACATGCAAAAATAAGAAGGTGGACTACCTTCTTACAACACATACAAGAATAGACTCAAAATATATTAAAGACTTAAATGTGAGACCTGAAACCATAAAACTTCTAGAAGAAAATATAGGCAGTAAACTCTGACACTACTAACAGGAATTTCTTTTTCAGATATACGTCCTCAGTAAGGGAAACAAAAGAAAAAACAAACAAATGGGACTACATCAAACTAAAAAGTTTTTGTATAGCAAAGGAAACCGCCAAAAAAATGAAAGATAAACGAATGTTTGGGAGAAGATATTCGCTAATGATAAATCTGATAAGGGGTTAATATCCAAAATATATAAAGAACTTATACAACTCAACAACAAAAAAAACAAACAATCCAATTAAAAAATGGGCAGAAGACCTGAACAGATACTTCTTCAAAGAGGAAATACAAATGACTAACAGACATATAAAAAGATGCTCAAGGTCACTAACCATCAAAGTAATGCAGATTAAAACCACAATGAGATATCACTTTGCACCTGTCAGAATGGCTACCATCAATAAATCAAAAAACGACAAGTGTTGACAAGGATGCAGAGAAAAGGGAATGCAAATTGGTACAGCTGCTATGGAAAACAGTATGGAGGTTTCTCAAAAAATTAAAAATGGATATATCTTTTGACCCAGCAATTCCACCTCTGGGTATTTATCCAAAGAAAACCAAAACAATAATTCGTAAAGATCTATGCACCCCAATATTCATGGCAGCACAATTTACAATAGCTAAGATATGGAAGCAACCTAAATGACCATCAACAGACAATTTGATTAAGAAATTATGGTTCATATATATAATGGAATATTACTCAGCCATTAAAAAAAATGAAATCCTACCATTTGCAATGACATGGATGGACCTACAGGTTATTAAGCTGAGTGAAATAAGTCAGACAGAGAAAGATAAATACCATATGATTTCATGTATATGTAGAATCCAAGAAACAAAAAGAACTAATCAAAAACAGACTCACAAAAATAGTGGACAATTTGGTGATGGACAGAGGGGATGGGGGCTGGGAAAATGGGGTGAAGGGTACAGAACTACAAATTAGTAGTTGATAGTTGGTCATGGGGATGGGGAGCACGCAAGAGAGCATGCAGTTAGCATTAATATGATGGCTAGGTAGAGAGCCATGGTAGGGAGGGAGCAATTGGGGGGGATCATTTTATGAATTATATAGATGTCTAACCAATGTACTGTATACTTGAAACTAATTTAAATAAATAAATTTTTTTAAAAACCATACTCTTACTATATGATCCAGCTATCACACTCCTTGGCATTTACCCAAGAATTGAAAACTTCTGCCTACACAAAAGCCTTTACACAAATGTTTATAGCAGCTATTTTTTGATAACTGTCAAAACTTGGCAGCAACCAAATGTCCTTCAATAGGTGAATATATAAACAGACTGATGACACAGCCAGACAAAAATTATTATTCAATACCTTAAAAAAAAGAGGTACCATGAAATGAAATATCACGGAGTAAACTTAAACATATATTGCTAAGTGAAAAATCCAAACATACTATATGATTCCAACAACATGATATTCTGAAAATGGCAAAACTGTGGGTACAAACAAAAAATGAGTGGTTGCTAGGAATTCAAAGGACAAGAGGCATGAGTAGGTGGAGCACAAGGTAGTTTTAGGACATTAAAAATATTTTAATGATAATGTAGTGGTAGATACATATATTTGTCAAAACCCATTCTATGTCTTTCTGTGCTTCTAATGTACAACAACAAAGAATGAATCTTAATGTAAACTATGGACTTTTAGTAATAAAGTATCGATATTGGCTCATCAATTTTAACAAATGCACCACACTAATGCGAGATGTTAATAATGGAAGAAACTGTTGGGAAGGATAAAGGAAGCCTAATTTCTGCTTAATTTCTCTGTAAACATAAAACTCCTTAAGAAAAATAAAGTCTATTAATTTTTTAATGCACAATGGATTTCAATAGACATTTCTCCCAAGATATGCAAATGGCCAATAAATATATGAAAAGATGCTTAACATCGGTAGCCATTAGGGAAATACAAATCAAAACCAGAATGATAGCATTTCACAATTACTTGGACGGCTATAATCAAAAAGAGGGACAATAACAACAGATTGGATTTCATCATGCATTGCTTGTGGAAACATGAAATGGTTCAGGTGCTATAGAAAACCTTGGTACTGCATCAAAAAGTTAAACATAGCCTTACCATACCGACCCAACAATTCAATTCCTAGGTATATAAGAGAAAGAAAAATACACCACCGCAAAAACTTTGTACACAATGTTCACAGTAACATATTCAAAAAAAAGTAGGAATAATTCAAATATTTACCAACTGATGAATGTACAAAATGTGGTATGTCTGAATGAATATACAAAATGTAGTATGTCTATTCAATGAATTATTCATCCACAAAAATGGCATAACATATTTAAACCTTGAAAATATTATGCTGTGAAAAAATACAGATACGAAAAGCCACATGTTATATGATTCCATTTATATAAAATGTCCAGAATGGCAAATATATAGACAGAAAGTAGAAAATAGAAAGTAGTGGTTGCCAGGCTCTCCATTTGGGGGGTGACTGAAAACATTCTGGAATTAGGTAATGGTGATGGCTGTACAACCTTGTGATTATACTCGAAACCACTGAATGGTACATTTTAAAAGGGTCAATTTTATGATATATGAATTATACCTTAATTTTAAAAATACGTAAAAGGACCACTACATAGTTTTGCTTACTTTTTTCCCCTTCATTCATTATGTGATTAAATATGGTTGATGATGATTTTCAGGGTACACGGTCTATTTTATAGTTCACTGAGAAATGATTGCTGTATACAAATGGTATTAAATTGGTTTCAGGGGAAAAATGACTTAGCAAAAAATATACTGGAGCGTTAATTTATTCACCTCTGATTAGGGTATAAGCTCTAGAGAGTTGGTATTGTTTGGTTACACAATGACTGATTAGGGAAATGGTACCCATTTTATGAATGGGCCCTGAATAAATGGGAAGTCCTCTGAGGTGGCAGTGGATCATACTGTAACTTAAGCAAAAAGAGTGAAGTTAAATATTTGGGTAAACGTTTAAGTGAGAGTCAACTTATTTGTTTAAGAGCTTATTAGTACTTTCTTGACAGATAACTAAAAAAACTCTCCAAGTTAAAAACCAGAACTTAGTCCTAAAAACAGATGAAAAAACTGAGAGCCTACAGAAGTAAATAACAAAGGCCAGTAGACCTAAAAAAAATCTATCTAGCTATAATCTCAAAACTTTGCCTTCCTCATATGCTTGTTAAACAATAATCTTTAAGGCTAAAAGTTTTTCTGAAAGGGTTTACTGAGCCATATGCTAGCAAGAAAAAGCACCAGGTCCCAGAGAATGCAGTCTAAACCACCACCAGCACGGCTAAATCAAGACAAAAATGACCACTATCCTGGGGCTGAAGGAACTCTTTTATACAATAACTTTGGGAAAGAATTTACATTGGCTATAGATAAGCAGCAGAGAAAGTTCTGGGATAGGTGCACAGCTGGTAAGAAGTATCTGCTGCTTCTGGATTAGTTGTGGACAACAGTCCCGAAAGTTCATGGATAAACAAGATGTGGTGGCCTCTTGTACCAGCTAAGAGCTGAAAGAGCAGACTGGAAGTTGATTCAAAGTTTCAACACACATTCCGGAATATGAGCAGTCTTTTGTTGGTTTCAGCTCTGTTATCTAATTAACTTCCCTCTCTCCCTTTCTCTGGCCAGCTATATTTAGGACATCTCCGAATTTTTCCCTTGTCATGATGCAAAACCTGTCCCAGCTCCTCTCAGTACTGCCTCTCCTCCAATGACTGAACTGGGCATCAGCCTCCATGTTTGGGACATAATTTAACTATCAACTACCCATTCAGTCATCTTCACAGAGGCCAAGAACAACATGGAAATGGACATCTTTTCTTTTGAAAGAACAGTCACATGGTCAAAAACTAAAATCATATAGAAGGATGTAAAATGTAAAGCAAGTCTCCCAGACTCCCCAATTCCTTTCCAAGATGTGATCCTGGTTAAATTTCTTTAGTAATTATGACTTATTTCTAAAATGTTTATTATTAATGTGAAAGGAATATTACATAGAATATGTTTCTGATAAAGGTTAAGTATTCCAGATCCTGTCTAGTTTAATCAAAAAATTAGGCTACATTCAGGTCCCATAGAAACAGAAAATCTTCCTGAAATCCAATATGGAATTTCTTTCTCATTTTTTTTTAGATTTCTTTCCCCACCCCCCTCTTTAATTCCTCCTCTCCCCCCACTTCCACCCCTGACCTATGGATGTCGCTGTTTCCCCTTAAGAACTAGATCTCTGAAGGCAGGGCATTTCCTCCCACACGCTCACAGCGTGCACTGGAGGCCTAGTGCACGGAGGGCCTGGCAAACCCAGGGCGTGGCACCCCTGGTGCAGGGTCTGTGGCTCCACCTGTGGTGGGAACCCAGGACCTTCTGCATGTAAAGCAGATGTGCTAACCACTACACTATGGAGCCACCCCAACATGGAATTTAAATCCAAGTAGATTCGATTAAAAAAAAAAAAAATCACACATTTAAAACTAAGTCGTATTTCACTTTATTTCTTTCTATCCATGGCAAAACAAACTCTTCAAAGATTTATAAAAATATCACAAGTGAGCAGTAACCTGTAAACAATTTATTATTAAACAGATTAAGTCAGAAATCTATCAAGCAAAGTATCTAACACAAGGTTAAGATGAAATAATAGCTCCAGGTAGAATTCCCAATACTCAAGAGATTAAAAAATAAATGGCCTGTTAATTTCAATGTTGCCAATAAGCAGATCTCCCTTGATCCTCAAAGACTGACATAATTATAATTGGGGGCGGGGGGGACAAGGTGGAGAGGATGAAAACCTGGGAATCATAAAGGAGGGGGAAGCAATCCAATTAACAGCAGCATTGAAAATGCTTTAGCATTTGTAACAAAAAAATTGTAATAAATTGTAAAAATTTGTAACTCATTATAACAAAATGAGTACCAATTTGGAAAATTAATGTCTATGAGCGTTTTCTTCCCCAAACAGGAGCAGAGTGAATGTAAGAAATTAAGATTTTTAGTAATATTCCTAGGACCAAAGGCAACCACATATCTGGAGCTACTAAAGTCTCTAGTGCTTGAATATTAACAAGCTCTTCACATGATAATTATCACAATATTTTAAATTAAAAAAAAAAAAACTGAAACAACTTTGTAACAGCCAACAAATTCATATTCTTGTTAATCAACTACTAGATCTTATACATTCTGTCTATGAAGAGAGGTACATAATCATTCCCTTTTTAAAGATGCAAATAATTTGCCCATTGTGCAAATGAAGTGCACCTGGTCTCAACAAGCAGCACCTGCCCAGGGTTCCTGTCCTAGGGCAAAAAACTGAGGGTAGTAAGAACCAGCACTATTTCTGTTGCCAGTTTGAAGTGCCTCTTTTCTACTGTAATGAGCTGTGCTCTAACATTTAAGACTAAATAATGAGCTAGTAAACAAAGCCCATGCCAGCAGAGGAAAGAGGCCTTTAGACCTAATGAAGGGTTGGCCAGACCTATTCTTTTCTTATTTCAGCTGTTCTCAAGGAAGATTCATCTAAGGTGAACCAAGTTCAGTGGCTCATTTTAACCAGATGCTGCTCTGGAAGTGTGTAGCCATCTAACCGGCATCCCGTGACTCAGTTTTCATCCTAACAACATTCTGTGCCTCTGCTTGAGAAGTTCCTTGGGAAGCAGAAGAAACTAATTAGAATACAGTCCATCAAAGTCAATGTAAGTATTTTACCAGGTGTGAATAGAGACTTTCCCACAACTGTGACAAAGGCCATAGAAGAAATTTTTTTACCACAGGATTCCACACTCTGCCCTCTTTTCTTTAGCTCTCTGCACTGACAACCTCAGCCTGTTTTCACCATGTTTCTTCTTCTGGAAGCAAAGTGGGTTTTTTTTTTCAGCTTATTTTTGAGAAAGGCTTATTTTTGTGACTTACCCAACTAACCATGAAATCTGATTTGTTGGGGTAGAGGCTAAAACCAAACAATTCTCCATGCCTGAAAAATGGTTGTTGGGCCTTTCAACTTTAAGAGATGTTTGAGCCAGCTGTGCTCTTCTATGCTGGGTCTTCTTCATCCATCGTCACATCACAGTTGGTATTCTTCTGCTGCTCAGCCTCTGGCCCTGCAGGCAGAATGCTTGTAACAGTGTGGAGGAGTGCTTCGATCTGCTCCTCTGTGAGCCGTTCTTCACTCTCTTCTACCATCTACAGAAGGAAAGAAACCCCTCCAAGGGTTACAAATGAGCATCATAAGCTAGGCCACCCCATGTTGTTCCCAGTCCCAGCCCCAACCTCTTGGCACAGAGTTCAGGACCTGGCTCCTGAGCACCTCAGGAACACCACTGGAGGAAGAAGCCAGCTCAAATTTCAGGGTAGCCCAGTGTAACTGCTCAGTGAAAAAAAGAGTTCCAGGTTACCATTTTTCTTTAAAGAAAAAGAAAGCCCTAATGGTTCTATATCCATATACACATGTGAATATGTTGTATGTGTAAAGAAAACTCACCTCTGGAGAGTCAAACAGTGCTTTATATACTTTTGTATTTCATAACAAGCACATCTCTAACTTATAAACTGAATCAACAATTTATCTAATGACTCCCCACTATATGCCAAATGGTTTATATATTTTTTCCTAATTCTCACTAGCCCCTACCACTCACAGCAGCTCTTTAGGGAGTTTATGTGCCTGGCGTTGCACCTGGTACTTCACATCCACTGTTTCTTTTAACCCTCACAACAATCCTGGCAAGGGGCATTAGTAGAATTCCAAGCCAGGCCTTCCTGACTCTAATCCCTACAATCTAACACATACCACTTGGTCTCAGTCACCTCCTGGCAATGCAGGACAGGAGTCTGATGAGTGAGAGCTGGGAAACAATCCCACACTGCCCATTAAAGGTCTACTTAAAGCCTGGTTTCTGACATTATTCTGGATATCTGAACACACATATGATACAATCATGAGTCAGTTTCCTTAGCCTCGCATCTAATTTTCAATATGTTAATGAATATAAACATAACATAGCCAACTACTTTTTAAAAGCAGTATGCAGGTACTGTTGAATTATACACCTGAAACTTACTGGATTTTGTTAACCAAAGTCACCCTAATAAAAATAAATTAAAAAATAAATAAATTTAATAAAAGCAGCTTGCAGTCTAGTTGTTTAACCACATTCACTTGGTGGCATTAGCCATCTATCACAAACAGCTTTCTTCACTAAAGGTGTCCAGGGTCCTATTCTATGGCATTTTCCACAGCAATCTCTGACATCTGGCAACTAAGACCAAAAGGAATTCTAGAAAGAAATCCCGGCAGACTTAAAAAGCTTACAAGCCTGAAATCAGTCTGATGGCCTGACTTTACAGATAATAGCACAGAAGCTAAAGAAGCCAAGTGACACATCCAAGATCATACTGCAAACTCTTGATAAAACACTGGTCTTTTCATCTCACTCCAAAAATGTTTCCACAACTGGAGAATAATCCTGGGTGTTCTCAGGTGAGAAAGATCCTGAGTGAACCAATGGAGCTACTACTTCCCAAGATTCAAAGTCTCAGTGAAGTGTAACCTCTACTGAACAAGAAACAATTCTCAAAAGCCCATTTTTAAAATCAGACATACAAAATAAGGATGTACAAAAGGCAGTAATCTAACAGATTGCTTCTAAAGATTGAGGGAGTTGGAAGAAGGGATATATCCAATTTGGTTTAATCCATTTGAGAGAAAAATGTCTCCAAATTTATGAATAATTGGCATATGCAGTTGATTAGGAACTGCTTCCTGCCTCAGGGAAGAGAGTGAGATCTGAATTATTGTTAGAACAGTGTCAATCTCCCACCAATATCTGTGCCACAGTTTATGTGGGGCTTTCCAGAATCACTGCCACCAGAGCTTCTCAAGAACATTACACATAAAGCCAGGAAAATTTATAGATAAGTTGAGGCTCAGAGTTTAAGGAAAACTTGATCTGGGTCACATGAGACAAGGTCTTTTGACTTAGAATCCCAGCTCCTTCTAGAATACCATGTCCTTCAGTAGGAAGTTTCTATCATTTGATCTCTCAGAGATGCTGTACAGCAGACTAGCATCCACTGTTTAAAAGAGTTGAATTATATGACCTCTGAGAGGCCTTCCTTTTTAGAAAACAAACAGAGAACTTCAACAGGCCACTTTCTTGCATCCCAATCATTGGGTTTGGCAGATGCAACACTAAGATTATGTGTGGCTAATCTTAGGTGTGTTCTTGGCAATAGGACTGATGAGCTTTCTATGTTGACAAATTCACCAAGAGCAGAAGCTCTGATTGGCACACAACCTTCAAGGATAATTATAGTCAGGAACTTTTCTTTTCAACCCATGACTTTCAGTTACAGGAAGAAAACCTAAGCCACATTAAGCAAAATAAAATATATACAAAAAGAAACTTTCAGAATCCAAAAACTTCTTAACCCATCTTAGATCACTACTAGGGTAAATAATAATTACTATATTATTCTTCACCTTTTCTTCAACCACGTAATAAACTGAGCCCAAATAAGGAAGTGTAAAACACCATTTCAACATTCTCACATACCAAAGGTTTCAAGTTGTTCAGAATATAAAGGTAAATGAAAATTTAAAATCCAAAGTATTTGCAGATGGGTCAACATAAATGATAAATTTTTAATCATATACAAAGATTACATTAATTCCCAGGGACTGTCAAACTGAGCTGGTATACTCCAATAACGGTTTTCTCATTCTAAGGTGTCAAGCCTAACTTCCAACTTTCTTCAAAACATCTCAAAATCTAATAGCCACTAACACTTTTAGCTATTTGACCCATGACAGTATACTTAACCTCTATAAATTTCGATTTTCTCTAATATAAAATGAAAATAATGCCTATAGTAAGGACTAAATAAAAACATACATTATAGTGTTTTGTAAGCCATAAAACTCTGTATAATACAAGACATTTTATAATCACTAAATCATAATACACATAGATGGTAGTGCTATTCAGGATAGTGGCCTGTGAGGTCATGGGGTTCACTGTTCTGTCTTCAGATCAGAGGGCTTACAAACTGTCTAAATGAAAATATAACAAGGGATGGCAGAAGTCACAGAAGCTGGGTGGCTTCCTCACTTCTTTACAGACAGCAGTCACCTATGCATCTGGGGATCACAACAAATTATGGCTGAAAAAGAAAAGCTTCAGCCTCAAAAACTGAATAATTACAATGTTAGATGCTGGGACTATTTCTGAACCCAGGGAGAATAAAAGGTTATAAGGTTAACATAGGGAAATTCTCATGTCCTTCACACTTTCCATTCTTTTTGAAAACCTAATTTCTGATCCTGCTTTGGTGAGAAGTACTGCTACAAGCCTTAGTAAAAGATTTGCTATCTTTAATAGCCAAATCCCAGGCTGGGAAAAAGCTGGCTATAAAATGATCCAATTACTGAGAAACAATATATAGAATTTTTACCACAAAAAAAGAGAACAGTCACATCTTTCTTCTCGCCATGCAAAAACGCATGGCTTGGAGGGACACAGCAAGACTTCTGAATCAGAGAGACCTGAATCAACCACTCATTAGCCAAGACTATGGTGAGGGCATTAAAGGTGACATATACAAAGCCCTTAGTGCCACATCTGGCATATAGTAGGCACTCTTAATAGTAGCTAATTTTAACAAGTAATGATACAGCTTTCCACAGCCTCTGGGAAGAGATCGAGCTGGTCCTCCTCATCTCTTTTCTCTGTCATTAAGCCATGAATAACATATGTTGCTCATTAAAGTTAGAAGAGACACGACATGTGATCTTTAACCCAGAGAAACAGGGATTAGTTTCTTGCTGTTTTGCTTTTTCTCTTTTCTAAGCTGAATCTCCAACACAGTCAAAAGCATCAGAATAACGAGGGTACAAAAAGGAATCTCTATATAGCCTAAAGGCCAGTTTCCCTAGAAAGGCAGCCTTTGTGAAAGGAACTTTTCTAATTTAATTTTGAGCGCATTTTGAAGAGCAGAAATATCATTTCAAAGACAGCATTTTAGTAAAAATTAAATACCCCATGACTCTGTAAAGAACGGGTTTTTCGTTTGTTTTTAAGTAACTCAAGATCATAGGTATTTCTGGCCATTATATTCCATACTTTTCTGAAGGAAATTTGACCAAGAGCTGAATACATCTAAAATTAACTTTGGAAACAATTTTATTCTCATTTTTATAATTCTCCAGCCAATGTTTTTTACTGGCAGTTAAATGGCCTGCCAAATATTTGTAGCTCAATGATGCTCTTTCCTCTGCACAAAAAAGGAAAACTGCTACAGTATGCCAATATAGCAACCACTCAGTTTGTATCACTGGACCTCATTTTCACATTCTCCTTATACCATCTCAGCTTTCTATTCCAGCAGCCTTCCACAATTCTGAAGCTTTAGGCTGTGACTGCAATTTAGACTTTCCAAGTGATGAGGTTTCACTGAAAGAAGATGATCGAATGTGTGGTTTTAGAAAGTGAACTATGATAGTGGTGTAGAAGACAGACTTGAGGGGGATGGCTTGGAGGCAGAAAGAATGGTGAGAGGATAACTACAAGAGCTGAGTTGAGAAAAAGTAATGAGGTATAGTAGGGAGAGAAGAAAAAATAAGAGGAGACAGAAGCAATAAGACCTGGGGACTAACTGAATATGAGATAAAAGGAAGATAGTAAGTTCCAAGTTTGGGAGACTGGGCCAGGAAGCAGAGACACAAAAAGAACATGTGTAGGAAAGTACACAGATGATTCATTAAGAAAAAAAGAAACTCAGGGTCAAAGGGTAGGAGTAGGTAAAGATGAATTCCACCAGACTCATGTTGAGTCTAATGTTTTTATGCAACATCTGGGTTGGCAATACCCTATAGGGAAGCAATGCCAGAATGATGTAGTACATGAGGGGGGACAAACTGCTACCAAGTCATAGGCCCAAACCCTGCAAAATGAATTAAATTACCTCCAGTCTTCCACTTTCCCTAAGTCAACTGGGATCAAACTGCTGAGGTTTCCCTTTCATTTATAAAACGGGGTGGTCCAACAGTCTTTTCAAGAAATGTCAGTTCCTGGATTGTCTGTTCTCAGACTTTATCATTCTTTCTACATCTCATACCCAAAAACCAACACCCCTGCCAAGTGCAGACCTCCTTCACTCACCAGCTGGATCTCAACAGCAGTCATAGGCCTGTGATTCAGCAGTTGAAGTTTTTCAGCTCTGTCAAAAGAAAAGTACAAAGCACTTAAAACTCTCATACTCCCAAGGATCTTGAGTCTTGACCAAGTTGTTTAGAGAACACTTTGTCAGGTAACAAATGGGGGAATTACTTGAAACGTGGCCCTCAGTTTCTTCAACTATAACATGCAAGAGCGAGAACAGGAATAGGAGTCCTATGTCAGTGACTCTTACTCAAGAGTACAAATTTGTATTAGAATCCTATAGGGTCTAGAAATTTGAATTATAAGAAATATAGTAAATCATAGAGATTCAGGTTTAACAAGTATTATCTGGAAAATGTAAAGAAGAAAATGTTTTAATTCAAGTTATAGAAAATAAAGATAACAAAATCAATTTGGTCTTTCCCTGCTTAGAAATGGCTGAGAATTTCTTTTTGTGATTAAATGTTACTCAGGGCTGACCTGTTATCATAGTAAACAAAAACGACTCTAAGGGGTCAGGAGTTAATATACTGTAGGATACGTACAGTCTTCTGCCCACAAAGAACTTACATCCAGTTGAGAAAAGAATTTTAAAAAAGCATATTTTACAAAAGTTTAAGTAACAGTTGAAGATAATAATTGCCATTTTATTCGTTCTCCCTAAAGTTCAGACACTAAAGCCTAGGACATTTTTAAGAATTAATTAAAACCTGAATATATAGGCACAATTATTAAGTGGCTGTGCATATAGGGGAAGGGGCACGCTCAGAAAAGACCCGAGAGGAACCTGAGTTTATACCTCAGTCAGATCCTTGGCACAAAGACAGCTTACAAACAATTAAAAAAAAAAAAACAATAAACAATAAACAAAACAATAACAAAAAACAGCAAGCCCTGAGGAAGGAGGAGAATCTGATTTTCAGAGTTACCACATTGTTAGACCAAATGTCCAGTTTTTAACAAAGAAATAGGAAAGTATGGCCCATTCAAAGGAAAAAAATAAATCAACAATGTCCCTAAAAAAAGATGTGATGGCAGATCTACTAGACAACGACTTTAAAACAATTGTCTTTAAGATGCTGAAAGAACTAAAGGAATATATGGAGAAAATCAAGAAAATATATGAGAAAATGAAACTATCAATAAAGAGATAGAAACAAAAAGAAAAGGAAATTCTGAAGTTAAAAATTTCAGTAACTGAAATGAAAACCTCAGTTGAGGGATTCAAAGGAAGATTTGAGCATGCTGAATGAATCAGCAAAATAAATCAGTAACTTAAAGGGCTATGGACATTACTAATCTGGAAAAAAAAATTGAGGAAAAGTGAACAGGGCCAAGGGAATCTGTGGAACATAATACAACAGACCAGATGTGTATTTTGGAAGTTCTGGGGGGAAAAAGACAGGGAAAAGAGGCAGAAAGAATATGTAAGAAATAATAGCTGAAAACTTACCAAGCTTGATGAAATACGCAAATATAAACATGCAAGAAGCTCAACAAATTCTGAGTAAGATGAACTCAAAGCAACACACACAGACACATTATGATTAAACTTTTGAAAGACAAAGAGAATTTAAAAGCAGCAAGAGAGAAATGACTTGTCATATACAAGGGATCCTCGTTAAGATTATCAGTAGTTTATCATCAGAAATTTTAAAGGCCAGAAGGCAGTGGGCCAATAGAGGTATACCCCCACCTCCTGAAAGTTCACGTTACGTACTTTGCTTTTACAAATGACCTACATTAGTATTGTTTTGCTAACCAACAAAGGATTTCTACTTGTACCAAAAATGCAGTATTAATGTAGGTTTCTCATAAATGTGAAGTGGCATAACATGAACTTTTACTTTTGGAAAGTGGGGACTATTCTTCACTTTATACCATTTGGCTTACAAAAAGTTTCATGGGAACACACTACTTTTGGATAATGGGGGGAACTTGTATATTCAAAGTGCTAAAAGAAAAAACTCTCAAGCAAGAACCATATCCAGCAAAACTGTCCTTCAAAAGTGAGGTAGAAATTAAGACATTTCCAGACAAACAAAAGCTGAAAGAGTTTGTTATCAGTAGACCTTCCCTAGAAGAAATGCTCGACAGAGTCCTAAAGTATGAAATGAAATGAAAGAATACTAGACAGTATCTCGAAGCTGTATGAAAAACTATTTTTATAAAGGTAAACACACAGGAAATCATAAAAGCTACTATTATTATAACAATGGTTTATAAACTATACTGTTTTCTACATAATTTAAGATAATTTAAAATAATTATTAGTTTATGTTTTGGGGCATACAATGTATAAAGATAGGATTTTGTCTTATCAACAAATGAAAGGGATGGGAATGAAGTTGTAAAGGAGTGGAATTTTTGTATGTTATTAAAGCTACACAAGTATATGTTCTAATTATGAGTGTTATAACTAGGAGGCTAAACCAGGAGCTGGGGGGAAGGGGAGAATGGAGAGCTATTGTTTAATGGGTATAGTGTTTTGCAAGATGAAAAGAGTTATGAAGTAGATTCCAGTCAAGATGGCATAGAAGGTAGACGCTGTGCTTGTTTCCTCTCACAACCACATTAAAATTACAACAAAACTACAGAACAACCATAACTGAGGGTCGCCTGAAGTCTAGTTGAACAGAAGTCCTACAATTGGGGCCATACATAAGAGGTCACCTTGATAATGATGGGGGGTGGGGGTGGAGATGCGAAACAGCTCAGTCCAACAACCATATGTGGTAGTCAAGAATCAAGAAAGATATCTTGGCTGCAAAGCCTCCACCACCACCCAAAGGAACGAGGGGTCCCGGCCACACACTGGGCTCCCCAGCCCAGAGTTCTGTGTTCTGTGTTGGGAAAAGAAGTCCCCGCAACCTCTGGCTTAAAGGGACCATGTGTAGAAGTAGTAACAAACTCACTTGCTCTGTGCTCCAATGCTAAGGCAGCAGCTTAAAATGCAGGGACACATAGTGAGGAACTGAACTGTCTGGCTTCAGGATGAGGGCTGGAGGGCAGAATCCATTGTTCCTTTGTTGAGCCTTCCACTCCCAGCATACCCATGCAGGCAGTCCCTATATCTGAGTCTTCGTCAACCTGATTAACATAGGTTGCTCCACCTCGGTGATTCCCTGAGATTCTGCCTCTCCTAACTTGTGGTCCAAGTTACTTCCAGTGGCTTTTCCATACAAATAGCCTGTCTTCGCTCAAGCTGTGGACTTGCCTGAAATCTTTCAAAGGTTCGCAAAATTCAAACAAGCAGCATCTGGCCTTGGCATGCCCCATACTTCTTGCTGAGCAGTCCCAAGCCTGGCACTTGCAGGTGCCAACCTTGGTTTATGGCTTAGCCTCTCAAGGCACTTCCAAGACCAGTGTAGGTGGCAGTCATCTGCAGATTGCTTGGTGTCTCATGCCAGGTGGCCCTGGGCAGGGTACAGGCTACAGCTGAACTTAGGCTGTGATTAGGTCCCTCTCAGCAAGCTCCAGCTTGTATGCCCAGTAGCTGGCTTCAATCTGAGCCAGAGTATCACCCAGGGTCACATCTAAGGATGACACACCCAAAGGGCAGACAGGGAAGGCACCAGAGCTCTGCTAAAGCAAATCTTGCTCTCTAGGGTCAGCCCATGCACAACAGCTACTCCACCTGTCATGGCCAGTCATCTCCACCAATCAGCCCTAGGGTCAATCCCTCTCATTGACGTGCAAACAGTAACCAAGGCTCAACTACAACAGGAGGGTACACACAACCCATACAAGGGACATACCTGGAGCACCCAGCTCAAGAGACCAAGGAAGACTGTGCCACTGGGACTCGCAGCACACCTACTATAAAAGGCTACTCTGAGACCAGGAAACATAGAAGCTTTACCCTAATACCCAGAAACGAACAAAAGTAGGCAGCCAAAATGGGAAAACAAAAAAGCATATCCCAAATAAAAGAACAGAACAAAGCTCCAGAAAAAGAATAAACAAAATGGATGGAGACAACCAACCTACCAGATACAGAGTTCAAAACAATGGTTTATAATGGTATTCAATGAACTCAGGGGAAGAGCAGATGAACTTAGTGAGAACCTTAACAAAGAGATAGAAAACATAAAACAGAAGATAAAAAAAAATTTAAAAAGAACTAGTCAGAAATGAAGAATACAATCACTGAAATAAAGACTACCTTAGGAAGTATCAACAGATTAGATGAAGTGGAGAATCAAATCAGCAATTTAGAAGATAAGGTAGCAGAAAACACCCAATCAGAGCAGCAACAAGAAAAAACATGAGGATAGTTTAAGGAGCCTATGAGATAACATCGAGTATACCAACATTTGCATTGTAGGGTTAGAAGAAGAGGGAGAGCAAGAAATTGAAAGCCTATTTGAAGAAATAATGACGAAAAACTTCCCTAACCTGGTGAAGGAAATAGACATACAAGCCCAGGAAGTGCAGAATCCCAAACAAGATGAACTCCAAAAGGCCCACACCAAAATACATCTTAATTAAAATGCCAAAGGTTAAAGACAAAGAGAGGCTCTTAAAAGCAGCAAGAAAAAAGCAGTTGATTATCTACAAGGGAGTTCCCATAAGACCATCAGCTGATTTTTCGACAGAAACTTTGCAAGCCAGAAGGGATTGGCACAAATATTCAAAGTTGATAAAAAGCAAGGACCTACAACCAATACTTTATCTAGCAAAATTGTCATTTAAAATCAAAGAACAGATAAAGAGCTCACCAGACAAGAAAAAGTTAAAGAAGTTCATTGCCAAGCCAAAACTATAGAAAATGTAGTATTTTCTTCTTCCTTTAAGAAGAAAATATGTACCAAAAAAAATTGAATAATAAAATGGGAATAACTGCATATAAACAATTACTTCAAATAAAAATGGATTAAATGTGCCAATCAAAACATAGGGTGGCTGAATGGATAAAAAAAACAAGACCCTTACATATGCCACCTACAAGAGACACACTTCAGATCAAAAGACACATATAGATGAAAGTAAAGTGATGGAAAAAGATACTTCACGAAAGTAAAAATGAAAAAAAAAAAAAGAAAGAAAGAAAAAAGAAATCTGGGGTAGCAATACTTGTACCAGACAAAAAAGACTTTGAATAAATAAAAAAGAGGTGGTACATATATACAATAGAATATTAATCAGTCATAAAAAATAAATAAATGAACGAATGAATAGATGAATGAAATCTTTACATCTGCAACAACATCCACAGACCTAGAGGGTATTGTGCTGAGTGGAGTAGGTCAGACAAAGAAAGAAAAATGCCATATGATTTCACTTAAATGTGGAATCTAAAGAACAAAATAAAAAAATATAACAGAAACAAACTCACAGATACAGAGACTATTTTGAGGGTTACTGGATGGGAAGGGAGTACGGGGTAGGGTGGGTGAAACAGGGGGAAGGGATTAAGAAGTACAAATTGGTAGTTACAAAACAGTCATAGAGATGTAAAGGATAACATAAGGAATATAGTCAGTAATATTGTAAATAACTATGTATAGTGTCAGATGGGTACTAGATTTATTGGGGTGATCATTTTGTAAGTTATATAAATGTCTAATCACAATGTTGTACACCTAAACTAATGTAATGTTGCATGCCAACTATAATTGAAAAATTAAAAATATTAAAAAGGAAGTTATAAAGATGGATGGTTGTGATGGTTGCACATTTTGAATGTATTTAGTACCACTGAACTGTACACTTATAAATGGTGATGATAGTCAATTTTGTTACATATACTTTACAACAAGAAAAAATTTTTTAAATAAAAAAAATAATCCACTTTCTCCATGCTATTTCTCAGACTATTGCTAAATGGGTATGGGTAGCATTGTAAAAGACAAAGGAAATAAAAAATTATATACCATGTAAATATTGTCAAGAGTACACACTAAAATAAGTTTAACTAATGAAATTTAAATAAAATAACACAACAAAGTAATTATGCCACCTAAAATTATCTCACACACCATGGCATTACCTGTACCATTAAGAAAACACTGGGTTTCATGATTTCTAAAGGTCCTTGGTTCAAACTCTCAGACTCTCACATCTCAATGAGAATCGAGCCAATGGACTCAATCAGGTAGAATGACTGCTCTGATCTGACAGATATTTCCAGGAATCTAGCTAACTAGATACTTTGTTCCAGGGTTTTAAAGACAAGGCCTGATGATGCAAGAACTAAAATGCTGCTGAAAGTGCTCTCAGCTTCCATAGTAGGGTGAAGAGTACAAAAGTGGCCATACAGGAGATATCAGATTTAAGGATGGCCTTTTCACTTTTCCTTCAGGAAAAGGTCAGTATGTCGAACTTTAGAATCTTTCAGCAAAGGACTTGTAAAGGCCACCTGAATTTTAGATATTGCTGTGAGATGAAGTCAGTCAAAAGGAGGTACTGTAAAATGGCACATCCAACATGCCAGCAACTGACTACATATAGCTATTAATACTTAAGTTTAATTAAGTAAAACTAAAAATGCAGTTCCTCTGTTGCACTAGCCATGTTTCAAATGATCCACACTTGCATGTGGTTAGAAGTTACCATATAGGATGGAGCAGAGACATATTCCCATCATTGCAAAAAGGGGATAAGAAAAAAAAGCAATTAAAAGTTGAATAAAAATATTTTTAAAAAATTATATAAAAAGGCAAAGAAACTAAAAAAAGGCAAAACAATTTGAAAAAGAAGAACAAAGTTGAAGAACTCTATTATTTGATCTCAACACTTACTATAATGCTACAGTGATCAAGACAGTGTAGTAATGGCAAAAGACACATAGATCAGTGTAACAGAATATGGAATGAAGAAATACATTAAACAGGTTTCTTACAAAACTACAAAGATAATTCAATGGAAAAAGGATGGTCTTCTCAACAAATGGTACTGAAACAGTATGATACCTAAACAGACACCAAAAATGAATCTCGGTGAATCCCATCTTACACCATACCCCCTCAAAATTAACTTAAAATGAATCACTTCTAGAAGAAAACATAAGAGAAAATCTTTATGACCGTGGGTATGGCAGAGTTTTTACATATAACAATAAAAGTGGCATACATAAGAGAAAATAGACAAGATAGATATGTCTTCATCAAAATTAAACCTTTCTGCTCAGAGAAAGACAGTGTTAAAAGAATGAAAAGACAATCAGATTGGAGAAAATATTTACAAATTACATACTGAAAAAAAGATACTAGAATATACAAAGAACTCTCAAAACTATAAAAAATTAAAATAAAATAAAGGGCAAAATATTTGTATGGACACCTTACCTAAGCTTGTAAGTGTATAATACGAACAAAATGTTCAACATTATTATTAATGAAATGCAAATTAAAACCACAATGAAATACTATGCCAAACAGCTAAATATAAAAAATATTAAAAATACCAAGTATTGGTAAGGATATGAAGTAAGTGGAACTCCTTATATTGCTAGGGCAAATGTAAAATGGTGCAGTCATTTCAGGAAAGAGTTCGGCAGTTTCTTATGAAGTTAAACTTTTTCTTACTATACGACTCAGCAATCTTGCTGCTGGTTATTTACCCAAGAGAATGAAACTTATGTTCACTCAAAAACCTTTATGAGATGTTTTTAGTAGCTTTATTCATAATTGCCAAAAATTAGAAACATCTCAAATATCTTTCAGCTGGTGAGTGAATAAACTGCAGTACATTCATACAATGGAACACTACTCAGCAACAAAAAGGAAGCGACTAAGGATACATACAATGACATAAATAAATGCATTATGCTAAGTGTAAAAAGCCATTCTCAAAAGGCTACATACTGTATGATTCCATTTACATGACTTTCTAGAAATGGCAAAACTATAGCAACTAAAACTACTAAAAACATCTCATAAAAGTTTTTGAGTAGCTCTATTCTTTTCCCCAGAAGAAAAAGCTCCTGCTCAATGCCCAGGCAAAGACACAAATAAATGGAAAGACACCCCATGTTCATGGACTGGAAGATCTAATATTGTTAAGGTGTCAATACTGTCCAGAGCAATATACAGATTCAGTGCAATCCCTATTAAAATCTCCCTCCATAGCGTTTTTTGCAAAAATAGAAAAATCCATCCTAAAATTCATGTAGAATCTCCAGGGATCATAAAGATCCAAGCAAAGAGTAAAGTTGAATATCTTACATTTCCTCATTTAAAAACTTAGTACAAAGCTACAATAATCAAAACGATGTAGTACTGGTATAAAGATAAGCATATAAACCAATGGGATAAAGAGCCCAGAAATAAACCCTTGCGTGTATGGTCAATGATTTCCACAAAGGTGTCAAGACCATTCAGTGTGTAAGGACAATCTTTTCAACAAATGGTGCTGGGAAAAATGGATATCCACATGCAAAAGAATGAAGGTAGATCCTTATCTTACACTACAAATATTAATTCAAAATAAATCTAACACCTAAATATGAGTTAAAAATATAAAACTCTCAGAAGAAAACATGAGAAATCTTTATAATATTGGATTAGACAATGATTTATTGGCTATGACACCAAAGGCACAGGAAACAAAGGAAAAATAGACAAACTGGACTCCAAAATTAGAAATATTTATGCATAAAAGGACACTAGCAACAGAGTTAAAAGGCAACCCACAGAATGGGAGAAAATATTTGCAAATTACATATCTGATAAGGGATTAAGGCCAGGGACATATAGAAGACTCCTAAAACTCAACAAGAAAAAAGAAACCACCCAAATCAAACATGGGCAAATGACTATGAATGAACATTTCTTCAAATAAGATTATGAGTGGCCACATAAAAAGATGCTTGACATATGAAAAGGTACTTGACATTACCAAGCATTAAGGAAATGCACATCAAAACCACAGGGAAATACCACTTCATACCCATTTAGATGGCTATTATCATTAAAAAACAAAACAAAACAAAACCAGAAGCGGGGTCATGTGTCAGAACAGCGGAGCCAGGAGGTAACCAAAACCACCTGAAATGTCAATATTGCATGCATCTGTCCATACCAAGTGGATCGTGAGGAAGGTGATTAGGAGAGCAATGCAAAAAACTGCTAAAGTGAGAGTAATCAGGCTTGCTCTGGATCCCTATTTATTAAAGTATTTTAATAAACAAAAAAACCTATTTTGCTCACAATGCTCTTCAGCAGTGTACAGTAAGAGATATTGTGCTTCTTAAACTTTACCTGTTCTACAAAGGAAGCATGTGAAACATGAGCTGGCTGAGATCTTTTTCAAAGTTGAAGAAGTCATAGATCCAGTGACTGGAAAACCCTGTGTAGGAGCTACCTACCTGGAGAGTCCAGTTAGTTTGGAAGCCATCCACCTAACCAAAAATCTGGAAGAACTCAATATTGCTTCAGAATAGTGAAGAAGGATTAGAAAAAGAAGCCAAAGGGAAAAATTTTAAAGCCTGCTTTATTAAAAAAGAAATTTTTCTAAGTTTCATCACAAACTGGCCAATCTCCTGATATTTATTAAATAGCTAAAAGTAAATGAATAGTTTGTTGTAATTTTCCATAAAGGTTTATGGTCATGTTTCAAATATTCTTTTCAGTGGACATTCTTTCCTGTCTTTTAAGTATGTCTAACAATGTGCTGCATTATTTTTAAGCTCATTGTTTTAGATGTTTTTTTTTTTTTCATTCAAAAGAATCTTAAATTTATCTCAGAACCTTTATTTTGGAAGAAGAAACCATTTTGATATCATAAACAAGTAAGATGCCATTAAATGAATATTTCTGATGGTGTATATTCAAAATATATTCAAAATTTAAATTTTTTCTTTGGTTTAACCAATTCCAAACAGAAATAATCTACACGATTGGGGTTAGACTATTTCAGATTAAAGTCTGTATTAATAAGAATGTTGACACGTAGAAAATAAACCTATGGTACAACCACTATGAAAAGCAGTATGACAGTTCCTCAAAAAATTAATAATAGAATTATTGTATGACCCAACAAATTTGACTTCTGGGTATATACTTAAAAGACCTGAATGCTAGATCTCAAAGAGATATTGTACACTCATGTTCACAGCAGCATCATTATTTACAGGCCAAAAGATGAAAGCAACCCAAGTATACATCAATGAATAAATAAACAAAATATAAAAACATAAAATGGAATACTGTGCAATATTCAAAAGAAAAGGATATCTGACACATGCTACAACATGGATGAAACTTGAAGATATTATGCTAAATGAAATAAACCAGTCACAAAAGGACAAATACTATATGAGTCCCTCATAGGAGGTGATTATAGTCAAATTCATGAGACAGAAAGCAGACTGGTGGTTGCCAAGGGTTAGAGGGTGGGGAGGGGAGTATGGGAAGTCACTGTTCAAATTACTCTGTTGGATGGATGGCAGTGATGGTTGTACAATGTGAATGTACCTAACGCCACTGAATTGCACACTTTAAAATGGTCAAAATACATACACATATATATTAAACAATATTTGGATATTTCTTAAAATACAAATACTGTATGATTCCATTTACATGAGGTACCTAGAGTAGCCCAGTTCACAGAAACAGGAAATAGAATGGTAGTTGTCAGGGGCTAGGCGAGGGGCAAAGGAGAGTTGTCTAATTGGTACAGAGTTTTAGTTTTGCAAGTATAAAAAGTTCTGGCTATTGGTTGTACAACAATGTAGATATATTTAAAACTAATAAACTGTATACTTAAAAAATATTAAAATGATCAATTTTATGTTCCATATATTTTATCACAATTAAAAGTAAAACAAACCACACACACGCACATGTATACACATTTGAAAGATGTTTGTCTTCGGGGTTCATTTGGAGAAGAGAGGCAAGGAGAGAGTGCACTTCCTTTACTGATAGGGTACCAACTGTGTGTCTGAAAAATAACACCAAATGGTTCTTCCAAAAGAAAATTATTGATTATCCTAAATGAAATGACAAAAGTTTTGGGGATTTGTCAACTTTAAAAGACTAGAGGTAGTTTTCTTCTCATGTAAACTTCTGATCTAATTTTTAATCATGTTCTTAATTCCTACAATCATACATTATACAAGAAAAATCACCAAGAAAAATAATTAGGCACTAGAACAGCAGAAAGAACATTATCAAGTCATTTTTGCCCTAAGTAAACACAAATTAATCAACTTTAAAAAAGGAGTTTAATTTGTGAACCCCATTTTTCAATCATTTTGTTCTGAATGCTGGGAGGGGGTGATGGGACAGGTCACAGAACTAGGACTCAAGAGGATTTTGAAATTAAAAAATCCCACTGGGTTCTGTTCCTGGCTCTAGAATGATCTCTATATCTAAGTTTCAGTTGTTTCATCTATGATAGTAGAATACTACCTTAAAAGAGCATACTGAGTGTTAATTAAAATTAAAAACTCAACTAAATATAAATACAAAGTTGCTAGGATGGCTTTTTAAAGTTATTTTCATTATGTATCACTCTTCGTACTTAAAATAATTTTTACTTACTTGGTCAACTTGTGGCTTTTCATTGCTGTGAGAAATTCTTTGATAATCTCAGGACTCTGGTGCCTGCATGGTGTTTTCGATATGTATTTTAATGTCTAAAAAAAGGATGAAGCAAGCATAAGACCAAGAACCCTGAATGAGGAAACTGGAAGGCAGTGGCTGTAATTCAGTATTCTAAAATTTTGTTTCAAAAATTTTCTATGAGACAAATGCCTTCAGGAGAGTCAATCTTCATAAAATAGGAATTCCTCAAAAACAAAACCAGTGGGGGGAAAAGTGACATAAATGATAAAGGCTCTGTTCATCTCTCTGGAGACCAAGTCAAGGTTGTGACAGAAAAAAGGAGCAAACAGCAAGAAAAAATCACCCACAATCTAGATGAATAAGCCATACAACTAACGAGAAATCTAAGAAATCATCCTGCAACAGCAGAAAGTAGGAGAGGGCAAGGACGACAGGCTGCCCGGTCCTGAGCAGCTGAATGGGACAGAGGCTGCAGCAGATACACAAGTGGACTTTCGTAGTGAAGAGAATCTGCTCATTCTAAACACCATGCCAGTTCGGCTACAGGGCGGGGCACCAGGGACTTACAAGGGGACACTGAGTTGTCAGAGTCAGGACCAAGGCGAGAGTTGCTCGGTACAGAAGTGTGGGTGGTATCTACTGTTCCCTGTTGAGCCCTCCTCGCTCCCAGTGCACAGACTCAGCACCACCATAGCGAAGACAACATCTAACTAGATAACATAGGCCGCTCGGCCCACAGGATTCCCTGAAACTCTGCCTCTCATAACTCAAGGCCCTGCCCAAACCACAGCCAGGTGTAGCCTCACCTAGACTCACATTGGTGGCAGCTGGCCTTGGTTTCTGGTGTGGCCTTTTGAGGCAACTATAAGCACAGCATCTGAGGATTGCTTGCTGAATCTTAACAGGTAGCCCCGGAGGGGCACAGGCTGGGGCTAAATTTCACCTGCAGCTGAACCCCTCTCAGGACTGTGTCACTGGACACCCACTACACAAATCCACGCTAGTAAGACCGGGAGACTTAGGAGCTTTGCTTAGTACATAGAAACGGACACAGAAGGTTAGCCAAAATGGGAAGACAAAGAAGCAGAAACCATATGAGAGAACAGAACAGAGATACAGATATAATGGAGTCAAGTAATCTAACAGATGCAGAGTTCAAAACATTGATTATAAAGATGCTCAATGAACTTAAGAGAAGTGCAGATGAATTCAGTGAGAATTTCAACAAAGAGATAAAAAATATTAAAATGGAAATGGCAATTATAAAAGAGAACCAGTCAGAAATGAAGAAAACATTATCTGAGATGAGAATTATATTAAATGGAATAACCAGAGTGAATAAAGATGAGGATCAAATGATCTATACATAGGATAGAAAAGCCAAGGACACTCAACCAGAATGGCAAGAAGAAGCCAAGACTATAATAATTTAAGGAGCCTACAGGATGCTATTAAAGGTAAAACTATCCACATCGTAGGGGTACCTGAAGGAAAATAAGATGCTGAAGAGCTATTTGAAGAAATAATGATGGAAAACTTCCCTGGTGAAAGAAATGAACATAAAACCCCAGGAAGCTCAGAGAAGTCCCAAAAACTAGGAACCCAAAGAGGCCCACACTAAGACACATCATAATTAAAATGCCAAAGGTTAAATATAAAGAGAAAATCTTAAAAGCAGCAATAGAAAAAAATAATAATAAAAATAATAAAAGCAGCAAGAGAAAAGCAGTTAGTTACCTACAAGGGTGCACCCATAAGACTGGTGGCTGATTTCTCAAAAGAAACAATGCAGGACAGAAGGCCTTGGAACAAAATATTCAACATGATGAAAACCCAGGATCTACAACCAGGAATACTTTATTCAGCAAAGCTATCATGTAGAGTCGAAGGAAAGATAAAGTGCTTCCCAAAAATAGGATAAAAGAATTTATTACCAAGCCAATATTACAGGAAATGTTAAAGGAACTTCTTTAAGAAGAAAAAACATGTCTCAAAAGCAGGAATAAAGAATGGTAATCACTACATATCTATCAATAAGTACCTCAAGTGGAAAAGAATTAAGTGCACCAACCAAAAGACAGAGTGGCTGAATGGATTAGAAAACAAGACCTGTACATATGATACCTACGAGAGACTCATTTCAGATTAAAAGACACACAGACTAAAAGAAAGGGGATGGAAAAAGACACTGTCTTGATGGACCTAGAGGGTATTGAGCTGAACGAAATGGGTTGGATAAAGAAAGACAAATATTGTATGATTTCATGTACATGTGGAATCTAAAGAACAAAATCACCAACAAAAGCAGATATAAACATAGAGACAGAGAATATTTTGAGGGATACTAGATGGGAGAAGGGTTGCAGGGACAAAAAAAGAGGCAAAGAGATTAAGAGGTACAAATGGATAGTTGCAGAATAAACATGGAGATGGAGAATAGCATGAGGAAGATGGTTAATAATGTTGAATAAATCTGTAAGGGGGGAAAAGGGGTACTAGATTTAGTTGGGTTATGTGGATCCCTGATCATTATGCTATACAACTGAAACTGGTATATTATTGTATGCCAATTATAATGGAAAAAAAAACTCGAATTGTACAATAAATACAAGCAACTAATTGTCTATTATATTTCAATAAAGATAAAAAAAACAGTAGCTAGAACAGGAAGAATTAAATTTTAGAAGAAAATTTCTGATCCTAAAAAAAAAGGAGATAAAACTTAATCTTACAGCAACATTGTCATATTTCAGACAATTTTTTAAATACAGAGAACCCAAGAATAGCCATGAAATCATATGACTATAAATGATTGAATAAATGAATAAGAAATAATAATTCTTACAGAAGAATTCTAATTATTAAATACAGAAAATATGACAGAAAAATCACCATTAGGCAGTCCCACCATAGTAATAATTAGTGCAGGAAAAGACCCACCAATGAATGCTAGAATTAATGGGCAAAAGCTTAAGGAGAAGTGGGATATTTCCACAGCCTCAAAGCCTTTTCCCCTAAATACTTATTACTGTGGTAGTTTTAACATATGTCCTCAAATTCTTTGATATCCCTCCAAGAGGTGAAGCCTAATCTTTCCCTTGACTACGGGCTGGATTTGGTGACTCCTTTCTAATAGAATATGGAAATAGAAAAACAGCAACTTTATAGTGGAGAAACCTGGCAGAAAGCACCTTAACCAAGTAATGAAAGTTAACAGAATCAGTAATTAGACACTGATATCATGTACCCTGTAGCATGCAATGAGAAGAGCACATCGCTTCTGTTGCATCATTCCCCAAAGGCCACAACATCAGTCTAGTCATGAGAAAACATCAGATATACCAAAATTAAAGGACATTCTAAAAAAATGCCTGACCACTCTCCAGAAGTGTCAAGCTCATAGAAGATAAGGAAGGACTAAGTAAGGATCTGTTACAGACTGGAAGATATTTAGGAAACATGTTAACTAAATACAAAATGGTGCCCTGGATTGAATCCTTGAACAAAACCAAAAAAAAAGGGCATTGGTGAAAAAATTGGGAAATTTCAAATAAAATCTTTAGTCTAATAATATGTACCAATGTCAACTTCTTATTTTAATAACTGTACCATGGTAATGTAATATTTATACAGCAAAAACAAGAAGAAAAGTACTTGGGAACTCTCAGCACTATCTTTATAATTCTTCTGTAAGAATAAAATTTTTCGAAACAAAAGTTTTCATTTTTTTAGGGGAAAGGGAGAGGATTCAAAAGCCCACAGATGGTATTTATCAAGACTTTTTGAAACACAATAGAAGTTTCAACCAGCTTTTTCTGACCAAAGAAAACTAAAGCTATGTCATGTTTTGTTTTGTTTTGTTTTGTTTTGTTTTGTTTTGTTTTAAAGAGGGAACCCCACCTAGACATAATTTGAGAGGAATTTTAAACATAAGGAAAAAAACAGTAACCTCAGCATCTAAGTAAAGAGTCTCTCAAAAGTGCAAACATCAGGTTGGTCTCACACTCCTCTATAACAATAAATACTAATAGACCAAGTAATAGGTACAGAATAAAAGTTGAACCCAAGAATTCTATATTCAGATGAATAGTCATTCACACTAAGAACACCAGAAATATAGTCTTAGGTATAGAAAGTCTCAAAACATTTAGTGCCACAATAACTTTCGTTAGGCACCATGAATTAAAAACAAGTATTTAAGGAGTGGCTACATCTCGACAGCAACAAAAAACAAACAATCCAATTAAAAAATGGGCAGAAGACCTGAAGAGATGCTTCTCCAAAGAGGAAATACAAATGACTAATAGATATATGAAAAGACGTTCAAGGTCACTAACCATCAGAGAAATGCAAATTAAAACCACAACGCAGTATCACCTGTCAGAATGACTATCATCAATAAATCAAAACACAAGTGTTGACGAGGATACGGAGAAAAGGGAACCCTTATACATTATTGATGGGATTGCAAATTGGTACAGCCGCTTTGGAAAACAGTATGGAGGTTTCTCAAAAAATTAAAAACTGATCTTACTTTTGACCCAAAATTTCACTTCTAGGCATTTATCCAAAGAAAACCAAAACAATAATTCGTAAAGATCTATGTACCCCAATATTCATGGCAGCACAATTTACAACAGCCAAGATATGGAAGCAACCTAAACCTAAAAGCCCATCAACAGACGATTCAATAAAGAAATTATGGTTCATATACACAATGGAATATTATTCAGTCGTTAACAACAATGGAATGACATGGATGGACCTAGAGGTTATTATGCTGAGTGAAATAAGTCAGACAGAGAAAGATAAATACCATATGATTTCACTTATATGCAGAATCTAAGGAACAAAAAGAACAAACTAATCAAAAGCAGACTCACAAATATAGTGGACAATTTGGTGATGGACAGAGGCAAGGGGAGGTTGGGGGTCTGAGAGAATGGGTGAAGGGTTAAAGAAGTACAAATGAGTACTTAATAGATGGTCCCTGGAAGCACAGCACAGGGAATACAGTTACCATTAATATGATAGCTAGGCGGAGGGCCAGGGGAGGGAAGGAGCAACTGGGGGGATCATTTTGTGATCTATATAGACGTCTAACCAATGTACTGTATACTTGAAACTAAGTTACAGACAATTCCCCCTAATTTTGTAGCTGGCTAACCCTTGCAGATAGCCAAACTCTTTCCACTTTTATAAACAGAATAAAAACGAGGTTATAGTAAAACTACTCAAATCAAGTAATAGGCAATCTTGATTTGGTGACCAGTCATCTATAGAAGAACCCTCCCCTCCACACACACACAATGGCAGTACAGATAGACCCTCCAGAAGCCTAGGCTTACTTCATAGGTGATAGTATTCAAGTTCTGTTGCCCAGAACTGTGTTTATTCTTTCCACTTTCTTTACGCTGCTCTTTCAGATCCATTAGTAACTGGAACACCTAGGAAGAATATATAAAAAATTTTTTATAAAGAATTTGAGAATATAGCTATTCCAAGGTCAATGATTTTGAAGAATAAGACAGTACCTCTTTTCTTCCCACAAACCCTCCCCAAATATAAATATAAATCCAAGAAGTATGTTGCATTTTTTAAATGCTCTTTTAAGTCAAATAACTCAAATTCATTAGATTACTTAAAATATTTCAAATGTTTCCTACCAACATACACTATCTCTGATTTCTTCTGATTGCAAATATTATGAATATTTTTAAATAACTTTTTTAAAAAATGGATTTTACTTAATATAAAAATCTAGTATAATTTATTTTCGGGAAAGAGAAACTATGAGATAAGTGCTAAAATAAAGTCTACCAAAAAATAAAAAAAGGAAGCGAGGAAAAAATGCTATAGAAATTTAGAGGTATACTTTTCCCACGAGGGAGAAATATGTGCGTATTAAGTCTTAAGGAGGGTATAGGGAGTAGATCTCTTTCCTGTTTTACGATTATAACAGAGAACTGTGGGAAGTATAGGTTCATAGACCATTTCTAGATATTAGGCAACCCTTTCCTGGCCATCATATTCGGAAATAGCAGCATAAGAAACAATTAATGCAATCAATGTTTCCTCAATGTATAAAACACCCCAACACCAGCAACACCTAGCAGAGTCCAAATTGGCCAAGGAAGTTCCTAAAAACCAATGGTTTGACCAACAACCAATTCTTTCTGTTATGAGCAGCAACCACTTAAGATCAACCTTTAGAAAGAGTGAAATATGGCCAACCGTGCTAATTCTACTACATTATGTCACACAGTGGTGACTCAAATCTCCTAAGAGTCGATAAGTTTAGACTCTGGAATGTGAAAAATTGGCAAAGAATGTATGTTTTTTCCTACCCAGAATAAAGCTATTCAATGGTTTTGCTAGTATCAAACAAGATCCAGGCAAAATAGAAAGTAGGCAAAAATAAAGTTATATCTCCCCTTTTACCAACCTCTTTCTTCCCTTTCCCCAGGAACCAAACCCTGAAGCCCAAAAATTCCAAATCTGTTAGTTCCTACTAAATTACTCATAATGGCGAGTCAGCTGAGCTCTCACTTTCAAAATGAAGGTTTTAATATTTAGATTATTATGAGAATCAAAATGTTATATAAAAGCATTTTATCGATAAAGAGTGGTAATTATGAAAAGGCACACATAGTTTAACAGAAATTTTTACAAAGAGAAATAGTTCCAAAATAGATGCTTCCATCCCATGAAGGCATCCCAAATGAAGATCTAAAATTTCTGGATTTGGGGGAGGGTTGCCTATTGTATACTAAAGTCTTCCCAGCTTCCCTGAATTACTGTGTATAATTTACTAAGCTTAGACTATTCTAAGGTCCCCGAGATGGTGCCATCTGTCCTATTTTAAAGTGGAAAATTCAAATGAATTCAGTCATTTCTAACAACTAATTCAATAACCAGAAGCAAAAAGCAAACTATTAGAGAGGAAAATACAAAGTCCACTTCAAAGCTATTTACCTCATAGTTACTGAGCAGTGCAGAATTGGCATCCTTCCTGCAAAAGAAAAGTAAATCATCATAGTCCGGGCTCATATCCCTTTGTGTAAATTAACATCTGTAAAATCATTCCTCTGTCAAATTTCAATAGTCCAGTTCAGGAATTTAGAGACTACAACCTTTAAGAGAAATGTCCTAAGTCCTACTGGTTTAGCTGGTTATGGACAATTTCAGAGCATACTTTCCTTTTTACAGCCATAGTATATCATATAACCATCACCACATAAGTGATTGAAATACTCTACTTATCCCTAGTCTATGCAGGCAGAAGAGAAGTCAGGCATCTGAAAGAAGTTAATTACAGGAAGAATATCAGAGCCGGGAGGCGGGGGCGGGGTGGGGGACAGGAAGAGAGGATCAATAAACAGCATATGGGTACTAGAATTAACTGGAGAAACAAAGTACTGTCTCATCTCAAAGCCATGACCTTTCCCCAGTACCATCTGCCTTCCCTACCAGCTACTGATATCTAGGGCAGCCAAGTCCTGCTGAATCACCAGAAATGGATCCTTAACACTAACATCAACCCTGGAAATTCCAGTAATGTCAGAAATCCTTCCAGATATCCACAAAACTACTGATCTTCATCTTCTGTATCAGTTCAACAGATACAGTTCATGTGTCAAGCAGTGGTCTAAAGCCTGGCACCCTCGTGTAACATGTGATCAAAGCAAAATATCATCTTTCATTAAAGCCTGGCACCCTCGTGTAACATGTGATCAAAGCAAAATATCATCTTTCATTAATAAATGAGCACAACAATTTGACTTTCATTATAATTGATCCATTCTACAATATCATATCAGAAAGTACTGTTTTTAATAGTCTGAAAGCAGTACAGTATAATAATGAACGGTTTTGAAATTTAACAAACCTAGGTTCATATTCCAGTTCTGCTACTTATAAGGTTCATGAGTTTTAGTGAGTGAATTAGCCCCTCTAAACTTCCCAATTTAAAACAAAGAATGGGGATAAACTAGTACCCTGAAGTATACCCTGGATGCTAAACCCAGCTCCACCGTACAATTAGCTATGTGAATTTGGGCAAGTTATTTAAACTCTCTATGCTTAAATTTCCTCATCTATAAAATAGCAGTTATAGTGCCAACCATCTAAGACGGTTTACAGAATTAAATTGAAGTACCTGTAACACAGTACGTACCCAATAAATGCCACCTGTTACCACTATCTGTGCTATTACCACCACAACTTCTTCCTACCTTATACAGCCAATATAAGGATGAAAAGAGACAACAAATTTTAAAGTGTAGCATAGTTCTTGGTACTTATTAAGATGTCTCTAAATGCAGGCTATTGTTTTTAAAAGATATTGAGAGGGGCGGGGAGAGGTAGAGAGAGGTAAAGGGGGTCAAATATATGGCAATGAAAGGAAATTTCACTTTGGTGAATATACAATGCAATATACATATGATGTATTATTGAACTGTACACTTGAAACCTATGATTTTATTAATTAATGTCACCCTAATAAATTTAATTTAAAAAAGATATCACCTCACTTAATTCCCATTAAAAACCCTGTAAGGTAGGACCTATTATGATTTCATTATTGATAATGAAACAGGCTCAAAGATTTAAAAACTTTCTTAAGGTCATACAGTAAGTAGCCTAACTGACATGAAAGAAAACTATGGAACTGTGAAAAATAAGACTGGAGTGGACAAATGGAAATTCGTAACGCTGAATCCTAAAAATTCAGGAAGGAGTTTGCACTTGACATATGTACAATAAAGACTACTATATTTTCTTAAACCAGGAGTAAAGCTTTATGATGAAGATGATACAAAATTTCAAAAATATGGGTCAAATAGATGGGTGATTTCCCCCAGTCAACAAATAAAGAAAACCAGGAGGTGGTAAACACAAAGATATGACCTAGGCCTTAGGTCATCATCATCACAGTGATGTCAGCACTGTAATGAAATCAGCGTGTGAAGCTTACTAGGCATTCAACAAATAGCTGGGTTTTCACAAAGGTGCTGCTTTGCCCAAATGACAACTGTACTCAAGTCACAAAGAATATCACATTTAAAAGGAACCTACCACAGGAAGGACAATGTGTAATTAGTTTATGTAACATGGTTAATTGAAAATTGAAAATGACAAAGCACATGTCATCTTTGCCTACTTAATCAGGAAGTCAGCACACAAGGCTTCCTCCTACCTTTGCTTGAAATTGAGTTACAACTCCCAGTGTGCCCTACAATACAAAGCAACTAAGACATCCTTGCCTGGAACAGACTGGGGGGAAAAATACAAATGTCATTTTTCCTCAAGGCTAATGGATCCAACCCAGGTGCCACTGTTACAACTTCATTTCCAAAGATTGGCCTTTCCAGTCATGCAGAATATTCCATGCCCTGGGAAATCTGCCCCTGGCTCTTCCAAGTTATTGCCTCATTGCCCAAGTCAATATTGCTAAAGCAAGAGTCCAAATGACATCATCTGCCTTTTCTAGAGCCAATATCCAAAGAAGGGAAACTCTCCTGTTTATTTTAATAAACCTCTGTTTTGGAGCACAATGAATGTTTAAACGGGCGCTGTAATCAGCCAAAGCTGACTTATTCACTGATTCTTTTATTAGGAATATAATTATTTTTTTACCCAGCTAAATACTAACAGAGTAAATGCCAATATGTGGTATGCCTTTATTCAATAAAATGTCAGTAAGTGCATAGTATCTACCTTTTATTTAGACCTAAATGAACTGCGTGTACTGGGAAATTGGGGGGGGGTGATTTTTTTAAGGCAGTTTTTATCCCCAAGAAGTTATCGTAACCACCACTAAGTGGCATGTTGGTAGGAACAGGATATGGTGAGATTTGACAAACATCAATCGACATAATCAAATTATCCTATTTAACAGCACCAATGATGATGATGAAATGCAATGAGAAAGATACATCTCTTATAGCAATCTTGTAAAAAAAAAATGTTTAATTTGAATCTAGCCATGAAGACATAATCAAACCCAAACTTCAAAACGACTGGCCTAAATTCTTCTAAATTAATGTCTTTAGTCACAATGGTAATGTCATACACAACACACAACAGCTAGGAAACTTTTTAGAGTAAAGGAGATTAAAGAAACATAACTAAATACAATGTGTCATTCTTGACTGGCTCCTAAATTGGTAAAAAAAAAAAAAAAAAAATCCAGTTAAATGACATTGGGACAACTGGATAAATGTGAATATAGGTTGTATTTGAATATCAGTGTTAAATTCCCCAGGTATGGTAATGGTATTGTAGTTACATAAGAGAATGCCTCTATATGACTGGGTAAAATGACATATCTACAACTCTCAAATGGTTGACTGTGTGTGTGTGTGTGTGTAGAAAGAGAAAGCATGCACGTGTGAGACAAGGTACGTAAGTTAAAATGTTAACAAATGCAGATTCTAGGTAAAGGGTATAAAGGTAGTTGTGGTGCTCCTTTTGTAGCTATTCTATGGGTTTGAAATTTTTCAAACTAACATGTTGAGAAAAGTAGAAATAAAACTAAAGCGTTCCATAAGGTTAAAAAAAAATAGTATAATCTACAATTGACATAAAATGCATTTTCCTCTTACACTTTCTAAGGTAACTAGAATCTGTCAACTGACACATCCGTCAATTGTATTTACAAGTTGTTGATTCCTACTGAGCAGGGATTGTCTGCTCTGTAGCTAATGCTTCGGTATTATGTGATATATTTAGAAGCACTGAGACTTCTAGAAACTGCCAACCTACACAAAATTTCATATACTCTTATAAGACTCAGAATATTACTAATTTTATTTACAGGTGTTTAAAGTAAATATTCCAAGTGAATTTTAAAGATTGTCTAAATCTATACTTATAGGCAGGCAATCACTTAATTTTCTCAAATAATTTACTGACTGAAATTGACTTGCTGTTTGAAATTTAACCTGTAAAATTTGCTTAACTTGCTAGGTCAATTTAACAGATGCCACCAACTACTTTGTAAAGCCTAATTCTGAAAAATAGAACAAAATGATCTATTGGCAGACTTTCCAGAGAAACACACACATACACAAAAGGCCCATGTGAACGGTGCCTATTAACTGTCACAGTCAATTCTTATGAAAGCAGTGATGAATGGAATTGCTCAAATTCTATGTTCAACCTATGTTATCGATTCAAATCATGTTATAAAAAAACTAAACTGTGGTGCAAGAAAACTGGGCAACTATCCAAGTCAGCAAACAATTAAACTGTAGCATTCTCTTGGGAGATAACAAACAAGTATCCTCTTTCTGATTCTGTTACTGAATTGTTATAAGACCTATAAGCTAACTTCGTTAAACCTCACCATTTCCACCTATAAAATGAAGGAAATTCTGAAACTATCTCAAAAAGATAGTATAGAAGGTAAGTAGAATCCATTTCCTAACTATGTATACTAAATTCTAGAATAAAAGAGTGAATACAAAGCTTTCCAGGTATATAAATAATCCCAAGGCCTTAGACAAAGTTAGACAAAGAGCAATATATAAATACTTAATTTTGCTTTGAAAATTTTGTATCCTTTCATCTGAGGAAGTTTCCAAATGATAGCTAAAAAAAATTTTTTTAATTGTATTCAACCAAATAAAGCATAAATATTCCTCACCTTGAAAAAATTCAACTGTATGTCTATTATGTATTATTTACTCAGCAGGTATTTAGCCAGTGACCGAACAAAAAAATAATAATTCAAGGCAGTTTTCCATTCATGCCTTCCCACTTCAGGTCCTAGGAGTACCTGACAGTAGTACACTGTGTTTGCCCCCTCAGAGACTCAGGGTTCAACAGAAGATTCTTAAGAGCACACTGCTAGAGGTTATGCCTCATGTTAGAGGCCAGGCAGGAACTAAAAATTAGGCCTCCAGACCTTCCCATTTCAAGGACCCCTTCCATTCCCAAATCACATACATCTATTATTATAAAACTCTTTAAGGGAAAAGTAAACCAAAGTGCTACGAAAGACAAACATGAAAATTACTTTGGATTGAATTAAAAGGAAAAGCAGCATTGAAAAAGGACACTCAACCTGACCTATCGAAAGGACAAGAGAGAAGTACAAGGGAAAAAAATATACCAAAGAAAACAGCAATGCAAAGGTCCTGAGGTAGAAAAGGGCTTGGAGGGTTACAAAAACTATTTGATTGCCAGTGGAAAGCGTGTGTTTGGGGGGTGACGGCAAGAGATATGGTTGGTGAGTAGGTGAGGTTATAACAGGATCTTATAGGTCCTAATAAGGAATGTGGATTTCCTCTAAGTACAACAGAAAGGCAAGTAAGGATTTTACACAAGGGTGAGGGGAGACCACTAACTGATCCAATTAACATTTTAAGATCATTCTTGCAGCTATGTAGAGAATGGGGCGAGGGGACAGAAGTGAAAGCTAAAAGCTATTCCTTAATCCAGACCAGAGATGGTGTAGTAGAAAATTAGCAGTGAAGATGGTGAAAAGTAACTGCATTCAAAATATATTCTGAAAGCGGAGAAGACAGGACTGGCTGATAGACTGGACTTAGAGGTGAGGAAAAGAGGGCTAGATTTTTCATCTAAGCAACTGGACAAATGGGAAAAAAAGTCTAGAAATATACTTTTGGGACCCATCAGCATATAGATAGGCAAAATGACTATGGAAGAGAGTGTGGAGAAAAAGAGTCCCTGTACTGAGCCCTAAGATACCTCAACATTTAGAAGCCAAGAAAGGGAAAAAGGGCGAGCCAGGAGACTGAGTTCTTGTACGAAGAAATTCAGAAGAGCATGTCACAAAGTCAAAGAAGTTTCTAGAGTTTCTGGATCAATTGCTGCTAAGAGACCAAGAAAGGCCGGAAAATCAATCTTTGGATGTGACAGGATGGAGGGCTCAGATAATCTTCACAGACTCATTTCCATAGACTGGTGAGGATGAAAGCCTAATTGAATGACTGAGAAAATGAGGGGATAAACAATACTTTTGTTTTGTTGTGACAGGAAACAGAAATGCAGCAGTAAGTGGACATGAATGTGGGGACAAAGACATTTCTAATATGGATAAATTAAAACAGGTTTATATGATAACAGGAAATGCTCTAGTAAAGAGGTGGGAAATGATAATGATGACTTGAGCTAGAGTAAAATGAATATATTTCAAGTTGCAGATTAAACCCCATTAATTTAGTGGATAATGATTCATTTTTAACAACTGAGAAGAGACTGAAAAGAGAGAAAAATAGGGAAAATGTAAAAAGGAGTCATTTTAACCAAGCTGCTAAATTACTAACATTATAAATATTGAAGCATGAGGAAACAATTATTTTTCTTGTCTTAACTAGCCTGGGAACATAAAACTTTGGAACTTTCCAGTCCTGCATCAATACCTGGATATACAGCAGCTAGTTGAGTGTTAATGCCCAGATATCCATCAAACCTGCAGATAACCCTCTAACTACGCTCTACAGGACTCAGGACCAGGCCCCCTGGTACCCATCCTCCAGGACACCTGACATCTGATAGCTGTCCTGACCCAATCCAGGGCCCTACCTAGAATGCAGGACTGATTATTTTCAAGAATATGACTTTCACTCAACTTTTCTTTCTTCTTCAGAACACTTCCTGAGTTTTGCCTGTGTTTCCAGTTAGAAAACTCTAAAACCCTTGAATAAATCTTTTTATTTAAATATTTTTATTCATTTATTTCTAGCCAAAGCCTTCTGACTCTTTTTGAGTCGGTTTGACAAGACAAAATCAGGGTGTACAGCATACAATAAGTATTGTTTCATGAAGTTTTCACTTTGGGTACATATGCATATTGCGGGTTTTTTTTAAGCCTTTTTTTAGTAAGTATAATCATTACACAGGTGGCAAAATAACGTAAAGAAAAATGTATTAGATAATTAAATAATCAGTGCCAAAGATAACACAATACAGATATGCCTACGAGTTAATGTCAACCATGTAAAAACGCACGGGCAGAGTAGATGAAAAACACTTCCACTGGAATGCAGTACAATGGACAAACATGGAAAAGACCAGGTGAAGTTAGTTGAACGGCTATTACTCCCTAGACACACACACACACACACACACACACACACGTGTTGTTTTGGTGGTCACAATCCAGGCACAAACACCTTCTTTCCAGAAAACCCGCCTCTGTCTTCACAGGGCTAACTGCTCCACATCAACTCGGATAGCACCTCTTCCGAGTTAGGGTTCCCCACGAGCCCACTGCCAGGCAAAGTTTATCCATCTCTCCTCCAGGTACTTCCAGGGCGGACTCAAGGCTTTATATCTTCTAAGTCCCTGCTTGGATACCGGGCACGGCTCCCCATAGAAATCTAGGAAATGCTCGTAAATGAATGAAGAAGGAACCAGACACAATGAAACATACTCAGCCCCAATCCCAGGCCCCTGGTGGGAGTGCGGGTGGAGGTTCAGTGGGGCAGAGCGAGAGTCTTTCTTCCCCGTGTTCCTCCCCTCGCGCCTAGTCGCAAAGGACTCCTTTGCGACTAGGGGTCGCCCAGTGCCCGCGCGCTTCTCGGGTCCCAAGACCTAGCCGTCCTCAGCTGTGAATCTCTGCCCAAAGATGGGGACACGCCTTGCGCGGCTTACACTTCCATGCCGAACCCTCTTCGTCGTCTCCAGCCGCCAACACAAACACACACACAAACAAGCCACGCCGCCTCTGCCGCGACTCCTGGCCGAGCGCTGGGTCACCGACTCCGGCGCCGCAGTGCACGCCGGGATTGCCGTGCTGCACGTCGGGAGCCTGGCGGACCCCGCGAGACTACAGTGGAAATGGCTGCCCACATTGTTAGGCATGCCTGCTGTTCACCCAGTCGGACTTTAGCTTTTTAAGCGTTTGCAGATAGACCTTAGCTCATGTTTTCGTGGTCTAGGTTATACCAAAGTATTAATAAACTAAGGTTTCAAAGACATCACCGTGTTAGTAGTCCTTTGCGAGGTTAAAATCCCACCCCTTGGAGAGTAGCGATGGTGAGGGGGTGAGGTGGATCTGGGCTTCCGGAAATATTCTATTGCGTGATCTGGGTGTTGGAGACGTGGTGTGTTTCCGAAAATTCAGTGAGCTGTACATTTATGCCCACTTTCCTATATGTATGTTATAATTCAATAAAACGTATTAAAAAGAAGAAAAGTCTCAGACTCCCTTCTCCCTGTTTTCATTCTGCCTTGAGAGCTACTTGGCCAAAAAAGTACGCATTAAAGAGCTTTAACATCAGGCACAGTCCTTTGTAGAAATTTATCGAAGGAGAAGTATCAGGTGCTTTAAAAAGATAGGTGTTGTGATGTTTTTGTTTCAGTCATACAATATGATATGCAGCCGTGAGAAGTCATGTGGCATATTTGGTATATTGGGGAAATGCTCTCGATACAGATGTGTGACCCTAATCTAAGGAAAAATAATGCATAGGGAAAAAATACCTAAAGGTTTGGGAAGTAAAGCCACCTAATCTACATTTTATGTCTTTCAAAAAAATTGGAGTGGGAGATTGATATTTATCATCTTCTGGATTTTTGGATATGTCTGAAGTATTTCCTAAAGACTGGAAGGAAATGTACCAAAATATTGATAGTGACAGGTGTCTTTAGATGATGAGTCAATTGCTATTTTTTTTCAGCTTTTTTATAGTTCAGTTATTTACTAAACGTATTCTCTTTGCAAGGCCCTTACTAAGGGCTTTGTTATTCCATGATATTAACAGTTAATGGTGCACACTTTATAGTCAGACAGCCTGTGATTCTGTAACAGGGTGAAATGCTTCTCTCTTTGATTTTACCTTAATTCCAGCCAGTATTTCTGTAGACATTCTAATTGACTAGAAACATACCTCCTGAGATTTAAGTAACTTCTGGTCTTACCCATGGGATTGCTAGCGACCCATTTCCCCACACTGACGGGAAAACAAGAAAACAGAGTCTTTAAATGGTGCCCTACACAAAATAAAATTATTCATTCCCTATGGCTAAAACCACGGGGAACCTATGGATCAAAGGCCGAGAATTGCCATTAGGCCTTTCAAGCTACATATTCTTATCCTTTAATACTATATGTTCATACTATCAAAGGAAAAATGAGTAAACAAAGTATTTAAACTGCAATTTACAGAAACTAAAAATGATATATAAACTGAATTCCCCGAATACTCAGTGTCCCTTCTCAGTGTCTCTCTCTCAGTCTTTCTCTCCCTGTCTGTTCTGTCACGGTCTCTGTCGCTGTCCCTCTGAGTCTTTCTCTCAGGCTGTCTGTCTATGGAGTGTTATCCCTTTTCTAACAAACTTTCCTATCGAGTAACTAGGGCTTTTGAATTCTTTCATCCACTCAGAAAGAATTTTTTCAGTGCAGGACTTGAGTTCCCCCTGCTTGGAGAGATTTGTTCTGGCCTGCATCAGCTTCATATTCCTACGAATATACTAAAAAACACTGAATTGTATACTTTAAATGGAAGAATTGTATGGTATCTGAATTATATATCAATAAAGCTGTTAAAAATTTTTTTACCGGTGTTTGCCTGTGGGTACTAGATTGGCAGAGAATTGGAGGAAATTTTGAACATTTAACTTTACATATTCAAAAATTTTATAAATGTTTTTCAATACACATGTTATTTTTAAATTATAAAAATATTATTTTAAGAACAATTAATTTACTTTAAAATTTTTAAAAATAAAATGCCACCCCAGGCCCCACTGGCTTGATTCATATGGAGAGAGTACCCTGTGCTCTCTTGAGGAGAGTGAGCCCCACAAAGACAATGCTCATGTGTTATAGTGATGGCCCATTTGGTGGTAATGATATAAATGTGAATAATATACACTCCTTGCCTAACAAGCTGACAGCCTAGTTGGGGAACCAGCTGTGGACATCAATAACCACAATATACTGTGCTTAGATGCTATGGAGCAGAGGAGGAAATGACTAATGAGGCAGAGAGGCAGCACAAACCCAGGGGTGTTTGAGCTGGGTGTGGGGAGGAGCACACAAGAACAAAGCTTCAGGGATGAGCTTCCATGGAAGATAGGCTAGTGCCTTGGAGGGCCGCATGATAAAATGGCTGAGCTCCAGGTTCTCTAAGGGAGGCCACCTTAAGCCGTTGGGGGCTGTATGCAGTCACCCAACTTATCCTCTAGGGGAAACTGAGTAGTCAGGAGTGAGGCCCTCTCCCAGGAGAAGACTGCCCAGAAGGATCATGCAGGACAAGATAATCGAGCCAACAAAGCTGGGCCAGTCAAGGACTGAAACTCTTACCTGGCCTGGCCCAAGTCTCTAACTCAACTCCCCCGCAGCTTTCCTAACTTGAGATTGACACACAAAGCACACAGACCTAATAAATGGCTTTTTCTTTCTTTCTTAATAGCTTGTTTTTTAGGCAGAGGTATCAAATATACGCAAATCTTGTATGTCTTCCAAGTGGAAAGTCCTGTTGAACACCGAAGGTATTAAGTCCAGAGCTCAGAAAAAAATCAGCAGACAGAGCTTTTGAAGTAGAAATGAAACCTTTAAAGTTAAGTCACCCGGGGAGAGTCTAGAAGAGTAAGACTTACCTGGTCCTTACCAGTTGCCAAAGAGTTGATGTAAGCTCTTCACATGTTTGTACCCATTTAATCCTCACAAAGTCCCCATGAGAATGTATGCCAACACTGTATTAGCATGATCTCATATACTTCTCTCAAGAGTTCAAGGAGTTAAGCACTATGATTAGCCCATTTCACAGAGAGGAAAGTGAAGCTCAGAGAGGAGTTAGGCAGTGTAAGAGCCAGGGCTCTCACTTCTGACCAACTTCAACACTCATGAGTGCCAGCACAACCCCAACTCTACCCCTCTTAGTTTTAGGGCCTGCTAACTTTAGGGGTGCCCTCCATGTTCTGCACTAAACCCTTCCTCAGTTATTTTGATGCACCAAGGTGAAAATTTCAAGGGAGAGAGGTCAGGCAAAGTTTGCACTCTTTGAGGCAAATAAATCCTGTATAGCACTCAGCCCTCAGCTGAGAGTAGGCATCTTCTATTGTCTGAACAGCTCTAGATCCTCATGCTAGCAATGAGGTTGGACACAGAAAGTTTGCTTATGTTCAAGGCCCTGAAGGAAACACCAGCAAAGTAGAATCAGTTTGTGATCTGTTTTTTATCACCCCAAGAGTAGGAATTGTAAACTCTTGGAGACCTTCGCTCGTGGATTATTTTCCTGACATGGGTTGAGTTAGAGGCTTTCGGTTAGTAAGAAAATGTACTATCTGGAAGTGCAGGGTGGGAATGAGTGGTCATCCCTATTCAGGGTTATTTTCCTGGAGTCTCTTCATATGGTAGGCAGAACAATGGTTTCCCAAAGGTGTCCACATCCTAGTTCTCCAGAACCTTTGGATATGTTACCATACATGGCCAAAGGGATTTTACAGATGTGATTAAGATTATAGACTTCAAGATTATCCTGGATCATTTGGTCAGGTCCCATCTAATCGCATGGGTCCTTAAAAGAGGAGAATCTTCCCCTGTTGATGTCAGAGCCAGGCATGATTATGGAATAATGGTCAGAGAAGTGCAATATTGCAGGCTTTGAAGAAAGAGGAAGGGATCCATGAGCCAAGGGGTGTAGGTGGGCTCTAAACTCTAGAAAAGGCACTGGAGCTTCCAAAGGACTGCAGCCCTGCCATCACCTTAATTTTAGCCCAGTAAGACCCATGTAGGACTTCTAACGTATATAGTCGTGAGATAATAAATTTGTGGGTTTTTGTGTGGTAATTTGTTACAGTAACAGAAAATGAATACACTCCCATGCAAATCCTTTGTTTCATGCAGACCATCCTCCTGTTTATTCACTGTCCACAATTACAAAAATCTGCTTCTCCAGGTCTGCCCCTTTTCTGCAGGAAGCTGAATAACTCAAATGGCTTCTTTGAAAATCCAGGTTGTCTCAAGGTCTCCTGTGCACACGCATGCATGAGCACACCCAGAGCTCTATGTCTCTCTGTGGTGGCTGCCACTGACCTCTCTGCAGTTGATGCAGGACGGGGTAAATTTCCCTAAGTTGGTGGGGAGAGACCAAGCCCTGCACCAAGAGAGAAGAGAGTCCTTTGGCAGAGAGTGTAGAAAGAATTCAACACACGCACCAAAGTTAGAGTCAAAAGGAAAGTTTATTAGACAAGGGATAACACTCCGCAGACAGTGTGTGGTCTCCTCTCAGAGGCAGAGTGAGAGGGACAGAGAGACAGAGGAAAAGCACTAAGAGGGACCCTGAGTGTTTAGGAAACTCAGTTTATATTTCATCCTTTGGTTCCCATTTCCTTTGATATGTGAGGAAGGGGAAGAGTATGTAGCATGAAAAGGTAAGATATAGAGAAAAAGGCCTGCTGGCAGTTTCCAGACTTTAATCCATAGGTTCCCCAAGATTTTAGCCTTAGGGAATGATTCTTGGTTCCTGTTTCCCCTTCTCAAGTGTGGAGAATGGGTTGTTAGTAATCCAGCAGAAATCTTCATTTGTTCTGAAGGTGTCCTTCTGGTCTGGCTGCAGAGCTGCTCAGCATACTGTAGTCTCTGAATGTGGCTTAATTAACATATTTAAATTTTTTGACTCCTTCGTACATTACAGTGATGGCTGCTATATTGCTAAAGTAGGGTAGGCTGCTGCCATTCCTAGGTCGTAGAGGTTCTTTGGTCCTTGGTGGGACTGCTCCCCAACTCCCAGTCCAGTCAGCCCAGGCCTTACTCCTGGGGCCTCTACCATGTGCTTCTCCCACTTAACTCACATAATTCCTTAAAAAGTGCTTTGAGCAGTGCCTGGCACATAGTGAGCTCCATATAAAAGGGATTATAAACAAATGTCCTACATATCTTATTCTCTTTGTTTAGCATAAATTTTATAGCATCGAGATTAAGAATGCAATTTCTGGGGCCAGACTGCTAGCCTTTGTTTGGATCCTGTCTCCACTATCTACTGATTTTATAACCTCAGGCAAGTCAGTTAATCTTCTAAGCGTCTAATCTTCTAAATTTCTTTATCTGTAAAATAGTGATAATTGTGTCTACCTCTTAAGAATATTAAACATGGTAATAAACATTCAGTGGTTTTAAAACACGTCTGCCACACAGACCAGTGGAACAGAATTGAGAGTCCAGAAGTAAACCCATGTATACATGGGCAAATAATTTTCGACAAAAGATCCAAAAACATGCAGTGGAGAAAGGAAAGCCTCTTCAATAAATGGTGCTGGGGAAACTGAAAATCCATCTGCAAAAGAATGAAACTAGTCTACAGCCAGGTCACCCTGAATGCGCAGGATCTCATCTGATCTCAGAAGCTAAGCAGGGTCAGGCTTTGGATGGGAGACCACCTTGGAATACAAGTTGCTATAGGCGTTAAAAAAAAAAAAAGGAATGAAAATAGACTGTTGCCTATCACCACACACCAAAATTAACTCAAAATGGATTAAGGACCGGAATATAAGACCTGAAACAATAAAATGCATAGAAGAAAACATAGGAACTAAACTCAAGGATCTTGGACTTAAAGAGGATTTTATAAATTTGACTTTAAAGGCAAGGGAAGTAAAAGCTAAAATAAGTGAATGAGAATACATCAAACTAAAAAGTTTCTTTCACCAAAAGAAATCGTCAACAAGGTAAAGAGACAACTATCTGATTGGGAAAATATATTTGCAAGCAATGCCTCTGATAAGGGCCTAATACCCAAAATATACAAAGAACTCATACAACTCAATAACAACAACAACAACAACAACAAACAAACGATCCAATCAAAAAAATGGGCAGAGGACCTGAACAGACACTTCTCCCTAGAGGACAAACAAATATTTGAAAAGATGCTCTATATCGCTAGCTCTTAGGGAAATGCAAATCAAAACCACAATGAAATACCATCTCACACCTGTCAGAATAGCTATAATCAACAGGACAAGTAATAACAAATATTGGAGAGAATGCAGAGAAAAAGGAACCCTCATACACTGCTGGTGGGACTGCAAATTGGTACAGCCACTGTGGAAAATAGTATGGAGGTTCCTCAAAAAACTAAGAATTGATCTACCATATGATCCAGCAATCCCTCTACTGGGTATTTACCCCAAAGACTTGAAAACTCATATCTATAAAGAGATTTGCACACCCATGTTCATAGCAGTATTATTCACAGTGACCAGGACATGGAAGCAGCTGAAGTGCCCTATGATAGATAATTGGCTAAAGAAGCTATGGGACATATATACAATGGAATATTACTCAGTCATAAGAAGAGATGAAATACTACCATTTACAACAACATGGATGAACCTTGGAATCATCATATTAAGCAAAATAAGCCAGACAGAAAAGGTTGAAAAATCACATGATATCACATATGTGGGAAATAAACCTAAAAGCAACAAATGAACAGGACAAACGAACAGAGACCCATGGACATGGACAATGGACAAGTGGTTACCAGAGGGAGGGGGGAGGGGGAAAATAAAAAAATAAAATGTTTTTAAAAATTATGTCGATATAGTATTAAGAAAAGCTGGGATTTAAAAAAATTAAAAAGTAAAAAAATAAAAAATAAAAAAAAGAAGAGATGAAATACTGCCATTTGTGACAACATGGATTAACCTTGAGATAATCATGCTAAGCGAAATAACTGAGGCCGAAAATGTTGAAAATCACATGATATCACTTATGTGTAAGATATAAACCTAAAAGCAACAAAGGGACAGGATAAACGAACAGAGACTTATGGACATGGACTATAGACTAGTAATTACCAGGATAGGGTGTTGGGGGAAGATGGAAGTAGATGGGGTCAAATATGTGGTCACAGAAAGAAATCTAACTATGGGAGGTGAACCCACAGTGTAAATATATATATGCCTTACTGTTAAAGTGTACAGATGAAACTTACTGGATTTCATTAACCATTGTCACCATAAATAAACAAACAAGTAAATAAATAAATATTTTTAAATAGGGGGAAATAAAATTTAAATAAATAAATGAGAAATAGAATAAAACACACGTGCAAATTCTTTGACACTCTTCCCTCGAAGGGGAAGCTAATATCCCACTCTTTGAAGATGGCTGTCTTTAGTGATTTAGTGACTTCTAATGAACAGAAGGTGGGGGGAAGTGACACTTCATTACTACTGAGTCTCGGGCAGAAAAGGCAATACAGTTACCAACTAATGTAATCTTTCTCTCTGTGTATATGTCTCTTTTTTTCTCTTTCTCCGTTTTGACGTAGGTCTTTGAAGCCCTGAGGTATCCTGTACAAAGTCTAGCTACCTTCAAACTATCATGCTAGAAGATCCACAAACAGCAGCCACACAGTTATACAGACTGTTGCAGCTCCCACCCCCCTAGTTGAGTCTTTCCAGCCCAGGCATCAGACATGTAAATGAGGAAGCCTTTGAAATGACCCAGCCCTAGCCAGTGCCTGACAGCAACTGCATGAGAAACCCTAAGCCAGAACCTCATAGCTGAACACATTCAACCTCCAGAATGATCAAAGGTAACAATAAATACAGCAGCTGTTTTACAATTTTGGATATTTTGTTCTGCAGCAATAAATAACTGATTATACACATAAAACACTTTGTACATAAAAGCACTGAATAAATAGTAGTCCTAAGTATTATTTCAAACAAGCATCATCCTGGTCCACTAAGGCTTTATTTTTTAATAATAGTAACTACCATTTATTGACTACTTAATATAAATCAGATATAGGACATACACAATTTCGTTCTCCCTCAATGTCCAATGCATGGGTATCATTATCTTTTTTTTTTTTTAAACTGAATTTCCAAAGGATTGTGTCCCTTACCTGCAATCACACCAAAAAAATAAGCCTAAGGTTCAACCCCTGGATCTTCTGATTCTCAGAGTGTGCACGAAGCATACTCAGTATAGCTACTGCTGCTTGAACCCTTCTAAAGTGCTGCCAGTGGTAAGGCCTCTGTCCAGGCTGGGTCACCAACAAGTTTCTTTATTCATAACTAATAGAATTGGGTCTCTTGGCAGCCCATGCAATATTCTTTCCAGCTAACTTCTGCACTCAGGCCTATGTATGGTCAATCTTAATTCAGCATATGAGAATACAGCAACTCCCAGGCCTCAAGACTCCTTGTCCAACTTTTGTTTTTAACACATGGATTAAAAAAAAAGACAATTGATTGTCATGTGACATTTGGTAATGTTCTTATTAGCCACTTGTTCTTAGCTTGCTCCCTGATAACGTAAATCCCAGTCTGAATCCAAAATCCTGAGAACCTAGAGTGCTAAGAGAAGACGAATGTCTCACCTCAAGCAAAGAGAGAGCAAATTCAGCCTTCCTCCAACTTTTTGTCCCATTTAGGCACTCAACAGATTGAATGATACCCATCCACATTGGGAGGGCCATCTGCTTTACTCATTTAATTCACCAATTCAAATGCTCATTTATTCTGGAAATATCCTCACAGATACACCCAGAAATGATGTTTTACCAGTTATCTGGGCATCCCTTAGCTCAGACCAGCTGACACATAAAATTAATTATTATAATGGAATCATGTGCAGCCTTAAAAAGAAAGGAAGTCCTGGCACATCATACAATATGAATGAACCTTGAGGACATTATGCTAAATGAAATAAGCCAGTCACCAAAGGAAAAATAATGTATGATTTCACTTTTACGCAATATATAAAATAGTCAGATTCATGTATATAAAAAGTAGACTGGTAATTACTTGTGGCTGGGGGCAGTGGGCAAAAGGGAGTTATTGTTTAATGGACATTGTTTAGGGTCTTTGCATTGTGCTCAAGTTAAAATTAGGTCATACTGAATAAGGGTGGGTCCTAAATCCAATGACTGATACCTTTATAAGAGAAATCAGAAAGATAATCCACAGACTGGGTGAAAATGTTTGCAAAGCATATATCTGAATGAAAGACACATTCAGAACATAGAAAGAACTCTGAAAACACAAAAATAAGCAAACAACCTAATTTTAAAAGGGCAAGCAATTGGAACAGACACCTCATCAAAGAAGATACATGGATGGCAAATAACCACATGAAAAGATACTCAGCATTAGTCATTAGGGGAATGCAAATTAAAACAATAATAAGATACAATTATGTACCTATAAGAGTGAATAAGTTAAAAAGACTGACCATTCTAAATGTTGACAAGGATGTACAGAACTGGAACTCTTCTATACTTCTGGTGGGAAAAGTAAAATTGTACCACTTTGGAATACTATTTAGTAACTTCCTAAAAAGTCAAACACATTTCCAATATGATCCGGCCATTCTACTCCCAGTATTTACCCAAGGGAAATGAAAGCATATGTCCATAGAAAGACTTGTAGATGCATGCTTTATTTGTAATAGCCAAAAATTGGAAGCAACTCAAATATCCATCAATAGGCAGTGGGATTAAAAAATGTGGAACATCCACACAATGGAATACTACCTGTTGATAAAAAGGAATAAACTATTGAGATGTAATAAAAAAAAAAAGGACAAATCTCAAAATAATTATGCTGAGTGAGAAAAGCCAGACAAATGTATATGTATGTATAAATATATATACTATAACTATATCTATATAGATAGAAATAAATGCAACACAAACTAATCTATGGTTATAAAGAAGCATTTTAGTGCTTCCTTGGGGATGGATGGAGAGAAGCAGGAGGAAGGAATTATGAAGAAGCACAAGGATTCTTTTGGGTATGATAGATACATTCACTATTTTGATTATGCTGTGGTTTCATTATGCTGTGGATATGTCAAAATATATCAAATGGTACACTTTAAATAATTGTATATTATTGTATTTCAATTATACCTCAATGAAGCTAATACATACATCATCCACACACACACAGGCGCGCACACACACATCCACACATATCCAGGTTCATTAGGGTTTTAACAGTGGAACTGTGAACATTTTGAAACACTTGGATAGATTCAGACATATCCACTTTGACAGCTATTGATATTTTACAAATCTATCGTATCCACTTCACTCCTTTTCATTGTTGTCTTTGTGGCATTTTAAATTAACCCCAGTTGTAAGGAATAACACACAGACATCCCTTTTTCCTCTACCCAGTTTCCTCCAGTGGTAACATTTTGGAAAGCTATAGTATGATATCACAATCAGGATACGGACATTGATACAATTGACTGATCTTATTCAGATTTCCTCATTTTACTTGTTCTCTTTTTATGTGTGTCTAGGTACACATGAAGTTCTATGTAATTTAATCACCTGTGCAGGTTTATGTGTCTACCATCATGGTCAAGATGCTGAACAGTTCCAACACCATATAATGTCCTTTTATAAAAGCCTCCCCTACTACTATTCCATCCTTCATTTTTAAAATTTTGTCATTTCCAAAATGTTGTATTAGTAGAATCAATACTCATTGATTCTTTTTGGATTGGCTATTTTTCCCCACTAAGCACAATATTTTGTAGCTATTCAGCCAAGTTTTACACGTATCAGTACTTCATTTCTTTTTATCACTGAGTTATGTTCCATGGCATATATTCGTACTGTAAAATATTTTTATGGGTCACTTTTAAATACAAAAATTATCATTATCTGCTGCTCGCAAAGGGGACCAATCATTTATTTTGCTGTTTTGGGTTGCATTTTTATAGAATTTATTGAATATCAATTAAGTCAATTTGGAGAATGATCTTGTTTAGATCTTCCATATCTTTCCTGACTTTTTCTGTACTGGTTCTGTCATTACAGAAATATGATGTTAAAATTGTCAATTGTAATTTTGGATTATTTATTTACCCTTTAGTTCTGTTATATCTTTGCTTCATATATTTTGAAACTGTGTCATTAGGAACATACTCATTTGGGATTGTCAGCACTTAATGATTACTTGACCCTTTTATCATTATACAATGATCCTCTTTATCTCTGGTAATATTTCTTGCCTTAAAGGTTACGTCGTCTGATATGTTTGTCCATTGCAAATTTCTTATAATTAGTGTTTACATGTTATATCTTTTCTACCCCTTTACTTTTAACTTATCTTTGTATATTAAGTAGATTTTTTTGTAGACAGCATAGAGTTGGACCCTACTTTTTTAATGCATTCTGACAATCTCTGCCTTTAATTGGAGTGTTTAATCCATTTACATTTAGTGTAATTATTGATATACAGTTGACCCTTTTAGCAACACTGGTTTGAACTGTGTGGGTCTACTTATATGCAGATTTTTTCAATAAATACATATAGTTCTGTAAATGTGTTTTTTCTTTTTAATGATTTTCTTAATAACATTTCCTTTTCTCTAGCTTACCTTATCGTAAGATTACAATATACAACATACAAAATATGTGTTTATTGACTGTTTATGCTATCAGTAATGCTTCCGGTCAACAGTAAACTATTAGTAGTTAAGTTTTTGGGGAGTCGAAAATTGTACATGGATTTTCAACTGTGTGAGGGTCAACTCTCCTATCCCCTGTATCGTTTAAGGGTCAACTGTAGTCGTTTGTCTATCATCTTGGTATTTTTTTTATCAGTACTTGTGACCTTTATTCCTGACTTCTTTCGGATTGAGAATATTTTTAAATTTTGTTTTATGTTCTCCATTAGGTTTTTAGATGTACTTTTTTTTGGTGGTTGCTCTAAAAATTACAATATGAATCCTTAACTTATCCCAGTTTTCCCTTAATTAATATTATACCTCTCCATGTATAGTCTAAGAACCTTACAACAGTATAATTCCATCAGTAGCCTCCTCCACTTGTTATAAAACTAAACAATATATTGTTGTCAGTTTTAGTTTATCTTCCCCCGCCCCAGCAGAAAAGAATAGCTTTATTAAATGGGAAAGTACACTTCCAGATGTGGAAACGGACCTGAGCAAGAGAAGCGTGGCTCAAAAGGCCAGTTTTAGTTTTAATAGTTATTTGTCTGTAAAGAAGTTAAGAGAGAAAAAATTCTAAACATAGTTACCTTTTCTGGTGCCCTTTATTCCTTCCTATAGACCCAAGCTTCCACCTGATGCCATTTCCCTTCAGTTTGAAGAACTTCCTTAGCATTTCTTATAGTCTGGGTCTCCTAATAATGAATTTGGGCACCTGTCATTTAATAAGGCTTGAGAATTTGATACAATCCCAGCTATCATTCCTCCTGCATTATAGGATTCAGACAACCCTAGCAATTGCTTGGCAATAGACTCACACCATCCCCAAACCCCAACAGCCCCATCCTTGCAGTGTAAACAGGAACTGGGTCTGATGGTGATCAAAGAAGTCCCTGAGAATGCGGCATCTGCAACTGCTGGCCCAAAGCTCAGTCTTCCTTCCAGTCGCACTCCCACAAAACATAGGATCTACCTAAATCTCCACTTGCAGCAGGAACAGCTAAACTGTTGTATGAGCTGAGTATTGCTTCTTGAAGGCCTGAGATAGTCACCCTTCAAAGCCTTTTTTCTGACCTCTCTATGGACTACTGAGAGCAGAGAGTGGCCTCCTGGTGGTTAGTAATGACTCATTCCTCCTGCCCATCTTCCCTGCACTGGTAACAGACTGGCCACTGGCACGCACACTTCTCCAAGCCTCTCTTAGCCTCCTGAAGGTTTTGCTCAAGGGTTTCAGCTTTTGCAGAGCGACCTTGGCTACTCAGCTACCATGAGTCATTAATGCTAAAGACGTTTCCTCAGTATCAATGGTTATGTCCACTTTAGTGTCTATTTTCAGGGCCTTAGCTGCACACTCCTTTGATTTGTCTGGATAGTTTTCTTCACAAGCCTTTCCACTGCCTCCTTGTCTTCCTCCTGCTCCAAGTCCCCTCTCCCAACCTTGCAGTGGCCTCCACTCAGGTCAAGCTTGCTATTTGCAACAAGCAAACCTGGGGTAACAGTCTCTCTTCTGTCATGTATGCCCATGGGCACATCCTACAACCCCTACCCCTTGCAGCTTAAGTTTCTTCATCTGTAAACAGGATTGTTGCGAAGATGAAATGAGATTAGTCATGTGAAGTCTTTAGTGCAGATCCTGGAACCTGATGAGTTACCCACATTAGGTATTGTAGTTATACCCCTGCCCTCAAATATCTTCCCTAACTCCTTTTCAAGTCTCAATTCATTTGCCAAAGGGTTTGGCTCCTGTTTGTTGCTGGGTATTCAGGAATGTGACTTCCTTTTGCAGACTATCAGTGGCTTTCACACTTGGCTTCCCAGGAACAGATGTTAGGCTTCAGACACTAACAGTGTCTGCCACGTGCTCTCTCAGTTTTCAAGACCAGATGGCTCATAGCTGATCTCATGGGTTTTCCTGACCACCTAGTGGCCTGCTGGGAGGCACAAAGGTAAAATGGATAAAGTCTTGCTTCCAAGGAGCTCACATTTCAGTGGGGGAGAAGACCCAGAAGCCATAACTATAGAGCTCTCAATTCAGGGAAAGACTGCTAGATTCTCCTATGGTCAGGATCCCTCAGGAGCACCTGGATCCAAGATCCACCAGGATCAGCTGAGGGTTTTCCTGATACTGATGATGCTTGGCTAGAATACTGTTGGAGAAGACAGACAGAGAGGGAAGGACATTGCAGGCATAGGGAAGAGCATTTAAGAAGTCTTGATCCATTCTAGGAACTCCACTCCTGAGTGAAGGCTAAAACCTTCAACCCACAAAGCTTCCCAGTCATTGGTCTCTCTGACCTACAGGTCGCACACCAAATTCTCTCTCTTGACATTCAAAGCCCTTCATAATCTTGCCCCACCTCTTCTCCCCACCCCCATCTTCAAGCCCTGACCCTTTGTTATAGCCACTCAGATGGTTTCCTGTTTTCCAAGCAGGCTATTTACATTCTGGCCTCCAGGCCCTCGCCCAGGCTACTCTCTCTGCTGAGAAGGTTGTCATATTTACTGAGCTCTCTCATTTTCCAAGATCCAACTCAAGGAGCATCACTAAAAGCCCTTCCAGGGCAGGAGTTACAGGCTGTACCCCCAGTGCCTAGAACCCAGACTGTTATTTTTGTTGAATAATCAGTTAATCATGTCAAGGAAATCTTCCCTGAGTAACCAAGATAGACACCCGCTCTGCTCTGCACTTCCCTCTGTGACTTCTTGTCCCCTCCTTCCCCCGCGCACACCTTGTCCATGCTTTGTCCATGCTCCTTGAGGTGGCGTCATTTCTTATGCTGAGTTCCTTTTCTTCATTATCTAACTGTACCTAGCGCATAACTCTGTACGATTGGCATGCCATTTCACATTATGTATCTGGTGGGCACCTCCAGGCCCGCCCGGCGTCTTCGCCTCTACCCCTAGCCCGCATCTCCAAGGGCCTAAAATATTTCCTGGAGTTGCTTTGCCCAAAACTGGGCTCGTGACGACCCCGCCCACAGCCGGGATTGAAGGGCGGAAGCAAAATCCACCTCGCCCGGCCTTCTGGGATTGGTGCCGCCGTGGCCAGGAGGCGGGGACCGGTCACGGCAAACGCCGACGCACTCCTGGACAGAAAAGGCCTGCGGGGTGGCAGGCCGAAGGCAAACCGAGCGGCCAGGCGGAGGTGAGTACGCGGTGGCCGAATGTGGGGGACGGGCAGGAGCGGAGGACACCAAGGACCGAGGCGCTGCCCACGTCCACCTCGCCACCTCCTGCACTCTGCTAAGGGTGGAGCCCGAAGCTGGCCCCGCCCCAGGGACTGCGCTTGGGGGCCGAGGAGGTCATCAGCCGGGTCTTGTCTTCCAGATCCCGAGGCTCGAAGCTCCTGGACCACGAGGAACCACCCAACATGGCATCGGAGGTAAGTGGGGCATCAGGGACCCCGGTCCTGCGAGCCTTCAAAGCAGGGGAAGGGGCGCCCTGAGAGTCAGCTACGGCCGGGACCATGGGGATGCTTTGGTGCCAGACTTGTCTCCGGCAGCCCTCCTGATAATTGTCCTTCCAGTCTCCAGGCGGTGGGCACTCCCTGGGGCACCTGCCAGAACCCGGGAGAGACCTTTGTCCCTCTCCCACCACTCCTCGGGCCGGGCCGTCAGTGTAGCAAAGCACCCAAAACGCACCGCTGGCAAGGTGGTCCTGCCCAGACCTCCTGCTGTAGCAATTGTCCCTGTGTAGCAGAGTCCACATGACTCTGGCAGGTAAAAAGAGCCAGGAGGTAGAGGGCAGCCCCAGCGGCCCCAGTGCCAGAAGTTTCCTGTCTCACTGGTCTCTCTTCATTAGAGTTAGGGGCGGGGGAGGGGGGGGCGGGGGCGGGACTCCTGGGTTCTCTTCCTGACCACTGAGTGTTAGGAGTCTGAGGCACAGGTTCCTTTCCTTGGGCCTCATTTGATTTTTCTGGCAAATGGGGGTAATAATAGCTGTCTGCCTCCCTCTGGCAGGTACTGGATCATGAGGTCACTGCTTTGAATCCTTTGGGTAAAAGGGGCTGTTCACTTGATCTCAGTTGAGGGGCCTGAAAAGCAGGAGGTCTTGGTTCCAGTGTGTTAGTGCCCTCATTAGCTGGCAATTCACTTCCTCCTGGGCCTCGTTTTGTTCATCTGAGTAACTGGGATAATAGTGTCTGTGCTGCTGGCTTCTGGGTCGTGGTGGTGGGCTGGGGGCAGGGCCTGGACTTTGGAGCCAAACGGACTTGGTTTCTGAAGCAGTCACTCGATCTCCCTGAACCTCCCATTTGTAAAATAGGGGTGACAGTGCCTGCCTTGTAGGAGGGTGTAACCCCACATATAGAATGCCTAGCACAGGGCCAAGCAATATGTTCAACAAATGGTGGTTAATGATACTAACAGTAACAACATAGGTATTTCCCTTGTGCATGCTCATATTGACTGTTCATTCATCGTAGCCCAACCCAGTGCCCCTGGCCTTTGCCCCAAAGGAATCATTCTGGCCCAGTTGTGCCCTGGTTTGGACCAGTGCTCTCTCCCACCACATTGGACCTCCCCTTCTCCTCAGTGCCCACCCAGGTGGTGGCATCTCACTCTGACATCTGTCTGGGGTCCTTTGAAGCCTGCCAGTGGGGCAGAAGCTTGGCCCCAACACAGAATGGGCTGCTTTCAGGAGACTAGGGCACCAGGTGACCCCTGTTTGCCCCAGGCCATCTGTGCGCTGGCACTAATTAGTTTAGCTGCAGCTTCTCTTGTTAAGTAGTTGTTATTACTAACGACCCAGGCAGGGAATCCAGGGGCCTGCCAGAGGCAGTGCCAGACCTCTGATTGAGGGGCAGGCTGGCTCTCCATCCTTGCTGGCTGGCCCTGGCCCTCTGGCCCCAGTAGTCAGAACTGGGGCCTCAAGTAGTGCTTTGCTGGAGATCTAGGCTTGCTGGGGCAGCAGAGAAGTAAGGGGGCAGTCCCAGATCAAAAGGCTGAGGGGAGCGGGGACTGTTTCTGCAGGCAGAGTCCTCTGTTGGCCAAGGCAACTGAGGGCTCAGCTCAGAGCTTGGGGCCAGAGCATGGTAGAGGCCCCATGGTGGACATAGAAGCCCAGCTAAGGCACACCCTGGGCTCAGCAGTCTTCAGCCTTTTCCTTAGTAATACCTAGAATTTACTGAGTCCTTACTGAGTGCCAGGCACTGTGCTATGTATGCACTTGGCAAATATCAAAATTTATCAATCCCGAGGCTTAGAGAGATTATATAACATGCCCACGGTCAGGTGACTAACAGAAGTCCAAGACATTACAGGGGAACTGAAGAGGACATATCCCCTGTGGCCACTTAAACCCCACTCCACAGAAAAGATGCCAGTGAAGTATGCCCACCTCCATCCCGGCACACTGTCCTCCGATCCTTGGCACTCTGGGCCTTCGGACTGATTTTCAAGAGTTCTGTATCACCCCCATCTGCCCTATGCCCTGGCCTATGCCCTCTTTCAAAGCAGACATTTCTCTATCCCATTCCTCTACTCTTGGCTCCTGGAGGACAGAGGGTCAGCAAGTGACCTCCTGGAAGGCCAGCGATAATGGATGTGTCAGAGGTGCTTTTCAAAAATGTGGTGGGTGTTGAAACCTTAGGCCCTGCCCCAAGTATGGGGAGATGCAGGTAACTGGAGCCTGATTGGGCCCCTCAGGTGCCTCCTTGCCTGCCTCTACAGCAAAAGTTCAGATCAGGAGAGCTAGCAGAGGTGTCCTGACAGAATGTGGGGTTCAGACCATGGGCTGTGATTCAGACTACTGGGCTGCAGACCTGGCTCTATCCCCCCACCCCCGACCCCTAGTGAGGGCAAGCCTCATAACTGCTCTGTGCCTCGGTTTCCCCTTCTCTGTAGCAGAATGGTATTGGTACCCACTTCAGAAGGTTGCTGTCAGTGCATGGCAAGCAATTAGAATGGTGCCTGGCAAATAGAATTCAGCATGTGTTGTGCCAGTATTACTATTGTTATCATTGGTACATCAGAGCTGGATTCAAACTCTGGATTCCAGAGTGACTTCTCACCTTGGTCAGTGGCAGGAAAGGCCCCAGAAGTTTTGCTGTGGTCTCAGGAGTGTCTTGTACCCTGCCACCATTTCCCTGGAGCAGTTTCATGTGGTGAGAAAGAGCCCTAACTTCAGTGCACAGCCACGTTCCCACAGTTACTCTCTGAGTGACTTTGGCCAAGTTCCTGACTCTTTCTGAGCCTCAGTTTCCTTATTGTCCAGTGAGAATAATCTTGCCTGCTGGCTCCCACCTCCATCACACTTGATAACTCTCCTGAAGGCCCTTTTAAGAGGCACTGTTCTCGATGGGCAAAAGGATACTAATGGCTCCTGCTCTCCTGGCCAGAGTGGGAAGCTGTGGGGTGGCCGGTTTGTGGGTGCAGTGGACCCCATCATGGAGAAGTTCAACTCGTCTATCACCTACGACCGACACCTGTGGGAAGTGGATGTGCAGGGCAGCAAGGCCTATAGCCGAGGCCTGGAGAAAGCAGGGATCCTCACCAAGGTTGAGATGGACCAGATACTCCATGGCCTGGACAAGGTACTCTCCATGCCCCAAGGCCCACCCAAGAGCCCCTCCCTATGGCCCGAGCTCCCACCAAATCTCTGAGCGCAGATTGCAGTATCATCCCAAGCTCCTCAGTTTTTGTGGTTATACACCTAGCAAGATGCCCTTTACCCAGGTGCTGTGCTCACTGTCTCTTGTCAACCTTTGACACCCCATGGCCTCATGGCTCATAGACAAAGGTGCATTGGGCCTGAGATGCTCCCTTGGGGGTGGGAGCACACAGACCCTTCCTGTGGATCACTCCCAGGACTCAGCTCCAATACAGGAACAGTCAGTGTTCAGGGTGAGAGTGCGAACAGTGCTGGGCCTTCTTGGCCAATGATGCCCACCCGCCTGACCCCCGAGTCGCTGCCATGTGCTATAGGTAGCTGAGGAGTGGGCCCAGGGCACCTTCAAACTGAACCCCAATGATGAGGACATCCATACGGCCAATGAGCGGCGTCTGAAGGTACAACTATCTCCCACCCCTCTGGCCTCCTCTTTCTGCCTTTCCCTGGGCTACTTTGAGCATAAGCACCAATCATTCTGTTCCCTTTGTCATTGGAAGAGGTACAGATGGGAATTCAGGACAGGAGGCCTCAGCAGAGATGGCAGAGACTTGGGCGGGACCAAGACCAAGGCCCTGGGACATGAAAGGGGGAGGAGGTGTGGAATATAGGGTGGGAAGGAAGCACATTCACCTGGGCAGGCCCCACTAGACCATGAGTAAGCAGCAGACCTTGACCCACACATCCCTCCACCTCTAGGAGCTCATTGGTGAAACAGCAGGGAAACTGCACACAGGACGAAGTCGGAATGACCAGGTGCCACCAGCTCCTCCACCCCTCTACCCTGTGCTTCCCAACCTTGGGGAGCTCAGACAGCTGAGTTAGAGTTCTGCAGAGGTCCCAGCTCCCCAGGGAAGCCACACATCTACCTCCCTGAATGCCACCTCCTCCCCCCTACAGGTGGTCACAGATCTCAGGCTGTGGATGCGGCAGAATTGCTCGACACTCTCTGCTCTCCTCTGGGAGCTCATCAGAACCATGGTGGATCGGGCAGAGGCGTGAGTCTCCTGGGGACACCCAGGTGGAAGAGACGGGCATGAGGGCAGCCAGGATCTCTTCTCTCCTGAGACAGTTTGAATAGCAGACCTAAGTGGCAGGGATGAAGAAGGTAAGGGAGCCAGGCCCTGGGGTCCACGGGTTCCCAGAACTGCGACTGAGTGAGTCAGAGCAGCCAGGAGCGGGGCATTTCTTTCAGTGTTTCCTACCCCCATGCGCAGCAGGCAAGCTCACCTTTTGAAGATTCATAAGCAAGAAACTAAGGCACTGGGCAGATGCCCTGAATCCTAAGGAAAAGGGCTGACGGTGCTGGGGCAGCCAGAGTCACTCTTTAGCCTGCCTTTGCCCCATGTTCATCATATGGGGGCTCCCTCCCCCCATCTTCACCTCAAGCTTTGACTTCTGTGCCCTGACTGCTGAGATGTCCGTATTTGGTATTAGAGATAGTGTTGTCCCCCTCCTCTTCCCCGATTCTGTTACCCCTGTTTTACAGGCCTCACCACTTGGGGGAAAACAAGGGCACAAGCAGCATCACCTTGTAGGGGCTGGGAGGAATGAAGAGGGACTGCTGCTGAGTACAGGGTTTCTTTTCTGGGGTAGTGGAATGTTCTAAAATTGATGTGGTGGTGGTTGTACATTAAAGTGTACACTTTAAATGGGTGAATTGTATGTCAGTCATATCTCAATAAAGCCTTTTACTAAAAGTACAAATTAGAACCCACTCACAGCACCTCTGCCCTACCTACTTTGAAGTGCCCCCAGGTCTTCTGGGGCCCTTGGGAGCTTCTCCCATGCTCACAAACATGGCTGCCACCGCCAGGTGGTACCCTGGCTGTACACCTCCTCCCCGGTGCTAGACCCTTCTGAGATTTTGCTTCGAGTTGTAGAGAACCAGGCTGAAGGTGTAATCTGTGCTTGGTCTTGGCCAAGCCTTGCTCTCAGGAGGCCCTACAGCTCTGGCCCACTTCTGACCAGAGCTGTGGGGACTCCTTACAACTCTTGTCCCCAGGAGATCACTCAGTCCCTCGTGCAGGCAGATCCTTTATAGGCTACCCTGCTTTTCCCTGGAAGGGCCCAGGCCTGCAGAGTCTGGGTATCACAGGAAGGCCTTGCCTGAGCCTCTTGAGCCCCTCAGGCCCCCACCCCTACTCTTCCTCCGCAGGGAAAGTGACATCCTCTTCCCAGGGTACACACACCTGCAGAGGGCTCAGCCCATCCGCTGGAGCCATTGGATCCTGAGGTGAGTTGGGACTGTGATGGAAGGGAGGGCCTCCAGGCTGCTCTGACTGTCCTGACCCACTGGCTCCCACAGCCATGCCGTGGCACTGACCAGAGACTCTGAGAGGCTGCTGGAGGTACAGAAGCGGATCAACGTCCTTCCCCTAGGGAGGTGAGTTAGGTCCCAGGACTCCAAGGGTGGAGGCAGAGAGGTTGCTGCCACATAGTTAGCATGGCCCTTGAGGGTTGACAGGAGAGGAGCCAGGAAGGACAGAGAGAAACAGAAAGCCAGGGACCCTGCATGGACTCCTATTTCTCTCTAAAATGTGGACAACCAAGCTAGCAAGTGTGTCAGCAAGGGCAGGGCTCTCCAGAGCAGCTCCAGAGAGCCAGCCAGTTGCCCACAGCCTGCCATTTCCCCTTCATGGGAATAAGTGTCAGACACCAAGCTGACTGAGCTATAGCCCTGGCAAGCAGAGCTCAACTCTGGGTGTGCATGTGTGCATGTGCCAGGGCCTGTTTGCCAGGAGCCCTGGTCACTCAGAATCCCCTGTCCCTGCAGTGGGGCCATTGCAGGCAATCCTCTGGGTGTGGACCGAAAGCTGCTCCAAGCAGGTGAGTCCCCGCTCCCTGGGAGATCACTATCAGCTCCCACCGGGTCTTGCAGAGAGGGCAAGGGTCTGGGTGACACCTTCATTTCTTACCTATGGACACTGAAGTTAGAGAGACAAGGGAAGGCCTGTGGTGGGGGTGCATGGCCCTGGGTAGACTCAGGGTTCCCGCCTCCCTCCTGGGTCCTGTACAAGAGATCTTCCCTCCTCTCTGAAATGGGTCCCAGGGGAGGTGGGTGGCCAACCTCATTCCTGGTCGAGGAGGCCGCTCCTTCCCCTCCAGCCCAGCCCTATTGCCTTCCACTTTTCCCCTTCGTCCAGAACTGAACTTCGGGGCCATCACTGTCAACAGCATGGATGCCACCAGTGAGCGAGACTTTGTGGGTGAGTCCTAGGGGCCAACCCACCTATTCTCTGGACAGTTTCCCACTGTTGTTTGCTAGCCCTGGCTTCTCTCCAGTCTCCTCCCACCCCCCATATGGTCTGCCTGGAGATTCTCTAGGATGGGTTAGGAACAAGAGAGGCCTGGTGACCAGAGAGCCTGCTCTCCCTTTCCTCCCACAAGCTGAGTTCCTGTTCTGGGCTTCGCTGTGCATGACCCATCTCAGCAGGATGGCTGAAGATCTCATCCTCTATGGCACCAAGGAATTCAGCTTTGTGCAGCTCTCAGATGCCTACAGGTAAAGCTGCACTTTGCCTTGTCCCAGCTCTGCTCCCCCCAGCATGACTTTCCTCCTCTTCACCCTAGTTATCAGACCAGACAAGGGGTAGGAGAGCCCCTTGAGCCCCAGCATCTCTGTCCCCAGCACTGGAAGCAGTCTGATGCCCCAGAAGAAAAACCCAGACAGCCTGGAGCTGATCCGGAGCAAGGCGGGGCGAGTGTTTGGACGGGTGAGGAGGCCAGGGAGTGGGGCAGGGCCTCTGGCCGACCTGGAGGGTCCTGAGGGAACTTCCAGGATGGGCAACGAGGTCCAGCCTCCTGATCCTCACTCCTCTCTCAGTGTGCTGGGCTTTTGATGACGCTCAAGGGACTTCCAAGCACCTACAACAAGGACTTACAGGTGCAAATATGGGGCAGGGGGGACCCAACAGCATATGTACCACATGCTAGTTCTCAGGGCCCTGGTACTTATAAGCAGGGGTCCTACAGAATTTCTGCCTTTCGTCCTATGTACTTAGCCCTTGACTACCCTGAGAGCTCTCTCTCCTCCCTCGGTGAGGGGTGTGCAGGGTGCCGAGTGTTCCCAGTGGAAGGGAGTGAGGGTGCCCGGTGGGGGATGGGGCTGCTGGGCCCTCACGTCTTCCCATGCGCCTACCAGGAGGACAAGGAAGCTGTGTTTGAAGTGTCAGATACCATGAGCGCTGTCCTCCAGGTGGCCACTGGCGTCATCTCTACGCTGCAGGCAAGATATGCCTCTTCTCCTCAAGGTCCCTAAACTCAGGCGGGCATGCCAAGAGGGTAATCTTGAGAGGAGGTGAGGGCAGGTGGTCCAGAAGACCTGGGGCAGGGAGAGGGCTATGTGCTTGTTCCTTCCCTTAAGGAACAGTGAAGGGACAAAATTTAGGGTACTGCAATAGAATGGAAATGGATTAGAATCAAGGAGTCTGATCATATGGCCTGACTAGATTTCTTTTTTAATCCTTTATTATGGGAAATTTCAGTATACAGCAGTCGAGCGAATGTATAACAAATCCCTACATACCGACACCCAGCTTTGACAATAGTCACTTCATGGTCGTTCTTGCCTCAGCAGCTATCTTTACCCATTATCACCCCTCACACCGCCCCCCGCCCTTTTTGAAAGAAATCCCCATCTTCATATCGTTACATCTCTAAATAGTTCAGGGGGTGTCTATAAAGCAGTGGTCCTCAAAGAGTGGTTCTGGGACCAGCAGCATCAGCATCATCTAAGAACTTCATAGAAGTAGTCAGTCCTAGGCCTCGCTCTAGACCTATTGTATCAGAGATTCCAGGGGTAGGACGCAGCGATTTGTATTTCTGGTAAATCCTCCAGGTGATTCTGATGCATGCTAAAGGTAAGGACTCTGAAAAGTTAAAGGCAACCCCAGTAGCACACCTAAAAATTATCAACAATTTTGAAAAGATAGCTAGAGCAGAGAGAGGAGAACAGAGTGGGAGAGAGTGGATCTTTCTGAGGCAGGGGACATCCTGAAGGTGTCAGCCCCAGGCCTGTACTCTCAACAAGGATGAGGGTATAGGCCCGGGGCTGGCACCTTCAGGCCCCAGGGTCCCCAGGACTTATTATTCCTACGCCCATGCCCCCAGATTCACCCTGAGAACATGGCGCGGGCTCTTAGTCCTGACATGCTGGCCACTGACCTCGCCTACTATCTGGTCCGCAAAGGGGTATGTGTGGGGCTCCTGGGGTGGGTGGGTGATGGAAGGGCGATGCTGCCCCCACCACCCTTCACCAGGGGTGGTCAAGGAGGGCGTGGGCACCCAGAGCAGACCAGGCAGCAGAGGCAGCCTGTGTCAGCACTGCCTTCCACCTGGCACCCATAGATGCCATTCCGCCAAGCCCACGAGGCCTCTGGGAAAGCTGTGTTCATGGCTGAGACTAAAGGGGTCACCCTCAACCAGCTGTCACTGCAGGAGCTACAGACCATCAGGTGCAGCCCCTCTTCTTCTCCCTCTCCTGCCTCCCAGGGGACAAGGCTGGGTCCCCTGAGGCCAGAGTGGCTGGGCTGCCCTAGCCCATCTCCTTTTTCTTTCCAGCCCCCTGTTCTCTGATGATGTGAGCCATGTGTGGGACTATGGGCACAGTGTGGAGCAGTATGCTGCTCTGGGTGGCACTGCCCGCTCCAGTGTCGACTGGCAGATCGGCCAGGTGCGAGCACTGCTGCGGGCACAACAGGCCTAGACTCCTCCCCATCCCGCTCCCAAATAAAGTGGGCCCGAGAGGAGGCTGCTGCATTTCCTGCCTAGCCTGTTTCTCTGAGCGGTGGGCTTTTGGGGGTCTGTTGAGGGGCAGTGGAGGTCATCAATGAAGTGGAGAGACGGCAAGGATGGCAACTCCCCGGTGCGTAAGGGAGAAGAAAACAGCCATCTCATCAGAGCCTCTGCTCTGGTCAGCCACACCCCCCCCCCCACCCCCTTCATTCCACGGCATCACAGTGACCTGCCTTGGGTGTCATGAGAGGAGTGGCTTCCCTGGAGCCCTGGTGGGACCTGATGGGTTTGGTTAACCCAGTCAGTCCCTGTCCATCTTCCTTCCAAGTGTCCTCTAGGCTCCTCTGCTCCCATTCTGCCCTCGCTTAAACCACCCACTCTTGGACCATCCGGCACAACTACAGCATTGCCCTCCTGAGGGGAATGAGATATTTGGTGTGTGATGTCTGGCCCTAAGTGAGCTTCATACACAGGTTAAGAAGATGCCTTCTCCACCCTAGAGAGTGATATGCAGATAAATTCCCAGGCCTGGCACACAGTAAGTGTTAATAACAGTGAGTCCCCAGAGTCAGTGGAGGTGCAGAGACCTCTTCTACAGGAATCTCACCAAAGTCCTGATAAGAAATATCTGAAATTTACACTTTATTAACAACAAAGATAAACAAGCTAAACTCAAGAATGATAACCCCTCCCAAGTGATTCTGGGAGCAGTGAAAAGACTAAAGAAGCAAAACTTCAACAGTGGGGACACAACACTGAAATCCATAAAGGGTTAGAGCTACAGGTCACAGATAAAATCAAGAGCAGCAGTCCCCAACCTTTTTGATGCCAGGGAGCTGTGCTCCTATGAGCACCTATTGCCTAATGATCTGAGCTGGAGCTGGGGCGGTGATGCTAGCCGTTAACCTACCTCCTGCTGTGCAACCCAGTTCCTAAGAGGTCACGAACCGGTACCAGTCTGCGACCCAGGGGTTAGGGACCCCTGTTCTAGAGTAATGGTTCTCAAAATTTGGTTCCTGACACTTAATACCTGGAATAAGTGTCATGAATTGTTATAAATGGAAACTTGCAGGCTCCACTGAGACATTCTAAATCAGGTTGTGGGTAGGGCCTAGGGAACTGGTTTAACAAATTCTTCAGGTGTTGCTGATGTGTGCTCTAGTCTGATAATCACTGGCTTCTAGAACTTTGTTAAACTCGCTGCAGATCAGCAACATCAGCCTCCCCTGGGTCTCACCCTGCCCTGATTCAGAATCTGCATTTTAACAAACTTCACTGGTGCTTCTTGTGCATATTAACGTCAGAATCACTGATCCAGAGAATGCTTAAGATCTAGTCTCAGAAATGAAGGAGGGACTTAATGTCCATTGGACAGCTGATAGGATTAAGACAGTAATTGTCATACACATGACACAGGGAACAGAGCCTGATCTTACCAGGCACACTCCTATCTAACTGGGAACTCTATTTTCAGACAATCCTATGAAAAGTGCCCCATTAACCTAAACTAGAATCAGCCTCCCAGTGCTTCCCACCAGTGATCCTGGCCACATGTGGTCTGACCTGAACAGAAGGAATCAGCCTCTCATAGCTCAAGGAGAGCAAGAGTTTGTGTAGCTTTTCTCCAGACTCTGCCCTTGTCTGTTTCTATGCTGCTACCAACTGGCTTAATCTTTTCCTCTTGTCTACTTAAAAATTTTTTACACCAAAGCTCCGTATAACCTTGTATTGGTTTCCTATTGTTGCCGGAACAAATTACCACACACTTGATGTCTTAATATAACATAATTCTTGAGGTCAGAAGTCTGAAATGGATTTGACTGGGACAAAACAAGTGTCAGCAGGAAATGCTTCTTCCAGTGGCTCTGGAGGAGAGTGTGTTTCCTTGCCTTTTCCAGTTTCTAGAGGCACCTGTATTCTTGTCTTACAGCCCCTTCGATCTTCAAGGCCGGCAGTGTAACATCTTCAAATCTCTCAGACTCTGACCCTGGGCTTTCATTGTCACATCTTCTGACTGATTAGGTATTTTTCTGCCTCTTGTAAGGACTCTTCTAGTTACTTTCAATGCACCTGTATAAACTAAGATAATCTCTCGAGATCCTTAACTGAGTCACATCTGCAAAGTTCCATTTACTATGTTAGATAACATTCACAAGTTTGGAGGTTATTCAGTCTATTACATTCTGCTGTTTGGCTCTCAAAGATGAACATCCATCCCATATGCAAAATACATTCACTCCATCCCAAGTTCCCCCAAAGTCTCAAGCCATCACAGCATTCACTCATGTTCTAAATTTCATCAAAATCTCATCAGTTCAAACGCCCCGTATTTCATCACCTAAATTAGCTATGATAGAGTGAGACTGGGAACAATTCATCCTGGGGCAAAATTCTCCAGGAACCTATGAAACTCATGATTGTGGTAAGTTCACACATAATAAACTCAAGAAACAAATTACTCCCCAAATACAATGATAGGTTAGGCATAGGATAATAGTTACAGACATTTCAATTTAAAAAGGAAGAAAATGGAAAGACAAAATGAGTCACTGGTTCCAAGCAATTTTGAAATCCAATGTGAAAAACTCTAAGAGGTTTCAATGCCTGGGAATAATCCTTATGGCTCTTGGCTCTGCCCCCTGGGCCTGCACCACTTCCCCAGTTTCTTCTTCCTAAAGTATGGTACATGCTTACAGTTGAATGACATATCGGTCTGTTTTCTGCCTGTAGAATTCTGAAGGAACTTTGAAAACCTTTATTTTTCTCCTCTCTATTCCTTTTAGTTGAGGCTGGTAGTGATTTCGCTGGTATAACATTCTCAAGAACTTTGTGAGTTTCCTGTGTTTGTCACAGGAGTTCACTTCATTAGACAGTAGGTTCCTCCAAAGATCTTTACTGGATAATTCCATCTCTATTTCTGGCTTCTGCTGAGATATCTCGGGGGATCCATGAGTCATGTGCCAACCCTTTTTAAAGAGCACACTTGACAGAATATTCTGACCTTTTGATCCTTTCCAGGCATTAGCAAAAGGTTGTCCAACCATACCCTAGGCTTTCTAAAGCATGCTTTCCTGACAGCGAATCTCCTAATTTTAGGATTTTTGCAAAGCTGAAAATTTCCCAAATCATCAAGTTCTGGTTTCTGTTTTCTTAACAGTTTTTATCCCAATCTCTCTCTCTTTCTCTGTCTCTCTCTTTATTTTTTTCTTGCATCTTATACTCTTGGCTGCAAGGGATGCTGAAAAGCAAGTGCCAGGCAAAATGAATGAGGTTGTCTTATTAGCTCTTATTCTAAACTTTAGTTATCCATTGTGTATTGGGGCAGGACCCACTTCACTGAGCCTGTTGTCTTCTGAACAAATCGGGATCTATAACTAAGGAAGACAGGAAAGGAGCAATGGCTGTTAGTTTAGTAGCTTATGGTATCCAAAAAGATGAGTAGTGCCCTATTGAAGCACTGAGATTGCACTACAAGTTTTGCAGTCACAAAGTTGGTAGGCTTCAAGTCAACAAAACTCCAGAGGCATATTCTACATGAGTACTGTGGAACTATGTCTCATAGTTTTTTGAAAAAGTACAAATTAAAATTTTCCTTTGTGTAATTCATGCAGTTAAAGTTGGTTTGGTTCTCTCACTTCTGAAAATTTGTCCAGGATTTCATCTATTTTTCTCATATGAAATCACTAATAAAAATAATGATGAGAGAAAGGCTGTGGCCAAAGGCTGATGACATATACTACGAGACCTCTTCTAGCTTACTTTTCATTGGTATTTGGGGGACATGTTTACTCGACCAATTAGGATTATACTTAGTAATGCTGTCATCCATTCTACATTCTTTTTTTTTTTTCAAAAATGAATCATAAAAGACTTTTTCAAATATCTTGCTAAAATCCAAATAGTCTCTTATCCAGGTCCAAAAGAAATCAAGGATGTTATCAAAGGTTTCCAAAAAGTGCTGAAGTTAGTTTTATAGAATTCGTATTTAAGTGAAACTATATGGGGTCCAAGTACCTACCAATGTATTTTCTAAATGCACATTATCCATTCCTTTTACTCATTGTTTCATTTTTTAATAACAATGAGATATAATAAACATGCCATAAAGCACAAATTTTTAAGGCGTTCGGTTTAATAGTTTTTAGTATGTTCAGAGTTGTACAATCATGACCACAATCAATTCTAGAACATCTCATTACCCAAAAAGAAAACTCACAAGAAATTTTGTGCTTCACAGGAAATGAAAGGACATCCACAGAATGGGAAAAACATGTTTGTAAATCATACATCCGGTAAGGGTTTCGTATACAGAATGTGAAATAAACTTTTATAATGTCACCATGAAAAGACAGCCCGATTAAAAATGGTCAGAGTATTCTCCAAATGTACAAATGACCAATAAGTACATGAAAAGATGTTCGACGTCTGTAGTTGTTAGGAAAAATGCAAATCAAAACCAAAACTACATATTGCTTCTTGCTCACTAGGTCTGAGTTAATTTTTGTATATGGTGTAAGGAAAGGATCCAACTACATTCTTTGCCATGTGGAAATCCCTTTGTTTTAGTACCATTTGTTGAAAAGACTCTTCGTACCCAATTGAATTGTCCTTGTATGGTATGTGAATTACACTTCAATAAAGCTGATATAAAAAATACTATTATTTTTAACAAGTACATCTACATGTGCCATACACTGTACTGAATGCACATTAGTTTGCTTAGAATTTATGGGACTCACTTTCTTCCTTTTCTTGAAAGTTTACTGCCTCTTCCAGCCTACCCTGGCTCAGCAGCAGCCATCACATTGCCTACAGTAATTCTGCAAACTCATCAACTTGCTCTAAATCTCAAATTCTTCCTAACTCCTGCAGCCATCTGAATGCTCAAGGTTCAGTCTATAAGCTCAGCCAAACATTCAGTCTTTCACTTATTGCTCATTTTTCCCTCCCCTCTCTATAACATCTAAACCCAAACTTTCACACCTTCAAGCTACCAACCTGATCTTCCTCAAAACCCCTGGAAACCACAAATCTTTCTGATTCTATGGACTTATCTATTTGACATTTCATGTAAATGGGCACATATAATATGTGGCTTTTTGTTCTTGGCTTCTTCTACTTAGCATAATGTTTTCAAGGTTCATTCACCTTGTAGCATGTATCAGAACTTCATTTCTTTTCAAAGGCTGAATAATACTTCATTGAGTGGAAATACCACCTTTTGTTTAACCGTTAATCAGTTGATGGAAGTGAGTAGAGCTGCTAAGAACATTCATGTACTAGTTTAACAAAAACCTCTTCATAACTAACTCCCCTTCATAAGAGGATCATACACCATGAACAAGGGGGATTTTCCTCTAAAATGCAAGATGATTTGACATACAAAAATCAATATAATAAACCCCATTAAGAAGAGGAAAAGAAAAACATGAGAAAAGGAAAAACACATGATCGTTTTCATGCAGAAAAAGCACTTAAAAATTTAACACTCATGATATAAACAACAAACTAGGACTAGAAGCACACTAACTAAATGTAATGAAAAGCCATATATGAATAACCCACAGCGAATAGCATACTCAGTGGTGAAAGATGGAAGCTTTAGGGCCCATCTTAATCCAGATGACTTCATCTTAACTAATTACATCTGCAAGGACCCTATTTTTGATAAGTTTACTATTATGAGTTAAATCATATGACCCAAAAATGACATTTGAAGAGGAAAAAAACTCAATGAAACAAAAAGTTCGTTCTTTGAAAAGATCAACAATATTGACCAACTATTACCTAGACTGTCTTAGTCCATCGAGAATGGTATACCAAAAATACTACACACTGGGTAGCTTCTATACAACGGAAATCTATTTTACACAGTTCTAAAGGTTGGAAGTCCAAGATCAGGGTGATAGCATGGTTGGGTGAGGGCCCTTTTCTGGATCGAAGACTTCTCATTATATCATCACATGACCTCGTGTTTCCCCTTGCACCTGTACCTTCTCTCAATTCACAACAGGTAAGAGTCTTAGTAATTATAATGCTGCAACACCCCAGGAGCTATCACTCTACGTATTAGAGCAACAATCCAGTCTTTGCTTAATGGCCAGAAGGTTGTCTGGTTCCAGAATCCCATCCTGAGGAGTGGCTTTCTAGAGCTACTTCTGGTTGGATTCTTTTGAAAGAAGATCCTAAGACAAAGATCAATTAGATGCGGGCATTTACTTGGGAAGTCATTTTAGGAGTATGGTGGTAGCAGGAAGAGTGAGACAGAGAAAAAGGAAAAACCAATACTAAAGTGCACTATCAAGGTCACCCCTTGACTGTATATGTCTCCCAAAGTTGCCTTCCTAGAGATGGAAAGGCTGAAACATTCCTCTGATGTTTCCTGTGTCCCTATGGATGAGGTGTCTCCAGATTAATACCCATTTCATCCCCACTTCTCAACTCTGTTGCAGAAGCAGAATTTTGCAATTTAGAGCCTGCTTGGGGTAGGATGATGTTGGCAAGGAGTGAGGCTAAGCTTTCAGGGCATTGGTCATTGGTAATTGAACTTTCAGGGAATTCAGCTCTGGCAGAAATCAGAGGCTGTTGAGGGGACAGGACATGGGGCACCAGAGATATCTGCTGTACCACGTGAGCAGTTGTTAGCATCCTTCTTAGGAACAATTGTTAGCACCCCTCTTAGGGTCTGTAGAAGGAGCTCTGGCAAGTGAGGGGCCCTAGAGCTTAAAGTTTTAGCTTCAAGGTTAATCCACCTCTGTAGGGAACTCACATTTGTCCTGAAAGGAATGATTAAGCAGGGATGTTTTTACTCAAGTCAGCTCTCCACACAAGGGTTTGTTCTTTTCCCTGGTCCCCCATCACTCTGGAGTCTCGGGGTCTCTCTCAGGCACACCCTGCCTGATCCTCTGTCTGGCCCTCCTGAATCCCATGGTTCAGGTGAAGGGCAGTCAGGAAGCGTCAGTGTTGTCATGGGCTGTATTGGGATGTTGCTGAGTTTTAAGGACGAGTTCATGTATCTATTGCCTTTTCCAGATAAACTAGAATGAAGATGAAAAAGGTTGGATTTAGCAATTTCGGTGAGGAGGAAATGCCCTGGGGGGCTTATTTCAGGCCAGGGAGGAATTAGTCCCTCAAGGCCACTTTAGATTTTCAAACTGTTCACTAGAAGTCAAGGGGACACATCATTTGCCGGCTATGAGGCAAATCGTCTGACAGATATTTGAGAAAAGACTCAAAATGAAGGCAGGAACTGTCTATGAGAGTTAGAAATCGGTAACTTCCCATGTTTGTTACCTTGGTTTCTCTTTCTTCTTCTGCAGAGTTACTGCCAGGTGAGTCAGAATAGAGAGAGTTTGTGCGGCCATATTTCAGAGCAAGAAAGAGGGAGCTGGTCTCATTGGGAGGGGAGGGGTCTGGGGAAGAGAAGATCCCCCAAGGTGGGTGCTGCCAGCAAGTGAGAAAGATAACAGGGGAGGCAGGTGTGAAGACGTTCCAAAAGAAAAGCTACGGAGTGGTGATTGACTGCAGGGAGACACAAGGTGTTGGTGAAGATTCTTCAGAGGACTTTGAAGAAAAGCCAGGAGAGGACAGCTTCATTCAGAAAAAACTGGAGAGCTCTAGTCTGATAAAGATGTAAGTGTAGAGTAAATGGGGATGTGAAACTAGGAGCCCGCGGGCTGGGAAAAATCTCAGAAGTAGTGGAGTTTTGGAAAATAAAATAATCTACAGTGTAGTCTATAAAATGAGCATCCATGGGAAAAAGTCAAGGAGGTCACAGAACTAAGGTCACTCACAGGAACATGAGTGGGATGGAGAAGGGGCCTGAGCCAAGGGCCAAATTCCTTGGTGAATTCAGAGTGTGTGGGGGTGGGAGTGGGGGATGACTTGGGGGCCAAGGAATATAAAGATGAAGATGTCTGAACTGAATGTCGAATGAGAATGATGAGGAAGAGTTAAGTAGTCAAGGAGGCAGGGCTGCTAGGCAGAGGAAAAAGTGTAAGCTGAGCACAGAGGCATGAGGGAACATGGGAGCCAGGGATGGGTCAGATCATGACAAAGCATGCTAAGGAGTTTGGATTTATCCTCAAGGAGACAGGGGCCTGCTCATTCCTCCTCTTCATCTCCTGTACTCATAATGTTTGGGGCGGGGTCTCAGGGATTATCTTTTGATCCATTTTCTACCTGCCTTTATTCCTGTGCCGACTTCATCCATTCTCAGTGCTGACAACTCCCAGATTTATACTTCCAGATTCATATATTTACATAAGGCTGCCAACTAAGGTAGGGGAAGAAAACTGGCTAATGGGCTTTACCCACCAGGATCTGTTTTTCAGGTTCAGAAGTTCAGAAACTGTTTTATCAGTTCTCTACTCTCCTTCTCCCCCTTCCCATTAGATGGTAGTGTCAAACAAACTCAAAAAGAGTCTGGAGGCTTTGGCTAAAAAGAAATTATAAAGATTTATCAAGGGCCTTAAAATTTGCAAACCAGAACTACTACTAGGCAATAGCCAGAGTGTTTCAAGGAAGAAAGAAACGCTAAGAGTTCTTAAAATAAAAAGCACATCGTTCAGCAGAATCAGCCCTCCATTCTTAGCCTTTGGATTGGCCTGAGATGGTAGTCTTCTACATGTTAGTCTGGATATGTGAATATTCTTTCCTAGTCCTTTAGGAGGCAATCAAAGGGTTATCTGGATTTTTGATGTCTATTCAAGTATTGGCTCAGAACTGGAAAGTACAAACGTTTAAGATCTCAGGCTAGTTAAAAAAGAATACAATTGTTTTCTCATACCTTAAGCTACTTGATTTTAGTCATTCATCAGCTTGTTTATAATGAATCCATTCTATTTCTTCACTCTATCCCTCAGGGAAAATCAGCTTGTACTAACTAATTAAAGACTTGTGAGTAATAGAAAAATCAATCTATTGTTTGTTTTTATTTTTATTCGATTTTTAAGTGTATAAACTATTTATTATCAGACAAAGCCTACAGATTTATTTCTTCTTGGACACACCCACAGTGCAGCCTCAGTGGCCAGTGATCTTGGTATGCTGGCCTCGAACACGAAGTCCCCAGAAATGGCGCAATTTTCTTTAGTCGCTTCCTGTCTTCACAAAGTTTGTTGTCCAGACGATTGGCTAGAAACAGGCTGTATTTCCCATCCTTCACATCCTTCCACCTCGAATCTTGTACTGGTGTGGATTTTGCATAACGGTGATTACACGTTCCACCTCATCCTTAGTGAGCTCTCCTGCCTTCTTGGTGAGGTCGATGTCTGCTTTCCTCAACACCACATGAGCACATCTTCATCTCACACCCTTCATTGCAGTGTTGGCAAAGGCTATTGTTCCCTGCCAATCTATATTGGTGTTCAGTACCCGCAAAATGTGCTACTACTTCTCAGGGATCACTAGACATGGCCGTAGTCCAAGCGGTGGGATGTAGGCCTCCTGTGGAAAACAAGGATTGTTTGCTGTTTTTAAAAAACACCTGTTGGTTTGATTCTGATTATAAAAATAATGCTGTACGTCATAGATTTTTTAAAAAAATCAGAAAAGTATGAGGAACAAAATGAGAATAATCTATAACACCAACATTAACATCTCACTTATTTCTATTTGTGTGGGTATAACCTTAACAATATTAGGATCGTAGTGTATATACTTTTGCATCCTTTCTTGTTTTCATATTGTAAGCATTTAGACCTTGTCAGTTCCTAGAATATTTTATTTTTACTGTCCCGGGGACTCCGTTCCCAGTATCAAGGTCCACTACAAGAAACTTGCTTAGATAAGCATGAAATTAGAGTAAAAGTGAAAAATAGTAATTAAAAAAGTCAGGTAATTGCAAGAAGAGTTGTATCCAGGCTAGGTTACTGGGGCCATAAGCCCCACTCCTTGCACCTTTATGTGCCTGCAGTGCCAAGAGGGAGCCCAGGGTCCCAAGCAGGGGTTTGGGTCCCAGGTGATCTCAAGGTCAACGCTATGGTGCAGTCCCTGGCATAGGCGTCCCTATGGGAAGGTTGCCACTAGGCAGGATAAAGACTTCGCCTGGGCTCACTGATGGCCGGCAGACATTAGCATGTAAAGGTGTCTCAGGCCGGCATCGTTGAAGAAACGGAGGGCGGCCATGGGGTGGGGATGGAACCCAGCCATTTCCCGGAATCTCGCTCTGGCCTGCGCCCTCGACCGGCCTCCCTGAGTTGGGAAAACAGTCAGGAAAGTGAGGGCAGGGCGGGCGCAGAGCCGGAAACCTAGGCCCATCGTGGCTACTGTCGGAGGCTCGGGGATCCCTTTTCCGCAAAGTTCTAACCTCGAGCTTCCCCCCGCCCCCTCCCCGCCCCCTTTCCCCGCCCCCGCCCCGCCCCGCCCCCACTCCCCCACGCCCTGCCCCTGACCGCCCCCTACCCCTCCCCGTCCTGACCCCAGATACAATGCCGGGTCCTCTTCCCGCAGTATTCTTAGCCGGGCGAGCAGAGTGACTGGAGGCCGGCGCGAACCATGGTCCGGGTAACGGCGAGCGCTTGGGCCGTGCTCGGCCCGTTTCTTTGGGGCTGCGGGCTGGCGCTGCAGGGCGGCATGTTGTACCCCCAAGAGAGCGCGTCGCGGGAGCGCAAGGAGCTGGACGGCCTTTGGAGCTTCCGCGCCGACTTCTCCGACAACCGGCGCCAGGGCTTCGAGCAGCAGTGGTACCGCACGCCGCTGCGAGAGGTTGGGGCTCCAGGGGCGGGGGCGGGGAGGGGGGCCGGGGCTCCTGAAGCTAGGCTTGGGCGCGCTTCCCCTTGAGCTCGGAGCTGCGGTCCAGATAGTTAAAGATGAACAACCTTGGAGGCGTGGGAGAGGGTGTCTGACGATTCTGAAGGAGGACATGGACAGAACGTGTGTGGGGTGGGCGCCCGCTGCCCCTCCAGTCTCCAGTAGGGGAGGAGGAGCCAGAGCAAGATCCGCGGCATCCAGCAGGGCGGGCAGCCGGAGGAGCGGGGACTTTTCTACATCTTGGGACCAGTTCCGCCCTGGCAGGCAGGACCTTGGGTTCCAGGTGCAGGTAGAGCACGGGCCTTGGCATCCAGGCAGCCTCGGGTCTCCCCGCTGACTTTGGGTTGGGTCAGTGGAGAAGTGGGGCTAGGGCAGGCCTGTGCGCCCATATGGCGCTCGCTTTTTCGACATGCTCCTTTTTAGGGCTTTGCCGCCCAGCCTTCATCAAGGGACGAAAACGTGGTTGGGCGCCACTCACAGTTTGCTCAGCAGAAGCAGCCCATGCACCGCCGGCCTTCGTCCTTCGTCCGTGGGGCTGTCACTTGATCATCTTCCTCTTAGGGTCTGGTGTCTGCACATCCTTTTTGCTTCATTCAGACCGCACTGCAGCCCTGGGCTCACCGCTGTTTGTGGAGAGCTTGGTGCTGGCTGCCTTCAGAAAGAACTGGCCTCACTAGCCTTGGGACACGAGGCGTCCTAGCAGTTGATCTCTCGCGAGCAAGTTATCCATCCATTTAGTCAGTATTTGTTGCGTTCCTACTATGTGGCAGCGCTTCTGTCATGGTGGGGATACAGCTGTGAAGGACAGAGGAAATGAAATACTCCCCTTCTTAGAGGTCACACATGCCAAATAGCAGATGTCTGTGGGAAAGCCAGGCTGCTGCCAGGCTTACTGAGCCACCTGTCCTGGTCTTGTCTTGCCTTCTACCTGAGGTGTTCAAGGGATTTTCTGTTCGGCTGGGGTTCACTTAATTCTGCCAGGTGGTCCTGAGGCAGTATTTCGTGGGTGCCGGCACCAAAGGGCCTTCTCTGACTCCTAAGGTAGTCCCCTGCCGCTCTGCACACTTCTCACAGAGCTGATCACCCGACAGCAGAGACCTGTTTTATTCCTGGCACCTAGAACAGCACTGTAGGTGTTCACTGTACACTGTCCATTGAATGAGTGAATGCCTGATGTCTACTGTATGGAATTGTGAAAATTAGATGAGCTCCATAAAAGACATAGTTCACTCGATGGTTAAGAATAACAGTGCATGGTGTGGCCTGGAATGCCCGGGTCTGGGAGAAGCCTTCTTAAAGGCAGGGTTGCTGGGGGATCTGGCCTCTGGGTAAGGGGGTGCCTGGGCCCTGGTCTTAGATTCCTAGGTGTTCTGGACCTGATCCCTACCTTTCTTTCTCCAGTCAGGCCCCACTTTGGACATGCCGGTTCCCTCTAGCTTCAACGACGTGGGCCAGGATTGGCAACTGCGTGGCTTTGTTGGCTGGGTGTGGTATGAACGGGAGGCATCCCTGCCCCAGCGATGGACTCAGGACCTGGGCACAAGAGTGGTCCTGAGGATTGGCAGCGCACACTACTACGCCATTGTGGTCAGTGCAACAAGCAGCAGGCAGGGTGACTGGGCAGGTGCAGCTGCTGAGCACTCTTGGGGCTGGCCTGGGGTGTCTGGCTCCTAGCTGTTCCGTAACAGCCTGCCTCCTGGGGGGAATTACTCATTTCCCACACTGGGGTCTGTGCCTTGGGTTGGGGAGGGTTGCCTAATGTCTATTGGAGCTCCATTCCTAGTATCAGGCTGATGAGGTAGGTGGCAGCTGGCAAGACACCTCTCTGTGAGGTAGTGTCTCAGATGGCAGCACCCCTTCCTCATGCTCTGGCCTGCTGTCCCCTCCCCATATCTCCCTGTGTCTGCAGTGGGTGAATGGGGTCCATGTAGCACAGCATGAGGGGGGCCATCTTCCCTTCGAGGCTGACATCACCAAGCTGGTCCAGAGTGGGCCCCTGTCTTCCTGCCGCATTACCATCGCCATCAACAATACACTCACCCCCAATACTTTGCCACCAGGGACCATTGTCTCCAAGATAGATACCTCCAGGTGAGCAGCACCCTGCCCCCACATCCCAACCCCCACCCTGCCCAGTGGTCTTCCCACTAGTGCCAGAGTAGCCTTAGCAGATATGTGGTTGATGTCCTCAGGGTGAGACCCCAGTTGGCCATTGTCCTCCCACCCTAGGTACCCCAAAGGTTACTTTGTCCAGAACACAAACTTTGACTTCTTCAACTACGCGGGACTGCACCGGCCTGTGCTCCTCTACACCACACCCACTACCTACATTGATGATATCACTATCGGCACCAGCGTGGACCAAAACACCGGTAAGGGCTCCTGGCAGGATCTGCCCTCAGCCAGGCCTACAGTGGTCTATTCTCTGTTTGGAAAGATGCCCCAGGAGAAAGGCTCTCCCAGCATCTCCTAACCCTCACAGGTTCCCATTTGCGTGAGAAGCTAGAATCCAGCCTGTCAAAGCTGGCAAGGGCTTCAGAAATACCCATCTGGTCTGACCTCATTTTGTGAGGAAATAAATAAAGCCCAATGAAAAGTGGAGCGCGCCTAAAATCACATTGCTCAGGATACGTGGGGATCCCATGTCCTGTCTCCACTCTGCTGCCCTCGCTCAAGCCCTCCTCACCACAGATCAAGCTCAAGAAATAAACAGTTGTTGCCCGGGGTCTTGGGGCCTAAGTGCACTCCTAAAGTGGTGGTTGTAGGGTACTCTCATCTGTACAACCCGGGTCATGTACCACCTTTTTCGTTTGATCTCCCTTGTCTTTCACAGGGCTGGTGAATTACCAGATTTTTGTCCAGGGCAGTGAACACTTCCAGCTGGAAGTGTGTCTTCTGGATGAGGAAGGCAAAGTCGTGGCCCAGGGGATGGGGGGCCAGGGCCAGCTGCAAGTGCCCAGTGCTCATCTCTGGTGGCCATACCTGATGCATGAGCACCCTGCCTACCTGTACTCGTTGGAGGTAATGGTGGTTAGCGCCGAGGCTATGGGAGGCCTTTTGCCCCCATCCAGCAGCCTTACCTGGCTTCAGCAGGGGTGCAAAACAGGTGGGCAGGCAGGCATGGTCCTCTGAGCTTCCTAGTCATTTGTATTGAAGTGTTCCCAACCTGATTTTTTCAACTTTTGATGTGGTGGCCCAGGTTTGAAGAGCAGGCTCCAGGGGGAGGGTGGGTGAAGGGTCCTCCTTGCTAATGCTAGAAGCCTGTAATTTCTGCATCTCTCTGCTTGTGGCGCCAGAGGTGGGCCGTCGTGGTTTACAAGGGGCCTTCCTGCTGATGGGTAGGCTATGCGGGGCTCAGGCCATCGAGAATGCCTCATGCCAGTGCTTGGCTTTTCTAGGTAAAGCTGACTGCAGAGACGGCATCTGGGCCTGTGTCTGACTTCTACACTCTCCCTGTGGGGATTCGCACTGTGGCTGTGACAGAGAGCCAGTTCCTCATTAACGGGAAACCTTTCTATTTCCATGGGGTCAACAAGCATGAGGATGCAGATGTGAGTTGGGGTCCCCAGGTCCCTGTGGGGAACATTTCTCATCTTCCTCGTACTCCCTGAAGCGGTTGAGGGCAGCTAAGAGTAGTTAAGCCAGCTGCTCCAAACCACTACCTAATGGGGCCTGTGGTTGGGCTGGATAGAGGGCTCTTGAGGGTCTAGCTCTAGAAGGAAGTGCATCTGGGGTAAGGACAGGGGCAGGGGTCTACTCTGCTGTCTCTTAGATCCGAGGAAAGGGCTTTGACTGGCCACTGATGATGAAGGACTTCAACTTGCTTCGCTGGCTTGGTGCCAACGCTTTCCGTACCAGTCACTACCCTTACGCAGAGGAGGTGATGCAGCTGTGTGACCGCTATGGGATCGTGGTCATTGATGAGAGCCCTGGCGTGGGCATCGTGCTGAAGTGAGTTCCCAGAGACCACTCTGCTCAGCCTGACTAGCTTGTTTAGGTGATGACATTCTGCCTTTCTTCATTCTGCCCCCAGTCAGAGCTACAGCAGTTCATCTCTGCAGCACCACCTGGAGGTGATGGATGAGCTGGTGCGCAGGGATAAGAATCATCCAGCTGTTGTGATGTGGTCTGTGGCCAATGAGCCCACTTCGTTTCTGAAGCCTGCTGGTTACTACTTCAAGTGAGTGCCCCCTCCTGCCCCAGGCTGAGTCATAGAAGAGACCTCCCCTTTGGCCCAGTTCAGTCGTGGCTGGTGGCCATTGGGGAGCTGAGGTCACCCTGAGGTGGGCATGGGCTATTCGAGAGTCAACATCTGCTCCCAGCCCACACTTGAGAGAGTGTATCCATACCTGGTCAGTTCAGGGGAGAAGATCCCTGCCTACCCACGTTGTGATTTCAACCCAGTGATACCCAGTGTCCCCTTTTCACACCTGAAATGAAATCCGGAGTTAACCTAGCCTACTTATACACATAACTTCAAATGAAAAACAAACTAGTGGCATGGCCTAACTAACTGTGATATAAATGAGAGTTATTTATAGAATAACACATGAATGCATGGCCCTGGCTCCCCAGAGGCCCACCGAAGGGGTCAGATGCTTGCATCTACATGTGGAATCTCCTGAAGGCATAGCTACAAAAGCTGATGGCAGTAGTGCTGTGTTGCTACTGGTACCATGAGCAGTGTTCCCTTCAGTGCTGCACATTTCCAAATTGGCCGACCACTCTAGGTAAACTTCCAAACAAAACCAAGGATACTCTCCCCTTACTTTTAATGGCATCTCCACTCCTGAGAAATGGAGTGTGCATCAAAACTTCAAAAAAACAGTGCGATGCTTTGGGTTTATGTGTAAAGTGGAGTTAGGCTTTATCAAACCAGCTTATCTATACAAACCAGTTTTTCAGTGACGTGTATTCCACCAACTATTCTAAAGTTACATTGTTGGACAGGACCAAGCCAAGTGGATGGTCCCATTCACTAAAGGTCACATTGCAAAGAAAACAAGCACCCTGTGTTCCTGAAGTAGGAGGCCTGGCCCTAGGGGTGTTCCTTGGTTCCTGCTCTTTCTTATGGTTGGCCTGGAGAGGGGAGTTATTTCACTTGCTTCAGAGGCAGCAAAGGTTATCACAATACTCCCTGAGGCAGACATTGCATCCCAGTTTCAGGGAGTGCTTTGGGCTGAGCCAAATCTGTCAAAGGCTCCGATGAGTGACCTACCTGAGCAAAGGACAACTCTGAACATGCAGTTCCAGAGTGCACTGGGCCACCCCTGGTGGTTCAGTTTTTATTGTGAGGGTGAAAGTGTATGTAGGCTCCCAGGAGTGAGTGCTTGAGGGTTCCAGGTGGGCCTTTTTGGGAGGCGGAGAGAAGGAGATGCATGTTGTTCAGAGCCGCAGGAACAGGGCGGGACGTGGCTAGAGCTACCTGGGCTGGAGGAGCTCAGCTAGTCTTCGAAGCTTCCCAGGTGACAAACAGGCCGTTTCAGAGTGTTGTTTTGGGACTTGAGAGTAGGGGTGCTGTGCTGGCCTGTGGAAAGTACTGCCTTCAGATGAGAAGAGCAATTATGGGGAAAGGATGTAAAGGAAAGAAAAGTAGCTGTGAAGAAAGAGAAGAGAAAAATAGGCTTTAACAGTCAGTGATTAAAGGTGACCTGCGTAGGGAAAGCCGTGGACAGTTTGCTCTGTCAGGAAGTCTCTTCTTCTTTTTAGGGAGTCTCTTCTTGTCACCCCTCCTTGGTTAGTGTGATTCAGCATAAATGCCATTTCTTCAGAGAGGCTGTCACTGACTATTATGTCAGTTATGTACCCGTTACTGTCTCATAGAACCCTCTTTCCTGCTACCACTTGAAATGGCAATTTGTAACATTTCTGCAAGTATCCTACTTCCCAGTGCTCCATGAAGCTGTAGATGTAGCTGTTAAAGTCTCTGGTGAGTGCCCGGCACACAGCACATAGCCCATAGCTGGCTTCCTAGCACACACTCCCTAATCGTTCATTAATATCTATCCTAATCTACACCCCATCCATTTCTATTTTCAAGAGCTTTTTCAGAGATTCAGAACTTAGTTTTTGGCGGCACCCAGCCCAAGGACCCAGCCCAAGGACCTCAGCACAGTGGCCCCCTCTGTGGGCGTGGGTAGGATTTGGGAGGGAGAAAGAATGATGTCGGGGAACGTGATCTAAAATGGGAGGAACATGTTCATTTACCTCAAATACTCTTAGAGATAGAGAGGAGAGCAGTGTTCTTTTGTTTGCTTTGGGAAAATGGGAGGGAGAGGATGAGAGGTGGATATCTGAGAACTCTTCCTAGACTGATGCAGTCTGTCTTCTGTGCTCTGTGGACAGGACGCTGATTGCCCATACCAAAGCCTTGGACCCCTCCCGGCCGGTGACCTTTGTGACCAACACTAACTATGACGTCGACCGGGCGGTGAGTCTGGGGGTTCCCACATGGTTCTCTCCTTCGCCCTCTCTAGTCCTTCCCTACTGCTTGCACCAATGAACACTATGTCTGGTATAAACCTTCTGATGCAGGGCCCCGGGTTGTTAGGGCACACAGTATGGGGCCCTGCGTTAATAGGGGAACACACTGTATGCTGTGAGCCTTATGACTGCTGGACCTGCTGTATTTGGGGAACACATTGCACAGCATGAGCCTCCTGATGCAGGGTGGGGCCTCACGGGAGGAGGGGAACTCTGGGGCTTGCCGGTCCAGTATATTCATAAATGGTCTTTGGGTTAAAGATAACTAAATACCTGCTTATTCACAAGGCAGCGTGGCTTCCTAAATCCAAGGAGATTTAATTTATTCTCAGTTCAGACTCAATATTTTATACGCCTCAGTTTAATTTTATGCACGTCAGTTTATTATAAATAATAAAATGGCAAAGTTTAAGGGAGCTTAAAGTCATCACTGTCCAGTGTTTTTCAAACCTGGCTGATTGTCAGAACAACTAAGGAAAGCATTTTGAGAGTCCAGATCTCTGGATTCTGAGAGTCTGATTTAGTCAGTCCAGGGTGGAAATCTGAGTTAGTAGAAAGCTCTTTAGTGATTCTAATCATCGACCAGCTTTGTGAACCACTGACTAGATCCAGATTGAGAGTTGGAGAAGGAGGCTCACACAGCTGTCTGGACCACATGACCTCACTCACCATCTCTGGGCACAGCAGTCCCTCAGAAACAATGTGTTCAGTTGCACTAGAACTGTAAAACGGGACCAAGAAAATGTTCCTTTATTAGGAAGCTGAAGGCCAGTACTTAGGAAGAATGTGCTACAGAAAGAAAGTGGATGAGAAAACACTGTATACAAATACAAATTGTGAACACTGTCATTTTAACATGCATGGAAAAAGATTTGTAGCCCCGGTGCTCCTTTGCCATCTTTTGAGAATACCCCCTTCAAAGAAGCATCACGACTGGTAAAACACATGCAGCCCTGCGTGTTCTTGGGGCCCGAGTGGCATCTCCCCCCATTCTAGTCTTTCATGTGGACTGGGAAGCCTGCGCCTAGGCACCCTATTCCTGGCCTCCTCAGAAAGTTGCCAGACTCATCTGGTGGGATGTGTGATCCATGCGCATCTGTCCACCCAAAGGTACCTCCCCCAGCTTTCTCTTTCTGTCTGCATTTTTCTACCACTGCAGTTTGGAAAGAGGCCACAATCTCTTTGGAAAGACGGACCACATCAGTCCCAGTGCAAGCTCTGGAGATAAGCTTGTGTTCAGGTGATGTTAGAGACTCGACATTGGGCTGTCGAGTCTTTGCCGCTCAGTCCTAATTACTGCATTGTGCTTGTTCAGACCCGCGGCAGTTCTGCCTCATCATTTTGGCTACTCTGGTGGTAGGGAATTTACGACCCACTAGATGGCCCACAGCACTAGCTCCAGAATGGTATGGCCAATTGATATTCTTTGTCAGGTCAAAAAGCATCTACCCCTCAGCGGGGAACATTTCTGCAGGGCTAGGTAAGGGAAGACCAGTGACAGGAACACTACCTGGAGAGGAACAGAATCCAGTTGGGATGGGCCCTGGGCTTCCACTGAGGCCAGCTCAGCTCATCAGGTGCCTGCTCTGCCTCTCATAGCCCTCACAAGAGCCCAGCTGCAAGCCAGGTCAGGAGCGTAAGTCCAGAATTATAGACTTGCTCCATTTAGGTCACTTCTTGACTTATTTCCTGCACGTGTAAGCGTCTGAATTCTTTTCGACCTCCCCTTCTTACCTCCTCTGCCGGAAGAGCCCCCAGGTATGAGAGTCCTAACACTATATTATGCGGTCTTCTGCTTCATGAACAAACCTTAATGCTCTTGTCCTAGGCACCATATGTGGACGTCATCTGTGTGAATAGTTACTACTCTTGGTATCATGACCCGGGGCATCTGGAGGTAATTCAGCTTCAGCTGGCAACTGAGTTGGAGAACTGGTATGGGAAGTATCAGAAGCCAATTATCCAGAGCGAATATGGAGCAGATGCCATTGTAGGGCTTCACCATGTAAGTAGTGTAGAATGTTCTGTTTATTTTTTTCACACTCTTAAGCAGTGATGTCACTCATTGCCCCAGGCTAGAAATGTCCTTCCTTCCCCATCCCTTACTTGTCCTGATGCTCTCCCTGCAGTTCTTCAGACTTACCTCGGCCAGCCCCTCTGCACTCATGGCTGCTGGGGCCAAGGCCTTTGGTTGACATCTTGAGGTAGCCTCCTTACTGGCTTTCTTTCCCTGTTTCCCTTGGCTTTCCAAATAGTCTTTTGAACAAGTCCAAACCTTGGAAATCTGGTCATTGGCTTCCCCTGGCCCACAAGACAAAGCCCTAATCCCTGGTCAGGACAGTCAACGTCTTTTGTTCTCTGCCCTCTCCTGGGACTTCATCCTCCTCCATGTTCACTCCTTGACACCGTCTGTTTTCACTGTGCCCGATGGTGCCTGCTCTGGCTTTGGCTGTTCCTTCTGCCTAGAATGCCCTGGTTAGTACCACAATTGCCAAGTAATGGATTCTAATTTTGTGTTCAAGTCTCAGCTTAGATGCTTCCTCTTTGGTGAGGTTTACCCCACCCGCCCTAGCCAGAGAAATCTGTTCCTTCTGCTGGGTCTCTGTCTCAGTGTTTCTCATTGTGTACTGACATCATTTCTTTGGCTCTCTTCTCGAGCATACTGTGGGCTCCAGGAGGGAGAATGCATCTTATTTATTGTTGCTTTTTTTTAAAAAAAAAATTATTCTAAGTTGTCAGTAGTGGTCAGCATGCTGCGGGTGCTAAACAGTACTTGTTAAGGGAATGGGTGAAATCTTGGAGCAAGTTTTTGTGACTAGCTTTTTTCTCATTGTTTTGTCCATTTCCTCACCAAAGATATGCTGATTTGACTTGTGAGGATATTTTCATGTGGATTCTTGAACCACAACCAGGCACTCCTCTCCTCCCCAGTCAACTCACACTGGCCTGTCACAACTACTGGGATTCTTTGTTAACACATATTTCTTAATATGCTTGTCCTTGGTATGTTGAACAGCTACCTACTCGGACTGTATTATTCTGTTCATACCCTTAAATTCATCTTGCTTACACAGAATGCCACTTGTACAAACCGGTAAAGGGGTAAAACAGCTTATGAATACAGTGTATATATGCACATTTGTTCTCCCTCTTTGGAAAGGCGGAGCCAACTCTGAATTTTTAAGAAACTCTGAAAGAGTCTAGGTTAGCACCGTCTGACAGAATTTTTTGCACTGATGGAAATGTTCTGTATTTCTGCTGTCCAAAAGTGTACCCACTAGCCACATGTAGCTATTGAGGACTCTAATTGTGAATGTGACTAGTTTGACTGAATGATTTAGTTTAATTTAGTTTTAAATTTATATAGCCATTTGTGACGAGTATTAGACAATGCAAGGTCGTTTCCATTAAAACCAAGTAAGAAAATTTACATTTTGCCCTGTCCTCAAAATCAGCTTTGGAACCGGAACAAAACATGGCTTGATTGTAGAGTTGTATTTTCAGTGCATCTTATACAGCATTTTAATCCCTCTCATTGAAAAAGAAAACCAAGAGGGTTTTGTTCTCTCACAGATAGTCAGAATGCTGCATCCTTTAGCATCTAAGGCTTGAGCTTTCCCCCAAATTCCCTTGAGATGGAAACTCGGACCCAAGAACAAGAACTCAGATGCAGGAACATATGAAAGATTACTATATCCTAGCACAGGCTGCTTAGGAACTTTTCACCAGATATTGGATGAGTCCATAGATGTGGCCTTCTGCTTTTGCTTTGGATAGCCTTCTCCTCACTTGGCAGGCCTTACCTTAAATAATTCCTCAGGAAAGCTTCCTGTGGCTCCTTGTCTCAGTTAACTCCTCCTGCTAAACATACCCCTGGCTCCTGCTTTGCACTCTTTTTATTTACTCTCCTTACACTTAAAAATTGTTTCTTTCTTGCCAGATTATAAAGCCTGAGAGCAGGGAAACTCCTTTCTTGTTTATCACTTTCTCTCTAATGCCTGCCATGTTAGCAGGTACGAAATAATTATTTGTTGAATGAATGAATGTGCTAAATAGCAGCTACTTACCCAGACCAGATACAGATGAATCTGAGGTGAGTTAAATCTGAGTCGTACTAGTTCTCAAATTATACACTTGGGGCTACTTAAAACTTGAGCTTTAAATTTATAATTCAAAGACATTTTGAGTTATTTGCTAAGACATAATTACTTCCAGCATAGTTCAGCTTTCAAACTGCACTGGTGAATAGAGATAGAAAAGTAAGATGAAGCAAGTATCAAATTATATTTATAAATAGTGACTAATTAAGGTCGTTTAGAACCCTTTCTTTCTCCGGGCTACATCCTACCTTGGCTATGTCTCTACACCAGCACCACTGAGTCCTGCAATCAGTCACTACAGCCCACCTTGAGGACAGATATTTTGGTCATCATCACATGGATCTTTATTTTTATTTGAGATTTATAATTCTGCCAGTTCTGACTCTTAAATTCTCTCTTTGCCTTGAATTCCAGGATCCACCTCTGATGTTCAGTGAAGAGTACCAGAAAAGTCTGCTAGAGCAGTATCACGTGGTTCTGGATCAAAAACGCAAGGAATATGTGGTTGGAGAGCTCATCTGGAATTTTGCTGATTTTATGACTGACCAGTGTAAGTGGCGATTTGGTGAGGGGAATGTACCATTTCTAATTTTTTCACATTGGCCTTTCAGTTCAGGACAGTTGGTTGTAAGAGCACTGGAAACGAGACAGGGAAAGCTGATTTAGTCATCGTAAATTACATAGAGAATTTCCTAGGAAAAGTAAGTTGCATTTAGCAAACGGCATCACTTGCCTCCTTCCCAACTCATTTTGTGGTAAAAAAAAAAAAAATTAAAAAATAAGCAAACGGGAGAGACTACCATTTTGAGGCAAAATGGCTAACTTGCCTTGTCTGTTTCACAATAGTAAGGAAAAAGTTGACTTCATGTTGGGTTTACTTGTGGGATACGCTCATTATTCCAGAGTAGGGTACAAAGCCTGAGAAATGTAAGACAGTTCAGTCTGGTTTATATTATTCACTTGTACAAGGCAGGTTCACCGAATACAGGGATGTGTCAGAGTGTTTTGAATGTGGGAATGTTTAAAAGTCTTCAAAGGGAATACCATCTGTAGTCTTTCTCAAGTGGGGATAGGTGAGAGCTACTTCAGTTAAGTTCCAGATGAATGTTTCTCATTTCTTTTTACATCTGTAGATTACTAGTTTCTTTATACGTGATAAACTTAGGATAGATAGCATTGGTGGTGGGTGTGGGGAGGGTTTGGCAGTAGTGGGAATTCCAATACGTTACTTATAGGGAAAGACAGGTTTTTGGAAGGTTCAAGTTTAATTGAGAATTAGAATGGAGAGGTAAACAGAAGAAAGAATGAGAACATGAGCCTCTATTCTGCTTGGCAAATAAGATTAATGGCTTTCGGAGATATCTTGGATGGTGATCTAGTTTCATGAGTGGGTGCACCAGCTTTGCGTAGTGAGAAATTAGCTTCGTGACCTTGGACAAGTTACCTAACCTTTTCATAAACGTGTAAAGCGGGGATAATGCCTACAACCTTGCAGGTTGATGTAGGGATGCTGTTTGATGAAGTGCTTGGCAGAGCGCCTGGCATCTGCTTATCATGGAGGAAATTATTATCTTGAACTTATTGGTGGGAAAGACCTCCTTTCCATTTCATAGAAGCTGTGGCTTCACTAGGAGGTGGAGAGAAGGTGTTACTCCCTTCCCGGCTTCAATCAACTCTGGCAGACCAACTCTCAGAAGTGGGAACTTGGCTGGATATCTGCCTGGGAGGACTTTGAAATCTAGTAGGAAATCCTACCTAGGCACCTTTGACTGGTCGGAAGGCTAGCTTCCACTAGGAGAGTTGTCTTTCCAAGGGTAACTTTTTGTCTCAGTTCCTTTCCAGTCTCCAGGCAGCTGGCTGCCCATAATATTTTTAAACCTAGCTTTGCAAGTAAGAGATAAACAATTTTGGACCTGTTCCTGTAACAGATGAGACATTAACACACCAGGGAGCTGAGGTGTTTTGGGGGAGCAGTAGTAGTTAAAACTTTAACCCATTAAGTGGCCACATCAGATACCACTTCAGACCAAGCAACCATAAACTATAAGAGGATATTTCTGTTTAGTGCCCAGCTTGGCTCCAGCTTGGCTCCAATTTTGCCCATCAGAAGTTACCTGAAACAACTTTCGCGTTTTTTTTTTTTTTTTTTTTAGTACCAGTGAGAGTAATGGGGAACAAAAAGGGAATCTTTACTCGTCAGAGACAACCAAAAGGTGCAGCATTCCTCTTGAGACAGAGATACTGGAAACTTGCAAATGAAACCAGGTACCATTGGTCAGCTCCGGAGTCACAGTGTGTGGGGAAGAGCCCATTAACTCTGTAAAGCAAGAATCCTTTCTGACACCAGCTCTGTCAGCCCCTTCTCTCCAAGTAAGGGGTGACTTTCCCAGCAAACAGAGAAAGTGCTTCCCTGGACCGTGTGGCAGACCAGAGTTTCCTGTCTGGAGTTTGTAGTAATTTGCTAGAGTTTGTGAAAATAAAGGCTTTTATGGTATGGGAATAAAGAGTTGGCTCAGAAGTGACCATAAATTGAATGATCTGTACTGTTGAAAAGCCTCTGAAATTATGTGTCAAGCTGTTTTCATAGCCTTAACTGTGTGTGTGGACTCCTGAGAAACCTCTGCTTCAACACTCACACCGCATGCAGAGTTGCAGGTTACAGACAGTGCTTGCACAGGAATTACCCTGCAGCCTTAGGGCCACCTGTGCTCATGTACCAAACCAGGCCAGCCTTGACTGAGTGAGAGAGAGTGAAACACAATGGCTATAAAACTCCACAGATGGGCTGAAGTCCCAATAAATTTACAGAAAGCGATATGCTGCAATAATGAACAAAGTCGATATACTAGTTTCCAAATAGCTAAGTTGACATATAAGCATAAGAGAGAGATAGAATTGAGGAATGTCTGAATCAGAAGGGAGCTCAGAGGTTACCAGTTCTTCTAGGACGTTGTTCCAACCTCAGCCATATAGTCCTGTTTTGACAGAAATGGACGGTTGGGCATAAGAGCCCACTGGCCTCATCATAACCGACTCCACTGAACATGAGACCTCTTTAAACAGGCTGGAGCTGTAGACAAGTACAGTTGACCCTGAACAACATGGGTTGGAACTGGTGGGTACATTTTATATGTGATTTTCCCCCCATTACTATGTAGTTCAAACCCGCGTTGTTCAAGGGTCAACTCCACAAGTAGGCTTGCATATGTGGGGGGCCTAGCGATACGCAGATTTTCAACTGTGCAGGAGGTTGGCACCCTAACACCTAACATTCAAGGGTCAGCTGGACTCCAGGCCTTTGTACCTCTGGGTGACAATATCTGCCCTGCTCCCAGAAGGTAGTCTTTCCTTTAATTGGTGTCCAATTAAATTGAAGACCATGAACCAGTACAGTTCTTAATACATAACTTGATTCACTTCCCTTTTGGTTGCTCCCACATGTCTCAACACATGCCCCCTTTTAGCCTCCCTTTCCAAACTCCATGAAAGAAACTAAAGGTAATATGACCTCGTTTTAGTGGCCATCCTTAGATCACTTTTAAGAAACGAGAGTGTAGTCAGTTCCAATAAAAGTTAGGAATTCCAAGGGTTCCTTCCTGCCTGCCTGCCTGCCTGCCTTCCTTCCTCCCTCCCTCCCTCCCGCCCTCTCTTCCTTTCCTTACTACCCCACGTAAGTACCTTGCAGGAATCAAATTTTGTGTTCTGGTTTAATGTCAAGAAATAATACAAAAAAACATAACAGACACACTTAAATGTTTCATAAATTAGGGGTAAGACCCATTTCTTTTTTTCCCTTCTTCTCTCTCTTTTTTTAATCTGAGAGTGGAGGAGTTCATAGCTTCATTGGACATTGACTTGTTTCCTCTCAGCCAGAGAAAAAGACCCAAACAAAAGTCTACATTTTCTTGTAATACTTAACATATATCATTACTACATATTTACACTTCAATAAAGTACAATTAAATAAGTACAATAAAGCACATTACTTAGAATGTTATCAGAAAATCTACATACAAGCCCATTCTGCCTTAATTCACCAGCTGGCCTTGTATTTATTACTGCTTGACAGACTCATACAGATCTCACCTTCCATTTTTTAAATTTGATCCAAGCACCAGATGCAACCAAAATCTCTGGAACTATGAAATATTTTTAATCACATGGGTCATTTTCCATACAATGATGCCTACTATATAAAAGCCATTTCTCATATTCTATATTTAAACTTTGAGTTTTGCACAGAACAGTAGAACCACAGTGCTTAGGAATCTCAGCCAGTAAGTATATAATTCTATTACGACGATGTATTACTTACACATTTTTAAAAATGTGTTAAGACATAAAATAGTTTGGTCAATTCCGATAATTAATAAACGTTGTTAATAACATTTATCTTTTAAATAGAACATTCAACTTAATATGTAAGTACAACCTCAGTGCTGCTAGAGATTGATTAGTTTTCTTAAAAGACCCACAAACCTCCAAACTGATAGAGAGGATCTTGGATTCACCTCAAGAATGCTGGAGAGATGGATAGATAACTCTTTGAGCTAAGTCTTCCTTTCCCCTAAATGTAACACTCTGGTAAGAGAACTATGGCTCTGGGAATTTCAGAGGACACCTCCCCAAGGACTGCTTAGACAGGGGCAAGATGCTAACTCACATGAGACAGCTTTGTACCAACCCCCACCCTCCCCCCCAACCCCCCCAATAATTTACAGTGGAAGAAATACCTGGTTACTTATGGTAGAATTACAGTGCTTAGCACAGTCCCTTGTTGGTAGATGTTTAACAAATGGCTGCTTTGTTAGCCTGGTGTTCTACCCTTTTGTACCAAAGAAATAAACCAGAAACCTAATATTTCTTGCTCACCTGTCAGGGATTTTTCTGTCCTTTACAAAAATAAAGGCATCATAATAATGAATTAGACCTTCGAATCTTTTTTTTTGTTTTCTAAAAGCCATTCATTACCCCTTTACATTTGCCCTTTAACACTGTCATTTACTGCAGAATTTCCCCTAGTGTTGAACTTTCTCCTTCATAGTTTACAATTGTTTATTGTTTTAAACTGTTCACTTTCTAATGAAACCTGGGGGAACACTATTTTCATGAGTGGGATCCCTCAAAGTACAGACAGGATGTACTGTTTCTGAGTTTTCCTATAGGCAGATAATTACATTTAGATAAATTTTAAAATATTTTTAAGTTGTTCGGTTATAGTTGGCATACAATAATCTATTTGTTTCCAGTGTACAACATAGTGATTTAGACATTTGTACAACTTATGATAAACCTAGTACCGGTCTGACTAGTACCATACAGTTATTTACAACATTATTGACTATATTCCCTATGCTATACTTAACTTCCGTGATGATTTTGTAACTCGTACTTCTTAATCCCTTCCCCACTTTCACCCATCTCCCCGAGACTCACTCCCATCTGGCACCCCTCAGTGTTCTCTGTATCTACGAGTTCTTTTATTTTGCTCATAGATTCCACGTGTAAATGAAATCATATGGTACTTGTCTTCCTCTGTCTGACTTACTGCACTCAGCACAGTACCCTCTAGGTCCATCCATGTTATTATAGGTGGCAAGATTTCATTTTTTTGTGTGTGTGGCTAATAGTCTGGTGTGTGTGTGTATACACACACGCACCATCCCTTCTTTATTCATCTATTGAGGAACACCCAGGTTGCCTCCATATCTCGATGAACACATGGATACACATCTCTTCAAAGTAGTATTTTGGATTTCTTTGGATAAATACCGAGTGGAACTACTGGGCCCTTTGTCTCTTGTTATAGACTTTATTTTAAAGTCTGTTTTGTCTGGTGTAAGTATTGCTGCCCCAGGTTTTCTTTTTTCATTTCTATTTTCATGAATTATCTTTTTCCATCCCTTTCCTTTCAGTCCGTGTGTGTCTTTATCTGAAGTGAGTCTCTTGTAGGCAGCATCTGTCAAGGTCTTGTTTTCTTATCCATTTAGCCACCCTATGTTTTGATTGGAGCATTTAATCCTTTTACATTTGAAGTAATTGTTGATATGGACTTGTTGACATTATTCATTTTATATGTAAGTAAATATAATATATAACATTATTTAACTATATTAATTATATAATATATATTAATATGTAAACAAACATATATATTTAAGAAGCCCCTCCAACATGTCCTGTAATACTGGCTTGGTGGTGATGAACTCCTTTAGCTTTTTCTTGTCTGGGAAGCTCTTTAACTGTCCTTTGATTCTAAATGAGCTTTGTTGGGTGATCTTGGTTGTAGGTCCTTTGTTTTCCTCACTTTTAATATTTCATGCCCGTCCCTTCTGGCATGCAAAGTTTCTTTTGCAACATCAGCTGACAGTCCTATGGGAACGCCCCTGCAGGTTACTAACTGCTTTTCTCTTGCTGCTGGTAAGATCCTCTTTATCCTTTGCCATTTTAATTATGATGTGTCTTGGCGTGGGCCTCTTTGGGTTCATCTCATTTGGGATTCTGCGTTTCCTGGGGCTTGCCTGTTAATTTCCTTCACCAGGTTAGGGAAGTTTCCATTATTATTTCTTCAAACATCATTATTTCTTCAATTCCTTGCTCTCTCTTCTTCTTATGATATCCCCGTGATGCGAATGTTCTTACGCTTGATGTTGTCCCAGAGGCCTCTTAAGCTAGCTTCATTTTTTGGAATTCTTTTTTATTGTTGCTGTTCTGAATTGGTGTTTTCTGCTACCTTGTCTTCTAAATCACTGATTCGACCCTCTGCTTCATCTAATCTGTTGATTCGCTCTGACGTAGTCTTCATTTCTGACTTGTTCTTTTGTACAATTTCTACCTCCATTTTTACATTTTCTATATTTCCCAGTCTTCAGAGAGTGGCTTTATGTAGTAGGTGTTCTGTGAGGCCCAGTGGCAGTCTTCCCTGGTCACCTGAGCTGGGTGCCCAAGGTGTGTCTGTGTGCCCTCTCACTGTAATTGAGCCTTGGTTGCTGTTCACACATCAGTGGGAGGGACTGACCCTCAGGCCGATTGGTTGTGAGTATTGGCTGGTGAGGGGGCTAATCCTGTGGAACAGGATTCACTGTAGCAAGATTCTGGTACCTGGCCCATCTGCCCTTTGAGTGTATCCGCCTCAGATGCAGCCCCGGCTAGTGCTCTGGCTTTATCAAAGCCGGTCACTGGGTGTGCAGGCCCAAGTGCCTCCTGGGAGGCACCCAGCTACAGGCCAAGTTCAGCTGTAGCTTGTGCCCTTCCCAGGGCCACCTGGCAAGAACCAACAGGCAATCCATAGATAGCCACCACCTGTGCTGGGCTGAGGTGCCTTGGAATGCCAAGCTGGGAACTGAGACTGCCTGCTGCTAATGCTGGGCTAGGTGCTGCTCAGCAAGAAGCCCAGGGCACCCTGAAGCCAGATACTGCTTGTTTGGGTTTTGTGAACCTTTTGAGAAATTTTAGGAAAGTCTACAGCATAAGCCAAGATGGTCCATATGTATGGAAAAAACTATTGTAGGTGGCTTGGATGGGGTGGCAAGATGGAAGGGACGGAATCTCAGGGAATCACATGGGCAGGGTGACCTGTGTTATTCTGGTTTATGGAGCTCAGAGGTGGCGGCCGTCCGCCTTCGCACACCAGAAGTGGGGAGAGCTTAGCAAAGGAACAGTGGATACTGTCAGCACTTCTGTTTAAGACAAAGCTACCCCTCAGTCCTCGCACCTAAGTCAGACAATCCAGTTCCTCCCTGTATGTCCCTGGTGCTACTCGAACAGCTGCCCTAGCACTTGAGCTCACAGTAAGAGCCCGTCACCAAGCAAGTCTGTGTGCGGGCCCTCTAAAAGGAATGTCTGTGACTCCCACAGTCCTCCATTTCTCTCATCCATGACCTCTGATGGTCTTCACAGCCAGAGGTTGTGGGGACCTCTTTCCCTGGCATGGGAACCCTGAGCTGGGGTCCCAACGTGAGGCTGGGACCACTCAGTTCTCCAGGGGAAACCTCTGAAGCCAAGATATCCCTCCTGATTCTCAACTGCCACACATGGGTGTGGGACCTAACCATTTCGGATCTCCACCAGTCTGGAGGTGGCCTCCTTTGTATGTCCCCAGTTGTAGGACTTCTGTTCAGCCAGACCTTAAGTAATTCCCAGTGAAGATTATTTTTTAGTTAAGTTGCAATTCTGATGTGGTCGTGAGAGGCAAACAGTGTCTACCCACTACGCCATCTTGACACAGTACGCCATCCTGCCTGGAAGTCTCAGATAAACTGATACTCAATTCTTGGATCAGAGCATTTTTATATCTTTCCCAATCTAGGTGTCTCATTCACTTTTGATGTCTTATCACCATCAGAGTTAATCTGAGTTTTAAGGCTCATTTTACTTTTAGGCTTTTAGTCATTCTTTATCTTCTATTTTCTGCAAATCGTATCCAAACTGGGTAAAAGGAAACAGAAGGGTAGATTTTGAAAAGATGGTTTCTGGTTTTCAGACCTCATAATTCCTATGTTGCCTTTTAATATAGAAGGGAATGTATCCTTGCAAAGAGTATTTCAACTATCAAGAAACAATGTATTTGTAAGGTGTATTTCTTAGGTCCTCAGGTTCTAGCATAGAACACATTTATTCAATAAAATATCACTAAACTGTATTTCGAATGGATTCACCTTTCTTGCAGAGGTTATCTTTTTAGAAAAACTGTAAGCTGGAGTATTCAAGGTGAGCTACAGTGAAGCAGTAGAAAAACGGCTGATTAATACATTGTGTATGCTTACAGAACTGAAAACAGTAACACCTTTTTCATTAATTCTTAACAACTACATACCTCATAAATCTACAGAATTCCAAGAACTGGAATCTCTAAGAATTTAGCTTGTGTCTTGGATAAGTTACATATAATTTAAGAGAAGGAGAGTCAACTCAGTATACCTGTAGAAATGAGGTTATTTTAAGAAGTTTATGAGTGAATTCATTTCTGCTTCTTTTTTGAAGTGTTAATACTTCAGTATAAGAACAATGGCAGCACAACTTCCACAGGTAACGTCTACATTTATTTTATACCAAAAAAGTTATGTGCAACAAATAAACATTCTTACATATTTACATTTGTTTTTTACCAGTTAGCAAAACTGTCCTAATCTCTGATAAAGAACATTCCCATCTGTATTAAAGAGGAAATCTGCCTAGTGAACTCCATTTTAAACGAATGTTTACTCTGGAGTTTAAAGCACTAGTAATAAATATTTTTGATGGAACATACTATACAGATCATATACCTCATACTTAGGCCATGCTTAATACAGTTTTACAAGAAAACATTACACCTCTTCTGAGTCAATTTGTCAAAAACACGTTTAACTAAGTAGCCTGGACTCCGTTTCGAAGGGTAGTTCTCACAAATTAGGAATCATACGTGCTGCCTAACATGTTTGAATAGAGATGTTTTGCCAGTGCTTGCATGTTGGGGGAAAATACATGAGGACAAAGGTTGCATATTAGGTACTGCTTCCCAAATAGGTCACCAAAAATGATAGTGGGTTTCTTGTTGGCATCTGTTTAATACTGATTTTCATGATCTGTCAGCATTCATGGGTGTCAAGCAGTGGTACCAATCTAAGCTATGAAGTAATTGCTGAAGATAACTCTGCACGTTGCTGAGTGTCTTAAAAATAAATATAAATGAAAGATAAGCAAAGTAAGGCAACAGAGTGTTAATCTCACTGTAGCCTTGGTCCTGTATCCTACCTAGCAGATCCAAAGATCTCTTGTACCAAATGACAGATCTTTGTCTCTTCATATAAAAATAGTCCATGCTTTCACCATCAAGTAAAAGTAATTCCTGGCACACAGCTAGTTAAACCTGAGTTATTTCTCCAGAAGATTACCCTCACTGATTGCAACTAGCTGCAATAAAAAACAAACAAACAAACAAATTCTCTAAACTGCCTAGATTCCCTAGAACTGATCATCTAACCACAACCTCTCTTGTTTATTCAAATGATGTGACTATCAAGTAAATAAGAGGCTTCACTTGTTACAAATTATTTCAAAAACCAAGAAGCATGGAATTTCTGCCCCAAACAGAAATTCAGTTTTTTCCCCTAACCTGCTCTTCAATGTTGGTGGCTAATAATTTTGCAATGTTTAACTATTCAGTCTAACAGTCATAACAATCCTCAAATTTTATAACGTGGTATTTTCCCCCTCTTCTGGTGTGGCATAGAGGATGTAGAGGGGTACCAGGGCAAAAATACCAAATAACACACACCAGCGTTCTTTCTGTTGCTTACCGATATACTGGCGTTACAATGCTGTTGTTTCAGGCAGAACATGTTCACTACTCAGTGAGAAAAAGGATATTAATTCTGGGCCATAGGAATGTGGCACATTTTTTTATACGACTTAAACAGTGGTGTTTTCCCCCAGCTTAGGAAAGCAAAGGAAAACGTGAAGGGTCTGGCTGAACATTTTACATTTTCTCATCGAGCTTAAGACATTTGCAAGAATGCAACATCAAGACAAGCTTTAACTATACTCTGCTGACTGATACAAAATATGAAAAACCATATTAAACTGGGACGGGAGGAACCTATTTAGCACAACCAGTGCTATACACACCTCAGAAGTCTTAACCGTCAAGCCATTTCCACTCTAGCTTAGAAATGAGAACCAGTAAATAGTATGGTAGAACTGGAAGCACTGCTACAACATGACCTCATGGCACAGTTCAACTTCAACATTAGGACTTGTTTCTCCATAAACACGAGACTTCTAATCAATGTTTTCACAGTTCTTTAACTAATTTTAGAATTAAGAACAAAACAGGCATCGAAATATTCACATTCATGGGAAAGACATCAGCCTGGATGAAATCTGAATTAAACGATCTTTTATAAAACTGGTTTAAACTCAATAGTTCATTACAATTCAGATTTTATACCTGCTGTGGGCCAGGAGAATACATTGCATCAATTATGACAGTTGGAAACAGCTGCTGACTTTAAACATATGTTACAGAGTAGAACCTGTCCTCTCCCTTCAAAAAGAAGGCAAATAAAGCACTCAAATTACTGGTCTACTTTTAACACGATGCTTAATTGAATTGGAAGCAAAAACATTGCCACCACTTCTCAATCTAAGAAATAGAATGATCATACAGAAACTTTCTATAGAATGCAAATCATCTACATCATGCTAAGAAAGGAGGACATTTCTGCCCAAGTTCAACACACAATATTTGGTTTGAGATTTAAGACAGAAGGCACTTTTAACATTTTGATATCAGATGTTAACCATAGAAACAGTGTCACAATTTCATTTGGGTTTACTGAAATCACTTTTAAAAATTCTGCATTTGTGTAGTTATTAGAAAGAGTAGTGACAACATTACTGTATTTTACCTTCAGATATTTCTACCTGTAGTGCTCCTCCTGATTAAGCAAACTGAGCAGTGTGTTAGCCCTAAAGTTTACAAATCCAAGTTTAAAATTTGACTCTGAAACAACTAACCTAGCCATCCAATTAGTGCAGAAAGAAAAAGAAAACACTACAGGGCTACCCAAGAGCTGTACTACTCTGGAGTGAGTGGGCTTATACTTGTTATTTCAGGGCCATAATACTGTCTGTTTGACTGGCACCACTGTTAAGACAAAATATCTGCATGAAAATTCAACTGCTGTAAGAGACTTTACCTTAAAATGCCATATTAATATTTCCAGCTATCCTCCAAAGAAATCTAAAATCTACCCATTTCCCCATCTCTAGTGTCCTCAAGGCCTTGGACTTGATGATTTGGTAACATGACTCATTCTGTAAGGTTATAATTGATCCAGTTTTATGACTAGACATGTTTGACTTGAGTGTCCAAATAGTTTCTTCCTTTCAGAGGAAGGAGAGGAAAAGGAACTACTCCATTATTTTTGATGTCAACGCTGGACCCACAGCTGTCAGTCCTTACCACCCACAAGACCTACTATTTTCACTAGTTCTTGAGTCAATGTTGAGCTGACAATTCTTCATTGCTACTCTTCAACTAAACTGTACAGTAAGTTCTGCAGGGCTGGATCCAATATCTCTACCTTTATTTACAAGTATAACATAAACGGATTCTAGTTGAATCTACATGTTTAAATCCATCAGCTAAAAACATATTACATATTGTAAACATGGCAATATTTAATACAATATCTATTCTAAAATATTTTCATGTCATGATCACATTTGTTATACCTGAAATTGAATTTATACACATCGGAGAATTACTAGCACTGGTTGCTCACTTTACAATTAAAGGAAGGGGGCTAGGGCTATATTTAATTATTTTAGAAACATCTTCAAAGTAAAGTTAAAGCTTGTCTTTGATTGGCTCGGACTTTTTTTTTTTGTATCCATATTTAAAATGAAGATTGACACAGAAAATACCCTTCTAATTTACAAGATTTTAAAAAATCAGTTTAAGATTCTTAGGGAAAGTGTCTGTTTGAATAAAAAAAAAAAAAAATGCTGCAAATAAACAATGGAAAGGGGTCTTCAGACTGCCAGAGTTCGTCAGTCCTGCTTGGGCTGCAGTTGCCGTTTCCAGGCCTCGTTCAAGTAAACTAGTCGTTTGTAGTTGATAATAAGAAGAATGAAGTTCAGCACGTATGTGAAGACGCAGATGATGCAAAACTCCTTTAGCACAAAGTACAGAATGTAGGCTAGGTACAAAGAACCTACTACAGACACGATGGAGGATGTCATGAGGATTAAAGCTGCAACTGCACTTGCTGTCATGCCTGCAAGAGAAAGAGACATTTGGCTCAATCAGACCTAGACACTGCAGAGAAAGTTTCTGAGTCAAAATGGTAACACTTTGTGAATTGCTAGTTAGAATACTGATCTTATTGCAAATACTATGAAATTTGAAAACAAAAACTACTGACCTATTTTGTTAAGATTTTGCAGGTTGACTGCATATATTTTGACTTGTCAATATTCTAGAAAAAAAATATTACTTATTTCATAAACTGGCCTAACTTAAGGCACACAAAGAAATATGCTGTCTTGCAATTACATTATACAATGAAGCTGATTTGTAAAACTGACAGCCCCACCTTTCTTAATGAATAAAGGAACATGAGGACCACAACCTTCTCTTCCAAGCAGGACACATTTTTCCTGGCCTTTTCACTACAGGCTCCCCATCTGTGGAAAATAAAATTTGCTTTCCCATACTTAGATCAAATTTATCAAAAATCCATAATGGGAGATTACACCAACATGCTGCTGAAAAAGGAAAAAAATTCAGAACAGGCTCACCCTGGACGACAAGGGAAACCACATTTGGCCACTTGGCCACATGTGGGTCATACCAGATCAAGAACAAAGGCAGTTGGGTGTGTTAAGCTGGGCCCTCATGACAAAAACTTGCCAGAATTCTTGATGCTATCTGACATCTTTAAACGTATTGTTTTGTACTGAGAACATGCACTTATTTTCAGAGAGAGGAGACAGAAGAGCATATTAAAATACCCAACAACTAATGGATGAGAATAACAGGAATAGAAAAAAATAATAGTTGATAGTAGGTTTGAAGAGGTTATGGTTAAGGAGCTGAAATCCCTGCTGCCTGTTAATGGGAAGTTGCCTATGGGCTGCAGCCTAGCCACAGGAGCCTGACTTGCCCATGACATCAGTCAGTACTACAAGTATGATGAATTAATCAGGTTCTTTGTGATGATGCTCTTGGATTACCTATGCCAGGAACTGGCAAATGAGACTGGCCACCTGCTTTTCTAAAGATTTAATGGAAAACAGCCATGCTCACTGATTTATGCAGTGTCTGTGGCTGCCTTCACAATTGAATGGCTGAGTAGTTGCAACAGCCACCAAAGCCTAAATTATTTTCTATCTGGTTCTTTACTAAAAAAAAATTGTTTACTTCACCTAGGCTAAACATCTAAAACTTCAAAAAATTATGCTATCACCTTAATTTTAACCTATGAAAGTTAGCTTCAAAACGATATGGACAAGTTGTTAACTGTAAAATTGGGATAATAATCATGACTATCTCCCCTAAGACTACCGTGCAGATTAAAAGAGCTAAGAGTTACACTTGAAACACTCCATAAATACTATTAGTTAAATACTTGTACCAAACTTGTCCTAATGTAATGTAACTGGTGGCTCAGGATAAAATTCCCAATGGAATTAAAAGGTGCTATAACTCTAAATGAATGGAGTATTTTGCAGCTATAAGAAAGAATGAGGACACTTAATGTATTGCTGTGGAAAGATCACCACGATACATCAGTCAAGCAAAAAAAAAAAAAAAGTATGCAGAATGGTGTGTATACCATCTGCCTTTTGTGTTTAAAAAAAAAAAAAAGGAAGGAAAATTAAGATTGTATATTTACATTTTCTGGTATATGCCTAAAGAAACTCTAATGATGACAACAACAAGCTACCAGTCAGGCATCAGAAGCAGTAGAAAGAGGACAGAGGGTAGCAAGGGTAGGACAGAGTTTTTACTGTAAAGCATTTTTTCTTTCTCTCTCTCTCTCTTTTTTTTTTTTTTTATTTTTGAACCAGGTGAATGTAATACCTATGGAAGTTTAAAGTGAAAATGCTGTATCTCTAACAACTTAGAGGGGAGTAAAGATGATGCACTCTGGAAACTGACGAGTTCCAATGTGCCTCCAATGGTAAAGACATTAAAAATGCACATGAATACATAAATATGAATAGGAATATTAACCATTGACATGCAAGAGCAAAAAAATGGATATAACTGTAAAAGTATAAAAACTTATACAATCAAAATTCACAAAATTAACATAAAAGAAGGGTAAAGATAGGTTAAATGTTTGTAACAAATATGAAAACAGGCTATTATGAGAATCCATTAACAAATTGGCAATAAAAGGAAATTAAAATATAGTAAAATTAAAGCAATAGCTATTAATATGTAACTATTCAATTAGGTATTTTACAGAACACACTTTTCAAAAATGAAGGTAGATAAAGCTTTGGGAAACCTGACAAAGGAAAAGCAAGTTTGCTAATACCTATTAAGATCCATTTAAAAATCTGACTTTTGTCTCATTCTTCCCATGTTTGGAAATTTATTCTGTAGAAATAATTCAAAGAGGGAAGGGTGTGTGAGAAGGGGATTTTAAACAAAGTCGATCACCATCGTGTTACTTAGAACATAAAAAAATTTGAAACCCTGATGTCAACAACAACAAAACATTTAAGAGGACAGACAATATAGAGTTTGTATGAAATTAAGTGAAAACAAGCAGAGGACAATGGAAATAGTGGATATGCAAAAGTGATGGAGTTATGGATATCATTTACCATTGTTTTCTTAGTGCATTTATTTAAAAATAGCTACAGAGTATATAAAATAGTAAGATAAAAGGTTTCGAGGGAAGACTGTTTGGAGTAGTAATTTCCTTGAATGGGACAGGCTTTTCTAATCATCACGAGATGCCACTATCCCTGATTAAACACCAACAGATACCAAAGTCAGCTTTAGCATCATCAAAATCTTAGCGAACCAAGTTTCATAACATAAAAGTGTGTAAGAAACTACTGGGTCTATCATACAGATTTATTTAATAAAGACACACTTCAGAGCAAAGATACAAACTTCTACATGGAAGGTAATAAAAAAACTCATTTTTGTATTACTGTATACATACTTACCAAGTAATAACTGTAGTATATAAAATATAAGTCCAAAGACACTGTTTGGCTGATTTAATACACCATCCTTTCCAAAAATGGAACCCAAAAGACCAAATCCTCGACCCCATCTGTAAAATAAGGAAAACCAGTAACCCTATATTTGAGTTTTCCTATTTTGAAAAATGTAAAATTATCTGAGAATGTCATACAAATATTCCCATCTAAATCTCTAAGTTGCCAATTTCTAAAGTCTTTTTTTCCCAAAAGATAAGACAAAGTATTCTTTTACTGATGTCATCAGAACGGCTAATTTGCAGGAGGCTCTTTCAATTTCAGCTAGGGTCTCTTAACAGCAGCACCACTGACAGTTTATGCTCATTGTTTGTATAAGGGTTAGTTCAGTGTATCACAGCATGTTTAGTAGTAACCTTGGCCCCTACCCACTAGATGCTAGTACTACTCTGCCAGTCGTGGCAACCAAAAATGTCTCCTGGGGGCAAAATCACCCTCAGTTGAAAGTCATTGATTTAAGTTGTCCTATTCATTCAAAGCATGTAGACTGACAAAAGCCCAAGAACACATCTAACGTACACCTATATTTAGAGCAATTCCTCCTGGGAGACAACTGAAGGCCAACTGAACAGCTTCTGCACAACAAACAATAGAGAGAGATGGCATAGATAAGGTTGGGGGACCGTGAGAACACTCCAGAACCAGAGGAACCGCTGGCTGAGCACTACCGTTTGTTTCCCCTGCACTTGGACAGCAGGTGAAACTCTATCCAGGTTCTCTGGACAACCTGCAGGGCTGCTGCAGCATGTACCCAGCCAACCCTCCCGGAGCTAGCTCTAGCACGAGTGAGGGCACCACCGCATGTGTACAAGAGGTCCCTCCACCTGGAGATTGATCCGGCAGGTATGGCAGGGCGCAGGACAAAGTGCAGAGCTAGCAAAATGCTGAGGTATCCACTTGTAGGGGTGCCCTGTCCAAAGAAACTGCAGAGATAGTAGAACACTGCTGTGCATGCGTGTGGGGCTGCCCCAGTGAGAGAAGGTACAGAACTGGCAAAGCATCACAGTACACACAGGCAGGGCTGCTCTGTGCAGAGTGAGCGGGGCACTGCTACCCACATACGTAGGGTTGCCCCAACCAGAGAGGGTGCAAACTAGCAATGGCAGTGGTGCACACTCTTTGGGCTGCCCCATCTAGAGAAAGTGTGGAGCCAGCAGGGTTTTACGACACCTTCACTCAGAGCAGCCCCACCCTGAACCCATTCCTTCCTGCCAGGCTTCACACACCTGCTCCAACTACAAGCTGCTCGCCAAAACCATCCCACACAGAAGCTACTTTTTCAAGACTGGGAGAGCATGTCAAAGAGTTAGAAAATGTAACAAAGAACCAATCAGAGATGAAGAATACAATAACTAAGAAGAAGAATAAATTAGAGGGAATCAACATCAAATCAGTTAATACAGAACAGATTAGTGACCTGGAAGACAGAATGGTGGAGATCATCCCAGAAAAATCAAAAGCGAATTCTAAAAAATGAAGAGTGCGCTAACATTCACATTATAGGAATTCCAGAAGGAGAAGAGACAGAGAAAGTGACACAAAATATATTTGAAGAAATAATGGCTGAAAACTTTCCTAAGGGGAAGGAAACAGATCTCCAAGTCCAGCAAGCACAGAGAATTAGTTCCTAACAAGACAACCCCAAAGAGGCCCACACCAAGACACACTGTAATTAAAATGGCAAAAGTTAAGTATAAAGCGTCAATTTTAAAGGCAGCAGAAGTGAAAAAATAAGTCACATACAAGGGACACTCCATAAGGCTATCAGCTGATTTCTCAGTAGCAACTCTACAGGTCAGAAGGAAGAGGCAGGAAAGAAAAGTGCTGAAAGAAAGAAACCTACAACCTAGAATACTACATCCAACAAAGTTATCATTCAAATTGAAGGAGAAAGAGTTTCCCGGACAAACAAAAAGTATTTGAGTTCACCAACACTAAACTGGCTTTACCAGAAATGTTAAAGGGTCATCTTTATGCAGAAAAGAAAAAGTCATAACCAGAAGTAAGAAAATACAAGAAAGAAAGAAAAAATCTCAATGGTAAAGGCAAATACATAATACACACAGTGAATCAATCACTTAACCCATTTCCCATTTGCCCCAAGAATACTCGCCAGTGATATTCGATGCTGCAGCATTTACCCCAAGATAACGTGGATGATGATACTAACCTTACCCACAAAGTCTGCCATAATAATTATTATTATTTTCATATTGCTCTATTGATAGTCTTGAGAAACAAATGGCATCATTCTATTTATAGCGTTCCGTTTTTAGTAGTACTATTTCCATTTACAAAATACAGTAATTCTTGATCATTAAAATTGTCAAATCCTAGAAAACAGCATTCCTATTCGTGATGGTAAATGAACGCTGGCAGTGAGCGGCACTTTTTTTCCCCTAAACAAGAAAAGGGTTAAAAAGCTAATGTGAAGGTTAAAAGACAAAAGTAGCAAAATTAACTATAAATACAATAAACAGGGGATACACAAAACAAAAAGACATAAAACATGGTGTCAAAAACATGGAATGGAGGAGAAAGTAAAAATACAGTTCTTTCAGAATATGTTTGAATTTAAATGCCTATCAGCTGAAAATAAAATACTATAGATATAGATGGATATATATGAAACTCATGATAACCATAATCTACAAACCTACAAAAAGTAAAGAGAAAGAAATTCAATTAAAATGCTAGAGGAAACCAGTAAATCAAAAGGAAAGAGATCAAGAGAAGAAATAGAGAAGAATCAAAAACAACCAAAAAACAATTAACAAAATGTTGTGATAAGCACATACCTATCAATAATTACTTTATTTATTTATTTTTTAGGTGAGGCAACCCTTGGTTGACCTCACAGATTGCAAGGATCTTGTCAGCTTACAATCCCTTATTTTTTATCTTTTACGCCTACAGCACCTGGTCTTCCTAGGTGGTCTCCCATCCAAGTACACCAGGCCAGACTCTGCTTAGCTTCTGAGGTCAGATAGGACTGGACTTGTTCAGGGTGCCATGGCTGTAGACTCAGTAATTACTTTAAATGTAAACAGACTAACTGATATGATCAAAAGATGTGAAGCGGGAGAAAGGATTACACAAAAAATAAGACCCATCTACAAACTGCCCACCCGCTTTACCTTCATCTGGTCACACACATTTTAAAAAACATGCACCCACTTGTAAAATACCCCAATATCAGGAATTAGAAGGGCTTAAAACAAGCAGCTTACAGGCTTGGAAGAATATCTTAGGCTTCAGAACAAAACAAAACCAATTAAATACTGAAATTTTCTTTGCTCGAAACACAAAGATATTTTATGTTTACTGGAAGGTTTTGTTTGTCTGTCTGTCTGTCTGTCTGTTTGTTTGAAAGGAACACTTTAGGGATAAAAACCAAGCTTCTTGTGTTGCCTGAGGCAGGCAGGGCCTGGCTTCTCTTCCTTGAAGGCCTTTCACAAAATACAGATGCCAGCATTCACCAGCCTCGATGTTCACCCCTCCCCGAACCCTATCCCACACGTGCCTGCCGTCTGTAAGTGCAGCACCCTGGGCCCACTCTGAGGACAACTGTCAGGGGCTACAGTGCATCCAGGATGTGGCTGACCCTGGAGATCAGCTCCTGTCACTTTCCAGAGATAAGTTTCTCATTCCCAATGTCCACGTATTTAATTCTTAAGCTTGCCAGCCACTACCCACCCTGCTTTCACTACTGACTTCAGTACCAGCTCCTTGACCTGTGCCTCCAGTTTGCATTTTATTCACTTTGTTGCACAGGTCAGAGCCTTCTATCTTCAGCCTGGACTGCAGCAGCACAGTCTCACTGGTCAAGGCCTTGTGCTCCGTTTCCAGTCTCTTCTTGCCACTGTTGAGGGTGGACACATCTTGGGACTGCTTATACCCATTGACATTCTCATCAAAGTGATGGCAGGGACCTACTCTCTTATTGCCCAGGGTCAAGACCTGCTCTGTGATGCAGGCCATCTTCATCCTGGCTTCTGCGGACAGATTCTTTGTGATGGAAAAGTCCAGCCTGATGTAGATGATGACCATGAAGAACAAAATATAGAAAGCAGTCACCAGCATGGGCTTCTGCAGCATGGGTACCTTGCAGCGATTTCCTGATTGTGCTGTTCTACCAGATTTTTCTTGTAGGCAACAATCATAGGGTGGCCAAACGTGTCCAGGTAGGCGTAGTGCAGCTCATCTGGGGCGTGACTAATTTCATAGGGACTGTCGAGTTGGATGTTCTTGGCCCCTTTGGGCAAGATGATCTTCATAGCCAGAGAATCTATCATTTGCTCATCAAACATGTGGTCCACAACCCTCATCTTCAGCAAATGAATACTGGTCACTCAGATTATAGCAGTACTCATAGTTTAGGAGATTGTAGCCAACAATGTAATGGGTCTTCCACCCTCCATAAAGAGGGAAGTGAGACTGGATTTCCATCTCTATGGATTGATCCAAAATAAAGAGGTCACTGGTGGAAACACTGCTAATCTCATCCCACTAATGAACATCACAGAGAGCGTCAGGGAGGATAGTCTTAAAAGAACGATAGAGGGTATACCACTACTTGGGTGTCTCTGGTAATTGTAGTGTGAAAAACGCCTCTTAAGCACAGTCCCTGTTTGCTTCAAGTTCACATTTCTTCCACAGCAATATTATCCCAGTGAGAGACCTCGATGACTCAGGTCATGCTGATGATAGTCAGGAACGGGCTGTTGTTCTCATAATGTACTTTAAAAGTATCCTGACTATAAGCAGGGATGTTTCTGAAAGGTCCATAATCCAAGAGGTCCTCAGACCATGTGAGGTTCTCCAACTTGGTGCAGCCCTCCACATTTCGAGAGGCAAGCTTCAGACACATGGTTTGTATCTTTGTTGGACAAGGAGAATAGAAATAATGGTTGCCCTCAAACACCACACTGTATCTCTGACTGAGTGATTTGCATTAGATATGGTAGAAGCACATGGGTATAGCCTATTTCCACAACGACTGGATCTTGGACCAAAAGCAAATGAAAGCTTGACCTTGAAGAATATCCCATTTTTACCCTTAATTTTAATTTCTTGTACTTCCAGACTGTTCTTTTCCTTGTCTGCTTCTTTCACCTGCACACTGAAGTGTGCCAGCTGAGCCTTGAGCTGACTCCACGACCAGAAGGAAAGAGATGGCGTGGGCGTTGGAGGGGTGTTGATGCCAGGACCTTGGCCAGGTGCCTCCTAAGTAAGGGCCACTGTGTGCTTCATGTCTTCGCTGACCAGCAGTGGTGCGTCGGGGTGCTGCTGGAGCTGGGGCCCAGGCCCCGAGTGGCAGGAACAGAAGCAGGCAGGCAGCAGGGACTGCCACCCCGCCTCCAGTCACTGTACAGCTGCGCATTGGGCACAGGCTCAGAAGAAACTTACTTTGGATGGAAAGTCACACAGAGACTGAAAGTGAAGGGATGGAAAGGATATTCCATGCAAACAAATTAGAAGAACACTGGTGGGGGAGAGGGGATGGTAAGGGGAAGACATGTAGCAATATTCAGACAAAACAGACTTTAAGACAAAAAGAGACAAAGAAAAACATTACATAATGATAAAGTGGTCAATCTAAGAAGAGTAGCCAAGTATATAAGCCAAACATTAATGGAGATAAAGGCAGAAATTAACAGTAATACAATGATAGTTAGGATTTTAGTACTCCACTTACTTCAATAAATAGATCACCTAGATAGAAAATTAGTAAGAAAATAATGGTTTTAAATGCCGTATTAGACTAGATTGACTTAACTGGTAATCATAGAATATTTCATCCCCAAAATGCAGATTACACATTTGTCTCAAATGCACAAGGAACACATAGACCGCATATCGGGCCACAAAACAGACCTCAATAAATTTTAAAAGGTTGAAATTAAATCACGTATATTTTCTGACCACAATGGCATGAAACTAGAAATCAACTGTGGAAGAAAAATGGAAAAAACACAAACACAAATACATGGCAATTAAACAACATGTTACTAAGCATCCAATGGATCAAAGAAGAAATCAAACAAGAAATAAAAAAAATTACTTTGAGATGAATGGAAACACAACTTTACAAATTTTGTGGGATGCAGCAAAAGCACTATTAAGGGGCAAGTTCATAGCTATGCAGGCCTACCTCAAGAAGCAAGAAAATTCCCAAATAAACAATCTAACTTTACATCTCATAGAAAAAGAAGAACAATCAAAACCCAAAGTAAGTATAAAGAAGGAAATAATAAAATCAGAGTGGAAATAAATAAAACAAAAACTAAAATATAATAGAAAATATCAATGAAACTAAGAGCTGACTCTCTAAAAGGATAAAAAAAAAATGGATAAACCTCTTGCAAGACTCATCGAGCAAAAGAGAGCACAAATAAATAACATCAGATATTAAAGACATTACAACTAATACCACAGAAATATGAAGGCGCATTTAAGAATACCATGAACAAGTACATGCCAACGAATTGGACAACCTGGAATAAATAAAATTCTAGAAATATACAGCCTTCAAAGATCAGACCAGGAATAAACAGAATCTGGACAGACCAAATTAAGAGCAATGAAAATGAAGCAATAATAATTTAAAAATTCCCAACAAACAAAAGCCCTAGACCAGATGGCTTCAAAGGTGAATTCTACCAAATATTTATAGAATTAATACCTATAGTCAAACTATTCCAAACTCATTCTATGAGGCCAGCATTACTCTGACACCAAAACAGACAAAGAAACTGCAGTAAAGGGAGAATTACAGGCCAATATCCCTGATGAACATAGAGGCAAAAATTCTCAACAAAATACTAGCAACTGAATTGAACAGTACATTAAAAGGATGATATACCATGATCAAGTGAGATTTATACCAGGGATGCAAAGGTGGTTCAACATCCACAAAACAATATAATTCATCACATCAGCAAAACCAAGGATAAGAATCATATGATCATCTCAATACAGGCAGAAAAAACTTTTGACGAAATTCAACATCCATGTATAAAATCTCCCAACAAAGTGGTATACAAAGAACTTATCTCAGCCTGACGAGCCCACAGCTAACATAATGCTCGATGGTGAAAAGCTGAGAGGAACAGATCGGGAACAAAACAAGGATGCCCACATGCACCACTGTTATTCAAGATAGTATTGGAAGTCCTTGTCACAGCAATTAGAGAAGAAAAATAAAAACCATTCAAATTGTAAAGGAGTAAAGAAGTAAAGAATCCACCAAAAATTAATAGAGTCAATAAATTCAGTAAAGTCACAGGACACAAAATGAACATATGGAAATCCATTACATTTCTACGCATTAATATTGAATGACTAGAAGGAGAAATTAAGAAAACAATCCCATTTATAAGTGCATGAAAAAGAATAAAATATCTAGGAATAAATTTAACCAAACAAGTGAAAGACCTGTACTCCGAAACTATAAGACATGAAAAAAAGAAATTGAGAACATAAATGGAAGGATATACCCTACTCACGGATCAGAAGGATCAGCATTGTTATAATGACCATACTACCCAAAGCAATCTATAGATCCAGTACAATCCCTGTCAAAATACTGATGGCATGCATCTCAGAACTAAAACAAAACAAATGCTCCTAAAATTTATATGGAATCACAAAAAAAACACAAAGAGCCAAAAGAATTTTGAGAAAAAAGTACAAAGTTGACGGTACCATGCTTCCTGATTTCAAAATATACCCCAAAGCTATAATCATCAAAACAGTATGGCACTGGCACAAAAAAACCGACACATAGATCGAGAGAACAGAATAGCGCAGAAATAAACCCTTGCTTATATGATCAGCTAATCTATCACAAAAGGGGCCAGAATATACAATGGAGAAATGCCAGTTTCTTCAATAAGTGGTGCTGAGAAAACTGGACAGTTACATGGAAATAAATGAAACTGGACCACCTTCTTATACCATATATAATAATAAACTCAAAATAGATTCAGTGCTTACATGTAAAACCTGAAACCATGAAACTCCTAGAAGAAGGCATAGGTAATCAGTCTGAGTAATACCTTTGTGGATATGTCCCCACAAGGAAGGGAAACAAAAGCAAAAACAAATGAGACTTTGTCAAACTAAAAAGCTTCTGAAAAATGAAGGCAACCGTCAACAAAATGAAAATAACAACTTACTAAGTGGGAGAAGCTATCCACCAATGATACATCTGAGAAGGGATTAATATTCAAAATATATAAAGAACTCATAAAGCACCAAAAAATTTAAAAATCACATTAAAAAATGGGCAGAGGACCTGAAAAGACATTTCTTCAAAGAGGACATACAGATGGCCAACAGACATAGGAAAAGCTGCTCAACATCATTGATCATCAGGGAAATGCAAATTAAAACCACAATGAGATATCACCTCACACCTGTCAGAAAGGCTATCATCAATAAATCAATAAGCAAGTGTTGGTGAGCATGTGGAGAAAAGAAAATCCTTGTGCACTGTTGATGGGACTACAAACTGGTACAGCTACTACAGAAAACAGTAGGGAGGTTCCTTAAAAAACTAAAAAAAGAGGGAAAAGAAATGGTGTAGATAGAGGCTCTGTTCATCCCTCTGGCGAACAAATCAAAGTTGTGACAGAAACAAGGAGCAGCAGCAAGAAAACATAGCACGGGATCTAGAAGAACAAGCCATGCAAATAGAGAGAAATCCAAGAAAGCACCCTACAACGACAGAAGGTAGGACGGGGCAAGGACACAGTGCCGCCTGGTCTCGAGTGGCTGAGATGGAGGCAACGGCAGCAGCAGAAGCCTCTTAAAGGGGCCACGTCCACGAGTAGATTTTTGAGGTGATGGACCCGCCCGCTCTGAGCACCAGTGCCAATTCGGCTTTGTGCAGGGGGCACCAGGGACTTACAGGGAAACACTGTTGAAGTGAGGGCCAAAGCGAGACTCGCCGTGTACAGAAGTGCCAGCAGGATCCATTGTTCCTTGTTGAGCCCTCCCCCATTCCAGAGCATGGACACAGCACCGCCATAGCCATGACGTCATCAAACTGGACAACAGAAGTCGCTCTGCCAGAGGATTCCCTGAAACCCTGCCTCCTCCAACTCACAGCCCCGTTCATGCCACATCCTGGTGTAGCCTCAGCAAGTCTGGTGCTCCTTGCTAAGCAGTGCCTAGACTCACACTGGAGGCAGCTGGTCTCGGTTTCCGGTGTGGCCTTTTGAGGCAACTATAAGCACAACATCTGTGGATTGCTTGCTGAATCTTAATAGGTGGCCCTGGAGGGGCAGAGACTTGGACTAAATTTGGCCTGCAGCTGAACCCCTTTCAGGACTATGCCACTGGACACCTACTTCACAAATCCACACTAATAAGAATGGGAGAATTAGGAGCTTTGCTTAGTATGTAGAAACAGACATGGAAGGGCAGCCAAAATGAGAAGACAAAGAAGCAGAAACCACATGAGAAAACAGAACAGAGATCCAGATGTAATGGAGCCAAGTAATCTAACAGATACAGCTTTTGAAACACTGGTTATAAAGATGCTTGATGAACTCAGGGGAAGTGTAGATACATTCGGTGGGAACTTTAACAAAGGGATAAAAAACATAAAAACGGAAACGGAAATCATAAAAAGGAACCAGTCTGAAATGAACACATTATCTGAGATGAGAAGTATATTAAATGGAATAAACAAAGGAATAAACAAAGTGAATAAAGTATCACATTCCCTATCTAGAGGACAGAAAAGCCAAGGACACACAAACAGAATGGCAAGAGATAAGATGTCAAGACTATAAAAATAATTTAAGGAGCATACATATGGGACACTACTATAGGACCAAATATCTGTCTGATCGGTGTCACTGAAGAAAATGAAGATGTTGAACAGCTATTTGAAGAAATAATGATGGAAAACTTCCCTAACTAACTTGGTGAAGGAAATGGACATACAACCCCAGGAAGCTCAGAGAATTCCAAAAATCAGGGATCCCAAGAGGCCCACATCAAGACACATCATAAGTAAAATGTCAAAGGTTAAATACAAAGAAAGAACATTAAAAGCAGCAAGAGAAAAACAGTAAGTATAAGGGAAAACCCATAAGACTGGTAGCTGATTTCTCAAAAGAAACTATGCAGGACAGAGGGCTTGGCACAAAATATTCGAAGTGATGAAGACCGAGGATCTACAACCAAGAATTTTTTATCTAGCAAAGCTATCATTCAGAGTTGAAGGACAGATAAAGAGCTTCCTGGACAAAAGTGAGCTAAAGGAATTTATCAGCATCAAGCCAGTATTACAGGAAATGTTGGAGGGACTTCTTTAAGAAGAAAAAACATGTATCAAAAACAGGAATAAAGAATGGTAACAATTACATTCTATCAATGAGTACCTCAAATGGAAAAGAATTAAGTGCTCTGTCAAAAGATAGAATGGCTGAAAGAATAAGAAAACAAGATCCCTACATATGAAAAGAAAGGGGATAGAAAAAGATGTTGCTTTGATGGACCCAGAAGGTATTTAAGTCAGACAGAGAAAGATAAACACTATATGATTTCACTTATATGCGGAATCTAAGGAATAAACAGAACAAACTAATCAAAAACAGACTCGCAAATATAGTAGACTGTTTAGTGTTGGATAGAGGAGAGAGAATTTGGGGGGCTGGGAGAATGGGGCAAAAGATTAAAGAAGTACAAATTAGTAGCTGATGGATGGTCACAGGGATGGGGAGCACGGCATAGGGAATGCAGTTAGCATTCATATGTTAGCTAGATGGAGGGTCAGGGGAGGGAGGGAGCAATTGAGAGAACCATTTTATGAACTATATAGATGTCGAACCAATGTACTGTCTACTTGAAACTAATTAAAATAAATAAATTTAGAAAAAAAATACTAAAAAGAGATCTACCATACAATTCAGCAGTTCGACTTCTGGGTATTTATCCGAAGAAAATAAAACACTAATTCGAAAAGATACATGCACCGTTATGTTCACTGAAGCATTATTTACAACAGCCAAGATGTGGAAGCAATCTAAATCTCCACTGATAGACAAATAAATACAGAAGATATTATAATATCTATGAACATGTGTGTCTATATTTATATACATAAATAAAATGGATTATTATTCAGCCATAATAAAGTGAAACCTTGCCATGTGCTACAATATGGATGGACCTAGAGAGTTTTATACTCAGTGAAATAAGTCAAAAGTTAAATGCCATATGATTTCACTTATATGTGGAATCTGAACACCAAACAAACAAAACAGAAACAAACTCACAGATACAGAGAACAAATTGATGGTTGCCACATGGGAGCGGCTTGGGGGGTTGGGTGAAAAAGGTGAAGGGATTAAGAAGTACAAATTGCCAGTTAAAAAAGCAGCCACAGGGATATAAAGTACAGCATAGGGAATATAGTCGATAACACTGTGATGATGTCAGATGGATACCGGACTTATCGAGGTGATCACTTAGTAAGTTACACATATGTGTAATCACTATGCTGTACACCTGACACTAAAACAATATTGTATGTGAACTGAATTTGAAAAAAAATTTTTAAATGTGTTTTGGAATAAAAAACATCTGATGCCATTCTGATCTTTGAATATGAACTACTTTTGTCTTTCATGAAGCTTTAAGAAACTTCTTTTTAATTTTAATGATTTAAAGTTTGACAAAGAATGTGGTTTGGTATAGGTCTTCAGTCATTCGTTGTGAAGGGCCTTTCGATGTAGAAATTCATGTTCTTCAATACCAGTAATTTTTCACATATTATGATAGCTAGGCCTCTTAAACTGAACCTCTAATATTCTTTACCTTTCTCTTCTAGAGCCCACCTTTTTTCCTTTCTCCATTTCTACATTAACATTATGTACTCTTCCAAGTCTTCTATTAAATTTATTAAAAAAAACTTATTGCTACCATATATTTTGTTCTCTGATTGTTTCTTTTAACACAAGTAGCATCTTGCTTTATTTAAGGATAAATTTTTTTCTTAGATCTAAGGAGATAAAACCCCTTATCTTTATTTTAAGTTTACTTCTGGCAGACTAATTTGTTTCCTCTGAGTTCCTGGATATGTGTCTATACATGTCTCTCTCATATTGGAGACTTTTCTCAAATACCTGCGGACCTTTATCTGTCAATCCATTTGTAAAGCCACGGCATTAAAAATATGAATGCCAATTCCAGTGCTAGCCAAAATGCATATGCCCACTATAGCCTCTCTCTCCCACTGATTAAAACTAAAAATTGGAGAGAATACAAAAGCAACTCCCTGGGGGACTCTAAAAAAGTAAAAATAGGGGAGAGAAGTAAAAACTTGAAGAAGCACCAGCACAGTGGAGTTTTCTGGGTTTCCCCCTCCCCTCCCTTATGTTCTGTCATTGAACCAAGGGTGGCCCAAGTTACAGAATTGTCCAGGGGGAACAGACAGCAAAAAAGCCCCTCTCTCTGGTCATGTGGGCTGGAAAGTATGGAAGTAACCACAGTTTGTTTTCATATTTGTTTTTGCTCTCCTGACCTTGTCTAAAGGTGAGCAAGAATTCTAGAAGGGCATCTCAGGGATGGTACTCCAGGCACCTCAAACCCTAAAAGAAAACCTATCTCTGCCTGAAAGAAATGAGAAAAGGAACCCCTATGTCTTCATAAGCATATACATGGGGGAAATCCTCTTACTTTTTTCTCTCACTTTACCCTGAGGTTGAAGTTAATCATGTGGAACTGATGACAGTGAGGAGGGCTAAAACTCTCTGTCTTTATAGCAAGAGGAACTGAGAACACGGCCACTGGGGGCCATAGATTGGGAAAATCCCAGCAAGAAGTGGGCCTAAGAAGGGATCCCCTAATTCTTGGTAGGAACTAACACAAGCCCCAGGTTCACCCCTGAGCTGCACATACCTGGAACAGACCTAAAAAAGCACAGCAGTCTTTGAGAACTGAACTACGATTTGAACCACCACTCAAGCTGCAGACTAACTACTGAGTGAGTGGGGCAAGTGAGAGAACATTCAAACAGGATGACAAAGCTCTGAAAATGAAAATTACACTGAAACCATCACCCAGAGAGGGAGAGATAGAACCAGTAGTCTTAATATAACTGGGCTGATTAACAAAACAAAGATCAACAGTCTCCAGAGATTTTAACAAGACCCAACTCTAACAGTGTAAGATTAAAAAACATTGAAGACATGCTCCAAAATTACATGACAAAGAACCAAAAAAAAGTGACCATTTTCAAGAGAAAAAATCAACTAACAGATGTCAATCCTAAAATGACACAGATGTTGGAATTATCAGAATAAGACTGAAAACAGTCATGTCTATGTTCTACAAGGTGAAGGTAACAAGAAATGACTGGAAAGATCAAAGTTCTCAGCAGAGAAAGAGTATAAAAAAGGAACCAAATGGAAATTATAGAACTAAGCAATACATTATCTGAAATTAAAAATCTACTAGATGAAGTCCATAGCAGAATAGTGATAGCAAAGAGAAGATTCAGTGAGCTTTAAGATTAATAGAAATTCGCCAATCTGGAAAATACGGTGGTGGGGGGGGGGAGTGGGTGGGTGGCAAGGAATAGTTAAAAAAACAATGAAAGGAGACTTAGGAACTTACAGGACAATATTAAATGGTCTAACATTCACGCCACGGGAGTCCCAAAGGGGATATAAAAAGAGACTGAGGCACAAAAAAAAGTGAAGAAATAATGGCTAAAAATTTCGTGAGTTTAGCCAAATATTTATAGATTTGAAAAACGGGAAACATGATTAGAGTTGATAAACTCAAAGAACGTAAACTGCTATAAATCAAAGATAGAGGGGGAAAAAACTCTTGAAAGCATCCAGAGAAAAATGACACATTATCTATAAGGGGACAATAATTCATGTTTCCTGATTTCTCATCAGAAACCACAAAGGCCAGAAGACACCAAACACTTTAAAGTGCTGAAACAAAAAGAACTGTCAACTAAGAATTCTAAATTCAGCAAGAATATTTTTCAGGGAATCAAGGAAAAAGACATTTCAGAAGCAGGAAAACTAAAAGAACTTACTACCTGCAGACTTACACTAAGAGTAATGCTAAAAGAGTTCTTTACACTGAAGAAGATTATGCCATGGATTATTATTCTCCCCTTGAGTTCTTTAAAATATGTAAGACTGTTGACAGTAAATGTTATAACATTCAGTGGGGTTTTCAATGTATGCAGATATGACACATATGACAACTCCAACATAAGGGGGAAGGATAAAGGGACCGTTACAGTTATAAGATTTCTGTATTCTCCTTGAAGTTGTTAAATACTAAATCTAAACGGAATATGAAGGTTATGTATGTATACAGTCATCTCTAGAATAACTACTATAATTCAAGGAGATATAAACAGAATGTCTATAGATTAAAATAAAACACACACAAAAATCCAAACATCCAAAAGAAGGTATGAAATGGGAATGGATGAGCAAAAAGGATACAAACAGAAATCAAAGAATGAAAAGGTAGACCTAAGTCTGTCAAACTTACATGAAAAGTAAACTTCCGAATACATCAAGTAAAAGACAGATCATCATGTTATACACCTGAAACTAATATAATGTTGTATGTCAATTATAGCAATAAAAAAACTTATCCCCCTTCCAAAACTTAAGAGACACTGTCAAAGTGAACTTAAAAACAAAAACAAAAAAACTAAGTATGTTGCCTATGAGAAAGCATGGCAACATGAGTTAAAGCATAGAACATGGGTTATAACTAGAAAGATAAAAAAGATACACTATGCCAACGCTAATCAAAAGAAAGCTAGAAAATGGTTAAAATGGTAAATTTGTTATGGAAATTTCCCCACGAGGAAAACAAACACACACACAAATACACACAAACAAACAAATAAGGGAACTTACCAGAAAATAAAAGGAGACATTATATAATGATAAAAGGGTCAATTAACCAAGAAGACAAAACAATCCTAAATGTATATGCCTCTAAGAAGAGAATTCTAAAACTAATGAAGTAAACAGTTGTAGAACTGAAAGGAGAAGTAAATGAATTCATGATTATACTTAGAGACTTCAACAAATCTCTCTCAGTTACTGATGGAACAAATAAACAGAAAATCAGAAAGTATATAGACTTGAACAGAACAATCCAGCAGCCTGATCTACCATTTACAAAACATTCCACCCAACAACAGAAGAATACATATTCTTTTCGAGTACACATTCACGCATTCGCCTAGACCATACTGTAAGCAAAACATAAACATATTGTAAACAAACCTTAACAAATTTAAACTAATTAAAACTCCACAAAGTATATCCTCAGACCATAATGAGAATTAAATTAGAAATCAGTAACAGCAAGATATCTGAAGAATGCTCTCAACTACTTGGAAATTGAACAACACACTTCTAAAATGAATCCATAGATCAAAGATGAAGTCTCAAGGAAATTAGAATATATTGTGAACTGAATAAAAATATATCAAAAGCGGTGGTATGCAGCTAAAGTAGCGCTTAGAGGGAAATTTAAAGGATTAAAAGAAGAAAAAATAACTAAGATTAGAGCAGGAACCAATGGAATCGAAAATAAATACAACAGAAAAAGTAAATGCAATCCGAAGCTGGTTCTTGGAAATGATCAATAAAATTGATAAACCTTTAGCTGCAGGTGAAGGAAAAAACAGAGACTGAGAGAGACACAGAGATAGAGAAGAGATTTTCAATAAAATATTATAAATCGAATCCAGCAACGTATATAAAAGATAACACATAACGACCAAATGGGATTAATTCTGAGAATGCAAGACTTGTTCGATATTCAAAAATCTATCAGTGTGATCCATCATATTAACAAACTAAAGAAAAACCACATGGCGATCTCAATCGATGCAGGTAATGCATTTAACAAGATACAATACCCATTCATGATTTCAAAAATGCTCAGCAAACTAAAAAGAGAAGGGATTTTCTTTGATCTGCTAAAGGTCATCTACAAAAACCTGCAGTTAACAGTACATTCCATGGGGGAAAGACTAAATTCTTTCTCCCTAAGATCAGGAGCAAAAGAAAAGACGCCAGCTCTCACCACTCCTATTCAGTGTTGTACTGGAAGTCCTAGCCAGTTCAATAAAGGCAGAAAAATCAAAGACATACAGATTAGAAGAGAAATGCAAAATGTTATTTGCAGACCACATGATTGTCTACATAGAATATCCTAAGTGAGAGGCTGAATATACAAACAGACAATAGCCAGACCATATATAAAAACAGAACTCTAATCCATAACCTCTATAGCAACCAGTCCAGGAAGCCAAACCACAACCTCTATAGCAATCAAATTTAAACATTCAGGACTTGATCAATAACTGCTAGCTTCCCTAATTTTTGCCCCTACTTCCAATTTAGGACCAACCGGAGAAAGCCAAATATGCTCCCCTAACCAATCACATAAGATGTCCCACTTCTAGTTAGGCCTGCCTCCAGCTTCCCCCATGCTAACAACTTCCACTAGGACAACAGAAAACTCTCCTTTTCCTATAATAAAGTTTTCATACTTTCCCTTTAGATTTCCCTTTGAGTCTATGCTAAACGCAAGTAATGGTGGCTGATGCCCTACTTGTTCTCATTTGGGGGTTCTTCATTTATTTCCATACAAGGAATCTACAAAATCTCCTAAAATTAATAGATGAGTGAATTTATAAGGCCATACAACACTCGGTCAACATACAAAAATCGATACTCTTTCTATATACTAGCAATGAATTATTGGAAGTAACAAAGTTTTAAGTATCATTTACAACAACATACATACACACAAATAAAGAAAATATATAAGTATAAACCTAACAACATATGTGTAGTACCTGTATGCTGAAAACTATAAACACTGATAAAATAAAGACCCACATAGGAGTAGAAAAATACTGTGTTCATAGACTGGAGTAGCATATTAATTCTCCTCAGACTGATCTATACATTCACTGTAATTCTAATTAATATACCAGTGGCATTTTTTGTAGCGACAAAAATTAATACAGAAAGGTAAAGTAACTAGGGAAGACAAAACAGAACACACACTAATTTCAAGATATTCTAAAGCTACAATAATCAAGACAGTGTTGTATTGGTGAAAGGACAGACACACAGATCAAAAGAACATACCATGCTGGAAAGCCAAAAACAAACAGCAGCAAAAAAACACACTACTTCACAATGGAGATGATCAGCAAAGTGGACCTTATCAAAACTTAAAATAATTGCTTTGCAAAAGACACTGTAGAGAAAATGAAAATATAAGCTATAGACGGGGAGAAAATACCTGAAAGTTACATATCAGACAAAGGACTTTTATCAAGAATAATGATCTCAAGAACTTCAACCATAAGGAAAACACACCACCCAATTAAAAAAAAAAAGGAATCAGATTTAAATCAACATATCATCAAATATATGGTACATCAGCAAAAGGAAAGATGCTTAATATCTTCAGTCGTTAGAGAAATGCAAATAAAACTCCAGTGACATACTACTACACACCTACCAGAATGGTAAATAAACATAACTAAACATAAAATACACACATAAACGCTGGTGAGGACGGGAAGCAGCTGGAACTCTCATACATTGTTGGTGGTCATGCAAAATAGCACAGCTATTTTGGAAAACAAACTGGCAGTTTCTTATGAATGTAAACATACACTTATCATGTGACCAAGCAATCCCACTTCTTTACCCATGAGAAATGAAAAAATTATGCTCACTCATACAAAAATGCTTATAAATCTGTATAATAACTTGATTTATAATTGCCCAAAGTTGGAAAGAAACCAATGGTCCCTCAACAGGTAAATGGATGAACAAACTGGTACCTACCGGGGAATAACATGAAAGGACTACTGATATATGCAACAACTTGGATGAATCGTAAATACATTATGATTAGTTAACAAAGCCAGACTCAAAAACTAGATACTATAAAATTGCATTTAACTGATAGTCTAGAAAAGGCAAAACTATAAGAACAGAGAATAGAATGTTTGCCAAAGGTTAGGGATGGAGAAGGCTGACTACAAAGGTAAACTGTTCTATTGTTGATTGTACTGGTGGCCACAGGACTGTATGCATCTGTCAACTCAACAAACTGTAAACCACATAGTGAATTTCACTGTATGTGAGTATAGTTTTTTCATTAATTAAATTTTTCCATTATCTTTTATTTATTTTTTAAATATTTTATTTTTTTATTTCATTAATTAAATTTAAAAAGCAGAATGGAATTTGTATTATTGGGTGTGGTTCTGTCAACATTAGATGTTACCACAGGTAACATTAAGGGTCCCTAAAAGTCAGTATTTGTACTTTTTTTTTTTTTTTTAAGAAAAAAATGTTTCTCTTGGAACAAATTTCACCAGTCTCCTACTGGTAGAGATAGATGTGGATGAAAATACATGGCTGCTAGTGTTTTTAGAGCTGTGTCAACTTTCCTGTTCTGTTTGTTCTTTATGGAATTTCTCTCATTCCTTTATTCTCATTTCCTTGGGGTTTCCTAAGGGAGTAGGAGTAAATAAATGCATAGAATACATTACATTTAGAGTGCCATCAGAACCATGGTGGAGTGAGAGATGTCCCCAGATCTCTCCCCTTGAAACAAGCTGAATATGTAAAACTCAAGAAAAAACACGCAACCTGTACACAAACATGTCTAAGTGAAGGGTCTGTGAATAAAAGCTATCACAGGTCAAAAACACAGGAGTCAGGCGGTAGACTGGGAGAAACAAAGAAGCTGTCTCTCACAGCTGGAGCTCGCTGCAGGAAGAGAGGGAGGGGAGAATGTGCGGCAGGTCCCTTGAAGAGCCCTGCCTGAGAGAGCTGCGAGTTACACGAGGGCAGAAAGCAGAGAAGTGGGGACAACAGAGAAGCAACAGTTGATTATCACAAGCACCGGTTGCAATACATGAGACTGTCTGATCCCCCAACCCAGAGGGCACCTGTCCTCATATCCTCCAAGACCAAACACCATGGAGCCCCTGGGGAATCTGAGCAAACAATACCGAAACTCTCGCTAACAAAGACAGGGACTGAGACAGAGGGTAGCGAGCATAATTGAATGTGTACAAGTGGAAAGGAAAAAGGCATTATTAATTTTATATAAAGCAGGTGTCCAAGAGACTTAGACACCACCAACTGAAAACTAAAGGGAAAATGCCTTCTTTGCAACAGGCTAAAGAGAGGCCTTTATATAATAAATCTTCTTTCTGGAAAAACAGCAGAATACACTTCCATTAATGCCCAGGTGGAGGAATAGTCCATTAAGTGCCGTGAACAACCAAGGTGACAAGGCAACTCAGAAAGAGAGAAATCTCCAGAAAATAAACTCAAAGACATAGAAATATGCAACTTTAATGACAAAGAATTCAGGATGGTACTTCTGAAAAAACTCAATGAGATCCAAAATAACTCATATCAACAATGCCAGGATTTGAAAAAACAACTAGATCATCAGAATGAGCAGAATGAGTTTTTTAGCAAGGAGACTGAAACCTTTAAACAGAACCTAATACAACGCTGGAGAAGAAAAACACACTAAAAGAGATGAAGAATGAAATAGAGAGTTTGGGAAATACAGTGGACCAAATGGAGGAAAGGATCAGTGATATCAAAGACAGAAATCTAAAAATAAATCAGAAGGAAGAAGAGAAAAACCAAAAAATGAAAAAAATGAAAGAGAAATATAAGAACAAGCTGATATCAACAGGAAAAGAATAATGGGAATTCTCGAAGGGGAGGACAATTAGCAGGGATTAGAAAGCATTTTCAGACAAATAGTGGATGAAAATTTCCCAAATCTAAGGAACAAACTGGAGCTTGGAATTTAAGAAGTCAACAGAGCATCCAAAAACGTCTTCACCAAGACACGTTGTATTAAAGTTATCAAAAATCAACAACAAAGAAAGAATTCTCAGGACAGCCAGGGAGAAAAAAACAGTAATTTATAAGGTAAAACCCATTAGATTATCATTGGACTCATCAGCACAAACCTTACAAGCCAGAAGGGAATGGAATCAAATATATAAACTATTAAGTGAAAGGAAATACCAACCAAGATTAATGTATCCAGCTAAACTCTCCTTTAGATATGAAGGAGAAATAAAGACCTCTCCAGACATACAAAAATTGAGGGAATTCTCCACTATGAGGCCTGCACTACAGGAAATACTGAAAGGGGTCAGCTCACCTAAAACAAAATGACTAAACAACAACAACAACAATAACAAACACAAAATTAGGAGTAAAGTGACTATCAGGCAAATAGAAGAAGAGTGTGACCCTTATATTATAATCTTAAACAATAAGAAGAGATTTGCTATTGCAAGATAGTAATGAATGTTCAACAAACATAGGGACAAACTGAGACAACCATAAGAGAAAAAGGGAGGCTTCAAAGATCCAAATTCGCAAAGGGGAATGGAGATAAGGCATGCGCTGAAGAAGAAAAAATGGAGATACATATCTCCTTTACATATTCATAATGGTAACTACATACCGAAGATTCAGAACTGAAATATAAAACATAAAGCACCAGAGGAAGATTCCACAAAACCCAACCAAATTAAAAAGAAAAAGAAAAAGAAAAAAGAAATGCAAAGACAAGGAAGCAATGGAAATGCTGAGCTACCAGAAAGCAAAATATACAATAGCTATAAGAAGAGCTCATATTTCAATAATCGTCCTAAATGTAAAAGGACTGAACTCAACAATAAAGTTACAGAGTTGCAGATTAGATCAAAAAACAAAACCCAAACCTATGCTGCATCCAGAAGACACATCTCAGTTCCACAGACAAATATAGACTCAAAGTGAAAGGGTGGAAAATGATATTACAAGCAAATGGCATTCAGAGAAACACAGGAGTAGGGGTACTAATACTGGACAAAATAGACTTCAAAATAAAAAAGGTAAAGAAAGATACTGAGGGATGTTTCATAATGATAAAAGGAATCATGCACCAAGAAGACATAACACTTGTTATCTATGCTCCCATCAGGAAGCCCCAAATTATATAAAGCAATTACTAACAACTAAAGGGAGAAACAGAACAAAAACTGTACATAGTAGGGCACCTAAATACCCCACTGTCGGATATGAACATACCATCCAAATAGAAAATCAATAAGGAAATAACATCCTTGATTGACACATTAGACCAACTGACATAATTGACATTTATAGAGCCTTTAGTCCCCAAAAAGCTGCTCATACATTCTTCTCTAGTGCACATAAAACATTCTCAAGGATTGACCACATACTGGGACACACAGATAGCCTCAACAAATATAAAAGGGTTAAAAACACCAACCATATTTGCAGCTGAAAATCAACTATGTAAAGAAGGCAGGAAGAACTACAAACACATGGAGATTAAACAACATGCTTCTGAAGAAATAACTGGAAATAAAAAGAGAGATCAAGAAACACATAGAAACGAATGATAATGACAGTACAACATATCAAAACTTTTGGGGCATGGTAAAAGCAGAAATAAGAGGAAAGTTCAAACATATCATTACGGGCCTACCTCCAAAAACAAGAAAGAGTCCAAATAAACAATATAAAGCTTTTTGGTAAAACGAAAACAAAAAACAAAAACAAACAAAAAAAAACAAACTAGAACAGGAAGAACAAATGAAGGCTAAAACAGCGAAGGGGAAAAAAAAAAGTTAGAGCAAAATTAAATGAAATTGAAAGCAAACAAACAAACAAAAATAATGGTTCTTTGAGAAGGTTGATAAAATTGACAAACCCCTGGTTAGACTCACTAAAGATAAAAGAGAAAGGACACAAATAAACATAATCAGGGATGAAAAAGGAGAAATTACAACAGACATTGTAGAAATACAAAGGATCATACAAGAATACTATGAAAAAGTATATGACATCAAATTTAATAACCTGGAAGAAATGGACAAGTACTTAGAAAGTACAACCTTTCCAGACTGAATCAAGGAGAATGGGAAATTCTAACTAGATCTATCAATAGTATGGCAATTGAAACAATCATTCAAAACCTGCCAAAAAGTAAAAGTCCAAGACCAGATGGATTCACAAGTGAATTCTATCAAACGGCCAAAGAAGGTTTAATACTGATCCTGCTCAAACTCTTCCAAAAAAATTGAAGAGGAGGCAATACTTCCTAACTCATTTTATGAGGCCAGTATTACCCTGGTAACTAAACCTGGTAAAGATAACACAAAAAAGAAAACTACAGATCAGTATCTCTCATGAACACACATGTAAAAATCCTAAATAAGATACTTCTGAACCGAATACAGCAACATATTAAAAAAGATTATACACCACAATCAAGTGGGCTTCATCCCAGAGGCACAGGGATGGTTCAACATATGAAAATCGATTAATGTAATACACCACATGCACAAATTAAAAAATAAGAATCCTATGATCATATCGATAGATGCAGAAAGAGCCTTTGACAAGAGACACAGCATCCATTTATGGTCAAAACACTTCACAATATCAGTATAGAAGGAAAGAACCTTAACATAATAAAAGTCATATATGACAAACCCTCGGCCAACATTATATTTAATGGTGAGTAACTAAAAACTTTCCTTCTAAGATCAGAAACAAGGCAAAGCCATCCACTATCACTACTGTTATTCAATATAACATTGGAGGTCCCAGTGAGTGCAATCAGGCAAGAGAAAGATATAAAAGGCATCCAAACAGGAAAAGAAGTCGAACTGTTACTATTTGCAGATAACATGATTCTCTATGTAGAAAACCCTAAAGACTCCACAAGAACCCTACTAGAAACAATAAGCAAATACAGTAAAGTCTCTGGATACAAAATCAATGTTAAAAAATTATAGCATTCATATACTCTAATAAGTATCAGAAAAAAAGTGGAAAAAATATTTTTTTTTTTTTGCAATTGCAACAAGAAGAATACCTAGGAATAAATCTAACAAAACATGTGAGGGACTTATATAATAAAAACTATAAGACTCTATTAAAAGAAATCGAAGAAGGTACAAAGAAGTGGAAAGATATTTCATGTTCTTGGATTGAAAGAATCAACATAGTTAAAATGACCATATTACCTAAAGCATTATACAAATTTAATGCAATCCCCATCAAAATCCCATCAACATTTTTTAAAGCAATAGAACAAAAAAATCATCAGATTTTTGTATGGAAGCACAAAAGACCCCGATATGCCAAAGCCATCCTGAGAAAAAATAACAAGACTGGAGGCATCACTCTGCCCGACTTCAAATTATACTACAAAGTGACAGTAATCAAAATGGCATGGTATCGGCAAAAGACCAGACACATGACATGGACTAGTGGAACAGAATCAAGAGTTCAGAAGTAAACCTTTATTTATATGGGCAAATAATGTTCGATAAAGCCTCTTCAATAAATGGTGCTGAGAAAACTGGAAAGCCACCTGCAAAAAAAGTGAAATTAGACTGTTGTCTATCACCACACACCAAAATTAACTCAAAATGGATTAAGGACCTGAATCTGAGACCTGAAACAATAAAATGCATAGAAGTAAACAGAGGAACTAAACGCATGGACCTTGGACTTAAAGAGGATCTTATGAATTTGACCTCCAAGGCAAGGAAAGTTAAAGCTAAAATAAATGAATGGGACTACATCAAACTAAAAAGTTTCTGCACAGCAAAGGAAACAACCAAGAGAGCAAAGAGACAAGTATCCAAATGAGAAAATATATTTGAAAAAATGCCTCCTAAAGGCCTAATATCCAAAATGTACAAAGAACTCATACAACTCGGTAACAATAAAGCAAACAACCCAGTCAAAAAATGGGCAGAGGACCTGAAGAGACAGTTCTCCAAGAAATCATACAAGCAGCCACCAGATATACGGAAAGATCCTCAACAATGATAACTATCAGGGAAATGCAAATCAAAACCACAATGAGATACCATCTCACACCTGTCAGAATAGCTGTTATCAACAGGACAAGTAATAACAAATGTTGGAGAGGATGCGGAGAAAAAGGAACCCTTATACGCTGCTGGTGGAACTGAAAATTGTTACAGCCGCTATGGAAAACAGTATGGAGGTTCCTCAAAAAACTGAGAATTGATCTACCATATGATCCAGCAGTTCCTCCACCGGGTATTTACCCCAAAGACTTGAAAACATATATCTGAAAAGATATTTGCATACCGATGTTCATAGCAGCATTATTCACCATGGCCAGGAAATGAAAGCAACCGTAGAGTCCTATGCAGAGTCCTACAATAGAAAACTGGATAAAGACAATGTGGTACATATACCCAATGGAATATTACTCAGGTAGAAGAAGAGATGAAATCCTTATTTCATCGAGGTCCATCCATGCCATTTGTAACGGCATGGATGGATCTTGAGATATCATGCTAAGCAAAATAAGCCAGACAGAAAAAGTTGAAAACCACATGATACCACTTATAAGTGGGATATAAACCTAAAAGCAGAAAACAAACTGGACAAACAGACTCATGGACATGAACTCAGTAGACTAGTGTTTACCAGAGAGTAAGAGGGCAGGGGAGATGCAGTTGGGGTAAAAGGGGTCAAAGAAAGAAAGAAAGAAATCAACTATGGGAAATGAACATCCAATGCAATGTGTGTGTGTGTGTGTGTGTGTGTGTGTGTGTGTATGCCTCACTGTTGAATTGTACTCCTAAAACTTACTACATTTCGTTAACCAATGTTACCATAATAATATTTTTAAAGTAAATAAATAAATAAATGAAATACATTACATTCATCTGGAAATCTAAAATCCAAAAAGTCAAATTTTATCAAATACATTTATGTCAAGCAGTAGACTTTTGAAGCAGTAGGGGTTGTGAAGATGGACATATCAACACATGAATCATAGTCCCTACCCTCAAAAAGCTTAGCTTTAAAAGAATAGAAAGAAAAATCATATTCAGAAACATAGTAACAATACTATAAAGTACTTGTGTACCTAATCAAACAGGGCTTAATTCTGCCCAAGAGGGGTATCAAGTAGTTTTGGCATTGGTCTATAGCATAGATTGGTAACAGAGGTCAGGACTGGAAAGAATGAGACTGATTAAGATACTATGGGGACAATTTATGTGAAATATGCAGGTGTGAACTAGGACTAAGAACACAAAAGATGGATTCAAAAAATATTTAGAAAGTTAAGTTGACGGACTTCATAACTGACTGAATTGTGGAGGAAGGACAACGGACTCTCACGTTTCCAGGATGACCGGGTAGATGTTGAGGCTATTCACGAGACAAAGAACATAAGAGGAAGAACAGATGAGTGAGTTTCCTTTTGCCACATTGAGTTTTCACATATCTCTGAGCTTCACAGATAACTATGGTTAGCAAGCAGCCAAAAATAAAATCAGAATTGATAAATGGGTCTAAACTGTGAATTCAGAAGTGTGGTTCTGAAAACTACAGCCACGAATAAGAACTCAGGGTGAGTATTCAGAAAAAAAGACGATAGAGAAGGAATCCATGAATGTGACTGAAAATTGGCTAGAGCAGTAGGAAAACCAGGAGAATATAATAATAGAAATTCATGAAAGAGAGAATTTAAGGAAGAATATTCGATATCAAACCCCAAGGAAAAGATTAGTAAAATATACAGTACAAAGTACTTTCTAGATTCAACGATTACTCTAGTAAGTAACCATGACTTAAAAGAATGGGTAGGCACAGCTATCAATCACCACCCACCAAATTCATATAAGTAAACTTGAACATTCACATAAATAAATTTGAACATTTGTCTGTTACCACATTTGAAAAAATTGCTAGACAGATTTGCACAAAGTTTGAAGACCATGTGGCATACAAAAAAATTACTACAAAGTATACTGTCAAAGTTTGACAATGGTTCCAGTGAAAAATATACAGGAGGTTTTACTGGACTAGAGGCTGTATTTGACTAGAGGTTCTATTTGGCAACCCATGGGTCAAATTCAGCCCACTGTACACTTCTGTAAATACAGTTTAATTGGAACATGGCCACTCTCATTCATGTCGTCTCTGGCATAGTCGAGTTAGCTGGAACAGAGATCATGGGGTCCGCAAAACCTAAAATATTTGCTATCTGGCCCTTTAAAGAAAATGCCAGCCAACCCCTGTATCTGATCAGAATAATGTCACCAGTGATAGAGTATGTAGTTATAGGATGTAAAGACAAAATATCTGGATTCACAGAAGGTAAAGGCTAAGCCCCACCCTGCCCCCCAAATTGAGTGGGGTGCATTAGCCATGGTCCAGGCTCTAGCTTTGGGCTTTAAAATCTCAAAACCCTGAGAAGCCTTGAGAAGCTTCTATGTCCAGCATCAGTGAGCCACGTATGAAGATACTAGAGCATACTGAGTCCCTACAAGGAAGCCTGTCCTGGCTGGGCTACCCTATCCAACAGGCTCATAAGAACCAATACATTAAAGCTTTAGGAAGGTGCCACCCCATGCCCTCCTATAACTGAAAGGGAAGTCTTAGTAATCAGGTAGAAAATCTGATTGCCCATCTTTATCTCAGAAACTATCAGGACTGATCTCTTTATGCCTCACATCATCCCTTTTACTTGTCACTGCCAGAAGGTCAACCACCATCACACAAGTCTCACACTGCTCTGTACTTTCCATTAAAAGCGAATTTCTCATTTCTCTCCTCAACCCCCGAGGCTCTATTATGGCCTCTGAAATTCCTCCTCTTCATCAATAAGCGCTTAACTTTTAAAAAACTCTTTTCTGTCTTCCTTAGTTCTTCACTAACACAAATTCCCTTGCAGCCTGTTCAAACGGAGATACTCTCCTTCCTTCTCCTTTTTGCTTTCAGGGCTTTGCTTCTCTTTCCCTCTTGCAAAACTCCCTACTCCCTGCAGGTGTGTTTCAATATAACTATATGTGTCCTAGCCATTGCTCTCGCTGTTGCTACCTACCAATCTATCATCATATTTACAATCATACTCTTAACGCCCTTTCATTCAAGGAAGACTTTAGTTCATGGTTCATAGTCTTTCTCTCCTTCCCAAGTCCTACCACCTTTTTGATAGACCAACATCTCATAAATGAACCATCCAACCACTTTAATTACCCCCCTTTAATAACTCCAACTGTTATTCATTCCCATGATCAAACCCTCCACTTTGTTGTTACCGGCAACAAAATGGACAGAAGTAGTATTTGAAGAGATAGGTAATGATTAAGAATGTTCCCAAAATGAAGAAAGACACCAAGCCATAGATTCAACAAGTGCTGAACCCCAACCAAGCGGAACGTATATGCAGGGACATCCTACTAGGATTCCAGAAAACAAAAGAAAATTAGACATCTTAAAAAGTCACCAGAGAGCAAGGAAAAGGACACATTACTCTGAAAATCAGCAATAAGACTGACAGCAAACACTAACAGAAAGGAAAGCCAAAAGACAATGAACAGCCAGCCTCCAATTCTATATCTAAGTCTAAACGTGATTTGACAATGAAGGTGAAATACGTTTTCGGATGACTAAAAACTGAACTTGTTTAGACGATATACACGAAAAAGAGTTCTTTGGGCAAAAAAAAATATGACTCCAGACAGAGGCACTGCAAGCTGAAAGGAATGAAGATGAAAAGGAGAAACATGAAGGAGAGCTAAATGAATAATGACTAGATAAAACAATATGTCTTGTGGGTTAACAGATATGTAGAATTAAAATACATGGCAATAATGACTAAAAAAGGTGAGGAGTAGATGAAGCATAAGTATTCCAAGGTCCATGCACTGACAGAGAAGTGATAAAACTATTAGTTTATACTAGATTTCAATAATCCAAGAATGTACAGTGTAATTTGTAGGGCAGTGACTAAAAGAATATTAATGAATGTATATGAATAAGTGAATAAAATAATACAGTGGGTAAAAATGGAATCAGAAAAAATAATTTAAAAATGTAAAAAATATTTAAAAAGATAACTTTTTCTCTCACAGAACTGGTGGGAGAAATGGAAATTGTTAGATGTCATTTCAAAATCCAAATATATTGGTAATTAAACCTACCATGTTAAAGGTCTATTAGAATATCTACTAAAAATACTACCAACACTTGTGAGATGCAGCTAACACTGTTCAGAGGGAATTTATAACCATAAAAGCACGCATCAGTGATCTAAGTATCAATCTGAAGATGTTAGATAAACAGCAAATTAAACCTTCCCAAGTGGAAAAAAAAATAATAAATGTAAGATAAGTAGTTAAGGAAATAGGAAACAAAAGTATTATAGCACAAATCAAAGATTAATAAGAGAGAATATGCCTAGAAAGAACCATCTTTAATTAAAAAAAAAAAAAGAGAGAAATCAGTTATCAGGAATGAAAATGGGCACACCACTTACAAAAAAAGCTACTTCATCTTTCAGATCACAACCATTGACACTCAACCAGAAAACAGCCTCCCCGTGCCTCCTGTCAGCTTCTGAGGTTTTTTTCCTCACATACAACCAAACTCCTTTCCTTGAGAGCTGTTACCTCTGTATACATTTTTGCTAATTAATTACTATGTCTCCTGTACTAGTCTATGCTCCATGAAAGAGATCACTCACTATTAATTACCCAAGGCCTAGCACAATGTATAGCATGTAGTAGGGTATAAACTCAATAATCATTTACTCAATAAATACTGAGTGCCTACCATGTTCCTGGTACTGTTTAGGTGCTCAAAATAAACAAAATATACAAAATCCTATGTCCTCATGGAATTTACATTCTCATGAAAAGAGACAAGCAAATAAGAAATGTACTATGTCAGATAGGAATAAACAAATACAGCAGGCAAAAGTTAGTACACGGCTGAAAGAACTCCAATTTAAAGAGTACACTTAAAATTTAAAGTCAGGTGCTTAGGGAAGGTCTCGCTGAGGTAAGAAAGCAAACCATCCCTACCTGACAGGTCTGAAGGTCAGGAAGTATGGATGGAACACAGTTAGCAAATGTAAGGAGAGAATAACAGTAAACAAAGTCAAAAAAACAACAGGATGAGGGTAGCAGCAGATCATGTAGGATGGTTAGGCCATTATTATGACTTTGACTCTGACTCTAAATGAAGTAAGGAGCTAATTTGTGGATTTGGACACTGTTTTTAAAAAGATCACTCTGGCTGCAGTGTTGGAAACAGTCTATGAGGGAAAAGGGTGGAAATACGGAGTCTAGTCATGAGGCTACTGCAATAATCGCAGAAAGAGATTACGGTGGCCTCGACCAAATGATAGCAATGCAGAAATGGTTACAACCAGGATAACATCTTTAAGGTAGAGCCACCTGGCCCTGTTCACAGATTGAATGTGCAGTGTGAGACAAAGAAAACAGTTTAAGATAATACTAAGGCTTCAACATGAGCAGCTGGAAAGAAAAGTTGCTCTTTTCTCGGATGGGAAAGACAAGACTTTGGGGAAATGGTCAGAGAAAGAATGTATTTTGGACACATCAAGTTTGAATTGCCATTTATATGTCAAAGTGGAGATGTCATATAGGCAACTGGATATGAATTTGCACTTTAAGCTAGAGATAAAAAATTGGTATTTAAAGTCATGAGACATCATCAAGTTACTTTTGATAAATGAATCAGTTTATTATCTGATGACTAATAAACATGACTGTTAAGCCATTGGAGCTGCCAAGGATGAAGAAGTGGTGTAGAACTCTGGGGACATGAGCTTCTGTTGGAGTGAAATCACAACTACACTGTTTTGATTTTTAAAGAAAAATCTTCCTTTGTCTTCGGGTATTCTCAAATGCCGCCTTCAAGAAGAAAGAGAACGCGTAGCTAATATTAAAGGCAAGCTTTCTCTTAATTTGATCTCCAAATCTGCTAGATTTCCTCTTAACTGGTACCATGTTACCTTCATTCTATATATACCTTGAAATGGATACTATATGTGTCATCAGGTCCTGGCTGATATAAGTGACTACCCTTTCTGGAATGTTTAAAGATCATCCCAATCATTTATTTCTATGGGTTTTAATTTGAAATCAACCTGGACCATCAGTAATCTGTGCCCTTGGACGATACACTCTCTCTCCTGTGCTTGCACTGAGTTTTATATTGGCAATAATGTCTTGTCAATTTCTAAAGGAAACAGTCATATGAACTCCTTTACTTTGGTATAGGAATGTTGCTGAAAATATCATGTCCCTTATGTGAAACCCTACAAGAAATTTCTTTTATAATGAATGGGGAAAATTTTGTCTCCCCTGAAGATTTATAGGCAATCTTTCCCTTTTTTTAGGCAAAACTGCCAGGAAGTATATAATGTTTGATCCCATTTATATATTCTAGAGCAAAGCTATAGCAGAAAAAAAAAATCACAGCAATGGTTGCCTCTGAGAAGGTGGGGGTGTGGGGTGTGAGACTGATTGGCAAGAGGCATAATGAAACTTTCCATGGTTATAGTTATATGCTTTTTATCAAGATTTCTCAAAAGGGGCACTATTGACAAAGAATCATGACTGGACTATACCAACTAGATGTCATTACTACCACACCTTTACTCCACCTAGGGAGGACAACCAAAAATATCTCCAGAAATTGTCAAATATTTTGTGGGAAGTGAAATCACCCCTAATTGACTAACACTGCCCCATATTTTGACAAGAGTTAGAGAACATACACTTAAAATATGAGTATTGCATTGTATGTATTTTGGGCTCAACAGAAAACTAAGTAAATACTGAACTCTAGTTAATGATACTGCATGCTAAAATATTCAGGAGGAACTTTTTAGTGATGGTTGCATAGAGGGGTAGATATTTGTATAGGCATGTAATAATGTAAATACAGTAAATGGTAATGGTAGAATCTAAGCGGTGGGTATAAAGGCACTCTATAAAACTCTTTAAACTATATGATAATTTTCACAATAAAATGCTGGGTCATTCTCATTGATTCATTATATAAATCAGAAGACATCCAAGACACCCAATGGAGCCAGGTCAGAAACATAGGGATACATGCACATGAAAATTATCAGCTGTAAATACTGTGAGATCTTGGAAAGAGCCACAAGTTATACCACAAGAAACAATACTCTGTAGCTTCACCATCACTAATAGGCTAACATTTGTAAATGCACACCTCATAAACATTTAGGAACAGCTCACAACTACCTTAAATGTTCCACAATTTCGGTTAAAACAGGAGATGCTTCAAAATCCTTTCATGAATGCATTGTCGAAATTTGAAAACTAAAGTGCAATAATGGCTAAATATAAGTTACAGTATTTATTGTTTCTAATAAGATATTCTTTTACCTTGATATTATCTTATTATGGAATTATATCTCAATAGTGTGTAATGTGCTCTGCTATGTCATATAATAGAATAGGTATCAAAGAAATCCACTTAAAAGATGCACTGAAACTGGTTATTTCCTATAGATTTAAGTATTAGTGCATGTAGAGCCTATGATTTTATTGTGGGTGATACAATCCACTGTGGGTGATACAATCCACTGGGGTGATACAGACCACTGCCATACAAAGCATGGGTTACAAACCAGTGACAGCCTGTGAACTATCTGTTATGGATTCAATGATGAGATCTGTTCAGAAACTGAAAGCCCGCGCTAAGAAGCTTTTACAGAAGTTTGACATTGCCAGGACATCAATGCGCATGATTCTGTCTTGTAGATCAGAATATAGAGAAATCCTATTGTTTTCAAAGTCATGTGGTGAGTTGTATATGGCATGACATGTGCTAGTCAGGCATAGTAGAATCAGGTTATATGTGATATTTTAAGGTTATTTATTGGAGAAATAAATTTATGTTATTTTTATCCTCATTAACACGTGGACAAATAAGTGTCAGTGGATTTTTCAGCATTTTCTGTGGAATGCACTGAATTCGCCAGTAGCAGAAAACCAAATGGGGGTGAAGACAGTGCTTCTGAACAGATAAAGACCAAAAGAGACCTACTTTCACTTAGAAGTGTGATTCTTTGTATGCAATATACTTTTCAATGAGTTCAGTTTGGTAGCCATAATTGACAACAAGGAGCTAACATCACAGTGCATTAGATGAAAAGATAAATTAGTTAATGGAGCAACAAAACCCTCAAAATTTAAGGAGTATATACATGCAAAATGTACACAAAGTAAGCTCAAAACCAAAAGAATTGTTTGAAAGAAAGCACTGAATTTAAAAAAGCTAACAGAAACAGATATTCAGTCCTTCATCCATAAATGTTTGTTTCATAGGCTTCCTATCCTAGCACAGTCAAACTGCTAAGACTAAAACGGTACAACTGTTAAGAAACAAGGAAACAATTACATTAACGAGATTGCTTGAAAGTATTGGTTAAATCCGTACTTTCCAATGATAGTGCAGATCGCCACATTTAGAAACTAATGACAGGGAAGACTGATTTAAAAAACGATACTTGCACAGCATTTTTCATGGCATGTTGGCAAGTGCACAGATACTGCTAATGTGTTATTGGAACATGATGGTGATATGAAGGGCGAATTCTTGTTCTTAGTTTTATAGGTAACAAGCACAATTAGCTTTGAAATGGGGAAAATGATGAGAATTATACTGTCAACAAAAGTGGTCTACAGTTTTGTAGAGAATGTTCTGATGGCACAGTTGCAATGACAAGAAAACATTCTGGGGTAATTCCCCAGCTTAAGGAGGAGTACCAGAAAGTAAATCAACAAATTGCATCTTTCAATGACAAAATCTTGGTACCAAAAACTCAGTTGAACTAAACAGCATGTTTAGTGTCATAATAAAAATCACGACAGTATAAATGCTAAAGCATTAAATAAGAGATCGTTCTTTTTATAAAGAGGTATCTTATAAAAAACTGAATGAATTAATGTTAAAACAAAGTCAATATTTAAACAATGGTTATTGAGAGGAAGTTGGAATTAAGAACAAACTCAGTGTTTCTGCAAGATAAAAAACAAGTTTGTTTCCAACTTTTAAGAGATGTCAACTGGATAACCAATTTGTCTAATATCTTCTGTACTTTTAATGATCTTAAGACTTCCCTGTAAGGAAGAAATGCAATATGCTTTTCAATGGTTAGGTAACGTTAAAGGGAAAAACAAAAGTCGGAAGCTTGGAAGATCCGTTTCTACAGACTACCACCGTACCTGTTATAAATGTAACAGAACATTTTGAAATTTAATTTTCTAACCAAAGGAGAGCCACAGATAGGAAATGCAATAGAACCGAATCCATTTCTTTCATTTAAAGATAATTTAACTATTCACAGCAAAACTGTTAGAACTGGCTACTATTGAAAGATAAAGGGTACATTTCAGACTATAACATCAATTGTGTTTTGGATAAAATTCTAAATAGATATCCTGAGTTTGATGAAATTGCTTTTCAGATCTCTTCTTCCAATCCCAGTAACACTGGTTTCTCTATTTAAGAGTATAGTAAATCAAGACATAGCAACAGGTTAGCTATATGTTATCACCTGAAAGCAGTGCTGTCTTCAATCAAAATAGATTAAAAAGCAAGAGGCAAGCTCATTTGGTAAGAGTAAGTGTTCAAAGTACTCTATGTGAGGTGTTTTAAGAGATCCCCAAACCCCTGATTTGAGCAGCCCTCCAGCAAGCGGAGCTTCATCTGCATTTGCAGCCGCTCACCCAGTACTAGCAAGCATCACCACCTCAGCTCCACCTCACATCATCAGGCGTTAGATTCTCATAGGAGTACAGGTCCCTGGTGCCAAAAAGGTTGGGGACTGCTGGTTAAAAACACCCAATCGCTATTTCATAACTTTATTTAGTTACAACCGCAAAATAAATTGGCTATTCATGTAGTTTTTATAATTCTTCATACTCAATGTAATTTTGTCTGTTGAATAAACTACTTAAGTTTGTATTTAGCGTCTGCTGTTTTATTTTTAAATAATTCATTTCAAACATATTGGTCCACAATTGGAGAAATTTTAAACACTCATCCTTCACCACATTTTGAGAAACACTGGGCTAGCTTTAAGTAGCTCCTTGTAACTTGAGTTTGTCAACAGAGTAATCCCACATAAATCCTCAGGAACTCTCTATTAATTGAGATTTCGTGAACATTTGAAGTAAACGAATTTTTAAATATTTGGAAATTTGACAGATACAGGAAAATGTCTCAACTGATTGTTAGTATTCACATGCTGAGTAGTTGTGGCCACCACGCAGTAGAGAAGTTAATAGGTCTCACAGGTTGCTTGCTTGTTTTCACAGTAAATAATAAAAACCTGGACTAAAGCACATTTTCATTTTTCATGCAGTGTTTTGTCCATGGAAACTGCTGTCTCTGATAGAAAAAAAAAAAAAAACTGATGGAAGGAGCTTCTCTGTAAACCAGAAACTATCTAGCTTAGGTTAACAAACTGAACAAAGTTACCTTTGGAAATACCAAAATGTTCTGTTGATAACCTCAGACTCCCTGAACTTCAAGTAAATTTAAACTAGAAAAATAATTAAACACCTAGCTCAGAGATCTGTAGAGCATTAGCCTAACTAATATCAACAAAAATATTGGACTTGTCTTCCATAATTGAAAACAAAAACAAAAACAACAGCATTTACCGTGGCATATACTGCTAAATCCAAACCTAACTCTGGGAGGTTTATTGTGGGTTAGTCAGGAGTGTGAAAGCAAATCTAAGCCATTCTTTTTCAAGACAGTAATCGGTGTTGGGAAAGAGCATGCCTGAGGCCATCAGAAATATTACTACAATGACTACTTTACAGGTATGAGGGAAAAAATATTTAAACCTCCATTTTAAATTAAGGTTTTAACGATTAACTTCACATTAAATGTGAAAAGTAACGAGGATTCTAAGAATTATGTGCACAAATGCGGTTGCTAAGCACTTCATTGCTCAGTTCCATTTCCTTCAAATCAGTTTTCTTGAGTCAATACATTGGTTTCATTTCCCACCTCTATATAAGGACTCTTACTACTAGGAAAAAGCCCTTAAGCCAGCCTTTCATTCTTTCTTTCTTTTCTTTTCATTTCCTTCCCTCCCTTCCTTTCTTTCTTTTACTCATTCCCGGTTAAAGTCTATTACTCCAAAATGTAATCTCAAATCTTCATTCTGTATACACCTCACCTCTGCTGGTCTCTCAGTAGAAAACATAGACCACAAATTATGGATTTCTTTCACCTTCTAGTACACCACCACCACCACCACCACCACTATTTTGTTGTGATACTTACTTTGCTTATACCATCTGTATCTGGTATTAGACTGGACTCATTTCAGTCATCTTTGTGTCCCCAGGGCAAAATTCCAAGCTGTAGGTAATTAAAGAAAGGAAGAACTCCAATTCGTTCAAGTTCTGAATCTGTGGCCCTCTCAAAAATAGGTGGTTAATACGGTAGTCCCTCTTTATCTGTGGGGGATATGTTCTAAGACTCCAGTGGATGCCTAAAACCACAGATGATACTGAGCCCTACGTGTACTATGTTTTTTCCTATATATACACACATCTGTGATAAAGTTTAATATCTATATTCGACAAAGTAAGATATTAAAAACAATAATAGAACAATTATAATAATATACTGTGATAAAAAAGGTGACGTGAATGTGGTGTCTTCCCTCTTCCTCTCCCTCTCCCCATCTCTTGTCTGATAACCAAGAAGGCTACTAAGCAACTAACAGGTGGAAAGCAGATATGCTGGACAAAGGAATAATTTATGTCCTATGGCACAGAGCAGAATTACAAGATTTCATCAGGCTACTCAGAATGGTACATAATTTAAAATTTATGAATTGTTTATATCTAGAATTTCCCATTTAATAATTTCAGATCTTGGTTGACCATGGGTAACTGAAACCCCAGAAAGCGAAACCTCAGATAAGTACGAACTACCATAGTCAAATTTTGATTATTTGTTTCTTTGACCCAGTTCTCTACTTTTTGAGGTCTCAAAAATTAGCTCAAGAATCAACTGTTGTCTAGAATAGTCCCACGTGGCAATCTTTGCAAAGAGTCATACACTGTTTAATAATAGGTTTATGTTCTGAGAAATGTGTCATTAGTCTATTTCATTGTTGTGCAAACATCATAGCATGCACTTATACAAACCTAAATGGTACAGCCTACCACACACTGAAGCTATATGGTGCAGCCTATTGCTCCTAGGCTACAACCCTGTACAGTGTGTTGCTATACTGAATACTGTAGGCAATTGTAACACAATGGTATGTATTTGTGTATCTAAATATTGAAAAGTGTGTATTCCTGTGTGTGCTGGAGGGGCTGAGGGATGGCTGTGGAGGGAGGTACTGGAGGAGGGAGAGCAGATGTCAAGAGGAGGAAGGGAGGAAGGAAGAGAAGGAGTGAGAAAGGGAGAACAGAGATTGAAAGAGATTCAGAGAGAGAAAGCTTAAGAAAAGAAATAATAAGGAGAGAAAGAGAAGTGTTGGGGGAAATGGGACAGGAAGGAAAGCAAGATAAGTGGAGGGAAATGTCAATGCAATCCCTAACAAAACCCCGATGGCATTTTTCAGAGAGCTAAAACAAACAATCCTAAAATTTATGTGGAACCATAAAGGACCCCGAATAGCCATAGCAATCTTGAGAAAGAACAAAGTTGGAAGTATACCTGATATCAAACTATACTACAAGGCTACAGTAATCAAAACAGCATGGCACTGCCATTAAAACAGATACATTGATCAATGGAACATTGAATAGAGAGCCCGGAAATAAATCCATGCCTTTACGATCACTTAATATATGACAAAGGAGGTAATAATATACAATGGGGTAAAGACAGTCTCTTCAATAAATGGTGTTGGGAAACTGAACAAATACATGCAAAAAAAACCCCCAGGAACTGGACCACCTTCTCGCACCGTATACAAGAATAGACCCAAAATGGATTAAAGACTTAAATGTAAGACCCGAAACCATGAAACTTCTAGACCAAAACATAGGCAGTAAACTCTGATATTGCTAACAGTAATTTCTTTTCAGCTATATCTCCCCAGGAAGGGAAACAAAAGGAAAAATAACCAAATAAGACTACATCAAACTAAAAAGCTTTTGTACAGCAAAGGAAACCAATAACAAAACAAAAAGACAACCGACTAATTGGGAGAAGATATTCCCTAATGATACATCTGTTAAGAGGTTAATATCCAAAAATTATAAAGAACTCATACGACTCAACAATAAAAAACAATCCAATTAAAAAACGGGCAGAAGATCTGAACAGATATTTCTCCAAAGAGGAAATACGGATGGTTAATAGACATATGAAAAGATGCTCAAGGTCACTAGTCATCAGAGAAATGCAAACTAAAACCACAATGCGGTATCACCTGACACCTGTCAGAATGGCTATCATCAATGAATCAAAGAAGAACAATATTGGCGAGGATGTGGAGAAAAGGGAACCATCACACATTGTTGGAGGGATAGCAAATTTGTACAGCAGCTATGGAAAACAGTCTGGAGGTTTCCCAAAAAATTAAAAACTGATCTTCCTTTTGACCCCAAATTGCACTTCTGGGTGTTTGTCCAAAGAAAACCAAAACAGCAATTCATAAATATCTATGCACCTCAATATTCATGGCAGCACAATTTACAATAGCCAAGATATGGAAGCAACCTAAATGCCCATCAACAGACAATTGGATAAAGAAGTTGTGGTTCATATACACAATGGAATATTACTCAGCCATTAACAACAATGGAATCCTACCATTTGCAATGACATGGCTGGACCTAGAGGTTATTATGCTGAGTGAAATAAGTCAGACAGAGAAAGATAAATACCATATGATTTCACTTATATGCAGAGTCTAAAGGACAAAAAGAACAAACTAATCAAAAACAGACTCACAAATATAGAGGACAATTTGGTGACGGGCAAGAGGAAAGGAGGGTTAGGGAGCTGGGAGAATGGGGTGAAGGGTTAAAGAAGTACAAATTAGTAGTTGATAGATGGTCAGGGGGATGGGGAGCACAGCATGGGGAATGCAGTTAACATTAATACATTGGCTAGGTGGAAAACCAGAGGAGAGAAGGAACAATTAAGGGGATCGTTTTATAAACTATATAAATGCCAAACAACATACTGTATACTTGAAATAAAGTAAATAAATAAAAATAAATAAATTTAAAAACTACTAAACACACGCAAATAAAAATAAATGGAGGGAAGCGAGTTTGTGTACATGTGTGTGTGCGTGCACAGGCATGTGCAGGGATTAGCTTGGGTGGGCTCCTGAGATCCCTTCCTCCCCAGCCTACTCCTCTCTGCCCTCTCCAAGTCAAGCTCCAGCCCTTCGTGGGCACATGGCTGGCAGGTGTACAGCATACAGAGCCTCCTTGTCCATTTAAACCACCCAGGGCTAGAAGTAAATTTAACATTGTAGCTGGGTTCAGCCTTTCCTTTCAACATCACAAAATTTTGCTTATAATCCATTATAATCTTATGGGTCCACCATTATATATGTATACAGTCCATTGCTGACCAAATGTTATACAGTCCATGACTGTAGAAACTCTTAAGCCCCACTTTCCACTATTAAAAATCTTGTGAAACCACATTTTAGTTGTATGTCAAGGTGGTTCATGGCAAAACTAATAAACAAATGGACACAAATGGACAGCACATGTGTATACATATACATTTGTATGTACATATACAAATATATGCACGCATGTACACATGATATGTACACATATGTAGACAAAAAAATCAACTGGAAGTGCATAAAGATGTTAATGGCGGTGAAATTGGAGGAATTTTTACTTTGCAAAATTGTTTTTAAATCAAAATGAATTTTTCAAGACCATTTACATTTAATGCAATGAAAGCTCGATGTGGTTGTTTAAATGTACCACCTTGCTGTTTTCTATTTGTTGCATCTGTGCTTCATTCCTTTCCCCCTCATTTCTTGCCATCTTTTGGATTAATTTGAGTATTTTCTTAGGATTCCATTTGATCTCTACAATTACTTTATTACTTATACTTCTGTTTGATTTTTATAGTGGTTACTCTAGGCTTTACATTAGACATCCTTATCATTCTGCTTTCCTATAGTACAGCCCTTCATGTATAGTGTAAGAACTTCCATTTCTCTCCCTCCTATCCTTTGTGCTATTGTCATACATTTTACTTCTACATGTAGTAAACCCCACAATACATTATTATTGTTGTTTTAAACAACCAAGTATCCTTTTAAAGCTACTATTTAACTCACAAAGTTGTGCAACCATCACCACTATCTAATCACCCCAAAAAGAAACCCCATACCTATCAGCAGTCACTGTCAATTCAATTGTCTTCTAAAGGGCTTAAAAATAAGAATGCTTTTATATTTATCCCCACATTTACCATTTCAAGTACTTTTCAATCCCTTGTAAACATTCGAATTTCCATCTTAAATAATTTTCTTTCTGCCTGAATAACTTCCTCTAACATTTCTTGAGAAGGTCTTTGACAACGATGCTTTCGGCATTAGTTTGTTCAATTCCTTATTTCACTCTCTTATCTGAAAGGTATTTCCTAGGTAAAGAATACTGATAGTTTTTTTTTTTCTTTTTAAGCACTTTAAAGATGTCTCTCACTATCATTTGATTTGCTCAATTCCTGATGGAAAATCTGCTGACATTCTTGTTAGTCTGCACCAATTTTCCCTTTATCACTGGTTATCAGCAATTTGATTGCGACATGCCTTTACATTTATTCTCCTTGGGATTTGTTGAGCTTCTTGGATCTGTGAGTTTGTAGTTTTCATCAAATTAGGAAATTTTCAAGTTATTATTTTTAAAAATCATTTTTGTTCTCCCTTTTTTCTCCTTTTCTAGGGCTCCAATATATGTTAGATCGTTTTTGTTCCTGACTCCCTATTTTAGTCACCAGTGACCTACTAATTTCCCTCACACTTTCTACTCTGTCTCATTTTAGACAGATTCTATTGTTACATCTTCAAGTTCAGTGATTTGCTGCACCTCATCTGCTGTTAGTCACTCTGGTGTACATTTCATTCCATTTTCATCCCTGGAAGTTCTAGTAGGTCTTCTTTACAGCTTCCATTTCTCTCCCCATTATGCCAAACATTTCCTTTACCTGCCTGAACATATAAAACATAATTAATTATGACAGCTGCTTTAATGTCCTTGTTTAATTCCATTATCTGTCATTTCTGGGTCTATTTCTGTTGGTTGATTTTTCTGATTATAGGTCATATTTTCCTGGTTCTTTGCACAGCTGGTAACTTTATTGGATGCCAGACACTGTGAATTTTATACTTTGGGTGTGGGATTTTGCTCTAGTCCTTTATGCAGTGCTCGGCTTTGTTGTGGCATACAGTTAAGTTTTTTGGAATCGGCGGGTTTCTCCAAGATTTACTTTTTTATACTTTGTTAAGGCAGGTCCAGAGTAGCCTTTAATTTGGGGTTAATTTAGCCCTATCAACAGAGCAACTCCTTTTTGATGCCCTGTGTATACTCACGCTGAGAACACAGACTTTTCCTAACCCTTTGTGAGTCCCAGCCTACTGTTTCTCAGTAGGGTTCTTTCTCTGGCTTCTCATGTGCAGATCAGCGCTCAGCCGGACTCAAGGAGACACCTCTGCATATTTCTAGAGTCCTCAGTGCAACATCCTCCTCTCTGGCACTCTGCCCCACAAATTATAGCTGCCCTGGCCCCCTCAAACTTCTGTCTTCTACTTATTTGAAGTAGCCAGGTAAATTCAGTCCTTGTTATTCCATCATCGCTGGACACAATAAATTTTGTAAATCAACCAGTGATTTCACAATATCCTATCTCAAGTCCTTGTCTTAGTCTTTGCCCATCTCTACCTTTTAAAAATAGGTAACAATGCGAACTGGTTTTTTTTCTCTTGGAATTAGCTCCACTCTCAGGTTAGCACTATTTTAATTCTCCTACTTCTCTGATTATTTCTTATTCTTAAATCCTCAAATACAGGCAAGTTTCCAAAGTTCCACCTGTGCAGGGTCCCAATGTGTGTAATTTTAACAAACCCCACAATTTCATTGATGTCTTCTTTTGCTGCTGACTCTTAACACAATAGGCATCATAATACGTAACTGGCCTTCTTGGACTTCTTCATGAATATAACACAAAGAAAAAAGCAGAATACAAGATGTACAACCTCAACTGCATTTTAAAATGTGAGTTTATATATGTACATTTATATATGTGTAACCAGAAAAAAACAGTTCAATTAAAATGTTAAGAATGATTCTTTTATAATTATTTATACTTTTCTGTATTTTCTGCACACACATACACACACATGAAATTTATAATGTTATTTTTCAAACCCCCATTTCTAGCTCACAACTCCAGCTGTTTTGTAGGCCAGTGTCTCAAACCAAAATTTTCAAAACCCGTCACATATCTTCCACCTAGAGTCTGCCTGTCCCTTGCTGTTCTAGTTAATGGTACAAAGTTCTCCCATTAACTTCAATGCCATTTCAACTTGTTCCTGTCTCCACTTCCACTCAACAATCCTGATGCAAACAATGAGTTTCTATTCATGGGAAACAATATCACTGTACAAGGCTCTAGATTTGCTCTCAAGCAGCATCTAATAACTAGCAGAATAACACCCCCACCCTTTTTTCCACATTGGCGACAGAGGGGAAATCTATAAAAAAGAAGCAAAACACTTGGCACAGAATTAGATCATGCCTGGGGTAAAAAGGAAGAGTTTAAGAAGGGGGCCAAAGTTATACAATGATCCCAAGGGAAAAACTAAAGAGCAGACTGTGGGTCCTGAGGCTGGGGCTTGATGAACCTGCATTTTGGTTTGGCACCTACAGATGAAAAAAAGGGAAACATCTAGTGAAATAAGGCTTCAAATTGCACTTGTGCGTAAAGTTATTTTGCTGCCAAAACTGGCATTAAATGTTCGTTGAGCTAAATTAATAGACACTATCAACTTTTTACTATATAATTAACTAGTTCCGAATGATAAGGTCGTAACCTTTTCAATATTCTTTTAAAAACAGGCAATATTATAATAAATATGGTACAGAATTCGATGGTCACAAAATGTATGAATGAACCTTGAGAACAGTATGCTAAGTTAAATAAGCCATTCATGAAAAGACAGATACTTTTGATTCCACTTTTATGAGGTATTTAGAGTAGTGTAATTCATGGAAAACAGAAAGTAAAATGGTGGTTGCCAAGGGTCAGAGGGAGGAGGAAATGAGTTGTTCAATGGGAATGGAAAAATTCTGGAGATTGGTTATACAGCAATATGAATATGCTGAACAGTATTGAACTGTACACTTAAAATTATTAAGATGGTAAATTTATATGTATTTGGTCCCCCAGACACCCATGTCTCAGAGAAAGCCAGCATTAATATATTTTTCTATCCTTCTAGAGATATTTATATATGCTTGTATGTACATGCCTTGAAAAATATCCATGCAGAAATAGTAGCACATTACATATATTGTTCATTCACCTCATTCTTTTCATTTAATACATCTTAGAGACATGTCTAAATTATTTCACATAGGACTGCCTCTCTTTAAAAGCTGCTACTAATTCACCGTTTGACTATACCATTAGTTATTTTACCTGTTCCCTACTGATGTGTAATTAGATTTTGTCCCAAAAATGTGCTATTATAAACATACCAATGTCTCCATACAAGTTAATTCCCACATGTACAAGTGAGGATGTACATGTATGTGTTTATAAGCGTAGAAGGGAACTGCTAAAACAAAGGGTGTGCGCATTTTTTATGACTGTGTATTCGCACTATTTGTATATAAAAATTGTTACTAAAGTAACTTCAGTGTAAGATATACAATTATATTATAAGCACTAAAATGAGACATCACACTATAATGTAATGCTGCCTTATGACTGAGATTTATTTCATACATATTGGAATAGCTGTTTTAGACTTAAATACTGGTTTGTCTCTACATCACATATGAGTTGTGCTTATAACAAAAGAAAAATTAGTGAAATAAATTGGTTATGTACCTAAAAATTCTTTACCACTACCACCTGGCCAGAAGTGATGGAAAGATGCCATAAATTTAAAGGCATATCTCAATTTTAGAAAGGACAAAATGCAAAGGTATATCTAACAATATGAAATATGGCAGTTTAGAGGGGAAAAGGATGTCTTTCCAATGCGATAGTTACCCTATGCATGAAAAAAATTATGTTTCAGCATCTATTCAATTCTTATATGTCCCTTAGTAGTTTTACAATATATTTCAAAGATAGCCTTCTTTTTCTTGTTAAATTTATTTCTATGTAGACCTTTTGTTCTTCAACAATTCTGTTGGGAGATGTGCAAAACCCCTATTTAGAAATCTATAAAACAATACTGAGAGAAAAATGAAAGACCAAAAACAAATGAAGAAATAATGTTCATGAATTGGAAGACTCAACAGTATAAAGATTTATATTATCCCTAAACTTACTCAGTGCAATTCCAATCGAAATCCTACCAGGTATCCTTGTGGAACCTCACAAGCTGATTCTAAAATGTAGATGCAAATGCAAGGGGTCAAAAATAACCAAGATTCCTAAAACTGGAGGAGTAATTCTCGAACTTTTGTTTTGAGTAATTCTCCAACTCCTACAAATTACCAAGACTCAAGAGCTTTAATTTATGTGAATTTATCTATTATATTTATCACATTCCAAAGTAAAACAGAAATTTTTGAAAAATTTATTTATTCATTTAAAAATAACAAGAAGCTCATTACATGCTAACAAAAAAACATTTATTATAAAAAAGTGACTACCTTTCAAACAAAAAAGGTTAGTGAAAAGAATGGCACTGTTCTACACTTTTGTAAATCTCTAACATCTGGCTTAACAGGAGACAGCTGGATTCTCATATCCGCTTCTGTATTCAATCTGCTTCAATATCTGAAAAAGTTACTGCACACTCACGAAAGAATGAGTGAATAAAGCAAATGACATCTTATTATTACTATGAAAATAGTTTTGACCTCAAAGACGCAATAAAAGGTTCTCAAGTGAAATAGAGTACTTCAAACTGTGGTATGATGGCACAAGGACAAATAAAAGAATGAACAGGGCAGCCTGGACAAATCCCTGTATATATACAATCAGCTGATACACAACAAAAGTGACTCTAGGGAGAACGGAAGAATAGTGTTTTCCATAAGTGCTGGGCCCACGACAGATAGTAACACAACAAATTATACTGACCCCTGTCTCACACCATTAAAAATTCCACATAGGTTGATCTCAATGACAAAAGCAAAACAAAAAATAATATCGGATATAAAATGTTCTAATTATGAAAAGGTCAACATACCTAACTTCATTAAAATTAAGAATTTCTGTTAACCAAAAGATAGCCTTATGAAAGGCAAGGCAATTAGGGGGTGGGGATGGCGTAGGTAATAGATGTTTTGTTCATCCCTCTTGTGACCAAATCACAGTTGTGATAGAAACATGGAGCAAATAGCAAGCAGAGTCACCTGGGGTCTAGATGAACTGAAGTACTACAACTAAGGAGAGAAATAAGAAATCATCCTGCCACAGTAGAAGGTAGGAAGGAGTGAAGACCCGAGGCTCGGTCCCCAGTGGCTGAGGGGTCCAAAGGTTGCAGCAGTGGCAGCCGGCAGCTGCAGACGGCTCTTAGAGGGGCTGTGTCAGTGAGCGAACTTTCACAGTGATGGACCTGCTTGCTCTGAGCACCAACATCAGGTTGGCTTATCAGAGGGTACCAGGGACTTACAGGGCAACACTGAGCTGCTGAAGCGAGCACTGGACGCGAGGCTCTCACTCAGGCAGAAGTGCTGCTGGTATCCATTGTTCCTCTGTTGAGCCCTCTCCGACTCCAGTGTATGGATTCAGCACTGCTGGTCATAGCTAAGATGGCATCAAACTGGATAACAGATGTAGCTCTGCCCAGAGGATTCCCTGAACTCTGCCTCCCCCAAATCCCCGACCCACCCAAGCCACATCCAGTTGTATGCTCAGAGTCTAATGCTCCTTGCCGAGGCGACTTAAGGACTCACACTGGGCCTTGGTTTCTGGTGTGGCTTTTTGAGTCAACTATAAGCACAACATCTATGGATTGCTTGCTGAATCTTAACAGGTGATCCCAGAGGGGCACAGGCTAGGGCTAAATTAGGCCTGCAGCTGAACCCTTCTCAGGGCTGTGCCACTGGATACCTACTACACAAATCCACACTAAGACCGGGAGAATTAGGACATTTGCTTAGGACACACAAACAGACACAGAAAGGTAGCCAAAATGAGAAGACATCATATGAGAGAACAGAAGAGAGATCCAGAAATAATGGAGTCAATCAATCTAACAGATGCAGAGTTCAAAACGCTGGTTATAAAGATGCTCAATTAACTTAGGAGAAGTGTAGATAAATTCGGTGAGATCTTCAATGAAGAGATAAAGACATAAAAATGGAAATTACAAAGGGGAACCAGTCAGAAATGAAGAACACATTAAATGAGATGAGAATTATATTAAATGATATAAACAAAGTGAATAAAGAAGAGAAGCAAATGACCTATACAGAGGATGGAAAAGCCAAAGACACTCAATCAGAATGGCAAGGAAAAAGAAGCCAAAGCTGTAATAATAATTTAAGGAGCCTACGGGACACTATTAAAGGTAAAAATATCCATGTCATAGGAGTACCTGAAGGAAAACAAGAAGTTGAAGAGCTATTTGAAGTAATAATGATAGAAAATTTCCCTAACCTGGTGAAAGAAATAGACATAAAACCCCAGGAAGCTCAGAGAGTCTCCAAAATCAGGAATCCAAAGAGGCCCACGCCAAGACACGTCATAATTAAAATGCCAAAGGTTAAATACAAAGAGAGAATCTTAAAAGCAACAAGAGAAAAGCAGTTAGTTACCAACAAGGGAGCACCCATATCTGGCAGCTGATTTCTCAAAAGAAACTATGCAGGACAGAACGGCTTGGCATAAAATATTCCAAGTAATGAAAACCCAGGATCTAAAACCAAGAATACTTTATCCAACAAAGCTATCTATGGAGAATTGAAGAACAGATAAAGAGCTTCCCAGACAAAAAAAAAGCTAAAGGAATTTATCAATATCAAGCCAGTATCACAGGCAATGCTGAAGGGATTTCTTTAAGGAAAAAAAAATGTATCAAAAACAGGAATAAAGAATGGTAATAACTACATTCCTATAAACAAGTATCTCAAATGGAAAAGAATTAAGTACTCCAACCAAAAGACAGAATGGCTGAATGGATAAGAAAACAAGACCCCTGCATATGCTGCCTACAAGAGACTCACTTCAGATTAAAAGACGCACAGAGACTAAAAGGAAGGAGATGGGAAAAGATATTGCCTTGATGAACCTAGAGGGTATTGTGCTGAATGAAGTTGGTAGAGAAAGATAAATACCACATGATTTCATATACAAGTGGAATCTAAGAAACAAAAATCATCAACAACAAAAACGAAAACAAACTCATAGATACAGAGAATATTCTGAGGGTTACAAATGGGAGAGGGGTTGGGGGGCTCCATGAAAAAGGGCAAAGGGATTAAGAAGTACAAATGGACAGTTATAAAAAAGACATGGAGATATAAAGTGTAGCATAAGAAAAATAATTAACAATGTTGTAATAAATTGTAAGGGGCAGAGAGGTTCTAGATTTAGTGGGATGATCACTCTGTGAGTTATGTAGCTCTTTAATCACTATGCTGTATAACTGAAATTAATATATTATTGTATGCCAACAACTGAAAAAAAACTCATTGAATTGTACAATGAAAATATGAGGAACTAATTGTCTATTATATTACAATATAGCGGAAAGAAAAAAAGGAAATGTAAGGCAAGCCTGAGTGGAAGAGGATATCTGTAATGCAAATAAAAGACAGAACTCTAAATAGAAAAACTGGCAAAAGACTTTATTGAACTTTTCAAAGAGAAGATATCCAAAGGCCAATAAACATAAAAGGCTGTTCAACCTCATTAGCAAACAGGGAACTGCAAATTAAAACCAGATAGGAGTGTTAAATAGTATGGGATATTCTGTAGGTTGTAATAAAATTAAACACCTATCCTACGACCCAAAACTCCACTCCTCCATATATACCCAAGAGAAATGAGTCTCTGTGTATGTATAAAGATTTGCATAAGACTGTTCATAGCAGCTTAGTTAACAATAACTAAAGCCTACAAACAATAAGAACAGGACAATTACACAATGGAACTAAGCAACAAAAAAAGAAAAACTGATAAAACCGACAACAACAAAGATTATGTCAGGCAAAAGAAGCCAGACAGAAAAGAGCACATAGTGTTATGAGCCCATTTACACAAAGTTTGAGAATAGGCAAAACAAATCATAGTGGTAGAAGTCAAAACACTTACGTCAGAATAACAGCTTCTATCGGGAAAAAGAGCATGAGAGAACCTTCAGGGGTGGTGGAAATGGGTAGCAGTACATGGATAGGTAAAAAAAAGCCCAACATTTAAGATCTTTGCATTTTGTTGTATATGAAAAATACCTCAATTACACATAAAAACCATTACATATATATCAAAATGGTTAATAAAATTTAACAGATGGGCAATTCTAAGGCTTAGCTAAGAGGAAGAGAATGGGAATTCTTACACATTGTTGGCTGACATCTAAACTAGTGCAACCACTTTGGAAACAGTCTGGTATTACCAACTAAAATTGAAGATACACAAAAATGTTCAGAGTAGCAGTATTCGTAACTGTTGCAAAGTGCAAATTTAAATGTCCATTCAAAAAAAGAGTAAACAAGCCGATTGTGATACATTCATATTTTAGAATATTCAGCAATGACAAACCATAGCTCCATAAAACATACATGAATTTCACAAAATAACAGCAAGTGAAAGCAGAATAAAGAATACAAACTAAATGATTCCGTTTATATAAAGTTGAAAATGCAAGCAAAACTAAAATACCAAGTTTGGATGCAACCTTAGGTAGAAAAGCAGGAAAGGGATTATCATAAAATTCAGGACAAGTTACTCTTGAGAAAGAGGAGGGTCATCTATTTGATGACCTGAACGTTGTTTACAAAGATTATGCTTGGTAATTATTACATCAAAAAACAATGCACAGCTCAATGACTTTTCTGTATGTTACAAATCAGAACAACAAAAAAAAAGATTTTAAAAATCAACTGGACCTGGGGACTGACTGGATTTGGTGGGGAGGGTGGAGAAACAACCAAGGACAACAACTCCCAGGTTTCTGACATGCACAACAGCTCTTGAGTGGTTATACCTTTCACTGAGTTAGAAAACAGCATTTTTCAAGGAAGGATATGAATTAAATCTTGGACATGTTAAATTTATAGTACTTCTGAGACATCCAAGTAGAGATGTCCAGCAGGCAATCAGATATGCAGATCTAGAGTTCAAATGTTCTAGAGATCAAGATGTTTAGGCTTGAGTATAAAATTTGGATTCATCCATAAGTAAAGACATAGACATGGATGTGACTGTTTAGAGAAAGAAGACAGATAAGAGTATGCAGGACTGATCCCGGGTATATCAACATTTAATGGGCAGGTATACAAGAATAAGCCAGTTAAGAAAACCAAAAAGGAACCAAGTGGCAGGAGGAAAATGAAGAATGTGTCATGAACCATTAAGCAAGGGAAGAGCATGTCTAATGAGTAATAAGTCCCTCACTGCAGGTAGATGCATAGTTAAGAAAGGATAGGGGTTATGTGCAATACTCAGCAAACCAGTTTTTACTCCACCTCTTTCTGGTTGATTTGAGACAAGCAACAGCCCAAGAGAAAACCAGTGCTTCTGAGAATGGCTGAAAGTTTTTGTGTTATCTTTAAAAGTGAGGAATCAAAGCCCCCTCACTCTTTCTCCTTCACTCTCACTCAGATGAAAGGTGACAGATTTGAAACTAATTGGGTCTATGTGCTACTGGGTAAAATCACCATTAAAAGGTCAGCACACAGATCTGGGCTCACTCTTCTGCTTCTTCTCTATGACTTAAATGGTATCAGAAGTCTTCAAGGGACGGCTTTCCCTTCTCCAAGGGAGAGTCAGAGTTAAACGTACTACTTGGGCAGAAAAGTCCAGAGGTAAGTGGCCAACACCAGATCAGCAGTCAGCCAGGGCAAATGGGTTCTCTCTGGTTACATAGTCCTCAGCACTGATAGGAATGAATTAGAGCAGGCTGTGCTCACATCACAAGGATAAATTTAGCTGCGTGTGAGAATTGGGGAGGTAGAAGGGGTCCATCTCATGGCCTATTTCAGTTTGAAACAAATTAAAGTTAACGAAATTGAAAAAAAGCGTCTCCACACAAACCAACTGGGCTCATCTCAGTTTTTGTATTAAAGAGTTTGGTACCCAACACCTAGTTAAGAATAAAATGCAAAGTATTTTGGTCTTGCATTTGCCAGGACAAACATTTAATACAAATCTTTCCTCCAGAGAGCCTATAGGATTGAAAATAGTGGCTGCTAACTGAAGAGGATTCTAATATTCCTAGGATCCCTGAGTGGAACACCATCATAAAATTTCTCAAATTTTAGCACCACATAAATCGCATACAAAACAAAACCACAATGGTCATCTAGGTTAAAATGATATCAGATTAGCAACTCCAGAATAAACAAAAAGACACAATAATTTTGCATCTTGATGGGAAGATTTGAGTGAAGACTGCCTCCTCCCCAAATTTATCTATAAATTCAGTACAATTCTAATCAAAATCTCAATGGGATTTAAGAGCTCATCAAAATAAATTTTATTATTCACCTGAAACAGGAAATGCATGAGAATAGACCCTCCCTCTCCTCCCCCCAAAAAAAGAGAGGAAAAAAAAGAAAACAAGCATAGTTGCTCTGTCAGATATAAAACTGACTATATAAAGCCACAGGGGAGAGGGAAATTGTGGTAATGGAATTGTGTAGAATACAAACATATCAGTAGAACATAACTGAGACTCCTAAAAGAAAAGCCCTATAAAGAAAATTCTTGTGGCATTTCAAATATAGACGTCAATAAGTGGAGATAGGCAAAAGCTATCAAATTACAAAAAGATAAGTTAGATCCCCACCTCACACTAGACACAAAAATAAATTCCACACAAATTAAAAGAGCTAAATATGAAAAAATGTTTTCAAACAATATATATCAGGGTTAAAAAAAAAACTTGGAATGGTCGAGATTTTGCAAAACAAAGTTAAAGGGGGAAAAAAACCCAAAAGTTACAAAGAAGTCAAAGCTGACCCCACAAAAAAAGTTTAAACCTCTATATAAAGATACCATAAACAAAATTAGAACACAAGTGTGGAACTAGGAGAAAATGTGTAACACATACAACAAAGGATTAACTAATGTATCTAAAGAACTCCTGCTCTCCGATAAGGAAAAAAGACAAACAACTCAAAAAGGAAAATGGTAAAGGTATAAACAGATAATATCTATAAGAAATACAAATGTTCATCAAACAGGTCTACAAAAATTAGTTTACAAATTCATCTAACACCTGATAAGCTACATTCTAGAGAATTAAGGAACCTTCTTCAAAACTAAAATAAATTATAAATTATAAATGCACATTCACCTGAAATCAGAATGAGAAATGCTCCTGTAAATTTAAACCTATGGGAAAAAATTTCAAAGAAAAATTAAAATTTTCATATAGTTAAAAAAACCTATGCACTATAAAAAGTAATGCAACAACTAAAATGGCAAAAATATCTAAGATCTATACAAGCAACACTCAAAAAGAAATGCCAACAGTTAATAAAAATATGAAAACCATTAAACCTTGCTCATGTTTGGGGAAAAAATGCAAATCAAAACCATGAGCTGACAGTTTTACACAGCAAATTGATAAAGGTATAAAAAATGAGAATGCCCAATACTGGCAAGGACAGAGGGCATCCGACATTCTTTTTTATTATTGGTGGAATTATGACATGAGAAAATAATTGACATGTTAAATGAGAAAAAATATATAAAATATATACAGTGTGCTCTCAACCATGTTTTAAAATAATAGATAAATTTTATGAGCACTTACTCTTGCGCCAGGCACTGTGCTAAAACTGTTTACAGGTACTGGTGCAATGATGTACCCCATAATCAGAGTAATCCTAAATCAGACACTATTATTACCCTCATTTTACGGAGAAGGAAAGAGACAAGAGAGATCAACTTATGGAGCCAAAATTTCAACCCAGGTACTCTTGCTCTAGAGTCCATGATCTTAACTATTAGCACAATGCACAGGAGGAAATAAATAAAATTCTTAAAAACAGTGTGGAGTTGAGTATATTTAACTTCTACTCCTCTTTTGTCATGGGTCTTCCACTATTTTACTTCTCAAATGACTCTCTTTTAAAAGGTCTATAATCATAGAATGGCAACCACAGTGTCCTTGAAATTCCTTTAAGTTTTAGATGGTAATAACAAAAGAAAGTTTATAGATCATAAAACAATAGCTTAAAAATCATTTTTTAGCCAAAGAACTTTTTCTAAATGAAATTTTGTATCTGCAATATGAGAAACAGATTAAAGCAGTATTTTATTCTATCACTGTATTTTAAAAGCTCAAATTTATAACATTTACAATAAAGCTCTTCTGGAAGAACACAAACTTTAAATCATAAATGACAGGGGCGGTCCAATTTGTTTTATTTTGTTTGCATAATTATCAAGAAAAACCTGATTCACAAAGATCAGCAGTTGCAAATAAGAGCTTTTTGTTTTTTTTAAAAAAATAGCACATTAATGGTACCTAAGGATTTTATTACACCTGTCCAGAAGCCTAAGAAGTAGAAAGAACATCTCTAAATTAAATCTCTAATAATATTAAGGAATAAGAAGACTTGGTAATCACAAATATTTTGGTAAAAAAAAAAAATCTTTAAACGTACACTAATCGTGATACCAGGATATTATGCATAAAGCAGTCACTCATGCATTATTGCATACTGCAATAAGAGTTCTATAGTAGTGAAATTGCTTATATAATTTTAAACTGACAAGCACTGGCCTGAATTTTTAAATACCGATATAAAGCTACGATCTTTCTAAAAGAATTTTTTTTTTAATTCAAGTATATACACAAAGAAATCAAAAACTCTACTACAAGGATTGTTATACTGGGTGTTGACATTATGGACAATTTTAACTTTTTTCCTTTTGCTTGGTTAGTCTAAATATATTGTCTTCCTCCCTCCCTCTCTCCCTCTCTCCCTCCTCCCTACTACTACTTACTACTCCCAGGCCTCCCGGAAAGAAATGCCTTCTTACATGAGAAAGTCTACGGGCCTCCTTCCGAAGGAAATAAGTAGGCCTTAGCCTTGACGTTCTTCCTTCTTCCTTCCTTCCTTCTTCCCCTGTTCCTTCCCCCTCCCCCCTCCCTTCCTCCTCCTCCTCCTCCTCCTCTTCCTCCTCCTCCTTTGTCTTCTCTCTCTCTCTCTCTCTCTCTCTCTCTCTCTCTCTCTCTCTCAGAGGGGGCCTTTGTACTTTTTATTTTAAAATTATGAATCATAGGAGTTTGTAAAAAATACTCAGGTCCCAAGCGCTCTTCACCTAACCTCCCCAATGGTAACACCTTGCAAAATTTTAGTCCAATATCATAACTAGGAAATTGAACCTGTACAATCCACAGGGTTTATTCAGATTTCATCAGTTTTACATGCATGCGTGTGCGTATGTGTGTGTGTGTGTGTGTGGTTCTACATAGGTTTATGACATTTGTATCTTCAAGTAACCTCAACTGAGATACAGAACTCCCCACAAGGAGCCCTCACTATCTCTATATATCACGCCATCCCTTCCCCCATACCTACCTTCTGGTGACCACTAATCTGTTCTCCATCTCTATAATTTTATTTTGATGTTACATAAATGCAATCATATAGCATGTAACCTTTAAAGACTGGCTTTTTTCACCTAGCATGACTCTTTGAGATAACCTGGTAGTACAAATCTGTGGTCTCTAATGTGTTAAAATTTAGCATAATATGCATTCTAGTGTATATAAATACAGTGCTTTAAAGTTTAAAATGTTAAAATGTAAATCAAATGCTTCTGAAATCCCTGTAGTACCACAATAGAACCAGGATTCTGGGGAACAAATTTTGAAAACTGACAACCTAGAACAAGTGGATTTCTTCGCTATCTAGTAAAAATAACATATAAAAGAGAAACCCAAGGCCCATTGTTTATGTCTTATCTGTGTTTACAACATGTGCCTGATTCTGCATTTTTCTTGGCAAGCTCTTTCCCAACTCAGATGGGTCGATGCTACATTTAAATATGACCACTTGCTACTCCCCCAAATGGCCACGATTTTCTGCTTTTCCTCATGCTGTTCCCTAGAGTTCTTCTGAATCATCACGGAAATGAATACCTCTTGAATTCCTAGTTCACATGGTGATTTAACCAGCACTACACCCCTATCCCGAATCTCTGGTCTTCCTGCAGTAGGTCTATATGACTCAACACCTCTCAGAAAAGGCTACCACACCCCAGTACAAATTTAAACTAACTTTTCTCCCTCCCCTCTCTACTCATTTTGCCTAGATCTATTTTATATTTTTTCCCTGGGGTATTCTGTTGTCTTCCTGATAACTCAACCCACTATATATCTGTTCACTAACTAGGTGTGACAACCACCATATCTTCATAAGTTTAGGCTTAGAAGGTAATTTCTTCAGGAACTTTTTCTTCTTGAGCACCATGCCTTCATGTGATGTCCTTACATTTCCAAAAAGATTGCTCTAAACATGTAAAAGCTGTAATACAAACTACAAGTTTTGGTATACAGATGTAAAAGAAAAAATGGCACCAACGTTTGCATACTTTTAAAAATGTGGCTATATCAATATTAGATCTAAACGCAATTTAAAATAGTGGTAAAGAGCCTGGACTATTGAGCCAGACTGCCTGAGTTAGAATCAGGCCTCTGCAACTGTATTATGAAAATCAAGTTTCATTCACATTCTGGGTGACTCAGTTTTCTCATCTATAAAATGGTGACAGAAGTCGCTCACGGGACTGTAATGAGAATTAAATAATATATGTAAAGCATCTGGAATACTGCCTAGCACACAGTAAGCATTATGTAAGTATTAACAGTTATCTTTAATGCATGGCTGTCCAGATTCACCTCTCTGTGGTACCTCTCTACTCCTCCTGAACTCTGAGTTCATACTGTTCCTGAAATTTCCATATCAAGAAACAATGATAAGGATCTATATTTTGTGCATGAATTTCATCTAAAATGCCGACGGTTAAACACAAAGAGAGAATCTTAAAAGAGGAAGAGAAAAGCAGTTAGTTACCTACAAGGGAGCACCCATATGTCTGGCAGCTGATTCCTTAAAAAGAAACTATGCAGGACAGAACGGCTTGGCATAAAATATTCCAAGTGATGAAAACCCAGGATCTAAAACCAAGAATATTTTATCCAACGAAGCTATCTATGAAGAATCAAAGGACAGATAAAGAGCTTCCCAGACAAAAATAAGCTAAAGGAATTTGTCAACACTAAGCCAGTATTACAGGAAATGTTGGAGGGACTTCTTTAAGAAAAAACATGTGTTAAAAACAAGAATAAAGAATGGCAATAACTACATTCCTATCAACAAGTCAAGTACCTCATATGGGAATGAATTAAGTGCTCCAACCAAAAGTCAGAGTGGCTAACTGAATAAAACAACAACAACAAGACCCCCTACATATGCTGCCTACAAGAGACTCACTTCAGATTAAAAGGTGCACACAAACTAAAAGGGGATGGGAAAAGATATTGCCTAATGGACCCAGAAAGTATTATGCTGAATGACACGGGACAGATAGAGAAAGATAAATATCGCGTGATTTCACATACATGTGGAATCTACAGAACAAGATCAACAACGAAGACAAAGTGGAAATAAACTCATAGAAAATATTTGAGGTCTACTAGATGGGAGGCGAGTTGGGGGAACAGCAAAAAGGGACAAATGGATTAAGAAGTACAAATGGATAATTAGGAAATAGACATGGAGATACAATGTGTAGCATAAGAAAAATAGTTAATAATGGAGATACAATGTGTAGCATAAGAAAAATAGTTAATAATGTTTTAATAAATATATAAGGGGGATTTAGATTTAGTGGGGTGATCTGTGGATCTCTGATCACTATGCTATACAACTGAAACTGGTATATTATTGTATGATGACTATAATTTTTTAAAAAACTCAATGAATGGTACAATGTAAATATGAGCAACTAATTGTCTATTATATTTCAATAAAGTTGGAAAAAATTAAAAAATAAATTCACCTTAGTCCAAACTACTAGAAAACTCTCTGATGTCACTCTTAATGATATTTTTGTGATATTAAAGTAAATAACACTCTTAATGATATGTCTCCTTGGGCAAGGGACACCAAGGAAAAAAATTAACAAATAGGATGACATCGAACTAAAAGTGTTTGCATAGCAAAGAAAATCATCAACAAAATGAAAAGGCAACCTACTGGATGAAAGAATATATCACTAATGATACATCCAATAAGGAGTTAACGTCCAAAATATATAAGAAACTCATACAAAAAATAATAATCCAATTAAAAAAAGGGCTAAGGACCTGAAGAGACATTTGTCCAAAGATCACAAAGATGGGCAACAGACATATGAAAAGGTGCTCAACATCACTAATCTTCAGGGAAATGTAAATTCAAATCACAATGAGATAGCACCTCACACCTGTGAGAATGGCTATCATCAATAAAATCAACAAACCGAGTGTTGGTGAGAATGTGGCCCTCCCTGCACTGTGGGTGGGATTGCAAATTGGTGCAGCCACTATAGAAAACAATGTGGAAGTTCCTCAAAAATTAAAAATAGAGCTACTTTATGACCCACCAATCTACTTCTGGTATTTATCTGAAGAAATTCAAATCACTAATCTGAAAAGACATATGCATCCCTGTGTTCATTGCAACATTATTTACAATAGCCAAGATACTGCAGGAACCTAAGTGTCCATCAACAGATGATTAAAAAGGTGGTACATATATACAATGAACTATTGCTCAGCCATAAAAATAAAAAGTGAAATCTTGCCATTTGTGACAAGGATATACCCAGAGAATTACGCTAAGTGAAACAAGTCAGACAGAGTCAGACAAATACTATTTGATTTTATTCATATCTGGAATCTAAAACAAAACAGAAACAAGCCCATAGATACAGAGAACAAATTGATGGCTGCCGGATGGGAAAAATAGGGAAGAGATTAAGATGTACAAATTGCAGTTATCAAAAAGGGGACGTAAAGTACGCCACAGGGGACAGAGTCGATAATATTGTAATAACTATGTATGGTGTCAGACAGGTATAGTCTTATTGGGGTAATCACTTCATAAGTTATAGAAATGTCTAATAACTAAGTTGTACACCTGAAACAAATACAATATTGTATGTCAACTGTAACTGAAAAAAGTTTTAAACAATTAACTACTAAAACAAAGTTTCCTGTACATACTAGCAGTTATTAACACTCTACCGAATATGAATGTAAGCACTTAAAGTGTGGTGGTGATGGAAAAGAATGCTAGCAAAAGCAAAGTTCAGATCAGAATATACGATAATTTTGTTTAAAAAATGGAGAGAATATAATCACATTTTTGCTTGTACATGCATCAAATGGCTCTAGAAAGTTTAACGGCAACTTATGGAGAACAAGAACTGCATGTTTGAGGTAAGGGGTATGAAGGAGACTGTTCACTGTATATGCTTTAGTATCTTTTGAATTTGAAGCAACGACTGTAATATCCACACAAGAATGGAACTGAAAAAGTCAGGCTTCTAGTCCCAATCTGCCACCGTGTTACCTTGGATAACTGGAGAAAGCGAGAAGCAGAAAAGATTTCCAGGTTCTATTCTAATTCTAAATCTATATGATCTCAATGGGGTGGGGAGTAGTATATATACGGTACCCATTTTTTTAAAGACACGTTGAGAGATACTAGTTAAAAATTTTGCAAAATAAGGCAACTTTTTAAGAACTTGATGGTTTTTAAATATTATTTTTACAGTTGTAAGAACTGTAGAATTGTCAAGCCTATTAATCTTTCAAGATCATTTGTACTATTTTTACGGAAAATCTTTTCTTGGAAGGGGTCTAATGTAACTTACTATGCCATAGAGTGAGCAATAAAAGACACTAATTTACATTTAAAATACATAAATGACTATACCTAAAACAGGAAACTTTTAAGTGTTTATTAACAGACCCTGTAAGAAAAAAAAGTAAATAACACTGTCAATCAATGATAACAGCTGTAACTAATTGAGTGTACACTTTATTCCAGGTGTGGATTCCATGTATCATCTTTAATCCTACCATTCCTCTGGAAAAGCAAGTTTTAGTATCCCTATTTAACATAAAAAAACGATGAAACCTTCCAGTCTAACAAATGACAGAGCTAGAAGCCCACTCTGAGCCTTCGGATCTGAGCTCAGTGCACCAGACAGGGGTTACTTAATGTTGGCTGGCACACTGGTGCAGGTTTACCACAGTGTTTTAACTAATTTATATACAAATTAGGGAAATTGAGGAGAAAAAGTAAACTTTTAATAAAGCTAAATGATTCCATTTAAAGGGCTTTTATTCTGAGATTCTGTTCTTTCAAACTGAGTTAAAATATATATATATATATATATATATATTTTTTTAGTGAAATGATAGTGGTGTGGGTTTATTGTTGCTGTTTTTATTGGATATACCTGACAGAAGAAAAAACTGGCGACTCTATTACAACCTCCCAATTTGGAGGGTAAATGTTTCTTTTGAATCCAAGTCTGGGAACTACTTCCCTTAGTGATGTCTTCCAAAATACTAGAGGACTTGACGCTCTCAAGGGTGCGCGCGCGCGCGCGCGCACACACACCCTCAAGATTCTTTCATTAATCTCTATTCTGCTGAGATAGCGAATGAGAATAAAGTGAGTTTCGGCAATCCAAAGTCACATGAATTCATGCTGGATTCAGGTAGAGGACTTCCTTCCGGATTCTTTTCCTCGGGTTAACTTTTCTCATCTTTTTTTCTCACTTCTACACGAACCTCTGCTCGAACTTTCTTTTTCAAAAGTACTCACATTTTTTAACATCACTGTTAAATGACAATACTTAAGTCAAATAAAAAGAACTGTTTGAGGTCTCTAAAAATGTTTTTAAAACCTTTTTCGCTTTGACATAATAAAAACTTTTAATGTTTATTCTACTACTTCCAAAAGAAAACTGGTCTATAAATCAGACTCAAGCCACTTTAATTTCCAAATTTATGTATCTTCATTAAAAGAATGAAGTCTATAAATTGTTACAAGACAAACTCCAATGCTAGCTTGTTCGTGTAATCACCAATATGTAGATCAAAATAAAACTAGTAAACTTTAACGTTACTGTTTACCCAGCAATTTACAGACAACAGAAGAGGAAGAAACTGTTCAAAAGTGACTAATGTTAACAAATTCAAAGTATTAGGCATAGTATGTCTTTATTAAAACTGTAACCTGTCAATTTTGAAATCATTTCCATTGCTTTTGCTACTTGTTAAAATGAACCGTCCTAAATAAAAGAAAACAAAACAGCAGCCACTTTTAAAATATAAATTTCTTTCTAAATTTGCTTAGGCAAATCTTAATACAGAAAATAAAATGTAACGATAAATTAACTACCACATTAAAAAAAACTAATTTCAGCAAAACAAACCAATCCCTCCAGTTTAGCAATGCGTGTACTTCTAATTTTCTGTGGATTCCATTATACTAACCAACAATGTTTCAGTCACTCTAATGCCACTACAGAGGGCATGCTCATATTTTACTCAAAGGTTAAAGTAAACCCAAACTCAGGCCATTTCTCCGATGCAGGCGCACTGATACACGAGAGGAGAATCCAAAAAATCAAGTATGTTAAGTGCTGGTATCTTCTTCCAGAGTAGGATCAAATTAGTCTCTGCCCACAAATGTCATCGTCTCAAGAAGTCTGCAAATTCTCGTTAGCGCTAGGGTACAAAAAGGTCTAACCATGGAAACACCTGTCCTAGCACCGGGAAGACAGTGGAAAATGCAACCCCTGAGCCCACGCCGGCCGCAAAGCCTCGGGCTGCAGCGATCCCAGACAAGGAGTGGACACTAAGCTCACGGCTCCCTCTGGCACAGTCCTACACCCATGACTCGCCTCCCCCGGCGAGAACCAAGAAATCTGTCAAGCCGGCCGAGCCCCACCATCCACAAGCTCCTCTTGCTCCTTCCCAACCCGGCCTGCTTAACTGCTCCCAGTCCGCTCCAGCCTCCCGACTGCACTGTGCCACCTCATCTCTCCACAGAAGTCTCTCAGCCCCACAACCTCCGGCGGCCTGGTCTCGGGCCGAAACCCCTAGCCGCGGCAGCCGCTGCCCTAACCTCCAGCCCTCCTCGCAGCGCCGTGGGTCCTTCCGCGGCCGGATCCTCACCGACCCCCAGGCCCGAGCTCCCGCCGCGCGCTCCCCACCCCCAGCCTCCGCCCTCGCTCCGCTTGGCCGTTCCTGGCCCGCTCCCCGCCAGTCGGGATACCTGGAGGTAAGAGAGGCAGAGCACTTCACCCAGGGCCCCAGGTCACAGAGGGCCCGGTGTTCGGGGTCCCGCTCCTTCTCCCGTTCCACGTGGTAGGCGTAGATGGAGAGTAGGATCCCGGCGGCGCACACCGCATACCGGGCCACGCGCTCCCACCGCGGCACCGACACTCTAAGAAGGACGGGCGCCGCCATCTTTCCCCCTCCGCCGCCACCGCCTCCTTCGCCGCCGCCGCCTCCCTCCGCCTCCACCTCAGCCGCCGCCGCCCGTCGGGGCCCGACCCAGCCACCGCCGTTACCGCCGCCGCCTCCGCTGCCGCCGCCACCACCGCCGCCGCCGCCTCGCCCCATTGGCTCGACCGCCTCCTCCGGGCCCCGCCCCGACAGGCGCGCGGGCCAACCGCCCCGAACCTAGAGCCCAGCGAGGCGGAGACGGCGCGCGCGGGCGAGGAGGGAGGAGGTGGAGCGCGCAACCACCGGGAAGGCTTGCCTGACACGCGGAGACATTAGGCGTTGCAGCGCACGCATGGGGCGGGGCCTAGGAGAGAGGCGGGGCCAGAGTAAGGGAAGAGCAGTGCTCTAGGAGGGGAGGGGAGCGGGGAAGGGGGCGGGGAGGGGAGCGGGGAAGGGGGCGGGGAGGGGAGCGGGGAAGGGGGCGGGGAGGGGAGGGGTAGCGAGGAGGGAATGGGTGGCGGGGAGGGCCTTAGAGAACCGGGTGCAATGAATAAATTTCAAAGATACTACCATGTATGACTTGGTGAGCCTTTGGTCCCGCCACCATGGGGGTGGTGATCAACTGCCATCCTTTTTTTTAATCACTTGATATTTTCTGACCCAATCCAAATTAATCTTGGCGAAATGTCTAGACCCCTGAGCTACGCTTGCATTACCTGATCTCCACCACCACTTTAAGGCACAGCATGTTCAACAGGTTCAAACTTAACTATTTTTTAAAAAAGTATTTCTGAATGCTTTGCGTCTCTGTAAGCTGAACTTGAGATGGCTTAACATAATTCATGTAATATAGAAAAATATAAAAATGAACTGAAAAATCAAGATAAAAATGTTAAAAGGAAAGAACGGAAGTAGGAACACATAAGCAGGCCATAGGATCTTGTACAATTATTACAACTGAGCCACAAGTTTGGCTCTGAGCTTTCTATTGGCCAAAACTAAAAGGAAACACACACACCTGTTATTCTTAGTGTCTCTAAGAAGAAAGAAACATACCCTTCTTGGCGATTGTTAGCTTTTTCCTTGTTGCAGCTCTCAGATTTTATATAGTGAAATCTGATTTTATGTAGTGATTTTGAGTAATCAACGTCCTTTTATTATCTTTTGTCAGGTAACAAATTACTCCAAACTTAGCAGCTTAAAACAAAACTCCTCATTTTCTCACAGTTTCTGTGGGTCAGGAATTTAAGTACTGTTTAGCTGGGTCCTCTGGTTCAGGGAATCCTACAAGGCTGTAATCAAGGAGTTGACCAGGCTGCAGGCATCTCAATGCTGGTGACTCTTCTTTTAAGCTCACTCGATGGCCTTTTTCAGGCCAAGTTCCACTATGTGTTTGTCTTTTTTTCCTTAGAATACTTTATCTGGTATTTCTATATTTGTATTTCTGTATTTTCTGTGTTGGCTTAATCTACCATGCCAGAAATATATCCAAAAAGATTTCTGTATGCCCGTTTATTACCCCAGACTTGCTTTGCTAGATTAGAATGCTGTACTCTACATTTTTAACCAAAGTTTGGGAAAAGATTACAACAAGATACAGCAGGATCCTTGAGGTGTGGCAGTAGCTGGCCAGAAATCTTTCTGTAGCAGAGTCTGTATGTAGATAGAGCCCTTCATGAAAACACCACTCAAAGTGAATGTCTTACAGGGAGGGGATAGATGTTTCATTTTCTCATTCAAGGGGTACTGGATTCTGATAATATTGTCAGTATAGAGGAAATGCTCATTTTTAAAGTACTGGATGAGGAGTGGACCAGTAAACCATCCCATGTACACAAATGACCTGCTGACTCACAAGGTGAAGAGGTGGTCTACTGAGCACATGTCTACGTGCTAGGCACTGTGTCAGCCTCTCGATATTTTATATTTAAAATTCATAAGATCTGTACAAGGTAGATATCATTATCCTCAGTTTTCATGGGAGAAAAGTGAGTCTCCGAGGGTTAAGTAATTTGCCCAATTTCTGTAAGTGGTAGTTACTACCCAGGCCTGTCTGATTCAAGTGCTACCCCTCTTTCCATCAAAGCATGTGGCTTCTCCCTGAGAAACTACTTGTCAATTTGACATAGATGCTCTGTTTGTCACCAGAATGTAATGAATGGGTTATTCACCAACCCTCCCCTTTCATTCTACTCTGTCAGAGTAATTGAGTTCCAAGGTCTTTCCTTGTTCTTGCCTCAAGGTGAAAACAGGTATTTCCCTGTGGTCTTCAGTAGGCTGGGCCCAGGGTTAAATTCTGCTGAGATCCTATCTGCACACTGCCATCTTACACATACCTCCAGGGCAGCCTGAGGCCCCTAAAATGTGTCTCCACTCAGGACCTTTCCTCCCAAAATCCATGAACCCCAGCATGGATACACTGACCACAAGCCTAAGCTTGGTTCCAGAGCTCCAGGAGGAAGTCTGAAGCCCATGACTTCTACCACCAGGCCTCATATCCCTATCATCTTGTTCTAAGTTCTTTACCTGCATCAACTCATTTAATCCTGACAACAAATCTATGTTTTACAGATAAGGAAACTGAGGCTTAAAGAGCCTAAGTAATGTGCTAAAAATCACATACCTAATAAGTTGTAGAACTAAGACTCAAGCTCTAGCACTCTGGCTTGCAGATCCATGCTCTTAACTCCTGTGCTATGAACTAATATGCATATAGATTTTTGGATCCCCCTCCCTGCATTTATCACCATATAATAATATGTATTCTATTTTTTTAAAAAAAATCTCTTTCATTTCGTCTCTCCCACTAGAATATAAGCCCAAAAGGGCAGAGATTTTTGTCTGCTTTGTGAACTGCTGTATCAGCATCTAGAACAGGACCTGATCACAGTAGGTGCCCAGTAAGTACAGTTTGAATGAGCCCTGAAAAAAATGTTAGTATATTTGCATAAACAATGGCCCATAGCAAATATCTTTTCCCAAACAAAAGAGAAGTCTTCCCTAACAGAGATTACTTTTCTCATCATCCCAAAACAAAAGGCAAAAACCCAGAAAGTATTTACAGTAGTGTTTGCCCTCTCTGCCTTCACCACACTTTTTCTCAGGTTCTCTACTTTCCTGAAGATATCAGTGTCCATGAGGATGGCCATGCAATTTCCCTGACTCATCGTCCCATATCTTCCTCAACTCTGATGATCTTTGCTTCCATTCCACTTAAGCTGCCCTTGTCATCCTTTTGAAGGGCCAGATTTTTGAAATCTTACACTCCAATTTTCTGCTCTTTGTACTTAAACTCCATGGAGGATTGCATTTTCGAAGATGGCTGCAACAATATCTTCCATCCCACATTATCTTCTTCTTCATTGTGTATTATAAAAGGTGATATCGCTTCTCTGTGCCCTTCTTGATATGCTTGCTCTTTGAACCCAGCTGCCATGCTGTGAGGAAGCCCATGCTACACAGAGAGGCTGCAATGAGATTTTCCAGCCAACTGCACCAGGTCTCAGCTGACAGCCAACATCAGTCACCAGAAATGGGACTGAAGAAGCCTTCAAGGTTACTTTAGTTCCAGCATTGGCAACAGCATGAGAGACCTGAGTGAAAACTGCCTAGCTAAATCCAGTCAATTCCCAGAACCATAAAAAAAAAAAATTGTTGTTTTAAGCCTCTAAAGTTTTAAGGTATATATTACAGAGCAAGAATAACTGAAACACCCTCCTTCTAGCTTTCTGGTTCACCAAACCTAGTCTCTCTGGAAACTAGCTGTGCCCTAATCACTGTTTTCTCTGTAGTGCCAGCAGGGGATGGGTTGGGGCATCTTTCTGCTCTTCATGGTTATTTCCAGACCATTTTTCATCCTGCTTGGCTAACCTAAATATCTCCTGCATTCTTTCACCTTGAATACTCAGTTTATGTGACTGCAGCAAGCCCTGACTTTATGGAGTTCCCTCTCTAAGGATTTCTGAGATTCTCTGAGGAGACTCATTTGCCACCCATAACAAAATGAGTTAATTTTCCCATAGTTTACACTCTAGCCAGCAGTGAAGCTAAATACCAGCTATGCCTGGCTTTTCCCTGTATGCCACATGTTCCTTTCTTGCATAGATTTTCTTTACTGCATGAGGACAAGAACACTTTTGAGCTAATCAATGTCCATGCTTCTTTTTAAAGTAAAATATATAATAAATAACCCTCTGTCAAGATGCTGAATTCTCAGTAGGATTCTGTATTGAAACAGTTGTCTTCAAATATAACGCCTATGAATGTTTATCATTTTGTTTATTTTAAAATGTCCTAATTAGGGACTTCTCAAAACATTCTGTGAACTCCTCAACAATTCACAGGAAGACCAAGAATAAATTATTAAAATGTAATTAACAAAGGCTTTACTTTTCTTTGTAATTTAGTGGTAATCTTTTCTTGTGCTGACACAGAAAGTATTTTTTAGAAGAGGACTCTGTGTGTTAGGAACATGGCCTCTTCTAGCAATTTTTTAGCCATGAGTTTCACATAGCATAAAGTAAACCTGTTCTTTTATATAAGAAATGCATTTCACAAAAGCATATTGCATGAAGGCACATTTTGAGCATCAAAAAAAAAAAACGATCTGGAATAAAGGCAGAGAGGAGGTACTGTGTTGGTTTAGAACAGAAGTTGGAATTGCAGTTCTACCTCTATACTAGCTGCATTTGCCTGGAGAAGTACTTAACCACCCTCTGCTTCAGGATCTTCTTTTATAAAACAGGGATGGCAATAGTACATGCCTCAGAGAGTTTAGGGTTAAATATGACACCTGGCACATAGTAAGGGCTCAATAAATACTAACAATTGTTATCTTAACCTTTGTTCCCACGGGTAAAGAAAAATGCAGTATTTAATGAAATTCTTCCAGAAGAAATGGCTATTTGAAAATTAAAATGATCAGAGTTGGTAAATGGTATCCAAAATTTAATATTGGATCTATATTCCAATAACTCCATGAAACATGTCAATTTGCATAGTTACTTAGAAGAACATTTAACAACAAATTTGAAATGCAGATTCAATGAAGGTGGGGAAACATGGTGGAGTGAGAGATGTCCTTAGATCTCTCTCCCTGAAACAACAATAAGCTGAACATCTAAAACTAACCAAAAAAAAAAAAAAAAAAAAAAAAAAAAACACCCAAACTGCAAGCCAGCACGTCTCAACATAGGATCTGTGCATAAGAACTACCAAAGGTCAGAGCCCTGAGTGTCAGGTGGTGGACTGTGAGAGATAAAAAAGCTGCCTCCAACCGCCGCCACCAGAGCTCCTTGAGGGGAAGGGGAGAAGGTGCAGTGACTTCCCTGATAAGCCTGCCTAGAAGTGTTGGAACTTATTTGCAGTCGGCAACAGGATTCAGTCATCAGGGCAGAAAGCAGAGAAGCAAGACTGGACAGAAGAGAAACAACAGTTGATTTTTAGTGGCCTCAGTTGCAAAACCAAGGCTGAGCTGCAGCCTCCAACCCCCAACCCAGAGGGCCCCTCCCCGCATATCCTCTGAAACTTAACACTGCGGAGCCCCAGGGAAATCTGAGCAAATGCTACCGAAACTGTTGCTAACATTGACAAGGACTGAAACTGAGAGAAGCAAGTGTGATTAAATATCTACAAGAAAATAAAAAAGACATTTAGGCTTTATATAAATCAGGGATCCAAGAAGCTTAGACACTACCTACTGAAAACCAAAAGAAGAGCGCCTTCTTTGCAGCAGGCTAATGAGAGACCATTATTTAATAAATCTTTCTGGAAAAATAACATAATACACTTCCATTAATGCCCAGGTAGAGAAATAGTCCATTAAACATCATGAACAACCAAGGTGACAAGGCATCTCAGAAAGAAAGAGGTCAAATCTCCAGAAAATAAGCTTACAGACGTAGGAATATATGACTTAAATGACAGAGAATTCAGGATGGTACTTCTTAAATACTCAATAAGATCCAAAACAACTCAAATCAACAATTTTAAAAATTGAAAAAACAGCTAGACGAGCAGAGCAAGAAGATCAGAACCCTCGAAAGGAACCAAATAGAACTTCTGGAAATGAAGAACACACAGCAAGAATTGAAAAATGAAATAGCAAGCTTGGGAGATAGAGTTGACCAAATGGAGAAAAGGATCAGTGTTATTGAAGATAGAAATCTAGAAATAAATCATAAGAAAAGAGAGACCAAAGAATGAAAACTAATGAAAGAGAAATACAAGAAATAGCTGATACCATCACGAGACAAAACATAAGAATAATAGGCATTATTGAAGGCGAGGAAAAGGAGCAGGGACTAGAAAGCATTTTCAGACAAACGATGGATGAGAATTTCTCAAATCTAAGGAATGAGCTGGAGTTTGGAATTCAGGAAGTCAACAGAACACCCAATTATCTACACCCATAAAGGTCCTCACTAAGACACATTGTATTAAAATTATCAAAAATCAACAACAAAGACAATTATCAGGGCAGCCAGGGAAAAGAAGACAGTAACCTATAAAGGAAAACCGATTAGATTATTATTGGACTTCTCAGCACAAACCTTATAAGCCAGAAAGGAATAGAATCAAATATTTAAACTATTTAGTGAAAGGAACTACCAGGCTACAATAATGAATCCAGCTAAGCTCTCCTTTAGATATGAAGGAGAAATTAAGGCATACAAAAATTGAGGGAATTCTCCAATATGAGGTCTGTACTACAGGAAATACTGAAAGAGGTCAGTTCACCTAAAACAAAATAACAACAAAAACAACAAATGCATAGTTAGGAGTAAAGTGACTTTCAGGCAAATGGAAGCAGTGGAGCGCATTATAAGTTTAAATTATAAGAAGAGAATTTCTAAAGCAAGAAAATAATGAACATTCAGCATACATAGGAACAAATTTAGATAACAATGACTGAAAAAGGGAGGATTCAAAGATCCAAATACCCAAAGGGGAAAAGAGATAAGGCACATGCAGAAGAAAATGGACAACTGTATATATATAACTTTCCTTTTCATATTTGTAATGGAAACCACACACCAAAGATTCAGAATGGAAGTATATAATATAACACAAGAAGAACCAGAGACAAAACCCACAAAACCCAACCAAAATAAAGAAAACAGAAACACAAGACAAGCAATGGAAACACCGAGCTACCAGAAAGCAAAAAATACAATGGCTAAGAGAAGACCTCATATTCAATAATCACCCTAAATGTAAAAGGACTGAATTCACCAATAAAAAGGCACAGAATTGCAGAATGCCTCAAAAAACAAAAGCCAACCATATACTGCCTCCAGGACACACATCTCGGCTCCAAAAACAAATCCAGATTCAAAGAGAAAGGGTGGAAAATGATATTACAAGCAAATAGCATTCAGAGAAAAACAGGAGTAGCAGTTAATATCGAACGAAATAGTCTTCAAAATAAAAAATGTAAGGAAAAATACTGAGGGGCACTTCATAATGATAAAGGGAATCATACACCAAGAAGAAATAACACTTACTAATATCTATGCTCCCAATCAGGAAACCCAAAAATATGTAAAGCAATTACTAACAGAACTAAAGAGAGAAACAGGCCAAAACATCATCATAGTAGAGGACCTAAATACCCCACTGTTGGAAATGGGCAGATCATCCAAACAGAAAATCAATAAGGAAATAACATCCTTAAATCACACATTAGTCCAACTGGACATAATTGACATTTATAGAGCCTTCTATCCCAAAACAGCTGCTTATACATTCTTCTCTAGTACACATGGAACGTTCTCAAGAATTGACCACATGCTAGGACACAGAAACAGCCTGAACAAATATAAGAGGGTTGAAATCATACCAATCATATTCTATGATCATAATGATTTGAAACTAGAAATCAACTGCAAAAAGAATTTAGGAGGAACCACAAATACATAGAGATTAAACAACATGCTACTGAAGAATATCTGGGTCAGAGAAGAAATAAAAAGAGAAATCAAGAGATACATAGAAACAAATGATGAAAATAGTACAATGTATCAAAACCTTTGGGACATGGCAAAAGCAGTCATAAAAGGAAAGTTCATATCATTACAAGCCTATCTCCAAAAACAAGAATGAGCCCAAACAACCTAATGCTTCATCTTTAAAAAATAGAAAATGAAGACCAAATAAGGTCTAAAGTCAGCAGAATGAATGACACCGTCAAAATTAGAGCGGAAATAAATGAAATTGAAAAGAAACAATAGAAAAATATAAATACAACAAGGAGCTAGTTCTTTGAGAAGATTAATAAAATTGACAAACTCCTGGCTAGACTTACTTAAAGAAAAAAAGAGAAAGGACACAAATAAAAACAGAATGAAAGAGGGGGAAATTACAACTGACATCACAGAAATACAAAGGATCATGCAAGAATACTATGAAAAAGTATATAACAACAAATTTAATAACCTAGAAGAAATGGACTAGTACTTACGAAAATATAATCTTCCTAGAATGAAACAAGAAGAACTGGAAAATCTAAATGGACTGATTGGCAGTATGGAAATTGAAACAGTCATCAAAAACCTACCAAAAAGTAAAAGTCCAGGACCAGATGGCTTCAACAGTGAATTCTACCAAGCATTCAAAGAAGATTTAATACCTATTCTCCCCTAACTATTCCAAAAAATTGAAGAGAAGGCAATACTTCCCAACTCATTTAATGAAGCCAATATTACATTGATACCAAAACCTGGTAAAAATAACACACACGAAAAAACTACAGACCAGTATCTCTCATGAACACCGATGCAAAAATCCTAAATAAGATAATAGCAAACCGAATACAGCAACATATGAAAAAGATTATACACCACGATCAACTTGGCTTCATCCCAGAGGTACAGGGATGGTTCAACATATGCAAATCAATCAATGTGATACACCACATAAGCAAATTAAAAAATAAGAATCATATGATATCAATAGATGCATAAAAAGCCTTAACAAGATACAGCATCCATTTATGATCAAAACACTTCACGAAATTGGTATAGAAGGAAAATACCTTAGCATAATAAGAACCATCTATGACAAACCCTCAGCCAACATTATACTTAATGGTGGAAAGCTAAAATCCTTCCCTGTAAGATCCTATAAGGCAAAGCTGTACCCTATTGCCACTGTTATTCAATATAACATTGGAGGACCTAGCAAGTGCAATTAGACAAGAGAAATATATAAAAGGCATCTAAATAGGAAACAAAAGTCTAACTGTCACTATTTGCAGAAGACATGATTCTCTGTATAGAAAACTATAAAGACTCCACAAGAACACTACTAGAAACAATAAGCAAATACAGTAAAGTCTCTGGATACATAATCAACATTAAAAAATCATAGCATTCGTATACTCTAATAATGAAGTATCAGAAAAAGAAGTGGAAAAAAGAATTCCTTCTACAATAGCAACAAAAAGAATAAAATACCTAGGAATAAATCTGAAGAAACATGTGAAGGACCTATATAATGAAAACTACAAGACCTTATTAAAAGAAGTCAAAGAAGATACAAAGAAATGGAAAGATATTTTGTGTTCATAGATTGGAAGAATCAACACAGTTAAAATGACCCTATTACCTCAAGCATTACACAGATTCAATGCAATCCCCATCAAAATCCCATCAGCATTTTTTTAAAGAAAGAGAATAAAAATTTCATCAGATTTGTATGGAAGCACAAAAGACCCTGATTTGCCAAAGCCATCCTGAGAAAAAAGAACGAGGCTGGAGGCATCACTCTGCCTGACTTCAAATTATACTACTAAGTGACAGTAATCAAAACGGCATGGTATCAGCAACAAAACAGACATACGGAACAAAATCGAGAGTCTGGAAGTAAACCCATATTTATATGGGCAGATAATCTTCAACAAAAAAAGTCAAAAACATACAGTGGAGAAAGGAAAGCCTCTTCAATAAATGGTGCTGGGAAAATTGGAAGGCCACCTGCAAAAGAATGAAACTAAACTGTTGTCCATCACCAAAAACAAAACTAACTCAAAATGGATTAAGGACCTGAATATAAGACCAAAATCAATAAAATGTATAGAATTAAGTATAGGAACTAAGCTCAAGGACCTTAGACTTAAAGAGGATTTTATGAATTTGACCGCAAAGGCAAGGGAAGTAAAAGCTAAAATAAATGAATGGGACCACATCAAACTAAAAAGCTTCTACTCTGCAAAAGAAGCCATCAACAAGATAAAGAGACAGCCATCCGAATAGGAAAATATATTTGCAAGCAGCCTCTCTGATAAGGGCCTAATATCCAAAATATACAAAGAACTCATATGACTCAATAACAAAGAAACAAATGATCCAATCAAAAAATGGGTAGAGGACATGAACAGACATTAGAGGACATACAAATGGCCAACAAACATATGAAAAGATGCTCAACATTGTTAGCTATTAGGGAAATGAAAATCGAAACCACAATAAGATACCATCTCACACCTGTTAGAATAGCTATAACCAACAGGACAAGTAATAACAGATGTTGGAGAGGATGTTGAGAAAAAGGAATCTTCATACACTGCTAGTGGGACTGAAAATTGGTACAGCCACTATAGAAAACAGTATGGAGGTTCCTCAAAAAACTGAGAATTGATCTACCATATGATCCTGCAATCCCTCTACTGGGTATTTACCCCAAAGACCTGAAAACTCATATCCAAAAAGATATTTGCACTCCGATGTTCATAACAGCATTATTCACAGTGGCCAGGACATGGAAGCAACCAAAGTGTCCTATGATAGATGATTGGCTAAGAAAGCTATGATACATATATACAATGGAATATTACTCATCCATGAGATGAAATACTGCCATTTGTGACAACATGGATGGACCTCAAGATAATCATTCTAAGTGAAATAAGCCAGACTGAAAAGTTGAAAATCACATGACATCACTTATATGTTGGATATAAATCTAAAGCAACAAATGAACAGGACCAGCAGAAACTCAAGGACATGGACAATGGTCTAGTGGTTACCAGAGGGTAGGGCGTGGGGGAGGAAGAAAGAGGTAGACAGGGTAAAGAGTGTCAAATATAGTGGGATAGGGGGAGAGTGAAGTGGGTAAAGGGGAGCAAATATATGGTAGCTGAAAGAAACTGGATGGTAAAAAATATAGTTTAATACTAAAAAAAAGAAAGAAAAGAAAAAAAAGAAATGCTGATGTCCATCAGAGAGGCTTAGGAATGTATATTTTTGTCAAGCCCTTTAGATGATCTTTATGCTCAGGCATATTCAGGTAGCAACATTGATTGAAGGGTTAGTGAGTGCATGATTTTCCTGGGGAGGGTAATTTGTAAGCCTTACCTTAAATATTCTCCAGATTAAATGATGTTGTCCATAGAGCAGCTGTTTTCAAATTCTAGCATGCTTAAGAATAACTTGGGAAGTTGTTAAAATTTCAGATTCCTTGTCCTACCTCCAAGAGGGTGGCACTCGGGAATCTGCATTTTCTAACCAGCCCCTCCCTTCCAGGATTAGTCTTTGAGAAGCACTTTTGACTCTTGTCATTCACATGTAGAGAGAAGCCAGACATATTTTTTAAAAGAAAAAGTCTGACTTTGCTGTGTAATTTGACTATCCCAGACCTTAACAACTTTTAGGTGCAAACAAGTTCACATTAAATTTATAACTGAATCTTGTGAATTATAAACAACAGATTATTATGCAAGAATCAGTTCCCCTCCCCAAGTATATTTGGAGACCTCAAAAAAAAAGTGTCTTCATGTGTTCACATATTGTCTTTTGGTTAACCACTGATTGTTCAAATCTCAGCTCTACCTCCTATATGCTATGGGCAAGTTACCAGTTACTTATCTATTGCTGCATTACGAATTATCCCAAAACTTAGTGTCATAAGACAGCAACAATCATTTTATTATTTCTCACAATTTCTGTTAGTTGAGCATTTAGGAAGAGCTTGGTTAGCTAAGTGTTTCTGATGTGATTGAAATCAAATAGTGATTGGAACTGGAGCAGCAGGTGGATGGAGCAGCTGGGCTGGCTGAGCATCTCTTTCTCCCTCCTCATGTAGTTTCGGTACCTCTCTGTGCAGTCACTCCATATAGTTTAGTTTGAGCTTCCTCACAGCATGGTAGCTTCAGAGCAGTCAGAGTTCTTTCATGGCAGCTCTTGGCTCCAGAATAAGTATTCCAGTATATAGGATAAGTATTGCAGTAAGCAAGGTGAAGTGTATACTCCCTTTCTGACCTAGACTTGGGAGTCACATTACCTCATTTCTGCTGCATTCTATAGGTTACAAGAGAGTCAGAACCCTACCCAGATTCAAGTGGAGGGGAATAGACCCCATTTCTCAATGGTAAGAGAATCAAGGTCACACTGCAGAATAACATGTTGATTAGGAGATATTAGGAAATAATCATCTTTGGAAAATGCAATCTGCCACATAACAACATAACCATGCCTAAGTTTCTCATCTGTAAAAGGAGGATAATAATATCTACCTAATAGGTTGTAGTGAGGACTAAGTGAACAAATACATGGAAAACACTTATAATACTATCTGGCATGCTACATAAATGCTATTATTATCATAATTATCATCATCAACAATCTTTTCACTGCTCACTGAACCAGTACTGTTCAGTCATGGCCCCCACTGGTCCTCAGAAGTGCTGTTGGAGCCCAAGTACACCACTTGCCTGTTGCCTCTATTTCCCTGAATCACTGTCACTGTCTGTAAATCTTCCACTGTTGCTAGTGTCCCTGCTGGCTGAGCCAAGACTCTGTAGCTGCTGGTCCCCACAGCTTCTCAGAGATGCCAGTGAGTATATACTAGACTGACTGGCTGCAGTCTACTGCCGCCACTACCTCAGCATAATTACTGCCACTAACTCCAAAAGCTGGCAGGCAAACCAACATTTCCAAAGAGGAGCCATGTCACCAGTGAGCTGACCTGCCTCCATATCCTGCTGTTACCTCAACCTTGAGGGCAAATGCCTGCTGATTTCCTCAGCCATGAATGTCTATAAAAAGCAAGTAAAATAATCAAACAAACAAATAAACCACTTCCTCCCGCCCTCCCTCATTATTATGCTCAGTTGTGGAGGCTGTTGTTTGGGGCCAAAATGATGAATTATAGTAAAACCATTTTCTCAATTACTTCTCCTCTCCCTGTAGCAGACACTCCCAGGGTGGGTTCTAACATCAGACCCAGTGTTGTTCCCTCTGTACTCCTTCTCTTCCCTCCTTACTCTGGCCCTGTTTAAACATCTGACTAGCATAGCAGGTGCCATTAGGAATATGGTAGATTCCACAGTCTGCTTCTGCTAGGTCCCAGCAAGTCCTTTCTACATATTCATATAGTCCTAAATAGTGGACAGAATTGAAGTTAGTTTTTCCCCAGAGTCCTATATATAAGTCAATAGGTGCAGATGGGTACTTAAGATGAAGGGAGCCTCTTAGGCCCAGACATTGAACACATTTAAGTCCCAGCTCCTGCCTGCCAGGATACCCTGCCACATCTACCAGAACACTCTCAATCACTTCCCTGTTCAAGAGTTGGCCATGAGAGAGTTTTCATGATTTCCTTGGCTTCTGATGTGGTGAAAGAATTGCTGCCCTAGACAGATGAGATAGCCCCACCAGAAACAGATTTCAGTAGGTGTTTTAAAGGGGGTGAGGAGGGTCATGAAGAGCTAGCTCACTCAGAGTAAGATTTAGACTTGGGGAAATTGGGACCCCAGTTGGAGGCTGGAGGAGTAGTTCTCACAAGTGATTCTGTCAGCACTGGAGCCCATACCATGCACTTTGGTGCACAAATGTCAGTGTGGTTCAGAGGGGCTGGAGGACTCAGAGTATCAAGAGCATCAGGGGCTCTAGCCCAACTGCAGTGGACATCTGGTTCTCTTCTAGGTAGGTACCCAGTATCTAAACCTCTCATACATTTGGGGAATCTCCACTTAAGGAGGCAGAGCCCACCTCCCACTGAAAACTGAGGACACCAGACACTTGCTTTTTCAGCACTTCTGTAGGTAGGATGTGGGGAGACCCACAGGCTTTGTGTCAGGGAGTGTAGATGCAGTGACTTCAGAATCTGTGCCTAGTTTCTGGAAGTGACAGTGACAGGGTTCTGGTGCCAGTGGGAGCAGACCTGGTGTCCAGCCAGGGCATCAGGGAGGGGTATCTTCACTAGAGCAGCTCCCAGATGGGATCTGGCCTCTGTTGCTCTTGTTAGAGCTTCCTATCATGTTTTCCCTGACCATCCAGGAATTTTATCCAATATCCTTTTAATATTTTCTTTTCTTCTTAAATTAGCCACAGTCGATTGTGATGCTTGTCCATAGGGCCTTTACTAATATTGACACTTAAAGCATTTTTTAACTCTAAAAGCTTCAGAGCACAGTGCCCTAAGCAGGGACACCAGGATCAAAACAGATGCTGCTGGCCTTGCAGAGGTAAGGCCTGCCAAAGGACTGTGGACATTAACCAAAGAGGCCAGAGCAGGAAGAACGTGGCAGATACCCTGGGGGTAGCAAACCTGCTACTTCTCAGGAATACCAGTTACACACCTTAGAAGACTCTCTTCAAGGTGGAAAATCCTATAATAGTGGATGAGGGCGAGGCTCAGAGACATTTGGGATCTTCATGACTATTGACATGACCTTCCATTTACTCACAGGCTGATGCAGCCCCAGGAAGCCTGTTGCTCCACAACCTTCACTGTACACCAGAGTGAAGACTAGGCCCTGGGCACGGACTGTATGTAACCTCAAAATGAGGGCCATCGGGGCTTGTTAGAATGCCTGGAGCTGAAAGAGAAAGAATTCTGGAATTTTTGGTTTGTTTAAATTTTTAATGAGCACTATCAATTTTTTTAAGCTCTTTTAATACCTGTAGCAGGTGATATAAGAAGGTAGCATGAAGAGAAGGGAAAAGGGAGAAAATAGGGAAAATAGAGAAAGAAAGAAAGATGGAAAATAGTTTAAAGCTGACAGTATCACTTTCATACAACTCTAGAGAATTTCACCAGTAGCATTAAAGTGTTCAAGTTGGGTGATTCAGGGTGTGCTGGTAGCATCATCACCATTTTAAGGGAGGCCTAAAATTCAGGCCTAAAGGTACTTCCAGGTTAGGGAAACCTTGACATACAGAAGGAAAAGTCCAGAGTCTGGGCAGGAGCAGGCCACTTAACCTGTCTGCCTAAATGTCCTTGAAGAAAGAATAAAATTTATTTACCATAAATTCAAATGTTCTTGAAAAATAAACAAAAGAGAAATTCCAAAAGTATCTTTAATAATGCTATGTGACAGGAACCACAATAAGCATAAATGTTAAATATTTTGAGTCAGAGCTCACCAGACTGGGAGAGGGGTGGCTGACAGTGAGGACCCTGAGCATCTACAGTGGGTAGAGGTATAGAAGAGCTTGTAAGAGTTATGGCTGCACATTCTGCCCCTGAATCTGCTCATGCCAGCAGCCCTCTGTACAGCCATCCAGTCAATTTTGTGCCAGCAACTACAGTCAGTTAAGCCTTCTTATCTCAAGAGGATGAAAAAGTGATTGATTGTTTTTTGGAGCAAAGAATTTGACTGAAATTTATAGCTGAAGGGAACTTTCAAGATAATCGAGTCTAACCTCTTTTATAGAAAATTTCAGTACAATTAAATCTGGAAGAAAAACACCTGATACACTGAAAGGAGTTTTGGCAGAAAATAATGTTAACAGAGTAAGGGTTCTTGACAATCTTGAATGATGCATTGGTTATTTATTGTTGCATAACAAATTATCCCAAACCTTAAAACCTTTAGGCTTAAAACAATAATTATTGTTTCATAGTTTCTCTCAATTAGGAATCCAGACTCCCAGGAATCCATAACTTAGCTGTGTCTCAGGATTTCTTACAAGCCTGCATCAAAGTGTCAGCCAAGGCTGTAGTCTTATCTGAAAGTTCAACTGCGGAAGGATCTATTTCAAAGCTTCTTCGTGTGGTTTTGGCAGGATTTTCTTCCTCACTGGTTGTTGGACTGAGGAAATCATTTTCTTGATGGAGCTAAAAAATTCTTATCATCCACTGACATTGTAGACATCATAACATCACAGCATAATCCATTACTCACATGTTTGTGGTGATGCTGGCATAAACAAACCTACTATGCTGCCAGTCCTTTAAAAACATAGCATGTACAATTATATACAGTACATAATAACTATGTTACTAGTTGATCTATATATTATACGTTTTATCATTATTTTAAAGTATACTCTTTCTACTTATCAAAAAAAGGTTTACTGTAAACAGTATGCCAGCAGCAGCTTCTTACATCTCATGTTTACCATGTCTCTTGATTGCATCTTGTTCTCTTGTGTTTGATTTAATCCTGTGTTGTTTTGTACAGTAAAATGCTATAGAGTAGCCTAGGAGAAATAGGCTGTACCATATAATCTAGGTGTGTGGTAGGTTATATCATATAGTTTTGTATAAGTACATCCCATAATGTTCACACAATGACAAAATCACCAAAGAACATATCCCTGTTGTTAAGTGGCACATGATTGCATTCCAGTCATTAAAAGCAAGTCACTAGGTTCAACCCACACTTAAGAGGAGGGTATCATACAAGTGTGTAAATACCAGGAGGTGGGATGATTGGGAGCCACTTCAGAAGCTGCTTACCATAGATGGTGTACAGAAGGTAGGGAATGGGTCAGAATCACAGAATTTCTGAATTTTCTGGCTGAAAAGAAAAGGCCCTGTAAATCCAGCCACCCACATGATGCCTGAATTCCTGAAATAGCTCCTATCAGGTGGCTTTTCATTCTATATCTATACAACAGCATGGTTAGAAATGTTCTTCTAGTTATATTGGGCTAGAAAATATCAGCCTGTAACATCCACTCATGCCCATTCAGGCACCTTATAAGCTGTGAAAATGGTGGAAAAGTCAGAAGATTCTATTCTCTTTAAATAATGGTTAACTGTTTTGATGAAAACTAAAAGTAAATTGTAAATGAAGATTTGATCTAATTTTTAAAGTAGCCTGGATTAAGTAGAATGTTTCTGCAATTATTAGTCCACATATTTTGACATACAAAACACTAAAGATCTCTCTAAAGGGCTGAATAAATCAACAGATTTTAAAGAAAAAAGTAGTGGGAGTGTATAGTATAACCAAAACCAGACATCAAAGTCAGCAGTTAAAAATTACAATTAAAAATGGATTAAAAGAAAGGGAAGGCCCTAATGCTTTACTCCTTTAACATTCAGGATATTTTTCATATGCAATTAAGAATTTGGCAAGAAGTGTGAACTGTGGCCCAGTGACTGGTGGACAGCATTTCAGTCCACAGCACATTCTCTGGGAAACTGTTGTAGCCAAAGTTGTGGCAGCATGCTTGACCACTCACTCATTCACAAGACCTGGCTCAAATGGCTGTTTATAAAAGTCAACTCTAGCATCAACAGGTAAAAGATTGTGGAAGGTAATTTAGGCTATAAAAAAGCAATGAAGTTAGGAAAGAAGGAAGGGAAGGAGGGAAGACGGGAAGGCAGGGGGAGGGAGGCCCTCTTCCTCAAGTATTCTCTCCTCATTTTGGGTGATTACAAGATTATAGGAATATATGTAAGGCCTACATTGAGGACTACAGTACTATTTTGGGTGTGCACTTATTGAAAAATAAATCTTATAAACTCATAGAACAGCCAAGATGAAAGGATCTTCTTAAAGAACATGTGTTCTCACCCCTAATTTTAAAGGTGATGAAATTGGGTTCCAAAGAAGCTAAGTAATTCACCAAATAGAGAAGAGCAACTCTTAGGTCAGCTATGCCCACAAGGGATTCAATCTGGAACAGCTAAAGCCAACAGTAATGTTTCTACCTCAGGGAACAATTGGTTCTCCTTTGCTTGTCACACACCCTTCAGCAAGCAGTATTTCTCAACTTTGTGCAAACTCTTAAGGAGTGCAAACTCCTGAACTAAGAGACACTCCACTCTGTTTGCAATCTAGGGCAAAAGCTGGGGGTTTCGTCTACACTCCAAACTCCTTCCCCAGATGCCTGAGGTGACAGAAAAACACATCTTTTTTTCCTAGTTAAGGGAGTAGAGACCAGGCTCATCAAGTAGGAGTAAAAGTTACTTTACTCTTGAACTAAAAGAACAGATTTCAAACCTGAGGACAGTGTTGACTGATTACCATTCTGTATAAGACTTCACAACTGGCCAAATGGCAGGGAACACATAGGAAAGGGGATAAACCCCCAAATATATTTGATGTTAATGCTAGTAGAAATAATTTGTTTTTCAATATCTTTTCCTTCAGTCCAGATGAAACTTAACTTTTAGTTCCAGATATAAAACAAAAAAGATGGAAATGCAAGACAGCACTTTGAAATACCAAAAAATGAAGGGAAGTAAGAGAGGTTCTATGAAATTTAATAGTAAGAGATAAAGAAAGGAGAAAATGGAAGGTAAAGAGAGAGACAGTTTGAGAGTTGAGCAGGTATTTTTTTTTTTTATCAGAAATGGTGTTTATTGGACTCTTCTTCATTAAAATATTGTATCTGGAAACAAGATTAATATTTATTCCCTTTGGTTCCCAAAATACCAGAAACAAAAACAAACACACAAACAAACAAAAAACAAAAACAAAAAAGGAAGGGAAGAGAAGGGCAATGGGAGGAGAGAGAAAGAGAAGGACGACTTGAGTAAAAACTGGGAAAATCCCCAAGAAAGTTGAGGGCAGGTTCAAGCTCTTGCTTCACTACTTTCCCATCCAATTCTATATTTTGAACAGGAAAGGATTCCAAGCCCTATTTAAGCTTATTCCTCATATTCCTAAATCCATTTCTGTTCCTCCAGCATTTAGTTAGGGAGGAAAGCCACGAGCTAGTACAATTTGCTCTCCCATCACTTCTGGAATTTTCCCCATGGAAATAGGACACAATAAAGTTAGACAATGCAAGCATTCACTACAGGGCAGCCAGGGATGCCTTTGTTCTGGGGAACCAGAATGAAACTTAACTAAATATGCCAGGGAGCAACTTAAGCAGAGTAGAAATGGAAACTGATTTTCCACTTCCTGATGTAGTAAAATGCATTAGCAATAGCTTTTGGGTCTAAGAAAATCCACTAAGTTACAAAGGATCATTTTCATTAAGATCTAATGAGATCATGTTTGCAGTAAATTAAAATGATTAATGTTAATGAAAAAGATGCTTACATATTTTGTTTTTTTAAAAGTTGTGTCCTCCCACCACTTTATTAAGGTATGATTGACATATGAAAATCTGTACATATTTAATGTACAATGAGTTTGGGGTAAAATTTTGTCCTTTTTCGGATTATATGGTAATTAGAATGCCCCCACATTTTAGGCATACAGGAATGCTACCTGGATCATTTAAAAGGTAGTACATGATAATACTAGTAAATGTCTAAATGTAGTTGTTTTGTAGAGAGCTCTCTTTCATTAAAAGAAGGAGTTTAAAAGATTCTAACTAGGAGCTATTACAGTGTTCTAGGCCAGAAATCATCATGGCTAGATTGAAAATGATGATGGGAATGAAGGGGAGGAAGAGGCAAAAAGGAGAGTTAGAACCAAATAAGACTTGGAAAGCGAGTAGATCTGGTGGCAGGACAAAAGGAGAACCAAAGAAGGCTTCCAGGTCCTCAAGTTAGATGGCCAAGTATGGTGCATGGTGGTGCTAGTCACTGAGCTGGCAGATGGAGGAGGAGGAATGCATGCCACCACACAGCCAGTCAATATCCTCTCACCAAGTGCCAGCAGAGGGCTGTGTGTTTCCAGCTTGCTGCCTGATTGTGGACATCTCACCCACCCTGACTGCCTGTCTTCATCATTACAAAATGAAGTTGTTTGAAGGATCCAATAACATTTTTGTATTTAACAGTTGGTATAGATATTCAGAAGTCCTCAGACAATGCACATTTAATGAATTGTGTGAGTAAACAAATTAGATAAAAGTAAGTGACCTCAATGAAGCAAAGATTTATGCCTTTTGGATATTTCATTCGGTGATCTCTCCTTCTATACATTATGCCACTTACCAAGAATGTAGTGTTGGGAGAGCAGTCCTGGGGGAGTTGGGGACTGAGGAGGTGGGCAAGTTGCAGAGGGACACAGCCATGGTGATACCCTCTCCTGCCTTGCCACCAGTCTTGTCCATTCCTTTCTATAATCCAGTCATTTCAAATGGTTTCCCAAGTATAAAATACTTGCTTTATTTAATGACAGAACAGACACTCAGTGTTTGAATTTACTGGGAAGAAAACCATTTGAATACCATTTGAGAACTTAAAACACTTAATTCAAGGAAACTGAAAAAAAACATAGTCAGAGGTAGTAGTGGAAGTAAAACCTATTTTAAGGGACTTAGTGTTTTTACAGGCAAGCCTGGTTAGATTTTTTAGCCTTCTCTCATCCCATTTCTTTCTCCCCCTCAAAATGTGGTTTTCACTTTCAAACTTGGGAAAAGAGGTGTATGGGAAACTTCCATTATTTACAAGACCACTGCTACTAAAGTGCTGTTTTGAGTCATAACTAAGACACATCAACTGGGAACTTATGACAATGATTTCTGTTTGTGTGACTGCTTGAACAACACACACTCCACTCTTTTTGCAACTATGTGGAGCAGACATATGAGGAGAGACAATCTATTGTCTCCAACATCAAAGAAATTAATCAAGATGTAGATTTTGAGAGGCCAACAATTTCCTAAGAAGCCTCCACAGCCTGACCCCACTTAGCCTCCAAAGGCACTAAATGCAAGAATGAAAAGACCTGGGGCTGGGCCACATTTTTTCAGAGTCATGCCCCAAACTTGGTCTGATATGATCAAAGGAAGTTGATGTGGTAGCTCTTCACCAGTTTTCCTCTTCCCTCTCTTACCCCTTCTTGTCTAGTTTCTTGATAAGCGGCTGGAATTCTCTTCAAAACAAAGATCAGGTACTCTTTAGTTCTCAACCCTCCAGCAGCCTCCCATAGTTCTTAGAATAAAGACTAAATACCTTTCTAGAATCACAAAAACCCGTATGACAGGCCCCCGTGACCCTTCTGACATCATTTTCTGCCTCTCCCTCTTTCTCTAGCCATACTGACCTCCCTGATACTTCCCAAACACACCAGGAATACTCCTTTCTCAGGGGCTTTGCACTTGATGATCTCTCTAGAGTCTTCTCTGCTAGAAGACTCTCAGATCTTCATGTGGCTCTCTCATTTCATTCAGGTCTTTGCTCAAGTCACCTCCTTGGAGAAGTCTTTTCTGACCATTTCATATCGAACAGTCTCCTATTGCTCTTTATCCCCTTTCCTTGCTTTATTTTACTTCATAGATATATGACATCCTAGCATTACATTATATCTTTAATGCTTATTGTTTACCCTACCTTCTGGAAGAAAAAACTTGTACTTTATGAATGAATGAATGAATGAAGAGTTATGACAGCCAACAAAAGTTATTCTCTTTTCATTAGTTCAAATTCAATAATAGGAAATGCTATCAAATGAAACATTTCAATGTTAGGTAGGATTTCCATATAAAGGTGGCAAATCACAAAATCTTTCTCCTTGATACTCATTATAAAGATATTTATTGTGTGCTTACTGTGTGCCAACTACTGTACTAGGTTCTGAAAATGAACAAGATGAGACTGCTATCATATGGAACATATGCTTTAAATTAGAGAGAAGAACATACAATTTTTAAAAATAAATAACAAACTAATTTTTGAGTGTGTTATCTTCTCTGGGGAACTAAGCAGGGTGATGTGATAGGAAGGAGGATAACTTCTTCCTTTAGACAGAATGAGAATGTAATCCTCCACAGAGGGGATTCTTGAGCTCATACCTGAAAGATGAGAAAAATCCAGTCATGGCAAGAGGTATGGGAAGTCCATTTCATGTAGGGAAGAGCATAGGCAAAGGTCCTGAGAAGAGAAAATACTTGGTGTTTGCAAGAGCAAAAAAAAAAAGAGGTCCATGTGGCTGGAGCATAATGAACAAGAAGGAAGAGTTAGAAGATAGCAGCAAGGCCAGATCATGCTAGGATTTTGTTTTTGTTTTATTTTAAACTCGATTCTAAATCATTAACTATTGTCAGTTTGAAAATACTCTGTGTCTCAATTTTCTACTTCTGTGTAACAAACCACCCTAATTCAGTGGTATAAAATAACAGCACTCATTATTCTTATATAATCTGGAGGCTGACTGGACTCAATTAGGTGGTTCTCACTCACAGTCTTTAAACCACTGCATTTAAACAGTGACTGGAGCTGAAATCATCTTAAGGTTTTCTCACTCAAATATCTGGTAGTTAATGTGGGCTGTTGGCTGGGACCTCAGCTGGGGCTGTCAGGTGGAACACTTACATGTTGTCTCTCCATGTGATGTGGTCTCTTAAGAAATGGCAAATGGGTTCCAAGAGCAACCATCCCAGGAAAAAGAACCAGGTGGAAACCAATCATCTTTTATAACCTAACCTTGAAAGTCAAGGGCATTCTATTCTAGGAAGCATGTACTAAATCCATATTCAAGGGAAGGAGAACTAGATTCTGCCTCTTGATGACTGAAGTGTTGCAGACATGTTTCAAAACATCATATCCTGGTTCCTGAATGGAGAATAAATTATAGGGAAACAATAGTGGAAGAAGGGAGGCCAGCCAGGAGTCAGTGCAGTTTCCAGATAAGAAACAATAGTGATGTGGAGATGAAAGACTTGCAGAATGCTAAGACACATTTGGAAGGTAGAAATAACAGGACTTAGTAGCAGATTGTATTTAGGGCACGAGGAGAAAGATGATTCTGAGGCTTTTGACTTGAGCAACAGGATGAGTATTTGTGCCATTTACTCTGATGGAAAAGACTGAGGGAAGAACAAGTGATTGGGAGGTGGGAAATGAAAACCAAGAGTTTCATATAGGGCATTTGGATTTTGAGATGCATTATTATACATACAAGGGGAAATATCAAGGAATCAGATGAAATTTGATTTCAAGAGATAGGTGCGGGCTAAAGATATGAAGATGCCAGCTGTCAGTATATACATGGCATTCAAAGTCAAAGGATAGCAGAGATCACCTAACCAGAGGCTGTAGACAGAAGAGGACTAATTTTAGAGATGCTAAAACATTTAGAAACCTAAATGTTAGAAAACATAGCCCAAATTAGAAGAAAACACCCATACAAGTGCTTTGTACTATAGATGAATCAGGAAAAAAGAACTCAAGGGCAAGAAAATGACACTGCAGAATGAGATGAAAAGGGATATTATAGAAGCATAAAAGCACAGAGAAGAAGAAAAAAAATGGCATAGATGATAGAGGCTCTGTTTATTCCTCTGGCGACCAAATCAAATTTGTGATGATAATAAGGAGCAGCAGTAAGGGAAAAACACCTGGAATTTGGATGAACATGCCCTACAGCTAGGGAGAAGTCCAGGAAATCACCCTACAATGGCAGAAGGTAGGACGGGGCAGAAACATGGGGCTGCCCGGTCTCCAGCAGCTGAGTGAGACGGAGGCTGAGGCAGCGTCAACAGCAGAAGCCTCTTAAAGGGAACGTGTCCCCAAGCAGATTTTCACAGTGACGAACCTGCTCCTCTAAGCACCAGTGACAATTCGGCTGCATGCAGGGGGCACCAAGGACTTACAGGGAGATATTGTTGGAGTGAGGGCCGAAGAGAGACTCGCGGTATCCCTTTTTCCCTGTTGAGCCCTCCTCGCTCCCAGTGTGCGAAGACAGCACTGCCATAGCTGTGACATCATCAAACTGGATAACAGCGGTCTCTCTACCCAGAGGATTCCCTGAAACCCTGCCCCCCTCCTCCAACTCACAGCTCCACCCAAGCCACATCCTAGTATATCCTCAGCGAGTCAGGTGCTCCTTGCTGAGCAGCACCTAAATTCACACTGGAGGCAGCTGGCCTCGGTTTCTGGTGTGGCCTTTTGAGGTAACTATAAGCACAGCATCTGTGGATTGCTCGCTGAATCTTAATAGGTGGCCCTGGAGGGGCAGAGGCTTGGGCTAAATTTGGCCTGCAGCTGAATCCCAATCAGGACTGTGCCACTAGACACCTACTTCACAAATCTACACTAATAAGACCAAGAGATTTAGAAGCTTTGCTTAGTACATAAAAAAAGACATGGAAAGGCAGCCAAAATGGGAAGACAAAGAAGCATAAATGGAGTCAAATAACAGATGCAGAGTTCAAAACACTGGTTATAAAGATGCTCAATGATCTTTTGGGAAATGTAGATAACTTCAGTAAGAACTTCAACAAAGAGATTTAAAAAAACATGAAAATGGAAATTGAAATTATAAAAGGGACCAGTCTGAAATGAAGTACACATTATCTGAGATGAGAAGTATATTAAATGGAATAAACAAAAGAATAAACAAAGGATCAAATGCCCTATCTAGAGGATGGGAAAGCCAAGGACACTCAATCAGAATGGCAAGAAAAAACATGCCAAGACTATAAAAATTATTTAAGAAGCTTATGGGACACTATTAAGGCTTCAAATACTCGTCTGATTGGAGTAACTGAAGAAAATCAAGATGTTGAATAGCTGTTTGAAGAATCAATGATGGAAAACTTCCCTAACTTGATGAAGGAAATAGACATGAAAAACCAGGTAGCTCAGAGAATTCCAAAAATCAGGGATCCCAAGAGGCCCACATCAAGACACATCATACTTAAAATGCGAAAGGTTAAATACAAAGAAGGAATATTAAAAGCAGCAAAAGTAAAATAGATAGTTACTTATAAGGGAAAACCCATAAGGCTGGCAGCTGATTTCTCAAAAGAAACTATGCAGGACAGAAGGGCTTGGCAAAAAATATTTGACAGGGTGAAGCCCCAAGATCTACAACCAAGAATAATTTTTCCAGCAAAGCTGTCATTTAGAGTTGAAGGATAGATAAAGAGCATCTCAGACAAAAATAAGCTGAAGGAATTCATCAACATCAAGCCAGTATTACAGGAAATGTTGAAGGAACTACTTTAAGAAGAAAAAACATGTATCAAAAACAGGAATAAAGAATGCTAACAACTACATTCCTATCAATGAGTACCTTGCATTGAAAAGAAATAAGCACTCCAACCAAAAGATAGAGTGGCTGAAAGGATAAGAAAACAAGACTCTTGCATATGAAAAGGAAGGAGATGAAAAAAGACATTGCTTTGATGGACCTAGAAGGTATTTAAGTCAGACAGAAAAAGATAAACACTATATGATTTCACTTATGTGCGGAATCTAAGGAATAAAAAGAACAAACTAATCAAAAACAGACTCACAAATATAGTGGACAATTTGGTGTCGGACAGAGGGGAGGGAAATTTGGGGGACTGGGAGAATGGGTGAGGGGCTAAAGAAACACAAATTAGTAGTTAATGGATGGTCACGGGGATGGGAAGCTTGGCATAGGGAATGCAGTTAGCATTAATATGTTGGCTATGTGGAGGCTCAGGGGAAGGAGGGTGCAATTGGGGGGATCGTTTTATGAACTATATAGCTGTCTAACCAATGTACTTTATACTTGAAACTAAGTAAAATACACACACACACACGCACACGCATACACACACACACATATATATACACACTATATATATGTATATATATATGTATATATATGTATATATATGTGTGTGTGTGTATGCGTGTGCGTGTGTGTGTGTGTGTATGTATGAAGAAAGCACAGAGAGGACCAAAACACCACCTTTAAAATCTAATCAATTAGAAACAAAGAAGAGACTCAACATCATCAAAATAGAAATTATTAACAGAAGAAATGCTTCAGACGAGCATAGTGGATTCAGAGGATAAAAGAAATAGATGAATACACTTGAAGGATAATTAATAATTACAGAAATTAGAAAGAGTGGTCTGACTCTAGTTTGTCAATTGATGACTCTGAGGCAGAGAACCTAAGAAATGAAACAGAAGTATGCAGAGATATAGAAGAATGTAATCAGCAGTCATAAAGCATACAATATATCTGGGGAAATTAATATAGAATAACTGGCTCAGAGCCAATCCTGCCTAAGCTATCAAACTTCAAGCATAAAGAAAGATATTCCACAGTCATTTGGGCAAGAAAATAGGACCTACACATGAGAAGAGCCTTCAGCCAGTCTCAGAACTTTCTATAGCCACCAGTGCCAGATAATACTAGTCATAGCTAGAAGGAAGAACTGAAGAAAAAGAAAGTGAGTCAAGAATATTTCATCGAGAGAGATGTCATCCAAGTATGAAAGCATTAAGCAGAACCTCGAATGTGTACTAGTTCAGGAAATAAACACATGTGAGCTAAAATGCAACCTGCAGATTAAAAAGAATCATTGTATTTTCTATTTTCCTTTTTCTAACCTTAATGAATCTTGAAGAAGCAAATATTACTGTACATAAGCATTTATCTGAAGTTCAGAAAAATTTTCAGCTTACTGTAGTTTCATTAGCTTCTGTTATATCAAGCAAAATTAAAATAAAATATGTAGTTATTAAATGAAAGCAAAAATAAATTAATGGGACTACATCAAACTAAAAAGCTTCTGCTCTGCAAAAGAACTATCAATAAGGTAAGGAGACAATCATCCAAATGAGAAAATATATTTGCAAGCAACATCCCCCAATAAGGGCCTAATATCCAAACTATACAACGAATTCACACAGCTCAATAACAACAAAAAAGCAAACGATCCAATCAAAAAATAGGTAGAGAACCTGAACAGACACTTCTCCCTAGAGGACATACAAATGGCCAACAAATATTTGAAAAGATGTTCAACATCGCTAGCTATTAGGGAAATGAAAATCGAAACCACAATGAGATATCATCTCACATCTGTTCGAATAGCTACAATCAGCAGGACAAGTAATAACAAATGTTGGAGAGGATGCAGGGAAAAGGAACCTTCATACACTGCTGGTGGGACTGAAGATTGGTACAGCCTCTATAGAAAACAGTATGGAGGTTCCTCAAAAAACTGAGAATTGATCTACCATATGATCCTGCAATCCCTCTACTGGGTATTTACCCCAAAGACCTGAAAACTCATATCCAAAAAGATGTTTGCACACTGATGTTCATAGCAGCATTATTCATAGTGGCCAGGACATGGAAGCAACCGAAGTGTCCTATGATAGATGATTGGTTAAGGAAGCTGTGGTACATATATACAATGGAATATTACTCATCCATAAGAAGAGATGAAATACTGCCATTTGTGACAACATGGATGGACCTCAAGATAATCATTCTAAGTGAAATAAGCCAGACTGAAAAGTTGAAAATCACATGACATCACTTAAATGTTGGATATAAATCTAAAGCAACAAATGAACAGGACAAGCAGAAACTCGAGGACATGGACAATGGTCTAGTGGTTACCAGAGGGTAAGGAAGAGGAGGAGGAAGGTAGACAGAGTAAGGGGGATCAAATATGTGGTGACAGAAAGAAATCTAACTATGAGAGGTGAACATACAGCGTAAATATATAAATGCCTTACTGTTAAAATGTACAGATGAAACTTATTGGATTTTGTTAACCAATGTCACCATAAAAAAATAAAAAGAATAAATTTTAAAAATATGGAGTTATTTTTAATCCATTTATCTATGCTTGCACAGAAACAGGTATTAATGTTTATCACCTAAATGTTAAAAACAGTTGTAACTTGAAATCCGGAAATTTCATGATTTGTTAGTTTTTTCTTTGTACTTTTATATGACTAGATTTTATATAATTACAAATTATTTTTACGAAAACAATATTCATTCTAACATTTTTAAAATTAAGCAGTCCTTAAAATAAGCTACAAAAATAATATTTATTCAGAATCTATTATGTACTAGATATTTTGCAAATATTGGATTGTCTAATGCATATAAGAATTATAAACTTAATTTTCCTGAAGAGGAGGCTTAGGACCATGGTATTTGTTAACTTTCTAGAGTCACACAGCTAATAAAGGCAGGATCAGAATTTTGCCTGATGCCAAAGCCAACATCTCTCCTATCAGCCTGCCTCCTGCTGGTTTTATGAAGTTTAACCCTTACCCCCATTTGTGTGCACATGAGTGTACACACCCACAGATTTCTGCAATACTCCATCTGCCTAGGCCAGAAACTTGTTATGATAAGCCAAAAGTAATACCCATTTCCTTACAAAACTGTTACTCAATATCTCTATGAGTTGGGAAATAGCTGCTGATTTCACCCCAACAAGGGTCATACGCAGATCTTAAGAGAGGCAATAATTTTTGAGCCTTGTGATCTATGTGAAGGGTTGGATGTTCAGATATATTCAGCCCTTTGAGATGCTCTGCTGGAAGGTGGTTGAGTGCAAAGTACCACTGACTCATGGTCATCTTCATCTACTTTCATTAATAATGATACTTTGTACTACATTAGTGTTTGTTCTAAGGGTGATTTCAAAAACCTGAGAAAGCTTATCTATTTCTAGATAATGTTTCTCTTTCACAATGAATGTTTACACGCACGCACGCATACGCACGCGCGCGCGCGCACACACACACACACACACACTTTAAGACTCAAAAAGTAAATTCTTCATGATAGATGAAAAGCAAATAGCAATTAAGTTGTGACTCATGTTTTCTTTTCTTTTTATTTATTTTTTATTAAGTTTATTGAGATAACATTGGTTAATACAATTATATAATTTTCAGATGTACATTATCATTTGACATCTGTATATTCTATTGTGTGTTTACCACCCAAAGTCCAATTTCCTTCAGCTACCATATATTTGATCTCCTTTACCTACTTCGCCCTCCCCCTACTCCCCTATATTTAACCCCCTAAGACCCAAGTTTTCTAGGTCATGCTAAAACCAGCCTGGAGGTGAAAAATAAATCCATCATCATAGTCATAAGAGAATGCCATTGATATTTCTCCTAACCCATCTTTACTCTAGGAATTTCATCTCTTATAAAATCCTAAGCTGCCCAAGGTGTGTGTCACATGTATTTTTGGCTACCTTGTTGGACCCTCCTCTGATGTGACATGTCTCCTGACATTATTGGACAGTGTAGCGATGACTGCCAAGGCCATGGTCCACCTGGGGCCCCATTGTGATCACAGAACTCACAGAAAACTAAGCCTACTTCCACTTTCCTTCTACAACTTAGTTTCAACAAGACAGCCAGAGTGGTGTATGTAAAATATGAATTGGACCATATAATTCCCTGTCTCCAAACCCTGCAGTGGCATCCTACCACACATCTTGAATGGCTCACTAAGGCCTGAAAGGCCCTGGCTGCCTCTTTGACATCTAACTTGACTGAGGGCTGGAGGATGATGAGAGAAACAGACTGAGTAGGGCTCTCAGAATCACATTTCTCTTGACCCTGGTGAACCAGACATGTGTGCCTTGATGCTCTTTCCTCTGATGAGGCCCCTAATAGCATCCCCTGACATCCCTGCACCTATATCTCAGATTTTCCAAGAAGTGAGTGCTGGAGGGCTTCGATATCCTCATATCTTCAACATTGCCCACTAAAGTCACACCAAGCAGAAGCTCTACAATCTAAATAAAAATGATGTGTTTGCAAACAGATTCAAGAAAGTCAGGTAGCTGCAACCCCCTCCAAACCCAACTACCTCAACTCAATTTCTGACTCTAAGTCTTCTGAGGTGGAGATTCTGGAGCTGCCACTAATGAAAACTGCTATGGAAAAAAAGATGAAAAAAAGACTACAGGATCTTGGACAGAACTCTCTGACTTCAACTGGAAAAGTAAGAGAAGGTAGCACAGGTGAAATAGTTTTTAAGCCAATTTTTAATGTCAAGTAGGAGTCATCAGGAGCTTTGTATGAATATTGCTAGTTTTGTCCAACTAATTAGTGATATCCAAAGTAGGCAAATTCTCCTCAGGAGATTCCAGAAATAACTATTGAGATATAGAAAGAATATACTAGAACTTCTATTACTATTTATTTTTACCTTGCCTATTTTCATTACTCTTTTTGAACACATTATATTATATTCATAATTTTAGGTAAACAAGTACATATATTGTGGTTGTATGCTCAAAAACATGTTAGTGATGGGGTTCAGGAACAAAGTTTGGAGACCACTGTTATAAACAGTGGGAACCCAATTGAAGAATTTAAGCTCAAGAACAGGATCAGATTTTATTTTAGTAAAATCACTCTGTCTAAAGTGTGGAGAATGAATTGAGGCGAAAATACAGGCAGAGGTTATAGAATAAGAGTTATCTGAAATCTCCAAACAAGGCTTGAACTGAAGCAATAGAACTGGAAATGTAGGGGTTCGAAAAGGACAAAAGGAAGCAGGGAGGATGAGAAATGTTCAGCAGACAGAATTGACTTAGCCTAGTGATCAGTACATGGGACAGCAGAGAGAACAGAAGTCTCAGATGACTCCCAAGTTTCTAACCAATGTGATTGAATGGAACCAGCATTCAGGATAAGGAAATATCTATGAATCAGGAATTGGGGACTGGAAAAGCTGCCTGTGTCATAGGAGTCTGCACACAGGAGCAAAACAAGCAGGAAGGAAAACCTTTTTTCTTGTGAAATGTCTCCCCAGTAACCTTCTACTCAGAAAGGTAGACATCGTATGAGCTGGCAAGGAAAACATATTTAAAGGACTCATCTTTATTTTTTCAGAGCAGGCAATGAAGGATGGATTTGGAGCTGAGAGGCAATAAATTAATAATTGGTATAATCGGTATAATAATCAGTATAATCCACCCTTTTGGTTTCCCAGCTTCCATGAGAGATTGTCAGTTTCATCTGAGTCCAAACACATGTTACAAGTTTTTGGATCCCATTCTTTACCAGTTAATGCCCTAACTTTCACTTGAGAAACAGTGAAACTGTGAATTCAACTCTTGGAATTCAACAACCCACATACTTGAATCTGAGTTCAATTTTTAAATTTATTATGCTGACTATTCTAACAACTATTCTAACAGGTGTAAGATGGTATCTTGTTGTGATTTTGACTTGCATTTCCCTAATAGCTAGTGATACTGAGCCTCTTTTCATATGTTTGTTGGCTATTTGTATGTCTTCTTGGGAGAAGTGTCTGTTCAGATCCACTGCCCATTTTTTAATTGGATCATTTGGTTTTTGGTTGTGATTTAATTGTATGAATTCTTCGTATATTTTGGATATTAGGCCCTTATCGGAGGCATTGTTTGCAAATATATTTTCCCATTCAGATGGTTCTCTCTTTACCTTGTTGATTTATTTTGCTGAGCAGGAGCTTTTTACTTTGATGTCGTACCGTTCATTTATTTTTGCTTTACTTCCCTTGCCTTGGAGGTCAAATTCATAAAATATTCTTTAAATCTAAGATCTGAGTTTAGTTCCTATGTTTTCTTCTATGCATTTTATTTCAGGTCTTATATTCAGGTCCTAAATCCATTTTCAGTTAATTTTGGTGTGTAGTGATAGAAAACTGTCTAGTTTCATTCTTTTGCAGGTGGCTCTCCAGTTTTTACAGCACTATTTATTGAAAAGGGTTTCCTTTCTCCACAGCATGTTTTTGGCTTTTTTGTTAAAAATTATTTGCATGTATAAATATGGGTTTACTTCTGAACTCTCAATTCTGTTCCATTGGTCTGTGTGTTTGTTTTTCATCTGATATTAGTACCGTTACTTCCGCTTTTCTCTGAATGCCATTTGCTTGAAATCTCATTTTCCACCCTTTCACTTTGAGTCTATATTTGTCTTTGTATCTGAGATGTGTCTCCTGGAGGCAGCATATGGTTGAGTTTTGTTTTTGATCCATTCTGCAACTCTGTGCCTTTGTATTAGTGAGTTCAGTCCATTTACATTTAAGGTGATTATTGAAATATGAGGTCTTCTTTTAGCCATTTTATCTTTTGCTTTCTGGTAGCTCAGTGTTTCCATTGCTTCCTTGTCCTTGTGTTTCTGTTTTCTTTATTTTGTTTGGCTTTTGTGGGATTTGCCTCTAGTTCTTCCTGTTTTATGTTATATACGTCAGTTCTGATCTTTGATGTGAGGTTACCATTACGGATAGTCACACACACACACACACACACACACACACACACACACACACACAGTCATCCATTTTCTTCTGCACCTGCCCTATATCCATTCCTCTTTCTGAATTTGGATCTTTGAATCCTCCCCTTTCGATCGTCATTGTCATAATTCGTCCTTATGTATCCTGAACATTCATTACTATCTTGCTATAGCAAATCTCTTCCTATCGTTTAAGCTTATAATGCCCTGTTTCTAGTACAGTTTGCACTTTTCTGCTTCTATCAACCTGATAGTCACCTTACTCTTAATTATGTATTTTTTAAATCATTTTCTTTTAAGTAAGCTGAACCCTTTCTGCATTTTCTGTAATGCAGGCCTTGTAATGGAGAATTCCCTCAATTTTTGTATGTCTGGAAAGGTATTTATTTCTCCTTCATATCTAAAGGAGAGCTTAGCTGGATGTATTATTCTTGGCTGGTAGTTCCTTTCATTTAATAATTTGAATATTTGATTCCACTCCTTTCTGGCTTGTAAGGTCTGTGCTGAGAATTACGGATATAATCTAATGGGTTTTCCTTCTTTTCCCTGGCTACCCTGAGAATTCTGTCTTTGTCACTGATTTTTGATAATTTCAATATAATGTGTCTTGGTTAGGGCCTTTATGAGTTAAGATAATTGGGCGTTCTGTTGACTTATTGAATTCCAAGCTCCAGCTCATTCCTTAGATTTGGGAAATTCTTGTCAACTATTTGTTCGAAAATGCTTTCTAATCTCTGCTCCCTTTCCTCCCCTTTAAGAATGCCCATTATACTTGTGTTTCCTTTCCTGATGGTATCAGCTAGTTCTTTCATTATTTTTCATTCTTTGGTTTCTTTCTTCTTCTTTCTGATTTATTTCTAGATTTCTGTCTTTGATAACACTGATCCTTTTCTCCATTTGGTCGACTCTATTTCCCAAGCTTGCTATTTCATTTTTCAACTCTTGCAGTCTGTTTGTCTTTTTAAACTCCAGAAGTTCTCTTGTGCTTTTTGAGGGTTTCAGTCTCCTTGCTGAAGAACTCATTCTGCTCATCTCATTTTTTTTTTAAATCTTGAAATTGTTAATGTGACTCATTTCAGAACTCACTGAGTCTTTTTAGAAGTACTTTGCTGAATCCTCTGTCATTCAAATCTCTTATTTCTACATCTGTAAGCTTATTTTCTGGAGATTTTCCTCTTTCTCTCTGAGATGCCTTGTCACCTTGGTTGTTCATGGCATTTAATGGACTATTTCTCCACCTGGGCATTAATGGAAGTGTATTCTGTTTTTGTTTTTGTTTTGTTTTTCCCAGAAAGAAGATTATATAAAGGTCTCTCTAGCCTGTTGCAAAGAATGCATTTTTCTTTTTGCTTCCAGTAGGTGGTGTCTGAGCCTCTTGGGTTCCTGCTTCATTTAAAGCCTTAATAATACCTTTTTTTCGTATAGATGTTTAATCACGCTCGCTACCCTCAGTCTCAGTCCCTGTCAGAGTTAGCAACAGTTTCAATAATGTTTGCTCAGATTCCCCTGGGGCTCCGCAGTGTTAGGTCTCAGAGGTTATGAGGAGAGGGGCCCTCTGGGTTAGGGATGGAGGCTGTGGCTCAGCCTTTGTTTTGCAACCCTGGCTGGTAAAAATCAACTGCTGTTTCACTGCTTTCCCATTTTCTCTGCAGTCTTCACTTCTCTGCTTTATGCCCTGATGCCTGGGCACTGTCTCTGGCCACTTGGAGGTCACAGCTCTCCCAAGCAGGGCTGATCAGGGAACAGGCTGCATCTTCTCCCCTCCCTGCTTTCCCTCAAGGAGCACTGGCTGTGAGAGGCAGCTTCTTTATTTCTCTCAGTTCACCGCCTGACCCTCAGGGTTCTGACCTGTGGTAGCTCTTATGTGCTGATCCCACATTCAGACGTGCTGGTGTGCAGTTTGGGTGTTTTTTGTTGTTGTTGAATTTTAGATGTTCAGCTTATCGTTGTTTCAAGGGAAGAGATCTAGGGATGTCTCTCACTCTGCCATGTTTCTGGCATCCTGTATATTTTGGATATTAGCCTCTTATTAAAGGTATTGTTTGCAAATATCTTCTCCCTTTCAGTTGGTTGCCTCTTTATTTTGTTAATGGTTTCTTTTGCTGCGTAGAAGGTTTTTAGTTGATATAGTCCCATTCGTTTATTTTTTAATTTACTTCATTGCCTTTGGCATCAAATTCATAAAATCCTCTTTAAAACCAATGTCCATAAGTTTAGTCCCTGTTTTTTTTTCATATATTTTATTGTTTCAGGTCTTATATTTCATCTTTGATCCATTCTGAGTTAATTTTGATGTATAGTGACAAATAACAGTCCAGTATCATTTGTTTGCATTGTTTTTCCAATATTTCCAGCGCCATTTATTGAAGAAGCTTTTGTTCCTCTATTGCATGTTTTTGACTCTCTTGTCAAAAATTTATTTGCTCATATATATGTGGGGTTTTTTTCTGGGCTTTCAATTCTGTTCCACTGGTCTGCATGTCTGTTTTTCTGCCAATGCCATGCTGTTTTGATTATTGTTGCTTTTTAGTATAATTTGAAACCAGGCAATGAGATACCTCTAGCTGTTGCTTTTTTCTCAAGATTTCTTTGGGTATTTGGGATCTTTGTGCTTCTGTACAAATCTGATGCTTTTTTTTGGTTGTATTTCTTTTTTAAAAAAAAATGCCACTTGGATTTTGATGAGGATTGCATTAAATCTGTATATTGCATTTGGTAACATAGCAATTTTAACAATGTTGATTCTTCCAATTCATGAACATGGAATGTCTTTCCATTTCATATGTCTTCTTCAATTTCTTTTGGTAACATCCTATAGTTTACAGTGAATAGGCCCTTCATGTCCTTTGTTAAGTTTATTCCTAGGTATTTTATTCTTTTGTCATAATTGCAAATGAAATTTTTTGCATTTATTTTTAACTTTTATTGTTATTATATAAAAACATAATGAATTTTTGTACACTGATTTTTATCCTGCAACTTTACTGTATTTGTTTATTGTTTCTAATAGTTTTTGGTGGAGTCCATAGGATTTTCTATATTAAAAATTATGCCATGTTCAAGAAGTGACAATTTGATTTCTTCATCCCCAATTTCAATGTTTTTAATTTTTTCTCTTGTCTGATTGTTCTGGCTAGGACTTTTGGTATTATGTCGAATAATAGTGATAAGAGTGGGTATCCTTGTCTTGTTCCTCATCTTAGAGGAAGAGCTTTCAGCTTCTCACCATTGAGTATGATATTAGCTGAGGGTTTGTCATAGATGGCTTTTATTATGTTGAGATACTTTCTTTCTATACCCATTTTATTGAATGTTTAATAATAAATGAATATTGTATCTTGTCAAATGCTTTTTTCTACCTCTATTTATATGATCACATGATTTTTATCCTTTATTTTATTACAGTTGTGTATTACATTGACAATTTGCATATATTGAATCGTCCTTGATTCTCTTGAATGAACCTCACTTTATTATGATGAATCATCTTTTAAATGTATTATTGTATTTGGTCTGCTTGTATTTTATTTAAAATCTTTGCATATTTTATTTATCAGAGATATTAGTCTGTAATTTTCTCTTTTTGTGTTGTCCTTGGCTGGTTTTGGTATCAGGGTAATGTTGGCTTCATAAAATGAGGTAGGAAATATTGCCTCTTCAATTTTTTGGAAGAATTTGAAAAGGATAGGGATTAACTCTTCTTTGAATGTTTGGTAGCTTTGGTAGAATTCACTAGTGAAGCCATCTGGTCCTGGGTTTTTAGTTCTTAGGAGGTTTTAAATAACTATTTCAGTTTCTTTACTGTTGATTGCTCTACTTATATTTTCCATTTCTTTATGATTCAGTCTTGGAAGGTTATTTATTTCTAAGGTTATCAAATTTGTTAGTGTATAATGTTTCATAGTATTCTTGTATAGTCTTTAATATTTCTGTGGTCTCCTCTTTTATTTCAGACTTTGTTTATTTGATTCTTTACTCTTTTTTTCCTTACTGAATCTGACCAGAGATTTTTTTGGTTTTATTACTTTCTTCAAAGAACCAGCTCTTTGTTGCATTAATTTTTTTCTATGTCATTTTATTTTCTCATTAATTCTGCTGCAATTTTTATTATTTGTTTCCTCTACTGACTTTGGTCTTCATTTGTTCTTCTTTTTCTACTTCTTAAAGATGCAATGTTCAGTTGAAATTTTTCTCGTTTCTTGAGGTAGGTTCGTAATGATATGCACTTCTCTCTACTGCTTTTGCTGTATCCCAAAAATTTTGCTATGTCATACTACATTCTCATTTGTGTCTACACATCTTTTAAGCTCATCCTTTATTTCTTCTTTAATCCACTCATTGAATAGTAGCATATTGTTTAATCTCCATATATGCGTATCTTTTCCCACTTTCTTTTCACAGTTGATTTCCAATTTCAAAGCATTGTGGTTAGATAATATGCTTGATATTATTTCTATCTTCTTACATTTTTGAGACTACTTTTATGTCTCAACATATGCTCTGTTTTTGAGATTGTTCCATGTGCAGTAGAGAAGAAGGTATAATCTGCTGTTCTCGGAATGAAAAACTCTGTGAATATTAATTATGTCTATTTGGCATAATGTGTCATTTAAGGCTATTTTCTTGTTGAGATTCTGTTTGATGATCTATCAGTTGCTGTCATGGGGGTATTCAGGTCCCACACTATTATTGTGATTTTCTCAGTTTCTCCCTTTAGTCCTGTTAGCACTTGCTTTATATTTTTTGGTGCTCCAAGATTGGGTGAATATATAATAATGTGTGTTATTTCTTCTTGGTATATTATTGTTCCCTTTGTCATTATAAAATGTCCATTTTTGGTTTTGTTTTTACCTTTTTTATCTCAAAGTCTATTTTTTCAGATATAAGTATGCTACACTCACTTTTCTGTGGCTATTATTTGCTTGAAGTATTATTTTTCCACCTCTTCAATTTGAGTCTATGTTTGTCCTTGCAGCTGAGGTGCGTCTCCTAAAGAAAGCATATTGTCGAGATTTGTTTTCCTATCACACTTGCTACAGTTTGCCTTTTTATTAGTGAGTTTTGTTCATTTATATTTAGGGTGACTTGATACATGAAGATTTATTATAGCCATTTCATCTTTATTTTCTGGTAGTTTGGTGTCTCCATTGTCTTATTTCCCTTGTGTTTTTGTCTGTTAGTTTAGTTTGGTGGTACTCTGTGATTTTTCTTGTTTCCTCTTTTTTTAATGTTATATTTCTCCATTCTAGATTTTTGTGTGTGTGATTACCATTACGTTTATGTAAAAAAAAATGTTTCATATGTGCAGTAGTCCTTTTTCTTCTGATTGCATCTTATCTCCATTCCCCTTTGAAAATTCAGACCTTTACCTCCTCCCCTTTTATGTTTTTGTTGTCACAAATGCTGTGAGTTCATTTTCAAATTGCAAAAGCGATTTTCTTCTCCTTCTTCTCCTTCTCCTTCCAATTTCAAGCATCATGGTTAGAGAATATGCTTGATATTATTTCTGTTTTCTTATATTTTTGAGGCTAATTTTGTGTCTCAACATACGGTCTGTTTTTGAGAATGTTCCACGTGCAATAGATAAGAATGTATAATTTGGTGTTCTGAGAATGAAAAACTCTGTAAATATTAATTATTCTTCTTGAATGTTTTCTTTCCTCTTTAAACTTTTCATAATATTTAAGTGTGTATTACCCTATTATGAACAAGAGTTGCAACTTCCTGCTTCTGTCTGTCTTGTTACTCATCTTACTCACAGTTTCGTGTCCTTTTGTCTTTTAGTTTAAGGGTCTCAGGTAGAAGAACACACTTCAGTATATCCTCTATGCAGGTCTTGTGGTAAATTCCCTCAGCTTCTTCGTATCTGAAATTTTCCTATCCAAAAATTATTTTACTGGATACATTATTCTTAGCTGGTGATTTCTCTCATTCAATAATTCAAATATTTGATTCCACTCGTTCCTAGCTTGTAGAGTTTCTGCTGAAAAATCCAATGATAATCTAGTGGGATTTCCTTTATAGGTTACCGTCTTTTTTTTTTTTCTTGGCTGCCTTGAGAATCCTTTCTTTGTTGTTAATTATGACATTTTAAATATAATGTTCCTTAGAGAAGGCCTTTCGAATTGAGATAATTAGGCATTCTGTAAGCTTGTTGGATTGTAGAACTCAGTTCTTTCTATAGGCTTAGAAAGGTCTTGTCTATTATTTGTTTGAATAGGCTCTCCATTTCTTTCTCCCTCTCTTCTCCTTCTGGTATACCTATTATTCTTAGATTGCTCTTTCTGATGGAATTAGACAGTTCTCGTGGAGTTCTTTCATTTTTTTATTACTCTTAAATCTCTCTTTTCTTCCATATATGTCATTTCTAAATTTTTATCATTGCCATCACGAATTCTTTCCTCCATCTAGTCAGCTCTATTTCCTAATCTTTCTAGTACATTCTTCATATCTTTCATTGAGTTCTTCAGCTCCAGAATTTGTTTGGTTCTTTTTATAGTTTCAATCTCTTTGGTAAAATACTCCTTTCATTCATTGATTTAATTCTGAGTTCATTAAACTGCCTTTCTGAATTTTCTTGTATCTCACTGAGTTTTTTCAGAACTGCAATCTTGAATTCGATGTCATTAAAATCACATACGTCCATGTCTTCAAGTTTATTTTCTGGAGATTGTTTACTTTCTTTCCGAGCTACCTGTTACCTTAGTTACTCGTGGTATTTGATGCATTATTTCTCTGCCTAGGCATTTATGAGAATGAAATCTGTTTTTTTAAAGAGTGACACTTCTCTATTTAGCAGGTCATTAAGAAGAGGTTTTTTTCTTTTATTTTCCAATAGGTGGCGCTAAAGTGAAAGTTTTTTATTTTCACATTGTCAGGGTTTCCAGTACCTCTGTTGGTCAATGTCAGCTAAACCATGGGAAATGCCCTGTGTTCCCTGTGGAGATGGATGTCCCCTCTGTGACCAGGTCAACTCTGTTTCAGGGAACCACCCCTAAGAAGGACTTGGTGGGCAATGGGGTCCCGTGAGATCCCAGCTCTGCCTCCTGCAAGTAGATGCTGAAAACAGTTCTTATCTATCCGAGGTGTTCCAGATACCTCCATTGGGCTCCGCTGTGATGGGTGGGGGCAGGATAGGCTGGCTTTGTTCTCCTCCCACTAATAGTGACCTCCAGACCTCAGCTGCCCACACCTCTATATCTCTGCCCCAGTCACTGGGATTAGTGGCATTGTGCAACTGACATTCAGGAAGAAATGTTTCTGCTTCTTCAGTTTTCAGGGCTGCAGATAGTGTGCTCTGTACCCTAACATTTCACTGCAACAGCTTCTTCTGGGGCCTGCTGCAAGCTCTTGGAGGTTAAAGGGAGGCGGTTATATGTCTGTGGCTTTGTTTTCTGCTTGGCAGTGGAAGCTGCTAGACCCAGGTGCCACACCTTTGTGTTCTGTCTCTGACCCTGTCACTGGGTTCAGCCACGATATGTGCTGACCATGCAGGCAGGAATGTTGATTCTACCTTCTGTTTGTTAGGGCTGCAGAGTACATATGCTGTAACCTGACTCCTCCTCTGCTACCAAATCCTGCTGTGAGGTCCAAGTTGCTACTGTGGCACCTGTTTCTGTCTTTCCCTTCCCCTCTTTCCCTGTTTGCTCCAATATACTTACCTTCAGATGTTTCAATGTGAGGATCTCTCAGACATGTTTGTGTGCTGAGCTGGAAATTCTTTGTGGAATTATAGATGTCCAACTTATTGTACCTTCAAGGGGAGAGATCTGGAGGACCTCTCACAACACCATGCTGCTGACATCCTGATAATCTTATTAAGGATCTCTTGCATATAATAAATCACTTTTCTCTTGCTGCTTTCAAGATTCTTTCTTTGTCTTTGACAGTTTAATTATAATGTGTCTTGGTGTGGTCTCTTTGGGTTAAATACCACTTGGAGTTCATTGAGTTTCTTGGATTTGTTGATTCATGCATTTCCTCAGATGTCTTAAGTTTTTGACAATTATGTCTTCAAATAATTTTTGCCTCTTTTTCTTTCTTCTCCTTCCGAGACCCCCACAATTCATATATTGGTTTTTCTGATATGGCCCATAAGTTTCTTAGACTCTGTTCACTTTCCATTTCTGCTGCTCGGATTTGATAATTTTAGATGTTATATCTTAAAATTCACTGGCTCACTCTTTTGCCTGCTAAAACCTGCTACCAAGCCCCTCTAATATATTTCTTAATTCAATTATTGTATTTTTCAGCTCCAGAATTTTAGTTTCTTTTTACAATTTCTACATCTTTGTTGATATTCTTAATCATTCATATATAATTTTCCTGATTTCTTTTCATTCTTTGTGCTTTCTTTTAGCTCTTTCAGCATATTTAAGACAGTTTTTAAAAAGTCTTTGTCTAGTAAGTCTAATGCATGTGCTTCTCCAGGGAAGATTTCCTCCAATTTATCTTTTATTTCTTTGTATCCTATGTAATTTTGTTGATATTGTTGAAAATTGGGCATTTGAAAGAATCTCTCCTTGTCTTTGCAGACTATCTCTATGCTGGGGCAATCTTTCACTAGTAAGCTGGGTCTTCTCTAAGACTTGAGATCAACCCTAAGTAAAGCTTAAGATCTTCCCAGGTCTTTTTTGAGTATGGGTCATCCTTGGGCTTATGTGGCTTTATCAATCCTCCCCTTTATATAGCTTTTGAATGTCCTAATTTTCTAGAGTCTCATCCAGCTTTTCCTTGGGGCCTTAGATGGTCTACTGTATCTCTCTATCTGTAGTGTACACCACTTTTCCATCTGAGCTTCATGTGAGACAAAACAGATATCAATCCTTCAGCCCCAGACAGATTAGAATGTTGCCCCCTCTGGTTCAATGGGGAGAATTTGGAAATGGGCTGCTGCATCCTCCAGCCCAAGACCATTGCTGTGTCATGGAAGGGGTGAGTCAAGAGTAAGTAAAAACAGCATAAAATGTCCTAATGTTTTGAATGTGGCTTTTTCTTGATTGGGTATTTCATAGCTGTAGACATTTGACTGTTTTCCAGAGTGCCTATCGGATTACTTTAACCAGTTTCTGGCATTTTTATTTGTTTAGATTACCATTTCCCTCATGCTACTTTTGCTCTCTACATTTAGACCTTTGCTCAAATGCCAACTCCTTAAAAAGTCCTTCCAGTCTCTCTGTCTGAAATATCATTTGTGACATTCCCATGCTTCTTAATTGCATGTATCACCAAGAAAGATCACATATTATGTATTTTTTTATTGTCTGCCTTCTCCCATTAGATTTTTTTTTCCTGAAAGTCTAAAACAATATGTGGGATTCGAAAACATTTATTTGTAAAGATATATGTACCCCTATGTTCACAGCAGCATTATTCACAATGGCCAAGACTGGGAAACAACTGAAAAATTCATCAATACATGATTAGGTAAAGAAGATGGGGGTACATATATACAATGGAATACTACTCAGCCATAAGATGAAATACCACCATTTGCAACAACATGGATAGATCTTGAGAATATCATGCTAAGTGAAATAAGTTAGATGGAAAAAGTTGAGAACCATATGATTTCACTCATATGCAGGTTATAAAACTTAAAGCAACCAACAAAAACTCATAGAAACAAACACTGGTATGGTGGTTACCAGAGGGAAAGTGGGTGGGAGAAGGTAGAAAAGGGTAAAAGGGGTCAAACATATGGGGACAGAAGACTTGACTTTGGGTGGTGAGCACACAATGCAATATACAGATTATGTATTATAGAATTGTACACTTGAAACCTACATACTTTTATTAACCAAAGTCACCCCAATGAATTTAATAAAATTAAAAAATAATCACAATTCCATGATCATGTTAACCACCCAACACAATTATTCTTTAATATCGAATATTCTACTATTCCAAATTTCCAATTATTTCATATATTTTTTTGAACCAAGATCCAAATAAAGTCCTACTTTATGATTGTTTAAAATAAATAAATTAATTAACAAATAAAACATCACCTGACACATGGTACATGTTTAATAAATTATTTTGAATAATTAAAGAGATTTAAAGAGCTATTTAGATTTTTTTTTAAATTTTCTTTGATAGTTTTTAATAGTTTGGGTTGTCTACATATTTATATATATAAATATATGAATATTTATTTTAAACCCACTGTGAAGTGGAGATGCGGGCAAAGGTGTGTCTAATTTTATAAGGGAGCTAGACAAATACACAAATAATGCAAAAGCATGAATAAATAGGGAAGAGAGAAAAGTATTGAATGTAAGCTATAGCTAGCTCTGAGTTTGCAAATGAATATCATTTAGGGTTCTATATGAAAGACCTCAGGGGCAGTAGCAAGTCCTGCTAAGGCCCAAATGCAGACAGAAGAGTAACTCCACCATGGACCTTGAGCAAGCCATATGACTTGGCAGAATCTCCATTTCTTTTTCCCCTGCCTCATGAGGTAGTTGTAATTATTCACTGAGAAAGTAATAAGACAGAGCTTTATAATCTGTGCATAGTTATGCTAGTATAAGGAATTAAAGGCTGCTCCTGAAGCATAATTGTTAGTTGTTTGACCTCTGGGTCTAGAGTTAAACCACTAAAAAAAGATACAAAGTCCACTTTAAAATCTTACTACAGTGATGTCATTAACATTAGTTTAGAGTCCTTGGGCAGGAGAACAAGACAGTTGGTGGCACCCGCTTTTAAATATCATCTCAGAAGCTAGGATGACAGGGATATTTAGCAATCTGTGAACTGAAAAGGAATAAGTTTATACCAAGAGGCATAGTAAAATTTAAAAAACATTACTTGGGGGTCAGAAGATCTAGCTCATTCTGGCTCTGCTCTTTATTAGTTACATGACCTTGGAAAAGTTGTTAAACTTTTCCTCATCTAGAAAATTAGGACAGTAATATCTCACAAATTTCTTGTAAAGATCAAGAAACACAATACACTTAGCACTAACACTGTAGTCTCTAAATCCATTCTCCACACTAAAAAGATTGAGGACTCCTTGGAGAAATGGGGCATAAAATGAGCCTGGACATATTAGTTTACCAAAAAAAAATTTCTCCAGGACTATTCTCCAAGACTATTAGGTTAATGCTAAAAGAACTGAAAAATCACATGAAGGAGCTCCTAGTGGCCAAAGAAATTTGAGCATTAAAAATAAAAATAAAAATGAATGAAATGGATCAAAACACATTGACTGCATTTTTAAAAGATTCAATAAATCCACAAATTGTCAAGAAAAAAGTAAAGTCCATGGAACCCCTAAAAACCCACCTTTAAAAGGGAATAATTAAGCATTTTTCTGCTTTTGTCATCGAAATGTATTTTAGGGTAACCAAATAGTCTTACTTCATGAAGGAAAGAATTCTAGCTAATAAATATGGAAGGAATGATTGAATTAGAAAATTACCATCTCACAATCCCTAATGATATAATAGCAAATAAAGTAATTAAATATGGATGAAACCATGGGAGAAAAGTTTAATATGAGACTTTACAATTGCAGGGACAGTTTGTTACCTACCACCTGAGCCCATTGATTAGGCATAGCATCACCAAAATTGGAACAATGAGCCATTGTGGGTATCCTGGTGTGATGCCACACACGTCACTTCCTAGGAAGTGTTCTTGCCCCCCAATTTAATTTGTTTATAAACAAGCCTCTAGATCCAACCTCAACTTACAGGAATTATGGTAGAGGAACATGTTGAATGACATCTCAAGGAATCAGAAAATCCACGAAGTGGGACATTACAGGACAACTGACCCAGTTTCTGCAATAAGTCAATGTCATAAAAGTAAAAAGAGCAGGGGGATTGTTCTAACAGAAGAGACTTAAAAGCAACACAGGCAAATTTCATGTGTAGATTTGTATATACTCTGAATTATATAAATTCTGATGTCTTTTAGACAAGAAGAGAAATTCAGTTCTGTGCTGGGTATTAGATAATAACAGAATCAGTTGATTTTGTCAGGTGTGAAAATGGCATTGCAGTCATATAAGCAATGTCAAGTTTTTTAGAGCTGTATGTTGAAATATATAGGGGTGAAATGACATCAGGTATGCAATTTGATCTAAAATGCTTCAGCAAAGGAAAGCAGAATGGAATACATAAAGCAAATGTAACAGGATCTTGATAATTGTTGAATCTGTGCAATGGAGTTGTTCTATTCTTTTTACTTTTGAGAATGTCTGAATATTTTCATAAGGACATATTCTAAGGAGATTTTTGAAAAGGTGATAATGTGTGGAAAAGTGGTACAGGGACAATTATTAGTTTTTCTTTTTCCCAGTAGCAGATTAAGAAATGTGGGTGTAAGAGAAAATCCCCTGTGTTTAATTAAAAACACTCTCCTGGGACTTGTTCATTTAAGGAAAACCAAAACTGCCCTCAGAGCTCTATATGTAGGCCACACCCCAGTAGGGATAAGGCTTCTTACTGTAGAAGAAAAACCTCAACTTGACAACTTGGTCACAGAAAACTCAGCAAGATCAAATACCTTAAAAATACATTTTTGTAATTTAAGTAGAGAATTCTTTTCAATCTATTAAAAAGAAAATCCTCAAGATGGCAGCTGCAATTTTTGTGGCAGGAGAATTACCTGCACTAGTTGTCAGCATGAGAAATGTCCAAACCTGTAGAGAATTTTTGTAAGAGTTTGTTTGAGCCAAACTGATGACATATGCTGGGGAGCAAGGTGTTAAATGCTCCAGAGAATAACAGTTTACAGATTCTTCTATGCATTAGAAATTAAGGAGGAAATTTAAGAACATACAGAAGTGGTAGAAGCAAGGCAAGGAATCTCTAACCTCTTTACATTAAAATCACCCTGCGGGGTACTCTACTTCCCATAAAACCCCCTTTTTTTCATCGACATAGTTAAACAACCCTCCCCACACCGCCCCCCCAAAACAGGCCCTTTTCACAATAACTCCCTGAAAGCATTTTTTAGGGAGGTGGTAATTAGACCTGGGAGATGCTGCAGAGCTTGAGGTGGGAGTGGGGATGGGGTAGTAATGATTCCCTCTCTGAGGTGCAACAGCCCTTAAGAGGCTAAATCTGGCCTTGTATGAGTGCAGTTCTTATTCCACTCCTCTCTGCTGCTCTCATGGAACACTCTCCACACACTTTCAAGGCCAAATGCAGCCTGGGACTGTTGCCAGAGAGTGGGAATCCTCTCTTGGTGTGATGTCCAGTTCTTGATGTCTTGAACTAAGAATTGAGCAAGACATCGAAATACAGCAGAAAAGAAAAGCTTTATTAGAAGGGAAAGTACACTTTCAGATGTGGAAGCGGGCTTGAGCAAGAGATCCATGGCTCAAAAGGCCTAGTAACAAAACCTGAGTTTTCATCTCTATTTGCTGTGGGTGGTCACTTTTCACAGAGGGGTGGGCTTCCTTGACTGACAACTAAGATTGAAAGGACTCAGAGATTCATCATTTGCTTTCTGCACATGTTAGTTCCCAGAATTAAGTCTGTTATAATGATACTAATGAACTTCTGGGTATATACATCATAGTATAATGATGATATAATGAGGCTCAGGTGAGTCAAAGGTCGTTGGGGTCTTCGTTGAGCAGGTGCAGGTGCAAGCGACTGGCTTGAACTGGTACCTAATTCTCGACTCGCTTGTTTCTTTCTATGAGTTACTTTTAGCCTAAAAATGCCTTCTGGCTTGCTTAATTGTGGGCGGATTAGGGCGGACTCCTTCCAGGATAGGATAACCTCAGCGTCTTTGCAGGCAGACCCAGAAACCCCCTAAACTTTTCTGCCTAACTCCTCTCTAAGAGCCATGAACCCTCTTATTATTAGTATGGAATGCTGAGGGACGGAAGTCCTCTTCTTCCATATATACTTCCTGCTGACAAGGGTCATAGTCTCTGTCTATTGGGGTTTTATGGAGCTCTTTCCCTTTCTGCCTTAGTTAAGGTGGGGTCTTGGGTTTCCTATGGAAGTGCTGCCTCTGTCCCTAGACAAGGAAAAAGAGATACCAACTTGTTATTTAAATCACGTATCTATTAATTTCTATTATTGATTTGCCTATTAAGGGAGTAAAGGGAAACAAGCTTGGTTAATGTATTTCTTAAAGAGTAAAAAGACCTTTGGCCTAAAGTCCCCTCCCCTCTCAGATTCTAAGGGCCGTATCTAGCCTAACACCATTTCTGCTAACAATGGGCCAATGATCCTCATCAATAGCCAGAGAATCTAAGTCACCAGTTTCTGGCAATTATTGAGATTTGATGGAGAGGGTCTTTTTATCCAAAGAAAGGAGGGAAGAAAACTTAACAAGGTTTACTAAAAAGATTAAGAACTCTGCAAGAGATGTCCCATATCATTTCCTGCTAAAAGATTAAGAATTTTACAAGCGATATCCTGTATCAGGACTAGACAGTGGGGCCCTGGGTTCTCGCTGCTTTCCCTAGTTTCCTGGCTCTGCTGCTCTAAACTCTCTGCTCTCATCCCAAACTACGTAGCATCAAGTTATCATGCTTATGTCTTCTGACCCTGTAATGCAGGAAGGAGGCAAGATAAGTAAACTATTAATCAAGCCACATTCACAGACTGTAATATACTGATGGGCCCTGGAGTCAGGCCAGAAGGACACCTTCAGAACAAAGGAAGATTTCTGTGGGATTGCTAACAGCCCATTTCCCAAGGGGAAACAGAAACCAGAAGGGGAAACAGAAGGGGAAACAGAAACCAACGGAGTCATTCCCTATGGCTAAAACCATAGGAAACCTATGGATTAAAGGATGGGAACTGCCAGCAGGCCTTTCACTCTACATATTATTACCTTTTGGATTCAGGACAGGGCAAATTTCCCCAAATGGTGGAAAACCAAGCCCTGTGCCTAAAGAAGAGGGTCCTTTGGCGGAGAGTGTAGAAGAAATTCAACACACATGCCAAAGTTAGGATCAAAAGGAAAGTTTATTAGAAAAGGAATGACACTTCACAGAGAGAACGTCTTCTCCTCTCAGAGGCAGAGAGCAAGAAGGTTAGTGCTAAGAGAGGAGAGGAGGCATCTGAAAAAACGCAAAGGGAAGGTCTTAGAGAAATGACCCAACTCATCCTATAGATTTCTGAATGGCCCTCTGGAAACTCTTGTCACACCTACAAGACAAAGGACCTGTAAATAGATAAGACCAGTGATCTGGAAATTCCTTCCCCCTTGCAACCCCCACCTGAAATTCCCCCTCTCCATCCTGAATCATGAGGTGCACAAGAACCTCAGACAAAGGAATCACACCCCCCTTGCATGGACATTGCAAGGGTATATAGCTGTAAGAAATCTAACCAAGAGGAGCTCGTGTTTTGGTGTAACCAAGAGGAGCTCGTGTTTTGGTGTTACCCATGCTCCGCCAGCTAATAAATTCCCTGTTCTCTGATGAAGTTGTCTGAGCGTCCAATTTCCTCCGTTGGGTATCGTTTCCTGCAAAAGCACAAGAGACAGAGTAAAGACACTGAGAGGTACCCTGAGTGTTCAGGGAATTCAGTTTATATGGTATTCTTTAGTTCCCGTTTCCTTTGATATGGACATAGAGTGAGGAAGGGGACAAATTTGTAACCTGAAAAGGTAAGAATATGTAGTGTGAAAGGCCTGCTGGCAGTTCCCGCCTTTAATCCATAGGTTTCCCATGGTTTTAGCCCTATGGAGAGACTCGGTGGTTCCTGGATCCCCTTCACAGGTGTGGGGAATGGACTGTTAACAATTCCAAGAGAAATCTTCCCATTCTGAAGGTGTCTTCCTGGTCTGTCAGCATATTGTAGTCTCTGATTGTGGCTTTATTTTTATTTTTTAAATTTATTTATTTTAATTAGTTTCAAGTATACAGTACATTGCTTAGACATCTATATAGTTCATAAAATGATCCCCTCCAATTGCTCTCTCCCTCCCCTGACTCTCCACCTAGCCAACATATTAATGCTAACTGTATTCCCTTATGCTGTGCTCCCCATACCCATGACCATTCATCAGCTATTAATTTGTACTTCTTTAATCCATCATCCCACTCTCTCATCTCCCCAAATCCCCTTCCCTCTGTCCATCATCAAACTGTCTGCTATATTTGTGAGTCTGTTTTTGATTAGTTTGTTCTTTTTATTCCGCATACAAGCGAAATCATACAGTGTTTCTCTTTCTCTATCTGACTTAAATACCTTTTAGGTCCATCAAAGCAATATCTTTTTCCATCTCCTTCCTTTTCATAGGTGGAAGTCTTGTTTTCTTATCCCTTCAGCCACTCTATCTTTAGGCTGGAGCACTTAATTCTTTTTCATTTGAGGTACTTATTGATAGGAATGTAGTTGTTACCATTCTTTATTCCTGTTTTTGATACACGTTTTTTCTTCTTAAAGAAGTCCCTGTAATACTGGCTTGGCATTGATAAATTCCTTTAGCTTGTTCTTGTTTGGGAAGCTCTTTATCTGTTCTTCAACTCTAAATGATAGCTTTGCTGGATAAAGTATCCTTAGTTGTAGATCCTGGGTCTTCATCATGTAGAATATTTTTGGCCAAATCCTTCTGTCCTGCATAGTTTCCTTTGAGAAATCAGCTGCCATTCTTATGGGTGTTTCCTTATAGGTAACTATCTGCTTTTCTTTTGCTGCATTTAACATTCTTTCTTTGTATTTAACCTTTGGCATTTTAATTATATGTCTTGGTGTAGGCCTCTTTGGATCCCTGATTTTGGGGATTCTCTGAGCTTCCTGGAGTTGTATGTCCATTTCACCAGGTTAGAGAAGTCTTCCAACATGATTTCTTCTAACAGTTGTGCAACATCTTGTTCAACATCTGATTAGACAGATATTTGGACCCTCAATAATGTCCCATATGCTCCTTAAATTATTTTTATAGTCTTGGCATCTTATCTCTTGCCATTCTGATTGAGTGTCCTTGGCTTTCCCATCCTCTAGATAGGGAATTTGACCCTTTTCTTTATTCACTTTGTTTATTCCTTTATTTATTCCATTTAATATACTTCTCACGTCTCATCTCAGACGTGTTCTTCATTTCAGACTGGTTCCCTTTTATAGTTTCCATTTCCATTTTTATGTTTTTTATTTCTTTGTTGAAATTCTCACTGAATTCATCTATATTTTCCCTAAGTTCTTTGAGCATCTTTATAACGAGGATTTTGAAAGCTGCATCTGTTAGATTACTTGACTCCATTATATCTGGATCTCTGTTCTGTTCTCTCATGTGGTTTCTGTTTCTTTGTCTTCTCATTTTGGCTGCCTTTCTGTGTCTGTTTCTACATACTAAGCAAAGCTCCTAATTCTCCCAGTCTTATTAATGTGGATATGTGAAGTAGGTATCCAGTGGCACAGTCCTGAGAGGGGTTTAGCTGCAGGCCAAATTTAGCTCAAGCCTCTGCCTCTCCGGGGCCACCTGTTAAAATTCAGCAAGCAATCCACAGATGCTGTGCTTATAGTTGCTCCAAAAGGCCACACCAGAAACTGAGGCCAGCTGCCTCCAGTATGAGTCTAGGTGCTGCTCAGCAAGGAGCACCTGACTCACTGAGGATATACGTGAATGTGATTTGAGTGAGCCCTCAAGTTGGGGGAGGTAGAGTGCCAGGGAATGCTCTGGGTGGAGCGACCTCTGTTTTCCAGTTTGATGATGTCATGGCTATGGCAGTGCTGTATCCATGCACTGGGAGCAGGGAGGGCTCAACAGGGAACAATGGATACTGCCAGCACTTCTGTACAGAGCGAGTCTTGCCTTGGTCCTCACTTTGACAATGTCTCCCTGTAAGTCCCTGGTGCCCCCTGCGTGCAGCCAAATCAGCACTGGTGCTCAGAATGAGCAGATCCAACACAGCAAAAATCCTCTCATGGTCACAGCCCCTTTAAGAGGAGTCTATTGCTGCCACTGTCACTGCCACTGAGCAGCCTCCTTCTCACTCAGCAACATGAGACCAGTCAGTCCTGAGTCCTCACCCAGTCCTACCTTCTGCCATTGCAGATGATTTCTTGGATTTCTCCCTAGTTGTATGGCTTGTTCATCAAGATCCCAGGAGATTTTTCCTTGCTGCTTGCTCCTTGTTTCTGTCACAACTTTGATGTAGTCACCAAAGAGATGATCAGAGCCTCTGTCATCTACACTATTTTTCTGATTGTGACTTTATTACCATTTTAATTCTCTTGCTTCCTCCCTACATTATTTTCATGCTACACACTCTTCCCCTTCCTCACTGTATATCCATGTTAAAGGAAATGGGTTAACAAATTCTTTTAAACTATAAATCACAAGAACTAAAGAATGATATGTAAACTGAATTCCCTGAACATTCAGCCCCCTACTCACTGCCTTTCTCTGTCTCCATTGGACCTCTCACTGACCCTCTCACTCTCTGCCTCTGAGAGGAGACCACACTCTGTCTGTGGAGTGTTATCCCTTTTCTAATAAACTTTCCTTTTGACTCTAACTTTGGCACGTGTGTCAAATTCTTTCTGCACTCTCTGCCAAAGGACCCTCTTCTTCTCTATGTACAGGGCTTGGTCTCCTCCTCACTTGGGGCAATTTGCCTTGTTCTACACTTTAGAACTCTTCCTCCAATTAGAGGAACTGAACATCATGTCTCACTGCAGATCTTAACATTTCGTGCTTAATTATTGTTCCATAAGTTCATTACAGGTAGATCAACAAAACTTCCACAGAAATGGAGATGAAGAAATGACAGTGGGGATTGTAACCGTGGTTGTTGTGGCTTTATTGTAGTCTTGTTGCAGAAATGTTATGAAATCAGACCGGCGAGAAACCAAGCACCAGAGAGTTGGAGAACTCAGGTTTATTACGTTGGTGGTCCCAGAAGAGCTAATAATCTGAAGATCTGGGCCCTGAGCTCAGATGCAACTGTGCTTTTATGGGGCTTAGTTGGGATGGGCCGATTGTTTGATTTGTCCTCAGATGATTACTACTGCGAGAGTTTCTATAGGTTACAGGCACGCGCAGGAGTTGCTATGGGCTGTGGCAGTTATAAAGCATGAGATTTTTCACACAGGAACTTAGGCAATATGTCTGTTATCTAGACTGAACAGTCAAAGGGGAGGGTAAGTCTTCAGTTGATCTCGAGATCACTCTGCCCTTCGGCCTATGCAGAAAGCATGCCTACAGAAACAGAACAAAGAGCTGATTATAAGGTTAGCCTTTTGGTGGAATTCTTCTTCATTCTTATGATTGTAACCTTTTTCATTCTTTTTCCTTTTAGACCTTACAATCTCACTCTCACTTTATGTACATAAAAATGCCTTGTTAACTAAGGTCTAACTTGTAGAAAAACAGTTTGCTTAATTGAGAACTCTAGAAACAGACTTCAAAGAGACCTGGCTTGGTTCCCAGACCAGCTGGTGCCAGAGGTTGGCTGCAAAATCTTCTCCAGGCCTCCATTTGACCAGCTCCAGTTGCTTATCAGAGCAGGATAGGAAGGAGAGTTTACATGCTAACCTGTGCAGGAAAAGAGTTCCCAAACTTAATTCCTTTGTTCCACTGGACTCCCCTCCAGGTGTCCTGAGAAACAAGCCAAGGCCAAAAAGACAAGATAGATGGCCTTGGCTGCCCCTCCCCTCCAGGATGCCACCTTCTCCCAGGGGCTTTGGAATTTCTCTCTCTTACTCAGTCCTCTCCCTATAATAATCCTTGCCTATACTGAAATGGCAAGGCCTTTGTGACAGCAGTCCCTCAACTTATCAGGGTGCAGGCTCTCCAATAAATTGCTTTCCTTTGACCAAACTCTTGTCCCTGGGTGTATTGGCTTACCAGCAGCAAGCGTCTGGACCTAAGTTCTTAACACTACAAGCCCAAAATGTATTTCCTTTCAGTCTTTTGTAGACAGATGTTTCTAAAATACGTTCCTGGGATACTAAAGGCATTTCTTCCGAAGCTAATTTTGCACTTTACATCATGAGTATTTTCTCATGTCATCAACCTATCAAAACGTTTATTGCTGATAAAAGTCGTCTGGAGGAATGCACAGCCCAATTTCTTTAAGCAGTCCCTCACTGTTGGACACTTGGATAGTTTCTCATTTTCGATGGACATAAACAAAGTGCTCGGCTGGATTTTGCCAATTGCTCCTCTAAGCCCGGTGTACAGAGGTACTGGCCGAAGAAAGGAGCTCCTAGCCGGGATCTGGAGCTCAGAGCGCTCACGCTAGGACTCCCGCTTTGTGACATCAGGACTAGGCCCGCCCCTCTGGCGGAGCCAATCGCAGCGCGAGGCGAGACCATCCAGGAAGCGCGCGCCCGCGCCCGCGCCCGCCCGGGGGCGGGCAAGCAGGCGGCCAGGCAGCCAGGCAGCCAGGCGTCATGGATCGGGCTGCTCCCAGCGCGCGGGCTCAGACCCAGCCGCCGCTACCTGAGGCCTGGCCTCGGGTGAACTCTGAGGAGGAGCTTTACGATTGCCTGGATTACTACTACCTGCGCGATTTCCCGGCCTGCGGTGCCGGGCACAGCAAGGGTCGATCGCGGCGCGAGCGGGAACTGCGCACCAACTGGCCGGTGCCTGGTGGCCACGAGCGCAAGATCACGCAGAAGCTCCTCAACGGCCAGCGTAAACGTCGCCAGCGCCAGCTGCAGCCCCCGCCGCGCACTCGCCTCGCCTGAGCGCCGGTGCGTACGGGCGGCAGCTAGTCAGGGCCCAGGGAAGCGCCCTGAGTTCGGCGGGCTACCCCGGCCACCGCTCGCGTCGCCTCCCTGCAACTCGACCGGGACACAGTCGTCCCCTTCTGAGGCGGTCACACGTTAGCGAGTCATAGCTGGACCCCCTTAGCCGTCAGCTTTTCTCCTAACTGCAGTTGGAATGGTGGAAAACTCTACCTTTTGGAATTTTGTAATTGGGTAGAAGGGCTAGGAAACATCTTTTTTAAAAATACAAGTGAGGGATTTACTTCCAGTGCTTATGTCGGACTAAAGAAAATAATTGATTTTTGTTTTTGTCTAATTTTCTACAGGATACCTGAAGGACCTGACAAAAGTATTTTCTCTGACTCCAGCTTAACTGTGGTCCTAAGGGGGAGAGAATCCATGTTGGTCAACAATTTCTTTTCGACATTGCTTAAGTTTCCTGTTTTAGTATCTTTTCCTTACTGATTGTTAATTAAGTAACATCCAAGTGGGTATGCCTTTTTAGGATTTTTAATTAAAAGAGCAGCAAGAATGGCATTTTAACTTCTGGGTTTTTTTTTTTTTTTTTTTTTTTTAGTTATCATGGTATCTCGTTTCTAGTCCACAAATATTTGAGTTCTGTGTAAAGAAGAGATCACAAAAATGAATGAGGGGAGAACAAAGGTAGGCGTTTATACAAGATTTTAACTCAGGTGTCAGATACTACTATGCAGTTTTAATATTTGTTTGCCAGAATAAGAGTATTTTAAATTGTAATAGTGTGTTGAACCTAGCTGCTGTGTTCTCTGCACTGTTGATTACACAACAATCCTTTGAGGTGGAGGCTGTTAACATCCATTTTATAAAGGAGATTCTTGAGACTCAGAGTTCACATAACTTTCCAGAGGCCACACACCTGGTTAGAAAGAAGACCAGCATAACCTACTAAAAAGCATTCACTCCAGTATTGCGGTTTCCCTCAACTGTAGACAATGTTCCGTGATGCACAACCATCCACAAACCCCAGGTCCAAGGACAAGAGTTAAGTTGTAGTTTAAAAATTATACAGAATATGGCAGGATAGCTTTCCCTAGAATGCCTTCTGTCAGGCCTGTGCCCACTGTTGAGTCCTTGGTTAGGAGAGAAGGATGGTGTACTGTAAGGAGCACCCTGAATTGTAATCCTAGCTATGACTGTGCATCACTCTGGCAGAAAACAAAATTCTGTGTGGTAACTGTTTTCAAGTTCCAGCAAGCTCAGGCTTCTCATTTGTAAAATGGGAATGATATTGGATTACTTCGCCAAACTATGGTTATAGATAAAATATATAAAACATGACACAGTTAAGGGTTTGGCATATAATAGGTGCTCAATAAATGATAACTTTTTAAAAGTTTACCCTCCTTTAGTCAAGGTGTCTTAAATTATTTCACTTCATTAATTTTTAAAAAATATCTCCAACATCCAGGCAGTGTGGTATGGTAGGAGTCCTGGCTTGGAAGTCAAACAGCTGTACTGACTTGGACAAGCTGCTTTAACTCTCTAAGCATCTCTTTTCTTACTTAGAAAATGGGGATAATATGGTACCTATTTCAAGAGTTCTCATGAGGCATAAATGAAATGCATGTAAAGCTCCTGCTGTCTGGTATATAATAGGCACTCAGAGAGTTAATGATATTTCCACTGCCACTGTCTTAGCTTTCAGGACTTTTTTCTTTACCCCTAGTATCCCTTTGCTATGTCTCAGACACCATATCTAGATTAGTCTAACTGAAGACCATTTTAATCATATAAAATCCTCACTGACAAACCTTATAGGATAAAAAGCCCTGGTTCCTGATATTGTACTGGAAATCTTTCGGATTTTCTGAAATTTTGACCCACAACTCCAAACACACTGTGGTTTTTTTGTTTTTGTTTTTGTTTTTAACACTATGGTTCTTGACATAGGTTTTCTGTCCTCTAAACTCACCACAATTCTGCTTCATTTAAATCCGTGCTGTCCTATTTAGCATGTCCTTTTCTCCCTTTACAATTTGAATCCTGAAACTAATTCCACTTAAGTGCCACTTTCTTCCCGAAACCCTCATCCACATTGAATGTCCATTCCTTTGAAACCTTATAGAACTTCATATAAATACTTTAATTGTTCATACAGTATTTTGTGTTTTTAGGGGAACAATTTAAAAAATTCATTATTTTTTGTCTGATACGTACAAGGAACTGTATATAAGTATGTATGAGGTATCAAAAAAAGAAAACCAAAAAAACCTACATTTAGAATGTAAGAATCTTAATTTCTCAAACATCAGTTCCCATGCAATTCCTCTTGTAAAGTACAGCATACTTAGTCAGACAAAAGCCATATTAAAGTAACACACTACAATGTGTTCTAACTAGATTTTGCTCATTTCAGTTACTAGAACTTTTATAATTGAAATATAGTAACTGTAGAAATTGTGCATTAGTTATTTATTGCTATGTAATAACTCCAAAACCTAGTGGTTTACAACACCACTTATCTCAGTTTATGTAGGTTAAGAATTGGAAGTGATTTTACTGGGTGGTTCTAGCTCAGGGTCTCATAAGGTTGCAATCATGCTGTTGGCTGAGACTAGTCATTGGAAGGCTGCTTCCAAGAAGGCTTACTCACATGGCTGCTGGCAGAAGACCTCACTTCCTTACCACATGAGACTCTACATTAGGTTGCTTGAGTGTCCTCATGAGGTGACAGCTGCCTTCCCAGAGTGAGTGATGTGAAAGAGTGAGCAAGGAGGAAGCCAAAGTACTTTTTGTGACCTAATCTCGAAGTTGCACACCATCACTTCTGCTTTTTTCTGTCCATTCAAAATGAGTCATTAAATCTAGCCCACACTCAAGAGGAGAGAAATCAGGCTCCTCCTTTTGAAAGGTGTGTCAATTTGTAGATACATTTTAGACCACCATGGTATGTTTAATTATAAGTATTTTCATTATAGAAAAATTGGGAAATATGGACAAGCAAAAAAGAAGAAATGGCTACCCAATGGATAACATCACTCCTTGAGTGTATATAATATAATGCCAGGCTTTAAAATACATAAATTTTCTCAAAACATAAACATACTATATACTATTTTGTAAACTGCTCTTTCATTTATTGTAAAGATAACTTTCATGTCAAATATTCTTTCATAACATTTGAAATGGCTCATAGCATCTTTATGTATGTATCATTTAATTTATATTGTAGGACACAAGTTATTTACAGGTTTTTTTCTTTTCTTATAGCTAATTTCTTTCCACATACATGGCTGTTTCTTAAATTCCTAAACGTGGAATTTCTGGAACAGGATTTGCACAATTTTAAAACGTATTTTCTACTGCCTAATTTGATTAGAATTTTTACTGCAGTCATCAAGAGTTCATTTAGCCAAATGTCCATGTCAAATATCTGAAATAATGCCTGTAAGAGTTTTTTGTTCAAATTTTGGTCACTGCATGTGAATTTATTGAGAATGACCGAAATCACTATGGAATGAATTGTTACATAAATTTTGCTAAAGAGTGAACTTAAGTACATCTCTCTGGCAAAATACAAATGTGTAGCAGAATTCTGGTATTTTTCAATTCCCGCTTTTTTTTTTTGTTACTAGTTTTAATTTTCACATGTTCTTAATTTGTTTATTTGAATACTGAGAATATATTGTTTCAAAATCCAAAAGATAGAAATGTTATCAGTAAAAGTCCTACCCCTGTGCCACAGCCACCCAGTCTTACTGCTTTGAAGGCAAGCCATGTTACCAGCTGCAGATATTTTATGGATATGCAATATGGTCTTTTCTATTTTACACAATTAATAGTACACTATACTCAGTTCTGCCCCCCTCCCCACTTTTTTCCCCTGACAGTTTATCTTGGAAATCATATCCATACATAAAGAAGCTTCTTTATTTTTTTTTTACAGGCACATATTGTGTGAATGTGCCATAATTTTTTTTTAAACATTCTACTGACAGGAATTTAAGTTGTTTCCAATCTTTTACTATCACAAAATAACCTTGTACAAACATAATATTCTCTTCAATTTAGGAATTAATGCCAAGTAAGATTAAAATGGGCTCTGTTCTGGTCTGGATGCCCATCGGTTTTGATTGTCCAGGTTTCTCTCTCTAAGCTCATGTGAATGGGTGTCCTTCATAAAGTTCCTTTTCTCTGTCTCTGCTTAAGAATTACTCAAAGGCAAGTACAAAGTCTTTATCATTTATAAAGCTTTCATTTCTTTAAGACGTACTGTGAAAATAAAACCTTTTCCCCAAAATTTTTACATTATTTACCCCTCGGTTCCACAACTTCTCCTGTTCGTGGAAAGCGTGTATTAAAATCTGCTACTTCTAGTGGAAGGGGGAAATCTCTGATGGAGTTCAAAGCAAAAATGGAGGTTCCACTTCTATGGTCTGTCCTTCGTAAATCCCATCCCATCCCAAAGGACGTTTCCATGAAGCCTCCAATGAAATGCCACTAGTCAACTTATCCCCTACTGCAGAGACTCTAAAATGTTACTGTTAAATGCATTTCACAAATCCTCCTCCTGCGGCAGCAGTAGCTGCAGGACTTAACAGCAGCAACTTGAGGCTGCAGCTGGGAAAGCCCCCTCAGGTGGTCCTCAGTTGAAGGCGGGGGGGCTCAGTGCCCCAAAGGGGCTGCCCCTCCAAGAACAGTGGCAGTAAGAGGACGTGTGTGTGCCTTGCATGGTCCACCTGGAGAGAGCAGTGGGGACCGAGACCGGCACCACCTCCTCGTCTTCCCTCTAGGGAAACAGGAAAACTAGAACTAGCAAGAATGTGAGTGACATCTGGATTCAGATCAAAAGATTGTTCATTTCCCTATTGCTTCATTCCTGGAAACTGCACTATAACTGTCTAATTAAGAATAGCAGAGTTGGAGGTTTGGAGAAACAAGGTAGAGTGAGAGACACCCCCAGATCTCACACCTTAAAACAACAAGCTGAACATATAAAACTCAACAACGACAAAAGAACACCCAAAACACCTAGGAGCATGGGATCTGCGCAAATCAGAACCCCGAGTGTCGAGCGGTGGACTGGAGAAATGAAGCTGCCGCTTGCAGCTTCCAGAGCTCCCTGTAGGAGGAAGGAGAGAGGAGAAGGTGCAGCGAGTTCCCTGAACAGCCCTGCCTCAGAGAGTTGTGAGTTCCACGCAGCTGAAGGCAGGGCCCAGTCATCAGGGCAGAAAACGGAAAAGCAGGATGGCAGGGAAACAACAGCTGAATTTTACTGCTGTGGTTGCAAAACAGGCTGAGCTGCAGCCATCAACCCCCTCCTCTCATACCTTCTGAGACCTAACACTGCAGAGCCCCAGAGGAATCTGAACAATGCTACCAAAACTGTCGCTAACACTGACAGGGACTGAGACTGAGGGAAGCAAGTGTGATTAAACATCTATAAGGAAAAAAAAAAGGCATTATTAAGACTTTATATAAAGGAGGGATTCAAGAGGCTTAAATGCCACCTCTTTTCAGTCATCATTGTCTCACTTTGTCCCTATGTATGCTGAATGTTCATTACTATCATGCTATAGCAATTCTCTTATTATTTAAGCTTATAATGCTCTGTTCTTTGTAAGGGTTGCACTCCTCTGCCTCTATCAGCCTGACAGTCACCTTACTCCTAATTATATATATTTTTTGTCACTTCGTTTTAGGTAGCTGACCCCTTTCATTTATATATACATGTTTACATATATAACTAATCTTTATATATTCGTAATGCTAACCTCATACCAAGATCAGAACAGAAGTATATAATGTAAAACAAAAAGAAACAGGGCAAAAAACAATTATGGTAGGGGACCTAAATACCCCACTGTTGGATATGGACAGATCATCCAAGCAGAAAATCAATAAAGAAATAACATCCTTAAATGACACATTAGACTAACTGGACATAATTGACATTTACAGAGCCCTTCATCCCCAAACAGCTGCTTATACATTCTTCTCTAGTGCACATGGAATATTCTCAAGAATTGACCATACTGGGACACAGAGACAACCTCAACAAATATAAGAAGTTTGAAATCATACCAACCACATTTTCTGATCATAATGCTTTGAAACTAGAGGCCAACTATAAAAAGGAAGCAGGAAGAACCACAAATACATGGAGATTAAACAACATGCTACTGAAGAATAACTGGGTCAGAGAAGAAATTAAGAGATAAAGAGATACATAGAAACGAGTGATGATGACAGTACAACATATCAAAACTTTTGGGACATGGCAAAAGTGGTCATAAGAGGAAAGTTCATATCATTATAGGCCAACCTCCAAAACCAAGAATGAGCCCAACCTAAATCTTCATCGTAAAAAACTAGAAAAGGAAGAATAAATGAAGCCTAAAGTCAGCAGAAGGAAAGAAATAATCAAAATCAGAGCAGAAATAAATGAAATTAAAAAAAATAGAAAAAATAACTGCAAAAAGGGCTGGTTCTTTGAGAAGGTTAATAAAATCGACAAACTCCTGGCTAGACTCACTAAAGAAAAAAGAGAAAGGACACAAACAAAATCAGGGATGGAAGAAGGGAAATTACGACTGACATCACAGAAATACAAAGGATCATGCAATAATACTATGAAAAAGTATATAATAACAAATTTAATACCCTAGAAAAATGGACCAGTACTTAGAAAAAATACAGTCTTCCTAGACTGAGTCAAGAAGAACTAGAAAATCTAAATAGACCAATCAGCAGTATGGAAATTGAAACAGTCATCAAATACCTACCAAAAAGTAAAAGTCCAGGACCAGATGGCTTCACCAGTCAATTCTACCAGACATTCAAAGAAGGTTGAATACCTATTCTCCTCAAACTCTTCCAATAAATTGAAGAGGGGGCGATACTTCCCAATTCATTTGATGAGGCCAATATTTCTCTGATACCAAAACCTGGTAAAGACAACACCAAAAAAACTACAGACCAATATCTTTCATGAACACAGATGCAAAAATCCTAAATAAGATACTAGCGAACTAATACAGCAACATATTAAAAAGATTATACACCACAATCAAATGGGCTTAATCCCAGAGGCACAGGGATGGTTCGACATACTCAAATCAATCAATGTGATACAGCACATAAAGAAATTTAAAAATAAGAATCATATGATCATATCAATAGATGCAGAAAAAGTCTTCGACAAGATACAGCATCCATTTATGATCAAAAACACTTAACAAAATCGGTAATAGAAGGAAAGTACCTTAACATAAATAAGGTCATCTATGACAAACCCTCTGCCAACATTGTACTTAATGGTGAAAAACTAAAATCCTTCCCTCTAAGATCAGGAATAAAGCAAGACTCTCCACTATCGCCACTGCTATTCAATATAACATTGGAGGTCCTAGCGAGTGTAATCAGGCAAGAGAAAGTTATAAAAGGCATCCAAATAGGAAATGAAGAAGTCTGTCGCTATTTGCAGATGATATGATTCTCTATACAGAAAACCCTAAAGACTCCACAAGAACACTACTAGTAACAATAAGCAAATACAGTAAAGTTTCTGGCTACAAAATCAAAGTTCAAAAATCTATAGCATTCCTACACTCTAATAATGAAGTGTCAGAAAAAGAAGTGGAAAAAAAATTCCTTTTGCAATTGCAACGGAAGGAATAAAATACCTAGGAATAAATTAATGAAACATGTGAGGGACCTATATAATAAAAGTACAGGACCCTATTAAAATAAATTGAAGAAGTTACAAAGAAATAGAAAGTTATTCTGTGTTCTTAGAAGAATAAACATAGTTAAAATGACATATTACCTAAAGCGTTTACAGATTTAATGCAATCCTCATCAAAATCTCATCAACAATTTTTAAAGAAATAGAACGAAAAATCATCAGCTTTGTATGGAAGCACAAAAGACCCCAAATTGCCAAAGTTATCCTGAGAAAAAAGAATGAGGCTGGAGGCATCACTCTGCCTAACTTGAAATTACACTATATAGTGACAATAATCACACACCAAAATTAACTCAAAATGGATTAAGGACCTGAATATAAAACCTGAAATAATATAATGCATAGAAGAAAACATAGGAACTATACTCATAGACCTTGGACTTAAAGAGGATTTTATGAATTTGATCTCAATGGCAAGGGAAGTAAAAGCAAAAATAAACGAATGGGACTGCTCAGCAAAAGAAGCCATCAACAAGGTAAAGAAAGAGACAACCATCCGAATGGGAAAATATATTTGCAAGCAATGCATCCAATATATATTCAAAATATACAAAGAACTCACATGACTCAATAAAACAAATGATCCAATCAAAGAAATAAATGATCCAATCAAAAAATGGGCAGAGGACTTGAACTGACACTTCTCCCTAGAGGAGATACAAATGGCCAACAAACATATGAAAAGATGCTCAACATCGCTATTAGGGAAATGCAAATCAAAACCACAATGAGATACCATCTGATGCCTGTTAGAATAGCTATAATCGACTGGAGAAGTCATAGCAAATGTTGGAGAGGATGCAGAGAAATATACTGCTGGTGGGACTGCAAATTGGTACAGCCAGTATGGAAAACAGTATGGAGGTTCATCAGAAAGCTAAGAATTGATCTACCACATGATCCAGCAATCTCTCTACTGGGTATTTACCCTGAAGACTTGAAAACCCATGTCCAAAAAGATATTTTCACACTGATGTTCATTGCAGCAGTATTTACGGTGGCCAGGACATGGAAGCAACCATGTCTATGATAGATGACTGGCTAAAGAAGCTGTGGTACGTATATATAATGGAATATTACTCAGCTACAAGGAGAGATGAAATACTGGAAATACTGCCATTTGCAACAACATGGATGAACCTTGAGATAATCATGCTAAGTGAAATAAGCCAGACAAAAAAAGTTGGAAATCACATGATATCACATGTATGTGGAATATAAACCTGAAAGCAACAAATGAACAGAACAAACAGAGACTCGTGGACATGGACAATAGACTAGTGGTTACCAGAGGGTAAGGGGTAGAGGAGTAAAGGGGAGGTAGATAGGGTAAAGGGGGTCAAATATGTGGTGATAGAAATCTAACTAAAATCTAATTTAGCTAAAAGTTACTGGATTTCGTTAACCAATGTCGCTATAAAAATAAATTTTACAAAAAGATAGAAAATTATAAAAATTTTTAAAGAAATAAATGCATTTTATACCTATTGCTAATGCACGGATGGGAGACCATAGCAATTGATGTTCTTTCTGCCTAGAACTGTTTCTTAACCATTGATAAACACATGGATTGCTTCCCCTCAAGGACTGTTCAAAGTGTTGTACACTGCCTGTTCAAAGTGTTGTACTCTTTAACCTAACTGGAATCTCTCTTACTCTGCTGTTGCTTCATTTCGCCAGCACCTGACTTATATATGTGTGTTGTGTCACCTCTGAATTTAAACTACAGGAAGGTGTAGTCTTATTTGGTGCTTTATCTCTGGAACCTAACTAGATCATTCAGAACATTTTTAAGAGTCAGTGAATTAATACTGTCCCAATTATAGGCACAATTTCAGTAATATACATGAAATGGGGGATGAATGTGTACAATAACAATGTAAGGCACTATTACTGTCTGAATTTAACTTATTGACTGGATTCAGACTAGAGAAACACAGAACCAACTTAGTTCTTTTAATTCCTGCCTCAAGTTCACAATTTTCATCAGTTCATATCAAGCGCCCACACTGCCTCAAAAAAATATTTATCCAAATAACTTAATGTTGAGCAAGGTTAACTAACTCGACCAAAGTCCAGTGGTAGTCACGTCAGAGATTTGAATATCAAGGTTGTATTTGACCTACCATGTTAATACAAATCTTTGAAGGAAGCAAACTGCTAGCGTTTCTGACTCATGCCTTCTCAGACGACAAGGTTTGCCTGACAATCACAGGCACTTCCGGTTTTCTGAACAGCCGCAGCGCCCAGCTCCTGACGCCAACTGCGCACAACGATACACTACCATGACGCCTTGCTATTCCAGTGACCTTCAGGGCCGGAGGAGACGTTGGCGAACGGAAGGCCCCTGACTGTGTGCTGATTGGTCGCGCGCTGAGGCCAGCCCCGCCTCCTGTCTTCCTCTCTCTAGCTCAGCAGAAGTCGCCGGGGTCTTCTTCGAGTCTAACGCTTGTAGACGCAGAGCCGCTGTGCAGTTGCGATGCCGCGTGGAAGCCGAAGCCGCACCTCCCGCATGGCCCCGCCGTCCAGGTGAGGCCACTACAAGGTTTGGGGCCCTACCGGCGCTGTTAGTCGGAGAAGGCCGCGCTAGATCGAGGCACGGCGAGGCGGAGGCAGGCGTAGGCCGCGGACTAGGTCATCCGAAGGCGGATATGGCGCCTACCCGTCCCCGCCTGTCACAAGATGGTTGTAAATAGGCTTTCGTTAGATTTCCTTTAGTGGCAAACTTTCTAATTTCGAATGGCCATAAATTATTTCTTAAAATAGCTCATAGCTCGTTTTAATTTAAAACAGGCAAGTTGTAAAAAGAAATGGACATTTGTAAGTGTAAACCGGTTGAAATATCATAAGTAGCAAAGAAAAAATGTAGAAGAAAGGTAATATAATCGGGGAAATGACCGAATTTCAATTCAGTGAATCTGAGCACCTATCATGAGCAATGAGCCTTCCATGGGCTCGGCCTAGTATGGGACTCAGTCACTAAGGCCTTCACGTGTACATGACGTTTTCTCGTTCATAAAATATTTTTTATGTGCCAATTACACTTCATGATAACTCTAAAGATTAATGTTATTCCTAATTTACAGAAATAAGGAAACTGGAGACTCAGGATAAGTGACTTTTCCAAGGTCATACCTCCACTAAGTAGGAAAGCCAGATCTCAGACCCTGGTTTTCCGAAGACTACCAATTGAGGACATTTAGCATGGACCACATGGCTTCTCTGAGTGGATTATGTTCAGTGTGCTAGGTGTATAAGGAAGGGGTTCACTTATTGAAAGAAACTTATACTCAAAGAATGTGAAACCATATTTTTATAATGTTATGCTAGATGCCATCTAATAGGAAGTGAAGTCATAAACTCTTGACCTGGCTTTATTTGAGGGAAGAACACCCAAGGAAACAAATCTAAAAAATGGGCAGAGGGAGCATAATGTATGTGAAAATTTTTAAAGCAGCACAAGACATATTAGTGAAAGTGTTGAAAGCATCCAAATTTCCTACAGATAGGAAATATTTGAAATTAATTTTGGTATAATAGTTCGGACAAGTTACTTCTAGTTACTGGGCTTCAGTGTTCTAATCTGTAAAATGAAGGAATTGAACTAGATTATTTCCCCAGATGACTATCTGCAAGTCTTCATTTAAGATGTTACTAGCTCAGGGAGACTTCCTTTGACTATCCTAAAATTGTGATATCCCACAACATTCACTCTCTTTCCCAATATTTTTTCCTTCACACTTAATACCATGTGATGAATTCTGTAAGGATATTTTAAACTCTTAATATTTTATAATTTTGGAAAAGTACTGAAATAACTTCTTTAAAGATACTGTGGGCTATGTGAATACATGGAAATGATTTTTTAAAAAGCAGGAAAATAGTTTATACTTGGTGATTACAACCTTAACAAAAGGTTAAAATAAAATAGCTCAGGGAATTGTGTTTTGTAAAGTTTTCTTGTATGTATATAGTATTTGTGTTTAATGATTTAAAATGAAAATCCCGTATATTATTTTTTTTATACGGGGTTTTTTTTAAGTTGACAATTTCCAAACCTGATTGGAAGTGGGAACTTCATATTCTTTGTTCTTTTCTTTTACAGCCGGGCACCTCAGATGAGAGCTGCGCCCAGACCAGCGCCAACAACTCAGCTGCCAGCAGCAGCTCCACCATCTGCTGTTGGCTCACCTGCTGCTGTACCCCGGCAGCCAGGTCTGATGGCCCAGATGGCAACTACTGCAGCTGGTGTAGCTGTGGGCTCTGCTGTTGGCCACACGCTAGGTCATGCCATCACTGGGGGTTTCAGTGGAAGTAACAATGAGCCCTCAAGGCCTGATATCACTTACCAGGTAAGATTTGGGGCAGGGTTTCCCTTTAGTGGAGTATTTTATGAGAAAACCTAATATTTGTAAGTGCCTTATATATGTAAGAACTGTCTGTAATTTTAGAATCCACAATGTTGTTGACAGAAAATGTTTTTGATTGTTAAAAGTCACATTTAGCAATTGAGTTAGTGCTTTAGACATGCGTCAGCAAGTACTATACAAATTATATATCTTCTCAAGTTGTAGAATTATAGTAGCTCATATAGTAGCTGATTCACTATAAAACAGCCATTTCCCCCTTATTTTAAATATTTTTTCTTGATTTCCCTTAACTAATTCAGTCTCAACCTTAGTTAAATATTCAAAAAATCTCTTTAATAGCTTTTTGCTCTCTGATCTCTTACCTAATATTTGCCACTGCCCCTCTTTCTGAGGTGTGTGAATTTTCTCCTTTAATGAGTGTGGGTGTGTATTCTGTTGTATTTCTGGTGTACTTGAAACTCTCATCCATGTATTTTTCTATAATAATCCCATTTTATCTTCCATGAAATTTCACTGAACCACTGGTCTATAAATGTCCAGATAACCATTTCACTTAATTTGCATCTTTATTCTTGAATCTTTCTGATTACAACTGGAATTTTTTTTAAGCTTATTTTCTACCTTGAAAAATTTTCACTTTCTATATTATTGAAACTTTAATTTGCATCAGGGTTTAGTTCCTCAGTTAACCTCAAAGACAATGGACAAGTATAAATCTCATTTCCTTTCTAAACGGTCCTGAACATTATGTTATGTCTTTGCAGGAGCCACAGGGAACCCAGCCGGCATACCAGCAGCAGCAGCAGTTTGGCCCATGCCACTATGAGATGAAACAGTTTTTGGAGTGTGCCCAGAACCAGGGTGACCTTAAGCTTTGTGAGGGTTTCAGCGAGGTGCTGAAACAATGCAGATTTGCAAATGGTAGGTGATATGTCAATCCATGATTGAATTCGCATGTTGTTGATTCATTTAATGATGCTCCTGGACCCTATAGAACTTAGGGAATCTGTATTTAATAAATTAAACTGAAAAGTTAGAGGAGATTTTGTTAAAATTACTCTAAAAATAATCGAACTTCTAACAAGGAACTGGTCCAGAGGTATCTTAATCTTTTACCAGTTCCGAATCTAATTCTTCCTTAAACAAGTACAGATTAGTGTGCCAGATCTTTGTGTGGTTAACTGCATGTTAGTGATCTAGACTTTTAAAGTTATGAATACAAAATTCTATTTTCACCAAAGTCCAGGAATTCATGTAGATTCCCATATGTTATTGGTATTCTATGTGCCTCATTTGGGAGAGACAAGATTTTGGTGCTCTGGAATGTTAACTTGTTTTTAACATAATTTCTGTCAACCTAAGAATTCACAATCTATTAAAATGCTTATTTTCATTTTCCCACCTTCATTTTGGTAGGACATAGGGGAGAAGTTAATCCTTTCAGGTGGTTGAACTGTGAAAGGGAAGTCTGAGTTTCAGAATTCTTTGATGAAGCTACATCTAGTACCAAAGTGACTGTGTTTCTGCTTCAGGACTCTGTCCCTCGAAGCACATGTGCCCTGCCTTTTCTCAGTTGCGGCAAGTTCAGAGCTGAAGTTTTGTTGGTCACAGGATGCCTTCAATAATTTATAAAAAAAAAAAAAACTAATAACCCTGGGCCTTTTTCCCCTCTTTTCATAGCTGGTAAGTTTTCTCTCTTGTTAAGATTATACAGGAAGTGCTCTATTAAAGTACCTTTTTTGTTTGCAGGATTAGCCTAATCAAGAAGTTCAAACCGAAGACATGGAAAATCATCTCTCACGACCAAGTTAATTTAGTATAAAAATATAATTGATAGTGAAAGTATGAAGTATAAAACCACCAGTTAAACCTCTCTAATATTAATAGCTTCCTTACCTCAGAATTGCAGTGGAAGAGAGTGTTCGTACTATATAGTTCATTAAGATGGTATTGAGTTTGGGGTTGGGCAGATGTTTGTGTGGGCTCCTTAAACCACGTTTTGTGATGTTTGTGAATCAATTAGAATAAAGTGATTTTCTTCCAAAATGATGTCTGATAAATATAAGGTCATAATTAAATATGGTATGTGCATGCTGAACATATGCATTTTGCAGAAGAACACAATCATTATGTCTTTAAGTTTATCTAGTTTATAGTCTATAGCATCTACCCAGAGCATCTGGTAGAACTCCCTGAGGAACTTATGTAGAGAAATAGTCATGTAAAGAGGAGCTCACTAGCAAATATGCTGCTCACTAAAAAGGTTTCAGATACTACAGGCCTTTGGAGTCAATGTTCAACAAACTGAGTAGTACCAGGAAATTGTTTAAAATAAGTAAAATGGGGGGTGGTTCCATAGAGTAGTGGTTAGCATGTCTGCTTTACATGCAGAAGGTCCTGGGTTCAAGCCCCAGTGGAGCCATGGTCCATACTCCTGGTGTGCCAGGCCCTGAGTGTGTGCCAAGAGCACGTGGGAAGAGACGCCTTGCCTTCAGAGATCCAGGTCTTAAGGGGGCTTAAGGGGGAGATGGGCAACATCCGTAGGTCAGGGGTGGAAGTGGGAGCAGGGAGATTAAAAAAAATAAGTAAAATGTGTTCCCTGTGGCCAGGCCAGCACTACTTGTCACTGTTCCCCTAGAATATCTAATTACTTGGTCAGAGATGAAAACCATTTTATTAATGCTGGCAGTTCCCCTGCAAAAGTTTTTCTTCAACATAAGGCATTGTAATTTCCTTATCTTAAAAGACTCATGCTAACTGCATTCATCTTAAGGAGATGGACTCAATTTAAAGTGCGTAATTTTTTTTTTAATGAAGCAAAACTGAAAATTTCATAACTTCTTAGAAGTCGACTGCCAAGTTTACATTATGCTCCTGCAGTTTTCTGACTTTCAAATGTACCATGGTTCATAGGTTCTATTACCTGTTTTTTTCCCCTCCACATTTCAGAGACCCATATTACTGTGAGGTGAGAGGTGAGGTTGAATGAATTATTCAGTTCCTGCCTCCTGCCTTCAGCTGTTTTCTTAGAGTGCCCCACTCTGTACCTAATATTCAGTTCCTGAAAGGGTCTAAGACTACCTTACCCTGAGCACCTGAATGAACACAGACAATTTATTCATCAGGTCCCCTGAATATTCCCTGCTGGGTTCATCATTGGGCTCCTTTGCCCGTTTTCCTGGAGGCTCGTAGTGTTAATTCCCCTTATGTCTAAGGCATGATGGTATATAGCGTGTACCCAAATATTGTTAAATTAGTGAATCAAAGGAAAATGAGTCACTGAAATCAATAAAATGTAAGAGTCTGACTGGCCTGGCCTCTTCCTGGGTGGAACCATGGTTCCACAGAGACGGGCACAGGGAATAACTTAGGTGCATTGACCTTTTGTCCTGTGGTCAGGAGGGATTTTGTCATGCATCAAAAGTATATACTAGCAAGAGTCAACTCTATACCTTAGGACCAAAAAAAAAAAAAAAAAAAAAAAAAAGCTTATTGACACTAACAAAGGAGGAGATTGAGGTGTTTTCATACTTGGAGCCAGATGATGCATCTCAATTTCCTTTAGCAGTTCAGCAAAGTATTTCCCCAGAGTGAAGAGATAGATGGTCAGTATGATATAATAGAGCACTTGGGCCCACATCTGGGGTTAATCTCAGTCCTCTATTCACCTATTTGGTAACTGAGCAAGTTCATTCTCTAAATTGTTTAATACCAGAGTTTTGAAGTCCAAGTGAGTGTATATGAAGTGCTTTGTAAAATGCTAGTTAAATGGGTGTTTGTGGGCTCAGCTGTGAAGCATTGTATTACCCCTCCATTTTGCATATTAGAATTAGGGATTTGAAAAAAGTTTTAGAATAAGAGAGAGCAATAAACCAGTGTCTACTGTGCTAGCATGTTGTGTACATTATTTCCAATTTTGTCAGCCTTGTAGGTAGAATCATACTGCTGAGAACACCCAAAGAGCCCAAAGTCGCACACAGAACCCATATGCTTTTCCTGACACTCAGAACTCTTCCCAGTAGAAACTGCAGCCTGAAAATAAAATGAATTAAGAATAAAACAATGGAGGTGGCTCCACAGTGTAGTGGTTAGCACATCTGCTTTACACACAGAAGGTCCTGGGTTCTCACCCCAGGTGAAGCCACAGACGATACCCTGGGTGCCAGCAGCGGGTGCAGGCCACTAGCACTAGCATATGGGAGGAGACGCCCCGCCTTGAGAGACCTATCCCTTAAGGGGAAATGGCAACATCCATAGGTCAGGGCTGGAAGACTGTGTGTGGGGGGTGGGGTGGGGAGTGGGGGGTAGGCGGTGGGGGGGCAGTGATACAATGAAGGCAGATCAGAGGTAGATTTCTGAAGGAGATGTTCCCTATAACCTTTAAGGTTTGCATTTTATAGAGCAGCCACACAAAATGTCCCTAAGCAGGTTCTGACTTCCATGTCCCAACATTGTAGTGTGAGTGCACCAGTGCACTGTGTTTCCTGATCTTAAGAAACACAGAAATTGCCCCCAGAGAAGCTAATGCATTTCTGGCAAAGCTGGCCTTATAGCCTCTGGGCCTGGAGGCCAAGTGAGCTCTAGAAGGAAAATTAGTCACCTCTCACTGAAATGCCTGGTCCGAGGTCACCTGGACTTTCCTCACCCTCCACCAGAGGTCACCCTTGGTGAGACTTGGGTCTGTGCACTGTGCCTGCTGAGCCTTGGCCTGCATCCCGGGTTTGCAGTTGTGATTTATTTTTGGCATTTCAGCCTACCGTCATCAAGTTAGCAAAGCCTGAAGGAAGAGCAGCAACAAGATATCCGCTCCGGCTACGGGTGTCTGCTCTCGACCTGCTTCAGTCCTCTGTTTTTCCCCCTTCCCCAAGGGGCTCTGGGACCCTTGGGATTCCTGTTGAATTCACTCAAAGGCCTGTGAGGACCTAACGGTAAGTAACTGGGCCAGTGATGGACTAAAGCCAGGCAGTAGGCAGGGAGAGGGGAGAGGCTGTGGGGTAAAGAAGACAGAAACCACCAAATCTATTAGACTTACTTTTCCCTTCTGAAGGGCAGATGGACCAGAAGAGTGGCAGTGTTGACTCTTGAAACTCCCACCATGGAGCTTATCTACAGAAAGTGGGTCCCTGAGACTGTGTTTTTAGACTCTGAGTTTAGGGGAGGGATGTTATATTCCAGAAAAGACTAGGCTACCTACTCCCATTTGGTGACCCTTTTTAAAGGGGTCTTGGGAAGGGTGTTGTGGGTATAGGTGGGGCAGTGGACAGTGGCACAAAGTCAGCCCCAAGTTAGGCCTAAAGCAAAGGGATGGGGCAATAGAAACCTACCCCGCCTGCACTGAGAGATTTGATTGCAGCCAGAACTAGGTGAATGTGCTCATGCCAGGGAATGAAGTCCCCAATTAGAGTGGCATCCTGGGGTAGGTCTGCCCATTGCAGGCTGGGAGAAGAGAAAGACTTGGTACTACTCAACTTTGGGAGGTGAGGGCACAGATGTGCATCTTGAGAACTTCAAAGGACTTGCTGGGAAATTAGCTTGTCTTTATGGAAAACAGACACTCCTGTGTTCAGTTGGGGTTGCTGACAGGGCAGAGGCAGCCTGTGAGCAGCCCAGGTACCTGCTGGTAGAGGTTATGGTTGTTCAAATCTTTTCTCTGTTAACCATGTACCCAGCAGTGGGGACACCAGGCTTTTTGAAACAGTTAGCCTGAGACCTGAGGTAGCCAGGGCTGCAGCTTGGCTGGTCATCAAACTGGCCACTTGGGTAGGACAGGCCTTCTTGGACCCAGAAATGGCAGTAGAATCAGGGCTAGAGGCAGTTTTGGCCTTCCTGAGTGGCAGCTTGTGCCTGTTTTCTACCTGCTCTTCTTTCTGTTAGTAGATGATTTTCTTCATTTCTCAAATCCTTCATCTAAGGTAGGAATTCAGTACCCCGGTGGCCTCTACATAGATGAAGCAAACCTGGCCAGCTTAGCAACTCTGAGTCCATGCCTGAGAGTTCCAGCTTTGTATTGCGCTCCTCCCCCGCCACCCCCGCCCCCACTGCAGTAGGACCACTCAGGGCTCACTGGCCACTGTTAGGTAGAACATGGTGCATGCATTCTGCCAGCAGGACCCTGAACCAAAGGTATACCTCCAACTGCCAACTCATATCTAGGGAATAGCACCTGCATACCCGCACTGGACACAGAGGGCAGGGACAGCTGGGACATCCTAGAGAAGATCACAGTTTAATGTGGGAGAAGACAGCACACACTGACAAAACTGATACCAGAGGCTGGGAGACCAGGACTCAACCATCAGGCTCTGCATCCCTCAGAGCACCTGGCATAGTGCTTCACAAAGAGTATAAAAGAATGAATGAATGAGAGAGTGATTATGGAAGTCCTGGTTAAGGATAGAATGAGTGAGGACAGAGCAGTGGGCAGCAGAGGAAGCATGTCCTGGAGGAAAGGGTGTTTTCAGGGTCAGACGGTTGGTTAGGACTAGGGTAGATAAGGAAAGGCTATTAGAGCAGCATGTTAAAAAAATGACATTGTGAGGCTTCTCATCTTTTCCTCAAGGACAGAGAGAAGGTAGAGGAAAAACAGGACTACTCATCACCTCAGAGAGAAAAGGAAACTGCATTTTAATTTGTCTTCTTAAGCATTCCTCAGTAGTTCTTTCTAAAACCAAGGGTGTACTGTCCCCCTCAGAGCTAACCTTGGGGCTTTCCTGCTTCAGTCCTGGGCCTGGGACTAGCTGATTATTTGCAGCTTCTACTGGGGAAGTATGTATAGGGAAGCACATGGTCACCTGGGGCTGACAAGTTTACAGCTAGTGGGAAAAAGGATGTTGGGTTCTTTCCAAGGCACTTTTTTTTTTTAGTTCACAAACATTTATTCTGAACATTTGCGATAGACCAGCTCTGTGCCAGGAGAGACAAAAATAAGTGAGAGAAATTGTTCCAGCCCTCAAAGAACTCATCCCCAAGGTCAGGCAGGAAGGCTGATAGCTTCTTTCTATTTTCCTCTCAAATCCCCTCAGAATCATCCCCAAGGAGCTGAGCATGACGTGGGATGAAGCGCTGCCAGACTCACATTCTGCACAGGGTTTCTATGACAACTATGAGCCTAAGGAGATCCTGGGCAGGTAAGGCCCAGACCTTCACCAGGAAGTGCTGTCCTAGGCTCCAGCTGGCTCCACAGACTGGAGCCATCTCTGCTTGACCTTGAGCAATGACCTCATTTCCATCCCCAAAGCACTGTTCATTTGGAGAATCCCTCGGTTTGGGTCCTGCCCTCCTAAACCAGGACAGATAAGGGTGTACAAGAGTAAGTAGATCGGAGACTTCTCCTGGCAAAGAGTTCCCCCGGATGCTGCTGACAAGCACATCCAAACTCAGCTTTGGGACCGGGTTAAGAATGAGGGGTCAGAGGAAGCTTATGGCCTTGAGAATGCATGGTTTCTTTCTTTGTGTGAAAGAGCACTGAGCTAGAAGTTAAGAGGCCTGAGACCAGGCCTAAGACCAGGTTTGCAAATCACCTTTGCTGCGCCTTCTTCATCCTACTGTCCCAAAAGTTTACAGTGAGTTAGGGAACAAGATGTGGGACTTCTCCTAGAGTGAGGGGCCCTTAGGACTATCTATCCTCTGTACCCCCAGGGGAGTTAGCAGTGTCGTCAGGCGTTGCATCCACAAGCCCACGTGCCAGGAGTACGCAGTGAAGATCATTGACATCACGGGCGGGGGAAGCTTCAGCTCTGAGGAGGTGCGAGAGCTGCGACAGGCCACGTTGAAAGAAGTGGACATCCTGCGCAAGGTTTCAGGGCACCCTAATATCAGTGAGTGATGGCCTCAAGCCACATCAGGGTGCTTTACCATGATTCTGCTCTGATAACCCAAGTCAGGGAGTGCAGCTTCATTGTGCAGCTGGCCTGTCCAGAGTGTCTCCTGCATCCTGAGGCCTCACCAGCCCAGTTCCCTGAGGCTTGAAGTTCCTGGTTCCAACCTCCAGGAAACCTGCTCCAGGGATTCAGTCCTGTCTAAGCCTCCTCTTTCAGCCAGACAGAAGGGGTAACAGGCAGGGCTGGGGTTGGGTACTGGTGGGAGAATGGGTGAGGGAAATGTCTGGGCCTTCCCCCTGCCCTGGTGGGCCTCCTTTGTGCACCATCCTGATACCACCTCCACTTTCAAAGTTCAGCCCTAGCAACTTTAATCTCCCTGCCCCTATGCCTTGCTCCCCCTCCCCAGGCTTCTCTGCTACCTAAGATGAGCCAACCATTTCCATTTCAGTACAGCTGAAGGACACTTATGAGACCAACACTTTCTTCTTCTTGGTGTTTGACCTGTAAGTACCCAGCCCTGGAGTCAACCATACCTGGGGACTATTGGAGAACCTGATACTATGGTCCCCCATCCGGGGCTTCCTGGAGACCAGCAGCCAGCCCCTTATACTGTGGATGCCAAATAGGATCAGAAATGCCCCTGGGATCAGGCCGCCACATTTTAAATCCTGGGTCCACTGATTATGAGGTGGAGGATTTCTTTAAGTATCGGTTTTCTCATCAGTATTATGGAAGTAATAATAACACAGTGACTGGCACAATGTAAATAAACGCTAATAACTGTTAGCTACAGTGATGAAGATAGTGGCCATTCAATACTTATTCTAGACACTAAAGTTAGAACAATGAATAAGACAGATAAGGTCCTCAACTTTATGTAATAATTTTCACAGGTAATGAACGGAAAGCAATTAAGCCATAATATTACACATAGTTATGTATGTGTACATATACATAAAGCTGAACAGGGATTAGAGAGGGGTAGAGATTTCTTTTTTAGTTGAATTGGTCAGGGAAGTCTCTCTAGGAGGTGACCTGAGCAGAGACTTGGAGGGAGGAATCCAAAACAAGACCTGGAGCTGGAGCCTTCCAGCAGAGGGAAGAACGAGAGCAAGGGCCTTGCTGGATGGGCTTGGTATGTTTGAGGACTGGCAAGGAAACTAGGGTGGGGGAATGATGCAGGCATTTTAGCTATGGCAAAGACTTTGGAGGATGGAGATCAGGAGAGTAATGTGGTCCAATTCTTTTGAAAAGGATCCTGCCGACTGTCATGAGGCAAGAGTAGAAAGGTGGAGGCTAGCGGTATTGAGGGAAGAGACCCCTCCAGGGAGGTAGAGGTTGAATTTGGGTGCGGTTCAAAGATGGAGATCATTATCAACATCATCATCATCATCATCATCATCATCAACAACATCATCATCACTATTTCCCTGCCTCTGCACCAGTGGGCTATTGAGATGATCTCTTTATCACAGGTGCCTGTGGGCCCTTCAGTTCTGAGAGCCTGTTTTCTCAAGAAAGGAAAAATTATACCAACCACTCTGCCTATCTCACCAGGCTCTAAGCATCAAATTCAAACAATACAAAGTGTTCTGTGAATGGTGCAATCATATTACCATTTTTATTAGAAAAGTTTCACAGAGAAAGGAACTCTCCATCTCCTTGTTCCCCCGCTCCGTCAAATCCTCACTAAAGAACAAAAATCTTTGCTGTATGATTCATTGTTGAAGGGGTGTCTTGATTTCTCCATATACAACAGCTAATTTAGGGACCAGATTTACTTGAGAAAATTATTCAAGTAGATTTCGTATTGTTGGAACATTTCATATTGTAGCCATACTGAATATGTGCAGTGTTAATTTGCTTGAAGACACAGTTTTACTTGGCATGTGTATACAATTAAACCACCAGCTCCAGGAAGGCAGGGGCCTTCTGATGTGCCTTGCACAGTCCCCTAGCGTTTACTAGTAAATCTTATTGGGGCTGCTGCTGCTGCTAATAGTGAGTTCTCCTAGTGTCTTTAAAATGGAATTAAAATGATAAAAACTGGATTCACACATTACCTTTTAGGAACAATATAAAACAAGGCTCACCTCTTTAAATTCTAGGTTGTCTCCTCAAACAGAAACTCCCTCCTTGCTCCAGCAGCTAAACTCGATTGTTTTATTGCCTCTCGGTGACACTGTCAAAATCCCTTGTGCTCTAAGAATCCCACTGCTTTTCATGGAAGGGCGGGTGAAAGGGGGCAGGATGCACCTTTCCTATTAATTTAACCCAGGAAGACTTTCCCAGGGCCCCACCAGATTTGCCCAGCTGCAGCTATGCTAACTCTTCTCAGTGGAACTGTCCTGTAGAGCCCTTGGGGACAGCTCAAATGTCTCTAACCTTTCAAGAAGTTGCTTTGGGAAGCTATTTTTAATGCTGCCCCAAGTTGCCCTCCGGGTTATAACTAGATTGTTCCAGCAGAGACCTCTTTATAGATCATCCCAAGAAGTGAGAAGACTGAATCACAATTCTTAATCCTAAAACAGGCAAAACAGCTCCTCCAACACTTGTACTGCCACTTCTTCCATTTGTTCCTGGGAAAAATCAAGATACTCTGGTCTTTCTGATTTGGGTCTGGGGCCTTGGGCCAGGGGGCCTTGGGCTAGTCTCACCTCCCAGCCCTGTTTTTTGGCCCTGATAAATCCCGTACATGCTGTCATTTACACAGATGGTTGCAGAGTGGGGGGAGACCCTCATATTGATGCCATCCCACCTGTCTAGACTTCCTTGGCCTTCTTTCAATCCTTCCAGATAATCTCTCCACTCACTTCCCCAGCTCCTCTCCACAGACCTTGGTTCTTTGTGGGAGTGACCCACTTTGACTCTGGAGGTATTAGGGTGAGAAACAACTCTCTGGGAGAAGGGTAAGGAGGGAATGGTCTTGGGACCTATACAGTTACAAACCCTCTGTCCCCACAGGATGAAGAGAGGGGAGCTCTTTGATTACCTCACTGAGAAAGTCACTCTGAGTGAGAAGGAAACCAGGTGAGGGTCCATTTGCCTCTCTCCCTACTTCCTGCCTGAATCCTAGTGCTACAGGCACCAAGGTCTTGGAGGGGGTATATGGAGCATACTTGCTTGGGCTGGGGGTGTGCACCACTGGCTTTTATGGCCTCCTTCCATCCTTGGTTCAGCCTAGACTGTCTCAGCCTGCCCTGAGTCCTCTCTTACTTGCAGTCTGGCTAATAGGTGGGCTTTGTTCTCTCTGCCTGCTACTTGACCCTGCAGAATAGGAGATAAGAGTAACATGTGCCTGTCTCACCCCAGAAAGATCATGAGAGCCCTGCTGGAGGTGATCTGCACCTTGCACAAACTCAACATTGTGCATCGGGATCTGAAGCCCGAAAACATCCTCTTGGATGATGACATGAACATCAAACTCACAGACTTTGGCTTTTCCTGCCAGCTGGAGCCAGGACAGAAGCTGCGAGGTCTGGTAATGTGTGTTGGCCCACGTCAGGGGCTCAGGCTTTCTTATTAACTCTCCCAGGAATAGAAATTGTCTGGGTTTCTCTCCTATTCCCTCCCACTCCAGAATAAAACCCCTATCATTTCAAGGCTACGTGTCTTTTCAGGTAGGCTCTCTTCCTAGGACTGAGCCGAGTCAGGTTCCCACTGCCTGAGTGGTAGACCTGGATGTCTAGACATGATCACAGAACAAATAAGCCCCAAGCAGGTGGCCCTATGGGCCAGCACCTGGTCCATGCCCTTAGCCCTGAAGTTGGTCAGCCCAAACATCATTTTGGTTACATCTCAACTGTTTCTTTAGATCTTCTTCCAAGTATCCCCCATTGACCTATCCTGATGATAACTATTCCTGCAGAGATCTGTGGGACCCCCAGTTACCTGGCCCCAGAGATCATTGAGTGCTCCATGAATGATGACCACCCAGGCTACGGGAAGGAGGTGGACATGTGAGTATGTTGGGGAGGAGGGACAGGATGCCACCGTGACCAGGAATACCTGATTGAGAAGGGGAGGAGTTGGCAGGAGCTACAGCCAGCCCACCTGTCTTCCTCCCCATCCACCTGGTGCCAGGTGGAGCACAGGAGTCATCATGTATACCCTGCTGGCTGGCTCCCCACCCTTCTGGCACCGGAAGCAGATGCTGATGCTGAGGATGATCATGAGTGGCAACTACCAGTTTGGCTCACCTGAATGGGATGATTACTCGGATACTGTGAAAGACTTGGTGAGTGCCCTGGCCTGCTGCCTCCAGGGATCAGGCAAGGGGAAAAGTTCACCATGGAGGTAGAAGAGTATGCCATGCCACAGGATGGAGGAGTCTGCCAGGAGAGACCCCAAGTCTTCTAAAGTGCTGGAGGGGACTCTGCATTCATGTTTTCAGTCCCCCCTTGTTCTCTCAGGTCTCCCGCTTCCTGGTGGTGAACCCCCAGGGCCGCTGTTCTGCAGAAGAAGCCTTAGCGCATCCCTTCTTCCAGCAGTATGTTGTGGAAGAAGTGCGTCACTTCAGCCCCCGGGGAAAGTTCAAGGTACTTAAGCTCCCTTCTCACCCAGGGCCCTGGGGCAGTTGTTACTGCCTCAAGTCCAAGCCCCCAAATCCCCTTTTTTCTCCTGAGGGACTACTACTTACACCTTCAGGGTTTCCAAGGCCCCTTTCCTCCCCTACCCCACCCATAATGGTTCCAGCTCAATTTCTTCTGGCTTCAAGCAAGACAGATGTCACCTGACTGGCTCCAACAGTCTAAATCCCTGCAAATACTGGTAGGGTGAAAATGGAAAGAACACTAGGAAGGGCCCAGCAGAAGCCATGCAAGTCTTCATGGCAAACAAGCTCAGGGCCTCCCTGCATTGGAGGGAGAAGGAGACAGGTTTGCAGGGGCTGGGTCCAGGTTCTCAGTCCTGGCCCTCCACAGGTGATCGCTCTGACAGTGCTGGCTTCAGTGAGGATCTACTACCAGTACCAGCGGGTGAAGCCTGTGACCCGAGAGATTGTCATTCGTGATCCCTATGCCCTCCGGTCTCTGCGCCGACTCATTGATGCCTATGCTTTCCGCATCTATGGCCACTGGGTGAAGAAGGGGCAGCAACAGAACCGGGCTGCCCTCTTTGAGAACACACCCAAGGCTGTGCTCCTCTCCTTGATTGAGGAAGAATACTGAAGTGCCGGCAAGTGGAATAGGGCGAGTAGGTGGCAAAAGAAAGGGAAAGCAGCAGAAATATTAGTCAAAGGAGTGAGATTGTGTGCTGGCCTCTCTCTGTCCAGAGGGGCAGTTGGTCCCTGCCAGGACTCCTGGAATTGGGCCATTATCCCTCTCAGAGGCTCTATGCAAGAAGATCGGGCACTCCCATCACACAATGGTAAGCGCAATAGCGGTTAGGCATAGAGAATAGGGCACTAGGTATGATCCAACAGCAGGGAGGCTTCCTGCTTCTCCACTTCCCAGTTATAGCACTATCTCAGTTTCTTTTTCCTCATGGGAGGCCCAGAGTTACTGACACTAGTATGTACTTCCCTTAGGGTCCCTGGGTGAGGACAAAAGACAGATAAATAATCACAGAAGATTTTACTGACATCATGGCATTAAGTGACACCACGGGAGCAAGTTCTTCTCAGGGGCACATGTTTTTAGAGGCATATGGAAGCCCTTACATAATCAACAATAGAAAGGAAAGCTTCTGATATTTGTCTTTCTGGAATATTATTTACTTTGTGACTCCCATGATGTAGTTTTCCCTGGTAAAAATTCGGTTCTCCTAGACCCTTTTAATACTGACATGTGCTTTAAAGAGCTCATATTGCTGCATTTTACATACAGGTTATTGAAATTAAATTCCTTCAGAAGCACATGAAACACTACAAATGAGGCAAATGAAGGAAGCATTTCTTTCTGCAGCAATTTGCTGGGAAAACAAAGAGAACTGGGGGAAATTATGCCTTGAGAAAACAATGTCAGATCCCTGAATCAGACATCAAGAAAGGCGGAGGGAACAGATTTAACATTTTTTTAACAAACTGCTTTTCAGAGCACTCTGCCCCAACTGTTTGAGTATTTGGCCCCTATATGATTAATACGTGGCCTCTAATAGGCCAGCTCCAAGCCATAATTAATAAGTTGGGCCCTTTCTCCAAGCGATAGACCCACCCCTTCTCTGAGGTAAGAGGTCTCACCTACCCTGGTGAGAGGTGTCTGTAACAGAGGGATGGGGGAAGAGGAAGATCATTCCTGAGGCTGAAGGTGAAGAGCTTGGAGTTTGGCTGTGTTTGGAATGTCACCAGGGAGTGACATGGGTACCATGGAGGACTCTTCTCCTTGGCTTTACATAGCTGCTCACAGCTTCCCAGGTGGTCAGCCAAAACTAGAAGCACAGTGGAAGCCTAGGTTGTCAGAGGCTGAATCTGGAGTGTTGCCCATCCTGCCACCAGAGAAAGAGAGAGAGAATGGACATTTGTAAAGAATGGGGCCTGGGGCCTTACCCAACTTTCCTCTTCCTCTTCCCATAGCCTGCTGTGATCTGGGGTACCTGAGGACTGGGGAGGGCATAGTCTGGAAAGAAGCTTGGTGTGAGGGCAGTCTGGGAGATATGAAGCAGCCTTGGGACAGGGTGGAGGAGTGAGAGTGGTTCTGAGAGATTACACTGGAAGGGAGGAAAGGCTATGACTAATAACTTTGAGTTTAGAATAACTCAGCTGAAATAAAACCCTTTGGCAAGAAGTGAGAATATCGTAGCACCACTCAGTACTTCATACTTTTCAAAGATACTTCTCATATATTCCTTCATTTGCCATTTCCCAATGGCTCTGGAAAGCAGGATTTGTTCACCATTTTATAGACTCAGAATCGGATGTAGATAGATTTAAATGTCTTGCCCAATGCCAATCACTGCTTCAGTGGCACAACAGAATCAATGTCAAACCCAGTTTCCTGGTTTCTAGGCCAGCCTTTCTCCACTACTAAAAAAGGTGAGAAAATCCAGGGGCCCCAACAGATCAAAGAAACATCTGCAAACATGAGGCCACAGGAAAAGTGGCCTCTATACAGTCCTCATGGAACCAAGGAGTAGAAGGAGTTGCAGGGAGATCAACCAAAATAAATCTACATATAAATTAAGTGTAAAGTCCTAGAAGGGGACTCAAGAGCATGGGACTACCGAGCTACCATTTGGTGCAATCACTAACCATTTGTGTGAAAGGAGCATGTCTCAGGACCTCCCCGAGCCTATTTTTATCTTGATTGTAAAACAAAATGATTGTAGAAAATGATTTTTCATGTAGCCACCAGTTAGAAGAGTCAATATTTCTATGACCCTTGGCCATGACCTATTGATGTGGCCATTCTACTTTCCTCCCTCTGCACACCTAGTTATGAGGACAAGAGGAGAAACCCATATAATGAAGATGCTGGACACAAAGTCTCCCTTGGTGCTGAGAGCTGACAAGAAAAGGCACAAGTTGTCCTGGACTCTTGTTTTTCATGGCAAGTGACGTTGGCTTTACTCTCAGTTCCCAGTGGAAGTAGTGACAACACCAGTTCTGGTGTCGCCTATTCTCTGGGAGGCCAGGACCCAGACCTTCAGTCCCCAGTTACCAAGCTCCTCACCTGGTAGTGACCTGGGCGTGGTGATTGGCGGAGCCATCAGACGTGTCAATCCAGGACCCTCCCCGGAGGACACGCATGTCCTGATCGGTATTTTGGTATGGTGAAGCTGTACACTCCCACACATTGTCCATGAGGTCATAGAGCCCTGCAGCACAGCAGGTAGGGCAGTCCCAGGCTGGGAAGCACCACACTCATCCCTCCTAGCCATCAAAGCCCTGGGGAGCAAGTGCTTCCCTGCGGGTCCTTCTGTCTGCCTCATTTATCAGGCAGAATGATCCCACCAACCAATTTGTGAATGTTGACAGCAATTGGATGAGAAATCTTACCATAGTTATTCTGTGGGGGGACAGCACTCACTGGGGAGACTCCATGGAAGCTGTCCTCAGCCTTGTCACCCTTGGGGATCTTTCCCTGAGAGGAAGAAATTTAGACTAAAGGATTTACTATCCTTTCTAAGGCAGGTGTTCCTACTTACCCAGAAGAAAACCAAGGTCATCTAGCTGTATCATCTGGGATAGGATGAAAAGCATGGCGAAGTGACTTAAAGTTCCCATCCTGAGCTCTCAAACCAGTGGCCTCATGTCCTCCACCATGACCTCCTGGCTGCATTAGGAAGTGTGTGCCAGCAGTAGTCCATGTCAAGCCCATCCCACTCTCATTTTCTCTACTCTCAGTGACTTCCTCCCCTATGCCTCGAACGCCATGTGCTAGGTCCCTTCTTTCTTCCTTTTTCCATGCTTTGCACTCCCTACCTTCTCATGAGCCATGATGCTTGTCCTGTGCTCTCTTGTACCATCTCTTTCTCTTCTACCACCAACAGGTTTAACTCTCCCTCACCTGCCCTGACTCTACCTTTCTCATCTTTTATTCTTTACCACCAAAATTCTTGAAAAAGTAACCTATATTTGCTGATGCAATTTGTTCAATTTGTTCATTCTTCTCATTAAAATTGGGTTCAGCTGCCACCACTCTATGGCAGCTGTTCCTATGAAAGGGAAGCCAAAGGGGTTATAATTTACTCAACACCTCCTATGTGCTAGGACTGCTACATTTATCTCTTTTAATTCTTACAAGGTTGTGAGGCAAGTATTTTCTCCCTTTAAAAAACTGGCACCTGAGGCTCAAATGGTTAATTTAGCAAAGATCAAACAGTGTATAAACCAGATATTTCTTTCTGCAAAATTCTGATATCATGATCATCTAAAAGGTCAGTCTCTCTCTCAGGCCCTTTTCAGTGCTACCCCCTAAAATGCTGGTGCTGTGCTCCCCTCACTCTACAGAGTCTCCTGGGGGGAATATATCATTCTTGGCTATGGTAAATATTGATGACTCGCACACCACTTGCTCTGACCCAGACCTCTGTCCTAAGTTTCAGACTTATATTTTCTACCTCTGACTGAATATATAAATGACCGACAGGCATCTTAAGCTAAGCTGACTCTACACTGATCAAGTTCTATCCCTTTGACTCAACAAGCATATTATCTATTCTGAATAATGATAGCACCATCACCCTGCTGTCTAAGCTTAGATTCCTGCTTTAGCCTAACTCTCTTCTAACCATCCACATTTGATTAGTGACCAAACCCAGTCTATCGTCTCAGACATGCTTATCTCATTTGACTTCCTCTCTATTCCACTTTCACTTAATTCAAGTGTTTATAATCACTTGGGCCATTGCCACAGACTCAAATTCAGAGATCTGCAACCACTGCATCTCTACTTCATCTGATCCTGCACAAATTAGCAACAATTAGCATCCCCAAGTCGAAATGATGTAGTTACTCCCCTGTTTAAAAACCTCCACTGCCTAGAGGATAAAATCTGAAACTGTATCTTGGCACACCTTGTCCTTCAAAATCTGCCTCCGATCCACTGTCTACTTCATCTCCTAACATCCTCTCTCATTTCTCTATGTTCCAGCCTCTCTGAATTTGTCATGTCTTCAAACATACAGTACTGTCTCCTAATACAATGACAATACTCATGTTGTTTCTTCTCTTCTGCTCGGAATACCCTCTGCTCCACTTTTCACTTGACAAATTCCTATTCTATCAGCTGAATGCCATCTTCTCTATAAAGTCACTCCCAGCACTCTCAGGCAACGAGTGATTTATTTCTGAGCACACCCTACCACATTGTCTTTCGCTTTACCCTTTACCAGTCTTCACTTCCATTAGAACACAAAGCCCTCTGAATCCCACCACCTAACACAATGCCTAGCCTACAGCAGGCCTTAATGATTTGAGAAAGGACAGGAGTGAGGAATGTATGTCCTTACCTGCCACAGGTCGGTGCGACGTAGCTGGAACTGGTTTCCCCATGGGTAAATCTGGCCTGCCAGGAGAGCAAGGAGACAGCAGGGGGATAGAGATAAGAGTCGGGAAAGAAGGGAAAGACAAAAAGAATGAGGGAACCAAAAGGAAGTTAGGAGGTGATGAGAAAAGGATTATTTATTTTTATTTCCCATGCTCATCTCATCCACTCACTGCAACCCGGCCTCCTGTATTACCGCAGGACAGTGCAGTCCTAGGTGTGGTTCTAATCAATGCCAGTGTGTAAGCTATTTGTTAACAGTTCATGTTGAGATCAGCTCAGAAAAGAGAGTAACTACTGAGAAACTTGTTAACTGGACTCAGATTGGCTAAATGAACAAGCAACTTCATTTATCACATTAATCAGTCTGACTATTGGTATAGCTGTTGTTATTTCAAAGCGTGTGTAGAGGTGCTGAATATGGGGCACTGCTACTTCACTCTCACAACTTTTTGTTTTGTTAGTATTGCAGAACAACAAAATTACAAGCAAACGGTGATTCTTTATATTAATCTCTATACACCCATGGAAAAGGTATGAGTTTGGATAACTCTTTTCTCTTTCCCTATGCCATGTTGTTCTAATTATATTTACTGAAATGAACATGTCTGTGGAATCTCCAACAATAAACTATTTTATGCCTTTTTTTTCATTCCATTTTTCTAGTTATTAGTTTTTATGGTACTTTACATAAGTATTAGTCTGAGACAGATTAGAAAAGAAAATAGCAGCAACTGGTCCTGCATCACATGCTTTAAGAAGCACTCTTCCCACCCTTTAAAGCTTCCTATGCAGGGCAGGATGGGGAGAAAAATAAAAAGAAATCGCCTTGGCATGTCTGTACTCTTCAAGCCCTGTCAGGCAGCAAACTCCCACTCTTCCTCAGTGGGCAGCCATTTCCCCTTCTAAGCTCAGTAGGCACGAGCATCATTCCAGCTCATGTGTACCACTGGGAGCTCCAGGCTCTCTTGGATGCCAGAGCCAGGACCTGCAGGCTGTAGCCAGGATGAAGTGAGACAGGCCTCTGGGAACTCATGAAAGTCTGAGGTAGGCTAGGCTTAGGGTATCTAAGTTCAGCTTTTAACACTAGATGAAGCAAGGAAGTTGGAAGAGATAGCCTGGTGAGTGAAGAGAGGTCCAGAGTCAGAAAGAAGAGACTAAACATGAGACTGAAAAGAGAAATGGGATGAACAGTGGGGAAAAGATTAGCACAGAGGAAACAGGGTTGATTGGTTGTTTCTTTGAAATTTCTCTGTCATCCTTTTAAACTCAGTATTCCTAGATGGACAAGGGGTCTAGGGAAGCCAGCCCTCCAGGGGGCAGAGGAATCAATCCTTACTTGCCTCCAGAATGCCCTTTCACTGGAAGCCACCAGAGAACAGACTGCAAAGAAGAAAGAGCATGACTAAAAGAAGGAGCACGACTGCAAAATCCTCTAACCTAACAAGGGCACCTTCCTGACACACAGGAGGGAGAGAAGAGTCTTCAGGCGGAGACTCAGGTGGTCCAAGTAAGGCTGTGTCTGGAATCTTTAAAAGCATGACATTTCACAACCCTATTAGAGGGAGGCTTGTCAAGATGTTCTGCTGCTGGTTCAGGAGGTATCATGAACTCTATATGTGTCTGGGTCTTTACAGAGTGTCTCTATGCAGAAACCAGCTCAGTGTTAACTTCCTGTGAGTGTGTGTTCATCTTACTCTTCCAGGGAGGGTTTTTCTTCTTCCTTTCCTCCAGCTCTCAGGTTTGATTCTCTGCTGTGGCCCAGGTGACCCCATACCCCACAGGATTCAATGTCCAGGTCCCACTTCCATTCCTTCAACTGCAAGCCCCAGGTTCTCTCACTTTCATCTGCTGAGTTGCTTTGTTTCTAAGCTCATCGGAGACAAAGTCCTCAAGATAAAACTCCATCCAAACATCTCAGCCTCCGTCCGGTATTTTTTCTCCCTGACAAACTCCCTGAAAAGAGATATTTCACTTGGTTCAGCTGAAAGGGCTCTGTGCTCCATCCTCACCCTCTCCTGCTCTGGAAAAGCTCCTATGTCCTTTTCCTATAAGTCATATGTCACCGAGTTCTTGTGAACTCCAAGGAATTAACCTGAAACCCTGAGCAGGAGATTTTCTTTTAAAATCTGTTACTGTATATGCAATTCACTACAATAAAATTTACTTTTTAATATATACTTTTGTGAGTTTTGACAAAGCTTATAGTCATCATCACAATCAAAAAACAGAGCAGTTCCATGAAACACCCCCCCAAAATTCCCCATGCCCCTGTAACTACCAATCTGTTTTTGTCACTATAGTTTTGCCTTTCCTAGAATATAAATTTATATAAATTGAATCATACAGTATGTAGTTTTGGGTCTGGCTTCTTTCACTTAACACTGAAATTCATTCATACTGTTGAAGTTATCAGTAGTTTGTTCCTTTTTATTGCTGAGCAATATTTCATCATATGGATATACCATATTTTGTTTATTCATTCACCAATTGCAGGTCATTTAGGTTATCTCCAGTTTTTAGAGATTATGAATAAGCTGCTGAGAAGATTTAAGGGTGGGGAATGGTTCTCTTTTCTGAAAGCTCTTTCTTCCATATCTAATCTCACAACATCACGGAAGAGAGTCAGAATATGTTATTAACAGATGAAAAAAACTGAGATTTTAGAATGGATTTTCATATAGTTTGGTATGGCTTAGCAAATTTCAGCAAGCAGATTGCTGGGGTAAGATGAATCGTTTTCATTGGGCTAATAGTACCCCAGCTGATATAAGATGATATCATACACCCATCAAAAGGACATTGAGAATAGAGGAGTTGATCAGAGTTGGTAGCAATAGCTATTTACTGGCCTCAGAGGATCTGAAAAGTTTGAGAACCTTTTACCAGAGAGGCAGAGACAAATTGTGGCTTCTAAGCTAAGTTTAGGGGCTTGCTGGAGGTAAATTATATTTCTGTCATATAATAAGTCAACTTTGAAATATAAAAGAAAGCATACCATGTACCTATCTACCTACCTATTTCGGTTTGTCATCATATGGAACAAGTCTGATCACAAGTGATTTCTTTTTCAATTTTAATAACTTCCCTGTTTAAAAGTATTTCCAAAAAGCATATATAAGCAGTACATATTGTACTTTAGAAAAATGAGAAAATGTCAGTAGATAAAAAGAAAAAATATTAAAATCACCCATTACTGGCCACTTCTACTGCCACCCAGACCAAGATGTCCAGGACTATAATTCTACATCCCCTCAGCCCCTACACCAAGTACGTCACCATGGTCAAGCCTACTACTACCCACTGCTGGCCTGAGGCGATGGAAACATGCCCAATGTGCCCAGCTACCCCCAGGATCCTCAAAGCCCAAGCTTGGAGTGGCTGAAGAAACTGTGAGCAGCTCCATTGACAGGGCCCCTCTTGTGTGGCCCCCAATAAAAATGTGGAAACTAAAAAAATAAAACAAAATCATCCATTATCACATCAAACTAATATCATTCCATATTCTCCCTGCCCTTAGTTCTTCTCTCTCCTCCCCACCCCTCCTCCTCCATTTAACAAGCTGCTTCCCTGGAATTATTTTCTTTTGGAAGTCACAAAAACATGGGCAAAATCTGTCAACTAATGCAATGTTGTACTTCCAGTTCTTTTTTAAATGTATATACATTCCACATACATAGTTTCAAAAAAATGGGATCATACCCTATATATTGTTTTGCAAGCTAATTTCTTCACTTAATATTTCATGACTAATTCTTTTTGACAACAGGACTTTAAATGGCTGCTAAGTATTCCGTTATATTGATATGTTTAAGTGATTCTTAAAAACTGTTAATAGTTATTTACAATGTCATCTTTTTAGCCTAGCAGTTTTAGACAACTTTAATTCTTTCCTTAAGACAAATCCCTAGAGGTAGAATCACTGGGTCAAAAGGCCTGAGGAGTATACCAACAATCCTATGCTTACTTCAGTATGTCTCCTGAATCAGTTTGTCCCCATAACCTTTTATCTTAAAAAGGTTTATGTCCACCAATATAACATTTAAGTCATTTCCCACATGTGCTTTACTGCCTTCCTGTTTCCTCTCCTTCTTTTCCCCTTCTCTATATATTCCCTGCTATACCATTTGAAGGTAAGTTATAAAATGTTGTCACCTTCAGGAAACTAAGACAGCTCAACTTGGCTTTTTAGATTAGGCTGGAACCACAGTGTTTGACTCCTAAAACAATGCCATTTCCCTCAGTAAAGGGAATTTAAGGTACTCTCAGCTAGTACCACACTTCTCCCAATCCCTTCCCCCTTGTTGAAAGGTTTCTGTTGAGTGTTTCACTTTTGCCCATCTTTTTAAGTGCTATGCTAGCGTAACAAAAATCTACGGGCTCAAAAGGCAGGGAATTTGAGTTCCAGGCCCAGGTCTGCCACTAACAGAGAGCGAGGTAAACATTTTTGGACTTCAGATTCTTCGTCTGAAAAAATGTAGAAAACACTTATCCCACAGTACTATTGCAAAGATGATAAGTGATTGTAAACAAGCTAATTTCCTTTTAGATATTAAGAAAGGAGATTAGAAAGAGACTACTCTTCCTGGAAGAACACCTGATGTGCCTGAAGAAACTGTGAGAGGCTCCATTGACAGGGCCCCTCTTGTGTGGCCCCCAATAAAAATGTGGAAACTAAAAAAATAAAACAAAATCATCCATTATCACATCTCTTTGTCATGGCAAAGAGTTTTACTGTCACCTCCCAGACAGGCCCTTCACCATCTCTGCCATCTGGTGAATCTCCCATCTGGTAGCTGAACCATGCTAGTCACCTGCCCATTCCCTGCAGAGAAAAAAAAGAGAGTCATCAGTAATACATGAATATATATAAAACAAATGGCAACATTTGGATCATATGTAACACTCATAAAAATGAGTATTCATAAAAAAAAGGATTAAAAATTTGGCTTTAAATTCTTGTTCTGCCATTTAATTTGCTAGTTGACCTTAGGCAAATTACTTAATCTGAGTTTCAATTTCTTCATCTATAAAGTGGGAATAGCATCTATCTCATAGGCAAAGGTGTATGAATTAAAATGACGTATGAGATGTTGAACACGTGGTAGGTTTTCAACAAATGTTTTTTTTCTTTTCCTTACCTCTCTCTTCTTCTACACAACCACCTTTGTCCCAGGTAGGTAAACCTAAACACTATACTTTGAAATATAGTACCTTTTTACCCATCTTGTGCTCATGCTGTTTCTCTGCCTCTTCCTCTCCATTTGTTGAACTCTTAGCAATTCTTAATGATTTTCACCATTATATCATATGCTCCAGAAAGGAAAGGACTACATCTATTTTGCCACTGTATCCCTGGCATCTAGCACAAGTACACAATAATTATCAAATCATTGAATGAGCTCCTTCATACTTGCTGTTTGAATGCCTCAAAAAAATAATAGAATTAAAAGGATCTTTAACTCAACTCTCTTATTTAACTGGAGGAAACCAAGAGCCAAAAAGGAAAATGACTTAAAGAGCTAGTTATCAGGAGACAGGACTAGATCCAGGTCTCTTTATTTTCAGGTGCTATTTCCAACAGGCAACATTTCTCTGGCTTGATGTATTACTTTATGGTGATACATTTCTATGTAAGGATGTCTAAAAACCATTAAGTTACTCCGTTAAGTCCACGCCTTTTCATGTTCCTTAGAATCCTATCTTTGGCCCTCCTCTCATTCTCATCCTGATACACACTCACACTGATTATTTCATTCACTTCAAGGGAAAAAATGGAACAAACAGGGAAATCTCAGAATAAAGGGGAATTAAGAAACAACATACAACTGCAATGTATAAAGTTTATTTTGACACAAATTCAAAAAGTACACTAATTGAAAAAAAAAACTTATAGTAAGTGTATTTAAACACTAACTGGATGTTAATTTTGTGCGTGGAAAATGGTATGGTATTTTTCCTTTTCGTGACTGCTTATATTTTTGGCTATTCAGGCTGAGTATTTACGAATAAATTTGTATGCCTGGATTCACGTCAATATGGCTCCGGCCGGGGAAAGATACCAAAGCAAGATTAGCCATAAACAGACAACCGTTTATGCTGAGCGACGATACGTGAGGCTTGTTACACTCTTTTACTTTTTAATGTCCAAGATTCCAAAATAACAAAATAGTGAAATAGGATAGCTGTTAATTACCTTGCTGGGTTGGCCACCTCTGGGAGGTGCCAGCAGCCCGACCAGGAAGCCGAAAAGCCACCGGTCTCTCCTACCAAGGTGAAGCGCCCCACCCCTTTCCTGATGCCTCCTAGGACAAATGGCGCTAGGGGAAGGCAGGCAGGCCAGTACACTGACCTAGCTTTATCTTCGGGCAGGACAGGAATGACAGTAGTCAGCAGCTGCAAGGAGTCCATGCCGGAAACGCGAGTCACGGCGGCACCAATAGGATACTCATTGTATGGCCCTGCTGCGAATGCGCTGTACATCTCCCAAGTCAGCCTCCGACCCCTTACAAATCCTGTCAGCTGAAGGGCATGATTAATTCCACAGGCCCAGGAATAAGCTGGGGCCTGAATTTAAGCAGGCAGGGTCGGTAATTAAGAAAAAGCAATATTCTTACGGTTAGTGTTAGAAGGTCCTGCCATTCCAGAACCCTTTCCTTCATTACCTTGTGAACATTTCGCCTTCCTTCCCTTTTATATTTGGACTCCTTTTGTGCTTTAGAATATCATTGCCAAGATCACAGAAAAGGTTTCAAGTTAACATTTAGTGTACATTCCCTGCAGGCAATTGCCAAGTCCTCAAAATACAAAATTTTGCAACACAATTTCACCTTTGAGGAATGCAGAGATACACCAACTGTATAAAACCAATTTTGAGGAAACACATAGGAGAGGATAATTTGAGTTAGAAAAAGATGTCACTGAAAGTTTTAGGATGGATATATTTCAGCATAATCAAAGGTTCAGAGGTGTGAAAATTGGTCCATCTGAAAATCTGATCTCACTCACATAGCCCTTACTCACAACTTTAGCCATCTACTTCTGCCTCTTCTATTTCTATTTCTGCCACTTTATACTTGCAGCTCTTTCAACTCCCTTACACCTCTAGTTCACCCACCTTTTTAACCACTACCAAACCATCCTGGGGAACATTTTAGCATGAAAAGTCCAACAGAAAGACCCAATAGTTTTACTCAGGAATTCATACTACGAAAACAGGGATGGTTTTAAAACCTTAAGTTACTTACTTATTTAGCATACAAAATTTTAAACTTGAATGCTTAACAATAGGGAACTATTGCATAAATTAAAATAATTAGAAAAAATTATTAAACCATTAAAATGTTTTTCAAGGAATATTTAATAAGGTAGATATCATGCTTTCTAACATGTATTGTCACTGAAGCTAAAGCAAAACATCCTGATCACTGGGTGAAAACAGCTTGCTTTATTTTACGTGTGTACAATGAATGCAATTATAAAAATACTGTAATAATTTCAGACTTTAGAATTTGAATAGGTGCCAGTGTTCTTTCATTTTGTCATATGGGAAAAGAAAATTCCTTTGATAATCATTTGAAGCTTGGGCAAAACTTCCATTGCTATATTCTTAGAATCATACTATAGAGTCGTCATGATTCAGATGATACAAGGGTAACTTCAATTCAGCCTTTTAGAGAAGACATTCCAGCACGCATAATCTCATCAACCAGGAGAATGTTGGTGGCAATCACAGTGCTGAAAGGAGACAATCACACGGATCAGATTTCAGATATGAACCCTAATTCAATTCTCAACTAAGCCATGTGAGTTATATCCAATTAAATTTCCCCTTTCCCATACTTTCGGTTGATCACGTTTTCATGGGGCGGGGGGGGGGGGGGGCGGGAATTAAAAGAACACAGCAAATTGAGAGTATGATGATAACCTAAAGATTATTTTCATTTTGGCTTTCCAAAACTTACCAAGAGTGAAGAAGCTGTTTCTTTACACAATAGTTATCCCATATGCCTACTTCTGCTGCTACCATTGGCTCACCTGAAAAGCAACCCAGTCATCTTAAAATCATATATAACAGGTCATAAAATCAGAATGTTGTCTACAACGCAGTATTCTGTGCTGCTCTGCTCACCACTAATTACTCTCATTTCCTCCACTCTTAAGTATGAGAACCCAAAGTTTCTCAATTAGTCCAATTTTATATTCTAAATCGTTTCTGTGCACAGTATCTCTGATGAGTGACTAATCTCTAGATAATTCAGTGATAGGAATGCTCTAATTGCTTACCAAATGTTTGCACATCTTGTTTTTCTGGACATACTCACATTTGTTCATATTAACATACAGCACTTGAACTACAATCTGGCCAAAATGGGCTTATCATAAATAATACTGTTTTACCACAGTAGCTCTTACACATATTGCATGGATGTATCTCAGTTAGCCTGTTTGCACTTTGTGCTTATATTAATTTTTTACATTGGCCTAGGACCAACACTTTAAAATACATTATATTTGGTCCCCTCTTCAAGCATTATTTGCTATCCTCAGCCCTTTTTTCACCAGTAAATATGATTGCCTAATGTATTTTCTCATCAAAGTTTGATATAAAATTGAGTAAAGCCCAATATGAAATTTTTCAGTGGTAACCCAAACCCTCTATCACCACTCAGCAACATTAACAAATCCACACTCTTTGAAATTATTCAAATGTATATTCTTATTCCCTTACTGTATCTAGTCATTCCATTTTTATACCATATTTTAGAAACCCAGAGTTCCCTGATAGGACTAACAACAAACTGCAAAGCAACTCTCCAGGATTTTTTTGATCCTTCCTAGCTTTACCTTATCTGCATTATCTAGTTCTCCCCTTACAAATAGTTGCATTCTCTTACCTGTATTCAAGTCCACACCCACGAGTTGACCTGAATTTGAATGTTCTGCTTGAACTTTAACCAGTGTTTCCTGAAGATCAAAACCAGAATTCTGAGCAAGAACCTAAAGCAAACAAACACAATTTTTAAAAGGATGGACCTAAAAAGTGATAGTCAAATGTAAAATAACCAGTATTTCCAATTAGCAATCCACAGAAAATCATATTAATCATAGTTTAACAAACAGAAAGCAAGCTTGTATTCAAGCATAACCCTTGCACTGAAAACTTCTTTCTAGTTCTTACATCTGAAACTTCAGATATTCATTTTCCTTTCCAGAGGAATCAAATACATTTAGATGATGGAATACACCTCTTCTAGTGTTAAGGAGAAAACTGATCAAACTTGTTTATTTGAAATCCACATTATGAAAAATCCACATTATCAAAAAGCTTTTATTCATCAGCTGAATCATTTTGGTGTATTTGAGAAAACTGACTGTTAAAGTAGTCGTACCTTGGGAATAATGAGCAATGCATCAGCAAATGCTTGAACTCCAAGTTGAGCCCTGCCCTTTACATTGGGCTTATATTTAACCAGGGCCTCTGCCATTGCCACTTCCACTGCACCAGCACCTGGAACTATACAGCCTGTTGCGTGGGGAAGAGAAAAATGCTAAGAAACAAAGCAGACTAGAATTATAAGAAAACATATAAATTAAAACATATATATGAAAGCCATTAATTCCTTTAGAATTCAGTATAACCACAGCAATTTTAATATTGCATTTGAAAGCAATACAAGCAACCTATCAAATAGAATGATTAAAATTTAGCACTTGGAAGCTCTTGCCTCATTTATTTGTATCCACTTTTAATAATGATATGCTATGAAAACATCTGGCATACCATTAGTCATTTTAAAGGGAAGACTTTACTTTTGCATGGTGTCTGGCTGTGTAAGCTACTGATAAAAAGAACACAGTATTCAGCCATGCCTTTTCACATTAGCAAAAAGAATATAGTTGAAATACAGTGAGGATCTTACCATCATCAATAGCATTTTTAACAGCCCTCAAGCCATCTCTTATTGCATCTTTGATTTGAGTGAGCGTGTGCTTATTTGGTCCTTTGACTAATAATGTGACAGAACGAGGATTGTTACATTTCTCAATAAAGGTGAACTTCTCTTCTCCCTATGTAGAGATATTTCCAAAACCAAGATATAGTTGTACAACGAATGATCGAGGAGAAATGTAAGTAGCATATTAATAGAGAACAACACTGATCACATTAAAGTAAATGATTTCTCTAAAAACAAAAAACAAACAAACAAAAAAAGCCACACATAATGGCTGAGTTTTCCAAAGGCATATCGCTACACATAAACAACAGAAATGTATAGAAACAAAGCAAAATCTGGTCCCGAGTCTGAATGAGTTTTTACTACTAAAGAATTCATGAAACAAAGTATTACCTTTAGAAAGAAAATACACTTACCAACGTATACTCATAGACAAGTCCAGCATGTCCCAAACAATCAGGATTTAGCTCATCAAAAGAATTTAGAGCTATTCCACCACAAGCAAGAGTCAGCCTGAAATATTGAATTATTTTAAAGGAGATGTGATTTTTATAAATTATGTTTAAAGATTAATAATTTTTAGGAAGCAATCTTTCAGAATTACATACTAAAATTATGCTCTTTGGGAGGAAGTAATTCTGTAAAACCCCTTGATGCCATCTCTTGAAATGGAAAAACATGTACAATATATATGATGGTTTAAAAATAAAAAATATACACAATGTTCATAGCAGCATTATTTCATAATAGCCAAAAAGGCAGAAACCCAAATAAATGTCCACTGATAAATGGATGACCAAGGATGTGATATATCCATACAATTGGATATTATTCATTCTTAAAATGACACAAAATTCTGATACATGCTACAATGTGGATGAACTTTGAAAACATGCTAAGTGAAATAAGCCGGACACAAAAAAACAAATATTGTATGATTCCCTTATATAAGGTACTAAATTCATAGAGACAAAGAGTAGAATAGTATTTATGGGGTAAGGGGTGTGTGTCGGGGGGGGAAGGGGGAGAAATGGGGAGTAATTGTTTAAGGGATAGAGTTTCAGTTTGCAATTATGAAAAAATTCTGGAGATGGATAATGGTGATGGTTGAATATGAATGTGACCTAATGCTACTGAATTTTACACTGTAAAAAAATGGGTAAAATAAATTCTATGTTTATTTCACAATAAAAAAATTTTAAAAATGCAAAAATTAAGTAGGAGAAAAAGGAATAATCCCAATTAATTTGCATAAATTCTTATCACTCAGATAATCTGATATCCCATACCTTTCCATATTTCTCCTTTTGGCTCTGCGCAGAGCTACTATGCCTTCCTTTGCAAGAGCATCTAAGGAAAATGGGTCAATTCCCTATAATAGAAATAAAAAATAGTTTCAGTATATTCCACCTTAATAATAAAAATGAATAGACTAATTTATAAAACAAAATTCATTCTCACCTTTTGATTAATAACAACAAATCCTTTATCTGAGTCACCACAGACCTTTTTTTTCAGTTCTATTATTTTCTTAACTCTATCTTCAATGAATTTTCTTTCAGCCTTTACTAGTTTCTCTCTCTCTTCTGCACTCTTGTAAAAAAAGCCAGAATTCACTTCTCTATTAAAAAAAAGTTACAGAAAGGAGGGAGAATGTTCATATTTTGAGAAGATAAGCCAGTAGCCTCAGAAACTGGGTTAGTCTTGATTCTACCAACCCAAATGAGGGATTATTGTTCTTAACAGTGGAGAAATTGAGTCTCAACAAAGAAGGGACTTGCCCAAAATACTAAGCTCCTCTGCTTTTTGATTCCATTTGTAAGGGGATATAAACTCACGTTTTTTCATATTCTAATGACACATTGCACGTGAGAATATATGCATCTTCTACTCGTTTTTTCATGTCAGGATGCCTTGCCCCATGGTCCAAGACTAGACCTCTGATTAAGCTGTTAAAACACAAAGAATTACGGCAATCAATTCATAAAGTATATATATAGATGTCTAATCACTATTACATATTGGAAACTAATATGTTATCTGTCAAATAGAATTGAAAAATAAGTTTAAAACAAAAAATCATATTGTTATTGATTTCCAGATGATATAATATATGCCAACAAAATTACAACACTAATTTGAGACTGTGTTAATAATTTTCCAATAATCAGCTTTATTCCTTGAGTTATTTGAACAAGATTTTTGAGTGAAACCTAGGCAGGTTCAATTGTAAAAAAGCAACATTCCAGAACAAAAACAAGTCATTCAAACAAAAGCAACAACCCTGATGTCTTGTACAGAAAATTTTAGAGAAAATGTCTCAACTGGTAGGCCACCAAATTGTGATTACCTTTCTAAAAAAAGTTTTCAAATTAGGTCTTTGAAATGTATTTTAAAACTCTCCAATAGTCTTCCATCATGCTTTGTGTCCAACTGTTAATAAATGCCAAATGACTGATGTAACTCACTTTTCTGAATCATTCTGACTATAAACATATAGTACCAACTTTGAGAGCTAGTGAGTAAATTAAATATTCACCTAGGCAATATGCATTAATTCAAAGACAAAAAATTATTCAGCCAAAAATAAGTATTGTATAAAGAAAGCACCTATAAATTTGCAAACACACTTTATAAATATTAATAGTATTCTACACCTACCTTGTATCGGTTTCAGATTTATGTTTCATCTCCATGATCTCAACCATGAAGAGATCAATAGGTTCATCTTGTTTTCTAATGGCCAAAATGGAGTCAACTACAGCCTACAATAGAAGTATAACCATTAAATGAATTTTATTTGAAGTCGGTTGCTTATTCTTTAGAAAAGTTTAAAGTAGACAGTTTCTTGACTTTAAAACCTCTGAACTAAGTCATTTGCTATGAGCTAATAGAATACATTTGTAAAGGGGCTGAAGTCATTTACATTTCTGAAATCTAAATTTATAATTATCTAAAAAACCACCAACATCCATCCTATTAAAAATATTAATAACAGGAAACTTTTTAATAATGAACTCTGATTTTTATTTTACAATCTGGTCAAGTAGACTTTTTTTTCTCATTTTACTTTTTAGGAACACAGGTTATCATTTTCACAAAAATGAACCTACTTATTTCAAAGGATGACACTGTGAAGAATTTAGAGAGTATCCTGTAATTGAAATTGATTAAGTATATTGCTGTTTCTAAATCAGGAGTTTTGATATAGGTGTACTATACTACCAGACACATACCTAATTTAACACTTACCTCTGTTAAGACATCACCAAGTTCAGCATGAACTTTAGTACGAAGAGATGTTCTGGCCACATCTATGAGTGTTTCCCTATCCATCTCTTTGCTTACTTTGATTTGTTCCAACAACTGAAGTGCCTTTTCTTTTGCAGCTTCAAATCCTTCTGTTATTATTCTGGGATGAAGGCCCTATAATACACACACGATTACAAAACCACTATTAACAGTGGAGTTCTTCAATTAGATGGAACTATAATTAATGATAAAATATATTTTTGAACATTTATTCTGGATCATTCATATTCATTAATACAATAAAATGTGCTGACTTTCTGAATACATCTGAAAGGATAAATAGTCCTTTCAATGCAGAGGAAGACAGACATTGCTCTAGCACAGAGTCGAAGCCAAGGGAACTACAAAGCACACTTGGGTTTTCACCGTGCAAACCACAAGGAATGACAAAAACTCAATGTGTAACAACAACCTGCAGTTAACAGGACCATTATATCTTTTCTATCAGTAATCTGAAATTAATTCACATCATTTACTATTTTTTATTAGTAGTCAGGAAGACTGAATTCCAATTTTTGTAGAAGTTTTGCTGATATCAGAATAGTATTCATTGAGGTTTACTCTAACTTTGCAACTTCCCAGGGCTAAATGTTGTAGAATTCTTATTTAAATTTGTTTTCAGTTGCCTTTTTCCTTATAAATATGTTCAGTACTGACAATCCCATTTCTAGATCTCATTCAGAAATCTACATCATAGATGGATATAAGTCACATGTACAATGCAACTTGATTAAAAAAACAAACAACAAAACCCCCTTCAGGCCAAATAAGTTTCCTTAACTTGTCCAGGATCATAATAAAAGTCAGACCAATATAAAGACTCTAGTTCCCAGAGTGAAGCTTCCTGCTCTTCGCACTCTATTGCCTCAGGTAATATTAACACATCAATTTGTATAACTAAAACTCAGATTATTTCCTATACATAATAAAATACCACGGAAACACAAGAATCATGTATACTTCAGAAATGTAGAGGTCCGCCTGCTTCAGCAGTTCCCCAATGATCAGGACGTTGGAAGTGGTACCATCACCAGTGATGTCATCCTGGGCTGTTGCTACTTTGGCTATTAAGGAGGCTGTTGGGTGTTGAATTTGCTGAAAGTAGAAAAAAAATTAAATATCTTAAAACGATCTAAACGTATCTTAAAATGTGTGAAATGTGCTACTTGCACAAACTGCCCAAGTGTTCAGCTACATTTTAGTTTGATTAAAAATTTACCATTAGCTATTTTGCAATATCGGTTTCTGATGACCAAAACATTTTCATATTTAAATTTGTTTACTTCTTTAAGATTATCTCCATCTTACTGAAAAGGAAATCTGAGATTCAGTTAGTTTACATAAGGTGATAGAACTAAGAAGTAACAGTAACCGATAATATCAAGGACTTTTGTGGGAATAAACCAGGTACCTCATAAAATGAAAGCCCAAGCAGTGTTCAGTTACTTACCATTACCAAATAATTAAAAAGAAAATAAAAAATAGCCCTTTTAGCAAAGATCATCAGTGGATGCTAAATCACTGTGAAAAGGCTTTGCAAGAACAGGATATTCATCGAGTCTCCAATGTCACCCACAGATTCTTAATTACAAAGGATCCCATCAAGGCTCCTGCACTGCTTTTGGTTTTTATGTCTCCTTATTTTCCTTTAATCTAGAATAGTTCCCCAGACTTTTATGTCTTTGTGGACATTGACAGTTTTAAGAATCCAGCCCAGTCATCTAGCAGACTATCTATCTCATTATCTAATTTGCTGATGTTATTTTTGGTAAGATTACTACACAGGTGATACTGTATACTTTTCGCTGTGTTTTCTTTATGGTTTCTTGTTAAGCTGTAAATGTTTAATGTCCATCTCTGTGTTTGTGTCATATTTCACAATTTAAAAAATCTAGTAAAATAAAAGCCATGTAGATAAGGCTTTTCTGATATGAAGTTTAAACTATTAATGTAGGGAGGAGGCAAGAAAATTAAAATGTTAATAAAGCCACAATCAGAGACAGCAATATGCTGATCAGTCCTGTAAGGAGGCCAGGAGGACACCTTCAGATCAAAGTAAGAATTCCACTGGGTTTACAAACAACCCATTCCCTACACCTGTGAAAGCAAGAGTCATTCCCTATGGCTAAACCATAGGGAACCTATGGATTAAAGGCTAGAAACTGCCAGCAGGCCTTTCATTCTACATATTCTTACCTCTTCCCACTACATACCCTTCCCCTTCCTCACTGGATGTCTATATCAAAGGAAATGGGTAAACAAAGTCTTTTAAACAGTAACTTGAACTAAACAATGATATATAATTCCTTAACACTCCACCCCCTACTCACTGTCTTTCCACATCTCTCTTGGTCTCTCCCACTCTCTGGCTCTAAGACCACACTCTGTGGAGTGTTATCCCTTTTCTAATAAACTTTCCTTTTGACTCTTAACTTTGGGGGGTGTGTGTTGAATTCTTCCACACTCTTCACCAAAGGACCCTCTTCTTTTAGTGCAGGGCTTGGTCTCCCCACAACTCAAGGAAATTTGCCCCGTCCTGCATCACTACAACTCCAAATTGTTCCGAGCTAGCACAGGGCACCACTTAGACCACTAAAAACAAAAACTACACTTTCGAGGTTAGCTAATCCTTACTGAAGATATTTACAACCATTTGGATGTAGAAAGCTTCAAAACCTTAAATTTTATTCTGAATTCAAAACATTGGATTTGAAGTTTCTTGGTCAGGAGACCTTTTAAATGGTTTAACAACAAATTTTGTTACATCTCATTTCTCCCCCTCCAGCTGACAGGTGGTGTGTTGGAGGTGGAGTGATGAAATGTAACAGGAATCACTGTTTTAAAAAGAGAAAAAGTGTAAACCTGTCTCATTCTGCGTGTGTCAATAACTTGTTTTCCAGATCTTATTAGAATTATAATAATTACACTCCTCTAACAAAGGCTTTAAATGTCAAAAGTAGGCATTTAAAAAAAGGTATTTGACTTCAGGGCTTCTCACTTTACTACTGTACAGTCGCTACCATTACTGATTACATTCCTTTTCTACTTCCTCCACTGTCTGAAAGACCACCTATTAAGAAATGATGACTTTGATTTTCTCCTACTTGAGAATAAACGTTAAAAATCTTCCCACAAGTTAAATGTACTATGGAAAACCAAGACGTTTTAGTATAGCTGCCTCTCACCATTTCATGAAGTAGCACATTGCCATCTTTAGTAAGCTTGATGTCTCCAGCACCAGAAACAAGCCTGTTCAATGGGCAGAAACGAAATCAGTCACTTTCGCAACAAAGAACAAACTGAATCCCATAAACACGAGGCTTCACCCAGATTCTAAAGGGTTGGTTCTCCCCTTGTGGTAATAGGAACAGTGCACTGCCCATCTCCCTCCCTTCTAAAAAAGTCTGCCGACACCTCAGGGTCGCTGAAGCCCCAAAGCACCGGGAAGTGCGGTGCAGGCTGGCAGCTTTGTTCTCAACGGAGGCTGTATCGATTACAGGAGGAAATGGCCGGGGGGGGGGGGGGGGGAGGAAACAGGTCCGACTTAGGAGGACGTGGAAAAAGGGCTGCTGAGGCGGACCGGAGGCTCAGAGACAGCGAGCTCGAGACCACGATTCCCGGCATTAGGCTCGCGGCCCAACGAGGTGCACGGTGCCCGCCCGGCCTTCCCCGCCAGCCCCGCCTTACATCTTCATGGTGCCCTTAGGCCCCAAGTTGGTCCTCAGCACGTCCTGCAACCCCCGGGCAGCGCTGATGTTGACCGCCAACGCTGCCTGGGCTCGAGCCACCTCGGCCTTGGGGTTCAGGGTCTTCACAGCCGCCATAGCTGACCTATCAGAAGAATAAGAGAGCAGATACGAAGATATCTCAAAGCTGGCTCAGCGTGGCCCGGAGGTACTATCCGAGTCTTCTGGAAAAGTCGAGCTTGCACTGCCCGCCCCCAGCGTGCCAACGCGCTGTCCCCATTGGGTTGCCTGTCGTCAGGCGCCTCTCATTGGGTCGCGGTGGCACAGCGGCCCCGCCCCCTCGCGTCCGGACCGCGGCGTCACTGCTCGAGGGAGGAGCCTGTTTTCCGGCAGGAAGGACCCCTCGGTTCTCAGTTTTGCGGCCCCGGAACGTAAAGACGTCGGCAGGGCGGGGCCAACCGCTTCTCTGCGTGAGGCTGGGGTTGTGGGCCCCGCACCGCTGGGAGTGGTCAGAGAGCTTTTGCTCTTTACTGGCGGTCTTTAACTGCGATTTGTAGCGTGAGCTTTCTCTCTCCCTCACTATCAGTGGTTTGCTTTGTTTCTTCCTCTTTTATGCCTGTCACCAGTTTTCTTAACTATATTGTGCGCTTGGCAGTGTTGTAGGTATGTGGGGGTACTGTAAGGAATATCACAAGTACTGTGAATGAAAAAGGGTCTGTGCGCTAAACCCGACAAGCTCGATGAGACCACATGGTAGGCCTGACAAGCTAGCTCAGCGACCAAAAGTAACTAATAGGATGATCTGATGTCAGATTCCTAACTGGGCAGGTCATACCAGGTAGTCACATCCCAGGCCTACAGTGTCCTTAGCAAAGATCACTCTTCACCTTAAGTGAGTTCTGTCCGTTGTAGTTACACATCTTGGATTACATACCTTTGAAACATTAGAGTGATTTTCTTTTCCTACCCCTCAAAAGGCACAACCATCAGCACCAGAGCACAAGGCCACTGAACCCCTCATAATCGTGTTCCCTGCATTCCATCTACATGCTGTAAATATTATCAGCTATCCTCAATGCACCAAAGTAAGAAGTATGTGTTTCTCCCTTTTGTTTTTTATCCAATTCTAGAGATTTCCCTGCTATGCTTTTTCTCACCAATGGTTTTCATGTAACTTCCTTTGATTCTAATATAAAATGAACTGCAAAACTGCCATTCTCCAGAGCCTTTTCTCCATCCATTGAGATTTTGCTTCCTGGCATATGTTGTCAGTTTGGCTTGAGTAAACTCAAAAATTCTCTGCAGGTTTGGATGTTTCTTATGTCAACAGGACTCTCATTTAGTTTCCTAGGTGTGTTCAGCCTAGGAAATGCTGTAATGCAAGGTAAAAAATGCTAGATGCCTTCAGAAAGCTACAGCATTGGTCTGTTGGCAGTTGAGAAGAAGCAAGAGACAATTCACCTTCTGGTTCAGAACATACTGCTGAGGCTTTAGGCCCTCAAGGCACATTTGAAAAAAACTTGATTGAGCAGTGTTGTCCAGCCTTTGAGAAGACTCTTCTTTTAAGACAGAAAAGTTTTGAAAGGTGTCCACAATTATTTTCTAGTGTCCAGTTCCCCCAAGTGCCAAGTATTTAGTAATGTTTCGTATTTTATTTTTATAGATAATAATGAAAATTCAAAAGGTGCCAAAGCATATATGGTGAAAAGTAAGTCTTCCTCACTCTAGTGTCACTTCCTCCAGACAAACACAGTTACGTTTAGATGCTCTAAATTCCCCCAGATGCTTTCTGAATTTATAAATAAGTATATATCTATATAAATAGAAGCATTTTCCCCACACAAAATGGCAATTTATAATACACACAGTTGTTTGTATTATCTTAAAGCATATTAGAGATTGTACAATATTGATAAAAACAGGGATTTCTTATTCTTATTAACAGCTGCATGATATTCTTTGTAAGAATGACATAATTAACAGGTCACCTGCTAATTGATGTTGAGATTCTTTTCTAAATCTTCTGCTATTCAGGTTGCAGTGAATATCCTGGTATATAATGCTTTTATGTGGGTTTGTATATTTGAGAATCACAAAAGCATCTACATAAGTTTGACTAATAGCATAACACAGTATAAGGAGACTTGTGATGCACTTGCCGTGCTGCAGATTTATTTAATTACTGTTAGAGATGTATGAGGAAACATAAACAAAGATGAAGATTGTGAAATTTCAGGCATCTGCTTGCAGGTAGGGAAAAGGGGAGTGGAAGTCTTTCCAGGGATACAAAATTTAAGGGGCACCAAAAATTCAGTAATATTTTAATGCAATATTTTTTAAAAATCAAAGTTAATGCAAAAACTTCACAATGAACAAATATCAGAATTTTAAAGTGGGCATCTTATTAACATTATACAAGGCAATCTACTTGAATATATTGTTTTACTAGTCTTGGTTATCACAAATCCAAGCAAATTAATTTTTTTGATTATATGATGCAAAGTAAAGTAGCAAGGGAGTGTTGGCTGTATGCTAATGCAACATAGAATGGGAGAGGACTTTAGAATATCTTTTGGAGAATTTCAAAGAAAAAGTCCATGAGTGGTGAAATTGAGGTGGTAGCAGGGGTTTAGCTAGTTGATTCAGGAGGAATTTCAATAAAGAACATTTAAAGGAAAGAACCCTAATGAGGCAGTGTGGTGTATAAGAAAGAACCCTAGAGTCAAAGAATTTGAGTTTGAAATATAGTTTTGCAATGTTTACCGGTATGTGACCTTGGACAAGTTACTTAACTTTTTTGACAAAATTTTCTAATCTATAAAGTAGAAGGAAGTGACATCTTAGAGAAAATTAAATGAATTGCATGTGTAATGTGCTTTGTGTTGTGCCAGACATGAATTACTGCATTCATGTAATTATTTAATTTTCATAACACCTTCACATTCAGTGTCTTGTTTGATCCTAATATGACTCCTTTGAAGTTGATAGGTCATGTATTAAACCAATTTCACAGACGATTACATCAATGCAGAGAGAGGTTAAATTCAGGGTTACACTATTGTATTAGGGGAGAGGTAAAAACTTAGGTTTCACCCTTGACTACTCCCTTTGTCTCAAGCTCCCATAGCCACATATTCCATGAATGTTTTCACATTTACTTTCTAGATGTCATCTCTCTCCATTCTATCCACTTTTCTCCATCCCCATTTCTACCACTTAGGTTTAGGCTATGATCATTTCTTACTTGGCTAACTTCCATAGAGCCCTAAGTTGTTGCTTTGCCTTAATTTCCCATGTTGCTGCTAGAGCAATCTATCAAAAGTAAATCTACAAGCCACAGCTCTGCTTACAATCCCTCGGTTATCCCCAAGAACATAGACTGAAATTTAAATGTCTTAATTCACCTGCAGAGTCAACTACATCTTGTGCCCCCCTCTCCAGGCTTAAAACCCTTTTCTCTTTCCGTCTCACTTTATGCTCCTTGGTCATTATGAACTTTGCAGTTCTTAGAACATTCTACCTGCCTGAAACACTATGTTCAGCCTGAAACACTCTTCAAGGACCTCTTCTCTCCTGCCCTCACTCTCATTCCTATTCCAGTCCTCATCCAGTGGGAATGGAAGATCCTAATCCTCAAGAAGCACTTAGCCTAGTAACGGAGATAAAATTGTAAACAGGTAAATGAAAGTATAGGATGTTATATTTAAGAGATGAATGAAGTGCTGTGAGCATAAAAGTATTAACTGAGCATCAGAGAAGTCTTCCTGGAGGTGAGTTTTGAATGGGGTTTTGAAAGATAGACACTTTGCAGGGAAAGAGGGTTTAAGAGAGTGTATCTAGTCAGACTAACAGTGGGAGGGACTGGCATGCACAGTGAAAGGTGTATACATAGGATAGAGAGAAGAAGTTTGCAAGAAACAAATTTGGAGAAGTAGCTTGTTCTGACTGTTATGGCCTGGTTTGCTGATTAAAAGTCTGGGCCTAGATAGAAAAAAAAAATTGCATAGATGATAAAGGCTCTGTTCATTCCTCTGGCGACCAAATCAAAATTGTGACAAAAACAAGGAACAGGAGCAAGGAAAAATTGCCTGGTATCTAGAGGAACAAGCCATACAACTAGGGAGAAGTCCAAGAAAACACCCTGGAACAGCAGATGGTATGATGGGGCGAGGATGCGGGGCTGCCCTGTCTCAAGCAGCTGAATGAGACAGAGGCTGTGGTAGTGGCAGATGCCTCTTACAGAGACTGCTTCCGCGAACAGATTTTCACAGTGACAGACCAGCTTGCTCTGAGCACCAGTGCCAATTTGGTTTTGCATAGGGGGCACCAGGGACTTACATGGAGACATTGTCGGAGTGAGGGCCAAGGCGAGACTTGCTGGGTACAGAAGTGCTGGCATTATCAATTGTTCCCTGTTGTGCCCTCACCCACTAACAGTGTGCCAGACACAGCGCCTCCATAGCCGTGACATCATCAAACTGGATAACAGAGGTCACTCCGCCTAGAGGATTCCCTGACACTCTGCCTCCCCCAACTCACAGCCCCACCCAAGCCACATTCAGGTGTATCCTCGACAAGTCAGGTGCTCCTTGCTGAGCAGCAACTAGATTCACATTGGAGACAGCTGGCCTCCATTTCTGGTGTGGCCTTTTGAGGCAACTATAAGCATGGTATCTGCGGATTGCTTGCCGAATCTTAACAGTGGCCCCAGAATGGTAGAGCTTTCAGTTAAGTTTGGCCTGCAGCTGAACCCCTCTCAGGACTGTGCCACTGGACACCTGCTTCATAAATCTACACTAATAAGACAGAGAATTAAGAGCTTTGCTCAGTACGTAGAAACATGGAAAGGCAGCCAAAATGAGAAGACAAAGAAACAGAAACCACATGAGAGAACAGAACAGAGATCCAGATACAATGGAGTCAAGTAATCTAACAGATGCAGAGTTCAAAGCCCTCATTGTAAAGGTGCTCAATGGACTTTTGTGAAGTGTAGATAAATTCAGTGAGAACTTCAACAAAGAGATAAAAAACATAAAAATGCAAATGGAAATTATAAAAAGGAACCAGTCTGCAATGAAGGACACATTATCTGAGATGAGAAGTCAAGTGGAATAAACAAAGGAATGAACAAAGTGAGTAAAGAGGATCAAATGCCTTATCTAGAGGACAGGAAAGCCAATCCGTACACTCAATCAGAATGGCAAGAAAAATGATGCCAAGACTATGAAAATAATTTAAGGAGCCTATGGGACACTATTAAGGCTCCAAATATTCATCCGATCAGCATAACTGAAGAAAATGAAGATGTTGAACAGCTGTTTGAAGAAATAATGATGGAAAATTTCTCTAATCTGGTGAAGGAAATGGACATAAAACCCCAGGAAGCTCAGAGAATTCCAAAACTCATGGATCGAAAGAGGCCCTCACCAAGACACACCATAATTAAAATGCCAAAGTTTAAATACAAAGAAAGAGTATTAAAAGCAGCGAGAGAAAAACAAATAATTAAATATAAGGGAAAATCTATAAGACTGGCAGCTGATTTCTCAAAAGAAACTATGCGGGTCAGAAGGGCTTGGCCGAAAATATTCAATAGGATGAAGACCCAGGATCTACAACCAAGAATAATTTATCCAGCAAAGCTATCATTTAGAGATGAAGGACAGATAAAGAGCTTCCCAGACAAAAATAAGCTAAAGGAATTTAACACCACCAAGCCAGTATTACAGGAAATGTTGGATAGACTTCTTTAAAAAAAAACATGTATTAAAAACAGGAATAAAGAATGGTAACAACTACATTTCTATCAATAAGTACCTGAAATGGAAAAGAATTAAGTGTTGTAACCAAAAGATAGAGTGGCTGAATGGATAAGAAAACAAGACCCCTACCCATGAAAAGGAAGAGGATGGAAAAAATATTGTTTTGATGGACCTAGAGGGTATTTAAGTCAGACAGAGGAAGATAAACGCTGTATGATTTAATTTATATGCAGAATTTAAGGAATAAAAAGAACAAACTAATCAAAAACAGACTCACAAATACAGTGGCCAATTTGGTGTCACACAAAGGGGGGTGGTATAAAGGCCTGGGAGAATGGGGTGAAGGGCCAAAAAAGTACAAATTAGTAGCTGATGGATGGTCACAGGGATAGGGAGCATGGCATAGGGAATGCAGTTAGCATTAATACATTGACTAGGTGGAGAGTCAGGGGAGAGAGGGTGCAATTGGGGGGACCATTTTATGAACTATATAGATGTCTAACCAATGTACTTTATACTTGAAACTAAGTAAATAAATAAAAAAGAACAACAACAACAAAAAAGTCTGGGCCTAAGACTGCCAGCACTGGGAACCCAAAGAACTCGTGATGAAGATAACTCTGGAAGTGGGTTAGAGGTTGAACCAAGGGAGAAGACTAAGGATAGGGAAAGCAGAAAGAAGAGTATTGAAAAAGTCTATGTGGAAGGTGAGGAAGAAATTTTTAATGACATAAATAGGTGTTCTTGATAAGGGGGAAAAACATATTTTAAATAGTATGCAATATCTAATTTTTCTACAATTCCCATATGTACAAAAAAGCATAGAGGACGTGCATCAAAATATTAACATCGTCTATATAAAAAATTCAGAATATTTTTATTTTTGAAAAACTCCCCAAATTTGTGTATTCGTAAAAGGGAGACACAGAAATATATACATGAAAACCTAGAATATAAAAAGTATGTCTTATTAAATCTCCCAAATATATACATATGTGTAAATATATGTCAATAAAGGACCAGAACAGAACCATATGCCTCAGAATGTTTAACATTTTGTTTCTATAGGTGAAAAATGCTATCTTAAAATTTTACTTATTGAGAGTGAAGTTGAGCATACATCTTATATGTAAGAGCCATTCTTTTTATGTGAACTGTCTAGTCATGTCTTTTATCTGTTTTCCTATTTGGTTTCTTATGGATTTGTAGGAGGAGCTCTTTATGTTTTTAGTGTTGCATTTGAACTTGTCTCAGTATTGTTTGTATTTTATGTCTTTTTTCCAATTAAATATTAAAATTTTTTTTCATGTAGTCAGATGTAGCCTGTTTTTTTTTTTTTTTTATTTAATGGGGATTTGGAACTTGCATAAAATGCACTTAATAAGAATTTCAAAATATCTCCCATATTTTCTTTTGTATTTTTAAGGTTTTATTTTTTATTTTAATTTTTTATTAATTTGGAACTTATTTTGGTGAGAAATTAGATAAGAATCTGTGGTATAATGAAAATATATATTTGGTCTTTGTCTCTACTTTCTGGCACAGAACTCCTAAAACCATTGGTTTTCTGAATGATAGGAGTGTCTTGTTATTCATAACAATTCCTTCTGCAAAACACCTGAGTCTATGCTAATGAGGTGAGCCAAGGTGGGAACCCTAGATAGCCTCAGGATGAGGGCTGGTGACTAGAAAGACCAAACACTGATCAGAGGATGGAAACTCTCAACCCCATACTCCCAATCTCAGGGGAATGATGGGGGGCTGGAGATGGGTTATAAAAATGCTTGAACAACTAAGGTGGATGAACATATTGATGTTCTGGTACGGTGGCACATTCAGAAGGTATAGAAGCTCTGAATTACTCCTTCAATACCATACTTGTCTTGTGCATCTCTTGCATTTGGCTGTTCCTGAGTTGTATACTTTATAATAAACCATTAAACCTAAATAGAGTGATTTCCTGAGTTCCAAGTTGGTCTCCAAACTTTTCAACCTGAGGAGGGAGAGGTGGGAACTCCCAACTTTGTTGCCAAGTCAGATAGAAGTGTGGGTAGTCTAGGGACCTGGGACTTGGAACTCGTGTCTAAAGTAGAGGCAGTGTTGTAGGACTGAGCGCTTAACTCTGGTCTACATTAACTTCAGATAGTGTCAGAATTCAATTGGGTTGTTGGGGACATAGTTGATGATGGAGAGAATTGGTGTCTGAGAACAAGAGAACTGGTTATTGGCGTTTTGAAAAGAATTTGCACAGAATCTAATTTTATTTTTTTCTAGAATAATTCATGTTTTCCACTCTTAATGTGTAATGTAATTATTAGCATATGCAGTATTTCCAGATGTATCTGGGTCGACTTTGTACTATATTCTGTTCCTTAGCTCTGTCTATTCGAATATCAATGCCATATTGTTTTATTTACTGTAGTTTTACAATGTGTTTCAAAATTTAGTAGTGCTAGATCCTTTTCATCAATCTTTTTTTCAGAAGTATTTCAGACTATATTACGTTTTTTTTTTCCTCCCAAATGAATGATAGAATTATCTAGTTTTTTGAAATGTGTTTGTTTGTTTTACCTTAGGTTGCTTTTTAAAATACTTTAAGCAGTTGAAGTGGAGATAGCAAAAGACCAGGAGCTAGACCCATTTCTGACATAAAATTGACAGAATCTTGGATTATGTGTTACTTGGTTACCATTTCCAGTCTAGAAGTTTGAAGATGTCAAAGAAATTCTAGAAATGGGGCAGGTTAGAATGAGAAGGTAGAGTAATAATATTGATTTGGGATAATATTTTTTCTGTTGTTAGCTATTCATATTTTGAGTTTGTGGCAGAGTACTGTGCTTGGGTAAACATATGTGCACAGAAAGAGAAAACCCTGTCTTAAAAGAAACCAATCTATTAAAGAGACGAACATACAACAACATATTTATTATGTATAATGTACTAGAGAGCTATAGCGGCATCTTCTCAGTGCCACATTACTAGAGAAGACTTCCTAAAGCAAAGCCTTTTTTTAACTACTAAAAATACACTTTTGATTTTGTTATTACAAAAAGTAATGTGTAATCATCATAGTAAAAGCAAAACCAAATTTTAAATAAATTTGTAATTTCACCACTCAGATAACCACCTGTGATTGTCAATTTTTGTGTTAACTTGGCTGGGCCATGGTGCCCAGCTATTTGGTCAAACATTATTCTGGACTTATCTGTGAAGGTGTTTTTTGGATGAGATTAACATTTAAATAGGTAGACTTTGAGTTAAGCAGACTATCCTACATAGTATGGATAGGCCTCAACCAATTATCCGAAGACCTTAATGGAATGAAGACTGACTTTCCTTGATCAAGAAGTCTTGCCAGCAGACTGCCTTTGGATTTAAACTACAACTCTTCCCTGGGCCTCTAGCCTGCCAGCCTACCCTGAAGATTTTATGTTTGGCAAGCCTTCACAATCGATGAGCCAATTCCTTAAAATCATCTCTCTTACCAGTAGATGATGCCCTCACTTGAACAGTAGACTCCCTGTGAAGCTGTATATCTAAACATATCTCTATCTCTATATCTATATTTATAACTATCTGTATATACATCCTATTGGTTCTGTTTCTCTGGAGAATCCTGAACAATAAAGATTTTGATACTGAGAGTGGTTCTAAAGAAGTAGAATCTTAAGGATGAATTTTCTGAATTGGTTCTGGGGTTCCTGGAATTGGTGCTCTAATCTGATTAGATTTAAAGACACTAATGATTATGTTTCCAGTAGTAAAAAGAGTAATAGTGATGATATGAAAATAGAAATATATAAAATATCGCCATTGGATAATCCTAATCAAACACTTATAAGAGGCAAAGATCTGGGAAACCATGTATAAGATACATTTGAACTTTTTGTCAAATTAATAAATATAATGAGATTGGTTAGTTGCTTCTAATGTCTTTGGTCAAAGTAGGAAAAGAAGAGAATAATATCAAGGATTCAAATTCCCAGCACAAGCACTATAAAAATGACCTGAAAGCATCTGTGTTGATCCATTCTGAAAGAGACTTTTAACTCCTGTGGCCACAGAGCTCAGATTGCTGAAAAACAAACCCAGAATCTAATCCTATGAATTGCAATGCAAATTGTAAAGCAAAAGATATTGATGAAGTCATTGATAATAGATCTTGAAATTTGAAATGAAACATGTGAGAACACTCTGATGAAGTTGGAGACATTGAGCCCTTACATCCTGTTGAATCTTCTTTGCCAGTATAAGTAACTTCCCTATACCTGGCTGAGGAGATTTACCTTTTATTGCCCTATGAAACTGTTATAGTCTCCCCTGAGGTAGTTCCCTTGCAAGACAGTGTCGATACTCTTCAGGACCCATGCCCTCCTCCCCTCTTTGCTTCTAGAACTAAAGTTCCAGCAGGCCTTGAAGGGGCAAGTAGGTTACATGAAGAAGTGGCCCAAATATCTATGATGCCAACTCCTATCTTACCTATTCTCTTTCAGTCTGTACCTATGGCATAATAGCAGTTTCCTGTGATCGGTTGAAAGACAAAAGAAAACTTGCGCCTAAGCAGAATTATGACCTAGTTATTGTCTTTATTCAGAGATTAAGTTTAAAGGGATGCATGAGTGTCAATTAGACGAGGGGTGGACTTGTGATGGTGATGTGTCAACTTGGCTGGGCCGCAGTGCCTGGGTATTTGCATAAGCATTATTCTGGATGGTTCTATGAAGGTATGTTTTAAATAAGATTAACATTTAAAAGGTGGACTTTGAATAAAGCAGGTTATGCTATATAATATGTGTGGGCCTCATCAAATCAGCTGAAAACTTTAGTAGGAGAAAACCTGGACTGCCTCTAGCAAGAAGGAATTCTGCCAGCAGACTGCCATGGAACTCATCCCTGGATCTCTGGTCTGCTGACCCATCCTGCATATTTGGGACTTATCAAGCTTCTACAACCATGTGAGCCCATTCTTAAAATACATCTCTCCCTCCCTCTCTTCCCTCTTCTCCTCCTCCTCCTCCTCCTCCTCCTCCTCCTCCTCCTCCTCCTCCTCCTCCTCCTCTTCTTCTTCTTCTTCTTCTTCTTCTTCTCTCTCTCTCTCTCTCTCTCTCTCTCTCTCTCTCTCTCTCACACACACACACACACACACACACACACACACACGGAGTTGGTTTGGTTCTGTTTCTCTGGAGAACACCATTTTTAACCACTTACTGTCTTTGCTGCCAAACCTGTCTATGTGTATATATAATGTGGATCTTAAATATTGTTTTGACTTTCATTTTTTTTCTCTCTGGTATTGTCTTTTACTTCCCTTTGTTTTGGCTACCATCTTTGGCTCTATGGCCTGGATCTCACTGGCATGGAAACACAGAGAGCAGGATAGAGTACACAGCTTAGAAGCATAGAGCTAGGACTTGTGTCTTTTATTCCCATCTTAGAGCATGTAGTCAGACATTCATTAGTGCACTGCTGGAGCCAGCCGGCTGAGATCGAACAACACCTGAAAGAGGGGGTGAAGCCTAAGGGAAAAAAGAGAAGACAGAAAAGATCTTTTCTGGAGGGCATACAGTCAGAGCTGCAGCCCCGAGTTTATTTAGAATAGCCTATTTATGTGATTATTGAATACCATAATCAATCACTACGTTACCATAGCAAAGCACGCCATACATATCTATAACAATGCTTGTCAATTACATATGATCATACATAGCCCTGTTTCCAAGGTTGTAAAACATTCTGTTACCTTAAAAGGTGAGTTTACGAGGCTCACCAAGGTAACTCAACTTCTTGTTTCCTAGAACCATTGTTTAAGCAAACTCGGTAGCCATGTTATGGCTTCTAGCTACATGACTTCTTCAGTGCCTCATAATGCCTTCTCAAAATGGCTCCCGACACTGCCCACAAGGTTCAGTAGTTGAAGGAGTTCCGTGTGGTACATGGGCTGAGTGAGACAAGGTCCCAGGAAGTTACCAGGGTGGGGCATATTTGGCACATACCAGGTTAGTGCACAGCCATATTTGATGCGAGTGCTGAGCCTGTGGCCATTCACAAAACTTTCAGATTACACTGAGGCCAGCTACTGCCCACTTGCCTCAGGCTCTCAGTCTATCAAGATTTATCCAAGAAACACTACAGCTCAGGCCACGGCTTGTTTCCCCCCACCCGAATTATCTATGGAGGTATAAGAGCCAAGGCCTGTAGATTGCTGCTTAAAGAGCCTCCTGCTGGGAGAGCAAGGTGGGACTAGTTGCCCAGCCAAGAATATGGCTCCAGCAATTGAGAGTTGGTTGGGGCAGGGACCCAGGGAATCACTGGGGTGGAGTGAGTGGAGTTCACCAGGCCAATGCAGATTCAGATTTGGCTATTTGTAGGAGTAGGGCTCAACACAGGCAAAGTGGCACCTGCCTGCTGACTGCACAGGAGGAGGGTTTAATAAAGAGATAATGATGACTGTCTCTTTAGTCCTTGCCTTAAAAACCACACAACTTAGTCTTTCTTTGTATGCCTCTTGTGCTTCCAGAGCTTCTGTCCCTCTCCTGAAGCCTCGCGTGAGTTCTGTGAGCAAGTGAGTCTGTGCATGGGTCCTGTAAGGGAATGTCAGGATTTCCAATAGCTTTTTATCTCACCTGGATCATCAGAATCCCCATTGATTTTTACAGCTAGATTTTATAGGGACTCTTTTCCCCTTTCCTTGAACCCTGGGCCGGGAAGCCCAGTGTGGGGTTGGGTCCCCTCATTCATCCACGGGGACCCCCATGGCCTAGATATCCTTCCTGATGCTCAACTGTCATGTGTGGGTGCTAGCCAAGCCCATTTCACATCTCCACGCCTCGTACCAGGCCTCCTCTTTATATCCTTAGTTACAGGAGCTCTGTTTAGCTAGTCTTCATATTGTTCTATAATTTAGTTGGAATTTTAATGCAGTCATGGATGAAGGCAAACAGGCAAGCACAGCGTTTACCTACTCTGCCACCTTACCAGAAACTCCACCAGTTCTCCAATTAGCACCTTTAGATAATTTTTTTTGGAATACTCCATCATTCAACTTATCAATCTGAGGCATTTGTTTATTTATTTTTTACCTTTTTAGATTTTTATTTTATTTTTATTGAGTTATATTTGATATATAACATATTAGTTTCAGGTGTATAACATAATGATTTAATATTTGTATATATTACAGAATTATCACAAGTCATCCAGTTAATATCTGTCACCATATACAGTTACAATTTTTTTTCTTATAATGAGAAATTTGAAGGTCTACTCTTTTAGCAACTATCAAACATGCAATACAGTATTAACTATCATCACTATGCTGTACATTATTGTAAGATAATAGAAAATATATATTGGTAATTGTCCCTGGTTTTTGGCACAGAGCTCCTAAGACATTTGTAATTTCCTAAATGATAAGAGCAACTAGGAGCTACTCTGGTTCTAATATTGGTTTTTGATCTCTGTTCCTGAAGAGCTCTTGAAACTCTTGTAATTATCTGAGTGATAGGATTGTCCTTTGTTCTAATGAGGCAACTGTGTGGGCTCCTGGATAAAGGGTAGTCATAGGAAAGACCAAGCCATGATTAGAAGGTAGGAATTTTCAGCCACGCCCCACCTCATTCTCTTGAGAAGGGAGAAGGTATGAAAATGGAGTTAATGATCAATCATGTCTACATGATGAAGACTCGATAAGATCCCCCAAATATGGGGTTTGGAGAGCTTCTATGTTGGTGAACAAACCCAGACCAGGAGGGTAAAACGGCCCAAATCCACAGTGACACAAACTTCTGTGCTTGGGACCCTCCCAAATCTTGCCCTATGTATTTCTTCATTTGGTTATTCATCTGTATCCTTTATCGTATCTTGTAAAAAAACTAGTGTTTCACTGAGTTCTGTTAGTGGCTCTAGCAAATTAATTGAACTCAAGGTGAGGGGTCCTTGGAACCTCTAGTCTATAGCCAGTTGGTCAGACTCACAGGGGATAACCTGGGCTTGAGACTACTATCAGAAGTTTGTGTGTGTGTGTGTGTGTCTGTGTGTCTGTGTGTGTGTAGTCTTGTGGGACTGAGTCCTAAGGGGTGGTTCTGTTGCTGCAGGCATATAGTGTCAGAATTGAGGTAAATTATATGATATCCGGCTGATGTAGCAAGGAATTGTTTGATGTGGGGAAAATCCCGCACACATTTGGTTACCTGAAGTGTTTTGTGTGAGTAGTAAAGAAGACATAGTAGGGAAGAATTCTGTTTTTCCCTGCATAGGAAGGGGGAAAGAGCTGAGTTTTCCTCATTTTAATTACATCCCCATAATTTATTTTATAACTGGCAGTCTGTAGCTTCTGGTCACCTTCATGTATTTTGCCCGCCCCTTCACCCCTTAGGCATTTATTTTAATTGGTTTTTAAATCATGACAAAAGAAATGTTTTTAAACCAATTTCAACCAATATGAAACTGAAAAAAGTAGAAAGGTAAATTCTTCACTTCTTTTTCTCCCCAGGATTAACTACTTCCCAGAATTAACTGCTACTGAGTCTGATGTGTATCCTTTTATAAAGATATATAGACATAGATATATAACCATATACTGCACATGTGTATAAACATACAAAACCTTTGTTCAAAAATGGGAATCAGACTATACATACACTGTTCTGTAACCTACTTTATTCACGTGACATGTCATAGACATATTTCCATGGTATGAATTATTTTGAATGTCATTGTTTATATTAAATTGTATTTTTCTTTAGCCATATTCTTTTAAAACATTTATGATATTTTAATGTACTGGTATTTAATGTAGTGATATAAAAATATTACACGTATTAGAAAATATTTTTTATATATATATACACAGATACAAAAAGAAACCTGTATATTTATTGACCTTAAGTAAAGGAACATTTTCAATACATTAGAGAACTCTATATAATCTCTTCCCAGTCTCATTTCCTTTTCTGTCTCCAGAGGCTAATTACTATCCTGAATTTTATATTGTGAGTTATAATTTATGACAAATTGTTTTTTTTTTTTTTTGAGTGTATTCCTAAGGTGGAATTACTGGGTCATAGAAAACATGCGTGTTCAATGGTACTGAATAATACCATATTGTTTTCTGATATAATTGTTCCATTACTATGTTTTATAAGGCTATTTTATTAGCACTAAATTACCTTTTAAAGGAAAAAACAGTACTTGATTCTAACATAGTTAATCATTAGAAAACTTGTTAGCTTATAAAAATGTGATCTATTAAAAACCTCTCAGGAACATCAGTATTACCTATATTACTTTTTACTAACCAATTATGATTAAAGCTTTGCAAAATAATTTGCGAATGTTTTTTATTATGACTTCACTATACTGTTTTGTACTTGGTTCATGTTTGCTATTAAATATTATTCCAGAAGAACAACAATGAAGCATATTTAATCTGTTTATATTTTATGCCTTGTATGGCAAGTTTACTTCTTGATCATTACATATATCTGTGATACTCATTAGCTTCCTTTGGACTTTTTTCTTTTAAGTAGTGTGTGCTCCAGCTAAACAGCAACTACAACACTACCACCTCATGACCATAAGTGTTAATACAGGTATGAATGTGAGGTAGGTAAAGGGACCATGTGTAGCTCACAGATTTTATTCAGTATAAATATTTTATTTGAAATCTATTTGATACTAAATATCTTTGAAATATAAATAATAGCAGAAATGAACTCTTCTACTCTTTCATTTACTTGGGTTTCTTTTACTGTTTAAATAAATTCTCAATTACCTTTTATACTTATGTATAAATATTTGGTATTTAGCACCTTGTTTCCTTTATTAGACTTGTTTCTAAATTACTACAAAATACAAACAGGTTCTTGACTAGACTGTTATTTTAGACCTTGTTAGTTTGCCCACCCCCTTAATTATATAATCTTTTAAAAAAAATTTTAACTTTTAAATTAGAATTGACATTTAATGTTATTTTATATTAGTTTCAGGTATATAGTATTTATAAAATTTACAAATGACCCCTCTATTAGTCTAGTACTCATCTGGAATTGTATAATCTTTTATGTCATATTTCAAAAGTTTGCAATCTCTCCTCTCTATCCTTCCTCAGAACCATCTCTGGCAGATCTGAGAAAAATTAAACGGTTTGCTCCAACTTGCAACCATTTTCTTACTAATGAAATCCGATAAGATTGAACTTCAAAGGCACATCTGACCAAAGAGCAGCAGGACTCCTCTTTCTGGATAGAATTGTGTTTTTTTGAGGTGTTCTGTAGCAAAGGGCAGAGACTCTGTCACCAAGTGTCCTGCTCCAATTGCATCCCCTCTGCCTGAGTGTCCAGCTTGGAGGAAGCCTGCAGAGCTATCAGCGGCTACGGTTTCAGGTTGTGTTTAGAGTAGGGCCTCACTGCCCAGCTTCAGCCAGCTGCGCCTAAAGGTAAATGTTTGGGGGCAATCAGTTCTTATTTACCGCAGTCAACATAAAAGTAGCTGGGCAAGTGACACCTAGGAAAAAAATGACAAAAAAAAAAAAAAAAAGCTAAAGGGTGCAAAGACTCATTTTGTCACGGTTTTCTGCATTTTAGTTGCGAATAAGTGGCGTTTGAAGTTCTCTGAAGATCTACATTCCTACAAGCGCATAATGTCGAAAGAAGCCCCTTAAGGGGCTTTCCTTAATTGCAAAATAAGTGCAGAGGTCTTTCGTTTCTTCCACGTACCCTTATCTCAAGTCGTGGCGGCGGTTGGGAGCACTTCTGAAGGTCGGTAGCTCTTCGTTTTTGTTCTGTAAAGTGGAAATGGTGCGCCTCCCAGCTTTGCAGGAAAGCCTCCGCAGTGGAGGGTATGTCTGGGTCCTCCGACGCAGAGCCGGAGGAGGGAGAAGTGGGCGGGCTCAAGAAGCCCCTCCCCTGGGGCGGGACCAAGTTCTTCTCAGCCCAAATCTGCAATCTTTAGTTAAGATAAAACCCTTGCAAAGCAGACCAGAAGCCACCGCACCTATCAGCAGATCTCATCTGATTGTTTGGTAAAGGAAGGCTCTGCGACTCTGCACAGGTCACCATCCTCGGAACTCCGTGACTGAGCGTTGGAGAAAGCCCTTGACCCCGCTCCAGTAACAGCCGCGGGAGCCCTGGAGTGGGTGGCAGCGGCCCAGGAAGGAGCAGCAACCACCAGGGTAAGTCCGGGCATGTGTTTACCTCTCCGTGTGCCCAACTTTCTGATTTACGGGTCTGTGTTTTCCACATCCAGGGCCTCTGTGATTCTACATTTATTTTTCTTAATCAGGATAAGTAAACTATTTTATGGGATTTCAAAGCTTTCTTCTCATCAATTTACTTTTGTGTAATTTTTACTTGTTTTATTTCACTGTTGATTGTTACCAAACGGCATGAATGAATGATGCAATCCTCCATAGGGGAAGCAGCAATACAAGATTAGGAAACTCTCCAAAATTTAGAGTTGCAGTGTATGACTGTCATCTTCTTTTCCATTAGAATTAGAATTTTAAATAAGTACTTACCATATACATTGTCATAGAGATACAGCTTCAAGTTGGGAATTAAATAATTCATTTATTAAACTTATTTACTCAATTTTCTTTGTATGTGAGTTGCATAAATATTTGACTAATATTGGAATAAAGATCAAGAAGGAAAATAATAAAATCCAAGATTTCTATATTATAACTGCTGGTAGATTTTCAATATAATAATACTGTCACTTTCGTCGTGGAGACACAAAGTAGTTGGGACGTTTTAAGTTTTCGAATAATTTGATATGTGCCCAGTACATTTTTTAAACTAACATTTTATTGTTGTATAATTTAATACAATAACATGCGCCCATTTTAAGTGTACATTTTGATGAATTTTGGCAATTTTATACACAATTAGCACCACAACAGAACATTTCCATTACACCTAAAAGTTTCCTAGGGGCTCTTTGTAGTCATGTCCCCCTACTCCTAGTCCTACTAACCTGATTTTTGTCATTATTGTATTTGTTTGCATTTTCTATGGTTCATATAAATGAAATCATATTGTATGTACTCTTGTGTGTTTGGCTTCTTTTGATTGGTATGTTTTTTATATTTATCCATGGTAAATCATAGATCAGTAATTAATTCCTTTTTATTGCTGAGTAGTGTTCCACTGTGGGGATATACCACATTTTGTTTATCCATTTATCTGTTGATGGACATTCTAGTTTTGGACTCTCATGAATAAAGATGCTATGAATATGTTTCATTTCTCTTGAATAAATCCAGGAGTGAGGTTGCGGAGTCTTATGGTCAATTATATGTTTAACTTTGTAAGAAACTGCCAAACTGTTTTCCAAAGTGGTTGTAACATTTTACATCCCCATCAACAATATATAAAAGTTCCAAGTTCTCACCAATACTTGGCATTGTCAGTCTTTTTTAGTTTGTGTATCTTTATAGAAATGTCTGTTCAAATCTTTTACTCATATTTTAATGAGTTGTTTGTCTTACTATTGAGTTGTAAGAATTCTTTATTCAGGATACAAGTCCATTATTAAATATATGTATTACGAATATTTTCTCCTGTTCTGTGGCTTGCCTTTTCTTTTTCTTCTTTTTTCCATAATAGTTATCTTTTGAAAGCCAGAAGTGTTTAATGTTGATGAAGTCCTAGCTATCAGTGTTTCCTTTTATTATTCATGATTTTGGGTTTTGTTTAAATTTTGGCTACCTCAAGGTAATTATATTAGTTATCTATTTTTATTTTTTAGTTTTGTGGGGTCAGTTTTATTCCCACTAGAAAATGAAACATGCGTTACATTGTGTTTCAGTAAATCTCTTGGTGTTTAATATGTATATGCCTCCCTTCTTGGGCCATGACACTGCCCTTCCCTATAAGGATTTCCTTGCTTTTTATTTTTTAATTAAAAAAACTCTATATTTAACATATAATATTATATTAGTTTCAGGTATACAACATACTGAATAGACAGTTATATAATTTACAAAGTGATTACCCTGATAAGTCTAGTACCCAACTGATACCATGCATAGTTATTACAATATTATTATCTATACAATATTATTATCTATATTCCTTATGCTATACTTTACATCTCCATGACTGTTTTTATAACTGACAATTTGTACATCTTAATCCCTTCTTTTTTACCCATCCTGCCAAACTGCCCTCCCATCTGGCAATGATCAGTTTGTTCTTTGTATGTATGGGTTTGTTTCCATTTTGTCTGTTTATTTTGTTTTTTTTTTTTTTATATTCCACATGTAAGTGAAATAATATGGTATTTGTCTTTCTGTGTTTGACTTATTTCACTTAGCATAATACCCTGTAGTAGGTCTATCCATGTTGTTGCAAATGGCAAGATTTTCTTCTTTTTTTTTTATGACTGTGTAATATTCCATTGTATATATGTACTACATTTTTTTTATCCATTTATCTATGGACACTTGAGTTGCTTCCACATTTTGGCTATTGTAAATAATGATACAGTGAACGTAGGGATACGTATGTGTTTTCAAATTAGTGTTTTAGATTTTGGTTAAATACCTAGAAGTGGAATTGCTGGCTCAAAAGGTAGAGCTATTTTTAATTTTTTGAGGAGCCTGCATACTGTTTTTCATAGTGGCTGTTCCAATTTACATTCCCACCAGCAATGGAGGAGGGTTACCATTTCTCCACAGCCTCTGTAGCACTTGTATACTGATTTATTGATGATAGTCATTATGACAAGTGTGAGATCTTATTGTGGTTTTAATTTCCTTAATGATTAGTGACATTGAGCATCTTTTTATATGTCTGTTAGTCATCTTTATTTCCTCTTTGGAGCAATGTCCATTCAGGTCCTCTCCCCATATTTTATATTGGATTGTTTGGTTTTAGTTGTATTTAGTTGTATTCCTTATCAGATGTATCATTGGCAAATATCTTCTTGCACTGGGTAGGTTACCTTTGTGTTTTGCTGATGGTTTCCTTTGTAGTGTAAAAACTTTTTAGGTTGATATAATCCCATTTGTTTATTTTTTTTCTTTTGTTTCCCTTGCATGAGGAACTATATCAGAAAAAAATACTAAGAGCAATGTCAAAGGGTTTACTACCTATGTTTTCTTCTAGGAGTTTTATGGTTTCAGGTCATACATTTCAGTCTTTAATCCATTTTGAGTTTTTTCTTCTATGTAACCTAAGAAAGTGGTTTAGTTTCTTTTTTCTTTTTTTTGCATGTATCTGCCCAGTTTTCCAAACACCATTTACTGAATAGACCGTCTTTACCTCATTGTATATTCTTGCTTCATTTGTCATAGATTATTTGAGCATATAGGTGTGAATTTATTTCTGAGTTCTCTATTCCGTACCATTAATCTAGGTGTCTGTTTTTATGCCATGCTATTTTGATGACTATAGCTTTGTAGTATAGTTCGATATCAGGTAGTGTGATACCTCCAACCTTGTTCTTCACTCTCCAGATTGCTGTGGCTGTTTGGGGTCTTTTGTAGTTCCATATAAAATTTGGGATTATTTTTTCTAGTTCTGTGAAAAATACCACTGGCATTTTGATAGAGATTGTATTAAATCTATAGATTGCTTAGGACATTTTAATGATGTTAATTCTTCCTATCCATGAAGCATGGCATGTGCTTCCATTTATTTATATCTTCATTTTCTTTCTTCAACATCTTGTAATTTTCCAAGTACAAATTTTTTACCTCCTTGGTTAAATTTATTCCTAGGTATTTTGGTCTTTTTTTTTTTTTGATACAATTATAAATAGGATTATTTTATTTTCTTTTTCTCATAGTTCATTATTGGTATATAATGATGCAACTGATTTCTCAATATTAATTTTGTGTCCTGGTACTGTACTGAATTTATTTATCAGTTCTAACAGTTGTGATTTTTTTGTGGAATTTAAGGGTTATTTATATATCTTTCTTGTCATCTGCAAATAATGAGGGTTTTACTTTTTCCTCTCCAATTTGGATGCTTTTTATTTCTTTTTCTAGTCTGATTGCTGTGACTAGGACTTCCAATACTATGTTGAATAAATGCGGTGAAAATAGACACATCTTTGTCTTGTTCCTGATCTTAAAGAAAATGCTTTTACCTTTTCCCCATTGTGTATGATGTTCTGTGGGTTTGACATGTACAACCTTTATTATTTTGAAGTATGTTTCCTCTATTCCCAACTTGCTGAGAATTTTTATCATAAATTTTGCTGGATTTTATCCGATGCTTTTTATGCATTTATTGATGCGATCATATGATTTTTACCCTTCATTTTTTTATATGGTATATAACGTTAATTGATATTGAACCAAACTTGCATCCCAGGAATAAATTCCACTTGATCATGGTATATGATCTTTTTAATGTATTGCTGATTTAGTTTGCTATTATTTTTTTGAGGATTTTTGCATCTGTGTTTATCATGGGTATTGGCCTATAATTTTCTTTATTTGTAGTGTCTTTGTCTGGTTTTGGTATCAGGGTAATGCTAGCCTTATAGATGATTTTCAGAGGCTTCTCTCCTCTTCAATTTTTTGGAATAGTTTGAGAAAGGTGTTAATTCTTTTTTTATTGTTTGGTAAAATTTATCTATGAAGCCATCTGGTCCAGGGCTTTTGTTTGCAAGGAGTGCTTTGATTACAGATTTAATTTCTTTAGTAGTTATAAGTCTCTTCAAATGTTCAGTTTCTTCCTGATTCAGCCTTGGAAGATTATATATTTCTAGGAATGTAATCATTTCTTCCCGGATGTCCAATTTGTTGGCATTTAATTGTTCATAGTATTTCCTTATAATGCTTTGTATGTCTGTGGTGCCATTTGTTACTTCTCTCTCATTTTTGATTTTATTTATTTGGCTCGTCTCTTTTTTCTTGACAAGTCTGAGTGAAGTTTTATTAATTTTGTTTATCTTTTTAAAATTTATTTTTATTTTTTGTTATTTTATTTTATTTTTTATTTTAATGAGTTTCAAGTATACAGTACGTTGGTTAGACATCTATATAGTGAGTAAAATGACCACCCCCCAACTGCTCCGTCCCTCCCTTGACCCTCCACCTAGCCAGTGTATTAATGGTAATTCTATTCCCTATGGCATGTTCCCCATCCCCGTGACCATCCATCAGCTACTAATTTGTACTTCTTTAATCCTTTGCCCCATTCTCTCAGCCCCCCAAACCTCCCTACCCTCTCTCTGTCCATCACCAAATTGTCCACTATATTTGTATTTGTTTTTGATTAGTTTGTTCTTTTTATTCTTTAGATTCCACATATAAGTGAAATCATATAGTGTTTATCTTTATCTGTCTGACTTAAATACCTTCTAGGCCCATCAAAGCAATATCTTTTTCCATCACCTCCCTTTTCATATGTAGTGGTCTTGTTTTCTTACCCTTTCAGCCACTATATCTTTTGGTTGGAGCACTTAATTCTTTTCAATTTGAGGTACTTATTGATAGAAATGTAGTTGTTACCATCCTTTATTCCTGTTTTTTGATATTTGTGTTTTTTCTTAAAGAAGTCCCTCCAACATTTTGTGTAATACTGGCTTTGTGATAATAAATTCCTTTAGCTTATTTTTGTCTGGGAAGCTCTTTATCTGTCTTTCAACTCTAAATGATAGCTTTGCTGGATAAATTATTCTTGGTTGTAGATCCTTGGTCTTCATCACTTCAAATATTTTGTGCCAAGCCCTTCTGTCCTGCATAATTTCTTTTGAGAAATCAGCTGCCAGTTTTGTTCCCTTATAAGGAACTACTTCTTTTTCTCTTGCTGCTTTTAATAGTCTTTCTTTGTATTTAACCTTTGGCATTTTACTTATGATGTGTCTAGGTGTGGGCCTCCTTGGATCTCTGATTTTGGAGATGCTCTGAGCTTCCTGGGGTTTTATGTCCATTTCCTTCACCAGGTTAGGGAAGTTTTCCATCATTATTTCTTCAAACAGCTGTTCAACATTTTGATTATCTTCTGTTACACTAATCAGACAAATATTTGGAGCCTTAATAGTGTCCCATAGGCTCCTTAAATTATTTTTATAGTCTTGGCATCTTTTTTCTTGCCATTCTGATTGAGTGCCCATGGCTTTCCCATCCTCTACATAGGTCATTTGATCCTCTTCTTTATTCACTCTGTTTATTCCCTTTAATATACTTCTCAGATAATGTGTTCTCCATTTCAGACTGGTTCCCTTTTATAATTTTCATTTCCATTTTTATCTCTTTGTTGGAGTTCTCTACACTTCCCAAAAGTTCATTGAGCATCTTTATAACCAGTATTTTGAACTCTGCATCTGTTATTTTTCTTGACTTGCTGGATCTCTGTTCTGTTCTATGGTTTCTGCTGCTTTATCTTCTCATTTCGGCTACCTTTCCGTGTTTGTTTCTATGTACTAAACAAAGCTCTTAAGTTTCCTTGTCTTATTAGTGTGGATTTGTGAAGTAGGTGTCCAGTGGCAAAGTCTTGAGAGGGGTTCAGCTGCAGGCCAAATTCAGTCCAAGCCTGGGCGCTTCAGGGCTACCTGTTAAGATTCAGCAAGCAATCCACAGATGCTGTGCTTGTAGTTGCCTCAAAAGGCCACACCAGAAACTGGCCAGCTGCCTCCACCAGTGTGAATTTCAACAAAGAGCACCTGACTCACTGAGGATATACTTGGATGTGGCTTGGGTGGGGCCCAAGTCAGGGGAGGTGGGGTTTCAGGGAATCCTTTGGGCGGAGCAACCTCTGTTATCCAGTTTGATGATGTTTCAGCTGTGGCGGCGCTGTGTCCCCCCCAGGGGTGAAGACTCAACAGAGAACAATGGATACTGTTGGCACTTCTGTACAGAGTGAATCTCGCTTTGGTCCTCACTCCGACACTGTCCCCCCGTAAGACCCTGGTGCCCCTTGCGTGCAGCCTAATGGGCACTGGTGCTCAGAAAGAGCAGGTTTGTCACCACAAAAATCTGCTCGTGGACACGGCCCCTTTAAGAGGCTTCTGCTACTGCCACAGCCTCTGTCTCAGCTGCTCGAGACTGGCCAGCCCCGGTCCTCGCCCCATCATACCTTCTGTCGTTGCAGGGTGCTTTCTTGGATTACTCCCTAGTTGTATGGCTTATTCATCTAGATCTCAGGCGATTTTTCTTGCTGCTGCTCCTTGTTTCCGTCACAACTTTGGTCGCCAGAGGGATGAACAGAGCCCTCTATCATCTATACCATTTTTTCTTCTTCCTTATGCTTGTTAATCTTTTTTGAAAGACCAGCTTCTGTTCTGTCATTTTTTTAGACTCTTTATTTCTGCTCTAATCTTTATATTTCCTTCCTTCTACTCACTTTGTGCTTTGTTTGATGTTGTTTTCCTATTTCCTTTAGGTGTAAGGATAGATTGTTTGATATTTTTATTTTTTCTTAAGTTAGGCCTGTGTTGCCATGAATTTTCTTCCTAGAACTACTTTGGCTGTGTCCCATAGATTTTTGGGTCATTGCGTTTTCATTTTCATTTGTCTCAAGGTACTTTTTGATTTTTTTTCTTTATCTCATTGTTAACTTATTTGTTGTTTAGTAGTATGTTATTTAACCTCCATGTACTTGTGTGCTTTTCAGTTTTCTTGTAATTGATTTCTAGTTTCATACATTTGTGATCACAGAATATGCTTGAAATTATCTCAGTCTTAAATTTACTGAGACTTGTTTTGTGGCCTAACATGTTGTCTATCCTGGAAAATGTTACATGTGCATTTTAAAAAATGTATATTCTACTGCTTTTGGGTGAAATGTCCTCAAACTATTAATTAAGTCCGTCTGGTCTAATGTGTCATTTAAGTCCACTGTTTACTTGTTAATTTACTGTCAGGTGATTTATCCATTGATGTCAATGAGTTGTTAAAGCCTCCTTTCTGACTGTATTACTGTTGACCTCTTCTTTTATGTTTACCAATATTTGCTTTACATATTTAGGTGCTGTTATGCCGGGTGCATAGATGTTTACAAGAGTTATGGTCTCTTGTTGGATCGATCCCTTTGTCATCATTAAATACCCTTTTCATCTCTTGTTACATCCCTTGTTGTATAATATATTTTTTCTGATATGAATATTGCTATTTCATATTCTATCCCTTTACCTTAGACTGTGTGTCTTTTGATCTGAAGTAAGTTTCTTATTAGCAGCATATGTGTGGGTCTTGTTTTTATATTCATTTAGCCATCCTATGTCCATTGTTATATAAAGTAATTATTGATAGGTATGTAATTATTGCCATTTTATTGTTTTATGATTGTTTCTATAGTTTCTCTCTGTTCCTTTATTATCTTTCTTTCTTCTCTTGTATGTCTATGACTTTCTATAGTGTTATATTTGGATTCTTTTCTCTTTGTTTACTGTATATGTCTTATAGATTTTTGGTTTGTGGTTACCATGTGCTTCCTATTCACCATGCTATGTTTATAACAAAAGCCTATTTCAAGTTGATGGTCACTTAAGTTTAAACATTTAAAAATTACTACAGTTTATACTCACCCCATTCATATTTATGTTTCTGCCATCATTTTTTACTTCTTTTGTGCATCTGTTTATGTGTATATCCCTTAATTTATTATTGTAATTACATATGATCTTTCTACTTTTGTCTTTTAATCTTTGTAATACTTTTATTGTTGGTCGAGTCACTGCTTTTACTGTTTGCTTTTGTCAGTGAGAATTTTTTCCCTTTCTAGATTTTCTTCATATTTTTCATTTTTTCTCTTTGTTTTAAAGAAGTCCCTTTTATGTGTCTTGTAATGCTGATTAAGTGATGAGGAACTCCTTTTTTTTTTTTTTTTTCATGTCTGGGAACCTCTTTATCGCTCCTTCAATTCTAAGTGATGGTCTACTTGTTAGAGTAATCTTGGTTGTAGGTCCTTGCTTTTCATTACTTGGAATATTTTGTGTCAGTCCCTTTTGGCCTGCAAAATTGCTGTTGAGAAATCAGCTGACTGTCTTATGGGAACTCCTTTGTACGAAACTAACTGCTTCCTCTTGCTGCCTTTAAGATTCTCTCTTTGTCTTTAACCTTTAGCATTTAAATTATGATGTGTCTTGGTGTGGACCTCTTTGGGTTCATCTTGTTTGGGACTCTCTACTATTCCTGGACTTGTATTTCTATTTTCTTTGCCAAAGTAGAAAAATTTTTTGTCATTTTTTTCAACTATTTCAATCCCTTGCTTTCTCTCTTCCCCTTTTGGTATCCCATGATGTGAATGTTGTTACACTTGATGTTGTCTCAGAGGTCCCTTAAACTATCCTCATTTTTTTAGGATTCTTTTTTCTTTTTGAAGTTTTATTGAGTGTTTCCCATGACTTTTGTCTTCCAGATGACTAATTTTTTTCGTTGCTTCAAATAATCTGCTGTTAATTCCCTCTAATGTATTCTTCATTCAGTTACTGTAGTCTTCATTTCTTACTAGTTCTTTTTATATTTATACCATTTTTATGTTTCCTATCTCTTTATCAAAGTTCTCATTGAGTACATCTATTCTTTCTCTAAGTTCCTTGAGCATCCTTATAGCCAATGTTTTGAACTCTGTACCTGGTTGATTGCTTGATTCTATTAGTTCTTTTTCTGGAGTTTTATCTGCTTCTTTCATTGGGATGTTTGTCTCCTTATTTTGACCGACTCTGTGAGTTTGTTTCTATGTATTAGGTAGATCTGCTATTTGTCCACGTGTTGGCAAGGCGGCCTGTAGTAGTTGTCCTATGGGGCACATTGGCACAGACTCCTTGGTTACTTGATCTGGGTGCTCCAGTGGCTTGTGTGTGCTCTACTGTTATAGTTGAACCTCAATTGCTGTTAGCATGTCAGTGGATGGGATTGACCCTCAGGCTGACCGGCTATGAAAAATGGCCACGACTACAGCAGATAAGCTTTTGTGCAGGGACTGACTCCATGGAGTGGGATTTGCTTAGTGGGGCTCTGGTGCCAGTCAAGTTCGCCCTTCAGGTGTATTGTTAGTGGAGCTGGTTGGGTGGTGCTCTGGTTAAGTCTGAAGCTGATCACCTGGTTTGTTGATTCTGGGGCCTTTGGGGAGGGTCTCTGGTGCAGGCCAAGGTCAGCCTCAGCTTGTGCTTGGCCCAGGGCCATCTGGTAGGAGTTACAAAGTGACCTGTTGTTGGTTGCTGTCTATGCATGGAAGAGGCTAGGCTACCAACTGAGGCTGCTGCCATTAATCCAGCCTTGGGGCCACTTAGCAAGAAGTACCGGGCATGCTGAGCCCAGGCATGGCTTCTTTGTGGTTTATGAAACTTTGAGAGAGTTTAGGAAAATCTGAAGTATTAGGTAAGGAAGGCTGCTTGTATGGAAAAAGGTGCTGAAAGAGCTTCGGTCTGGATTTATAAGTTGGGTGGGGCGGGATCTCAGTCTGTCACTAGGGTGAGATGGATGGTGCTATCCAAGTTAATGGAGAACTCAGATTTGGTGCCCACTTGTACCTGCCAACTGTGTGTAGAGAGGGTTCAATAAGGTAACAATGGTGTTTGCCAGCACTTCAGTCCCATGAGAGAACTGCCCTGACCCTTTCAGCCCTTGCCCTGTCTCTGGTGCATTTTGAGCTGCTGCCCCAATGCTGGGGATAGCAAACTCTCATAGCAATAGTTTGTCAGTGGTTCCTGTAAGACTTAGGTCTCTAGCAGCCCTCTATCTGATTCAACTGCAGTTCCCACTGATTTTCACAGCTAGGTGTTACGGGAACTTTTTTTTCCTGCACTGGAGCCCTGGCCTGGGGAGCCCTGGCCTGGGGAGCCCTGTGTTGGGCTGGAACCCCTCACTCCTTGGGAACCTTTGCAGCTGAAATGTCCCTTCCACTTCTTAACCACCACACGTGCATATGGGACCGACCCATTTTGTGTCTTCGTCCCTCCTACCAGTCTTGTTGTGGCTTCTTTATATCCTTAGTGATTGATAGGAATTTTTTTTCAGCTAGTCTTCAGGTGGTTCTCAGTGATGGTTGTTCTGTAATTTAGACATACTCGTGGAAGGAGGTGACTATGTAGTTTACCTACTCCACCACCTTTACCTGAAGCTATCTATTACCCCAAAACCTAGCAGCTTAAAACAACAGACATTTATTTGCTCACTGTTTCTGTGGGTGAAACATTTGAGAGCAGCTTGTCTGGGTGAGTCTAGCGTAGGTGTTGTAGTTGGTCAAGGTCAACTTACTTGAAAGCTTTAATGGGGGAGGATCTGCTTCCTAGCCCACTCATATGATCGTTAGCAGGATTTAGTTCCTTGAGGGTTGTCAGACTGAGGGCCTCAGTTCCTCACTGGCTGTATTCTGGAAGCCCCCTCCGTTCTGCCACATGTACCTATTCATAGGGCAGCTAACAACATGGCAGCTGCCTGCCTGCAGAGCAAAGAAGGATGGGGGCAAGATGGAAGCCACATTCTTTTGTTTTGTTTTGAGATGAACTCAATTAGAAACAAACAGACCATTTTTATTTTGAATTAATTTGAAATAATTATGGATTCACAGGAATTTACAAAAAAATATATAGGGAAGTCTTATGCACTCTTTCTATTCCCATGCTCCTTCCCTTGGGCCAGTATCACTAGGAACTGACATTGGCACAATCCATAAAGTTTATTCAGATGTCAGTTATACATGCACTCATTTGTTTCACAGTCTAATTTTGAAAGTGATAAAACCTCTGTCTCATTCTATACACTGAAAGAGAGTTACTAAATCCAGCTCATATAATCAAGGGCAGGTGTTTACAGAACAATTTGGAGTTGTACCAGGTGAGTTCATTGGGGGCCATTTTAGAGGCTGCATACCACATTTGTGAAAAATTTTTATGATTTAGAAGTTTTATAGTTGTAGCTTTTATGTTTAGCTGTTGATTAATATCAAGTTAATTTTTGGCATTGGATTGCAGGTCAGAGAAGAATATGAGTTCTAAGATTTTTATATTTTATTACAATTACCAGGTAGGATTTCAATATAATAATGACCATAGTCCTGTTATTTTCATGTTTATGAAACAAAATAGAATGACTTTTAAAATACATGTCCAATTTTAAAAAAGAGTCAAGTAGCAATGTATGAATTCCAAACTAGAAGAAAAATAGGGCAGGCCTTTATAATTAACATAATCCTCTTTTAGATGTAAATGGTTCAAAGGAGAAAGAGTAAACTATAGTAAAGAAGCAAATTGGAAATAGAACTGTTATTGTCCTGCTATCCCAGGTAATGGGTCCTGTCAGGATTAATAACTTCTGGGGGGAGTCTCTCCTAGGCTGCAGCTCTCCTTGGTCTGTTGGGAAGTGGGATTCAGAACACCTGCAGAGGCCAGTCATGCTAAGGAGAATGGGAAAAGAAGTGCTAGACTTGCATCTCCAGGTGCAGGGCTTTGAATACACCTTGTACTCCTCCTCCTTCACAGGAGTATTATTCCATGTCACTCGAGTGAGAAGAAGGGTACACTGAACCCTTTCTGATTTCTGTAAGGACTGTATTTGAACCTTTTGAGTTATTTATTTCTATTCTAGCTCCCTTCCTTTTAAATCTTTTTTTTTTTTTTTGCTTTTTCTTGCCTTGTGTTCTTAACTGTTTTTGTTTTATCATTTATTTTTCTTCATATATTTTGCACCTTTATCTACATATTTAGTTTTAATTATGAGGACTGTAATTCATATTGTTGGCTTTGTTCCCTTGTTATTGGGAAGCACTACTCTTCTTTGATTTAGAATGCTGTCAACTGTGTCTCCTCATTTTGAAGACAGCAGGGTTTTTTTTGTAGAGTCTGTAATAATATACCTCTGTTGGCTTCTCTGTATTTGCATTTTGTTCTCCCAGTAGATTCTCTGCTAATCAGGTGTAGGTGATTTCCTGTCATACTTGAAGCTTTTGCAGAATTTAAACCACAGAAAAGACTGTTTAACTCCTCTGCAGTGCTTGAAGGAGTCAGAAGTCAATTGTGTCCCAAAGGAACCAGTCTTAGGAAACATTGCTTCTGACTCTTATTTGTACCACTCCTAGTTGGAGGGAGTATAGCCAGTCTTCCTGTTTCTTCTCATGTGTCTGGATCTTGATGTTTATTTCTTTGTATTTTGTTTCTAGGTTCTTCTTATTCTTGCAGAATTCACGAGATCTCAAAGGCATTTGTAGTCAGAACTTTATGCTGCATTTTTATTGAGAAAAAAAAAAAAAAAACCAGGAAGAGCAGAGTTAGGAAGCAATGGAGAAATGCAAGTCAGATTTGTCTTTTGTTCTCATTGTTATATGTCTATTAGTTATCTGGTCATTCCTCACCTAAATTTTAAAAATTGTCTTCTGTAACCTATGTAGTATGCAAAAAATCTCAGGTTCCCCAAAGAATACTTGTTCTTTTTTTTTTTAATCATAAAATGTATTATAAGTGAATTGCCCAGGGAACCTTAGCCTAGTTAGAAAGAATTTTAGTTACAAGGCCTGTGTGCTTGGTGCATCAAATATTTAATATTCAACTGATCAAGTTTGGAATAAAGAAAGGTTTTATTTTTTGAAATAAAAAATGACAAGAAGATGGGAGATTTCTAGCTTTCTCAAATCCATCTTAAGAACTCCCCCAAGTTTCTGTGCCCTATAAACACCGAAAGGAGAAGGGGTGGGGCAAGAAGTGGGACCCAAGGAAGAGGAGGAAATCTCCAGATCTCTTGGTTCCCAGTTAGACCATAAATTGCATGAGTCTTAGGTAGAACTCTTCCAGTCAATTAGCATATCTGGGGAAGTGCAGGTTGGAAAGGCAGAGTCAGGGAGAGAATCAGAAGCATTCTACCCTGTTACAGTCCCTGCCCCCTTTTTTTGTTCATCCTTCAATCTTGAGGGAAGTAGGGCTACCAGTTCCTGTCTCATTCAAGAGGGAGGATTGCTTATAAGATAGAGTCAGATTTGTCTGTTTATTGTGCCCCTCCTATCTGGCTCTTACAATCTTGCACACCCACCTCTTCCACAATGGTCCCTGAGCCTTAGAGGGGGCATACTAGGTGTTCAATTTACAAGCAGAGACCACAGCAACGGTAGAAGAAGCAGTAAGTCAGGATAGCTGTACCCTAATATGAGAATAGTAAAAAGTAATGAACACAGGCAGCAATAACCTGACAGATTCTCATGGCCTGCAGTTTTAATACCTCTGATGATGTCATCAGGTACTCAGGGAAGCTCTTACACAGTATCAATCACTGAGATCATTAAAGCCTGAGCTGTTGTGCTGATTTCTCCCATTTACATTGTGTTGTCCAGCTGCAGTCTGCAATTGCAAAGCAAAAACAAAACAAAATAAAACAAACAAAAAAAAACAAACAAAAAAAACCCCAATAGTTTTAATTCTCAATGATTCCAAGGCAAAGAGTGAGAGAAAAAGTGAACCACTAGTTAAGAGGTTGTAGCCAAACACTTCCACCAGAAAATTTCAGGATCCAATCCAGTCCACAAGTGAAAAATAAAACTTTAAAGACAATTAACTGAACTAGAATTTAGTATCTACAATTGTGTATTATAGTCTATTGAAACAATTTTCCTCTGTAAAATCACACCCATTTTTATCAAAGATAGCCAAATTAAGACTAATAAATTGCATAAGTCTAACTTCAGTAAACTTGGCCTGTTACTTGCATAAGTGCATTAAGAATAGCAATTGATCATATAAGCTCCCTTAAATCTGCATTGTTGAGATTTCATAAGGAATCTTTAGATCAAACTTCAAGTAGCCTCTTGGAGCTAAGAAGCCAAGCCACATCCTTGCCATCAGACCTTGCCTACAATACCTATAGAATTGAGTGAATTCCTCAGGTTCTTGAGGTCCCTAAAACATCTTGAGGTTCTTCCTTTGCCATCTCCTAGGAAAGCAACCTTCATTCCCTACCTGGAAAGACTGCTGTGGACCATATAAGCAAGGTATCAGGCTGTTTTTCCAAGAGGCTTTTATTGGCTTCTTAGTTAAGTCAATCTTAATTACTTAAAGCTTTTTGATGACATCCAGAGTTTGCACATGTCTTCAAATACAAAATCAGGAGTTTCCAGTTGTGCCCCATTATAAAGAGAACAGATTCTTATTGGATCTATGTATATAACCATATTGCTATGAAAATAATAATACTCATTAAGAGTTTCCAAATTCTGGTCTACGACCATGCTACCCTGAACAAGCCTGATCTCATATGATCTCCGAAGCTAAGCAGGGTCGGGCCTGGTTAGTACTTGGATGGAAGATGAGGTGCTGTAGGCTTAAAATATAAGGGATTGTAAGCTGACAAGGTCCTTGCAATCTGTGAGGTCAACCAAGGGTTGCCTGCCTAAAAAATGAAAAAAAAAATTAAAAAAATAAAGTTTCCAAATTCTGGAGGGATCAGGTAGGGAGAGAAATGTGAATATCTCAATACTGTTTACAAAGGCATATTTTCCTAAACTGTTCCAAGTCACGAGTCACTTAAGAGAAACAAGTTTCCTTATATCTGGAAAACAAAGGACTTAAAAATTAGCAATATTTCAAACAAAATGTTATAAGAGTTATAATCATCTTCATTCAGTTCCACACAATCAATACTTGTTTATCTTGATTATTTGCTAGTATTTCCATGAATCCAGTTATTTATTGGAGTTTTATAAATTTTCATTGAGCAAAAGTATAATCTGAATATTCACCCTCAGAAACCTGTATTGTAAAATAAGCCAGAGTCCTCTCCATGGACCTTTCTGGAGATGAAATGTTATGCCCTGACTTGTATCTCCACGAACCACCAAGAAGCCGTCACCGATGCAAGAGCAAGAGGGAGTTTATTTCAGACTCGAGTCCGGACCGCAGTCCACACACCGACGCAGCAGTGAGTAGGAGGCGGTCTCGAACATGGGGCTTCAGGGGTATTTGAAGTGAAAAATCGTAAGCATGGAGAGCGATGTCTTGGCGTTATAGGATTGGTACAACGAGCTTGTCGGTTAGCAGGATTGGCTGGGTGATGGTGCCAAGGAACAAGGCGGGGAATTTGGAGAGTTACTTTCCATAGTTGCTCTGATTGGCTGAGTCTAGGGTGGGGTGATCGTCTTGCTATCTGCGGCTTTTCCGGGAACTGGCCTGTGCTTAAAATGGAGTCTTATACCTAAGATGGAGTCACTTTGGTTGTTCAGCAACATACTCGCAAAAAGCATTAGAGTTAAAGAATGTCTGTAGATGACAAAAAACTTAAAAGGACACCGTTAACAGATCTGATGATAATGCAATCCACAATCCAACGTGGCTTTTCTGTATCATCATGCCTACCCAGGGAAGATCACCCCCTAACTGAGTATTCAGTTTAGCACCCACCACCACCATTCTGAGTTTCTTTGAAAGTTCTATCTCAGTCTCCATCATAAGCTGCACTGTTGTCTGTCAAATACTCCCTACCCATATAGATTTCCTATCTTCATATCAAGGGAAAAACCTGAAAAGATTTTTCAGACAACTGGCATTTAAGTGACTTGTTTATACAGTTTTAAAAGAGCCACATTCTTTACAATCTCCTGTAGAATAAAGCATCAAGTATTTCAACAGGCAGCCATCTGCTTCCTTTTATACTTTCTAAGACAGCTTAAGTGCTAACAATTTAAAAATCAAATTTTCACATAGTTTTGTTTTTACTATTATTTTGACAGGTACAGAGCAGAGAATAAACCTAACAATGTCCACTGGTCCTAACTTACCACCATACTCATAAAACCTTTGTGATTCATTTTAACACACATGTCAATGCGCTTGGCAAGAATATAATGAATAAAACAGCAAGCAGTAAAGTAAAATCTAATTTATTCCAGAACACTGGAGAAACTTTATGGGGAGCACACACATACATAGCTTTAACTTTGTAGACTTTTGGTGATTTTTATGTAATTTCTAGAACATCCATTTTACTATTAAGAATACATGTATACAAATATGTTGTTATTTCTTTATTTGACAAATCTTTCCATGTAATTTCAACATACCAAACTAAACCTAATTAGTTTAATATTGCTCTTTTATAAAGAGAAAACTAATCTTTTGTGGTGATATAGGACAGGGCAAATTTCCCCAAGAGAGGGGAGACCAAGCCTTGTATTGAGAGAAGAAAGGGTTCTTTGACAGAGAGTGGAAAGAATTCAACACACACGCCAAAGTAAAAGTCAAAGAAATAGTTTATTGAAGAAGGGGTACACTCCATTGAGCATGGTCTCCTTTCAGAAGCAGAGAGTGAGAGGGACAGTGAGAGAGAGACAGAGTAAAGGCACTGAGAGGGATCCTGAGTGCGGAATTCAGTTTATATGTCATTCTTTTGTTACTGTGAGTTACAGTTTAAAGACTTTGTTTACCTATTTCCTTTAATATTGACATACGGTGAGGAAGGGGAAGAAGAGTATGTAACTGAAAAGGTAAGAATATGTAGTGTGAAAGGCCAGCTGGCAGTTTTCAGCCTTTAATCCATAGGTTCCCTATGGGTTTAGCCATAGGGAATGAGCGATTTTATTTTGTATAGGGCAGCCAATGGAAAACTGTTTTTCCTGTTTCCCCTTCACAGGTGTGGGAAATGGGTTGTTCTGCAGGTATCCTCATGGCCTGGCTGCAGTATAGTACATTGCAGTCTCTGAATGTAGCTTGATTTAACATTTTATCCTCTTGCCTCCTCCCTGCATTACTTGGATTCAGTCTATTTAATTTATGAAACATTTACTTAACACTTCCTGGGTGCAAGAAACAGAAATGGATAATTCAGTCAAGATGCTTACGCTGAAGGAACTCACATTCTAGGAGAGGAATGGGAGTGATTGATTCTCTGGGCTAGAGAAGGGGAGGAAGGAAATAGTATAGTACAGGGAGGTCATTTAATCTGTACCTTAAAGAATAAATAGGAGTTTGTTCACTAGACTTGAGGGATTAGGCAATTTCAGGCAGAGAGAACAGCATTTGCAAAGGTGTAGAAGAATAAAAAAAACATGACATATTTAAGAAATCCTTTGTATTCCCTGAACATTAGTTGTGTGTGTGTGTGTTTGTGTGTGTGTGTAATTGGAGGGGAGAAGAGCAATGGGGAGTACTAGATTCGTGAAATAGATAGGTGCCAAGTCAGGAAGGGAATGAATGAATTAAATAATAGAGACATTAATTTATATGCTAATGACAGGGATTAGATTAGCAAGGGCATCATAAGGTTTGATATGCTTAAGTCTGCACTTCATTTGATTCTAGAATCCTTAGCAGCCAAACTTGAATACAGACAGGTACAGTAATATAGTGTTAAAGGGGGAAAATTTTCAAATGGCCAACTTCTGCTTGCTTGTTTAATGTTTAACCAGGATGTAGTTCTAGGAGATATTCTGTGCAAAGATATGCTAATGTTAAGGGTGAAGTTATCCTGTGCAAAGATATGCTAATGGCTAACTTCTGCTACTGTAAGCCTGCTTGCTTGTTTAATGTAATTATAGGCTTTATAAGCTACCTCCTCTGAAAGCTCTGGGCTGATTCTCTAGTGGGGAGAGTCAGTCGCTGGCCGGTTAATAAAGGCTCATAATTAATCTCAGTTGGCTCCATGGGTCTCAGATTTGAACACACCACAACATTTGGAGGCCCCAGCGAGATTGTCCCCTGAGAGAAAAGGGGAGCATCTCCAAGACCCGCGGCCCCGGTCGGTCTGGGGGAGACTTGGCCGTGTTCAGGGGGCAGCCGCTGAGAGACGTTCCTCAGCCCCGGACGCTGGACAATCTCAGCCCAGGAGGCCAGAGGATAAATTCTACTAAGAATTGGTCACGAGCCACCTGAATCAGTCTCACCGGTGAGTACGGCTTAGACCTGTCTGTGAGTTCTAGGGTATGTCTGTGTTTTGGCTTAGACCTGTCTGCTGGTAAGCCCTAGGGTATGTCTAAGTTTCGGTTTAGACCTGTCTGTAAGCCCTAGGGTGTCTGAGCCTCAGCTTAGACCTGTCTGTCAGTAAGCCCTAGAGTTCATCTAAGTCTCGGCTTAGAACCAACCGTTCCTGTCTGTGGGCCCTAAGAACTAGTGGAAAGCCGGATGTGGCACAACTTCCCTAGTACAGTCAGGTCTGAGACGTTGTTGTGGCCGCCAGCCCCTGAAAGACACACAGACCACCAGAACTCAGTGAGTGAGTTATAGGAAACATTCTTTATTCAGCCAGCTGGGTCTGCCAGGGGTATGCAGACCCCAAATTAAGCAGCCCCGAAATGTAGAGGTACAGGGTTTTTAAGCCCAAAATCTCATTCTTCATTCTGTCTAAACACAAAGGGCTATCTTCTATTCACTACCTGTCAACTCACAGGTCAGGTGCATAAGTGGGGTTACAGAAGCAGAAAGCTTGTTTAGAATGTTATGTTCCTATAATCAAAGGCCTACGTGTCCATAGCGATAGTCAAATAGTAATTTCCAGTAAGAGTCAATTTTTCAGCCACCGCAATGTCAGATCCTGACCCAGTACCTGCCTGATAGGCTAGTGGTGTGTATTACTTGTAGTCTGTTTTGTCTGTTTGTATTGTGTCTGTTTGTCTGGACCGGTCGGATGTACTGTTACCCTCCTATTGTCTTGGTCCTCATAAGTTTACTTACTTGGGTTTCTGTCAAGCTTGTCTCATTGTCTGATTGTTCTGGTCCCTAAAGGTCTTTTGTAATTTTCTTGTTATTCTTTTTAATCTATTCTTCTTTTTGCAGGTTTCTTGCTGCTGCAGCACCACCCGAGTGGCTGTCTAGTCACCAAGTGGACCTTGTCTAACATTCTTATCTTTCACAGGACTCTTATTCTCATTCATGTCCATCTCCGCCCCCCTGGGACAGGCTTCTTCTAAGCCCACTCCCTTGCGGTGTCTTGTGGACAATTTTAAGGATTTCAGATGACGGGCCTGAGGGTATGGGGTTGTCAGTCACTCCGTTTGATCTCCAGAGGTTCTGCCAGTTAGAGTGGCCCACATTCGGCCATTAGAGGGGTCACTCGACCTGCAAGCAGCCTTTCAGGTGCAGAATATTATCTACGGTAATCATAGGCTTCTTTTAAAACAGTACAGAAAGGTTTAAATTAGAATTTGTGGACAGTGGGGATGCACTAAAGATTTTGATAGCAGTGACTTACATTTGATGTGCACTTTCGGTATCCCTAACAGTGTGCTAGTGAACAACCAAAGTGACTCCATCTTAGGCATAAGATTCCATCTTAAGCACAGGCCAGTTCCCGGAAAAGCCGCAGATAGCGAGACCATCACCCCACCCTAGACTCAGCCAATCAGAGCAACTATGGAAAGTAACTCTCCAAATTCCCCGCCTTGTTCCTTGGCACCATCACCCAGCCAATCCTGCTAAGTGACAAGCTCGTTGTACCAATCCTATAACGCCAAGACATCGCTCTCCATGCTTACGATTTTTCACTTCAAATACCCCTGAAGCCCCATGTTCGAGACTGCCTCCTACTCACTGCTGCATCGATGTGCTGACTGTGGTCCGGACTCGAGTCTGAAATAAACTCCCTCTTGCTCTTGCATCGGTGTCGGCTTCTTCGTGGTTTGTGGAGATACGAGTCAGGGCATAACACTAGGTGCTTGTGTTGCTGCGGCATTTAACTTTTGACTAAGTTCTTTCGTTCAGCGGTTCAGCACCTGTCATGTGCCTGATGCATAGTGGTAGGATGCTAGCTGTTTTTTTATTCTTGTTTTGCAGATGAAGAAACTGAGGTACAGGAAGTTTAAATAATTTACCCAGTGATGGAAGAGAGTTTGTTTTTGATATTAAAATTACAAGAGTTAAAAAAGCTAATAGGGGCCTATTAAACTAATCCTTTGTATTTTAGATTAGAGCGGGGAAGAGCAGCAGGAAAATGGTCATGCAGGTGAGGACTGGAAGTGGGGATGTGGTTGAGAGATGGTGGAGAGATGGATGTGCATTTGTGTTAGAGGTTTGAATCTGGAGAGTGACTGAAAGTGAATTTGATTAGAAGATTCACAGAGTGTCTGTGGGGCAAAATTCTAGATGGTAGAGTCGCCTTTCTAACTGGTTTTTCGGTTTGGGTTGGAGTTTGTTTTTATGGAAAGGTAGATGTGTAGAAAAACTCTGGTTGGTTTAGAGAGAGATAAACACTTATAGATAAATTAAGTCTTCCTAAAATTGTCGGAAAAATAAAAACTAATCCAAATGTTTTGTTTTACTTTATCAAGTCTACGTGATCTTGTTGTGGTGCGCTCAAATCTTAAGACCCACGGAGCCAATTGAGATTAGTTATGAGCCTTTATAAGCCGGCCAGGGACTGACTCTCCACCATGCAGGGTTAGAGAAGATCAGCCCCGGGTCTTTATTTGAGGCAGTTTTATAAAGTCTCGGACTACTTCCTAGAACAAAGAGGGTAAGGAAATTACAGAGAACAGATGTTAGCCTTTAATGTCTTTTACAAAGATAAATGTATCTGGGGAACTACTAAATCACACCTAGCCTGATAGGCAGTCTTGTTATCTTTATCCCGGAATGTTGCACCTCTTTCTGGGGCTTTGGTGCCTAGAGGAGTCATCTCCTTGTTTCTGATTTACTGGGAAGCTTCAATCCTTACATTTTCAAGGGAGGCAGCTCATGAAACCTAAAACTACACCAAACAAGTAAGCAGGTTACAATAGTAGAAATCGACCATTAACACAATACAAATACATTGTCTCGTACCACACTCTGGTTAATAGGTGAGCTGATTACAGAAGCAAACACTGGCCATCTTTATATCCTATACAATACATTTTCTAAAACGACACCAAAGCAAGTGGGACAATTTCTTCCCTGTAGCTGATTTAGCTAGTCGGCTCAGTTTGAAAATTTTCTACCCTTAACAATCTGAGATAATCTTTGGTAATAAGGATAGTTTAATATTGTAGGTTAAATAAAATAGGTATGTTTTAAAGTTTTCAGACACACAGTTTTATTCTACCTGTGTTTATTAGTCAAAGAAGTTTATGCTATTTCTACTTGTTGAAGATTATAAAATTATAAATTTAACCTAAAAGCTTAAAAATGAATGTTGATGTTTAAAAATATTTTCCAAAATCTTTTTGGCAAAATACTTAATTAAGTTTAATAATAGATATTCATTGACTCTCTAGAGCATTTCCAAATAAGAAAAATATGCCTTTAAAAATTATAAAATTGGTATATTCATAAATTTGCTAACCTATTGTATGCCGATATATAAAACACAGTTTACAATTGCCTGCTTCATTGTTTTCTCTAAGGCTACTAAAAATTATGAGTTCTAGTATATGTAAAATGAATTAGTGAGAATAATACAAGTAAAGGAAAATATGTTTTTGGTAACAGAAGGAATGAAGTATAGAGATTTATTTTAAAAGAAATTGAAGGAAAGGTGTTTGTCTTAAAGTTGGTTATTTCTGAATGAGTGAGAAGAGGGAAACTGAAGAAATGAGAAGTGGAAAAAGGTTTGTGAAGAGAAATCCTAAAAAAATAAAAGACAAAAACATTGGTAAATATATGAAGTTATAAAGAAAAAGAGAAAAAGAAAATCTTGTTTTATATAGTCAAGTTGGCTAAAATTAAATGTATTTATCATAAGTGATCGGCCGGAGGAGACGAGAATGAGGGTGAGATTGAGCCAAAGTGAAGTATAAAACAGGCTTTATTAGGGTCTGCGGGCGAGGTTCACTGGTCCCGAGGAAAGGGGCCAGAGAAGTCGCACGTGTCAGGGGTATAGATGCGGTTTTTAAAGGTTTTGGCCCAGGATGTCAGTAGGGTTACAGGGCAGGGACTTTTCTGTTTGGTTGATCTTGGGATGTCACCTGGGAAGTCTCTGCTGTAACTTTGGTCATGAGCCGTCAGCCATCTTAGGTATTGAGCCACCTTCCCGCTGGCATAATGGCGCCCATGACCAACCAAACAATAAGGTTTTAAAATTAACTTTAATATTAACAGTGTACTGACACAAAAACTAGAGTTTGGATTATTAGTCTGTTCCTAATAAGAGATTGTAAAAGATTTTTCTTTACCTGTGAACAATACACTTAAAAAACAAAAATTCTGTATCTTATCAAAATAATGTGTTGTGCTTTATAGTCTTTATTATGTCTTTGATTAGTTAAAAAAAAAAACAACTGAGTCTTCTTAACATTAAGAGTGCTAAGGTTTTTATATAGTCAGTCATATTTACCTTTAAAATCTTTTATTATCACTTTGGTTAAATAGATAACTAAATATTGTTTCATAGTGGCCTGTGATCCTATTTAATCAAGTGATCAAACCTTGTGACATTATGATAAATTTCCCAACATAAAATCTAAATGGGATCTTTTGTTTTATCTCAAAATAACTTTGAGACTTCCCAGAGGGCACCTGGAAAATCTCAAAGGTTTGGTTTTGTCACTTTGTAAAAGAGAAATGTTAAGCTAATTCAGTCTATTTAATATATTAAATTATATAAGAAGCATTGCCAAATAATAAATGATGCTTAACCTTAAGTTACATTTTTATAAATACATGTTACTAATACAAGTGTTCTAAAAATTGTATAAAGTTCCTAGAAATTTGTCAATATCTTTACTATTCATATGTCCTTGTATAATGGTATCAGTCATAATTTCAGTTATTATAAATTGTCATATGTCATAAATATCAAAAATAGACCTGACTATTCAGAAACAAAGGACTTATAAAGAAGCAAAGGGCATGGCTCTGATTTGGGCCAAGACAGCAAAACTATTACAATAATTAGATAGCTATGATTTAAATAAATACATAGTCTTGATATTAAAATTGGAATTTCAGATAACAGGAAAGATCTGTATAACTAGAAACATCAAGACCCTTCTTAGAGAAACCACAGAGACTAATCTCTCCTTTAGAGGCTATTTTCTTTATCCATCAGCCCACCTGAGATGACTGTCAACAGATTCTCCAGGTCCTTTTTGCCTCTGAGAAATAAGAACGGATTCTCTGAGAGGCTGCCAAGACTGTGCATGACCCAAAGGGGCAGCCCACCACTAATCCCACCCACGTCCACCATGTTCTCCCATACACCCATCCGCGTTGAGACCCCAACACCAAACGAGGTAAAGAGGCTCTTGATCAGTATCGCCAGCTTCTCCAGGGCCTCCAGTCTGCCACCAGAAAACCTACTAACCTTTCTAAGGTAAGCGAATTCATCCAGGCCAAGGATGAATCGCCGGCAGTGTTTCTAGAACGACTCTTAGAGTCTTACTGGTTATACACCCCTATTGACCTGGAGGACCCAAATAATAAAACCTCGCTTTTGTCAGTCAGTCGGCCCCAGATATTAGAAAAAAAAAAGTAATAAGGATAAAAAGGTTTAAGAACAAGAATTTGACTGAGCTAGTTGAGGTAGCCCTGTGCATCTTCAACAACCGGGATAAAGTTAATATCACCTATACTCTAGGACCATGGAAGAGATCCATTGCATACCTCTCCAAAAGACTGGACTATGTTGCAGCAGGGTGGCCTAATTGCTTGCGGGCCATTGCGGCCACAGCCATCCTCACCAAAAAGCACTGAAACTGACTTTAGGACAGACTATTCAGATTATAGTCCCCCATGTGGTGAAAACCATGCTCCGCAGCATCCCTGATCGTTGGATTTCCAGTGCACAAATCACCCAATACCAGGTTCTTCTCCTTAACCCCCCACAAGTACAATTCTTGAAAACTTCTGCTCTTAACCCATCCACCCTTTTTGCCTGATGATGACCCTCAACAGCCATTACATGATTGTCTCGAGTTCTTGGATCGCATCACCAGCCTCAGACCAGACCTGACTGACGTCCTGTGGCCACAACCGGATGCCACACTGTACACCAATGAAAGCAGCTCCGTCTCCGAGAGAGTCAGGTATGCTGGGGTGTCAGTAGTTAGCAGAGGGACTGTCATCTGGGCTCAGGCCCTGAGCCACAGACCATCAGCTCAGCAAGCCGACCTCATTGCTGTGACCCAAGTACTCCAATGGGGTAAGGAAAAGACAGTCGATATCTATACAGATAGCGGGTATGCCTTTGCTACTGCACATATTCATAAGACACTATATAAAGAAAAAAGATTACTCACCTCAGGGGGGAAGGAAGTCAAGAACAAAATAGAGATCCTAGCTCTACTTGAAGCCATCTGGCTGCCTGAGAAAGTAGCCATCATACACTGCCCAGGTCACCAGAGGCCTGGGTGTGAGGTAGCCCAGGGCAACTCCTTTGCCAACTGGACCGCAAAGGAAGCTTCCCGAAAACCAGTGGGGCCAATTGACATTCTACTGGCCCAAGTGCCCAGGGTGCTAGCAGACACCCCTGCCTACACTCCAAGAGAAGTTAAACTATGCAACAAGCTGAGAGAAAAAACAAAAAGAAAAATCTGCTGAGTGGGTCAGGCTCCCAGATGGTCGCATTATATAGCACCTGAGGCCTTGAGCTGAGACCTCATAACCCAGGTTCACCAGAGCACTCACCTAAGAGACCAATTTGATTGAACTGTTGAAAAGAGACTATTACATGCTGGGGCTGCAACAAATGGCCAAGCGAGTATCGGCCCAGTGCCACATCTGCGTACAAATGAATCCAGGACCCTCCAAGGGAGTACAACAAGAGACAAAACTTCGTAGACAGGCACCGGGGGAACATTAGGAGTTAGATTTCACTGAGGTCAACCCAGGCACCTTCAGATTCAAGTCCTTGCTTATGTTCATTGACACCTCCTCAGGATGGACTGAAATCTTCCCCACCAAGCAGGAAACAACTCAGGTAGTAGCAAAAAATTTAGTCTACGAAATAGTGCCTCGACTTGGCCTGCCCATAACACTGGGGTCCGACAGTGACCAGGTGTTCATCGCCCAGACTAAGTCAATCTTTAGCCTAGGTTCTGAGAATTAATTAGAAGTTGCATTGCATACACAGGCCTCAAGGCTGGGGACAGGTAGAGAGGATAAATAAGACCCTGAAAGAAACTTTAAGCAAGTTCAAGTTAGAAACTGGCGAAAACTGGGTAAGCCTCCTTCCCTCCCCTCTGTTAAGGGCACGAAACACCCCCTACTGTAAAGGGATCACACCTTATGAAATCATGTTTAAAAGGCCTCCTCCACTTCTCCCCAAACTAGAAAAAATAAGCTCTCAGAAATCCGAAACTTCTCCCTTCTTAAGTCCTTACAGGCTCTCCACTCACTACTAGGCGAAAAACACCAATTCGTCTCCACAACCAGAGTCCCAACTCAGTTTCACCCAGCCACAACCTGCCTCACCTGAGCCTCACTGAGATGGACCCTTCCCCGTTTTAAATGTCTTTTTTAATGTAAATATTTAGATAAAGTTTGTGTTTTAATATATTCATTTACTGCATCGACCATAGTTTCAGAATTTACCTTTTAAACAACTTAGTTTCAGAATCTGTAAAATGAAATAAAAATCTTGTATATTAATTCATACATATAAGACTAATGTGTTCATAAGCATAGATCTTGCTTTAATTGTATAGCTTTAGGTAAGACTTGCTGCTTTTTATGCTGACCACTCCAGGTTGGGAAATCAATGATTTGAATTCCCCTAGAAAACCAGTGGGGATTGTTAAGGGAGGAAATTTTTCAAATGGCCAACTTCTGCTTGCTTGTTTAATGTTTAACCAGGGTGTAGTTCTAGGAGATATCCTGTGCAAAGATATGCTAATGGCTAACTTCTGCTACTGTAAGCCTGCTTGCTTGTTTAATATAATTATAGGCTTTATAAGCTACCTCCTCTGAAAGCTCTGGGCTGATTCTCTAGTGGGGAGAGTCAGTCGCTGGCCGGTTAATAAAGGCTCATAATTAATCTCAATTGGCTCCGTGGGTCTCAAATTTGAACACACCACAACAATAGTTAAAATGCAAATGGCCATGTTAAAAAAGTCTTTACCTTTTAGTAATATATACTGAAATATTCTTGTATGAGATGATGTGATTTAATTTGAGATCATGAGGGAAGGTGGATGTGTGTAGGTGTGATACAGTGATTTAGATTTATAATAAGGAACAAATTATTTGGTCTTTATCCCCATTTCTGGCAAGAGCTTCTAAAACCTTTGGAATTTCCTGTGATGAGAGTGAGCAACATGTCTCTTGTTGTAATGAGTTGACTTTTGGACTGTACCTAAGGAAGGGGGCTGTTTGCTCAGGGAACAAACCCAGTAATTTGAGGATTGGAACTTTCAGTCCCACCTCCCTTGATCTCACTGGAGGGGAGAGGGTCTGGAGATTTTTAGTCATCAATGGTAAATGATTTAATCACTCATGCTTTTATAGTGAAGCTGCCATAAAAATCCAAAAGGCAGAGTTTAGAGAGCTTTGGGGTTGGAGAATGTCTTACTTGGAGAGGGTGTGGAAGCTCTGTATCCTTCCCAAAGATCTTGCCTTATGCATGTCTTTTTTCTTGCTGTTCCTGAGTTATATGCTTTTATAATAAACTGGTGATTTAGTAAATAAAATGTTTCTCTGAGTTCTGTGAGCCACTCTAGTAAATTAATAGAACCCAAGAAGGGGGTTGTTGGGACCTCCAGCCTGTAGCCGGTAGGTTGGAAGAACAGGTGACAACTTAGACTTGCAGTTGGCATTAGAAGTGTGTGAGGGGGTCTGCCTTGGGTGACTGACCTTAAACCTGTGGAACCTGCTGCTTTCTCTGGGTAGATAGTGTCAAAAGTGAGTCGAATTGTAGGATACCCTGCTTGTGTTGGAGAATTGCTTAGATGTGCAGGAACCTCCCATCCATCATGTTGGAATTGGGTGTGGAACCTTTTTTTGTGGGGTTGTTGAGGAAGTAAGATTTGTTACAATTGTTGAAGCAGGATGATGAATACATGGAGTTCATGTATTCATTTCTCTATTTTTTTATGTATTTGAAATTTTTCACAATAAAAATTTTTTAAAAAATGGGTAGTTGTGTGTAACTCATGATTACATCATTTTGTTTATTCATTCAACTCTCAGAAAGTAATTGAGCATTTACTCAAAAGAGGCTGAAAATAGGTGTTTTGGAAATTTTGGAATCTTAGTTTAAACAGCTTCTTATCCAGGAGTGGAGGTGACATGCACATAAATAAGTTTAAGATAAGTTGGAATATTACAAATTTATTATATTAACATATTAAAAACAGATCTACATAAAGTACCACGGGAGTTCTGGGGAGAGATAGTGAAGATGGCATTTGAGCTTTGTCCATTCACTTAATTCAACAAATAATTGAGCCCTATGGTGTGCGAGGTACTGTTCTCAGCCCTAATGTTACTGGTGGGGTAATGTGAAATCCGGCGTCGCCCTAGCGGCATGGGGGAGGACAGTGGTGTTGTGTGTTGTCCCTCTGTTCATCAAATTCTTTGATGCAGCATAGAATTACAGGTTGACAAAATTTTAAAAAATTATTGAAAGTACTCTTTAGAAGGAGATGGGCCATGCTAAGGAAGGCTGCAGCCCTGTGGAATTTGAGAGGTGAAGAGATAAAACAAAGTACGCCCCAAGGGAGGAGCGGGTTTTTAGCAAGGAGAGCTGTAACAACTCAGAAATGGGAAGTAGATGGGAAGTCCTAGATGATCCCTATATGAGGTTACCTTAACGGACAGCTGGCTGCTATATAACACTTTGCTTACTGCACATGTGCTTACCCATAATTCAGTCTGTTATAATTTGATTCATGAACTTCCAGGTATAATTATAGTATTATAATGACAGCACAATGGATCTTAAATTGTGGGCAAATTAGGGTAGTACCTCCTGTGTGGGTGTTTGCAGCTGGTGTAGCCAGCAGCTTTTTTAGCCCTTGTGCTCTAGGATTTGGGTTAATCCTAAGGGAGGTGCTTCTGGGAGGTCCTTAAGGAAGGTCTTCAAGGGAAGTTTCTATGGTTACAGAGCTGGGCCTTCGTTTCTTTGGCTCATGCCTGACTAACTACTACTAAGGATCCAGCAGTGAACGAAGCTGATAAAGATCCTACTCTCGTGAAATTTACATACTAAAGAGAGCAGGTAGACAATATGTAATAAACATAAATACATTTTCTCATGTGTTAGGAGATGATAGATGTTACAGAAAAATTGAAAAGTACAGCATAATAAGGGAGATTAGTCATGTTGGGTATAATAATAGGGATGGGGAGGTTGGCTCACTGTCAGGGCTGGCTCACTGAAGAAGGTGAGATTTGGGCAAGCTCTTGATGAGAGACTTGGCCAAGTGGTTATCCAAATGAAGAGTATTCCCATTGAGAGCACAGTTGCCTGGTGTATTTGCAGAGCAGTAGGAGTATCAGTGATGAAGCAGAGTGAGTGAACGCGAGATGAGTAGGAAATAAGGTTAAACATGTAATGGGGAGAGTATAGGGGTAGTGCTGGTGAATTACAGAATTATAATTCTTTAGAATTATAGATAATTGTGAGAAGTTTAGCTTTTACTTTTAGTAAAATAAGGAGCCATTGAGGGATTTTGAGCTAGTGGTGTGACATGATTTGGCTTACAGCTTACAATGATTACTCTGGCTCTTGTATTGAGAACAAATACTGGGGTAGGGGACCTTTTAGGAGGCTATTGGTATAATCTTCACAAGAAGCATTAGAGAATTGGGCCAGAGTGATAGCAGTGGATGTGGTGAGAAGTGGTCAGATTTTGGTTAGATTTTAAAAGTAGCAGCAACAGAATTTCCTGAAAGATTGGATGTGGGATTTGAGAGAAAGAGAAATGTCAAGGGGACTTGCCATTAAGAGAGTAAAGTAAGGCTACAAGAATGGCAGTTTTGGTGGGGAAAGGAAGATCAGGAAGGAGTTCAATTTTGGACATGTTAAGTTTAGGTTGTTTACTAAACATCTGAATGGAGCTCCAGTAGGTAGTTGGAATTTAGAGTTCGGGAGAGAGAGAGACGGGGCTACAGATATATATTTGGGAGTTACTGTCATAGAGTTACTGTCATACATTTAAAGCCACGAGCCTCAATGAATTCATCTAGGGAGTGAGTATAGATAGAGAAGATCAAAGACAGACCATGTATAATTGCAACATTAAGAGAACAGAAGAGAATCAATCGGCAAAGGAGCTTAGTCTCAAAGAAGGGACAGTATGTGAACATGAGAAGGCATTCTTCTAAATTGAGGGATCAGTTTAAACAAGAGCATGATAGTAGAGGAAAAAAGCAGATTGTAGATAACCAGTAGCATCTGTGTTTCATATTTATGTATTTTTTTAACAGTTTTTTTTGTTGAAGCTTCATCCATATTTAGGTTGATAATGTTAGTGAAGAGTTTAAGATTTAACTAATTGGGATTCATCAATTTACCCTCTCTTTCTCCAGTAGTGAGTCTCCGATTAAACTCATGTTTCCTATTTGGAGGTCTTTTATTAAGGTCAGCAATTAAGGCCAGACAGTAAATATTTATGCTTTGCAGGCCATATAGTCTCTGTTGCAACTACTCAACTCATGTGTTGTAAACAGCTCTAGACATGTGAACAAATGAATGTGGCTATTTTCCAATAAAACTTTACTTATGGACAATGAATTTTGAGTTTCATGTAATTTTCTTGCATCTATAAAACAGAGTCACTATAATGGAGTTGGAGCTGCTATCTTAGGAGAACTGCCTTGCACATCTTATGTCTCAAACCTATGTTAAAACAGGGTAAGATAACCCTGGACCTAAGACAGCATTGCATCCCAAACATCTGTTTACAAAGATAACAAGAAATCAGATATTATGACTACTGGATTAATGACTACCAGACTGAAAACTAAAAACATTCTTTAGAATTAGCATCCCTATGTTAGCTTATCTGCTCCTATGGAAATTCCTTCCTTTTATTGATGTAATTATTGCCCTTCCCTTTCTCATAAATACTCCTTGACTTCTAATCAGGACACTATTTGGGTTTCTTTCTGAATCAGTGCTTCCAGAATAGCTATTCTTTTTTTTTTTTTTTCCACTTTTTTAAAATTTAATTTTATTATTAGTTTCAAGTATACAGTACATTGGTTACACATTTATATACCTATTCTTTTGGATATCAAATAAATGCTTGTTACCTCTCACTTTGGCCTTTATTTTTAAGTTGTATGTCACAAAATAATATTCTTCCATTGATTTTGTTTTCAACTATTTAAAATATAAAAACAGGACATACAAAAGCAGGCATCAGGCTGGATTTAGCTTACTGGCTATAAAAGACATTTTGTTCCACATCAGCTTTAAACTACCAAATGCATTGGTTAGAAATCAGTTGTGTAGTAGACTGACCAGCTCCTTTGAGTCTGTTTTCAGCTAATGCCTATTCTAAATATAGCTTATTTATATCATTTGTGTGGCCTTGTTCATGACACATTAGTCACTTTGATGGTTTAGGACATATCTAGGATCCTGGTCACCCCCAGGATTCTAGTCCAATGATTTTCTTTTTTTCTTTTTTTTTTTTTTCGTTAAATAAAAAGTTTATTGGGGTAACATTGGTTAATACAATCATATAATTTTCAGGGGTACATTATCATTTGACATCTGTATATTCTATTGTGTGTTCACCACCCGAAGTCCAGTTTCTTTTAGCTACCATATATTTGATCCCTTTTACCCACTTCACCCTCCCCCTCTTTCCCCTATATTTGACCCTCTTTTCCCTTCTACCTCCCCCTCCTCCCCCACTCCACTGGAAACCACTACTCTATAGTCCTCTGGTAACCACTAGTCTATAGTGCATGTCCATGAATCTCTGTTTGTTTGTCTTGCTCATTTATTACTTCTAGGTTTGTATCCCACATATAAGTGATATCATGTGGTTTTCAGCTTTTTCTGTCTGGCTTTTGGCTTAGCATGATTATCTTGAGGTCCATCTGTGTTGTCGCAAATGACAGTGTTTCATCTCTTCTTATGGCTGAGTAATATTCCATTGTATGTATGTACCATAGCTTCTTTAGTCAATCATCTATCGTAGGGCACTTTGGTTGCTTCCATATACTGGCCACTGTGAATAATGCTGCTATGAACATTGGTGTGCAAATATCTTTAGAGATATGAGTTTTCAAGTCTTTGGGGTAAATACCCAGTAGAGGGATTGTTGGATCATATGGTAAATCAATTCTTAGTTTTTTGAGGAAGCTCCATATTGTTTTCCATAGTGGCTGTACCAATTTTCAGTCCCACCAGCAGTGTATGAGGGTTCCTATTTCTCTGCATCCTCTCTAACATTTGTTATTACTTGTCCTGTTGATTATAGCCATTCTAACAGGGTGAGATGGTGTCTCATTGTGGTTTTGATTTTCATTTCCCTAAGAGCTAGCGATGTTGAGCATCTTTGCATATACTTGTTGGCCACTTGTATGTCCTCTGGGGAGAAGTGTCTGTTCAGGTCCACCACCACCCATTTTTTGATCAGATCATTTGTATTTTGATGCTATTGAGTTGTATGAGTTCTTTGTAAATTTTGGGTGTTAGCCCTTATTGGAGGTGTTGCTTACAAATATATTTTCCCATTCGGATGGTTGTCTCTTTACCTTGTTGATGGTTTTTTTTTTTTTTTTTTTTTTTTTTTTTTTTTTTTTGCTGAAAGCTTTTTAGCAGAAGCTTTTTAGTTTGATGTAGTCCCATTCATTTATTTTTGTGTTTACTTCTCTTGCCTTTGAGGTGGAAATCATAAAATCCTCTTTAAGTCTAAGGTCCTTGAGTTTAGTTCCTATGTTTTCCTCTATGCATTTTATTGTTTCAGGTCTTATATTCAGGTCCTTAATCCATTTTGAGTTACTTTGGTGTGTGGTGATAGCTCTAGTTTTGTTATTTTGCAGGTGGCTTTCTAGTTTTCCCAGAAACATTTATTGAAGAGGCTCTCCTTTCTCCACTGTATGTTTTTGGCTTTTTTGTCAAAAATTATTTGCACATATAAATGTGGGTTTACTTCTGGACTCTCGATTCTGTTCCACTGGTCTGTAAGTCAGTTTTACTGTCAATAGCTTGCTGTTTTGATTATTGTCACTTTGTACTATAATTTGAAGTCGGGCAGAGTGATGCCTTCAGACTCGTTCTTTTTTTCTCGGGATGGCTTAGGCAATTCAGGGCTTTCTGTGCTTCTGCATAAATCTGATAATTTTTTGTTTTACTTCTTTAATTTTGATGGGGATTGCATTAAATCTATATAATGCTTTAGGTAATATAATCATTTTAACTATGTGATTCTTCTAATCCAAGAACACAGAATATCTTTTCATTTCTTTGTATCTTCTATTTCTTTTAATAGGGTCTTGTAGTTTTCATTATATAGGTCCTTCACATGTGTTGTTAAATTTATTCCTAGGTATTTTATTCTTTTTGTTCAATTGCGAAAGGAATTATTTTTTCCACCTTCTTTTCTGACACTTCATTATTAGAGTATAGGAATGCTATGGATTTTTGAAAGTCGATTTTGTATTCAGAAACTTTACTGTATCTGCTTATTGTTTCTAGTAGTGTTCTTGTGGCATCCTTAGGATTTTCTATATAAAGAATCATGTCATCTGCAAATAGGGACAATTTGACTTCTTTGTTTCCTATATGGATGCCGTTTATATCTTTCTCTTGTCTGATTCCACTTGCTAGGACCTCCAATGTTATATTGAATAACAGTGGTGATAGTGGACAGCCTTGCCTTGTTCCTGATGTTAGAGAGAAGGTTTTTAGTTTTTCACCATTAAGTATAATGTTGGCTGAGGGTTTGTCATAGATGGCCTTTATTATGTTAAAGTACTTTCCTTCTATACCAATTTTGTAAAGTGTTTTGATCATAAATGGATGCTATATCTTGTCGAAGGCTTTTTCTGAATCTACTGATATGATCATAGGATTCTTATTTTTTAATTTCTTTCTGTGCTATATCACATTAATCTATTTGCACATGGTAACCATCTATGTGCCCCTGGGATGAAGCACACTTGATTGTGGTGTATAATCTTTTTAATATGTTGCTGTATCCGGTTTCCTAGTATCTTATTTAGGATTTTTGCGTCTGTGTTGATGAGAGATGTTGGTCTGTACTTATCTGTTTTTGTGTTATCCTTACCAGGTTTTGGTATCAGAGCAATATTGGCCTCATAAAATGAGTTGAGAAGTATTACCTCCTCTTCAAATTTCTGGAAGAGTTTGAGGAGAATAGGTATTAAATCTTCTTTGAATGTTTGGTAGAATTCACTGGTGAAACCATCGGTCCTGGACTTTTACTTTCTGGTAGGATTTGGTGATTGTTTCAATTTCCATACTGCTGATCGGTCTATTTCGATTTTTCAGATCTTGATTCAGTCTAGGAAGGTTGAATTTTTCTAAGTACTGGTCCATTTCTTCTAGGTTATTTAATTTGTTGTTATGTACTTTTTCATAGTATTCTTGTATGATCCTTTGTATTTCTGCGATGTCAGTCGTAATTTCTCCTTTTCATCCCTGATTTTGTTTCCTTGTGTGCGTTCTCTTTTTTCTTTAGTGAGTCTAGCCAGGAGTTTTTCAATTTTATTAACCTTCTCAAAGAACCAGCTCCTTGTTGCATTTACTTTTTCTATTTTTCTTTTGTTTTCAGTCTCATTTATTTCTGCTCTAATTTTGATGATTTCTTTCCTTCTGCTGACTTTAGGCTTCATTTGTTCTTCCTTTTCTAGTTTTTTAAGATGAGGTGTTAGGTTGTTTATTTGGGTTCGTTCTTGCTTTTGGATGTAGGCCTATAATGATATGAACTTTCCTCTTATGACCACTTTTGCCTGTCCCAAAAGTTTTGATATGTTGTAATATCATTATCACTTGTTTCTATGTATCTCTAGATCTCTGTTTTCATTTCTTCTCTGGCCCAGTTATTCTTCAGTAGCATGTTGTTTAATCTCCATGCATTTGTGGTTCTTCCTGATTTCTTTCTGCAGTTGATCTCTGGTTTCAAAGCATTAGGATCAGAGAATATAGTTGGCATGATTTCAACCCTCTTATATTTGTCGAGGCTATCTCTGTGTCCCAGTATGTGGTCGATTCTTGAGAATGTTCCATGTGTACTAGAGAAGAATGTATAAGCAGCTGTTTTGGGATGGAAAGCTCTGTAAATGTCAATTATGTCCAGTTGGTCTAATGCGTCATTCAAGGACGTTATTTATTAATATTCTGTTTGTATGATCTGTCCATATCAGACAGTGGAGTATTTAGGTCCCCTACTACGATGGCGTCTTGGTCCGTTTCTCCCTTTAGTTCTGCTGGTAATTGCTTTACATATTTTGGGGTTCTGTGATTGGGAGCATAGATATTAATGAGTGTTATGTCTTCTTGGTGCATGATTCACTTTATCATTATGAAGTGTCCCTCAGTATCTTTCTTAACCTTTTCTATTTTGAAGTCTGTTTCGTCTGAGGTTAGTACTGTTACTCCCACTTTTCTCTGAATGCATTCACTTGAAATCTCATTTTTCACCCTTTCACTTTGAGTGTATATATGTTTTTGGAGCTTAGATGTGTGTCCTAGAGGCAGCGTATGATTGGGTTTTGTTTTTTGATCCATTCTGCAACTCTGTGCCTTTTTGTTGGTGAGTTCAGTCCATTTACATTTAGGGCGATTATTGAAATGTGAGGTCTTCTTATAGCCATTTCATCTTTTGCTTTCTGGTAGCTCATTGTTTCCATTGCTTCTTTGTCCATGTGTTTCTGTTTTCTTTCCTTTGGTTGGCTTTTGTGGGTGTTGCCTCTGGTTCTTGTTTCATGTTATATATTTCATTTCTCAATCTTTGGTGTGTGGTTACCATTACAAACATGTAAAGGATAGTTTTATACACACACACACACACACACACACACACAGTTGTCTATTTTCTTCTGCGCGAGCCTTACCTCCTTTGTGCTTTGCGAATTTGGATCTTTGAACCCTCCTCTTTTCAGTCATTGTTGTCTCAGTTTGTCCCTATGTATGCTGAACATTCATTACTATCTTGTTATAACAATTCACTACTTATTATTATATAAGCCATAATAAGGGTTGCACTCCTCTGCTTCTATTTGCCTGAGAGTCACTTTACACCTAATTATGTCTTTTTGTTGTTGTTGTTGTTATTTTGTTTTAGGTGAGCTGCCCCTTTCAGTGTTTCCTGTAATGCAGGCCTCGTAGTGGAGAATTCCCTCAATTTTTGTGTGTCTGGAAAGGTCTTGATTTCACCTTCATATCTAAAGGAGAGCTTCGCTGGATTCATTATTCTAGGCTGGTAGTTCCTTTCACTTAATAGTTTAAATATTCGGTTCCATTCCTTTCTGGCTTGTAAGTAGGGTCTGTGCTGAGAAATCCAATGATAATCTAATGGGTTTACCTTTATATGTTACCGTTTTCTTCTCCCTGGCTGCCTTGAGAATTCTATCTTTGTCATTGATTTTTGATAATTTTAATACAATGCGTCTTGGTGAAGGCCTTTTTGGGTTGAGATAATTGGGTGTTCTGTTGACTTCTTGAATTCCAAGCTCCAGCCCATTCCTTAGATTTGGGAAGTTCTCATCAACTCTCTGTCTTTAAATGCTTTCTAATCCCTTCTCCTTATCTTCCCCTTCGAGAGTGCCCATTATTCTTATATCTCATCTCCTGATGGTATCAGCTAGTTCTTGTATTTCTCTTTCATTATTTTTTGTTCTTCGGTTTCTCTCTTCTTCCTGAAATTATTGATATGATTTGTTTTGGATCTCATTGAGCTTTTTCAGAAGTACCATCCTGAAGTCTCTGTCATTGAAGTCACACATTTCTATGTCTGTAAGCTTATTTTCTGGAGATTAGTTTCTTTCTTTCTGAGATGCCTTGTCACCTTGGTTGTTCATGGTGTTTAATGGACTATTTCTCTGCCTTGGCGGTAATGGAAGTGTATTCTGTTGTTTTCCCAGAAAGAAGATTTATTAAATAACAGTCTCTCTTTCGCCTGCTGCAAAGAAGGCGCTCTTCTTTTGGTTTCCAGTAGGTGGCATCTAAGCCTCTTGGAATCCTAGCAGTTTCAACAGCTTTAGCTCAGATTCCCCTGGGGCTCCTAGGTGATAGATGTTGGAGGATATGGGGGCAAGAGTCCCCTGGGTTGGGCGTTGGGGGGTGCAACTCAGCCCTTGTTTTGCAGCCTCCTCCAACAAAAATCAACTGTTGTTCCTCTGCAGTCCCGCCCACTTCTCCGCTTTTTGCCCTGATGATTGGGCCCTCTGGTGGGCGGAGTACAAGCCCCAGCGCTTCCAGGCAGGATGGTTCAGGAAAGTCACTGTGCCTTTATTGCTCTCCCTCCTCCTACATGGAGCGCTGGTGGCTAGAGAGACATTTTCTTTATTACTCCTAGTCCACCGTCCGACACCCGGGGTTCTGACCCGTGATAGCTCTTATGCACAGATCCCACGCTCAGACGTGCTGGTGTGCAGTTGAGTGTTTTTAGTTGAGTTTTAGATGTTCAACTTATTATTGTTTCAAGGGTGGAGATCTAGGGACGTCTCTCACTTTGCCATGTTTCCGCCGAATCACCCCAATGATTTTCTTAAAACATAAAATATCTCAAAACTCTGTCTTTCATATTTTCTGCAGTACTGTGGCCTCCCAGAGTTTCTTCCTGTGATGTTTCCTTTCCATTTTACTTCCCAGGGTCTTGACTTGAAGGTGTCATTCCTACAGGCTCTGTCCTCAGCCCTCTTCTTTCTCCCTTTTTTCACTCTGGTGACTTTCATCACGCCATGCCTTCAGTTACCATCTCTACACTGGTGGTAAATAACACATGCGTGTTTTTAACTCTTATCCCTCTTCTGAGGCATAAAGGCTTTCAATGTTTCCCATACTTAGCAGTTAAAATCGAAACACCTTAGCTTGACCCAACGTCCCACTAGTCTGATCTTGTGCACTGCCTGTCAGCTAGTCTGAGCCACTTGGCACCTTCCAGCACATTATCCATCATTTTTTCTCCTTATCTTTGGCCCCGCTTTTCCCTGTGACATCACTACCCTCTTTCCTTGCCTCCATTTATTTTCTTCCTTCCTACTCCCAACAGATGCCAAAATGATGCCCTGCCCTTTGAGAACCCACTCAGAGTGCCTCTTGCCTTTTAAGATTTAACTCAAATGCCTATGCCTCCTGGAAGTCCTGTTTCATAGACAAGATTAAACATTTTCTTTGTGTGCCCATAGTATCTTATCTACATTTCTATTTTTAGCACTTGCCTTATTGATATTATCAGGTCAGAAACAGTTGCATATTGATTGAACATCAAATATATTTACAAGTTGTTACCATCACTAGACTGATTTCCTAGAAGCAGTTTGGGTCCTGCTCATTTTTGTAACCAAGAGCCTGACATTTAGAAGGTGATTAATTTGTGTTAAAAAAATGAACGAATCCATGAGTATATTCTTATATGGGCTACACTAACTTTGATATAAATCAAAGTACTTTGGCATTATTAGGCAAAACTGGACCTTTTGTGATTGTATTTTGTGCCTTTAAATATGTTTATATATATATATTTTTTTTTTTTTGTGTGGTAGGAGGAAAATTCTTCTAAGGATGGTCTCCCACTCAGAGCTGAGGAAACTTTTCTGTTCAGCTGATGCAGTATGCTTTGATGTTGATAGCACAGTCATCAGAGAAGAAGGAATTGATGAGCTGGCCAAAATCTGTGGAGTTGAGGATGCTGTGTCAGAAATGTAGGGACAGTATCTGTTCACTTTATGAAATGATAAAGAATTGCAAAAGAGAGTGACTTTTAGATTACATGCAAGATCAGAGCCACAATTCTCTGATTTTAGTCCCTGTTTGTAAAACATGGGCACTAGGCTTTTTATTGAATCACTTAGAGCTGAAATTGGCAGTGCACATTATCTAATCATCCATTTTCACAAATATTTATGGCAAAAAAAAAAAAAACTGCTCTGACAAACAAATATGGATAAGATACTTTCTTAGCTTGGTTAGGGGAACAGTGAATATCACTAACCAAAGATGACCTGGGTGGGTTCTCCATGTGTCCAGTGTCATGGTTAAGAGTGTGGCCTTAGTGGTTTGCTGGAAAGCAAATTTTGGTTCAGAGTCTCTCAGTAGATGCCTGGATGAGAGCTCCTCCTACCTGCCTACCCTCCTTAGTGTTACTTGGCAGTCACCGGGTCATGGACCATTTTAGGTTCAGCTGCATGTGATAAAAGAAAGGTGATTCTTAAGCAAACCTTCAATAATTTGTTAGGCATCGCTCCCATACCATCATATTTTGTCACAGGGGCCTCTAGGCAGCACCTTCCTCTTGGGTAGACGTTGTGATGTACTGGGGAGGTTAGGCATGTAAACTTTGAGAACAGCTGACTTTGATGGCCTGATCGTTGGCTCGTTGTTGGATCTTTCTCCTAGGACACGGCGAGCCATGGGTGGGGCAGTGCCTTTCAAGGCTGCCCTCACAGAGCGCTTAGCTCTGATCCAGCCCTCCAGGGAACAGGTACAAAGACTCATAGCAGAGCATCCCCCACACCTGACCCCTGGTATAAGGTAAGAGGAGCCCTGGTCTGGGTATACTGTTTCTCTATTAGTACCTGCATTTTGGGGCATGTTCTCCTGAGAGTATCTCACTATTACTTTAAAGATCCCTTCTGTGTGGTTCTTTAGGCACTTATAAAAGTTTTTATCTGGCTAGTTGATGCTATCCCTTTCTGCCTTCTTTCTTTTCCTAGGGAGAGCCTAAGCCTCCTCTTTATCTTGTGTTTCTAAGTCTAAGGGCAGAATAGCGTTGTGGAGTGGTCTCCTATAGCAGTCAAGCCCCACCCATTAATTTATAAGTGCATTTAGAAAAACATAGGTAAAACATTAATTCACCAGGCAATATACCTTGTCTGATGTACCTTGGGCAAATGCATTCAAGAGAAAAAATAGATTTATATTTTAGTTTCTTTTTCATATTTCATGTTTTCCCTTTTGTATTATTAATCAGTGTTTGGTATTATATATACATATACATATATACATATTTTGTTTTGTTTTGCAGGGAGCTGGTAAGTTACCTACAAGAGCGAAATGTTCAGGTTTTCCTAATATCTGGTGGCTTTAGGAGCATTGTAGAGCATGTCGCTTCAAAGCTCAATATCCCATTGACCAATGTATTTGCCAATAAGCTGAAATTCTACTTCAATGGTAAGATATTTCCCTTTCTTCTCAGTTTTATTTTTCAATATTCTAGGTAATGTCTCTTGGAATGCAAGGAGACATCAGGATAAAATTTTGAGATACAGGATTCTGTTCACTGATGTCTTTTGCCCCTTGGTATTCTGTACTCTGCAAAACAGACTTAGGTCATCATCTTTCCTAGCTTTAGTATCCATAAAATCTATTAGTATGTAACATGTAGTAAAATGTTCATTTCTATGTAAAATTCACATGGTTATTTTGTTATGCATTATATTTCAATTTTATGAGAGCTCTCATATATTTGAACCTACTTAAACTCAGGAAAGAGAGTTAATTTGTTAGTAAGTCATTGTGCTGTAGTTGCCTTTGGAGATGCCTCCTGGCTCCTTTCAGGACCATCAGAGGGCCACAGCTGTAGTTTTCTATTATTTCAAGATGTCTCCAGTTACATCAAGGGGTGGCTGACATTCTTAAAACCAAATAATATTAAATGTGTTAACAGAACACTTTTGAACAGTCTATAGATAGAGATCATTAAAAAAAAAAAGAAATAGAGCAATGATTATTGTGGTAATTACTGTAAGAATGGAAATAATCAAATATAAGTTGGAATCTCTTCTTAGATGAAATTATATATTAACTTATTTTAAATTTAATATATTACTATTTCATGGTGTTCTGCAACCTTAACAATGTTTGAGAATTACTGGAAGCTTAGAAGATAAAACTATTTACTCCAAGGTGTTTATGACCTAAAGCAGTAACCTTGCATTTATAATTTAAAATCTTGTTTATTCTGAGGAATAGGTATCGAAGTCCAGGCTTTGTCACTCTACTGAGGGCCATTTTTAGCTTTCTCAGTGACATTTAAGTGAGGATATGATCTATGTGTAAAGCTGACCATACCGTTCTAATTCTTTGGATCTTTAATACTGTTTTAACTGCAATTTTAAGGTGAATATGCAGGTTTTGATGAGATGCAGCCAACAGCTGAATCTGGTGGGAAAGGAAAAGTTATTAAACTTTTAAAGGAAAAATTTCATTTTAAGAAAATACTCATGATTGGAGATGGAGCCACAGACATGGAAGCCTGTCCTCCTGCTGTATGTATTAAGCATAATAATTTTTTTCCAGTTTACTTTTGTTTTAAACAGCTGATTTGGAATTCAATAAGATTTATGAGAGTTAAACAATCAAAAATCTAAATATTATTGTAAGATAAAAAACAATAAAACAAAACAAATTCAGTCTCAATATGTAAACTGAGAACTGAGGCTCATGGAGGTTCGATAATGTGCCCATATTATAGCATTTTATTCTTCTAAATTAATGTTGTTTCTGAGACCAGCAGGAAAAAAATGCTGTATAGCAAGTGTCCTAAATATCAGATGTGTTCATGCCTTTATCATTTCTTAAGAAAAACTGGATAAAAAATATAGTGGTGAACTTTTTTATTACCTAGCTTCCTGAGATCTAAAAAGAGTAATTACTTTTGTAAATGATTAATCAAACGTGGTTTTAGAATCTTTTTGGATTCTTTTAACATTACTTGCATCAGTTTAAGATAACACCTTCTTAGGTGATTTATAATCAACATTGGGGCTGATTAAGTAATGGGCACCGGGATAGTTTAATGAAGAGTACATAGACATCAAATGTAGAGTTCTTTCAGGGAGCTCTCAATCCCATTGTCGAGATGTGGAAAAATTATATAATTTACATTCCAAAATTATAAATAGTCTAACCAAACCAAGAGAAAGTGGCGTGTACACAGGTGTGTAGTCCTTGGAAGGTGGTCAGAGGAATCTGTGACCTAAAGGAAGGTTAGCAGCCACCTCAAGAAGGCCTGGTGGGGCTTAGGAGAAGTTTTCAGATGGAGGGGAAGTAGCAGAGCAGAGTGGGATGTATTAGGCACAGTCCTGGGCTGGTCAGTGGGCAAAAACCAGCAGGAATGGGTGTAAGCAACCACTGAAGACCCCACACTTCACCTGACACTTTGGCGTTACTTTTAGGTCATAGGAAGCCCTAGAAGGCTTCTGGAGAGAGAAGGAATGAGTCAGATGTGGTAGGAACTGAGTTGGCGCTGGCATGTAGAAAGGGCTACCACAGAGGCAAGAAGCTCAGTTAGGAGACTAAATTTAATTAGAAGGTGAGAATCTAGGTGTATTTTTCCCCCTTGTGTGGTATGAAAAGTCAAATGAAGAGAAAGGACAAGTAAGAGAATTTTGTACTTTCAATTTAGTATATATCATGTCTATATCCTGGCAGAAAAAGAGAAAATAGCATTTTAAAAGACTTAGAAAAGGGCCTTCATCTGACCATCCTGATCTCAGACTTCCAGCCTCTCAATCTGTGAGAAATAAATTTCTGTTGTTCATAGAAAAAAGATTATTGAGTGAAAGAAGGTATCACTTAATACAAATTAAAGAAACAATGTAACTTTAAATAATTTTAATGATGAAAGTTGGAGTGCCGCCAACGGTTATTGGCGTCATCTCCTCCAGCCCAGGATACCACACCTCCCTGAGTAAGAGGTCCCTCAAGTTCACCTAGAACACCAGTAGGGAGATTCCTGCTCTGGTTCTGATTCCGGGCCCCAGTGGAGTTCCATGGCACCACAGGCTTCTCTTTGACCTTACAGCATTCAAATTTCCTGGACTGAAGGTAATTGCTGCACATTTAGGAACTCAGGCATTTACCATCTGATGTGATTTTATCTTTGAACGATTTCCTTGGTTTTAAGAGGGCTTCAATTCTTTTGAAGCCCACAACGTCCAGGTGAATGGATCTGCAGCAGTGGTGCACTTACTCATTCACAGGGCAGTGGGAGACCCACAAGGAGCCCTGGAGGCACCATGGGTGAGACTGGGATGACCTTTCTTTATATCGACAGTTTATTCATCCAAACAATACTTACTGCCCTATGCTGCTGCCGTATCATTTATTTCAAAAAACATTTCTTTCTCTCTCTCTCTTTTTTTTCTTCTTAGGATGTTTTCATTGGATTTGGAGGAAATGTAATCAGGCAGCAAGTAAAGGACAATGCAGAATGGTACATCACTGATTTTGTAGAGCTTTTAGGAGAACTGGAAGAATGATCGATTTTTATATAGTTCACAACTTCAGATTAATTTTTTAAAGTTATACGGTTTGATGCTGTTCGCTTGCCATTGCCAATTACAATTTAATGGATACATTTGGTACTAATTATCTGTGGTTCTAAATAAACTACAGTTAGGCCTTCTAGAAAATTGGTTTTTCAAACTGCAGTTCCAGTATTATTATGACCATTAATTACCTGGAGAGTTTTATCACCTGTTCTTTACGTATTTTCCTAGCTTTATTTTATTTGAAGCTTTTTAAATGTGGATAGTAAATTAAACACCTTCTCTGTTGAAAATATAGATTAGGCAGCTTAAGTGAATATTCTTTTTCCCTTTGGTATATAAATAAAAGTTTATCCTGGTATCAGAACCGATTTTTGGACTTTTCATTTCTGCCTATCATGTATTTCAGTAGCCAATATTTCAAGTACCTTATGTGTCTGAGTAGAAACAACCTCAAGGCAAAAACCCAAGGAACTATGTGGCGGTCCCTCTGAGCACAGGGCAAAGAGCTTGTCACAATGTACCTGCCACTTGGCCCCACCCACTGCCACACTGAGTGAAGCTCTGGGCCAGAAGGGTGGAAGTGCTTTTATTACCTTTTGGAATTTGTCATATAGGGAATTGTTACAAAGGCTTCTTAAAAAATAACAATGGAGCCTTAAAAGTTTTGACCTTTAAAAATGCATATTTGATAACCACATGAAGTAAAAGAACAAAATACAAGTTTCATCCCAGATGAAGGTCAGCGCACTCACTTTCCCCTAAATGAATTAACTCATTTCCTGTCAGCATTAATTTAATTTTACACAAACACACTCTTTGAGGCTGTAGTAGCAAATCTGACTGGTTTTCAATGTGAAAATAAAATATAAAAACTGTTCTTGGAGTTATTTCTAAACAGAACTTGTCTCTAATCCCAATGTAACAGAAATATATACATAAATAGGATTTATTAAATCAATCTAACACTATTTGAGATTGATGTTAACATCATGCATTTGACATTTTCAATGATCAAGAATTACTATATTTTGTAAATGGAAATACCACTACTAAAAACAGAATGCTATAAACAGAATGATGTCATTTGTTTCTGAAAACTATTGATATACTAGAGTGATGCGAAAATAATCACTAAAGCGAAATATTTCATGGCAAGTTTTGGGGCTAAGTTTAGGACTGTCATCCGTGAGTCATCTCAGGGTAAATGCTGCGGCTGCAAGCTCAGCTGGCGAGGGTTTGGGGGACAAATAGGAAATGGATTAAGAAATAACTCCAAATAGCATATATGACCTATTTCTTTCAGATGACTTGGAAAGACCTAGAAGGCAGGTTCATGTTTATTCTGAGCAGCGCTAAGAAAGGAAAATTTCAGAACATGCTTTAAAAGTATGAGATTATATACCCTCCCTCATGGGAAAATTGGAGAGGATAAAGACACAGGTTTAGAAAGCAACGGTGGACACTATTGGCTAACTAAGTAGAAAAGACTGGAAAGGTTTAATATGGGAAATTATTTGAAAAATTTGTAATTTAACCAAATCAAATTTGGCCAAATAATCAGATAATTATTTAGCTAAAAAATCAGATGAATCAAATTTCCTTCAAAATCAGGCAAGACCTGAAATAAGTTTGGCAACATTTAAATGAGATCACAAGCAATGAGGCGGTTGTTTCACAATTGTGAATCCTTACTGGCAGCTCTCCTAGAAGCTGTTTTGCAGCATTTCTACTTTCAGCAGTGCAGTGCGCTGGGCAGGACCAAGCATGCCAGGTCTGTGAAGAGCTCTCTGCAAACTGCCTCAGCCTTTGCTACCACCCAAGGTACATAAGCTGGAGCAAGACTTCCACGGGTGGGCAGAGAACAGAAGCTGTTGGCCCTGTCATAGCCTGACATCCACAGTGCAATGTCCTGAACAAGAGGTGCGCACTGTCTTTGGCTCAAAAGAGTCTGATCTGCTGAGAAATCTTGATACCCACATAAAACCTTTTATACCAATTACACAACCACTCTGGTCCATAGCCTCCCTAGTCCCCAGCAAGCCGCACAAAAGAAGCATTCACAATCCCTTCTTTGTTATTTTGAAGGGGTGAATTTGAAATGATGCAATGACCGCACTCACCCCTTTCATGCTTTTCTAATTCTGGACTCACTGGAAACAGAATGGCTCTCCCAAGAGTTACGTATGTGGTTACAAACAGATAGGATACAGAAAGTGGCTTCCTATCCTTGTGACACAACTTTTCATGCTGATTATGAACACTGCTTATGTAAACAAAACAAGTTATGAATGGGAGTCAAAGAATCGAAATTCATCATGGTATTAAGATGAAACGGAAATCCCTTAGAACTTTTTATGTGCTTAAGCAACACATACAACAACAAAAGACAGCCCAATGGGCTTCATTCTCTATCCCACCTCCTCTCCTCTAGTTTGATGCTATAATGATTCCTCTATCTCTTCTACTGGAGATAAGAATTTTTCCATGACACCTAGGGAGGCCCACTTGGCTGCCATTCAAAAGGGTAGAGAGCAGAATTCCAGACCTGGGGCAGGAGTGTAGCAAGATTCAAGCAGTCAGCTTCAGTAAGTGATGGCACAAACATTACGTTTTTTGCCTCTATGACCCTCAGAATCTTTATCATCAGTTAAGAAAACTTGAGGAATGAACTGATCACAAAGTCACACTGCTGCTTATTTTCACATTTTCCAAGGTATTTTCATGTGATTCTCAGCTCTGAGGTCAGCAGTATAGATATTGCTGTCCTTTTTATAATAGATGGGAAACAAGTTCACAAAAGTTAATGACCGCTATAGGGTCACATTCAGAGCTGGAACCCAGGCCAATGATTTCCCCAGCATTCTTTTGATATAGGACGGTGAATTTCCCCTTAATGGGCCTGAACCGATGTTAGCTAGTCAGATATGAGCAACAGGGGAACAAAGGAATGGAGGCCCAGCCTAGAGACTTCCCAAAGAACACCCTTCTTGCATTTCCAGAGACAGAGGACAGGAGGGTCATAATCTATAGCTGGTTAAATCTGGCCACAGACACATGTGCAGAAGGTACTACCCTAACCTGCCCATAACCTCAGCATCATTATACCATCATGATAATACCATGCTTATACCCAGAAGTTTGTGAATCTGACTGTAACAGACTGAATTCTAGGTAAGAACATGTGCACTACGCAAAAAGTTACGTAGCAGCTGAGTGTCAGTTGAAGTGACCTCATGTGCCAAGCACCTAGGAACGACTATAACCACCCATCACAGCCCCAACCTAATACAGACTTTTCCACTAATGCAGGATTACAGCTCTGAAAACCCACTCCTCCCTTGGAGCAAGTTTGTCTTACCTTTTCACCTTCCAAATTCCACAAGGCTACAGCCTTCCTTAGCGTGGGAGAAGAACCAAGGAAAAATGCTAATTGCATTTCTGTGTTGTTACCCATCCCCCATGCTGCTGGAGCGACATCAGAATTCAAATCACTCCCAAACAGTAACTTTGAGAAAAAGGGTTCTTTGAGCACAGAAAGAATCTTAAACGCATGCCAAAGTTAGAGTCAAAAGGAAAGTTTATTAGAGAAGGGGTAATGCTATATAGACAGAGCATGTTCTCAGAGTTAGAGAGTGAGAGAGCCTGAGAGAGATTCAGAGGGACAGACAGACAAAGGGACAGAGACAGTGAGAAGGACAAAGTAAAGACTCTGAGGGGACTGATAAAATGGCACTGAGAGGGACCCCAAGTGTACAGAGAATTCAGTTTATATATCATTCTTAGTTTCTGTGAATTATAGTTTAAAGACGTTTACTCATTTTCTTTTGATGGTTTGCACATACTGTGAAAAAGAAGAGTATGTAGTGAGAAAAGGTAAGAATGTGTAGTGTGAAAGGCCTGCAGGCAATTCCCAGCCTTCAATCCATAGCTTCCCCATGGTTGTAGCCAGGATTTTATTTTGTGTAGGGCATGACTTAAATGACTCTGTTTTTTCTGTTTTCCCTTCACAGTGTGGGTAAATGATTTGTTAGTAATTCCAGCAGAAATCTTTCTTTGTTTTGTAGGTTTCTGCATGGTCTGGCTATAGGGTTGATCAACATGTTGCAATCTCTGAATGTAGCTTGATATAACATTTTAGTTCTCTTGCCTCCTCTCTACATTACTCTATCTGCATTAATAGAGAGCCAGGAGAATCCACCCTAAGCTAATATTTATTAACACTGTGATCATAAGTGTTAATAGATATATTAATACAGTAAATCAAATCCTACTCCCTAGGATAGAATAGAATGCCTATGTAGCAAAAAATTCAAGGTTTTTTAAAAAATTAATAAATTATTTATTTAGTATGTTTATTTTTCAATTAGCATTGACATTTAACATTATTTTATATTAATTTCAGGTGTACAGCATAATGCTTAGACATTTATATAATATATGAAGTGATCTTCCCGATTGGTCTAATACCCACCTGACGCTATACGTAGTTATTACAATATTATTGCCTGTACCCCAATGCTGTACTTCACATCCCCATGAACATTTTGTAACTACCAATTTGTATTTCTTAATCCCTTCTTAATCCCAGCCACCATACCTCCTCCCATTTGGCAATCACTAGTTTGTTCTCTGTATCTATGAATCTGTTTCTGTTTTGTCGGTTCATTTTGTTCTTTAGTTTTCACATATAAGTGAGAGCATATGGTATTTGTCTTTATCTGACTTAGCATAATACCTATTAGGTCCATCGATGTTGTTGCAAATGGTAAGACTTCATTTTTTTTTTTAATAGTCCATTGTACGTATGTACCTCAACTTCTTTATCCAGTCATCTATTGACGAGCACTTAGATTGTTTATGTATCTTGGCTATTGTAAATAGTGCTGCAGTGAACATAGGGGTGCATATACCTTTTCGAATTAGTGTTTTTGTTTGTTTTGTTTTTTTTTAAGATAATTACCAAGAAGTGGAATTGCTGGGTCATAAGGTAGTTCTATTTTTAATTTTTTGAGCACCTCCATACTGTTTTCCATAGAGGCTGTACCAATTTGCCATGCCACCAAAGGTGCACAAGGGTTCCCTTTTCTCCACGTCTTTGCCAACACCTATTTTTTTGATTTATTGATGATAGCCATTCTGACAGGTGTGAGGTGATAGTTCATGGTGGTTTTAATTTGCATTTCTCTGATTAGTGATATTGAGCAACTTTTCCTATGTCTATTGGCCATCTCTATGTCCTCTTTGGAGAAATGCCTATTCAGGGACTCTTCTCATTTATTTATTTTATTTATTTTATTTTTTTAATTATAAAAAATAAGTTTATTGGGGTAACATTGGTTAATATAATCATATAATTTTCAGGTGAACATTATCATTTGATATCTGTATTTTGTGTGGTCACCAAAGTCTAGTTTCTTTCAGATACCATATATTTGATCCCCTTTACTCACTTCACCCTCCTCCTCCCCACCATATTTGACTCTCTTTACCCTGAGTAACTTTATCCCCCACCTCACTAGTAACCACTACTCTACAGTCCTCTGGTAACCACTAGTCTATAGTTCATCTCCATGAATCTCTGTTTGTTTGTCCTGCTCATTTGTTGCTTTTAGATTTATATCCCACATATAAGTGATATCATGTGGTTTTCAACTTTTTCTGTCTGGCTTATTTCGCTTAGCATGATTATCTAGCGGTCCATCCATGTTGTCGCAAATGGCAGTATTTCATTTCTTCTTATGGCTGAGTAATATTCCATTGTATATATGTACCACAGCTTCTTTATCCAATCATCTATTGTAGGGTACTTCAGTTGCTTCTATGTCCTGGCCACTGTGAATAATGCTGCTATGAACATTGGTGTGCAAATATCTTTGCAACAGGGTTTTCAAGTCTTTAGGATAAATACCCAGTAGAGGGATTGTTAGATCATATGGTAAATCAATTCTTAGTTTTTTTGAGGAACCTCCATACTGTTTCCATAGTGACTGTACCTATTGGCAGTCCCACCAGCAGTGTATGAGGGTTCCTATTTCTCTGCATCCTCTCTAACATTTGTTATTACTTGTCCTGTTGATTATAGCCATTCTAACAGGGTGAGATGGTGTCTCATTGTGGTTTTGATTTTCATTTCCCTAAGAGCTAGCGATGTTGAGCATCTTTGCATATACTTGTTGGCCACTTGTATGTCCTCTGGGGAGAAGTGTCTGTTCAGGTCCACCACCACCCATTTTTTGATCAGATCATTTGTATTTTGATGCTATTGAGTTGTATGAGTTCTTTGTAAATTTTGGGTGTTAGCCCTTATTGGAGGTGTTGCTTACAAATATATTTTCCCATTCGGATGGTTGTCTCTTTACCTTGTTGATGGTTTTTTTTTTTTTTTTTTTTTTTTTTTTTTTTTTTTTGCTGAAAGCTTTTTAGCAGAAGCTTTTTAGTTTGATGTAGTCCCATTCATTTATTTTTGTGTTTACTTCTCTTGCCTTTGAGGTGGAAATCATAAAATCCTCTTTAAGTCTAAGGTCCTTGAGTTTAGTTCCTATGTTTTCCTCTATGCATTTTATTGTTTCAGGTCTTATATTCAGGTCCTTAATCCATTTTGAGTTACTTTGGTGTGTGGTGATAGCTCTAGTTTTGTTATTTTGCAGGTGGCTTTCTAGTTTTCCCAGAAACATTTATTGAAGAGGCTCTCCTTTCTCCACTGTATGTTTTTGGCTTTTTTGTCAAAAATTATTTGCACATATAAATGTGGGTTTACTTCTGGACTCTCGATTCTGTTCCACTGGTCTGTAAGTCAGTTTTACTGTCAATAGCTTGCTGTTTTGATTATTGTCACTTTGTACTATAATTTGAAGTCGGGCAGAGTGATGCCTTCAGACTCGTTCTTTTTTTCTCGGGATGGCTTAGGCAATTCAGGGCTTTCTGTGCTTCTGCATAAATCTGATAATTTTTTGTTTTACTTCTTTAATTTTGATGGGGATTGCATTAAATCTATATAATGCTTTAGGTAATATAATCATTTTAACTATGTGATTCTTCTAATCCAAGAACACAGAATATCTTTTCATTTCTTTGTATCTTCTATTTCTTTTAATAGGGTCTTGTAGTTTTCATTATATAGGTCCTTCACATGTGTTGTTAAATTTATTCCTAGGTATTTTATTCTTTTTGTTCAATTGCGAAGGGAATTATTTTTTCCACCTTCTTTTCTGACACTTCATTATTAGAGTATAGGAATGCTATGGATTTTTGAAAGTCGATTTTGTATTCAGAAACTTTACTGTATCTGCTTATTGTTTCTAGTAGTGTTCTTGTGGCATCCTTAGGATTTTCTATATAAAGAATCATGTCATCTGCAAATAGGGACAATTTGACTTCTTTGTTTCCTATATGGATGCCGTTTATATCTTTCTCTTGTCTGATTCCACTTGCTAGGACCTCCAATGTTATATTGAATAACAGTGGTGATAGTGGACAGCCTTGCCTTGTTCCTGATGTTAGAGGGTATGTTTTTAGTTTTTCACCATTAAGTATAATGTTGGCTGAGGGTTTGTCATAGATGGCCTTTATTATGTTAAAGTACTTTCCTTCTATACTGATTTTGTAAAGTGTTTTGATCATAAATGGATGCTGTATCTTGTCGAAGGCTTTTTCTGAATCTACTGATATGATCATACGATTCTTATTTGTTAATTTGTTTCTGTGCTATATCACATTAATCTATTTGCACATGGTAACCATCTATGTGCCCCTGGGATGAAGCACACTTGATTGTGGTGTATAATCTTTTTAATATGTTGCTGTATCCGGTTTCCTAGTATCTTATTTAGGATTTTTGCGTCTGTGTTGATGAGAGATGTTGGTCTGTACTTATCTGTTTTTGTGTTATCCTTACCAGGTTTTGGTATCAGAGCAATATTGGCCTCATAAAATGAGTTGAGAAGTATTACCTCCTCTTCAAATTTCTGGAAGAGTTTGAGGAGAATAGGTATTAAATCTTCTTTGAATGTTTGGTAGAATTCACTGGTGAAACCATCGGTCCTGGACTTTTACTTTCTGGTAGGATTTGGTGATTGTTTCAATTTCCATACTGCTGATCGGTCTATTTCGATTTTTCAGATCTTGATTCAGTCTAGGAAGGTTGAATTTTTCTAAGTACTGGTCCATTTCTTCTAGGTTATTTAATTTGTTGTTATGTACTTTTTCATAGTATTCTTGTATGATCCTTTGTATTTCTGCGATGTCAGTCGTAATTTCTCCTTTTCATCCCTGATTTTGTTTCCTTGTGTGCGTTCTCTTTTTTCTTTAGTGAGTCTAGCCAGGAGTTTTTCAATTTTATTAACCTTCTCAAAGAACCAGCTCCTTGTTGCATTTACTTTTTCTATTTTTCTTTTGTTTTCAGTCTCATTTATTTCTGCTCTAATTTTGATGATTTCTTTCCTTCTGCTGACTTTAGGCTTCATTTGTTCTTCCTTTTCTAGTTTTTTAAGATGAGGTGTTAGGTTGTTTATTTGGGTTCGTTCTTGCTTTTGGATGTAGGCCTATAATGATATGAACTTTCCTCTTATGACCACTTTTGCCTGTCCCAAAAGTTTTGATATGTTGTAATATCATTATCACTTGTTTCTATGTATCTCTAGATCTCTGTTTTCATTTCTTCTCTGGCCCAGTTATTCTTCAGTAGCATGTTGTTTAATCTCCATGCATTTGTGGTTCTTCCTGATTTCTTTCTGCAGTTGATCTCTGGTTTCAAAGCATTAGGATCAGAGAATATAGTTGGCATGATTTCAACCCTCTTATATTTGTCGAGGCTATCTCTGTGTCCCAGTATGTGGTCGATTCTTGAGAATGTTCCATGTGTACTAGAGAAGAATGTATAAGCAGCTGTTTTGGGATGGAAAGCTCTGTAAATGTCAATTATGTCCAGTTGGTCTAATGCGTCATTCAAGGACGTTATTTATTAATATTCTGTTTGTATGATCTGTCCATATCAGACAGTGGAGTATTTAGGTCCCCTACTACGATGGCGTCTTGGTCCGTTTCTCCCTTTAGTTCTGCTGGTAATTGCTTTACATATTTTGGGGTTCTGTGATTGGGAGCATAGATATTAATGAGTGTTATGTCTTCTTGGTGCATGATTCACTTTATCATTATGAAGTGTCCCTCAGTATCTTTCTTAACCTTTTCTATTTTGAAGTCTGTTTCGTCTGAGGTTAGTACTGTTACTCCCACTTTTCTCTGAATGCATTCACTTGAAATCTCATTTTTCACCCTTTCACTTTGAGTGTATATATGTTTTTGGAGCTTAGATGTGTGTCCTAGAGGCAGCGTATGATTGGGTTTTGTTTTTTGATCCATTCTGCAACTCTGTGCCTTTTTGTTGGTGAGTTCAGTCCATTTACATTTAGGGCGATTATTGAAATGTGAGGTCTTCTTATAGCCATTTCATCTTTTGCTTTCTGGTAGCTCATTGTTTCCATTGCTTCTTTGTCCATGTGTTTCTGTTTTCTTTCCTTTGGTTGGCTTTTGTGAGTTTTGCCTCTGGTTCTTCTTGCTTTATGTTATATGTTTCAGTTCTGAATCTTTAATGTGTGGTTACCATTACGAATATGTAAAGGATAGTTATATATTATACACACACACACATACACACACACATACTCGTCCATTTTCTTCTGCGCGAGCCTTACCTCCTTTGTGCTTTGCGAATTTGGATCTTTGAACCCTCCTCTTTTCAGTCATTGTTGTCTCAGTTTGTCCCTATGTATGCTGAACATTCATTACTATCTTGTTATAACAATTCACTACTTATTATTATATAAGCCATAATAAGGGTTGCACTCCTCTGCTTCTATTTGCCTGAGAGTCACTTTACACCTAATTATGTCTTTTTGTTGTTGTTGTTGTTATTTTGTTTTAGGTGAGCTGCCCCTTTCAGTGTTTCCTGTAATGCAGGCCTCGTAGTGGAGAATTCCCTCAATTTTTGTGTGTCTGGAAAGGTCTTGATTTCACCTTCATATCTAAAGGAGAGCTTCGCTGGATTCATTATTCTAGGCTGGTAGTTCCTTTCACTTAATAGTTTAAATATTCGGTTCCATTCCTTTCTGGCTTGTAAGTAGGGTCTGTGCTGAGAAATCCAATGATAATCTAATGGGTTTTCCTTTATATGTTACCGTTTTCTTCTCCCTGGCTGCCTTGAGAATTCTATCTTTGTCATTGATTTTTGATAATTTTAATACAATGTGTCTTGGTGAAGGCCTTTTTGGGTTGAGATAATTGGGTGTTCTGTTGACTTCTTGAATTCCAAGCTCCAGCCCATTCCTTAGATTTGGGAAGTTCTCATCAACTCTCTGTCTTTAAATGCTTTCTAATCCCTTCTCCTTATCTTCCCCTTCGAGAGTGCCCATTATTCTTATATCTCATCTCCTGATGGTATCAGCTAGTTCTTGTATTTCTCTTTCATTATTTTTTGTTCTTCGGTTTCTCTCTTCTTCCTGAAATTATTGATATGATTTGTTTTGGATCTCATTGAGCTTTTTCAGAAGTACCATCCTGAAGTCTCTGTCATTGAAGTCACACATTTCTATGTCTGTAAGCTTATTTTCTGGAGATTAGTTTCTTTCTTTCTGAGATGCCTTGTCACCTTGGTTGTTCATGGTGTTTAATGGACTATTTCTCTGCCTTGGCGGTAATGGAAGTGTATTCTGTTGTTTTCCCAGAAAGAAGATTTATTAAATAACAGTCTCTCTTTCGCCTGCTGCAAAGAAGGCGCTCTTCTTTTGGTTTCCAGTAGGTGGCATCTAAGCCTCTTGGAATCCTAGCAGTTTCAACAGCTTTAGCTCAGATTCCCCTGGGGCTCCTAGGTGATAGATGTTGGAGGATATGGGGGCAAGAGTCCCCTGGGTTGGGCGTTGGGGGGTGCAACTCAGCCCTTGTTTTGCAGCCTCCTCCAACAAAAATCAACTGTTGTTCCTCTGCAGTCCCGCCCACTTCTCCGCTTTTTGCCCTGATGATTGGGCCCTCTGGTGGGCGGAGTACAAGCCCCAGCGCTTCCAGGCAGGATGGTTCAGGAAAGTCACTGTGCCTTTATTGCTCTCCCTCCTCCTACATGGAGCGCTGGTGGCTAGAGAGACATTTTCTTTATTACTCCTAGTCCACCGTCCGACACCCGGGGTTCTGACCCGTGATAGCTCTTATGCACAGATCCCACGCTCAGACGTGCTGGTGTGCAGTTGAGTGTTTTTAGTTGAGTTTTAGATGTTCAACTTATTATTGTTTCAAGGGTGGAGATCTAGGGTCGTTTCTCACTCCACTGTTTCCGTTGAGTCCCTCTTTTTCTATGCTTCTATCTATTTGTATCTTTATTTTCTTTCTTCAGTTTATTTATTGGTTTTGAGCTGTATGAGTTCTTTAAATATTTTGGATATTAATCCCATATCAGATGTATCACTGGCAAATATCTTCTCCCATTCTATAGATTGTCTTTTCATTTTGTTGATGGTTTGCTTTGCTGTTCAAAACTCTTTTAGTTTGTTGTAGTTTTATGTTAATTTTTCCTCTGTTTCCCTTGCCCAAGGTGATACATCAGAAAAATATTACTAAGAGCTATAATGAAGAGTTTACTGCTTATGTTTTCTTCTAGGAGTTTTATGGTTTTGGGTTTACATATAAGTCTTTAATCAATTTTGAGTTTATTCTTGTGTATGGTGTAAGATGGGAGGTGTCCAATTTCAAATTTTTTTTTTGCATATATCTGTCCAGTTTCACATGTATCTGTCCAGTTTTTTGAAGAGACTGTCCTTACTTCATTGTATATTCTTGTCGCCTTTGTCATAGATTAAATGACCATATAGGCATGGATTTATTTCTGGATTCTTTATTCTGTTTCATTAATCTATATGTCTGTTTTTATGCTAATACCATGCTGTTTTGTTTACTGTAGACTTGTAGTATAGTTTGATAACAGGTCACTTGATAACTCCAACTTTGTTCTTTCTCTAGATATTCATGGCTATTGGGATCTTTTATAGTTCCATATAAATTTTAGAATTATTTGTTCTAGGACTGTAAAAAAAATGCCATTGGTATTTTGATAGGGATTACATTGAATCTATAGATCAATTTGGGTAGTACAGGCATTTTAACAATGTTAATTCTTTTTATCTATGGGCACGGTACATGCTTCTATTTATTTGTATCTTTATTTTCTTTCTTCAATGACATAATTTTCTGTGCACTGGTCTTTTATTTCTTTGGTTAAATTTATTCCTAGTTATTTCTTCAATACAATTATAAATAAGATTATTTTTGTTAATTTCTCTTTCTTATAGTTTATTTTTTGTGTATAAAACTGCAACAAATTTCTGAATATTAATTTTGTATCCTGCTACTTTAGTAATTCATTTATTAGTTCTAACAGTTTTTTGATTGAAGCTTTAGGGTTCTCTATATATAGCATCACGTCATCTGGAAATAACAGTTTCATTTCTTCCTTTTTAATTTGGATGCCTTTTATTACTTTTTTCCTAGTCTGATTGCTGTGGCTAAGACTTCCAATACTATATTGAATAAAAGTAGTGAAAGTGGACATCCTTGTCTTGTTCCTGATTTTAAGGAAAATGCTTTTAGCTTTTCTCCACTGAGTATTTTGTTAATTATGGGTTTGTCATATATGGCCATCATTATGTTGAGGTATGTTTCCCCTATTCCTACTTTTTTTTTAGAATTTTCATCATAAATGGATGCTATATTTTTCCACATCCTTTTTCTGTATCCATTGATATAATCATATGATTTTTATCTTTCAATTTGTTAATGTAATGTATCACATTAATTAATTTGTTGGTATTGTACCAAACTTGCATCTCAGTAATAAACCCAACTCAATCATAATGTATGACCTTTTAATGTATTACTAAATTTGATTTGCTACTATTTTGTTGAGGATATTTGCATCTATGTTCATCAGGGATATTGGCCTATAATTTACCTTTTTTTGTAACATCTTTGTCTGGTTTTGAAATCAAGGTAATGGTGGCCTTGTAAAATGAGGTTGGGGACCTTTCTGCTCTTGAATCTTTTGGAATAGTTTGAGAAGAATATGTGTTAATTCTTTGTTGAATTTTTAATAAAATTTACCTATGAAACCATCTGGCCCAAGACTTCTGTTTGTTTGGAGTTTTTTGATTACTCGTTCAATTTTGTTAGTATTAATCGATTGGTTCAGATTTTGTTTTTTCTTGATTCAATCTTGGAAGATTATATGTTTTTAGGAATTTATTCATGTCTTCCAGATTGTCAAATTTGTTGGCAATTAATTGCTTGTAGTATTTTCTCATAATCCTTTGTATTTCTGTGGAGTTAATTGTCGCTTCTCTTTCATTTCTGATTTTATTTATTTGGGTCCTCTCCCTTTTTTTCTTGATTAGTTAAAGGTTTACCAATTTTGTTTATGTCTTCAAAGAACCAGGTCTTGGTTTTGTAGATCTTTTGTATTATGTTTTTAGATTCTGTTTCATTTATTTCCACTGTTATTTTTATTATTCCCTTGCTTCTACGCATTTTGAGCCTGCTTAGTATGCTGTTCTTTTTCTTGTTTCTTTAAGTATAAAGTTAGATAATTTATTTGAGTTTTTTTTTTTTCTTGACATAGGCCTGTATTGCTACGAATTTCTCTCTTAGGACCGCTTTTACTGTGTCCTATAGAGTTTTGGGTCATTGTGTTTTCATTTCGATTTATATGAAGTATGTTTTGATTTCTTCCTTGATCTCCTTGTTAACCTATTCTTTGTTTAGTAACATGTTATTTAGCCTCAGTGTGTTTGTGTGTTTTTCAGTTTTTTTTTCTCTTGTATTTGATTTCTAGTTTTATACCATCATGGTAGGAGAAGATGCTTGATATGCTTTCATCTTCTTAAATTTACTGAGGCTCGTTTTTGTGGCCTAACGCAGCTGTCCTGAAAAATGTTCCATGTGCACTTGAGAATTATGTATATTCTGTCCTTTGGGGTGAAACCCTCTAAAATATCAATTAAATCCATCTAGTCTAGTGTGTCATTTAAGGCTGCAATTTCTTTTTTGATTTTCTATCTGGAAGATCTATCCATTGGTGTCAACAGGATGTTAAAGTGCCCTACTATGACTGTATTACTGTCAAGCTTTCTCTTTATGTTGGTCAATATTTGCTTTTTATGTTTAGGTATATACATATTTACAAGGGTTATATCCTCTTGTTGGATTAATCTCTTTATTGCTATGTCCTATTGAAATGTCCCTTTTTGTCTCTTATTATAGCCTTTGTTTTTAAAGTCTGTTTTGTCTGATATAAATATTGCTACCCAAGTGTTTTCTTTTTTCTTTTCATTTCAGTTTGAAGTGGGTCTTTTTTAGACAGTATATGTATGGGTCTTGTTTTCTTATTCATTGAGCTACATTTCATCTTTGGATTTGAGCATTTAATGCATTTACATTTAAAATAGTTACTGATAGGTACATAGTTATTGCTATTTTCTTATTGACATTTATGTTCTTTTCTTTTTCTTCTCCTTCTCCTTCTTGAAGACGTTGAACATTTCTTGTAGTATTGGGTGGTGGTGATTAATTGCTTTAGTTTTTTCCTGTCTGCAAAACACTTCATCTCACCTTCAATTTTAAATGCTAGCCTTGCTCAGTAGAGTAGTCTTGGTGGTAGATTTTAATTTTTCAACACCAGGAATATTTCATGCCAATCCCTTCTGCAAAGTTTTTGTTCAGAAACAAGCTGACAGTCTTATGGAAGCTCACTTGTAGGTAACTAGCTGCCTTTTTCTTGCTGAGATTCTTTGTCTTTAACCTTTGCCAATTTAATTATGTTGTGTCTTGATGTGGGTCTGTTTGGGTTCATCTTATTTGGGAATCTCTGCAATTCCTGGACTGTATATCTATTTCATTTACCAGGTTAGGTGATTATTTCAGTCATTATTTCCTCAAATAGGTACTCAATCCCTTGCCTTTTCTGTTCTCCTTGTGTTACTTCTCTGATGCAAATGTTGGTATGCTTCATGCTATCTTAGAGGTCCCTTAAATTTTCCTCTTTTTAAAAAAATTCTTTTTTCTATTTACTGTTCTGATTGGATCTTTTCGGTTACCTTGTCTTCCAAATTGCTGATTCGGTCTTCTGCTTCATTTAATCTACTGTTGATTCCTTCTAGTGTATTTTTCATTTTAGTTATTGTGTTCTTCATTTCTGACTGGTTCTTTTTTAAGGGTTCTGTGTCTTTTTTATGCTTATTATCTCTTTGTTGAAGTTCTCACTGAGATCATCTCTTCTTCCACTAAGTTCATTGAGCATCCTTAAACCAGTGTTTTGAACTTTGTATCTGATAGGTTGCTTGCCTCCATCTCATTTTGTTCTTTTTCTGGTGACTTCTCCTATTCTTTCATTTAGGACATATTTCTGTTTTCTCATTTTGGCTGCCTGTGTTCATTTCTATGTATTAGGTAGATCTCCCAGTCTTAGCCAGGTGGGCTTATGTAGTAGGTGTCCTTTGTGACCTAGGAGTGCACTCTCCCTGATTACCTATGACACATGCTCCAGGAGTGTTCCTTGTGTGGTTTATGTGTGCCTTCCTGTTGTAGTTGACCCAGAATGGTGTTGGACATCAGTGGGTGGTATTGACTCTGGCTAATTGTGAGGACTAGCCACACCCACTGTATATGAGCTGCTCTGTGGGCTGAGCCCACCAAGTTGGTTTTGCCTTAGCAGGCTTCTTTGCCTGTTGTAACCATCCTTTGGATGTGCTATTTGTGGGGCTAATCAAGGGGTGCTCTGTTGAGGTCATATCATAGACTCCAGGTGTTTTGGTTCTAGAGCCCCTGAAAGGGGTTCCCATGTAGGCCACTACCTATTTCTGGCCTTGGGCTACCTCGTAGGAGCTATAAAGTTTTTTTGTGTTTGTTTACCCTCTGTGCTGACCTGGAGGTACGTGGGAGAGTTCATGCAGTGAACCAGGACAGGCTGCCACCAGCACTGGGTTTGGGGCAGCTGAGTGCCCCAAGGTCTAGGCTGCCTAATAGCTGCCCGTAAAGTTCAGCAACTGAATAAGCAAGCGGTACGTGAGTTGGGTGAGGAAGGGTTCCAGGGAGTCACCCAGGTGGGGAAAATTGTGTTCCCCAGGTTAGTGCTGATGCAGATTTGGTGCCGGTGCTGAGCTGATGGCTTCTTGCAAACACCTCAGATTATACTGAGGCCGGTCACTGCTTACCTTGGGCCTGTAGACCCCTGAGATTTTTCAAGAAACACTGTAGCTTGTGCTGGAATGGGTTACTCCCAGAAAAAGTGTCTCCTGAGGTTCCTGAGCCGAGACTTTTGATTGCTATTGAAGCACTCTCCTGCTGAGAGAGCAGGATGGAGCTAGTTTTCCAGTCAGAAAATTGCCACCAGCAATTTGTGACTTGGGTGGGAGGTGTCTCAGGGAGTCATTGAGGTGGACTGAGCAGAGCTCACCATGCCAATGCAGAGTCAGATCTAGCTGCATGGGTAAAGGGCTCAACACAGGCAAGATTACCCTCCTTTCCTGTAGGCTATACAGGAGGAGAACTCAACATAGGCATAATGGTGACTGTCTCTCTACAGTCTCGCCCTGAAGCAACAGAACTCAGTCTTTCCTTGTTTTGTCTGTGGCACCTTCCAAGCTGCTACCTGTTCACTGGAGCCCAGAGTGAGTGCTTGCAAACTAATGAGTCTGTGTGTGGGCCCTTTAAGGCAGGGTCTCCACATCCCAGGCTGTGGATTGGTACTGGCCCATGACCTGTTAGGAACGGGGCTGCACAACAAGAGGTGATTGGTGGGCAAGCAAAGCTTCATGTCTATTTGCAGCTGCTTCTCAGTGGTGGCATCACTGCCTCCGCTCCACCTCAGATCAAGCATTAGATCCTTATAGGAGCACTGCTCCCTGGTGCCAAAAAGGTTGGAAACCGTTTCTCTGCTTCATCCACTCTCGATTCCCTTTAATGTACTCTTCATTTCAGATATTGTAGTCATTTCTGACTGGTTCCCTATTATGTTTTCCATCTCCATTTTTGTTTTCTCTCCCTTTGTTAAAGTTTTCAGAGTTCATCTCCTCTTCCCTTAAGTTCTTTAAAGATCCTTATAACCAGTTTTGAAATCTGCATCTTTTAGATTGCTCATCTCCATTTTGTTGAATTCTTCTTCTCGAGCTTTGCTTTAAGGGGTGTCTGGGTTTCGAGTTGCCTTCCATCTCTCCTGGATGGTCAGAACCCCCACTGATTTTCTCAGCCACAATTTGTGGGGATTCCTCTTTCTGGTACTGAAACCCTGAGTTGGGTAGCCCCAGTACAGGGCTGGGGCCCCTCACTCCTTCAGGGCACCTCTGCAGCCAAGATATTCCTCTGAATGTTCGTTCAACCATCATAGGTGGGTGTAGGACCAAATTGTTTCGTGTCTCAGCTCCTCCTACTGGTCTCGATATGGCTTCTTCTTTACATCTTTAGTTATCAAGAGTTTTCATTCTTAATGGTCACTGAACTATGGAAAAAGTGTGTTTTATTATTAGAGGATTGTTCAGTACTTTGCTGATCATAGTTTCCAATTTTGAACATCTTTCTGTCTTCCTTTTGAATTGTATTTACTGAGCTTATCTAGGCATATTAATTTCTAAAAATTCTAGAACTTTTATAAAAAATAGCATAAATAAGGACATTGCTCTGCTTACTGCTTCCCATGTCTTTTCTAATTTGAACTGGTAGTCTCCAAACTTTCTTTTCCTTCCTACCCTTTCTCCTTCCTTCTTTTACTTCCTCCCTCATCCCTTCTGATTCATGAAGTCCATTGTCGAACATCCACTATGTCCCAGCCAGAAAATGAAAGTATAAATTTAGTTAAGTATAATGTAGAACTGAAAAAAGGCAGTTGTGAGAATAAGAGAGTGTCTGTCAAGAGCTAGTTTGGAGGAGAGCAAAGTTGTAAGAAGGCTTTTAAAAAGCAGATATCACATGAATGATAATTAAAAATGAATGTGGAAGTTTTGAGTATTGCCAATGAAAATTAATAGTGGGACAAAATAATACAACTCATTCTACTAAGGGAGTTTAATAAAAGGATTTGCTAAAATAAAGTGATAATTTGATGTTAGCTTAATAATAGAATGTTCCTGTTAAAAGTCACTATGTTGCTAAATTAATGATCAGTTTTCAGATCTCATGTAATCCAACCTCGCAGCAGCATTTGACACAAGTGATCTTATTCTTGATTAATTTTCTTCACTTGGGTTTCAAGATATCCCACTTTCTTGAGTGAGTTTCTTCCTATTTCCCTGGTGGTTTTCACTCGCCCTTCTTGGTTTCTCCATACCTACTGCTTCCCACAGCATCAAGAAGAGTCAGTTACAGAAATTCAGAGGTGAAGTAATCTTAAAGGTTATGGGATTCTATCTCCCCATTTTTATAGATTAAGGCACTCAAACCCAAAGAGGATAAGTACTTTGTCAAGGAATGGAGCCTGGACTTGAAAGAGCTTATTCTTCTTCTGGCAGCCTCAACTCCCAAACATCATGATGCTATGCACTGGTACACTAACGTCCATTCCCCATAACACTCTATCTAATGGCCAAAGGGAGAGGCTGATGAGCTTATTTACATCTTATATATGCCCACTGAACTGGAACAAGCCAGTTTTCAAGAGCAACAGGGCCATTCTCAGCACAAGTTCATAAAAAAAGACTGAAAACATGTAATATGTGAAAATTAGGATTTTATTGACTTTTATGTGTCTTGGAGAAAATCATTCACATGTAAAATTTGACATCTGATGTGATATTTATTCACTTTTACACATATATTATTTAATTTGGGGGTCAGACATAATTTTTCATTTCAACAGGACTTTTACATGATTACAGTCACAAATCTGGCACACTATATTTAAAAAACTAAATCAAACAGAGCTAGACAAAGTATGCAGCTTTACACCAATTTAAATCTCAAATTGCACCACCCCTCATACATGACTGTGGAAGTGTGAGCTTACTAGAATAATAACTACAGAACACCTGCAGTCATGAATGACTGCAAAATAATAAAACCTTTTTCTAGTGCTTCTTGTTTTGTTATAAATATTACAAATAAAAATCAATGCTATTCGGGGTGTTCATTTCAATGTCACATATAGAGGTTCAAGCCATTTTTCTCCTCTCATACAGACATTACAACACACTATGTGAAGGCTGAATTTCTGATTAAATATACCTTGGCAGCCACTACCAAATTAGTAGTGACACGTTTATTATGCCAACTTACTGAAAATGACAGTGAATTAAAACATTCAGCTACTGAGTACACTCATAATGTGTTCCTAGTCTGAGGCTCAAAAAAACTGCTAGAGAAACATGACAAAATTTGTATTTCTTTCTGATACAAGAAATTTGTCTAAAAATCTATAATTATAAAACAATTTGTTTTTTATAAAGGAATGGCTAACTTTTTTTTTTTTTTTCATGGATTCTTATTTAAAGCTGATTCAAATTTTAATCTGAGCCCAGTTTTCCCAGAGAGTGGGGACAGGTGGTTCAGTATTATAAGGTATATTCAACACAGGGATGTTTCAAGAGAACTATAGCGCACTGTTACAATCAATCAAACTATAATTGTTTCCTTTCTTGCAATTATGTAAATTTCAAAGAAAAGAGGTCTCATAAGCTATATACAGCAGTTTACATTTCAGTGTTTTTCACTTGATATATAATTAAAATTAATTTATGACAAATATTTGTCACATAAATTTATGTAGGCACATCTAAACTCTGTAGCTTTATTGGAGGGGTGAGGTCTTCAGTGGGATCATGATTCTGGATTCCATTTCCTGAATAAGTGGAACTGAAAACAAGATCAAGATTACTGTGCTTGTTTTTTTCTAAGCAGATTATGGTAAATATATATTAACGAATAGGTTGCTGAGACTGTTCAGAAATTGTACAGCTTGAAATCACAGAACGTGATATTGAAAAATTACTGGTCTGATCTCAGAGGCAGAAACACACAAGCTAATGAGAAATCAGCCAGACTCCTTTACCTTTAAGAAGTCATTGAAATTAAAACAAATTCTGTCTGAGGGGAAAAAAATGATGTAGATGATAGAGGCTCTGTTCATCCCTCTGGTGACCAAATCAAAGCTGTGATGAAAACAAGGAAAAGGCAGCAAGGAAAAATCGCCTGGGATCTAGATGAACAAGCCATAAACCAGGGAGAAATCCAAGTAATCACCCTGCAATGGCAGAAGGTAGGACAGGGTGAGGACATGGGGCTGCCAGGTCTGAAGCAGCTGAGACAAAGGCTATGGCAGTGGCAGACTCCTCTTAAAGGGGCCACGTTCATGAGCGGATTTTCACTGTGACGGATTTTTGCTCTTAGCCCTAGTGCCTATTTAGCTGTGTGCAGGAGGCACCAGGGACTTATAGGAAGACATTGTTGGAGTGAGGGCCTAGACAGGACTCGCTCTGTATGAAAGTACTGGCAGTATCCACTGTTCCTTGTTGAGCCCTCCCCACTCCCAGTGCACTATATATAGCTCTGATGTCATCAAGCTGCATAACAGAGGTCACTCTGCCCAGAGGATTCCCTGAAACCTCGCCTCGCCCAACTCCCGGCCCCACCCAAGCCACATCCAGGTTTATCCTTAGTGAGTCAGGTGCTCCTTGCTGAGCAGCACCTAGACTCACACTGGAGGCAGCTGGCCTTGGCTTCTGGTGTGGCCTTTTGAGGCAACTATAAGCACAGCATCTGTGGATTGCTTGCTGAATCTTAACAGGTGGCCGCGGAGGTGCAGAGGCTTGGGCTAAATTTGGCCTGCAGCTGAAACCCTCTTAGGACTGTGCCAGTGGACAACTGCTTCACAAATCTACAGTAGTAAGACTGGGAGACTTAAGAGCTTTACTTAGTACATAGAAACAGACAGGGAAAGGCAGCCAAAATGAAAAGACAAAGAAGCAGAAACCACATGAGAAAACAGAACAGAGATCCAGATATAATGGAGTCAAGTAATCTAACAGATGCAGAGTTCAAAACACTGGTTATAAAGATGCTTAATGAACTTTTGGGAAGTGTAGCTAAATTCAGTGAGAACTTCAATAAAGAGATAAAAAACGTAAAAATAGAAACGGAACCAGTCAGAAATGAAGAACACATTATCTGAGCTGAGAAGTATATTAAATGGAATAAGCAAAGGAATAAAAGTGAATAAAGAAAAGAATTAAATGCCCTATCTAGAGGATGAGAAAGCCAAGGACGTGCAATCAGAATGGCAAGAGATAAGATGCCAAGACTATAAAAATAATTTAAGGAGCATATGGGATACTATTGAGGGTCCAAATATCCATCTGATCAGCGTAACTGAAGAAAATCAAGATGTTGAACAGTTGTTTGAAGAAATAATGATGGAAAACTCCCCTAAGCTGGTAAAGGAAATGGACATGATACCCCAGGAAGCTCAGAGAATCCCAAAAAACAGGGATCCACATCATAATTAAAATGCCAAAGGTTAAATACAAAGAAAGAATATTAAAACAGGAAGAGAAAAAAAATTCCTTATAAGGGAACACCCTCAAGACTGGCAACTGATTTCTCAAAAGAAACTACACAGGACAGAAGGGCTTGGCACAAAATATTTAAAGTGATGAAGACCCAGAATCTCCAAAGATACTTTATCCAGCAAAGCTATCATTTAGAGTTGAAGGAAAGATAAAGAGCTTCCCAGACAAAAATAAAGGAATTTATCACCACCACACCAGTATTACAGGAAATGTTGGAGGGACTTCTTTAAGAAGAAAAAACATGTATCAAAAACAAGAATAAAGAATGGTAACAACTACATTTCTATCAATAAGTACCTCAAAAAGAAAAGAATTAAGTGTTCCAACTAAAAGATAGAGTGGATGAATGGAAAGGAAAACAAGACCCCTATATGTTGCCTATAAGAGACTTCAGATTAAAAGACACACAGACTAAAAGGAAGGAAATGGAAAAAGATATTGCTTTGATGGGCCTAGAAGGTATTTAAGTCAGTCAGAGAAAGATAAACACTATATGATTTCACTTATATGCGGAATCTAAGGAATAAAAAGAACAAACTAATCAAAAACAGACACAATTATAGTGGACAATCTGGTGATGGCCAGAGGAGAGGGGGATGGGAGAATGGGATGAAGTGTTAAAGAAGTACAAATTAGCAGCTGAAGGATGGTCACAGGGATGGGGTGCACAGCATAGGGAATGCAGTTAACATTAATAGGTTGGCTAGGTGGAGGGTCAGGGGAGGGAGGGAGCAACTGGGGAGATTGTTTTATGAACTATATATATATCTAACCCATGTACTGTATATTTGAAACTAATTAAAATAAATTTTTAAAAATTGCAAGTAAAAAAAAAAAAAGAGATTCTGTCTGGAAATATGTTTTATAGGAAATTAGGAAAACCCATATTATGAGAAAAATGGTGTTTTCCTGAAAGGTTCTTTGAACTAAAATAAAATATTTATAAAACCAAGTAATATTTCATTTGACAGTACCCTACAAAGGAACAGATACACTGTATCCTTGTAAAACTCACTGCTGAGTAAAATATGCTTCTGGGAACTGATGAAAGTATAAAAATAAGCAGCAAAGTCACATATAATTATATAGTATTTTTAAATTAAAATACATGTTTTCTAGAACAAATTATTCTTTGATTTTCTTGGTAGTACATGGGCTTCAATGTACTTGACATGCAGCATAGCTGGTACTTCTTACCAGTATTGGTATCGCTAGGTTGTTCAGCCCAACTATTTTCTTATAAAAATAAAGCAACCATGATTTCATAGTATACATGTATGTGGGTGAACATACATATATAGGTATACATGCACATATAAACACACATACACATATCAAAAGTAAATACCACATTAATTTTCAAAATTTCTTTTTAACTGCTGTATTAAATTGTAATGCTTTGTTAATAAACAATTCTGAGAAAGGGAAAGCTTAGAAAAAATCTGTTATACATTTTCAGAGAATGTAGACACGTAGAAAATTAATGATATAAAATTAACAGTATACAAAGGTCTGAAAACTGTACCAGAAAACATACATACATGAAAGAATACTCTTCTTTATTGAAAAAAAGTTATGATTAAAGAAAAATTTGACTCTCTCTCCTTCCCCCCAACTTTATAATTCACTGTCTAGAGCAACATACTATTTTTAAAAAAATACATATTAGCTTTAAGGGAAGAGGCCATAAAACAGTAAGATGGGGGATTAAATAGTTTATGCCTGTTAAAATTACCTGTATAATACACCAATTCTTCCCAGCCATGTTTATGCCATGCTGCATTCCGTATATCTTCTCTCGTCTGAAGATCCTTGTAAGCTAAAAATAACCACAGACGAAACAACTTAAACCAAATATAATACCCTACATTCTACTTACATTCATTAAGTATTGACTCAGTTGTTCAGCTAGTTTTCTCAAAGAGACTACCTTGGAAATTTAGTACTAAGCTGGGATAATTGTGAACAAGTGAAAAAAGCAAGGTGGACCCCTGTTGAGTATTGTGGTATCCTCGAGAACAGAATTCACAAGGAGAACAGAGAAGAGACTAGGAAAGCTGCCTGGAAGGTGTGATTTGACTTGGTGGGTCTTAAAGGCTGAAAACGATGTCATCGATATACAGAAAAAGAAGAGAAAGGTGCTCCAGATGGTGCGTAGAGTACGGTCAAAGGCATCAGAGATGTCATGTGGTAGAATTCAGACATCTCAAGATCCTTCCAACTACTCACAAGGGAAATGCTTTGTAGGCATCCTGACAGTGCCAGTGTTGGTCTCAGTCAAGGCTAAAAGATCACCCAGGCCTCCCCTGCTCAGTTCTACTTTTTGTTTTGGGACACGTTTTCGTTTTGGGGCTTTCTTCTCCTTATGAGAGGATCTACTCTTCTAGGCCTAGGAATTCAACCATCTAAAGACAAAATTTCCCTTTATTAGTAATAGAGTATAAATTTATTACATAAAGTTTTGAAGATGCTGATAAATAGAAGGAAAAAGAAATCTTTTACTTCTTACCACATGGAGAAAAATGCTTTTAACATTCATGTGACAAGAAGCAGTATTCTCACTGAGGTCAGGCACATGACTACCACTGTGTGGTAAGCTACCCCTTCCAGGGAACACAGGTTGGGCAGGCCATTTTAGTTTTAATTTAAAAATTTTTTATTGTAAAATATGCATAACATAAAATTATCATAACCATTTTTAAAATGTACAATTCAGTGGCATTAAGTATATTCTCACTGTGCCACCATCACTACCATCCATCTCTAAAACCTTTTCATCATCCCAAATTAAAGCTCTGAATCCACTGAATAACATCCCATTCCCCCCAGCCCCCCGCAGCCCCCAGTAAACTCTATTCTAAATTCTGTCTCTATGAATTTGCCTATTTGAGGTAACTTATATAAGTGGAATCATACAATGTCTTTTTGTGTCTGGCTTATTTCACCTAGCATAATGTTCTCAAGGTTCATCCATGTTGTATGTAGCATGTACTGAAATTTCATTCCTTTTTATTTTATGGTGGATTAACATTCTGTTGTATATATACACTATGTTATATATATATGCTCATCCATCAATGGACATTTGGGTTTGAAGAATTTTTAAAATATGGCAGGCACTTGAGTATGTTCATATACTGAGGGAAGGAGGCCACAGATAGGCACAGTTCCTGGCTTCTGCATCTGGGTATGGAGAAGGACCTTAGTGGACTCCTCTTCATCTTGCTGTTGTTCTGGGAAGCCTTGAGTCCTCCCCAGAGGGTGGAGATGAGTGCTCTGCTCTGTGCTCGCCACAGCCTTTGTCAGAGCTTTGCCATTCATGTCCTGCTGCCTGCCTGTTTGCAATTCCACTTCCTTCACCTGGGAGTCTCTATCCAGACATGCTGAAAGGTACTGATGTGAACAGAGTGTGCACATGGCTTGACCTCTGCCAGGGAACGAAAGCACATAATAATCCTGACCCATCAAGTCCTTGTGCTTACTCTCATACTTCATGTACGGAATATGAATGGGAGGATGTGCACGAGCCACCCTCAAAGGCCACTCCAGGATCAAAGGAAGGGAAGGAAGGGGGAGAGGTGTGACTTTTTGGTTTACATTCTCTGGACAAAACATACACTATTTAAAAATTAAAAATTACTTCACCCCTACCTCAAACTCATAAAGGTTAAATTCAATTTAGAGACACAGAACACATTTCTTAAAGAGTTGTTTTCAAATCAACAGCTCTGATACTTATGAGGTTAAATGTTGGCTAGTGAAAAACCCTGGGACAATGCTGCCCCTGACATTTTGTGGAGCTGAGGGTTATTTGTGGCATCTACATTTTGGTACAGGGTTTATAATCTGTTAAATGCCAGGGAAGCCCCGTGTGTGTAGCTGAGATGAATACCTGGTCGAGACAATGACTGGTGAGGGTGAGGGTCTCCTCCCCACACCTTGAAGGTTGGGGGAGCTGTTCCAGCGACACAATGTAAAAACTACTTTTCTTGTGTCAACTTATTCAGACTTAGATCCCTGGCAGATAGTCTACTATTCAGCTGGTCTGAACTATTTGTAGTTTTTTGAACACCTGATAATTTCCCATGTTTCCATCACCGTTCCAGCCTTTCCTTCCCACCTTTACTTGTCCATCCCACCTAGATCCTGAAGTCTAGTTAATATTCCATCTTTTATTGATTATCTCCTAATATAGGTAAATTGATATCCCTTTAAGTGTTAGTAGTACCTTGAATATAACTTTCTGTGTTACTAATAATACATTGCCTTGTGGCATGTCATTCATGTTTGCTTTATTCCTCATTAGACAGGTCACCTTATCTTTATAAGCCTGACATGCTAACATGCCAGGCTGACAGGGAATGGCATTTGGTGGGACCAAATAGGTCAAATGAACACCTTAGTTAATTGATATGGTCTGGAAATAAGTTACGCTTTTCATTTTTTTAATATCCATTTACAAATGTGCCCAGAATGTTCTGGCGGTATTTATACCAAACTTTTAATGAGGCCCAGTTCCTATTCTAGCAGGGAGAGACACAAATAGCCACAGCTGTGACAACTTGGCTCAGGAGGAGAGTGACATTCACTTTAGGGGGTGGGGAGAAGGTGCAAATATCTGAGTCAGGTCTGAAAGACACCAAAGATGGAAAAGGCAAAAGGAGAAGGGCCTCTGGGACCATGGAACCAGACCTGAAGCAGGTAGTGAGTTTGCATCCGGGAACTATCTCTCAGGGTAAATGCAAGACTGTCTCAGAGGGAACAGTGGTAAGTGTCTAGAAAGGGAGGTTAGGACAACTCTGTAAAAGACACTCAGTCACTTTATCATCTTCCCTCTCCCCTGGTCACTCATTTCACCATGATCACCACTTGAATGATCAGCTTACCAAAATGCCACAAGTCTATGGACACTTTTGCTGTTGACCTCTTGTTCTAGACAGCCAGGACTTACCTTCCATCTGTGACGTTTGAATCTGCTACAGTGTTTAAGATTACTGACTTGAGATAGGCTTCTGACTTGAGATATACTTTACTGTATAATTTATTTAGTGATGAACTATGAAATCCCAGTAACACAAATATGAAGAAAAAATACCCCAAAGATGATGCACCATATATAACTGCCCAATCTGAGAGAAGAATCCTCCAACAGCTTCATTATTGTCCTGTCTGAAGCGAACTGCACGAGCCCTGCAAGAAAAAAACGATGTTCAGATATAGAATTAGGTATATTAAAAAGAATCAGGAAATATCCTTTATACTCTGAACAAGGTTTTCAAAATAAAGACTAATTGTTATTTGAGACAATAAAGTTATTTTAATGTAAAATGTAAATGTACCTTTCTGTAGCTATACTAGTCACTTCTGTGAGCAGTGGACAGTAATGGCTATTAAAATAAAAATGTGAAGATACATGGTTGCACTGCTGATTCCTCACATTTAGAAAACTGGCTGAGGACAGGACCAATACCCTTGGTTCTAAGAACAGCTTCTCCAAGAATACACTGAAAGTAAGGAAAACCTGGGTATGAGAACACCCAAAATGTGACAGGGAGAACCCCTTTAGAATTTAAAAGAATGGAGCACACACCTTTAAAGCAGCTGCAGACAGTGAACTCCGAGAAACATGCAAGCTCTCTGGACTATAATGGGGATTTTGCAACATCTTGGAAAGCATATAGAAAAACCATTAAAGTGGACCTTCTTGGCAATGTATCATCACTACCATCACTATTAAAACTTTTTTTTTTTTTTAGAGCAAACCATTAGGAAAATGAATACCAAATAACATTCATTATGTACTATGTGTGGAGGAAAGTGTGTATACATGTTGTATCTGTGTATAACATGAAATTGTTAACATGGTTAAGAATTGGTACTTGTCTTAAATTTTCCTTAAGATTTCTTGCTAAAAAAAAAGTTATCAGCTCTTTAACTGAAACACCGTCTTTCAGATTTGTTCTAGGTACTTTATTTTTTATATTTAATGATACATGGAAAATCCTAAAAAATGTTTTTAAAATATACATATTTTTCTGAAAGCAGTTTTCTAGAATCTAAATTGAAAATGTTTATATCAACGCTACCCAGGCTTTGGCCTGAAATCTCAGTCATATCAGGTTCCCAAAGTTGACAGGACTGAGAAGATGGATTCATTCTAATTCATTTAGAAGATGTGGAGGCATATGAACAAGCTTACCAACTTATTAATATCGACAGTGAGAAACATAACTCTCTAGGGACAAGATACTTGAGAGTTGGCTTGACCGGTGTATTCTCTTCCTGGAGGCAAACTTCATAGCAACTGAATTAGAATAGCTCAAAGGGGAGGCGGATAGGGGGTGGGGGAGAGTTGGCAGTGGGGTATGGAATTAGAACAAGGACAACCTGTGAGGGGAGTGATGAAGCCAATTTCCTTAAGATTATTTTGTAGACCATGCTCTCAACTTCACGAGGGTGACCTAAGATTTCAGGTTTTTTTCTGGTGAAGGAGGGATCTCTTGCTAGTGCCTTACCCCCAAATGATATTATATTCTTTAACCTTTACATTTAGAATTAAGTGTTCAATATATTCACGAAAGTTACAAATCTGGTTGGTAAATTATTGAAATTACGCGAATCACATTAATGTGCATTCAAACTCTATTCAGAAGGAAAAAACTCATTGATAATGATAAAAATTCAGGATTATTCATTTCATTCTGAATTTTACTAATTCAGTTAAGTAGGCAAAGAAAACATACTTGCCTTAGCCTGGTAATAATCAGAAGCATGTACTGAAGAGGAGATCACCATCTTAAAATAGTTACCTATGTGCCAAAATATAAATTGAATGCTGAACTGGCTTTATAAATAACTTAAAATAATTTAAGAATAACCTCCATACTCCCTCATGGATTCCATGGTAGTCAAGTTTTAATTAGTAACATGCAAAAATAGAACTACTGAGTGATCCTACACTATGGGCAACTAAATTATTACATATATAATCCCCCCTCCTTAAAAAAATCACTTAATAGTGGCTATAATAGTGTATGAGGAAAAGCAGAGTTTGTCACCCTAAAATGTGTCTTTTGAGACATTATTTGAAGCTAATTTCTAAAAATGAAGACTCAGGAAAAACCTTTGACCTTACCCCTCACTGCCTAAAAGAATTCAGGTAAAGGACTTGGTCCAGAAAGGGAGCTATCATCATAGATAACTATAGTGTAATATGAACTTACTGCAATCACCAGGAAGGAATCTAGCAAGGCCCCTGTGATCAAAGTCCTCTGAATGTTCCATTGTTAAAGATGCCCAGCAAACGTTTTCCATTTCCACGTGAATTGACTTCCTGCCCTTTGAAGTCCCAAACCACAACTCCCCCCTTTTCCTTGACTCAAGATGGCACAGAAGCCTTAACTGCCAGATCTAAGAGTCTCATATTCTTATGGAAGCCCCAAATGTATATACATAATGAGTTTGGTCATTTCCTCCTGCTAATTTGTCACATGTTAATTTGATTACTAGTCCAACCTGAACTTAAAAGGGTAGAAGTAAAATGATTTGTCTTCCTCCATATATACAAATATTTCTTAATTTTCAAATTAAAAAAAATTCTAACTTGCATAGTTTAGCTTTTGATGACCTAAGAAAAGATTCATTAGAAATAAAGATTACAGAACTATTTTTGGAGCTATAAGAGATCTTGAAAATTATTTAGTCCAATGAAAGAAATTTCATAACTGAAAAAAGAACATAGATTAAGTTGAAAGTAAGTAAAAGTCACAGATTCTCACTTAAAGAAACCAAGGTTTAATAGCTGACCAATGGGCAATAATCTATGCTTGTACCACTTTTAATTATTGAGGTTTTATATTATTATAGCTTGTTTTTGTTTTTTCTCTCATTACAATACTCAGGGTTTCCAAAAACATAAAATTATAATAGTAAAAGTTGTATATATATATTTTTTTAATGGTAATGACCACATTTCTGGTATTTCACTATTAAGAGTAATGTAGTTGTTAAAATAGAGGTGATGGAGTTTATCATTTAAACCAGGGCCAGCAAACCGTAGCCTTGAGTCTAAATCTCACCCTCTGCAATTCATTTTTATGGCCCAAGGACTAGACTGGTTTTCACATTTTTAAAGGCTTGAAAAAAAAAATCACATGAAAATTATGAAATTCAAATTTCAGCATCCATAAATAAAGTTTTGTTGGAACATAGTCACTCTTGTTTACAAACTGCCTGTGGTTGCTTTCCCACTAAACAGCAGTTAAGTAATGATACCACACAGCTGGGTCCATAAAACCCATAGTATTTACTATCTAGTCCTTTACATCAGGGGTCCTCAACTCCCCAGGTTGCAGACCTATATGGTACTCATGTGGCCTTTTAGGAACCTGGTTGCACAGCAGAAGGTGAGCTTTGAGCTTCTGAGTACTAGCATCACCACCTCAGCTCCATTTCAGAGCATCGGGCATTTGATTCTCAGAGGAGCACTGGTCCCTGGTGCCAAAAAGGTTGGGGACCACTGCTTTGTAGAAAGGTTTGCCAATCTCTGATTTAGACAAAATAGTTTCTATTTCTAATTTTAAGGTGTTTTTTTTTGTTTTAAAATTAGAAATCAGCGTCTCTAGTAAAACTGGTGTCGAATATTACCAAATGCCTTCTGAACATGCATTAAGATGTTTTTTTTCCCCTTTTAATTATGAAATATTTCAACCACTTTAATTACCTAGATTTTTAAAACATTAACACTTTACATTTTATTGTTTCAGATATTTTAAAAAAGATGTGACTCCCTTTGCATTCTTCCTCCACCCGTTTCCCTTCACTCTTCCCCCATCGGTTACCTCTTTTGCAGACAAGATTCTTCCTGTCCATGGTTTTATATTTCTACTTCATATGTATGTACCCATGAACAATAATTATATCTTTTTATATAGCTCATGTTAAATATCTTGTTTATATAACTCTTTTGGTACATCTTTTAAAAAATTTATATAAAAGACATCATGTTGTACAGATTCTTCTTTAACTAACTTTTACAACTTGGTGTTTTCAAGATTTATCCATTAACAACAGGCACAGACCTGGTTTACCACTATATAAGATTCCACTGCATGAATGAATATACTATAATCTTTTCCACTAAGGCATACAATTTTGGCAACTACAACTTTTTATTATATAACCACTAGTTTCTCCCATCCATTCAACATTTACTGACTATTCAGGTTGTGTGAGGCCTTGTAGATGGTTGTGGAACTAGAAACTGAAGATTCTGCTGGGGTGCGATAAATGCTCTAACAAAGGTATGGAAGTGACATGTTAAGGATACAGAGAATATGTGTCGTGTTGGGCACCTGATTCTGGCCTTATGTTAATCAATTTCCTAATTTTGAATCATCTTTGGATTTGTGTATAAATTTTCTTTAGTAAGGTAGGTCATTAGCAGATTTATTGAGGTGTATTTTATGTGTCATAAAATTCACTTAAGTGTACAATTTCATGCTTTTTAAGTAAATACACAGGCTTATGCAACCATTACAATCCAACTGTGCGAAAAGATCCCTTGTGTCTATCTGCAATCATTTTTTTCCCCACCCCTAACACAAGGTAATCACTAACTTTTCTGACTCTATAGTTTTGCCTTTTCTGAACATTTTATACAAATGGAATCATAGAATATGTGCTCCTTTGTATTGGACTCTTTCATATAGCACGTTTTTGAGGTTCATCTACACGTGTGTATCAGTTCATCCCTTTTTATTGCTTATTAGCATTCAATTATATAGATACACCAAATTTCTTTATCCATTCATTTGTTGATGGGCGTTTGGTTTGTTTCCACTTTTTGGCTATTATGAAAAATGCTATTATCATTGTGCATAAGTTTGTATGGATGTATGCTTTCATTTTCTTAGGTATATACCTAGGAGTACAGTCATGACCTGGGTTATATGGTAATTTCATGTTTAATATTTTGAGGGATTGCCATACTGTTTTCCAAAGGGGCCATACCAGTTTATATTCTTACCAGCACTGTACGAGGGTACCAATTTATCCATGACCTCTCAATATGTTATCATCTGTCTTTTTAGTTATAGCCATCATAGGGTATGAAATAGTATCTCACTCTGGTTTTACTTTGCATTTCCATGATAACAAAGGATGCTGAGCACATTTTCATGTGCTTATTAGGCTTCATATATCTCTTTTGGTAAACTTTCTATTCAAATCCTTTGGCCAATAAAAAAAAATTCTTTTTATTTTGATTGTGGTAAAAAAACATATAACATTAAATTTATCTTAATCGTTTTCAACTGTACAGTTCATTAGTGCTGAATATATTCACCATGTCGTGTGAAACACCTCAAGAACTTTTCATCTTGCAAAACTGAAACTTTATACCCACTAACAACCAATTCCTCTCCCCAGCCCAACAACCACATTTTCATTTTCTGTTTCTGTAATTTTGACTATTTTAGATGATTTGTATTAGTAGAACCATTAAGTATTCGTCCATTGTGGCTGGTTATTTCACTTAGTATAATGTCCTCATGGTTCATTAATACTGTAGCATGTGGCAGTTTCCCCCCACCCCCCAGCTTTACTGAAATATAACAGACAATTAGTTGCTTGTATTTACATTGTACAATTCAGTGAGATTTTTTCAATTACAGATGGCATACAAAACTATTTTCAGTAGTACAACCTAGCAATCAGAGATCCACATAACTTGCAAAGTGATTGCCCCACTAAATCTAGTACCCCTTTGCCCCTTACATATTACATTATTGACCATCTTTCCCATGCTAGACTATATCTCCATGTCTATTTTGCAGCTTTCCATTTGTACCTCTTAACCTCTTTGCCTTTTCTTTCTGTCCCCTAATCCATCTAGTAGCCCTCAAAATATTCTAGCTATGAGTCTATTACTGCTTTTATTGTTGTTATTGATTTTGTTCTTTAGATTCTACATGTACATGAAATCATGTAATATTTGTCTTTCTCTATACTTTCCATTTCATTCAGTGCAATACCCTCTAGGTCCATCAAGGTAATATCTTTTTCCACCCCCTTCCTTTTAGTCTGTGTGTGTCTTTTAATCTGAGGTGAGCCTCTTATAGGCAGTACAAGTAGGGGTCTTGTTTTCTTATCCATTCAGCCACTCTATCTTTTGGTTGGAGCACTTCTTTTCCATTTGAGCTACTTGTTGATAGGATGGTAGTTATTACTTCTTTATTCCTGTTTTTGATACATGTTTTTTCTTCTTAAAGAAGTCCCTCCAACCTTTCCTGTAATACTGGGTCGGTGTTGATAAATTCCTTTAGCTTATTTTTGTCTGGGAAGTTCTTTGTCTGTCCTTCAACTCTAAATGATAGCTTTGCTGGATAATATTCTTGATTGTAGACCCTGGGTTTTCATCAATGAATATTTTGTGCCAAGACCTTCTGTCCTGCAGTTTCTTTTGAGAAATCAGTTACCAGTCTAATGGGTGCTCCCTTGTAGGTAACTAATTGCTTTTCTCTTGCTGCTTTTAATATTTCTTTGTATTTAACCTTTGGCATTTTAATTATGATGTGTCTTGGTGTGGGCCTTTGGGTTCCTCTTTCTTGGGACTCTCTGAGCTTCCTGGGATTGTATGTCTATGTCCTTCACAGGTAAGGGAAGTCTTCCATCATTATTTCTTCAAATAGCTCTTCAACATCTTGCTTTCCTTTAGGTACCACAAGACATGAATGTTTTTACATTTAATAGTTACCCATAGGTTCCTTAAATTATTATTGTCTTGGCTTTTTTCTTGCCATTCTGATTAAGTGTCCTTGGCTTCCCCATCCTCTTCTTTACCCACTCTGTTTTTTCCACCTAATATACTCTTTATCTCAGATAATGTGTTTTTCATTTGACTGGTTCCCTTTCATAATTTCCATTTTTGTTTTTTTCTATATCTTTGTTAAAGTTCTAACTGAATTCATCTACCTCTCCCCTAAGTTCATTGAGCATACTTATAACCAGTGTTTTGACTATTACTCCTAGATCTCTGTTCTGTTCTCTCACATGGTTTCTGGTTCTTTGTCTTCCCATTTTAACTGCCTTTCCATGTCTGTTTCTATGTACTAAGAAAAGATCTTAAGTTTCCTGGTCTTATTAGCATGGCTTTATGTAGTAGGTGTCCACTGGCACAGTCCTGAGAGGGATTCAGCTGCGGGCCAAGTTTAGCGCTCGCCTGTGCCCCTCCAGGGTCACCTGTTAAGATTCAGCAAGCGATCCACAGATACTGTGCTTATAGTTGCCTCAAGAAACCACACCAGAAACCAAGGCCAGCTGAATCTTGGCTCTGCTCAGCAAGGAGCACCTGACTCGCCAAAGATACATCTGGATGTGGCTTGGGTAGGACTGTGAGCTGGGGGAGGCAGAATTTCAGGGAATCCTCGGGGTGAAGCAACCTCTACTATCCAGTTTGATGATATCTCAGGTATGGAGGCACTGAGTCTGCACACCAGGATGGGGGAGGGCTCAACAGAAGAACAATGGATACCGCTGGCACTTCTGTCTGGGACAAATCCTCACCTCTGGCTTGACAACTCAGTGTTCCCCAGTAAGTCCCTGGTGCCCCCACGTAGCCGACTGGCGCTGGTGCTCAGAGCAAAGAGGTCCATCATCATGAAAGTCTGCTTCTGGACACGGCCCCTTTAAGAGGTGTCTGCAACTATGAGCTGCTGCCGCCACAGCCTCTGTCCCACTCAGCTTCTTAGGACCTGGTAACCTCGTGTTTTTGCCCCGTCCTACCTTCTACCGTTGCAAGTTGATTAATTATTTCTCTCTCTAGTTGTAGTTCTTCTGTTTATCTACATCCCAGGGAACTTTCCTTGCTGTTTGCTCCATGTTTCTGTCACAACTTTGATTTGGTCACAAGAGGGATGAACAGAGCCTCTATCATCTACACGACTTTTTTCCTCCCTCTTAGGGGTTCCCTCTTTTTGAAGGCTGCATAATATTCCATTACATATATTTTCTTTGAAAAAACTTTTTATACATTTTGAAATTTTTATTTTTGTTATGGTTGGCATAAATATTTAGTTTCAGGTAATTAGACATCTATAATAATATACACAGTGATCTCCCTAATAAAACTAGTACCCTCTAACACCATAGTTATTACAATATTACTGGCTATATTCCTTATGCTATACTTTATATTTCCATGACTATTTTGTATAAATTTGTACTTCTTAATCCCTTCCCCCTTTTTCATCCCTCAACCCCCTTCCCATCTAGTAACCCTCCAAATGTTCTTTATGAGTTTACTGTTTTTGTTCTTTAGAATCTACATGTATGTGAATTCGTATGTCATTTGACTTTAACTAACTTACTCTACTCAGCATGATACCCTCTACATTCTCATGAAATGTCTTTTTCCGTGCTTTTACTTTCAGTCTGCGTGTCTTTTAACTTGAAGTGACCCTCCTGTAGGCAGCCTATGTAAGGGTCTTGTTTATTCATTCAGCCACCCTGTTTTGATTGGAGCATTTCTTTTTCATTTGAAGTACTTGATGATATATAGTTATTGCCATTCTTTATTCATATTTTTTATACATATTTTCTTCCATTTAAGGAAGTCCCTCCAACATTTCCTGTAATACTGGCTTGACGGTGAACACCTTCACAATTTTCTTGTCTTGGAAGCTCTTTCTCTTTCCTTTGATTCTAAATGAGAGCTTTGCCGGGTAGCATAATCTTGGTTTTTAAGTCCTGGGTTTTCATCACTTCGAATATTTTGTGCCAATCTCTTATGACCTGCAAAGTTTCTGTTGAGAAATTGGCTGCCAGTCTTATAGATGTTCCCTTGCTGGTAACTAATTATTTATCTTGTGCTGCTTTTAAGATTCTATCTTTGTATTTAATCTTTGACATTTTAATTATGATGTATTTTGGTGTTGGCCTCTGTTGGGTTCATCTGAGCTTCCTGGGGTTGTATGGCAATTTCCTTCACCAGGTTAGGGAAGTTTTCCATGATTATTTCTTGAACTAGGTTTTCAATTCCTTGCTCTTTTTCCCTTCTGGTACCCCTATGATACAAATGTCATTACATTTGACGTTGTCCCAGAGGCTCCTTAAGGCATCTTCATTTTTTGGATTCTTTTTTCTTGTTGCTGTTCTGACTGGGTATCCTCTGCTACCCCATCCTCTATATCTCTGCTTTATTCACTCTATTGATTGCTTCTAATGTGCTCACCTCAGATACTGTATTCTTCATTTCTGACTGGTTCCCAATAATGTTTTCCATCTCCGTTATTATGTTTCCTATCTCTGTTTCGAACTGTACATCTGTTAGGTTGCTTGTCTCCCTTTTCGTGAATTATTTTTCTGGAGTCTTGCTCTGTTCTTTCACACGGGACATGTCTGTCTCCCCATTTTGGCTGCTTCCCTGTGTTTGCTTCTATGTATTAGGTAGGGTTCCCAAGTCTCCTAGTCATAGTAGAATGACTTTATATAGGTGTCCTATTGGGCCCAGTGGCAAAGTCCTGGTAGGAATCCAGCTGAAAGCCAAGTTCGGCCACAGCCTGTGCACTTCTGGGGCCACCTGGTAATAGTCACCAAGCAATTCACAAATGGCTGCCACCCATGGTTTGCTCCTAGGTGCCTCAAAAACAGAGGTCAGATACTTAAGTGTGGGGCTTTGGGCTGCTCAGCAAGAGGTACAGGAAATGTTGAAGCCAGATGCTGCTTCTTTGGGCTTTGTGAGCTTTTGAGAAATTTTTGGAAAGCTCAAAGCAAAAGCCAAGATACGCAATTTGTATGGAATAAACCATTGGAAGAGGCTTGGGTGGGCCTACAAACTGGAGAAGCAGAGTCTTAGGAAATCACCTGGGCAGAGTGACTTACGTTAGTTTGATGGCGACTTAGCTATGGTGCAGCGGCATCCACACACTGGGAATGGGGACAGCTCAACATATTTACAATGGATACTACCAGCACTTCTGTCTGGGAGAAAGGTGCCTCTCCAGCCTTCATCCTGAAGCCTGACAACTCAGTGTCTCCCTTGTGTCCCTGGTGTTCCTTGAGCAGCTGCCCCAGTGCTGGAGCTCAGAGCAAGTAAGTCTGTCAGTAAGTCCAGGCATGGGCCATTTAAGAGGAACATCTGTGACTCCCGCAGCCCTCCATCTCACTCAGCCACAACTTCTGCTGGTTTTCATAGCCAGAGGTTGTGGGGACTTCTCTTCTCAGTGCTGGAACCCTGGGCTGGGGAGCCTTGTGTGGGGCCAGGACCCCTCGATCCTTAGGTGCAGGAAGGGGTTCTGCATCCAAGATAGCCCTCCTGATTCTCGACTGCTACATGCAGTTGTGGGACCAGGCCATTTTGCGTCTCTGCTCCTCCTACTAGGTTGAGGTGTCCTATTATTTTTGTTCCTAGTTGTAGGGCTTCTGTTCAGCCACACCTCAGGCAACTGCATGCTGGCTGCTCTGTAGTTTTATCATTTTGGTGTGATCCCAAGACGAGGCGTGTACAGCCTCTACCTTCTATGCCATCTTGACCAGTCTATCTTTACTATATTTTCTTCATTCATCTGTCGATGGATATTTGCGTTGCTTCTACCTCCTGGCTACTGTGAATAATGTTGCAGTGAACATAAGTGTGGGAATATTTTTCTGAGATGCTGCTTTGAGTTCTTTTGTATATAAATCCAGAATTACAAGTTTTGAATTTTGAGAAATTTTATCAGTTGTTTTCTCTTGTGGGTTGTGATTTTGGTGTTACATCTAAAAACTCTTGGCCTAACTCTAGTCAGCAAGATTTTCTTCTATGTTTTCTTCTAAAAGTTTTATATTTAGTTCTTACATTTAGGTGTGCAATTCAATTCTATTATATTGATCTGTATGCCAGTACCTTACTATCTTGATTATTCTAGCTCGATCACTCTAGCTGTAGTCAGTTCTGAAAAGGAGAGGTGTGAGCCCTCCAACTTTGTGCTTACTTTTTCAAGTTTGCTTTACCTACTTTGGGTCCTCTGCATTTTCAAAGCTTGCTGGGATTCTGATTGGGATTGTGTTGAATCTAAAGATCAGTTTTGGGAAAAACAGGTATTTTGCTACTCAAACTAAAAAGAAAAAAAAGTAGTAGCTGTATCATGGCAGTGTTATATTTATGTGATAAAAGCAACATCAGAAAGATAATGTCAAAGAAGAATATGAAATAATCCCTTGCACACTGGGGTTATGTTTTAAGAAAAGCATCCTTATCTCTTAGATATACTAAAATATTTATGGATGAAATGGTTTGTTGTCTGGGATTTACTTCCCAATAATTTGGGTTGAGGAAGTTAGACCTAAGCAAGATTGGCCATGTGTTGATAATTGTTGAAGCTAAGTAATGGGTATAGAAGGCAGGGTACCCATGGTATTCTCTCTCTAGTTTTGTATATGTTTGAAAATTTTCATAATAAAAATGTCACACAAAACAACAGTATAGTATCAAACATGGCATTATCTCCAGATTTTATTCCTATAATTAACTCTATTGCCTAATATAATCTATTAACACTACTTACAAACTCACCATTTGGTAATATACTCACCAGTAATTGCCCCATTCAATCATAGTTCCTGGCTGAAAAGAGATTTGGATTTTGATGTTAGTTCTTTTGTGAAGAAATATGGAATAGCGGTTTAAAAATATCAAAGGACAAAACTAACCTAAAAATTAACTCTTAATAATGTGAGATGTAACAAATAAAAAATGTTATAAAAAATTATTCACTGTGTTCATACCAACTCCATAGTGGGAGTAATATTCTTTGGCTTCATATAAGAAGACAACATATATAGTAAGTAATCCAGTTATAGTTATCACAACCACAGGTACTCCCACCCCCTAGATATACTTAAGTCATGAATTAACTATTGGTACCCATTCAGATTTTATTGTGGAATTAAAAAATTCGATTTACATAAACTTAGTAATAAGAACATCGTTTTCCTTCTTCCAGGATTAATGGTGAGTGTAGACCACTAAGATCTACTGATATGTGTTCCTTTTAATAGTGTTGCTATCTGGGACTTTCTTTCTAGTGGTCACTAGTGGGCAAACATCTGGAAAGTCTTAGAAAATATTATTTATTCCCTTTTAATATTACAGTGCTGTACTATTTATTCAAGAGTCACACATTTATTAGTTGCTCTAATTCAATTATAATAGATGCTATATATTGTACATAGTCCTGCATTTTAGGTCTTTCCTCTTAAAAACAAATCCTACATGGAAAAATGTCGAATAATAAATATTATGTATAAGATTATAAAATATGAAAGAGCCTAGAAGAGAAATGAGAAATTAAAAAGAAGATAAAAAGAGAAAATAAGAGGAGGACAACAGGGGAGAAAATAAGTCAATCAAAATGTAATGCCAAGGAAATATTACAGAATACACACTCAACTTTTTTGTCATCATTAAGGGGAGCTCATGCTTCTTCACAAAAGAATGAGAGACAGTTAACTCATATTTCAGTACTTACTCGGAGTTGGTAAGATCTGAGTTCATATATATTAGGTCCTGACCGTGGAACAGGCTCATTCCAGAAACTAAATTCTAATAACAGCTGATTCTTCCTGGAGAGAAGCATGTTGCTTCTTGCCTTCCGGAACTGCACAAATTCCTTTGAGTGAAAAAAATGTGCTCATGAAATCTTCTAATATTTATATATAAGTCCACTTTAGTAATATTTATGTTCCTACTTGGAATATTTATGTTCTTCCTATAATAGAATAGTATTATAAATAGGGCCCGGTTGGCCTGAGACAATCCCAGGTTACTTCTTGGCAAACTGACATGACTATTAGCATTCCCTTTCACTCTCAAGTGTCCAGGTAGACAAACTACATGGTCATCCTTATTATTTCAGTGACAATACAAACAAATTTAATTTCTTGCTTCTTAAGTCTTTCCAGCAGTGTCAAATAGCATAATAGAGGTGGAGACTACAAAATATCACAAAATCCAAAAGCCATTTATATTTGGACTGGGAAGTTATATAATGTATGGCTGTTAAACTTCTCTACACTAATGTGCACCTATTAGTGAAAGGAGGGGGAGAATAGCAAAGCCTACCATGCTGACTTACCAATTTCAAAGTACAACTGCCTTTTACAATAAGAACAGTTATTTTCATAGTATCACAACTGGTTACTTTACATTTGAATACAACTTCAAGAGTTCAAATAATAAAATTTTTACTACAAAAAACTAACGGTTTACTAATGTTAAAAAGAAACTGATAACAGAATAGTCATTTAATTCTGTACTAACATCTACTATATCATTAGTGTAAATAAGTAAACATTTTTCAAAATCATTACCTGATTTTCTCTGAGTTTACTCATGACCTCTGTGAGGGCGGGATAGCCTCCTTCATACCTCCAGAGGTGGACTGGAATATATTTTAAAAGATAACATACATTTAGAATTTCATAGTATTCTTACCTTGAAAATATTCTAAATATGTATAATGTTAACATAGTACAACACTGTAATGTGTTGCCCTATGAGTTACACTATAAAGTTTCAAAACAGGATTCAAACATTAAAAACAACAAAAAAGTAGTTTTTGCAATGAATTACTGGAGAAATTAACCATAACACTAGACTGAAACTTGAAAAGCTTTGATTATAAAATCAATAATTAAATATCATTTAAATTGTTACAGAAAAGGCTAAAGGAACAAGTGTTTATTTCAAAGACTTCTGCTTCCTACCAGCTTGATCCTGTTCGCCATACCACGTGTTCCAAGTCCCCACCAAAGTACAAGGGTAATGTTTATCTTCATGAATCTTTGGCAACACCTCTTGACTTAAAGAGAAGAAATAGCAACACTAATTAACCAACCAGGTGGACAACACATGAGCAATAACAGGAAAAAGGTCATCTACTTTGTGTTCTGACAACTGACCTCAGAATACATTTATGATAAAATGACATGCAAAATTAACCTTTTAGCTGAATTCTGTTCTACTTTGATATCCCACTTATCAGAAGCTTGTTTCTGATACTCCCAACTATATAGGACATTCATAACCAACTCAAATATAGTGACGAAAATGATAAGGAAGAGCCAAAGCTTCCAAGATTCCAAGAACTATGAGTCTACTGTTTGCCATTCCAGAAAGAAAAGAAGTACTTAGGAATGATGAGGTTTATAAAAGCTAACTTATGCTGTTTTCAAAGATAGAAAGAATGAGGGAAATGGGACTAGTGGAAAAAGAATATGGAAAAAATAAGAAAGGGAAGAAAACAGAAGTGGCACAATCAGGCAGAGGTAACCAGCAGAGAACAAGTTGGCTTAAGCAAGGAGGAAGAAGACAGAGCTAGAACACAACACATTTTGGAAGCAACCCCAATTCCAACAGTTACAAAGGGCATCAACATAACAGGAGACTCCAAATTAAAGAAACAACATAGGCATAAATTAGGTTCTATTTAATTTAACCAACTGAGGGGATTTGAGAGGTATCACCTAATCTCATGTTGAACACACTACCCAGTTCATTATCATTTATTGTACAGGAGTTGAGGCAAAGCCATGACAGGTCAGATTTAATTTAACATAGGTGCCAGAGCTTGATTCCATGGAAACTTTCCTGTATTACAGATTCTAATTTATAGGGAAAAGCAAAGGGAAGAGACATAACTATGCCATATGAAGAGAAAAGCTAAAGCCTGCATATTTTTTGAATAGAAAAAATGAAAAAGTATAAAACAGACCCAACAATGGATGAAAAAGGAAATCAAGGATCAGGAATAGAACCTGTTCAAATTGTCTGCTGACACTGAGCAGTATTAAGCTAGTGATCACCACCACATGCTGGAGCACCAGTACTGGGTGTATATTAATCGTTAACAGAGAAAAACTCAGTTTGGTCTTATGTCTAAGTAAAAACCCATAAAAGTAAATGCCACCCTTCAACAAATACACATGGTGTGGTCATTGTACTGGCTCATAAAGACTTATATTCAGAACTAATAGGGAATTAATGGAAATCAGGGGTGGGGAAAGCATAATGTTAGGGAAATAGAAATGGGCCTCCTTTTGTCATATGAAATGAGCAGGGAGTAAATAATCCTGAATTGGAGCCAACGTGGAAAAAGAAAGCCTGTACAAATGACCCAGGTGGGGTCCAAGAAGGGGCCAAGGCCTGACAACAGGGCATAGTTTATTCACCAATACAAAGTCATATATAGATTTGTAGCCAATCCTCTTTGTTGGGGGCCCTAAATCTGCTCTTAGAAGTGCTGGCCTTATATGAATGGAGGTTGTAAGGTAGGTAGTACCTGTACTCAGAGTGGATGGGTTAGGGAGAACCTCATTATAGAGACTCATACAAACCAGACAGGAGTTAAGTCTTTACTCCGAACAGGGAGTTGCTCCAGTTTCAGAGGACATGAAAAAGAAAAAAAACATGATGGAAAAAATGGAGTTCGATTAGATCAATTTAGCAGACTTCTGAGTAATGGATTGTGGGGTGAGGTGGAAGGATAGGTACAGCTACGAGCCCAGGAAGGAGTCAGAAAGGAGGCTACTTGGAAATGGGGCTCAATAGGGTAGGAAAGGCAGATGGAGAAGGAAGCAAGCAAAGAGAACCAAAATATATGTCAAATGAAGAATGCACAACCCTTAGAAACTAATCACAAGGAACTAAGGAAAAGGTTAAATAAAACCATGGTAAATAACAGGGAAGCTGGAAGAATGAGGTGATTCTACTTGTTGAGTCTGAAGGGAGAAAGCAAGACATCCAAACAAAAATAAGAATAGACTGAAATCAGAGACAGAAGATGAAGTAATAAAAACAAGGCAGGAGAGATAATCCAGGGAAAACATCAGCATAGAAAACCAATTTCATTTTACAAGAAAAGATTTAGAAATAAGCATCTGCTTTGTTTGCAGGCATTTTTTAATAAAGAGAATTGTGCTGCAGTAGGAAATTTTATGGTGTTATATTTCACAAACCGCCTCCAAAAATTAAAGATTTTTGCTTCTGAAAATCATGCTGATTCTGGTGACAAAATCATTTGCTTCTTTTCATAAAAGCAGATAATAAAGGTAAAAAAAATGCCTTTTAATTATATTTGCTCAGATTTGATCAGTAAAATAGTATTTTTATTAATTAAAAACTGATACACTTATTTTCTCTTTAAAGTTTACACATTCTGGAAGAGTAATTGATCTCAAATCAAGAAAATCTCCTGAAGGGACCTGAATCTTGGTGAATGGAAGATTTGGAAAGAAATGACAGTTATATTCAAATACACACAGGACTTTCAAGTAGTAGCTGAACTTAAAAGTAAAACTGGAAACAGTGGAGGTTCTAGGAATGTGAGTTTTAATCCTAACATTCACAGCTGTCCAGAGTTGGACTGTATAAATGTATTTAAGTGTCGACTGTCAGGAAGGTCTGCAGAAAGGATTCAAGCACTGGACGAGATGATGGACTAGACAGCCTTAAAAGGTTTTTTCCAACCTTAAGGGTCCAGTACAATTCTAAAGTTTGACAGCTTATACGATGACTTAGCTGTATGAGTGCTTAAAATCAAACTGCCCTCCTTGGTAATCCCACATCAGAGCTCAATGTAAGAGCCCCTGAACGTTCAGCTTTAAGAAAAAGGAATAAAGATATCACTCTGCTATCAAGTATTACCTAAACCAACAAATATTAAAATCATTATTTCTCCCCAAGTAAAGGATAGTTTGGTATACACACCAAATTTTGTTGTATGCGTCTAGGCATTCCGGTTTAACATTGTGAACTGAAACAAAAGAAAATTCAACGATAAACTTATGAAGAAAGGAAAAAAAGTCAAATATGAAGATAGCAGACCTATCACTCACACTGTAATTTGTATAGACTGCTTGTTTCCTTTTTGGCTAGGAGATTAGAGTGAGCATCTTTTCTTGGATCAACTTTCCGGACAAATAAGGATTTTAACCAGCTGTCTTCTCGAGGTCTGTTATTGGAAGATGTCAATCTCCTATAGTATAATACACAAAAATTTGAGTCTCATCAGAGGTACAAAGATTTCAGTGTCTTTAGGTACTGTCACATAGTATATTGTTTTCATAAATTTATCAATCCATTCAGCAAGCTTTGAGCACCCATTCTAGGTACTGTTCTAGAATCTGGGATACCACAAAATACCTGCTTTCCACTATGTACTCAAAAATAGCAGAAGGAAAGTGTAAAAGAAGTAACCTGTGGTTCTCCTAATAGGGTTCTCATGTTTACCGTTGCAATTTCCGCAACATGTTTTTCCCTCCAGCAAAGCAATTTTGACATAGAAAAAATTATACACTTTGGAAACCTAGAGTAGCCAAATTCATAGAGAAGGAAAGTAGTAAGGTGGGTGCAGGGGCTGAGGGGAGGGGAGAAAGGGTACAGTTTCAGTCTGGGAAGATGAAAAGTTTCTAGATAAACTATGGTGATGGTTATATAATAATGTGAATGTATTAACACCATTACTAAACTGTACACTTAAAAATGATTAAAACTGCAAATTTTATGTTACCTATACTTTACCAGAATAAAAAAAATGTGAAAATATACATGGAAATTAAATGAATTCTTTATTTAAAAAAATTTACCCCTAAATTAACCTTTGAATCAAGATTTTTAACTGTCACAAAAACCTAAGAATATAAACTTGATTAACACATAAATTTGCTAATTTTCATCTTATAACAATTTCTACTATATACATGCTGTCAGAAAGTAAGGATAAATTTGACAGAATAAACTATAGTTTAACCACAAACTTTTTTTAAAATTAAATTTATTGAGGGTAACAGTTAATAACATAAATTTCGGGCGTAAAAGATTATAACTCAACATCGAGTGTACTCTATTCTGATTTTTCCTTTTTTTTCTTTAAAAAATGTTTTCTTTTTTGTTGTTTTTTTTCCTTTTTTGACTTGTGTGTATGCTATTCTGTGCTCATTACCCAAAATTTAGTTTCATTTTGTTACCACATATTTAACCCCCTTTACCACTTCACCCTCTTCCCACCTACTATCCCCTCCGGTAAACACCATTCTGTTGTCTGTGTCTATGAGTTTATTTTTAAGTGCATACTTCCATAAGCTTGCAAGTGGGATTACAAATTTGTTTAATATCCCTAGAGGGCAGTATGGCATTATCTACATCAAAATTAAAACTGTGTAGGCCTTTTGGCCCAATAACTGCACCTGCAGTTACGTCCTACAGGCAGCCATATTTAAACAAGTACACAAAAGTGAATGTACAAAAACATTCATTACTGCCTTGTTTCTAGTTTGTTCCTGGTATATAGGCATTTGGATATTCATTAATGGGACTGGCTGAATGGTGAATATCCAAGATCAGAATAGAATGCAGTCATTTAAAAGGATGAGGAGGCAGATCTACATGCACATAACTCTGAAATTATGGGGAAAAAGGCGGCAGAGAACAGTTTTATAAATTCAGACATAAAGTGAACTGCTAATAGTGATAATGGCAGCTTTTTTTTTTTTTTTGCTTAAAAAAAATCAACTTGTTGCTTTAATGAACAAACATTACAGGCAATTTTCTTCCCATAAAAGGTTCTTTTAATTTAAAACTAATTCATAGGGCATTATTACAAATAGCTAGAAACCAGATAAAAAGGCTTTTGAATGATGTAAGCTTACAAATAAAACATATAAATATAAACAATGTTTTATATATATAATGATCAATAAATATGAAGTATTTTTTTCAAACCCTTCTATGATTGAAAAGCAACATGCTCATAGTAAACAAGCAAAATAAGATAATACCAGTTATGAAATTTTCTCATAAGTGCAATGGAGAAAAATATATAATCTTAAATGGTATTTGTAAAAAGAAGTTAGAAATTCTTCTATTTTGCCTTTACCATAGAATTAAGAAACTGTCAATGGTGGTATCCCTGAGAGAAGGGGAGTTTAAAAATTAAGTTTTTAAAACTACTTTTTCAATAAAACAAACTTGTAAAATTAAAAGAAATTAATTACATATAAAAGCTATTGGCCCTTTAGCAAAAACCAAACTCATATGGTATTTGTTTCTGTTTTCAGTTCACTCTCTGATTGTGTAAATAAACTCATTCTGAAGAAGGCAATTCTCCAAATTAATCATGGTAAAATTTATTTTAATAAAAATAAAAACATTTTGTCAATTTGTTTAAAGTGTTTTAAACACACATTTTGGGATAGTGGCATGAAGCGAAATGGCAAGTATATAAAATTAGTGGTATACAAAGTAGAAAGTTTTAAGATTTATTCGTGAGACTTTGTAGCCTTCCAGAAATACATACACAAGCATATGTACATATATTGATATTTAATCTCTATGGCATTTAACACTTTATAAAATAAGAGAACATAATAAATAATTATTGGCAGACTAAATCTGGAGGAGAAAAAAAAATCCGAAAGTAATTTTTCTCCTCCTCTTTAGAACTTAAGGGGATTACAAGTTAATAAGTACATACTTCCTGTTAGGCACTGGACTAGGTAGTTTGTCTATGTCATCTCATTTTGTCCTCAGAACAATCTAGTAAGGTAGGTATTATTGAATTTTAAAGACTGATCTGAGCTAAGAAGTAGCAAAATAAAAATATGAGCTTAGACCTATGAAATTCAAAATATTTTTACTAATTAAGGAATGTCTCCTCCTCAAACACAAATCTCAACTGAGCATTTGGTTGATTTTAATACCAAAGGGATATACTTTAGAAAGGGTAAATGAGGTCAGAGACATGGAAATGTTTTGTACACTAAAGATAAGCCTAAGAAACAGTCAATATCACAGGACACATACAAGAACCTGAGTGGTATTTGCTTGTGAACTTAGGCAACAATTGTCTTGATAAATGAAAGACAGTCTGACCAGCTATTCCCAACTGACTGTCAAACTCTGAAAGTTTTAGAGTGTCAGGTAACCAAAGCTGAATCATGGAAGAAGGCAGAAGCAGCAATGCCATCAGCTGTTAGGGTTTAAGATCCAGGCAAGGCTGGGGTTCTTTAACAACAGTGACAAACACAACTGACTGTGCTTCTAAGATTATATATATGTTGTGTGACACTTTACAGAGTGTGGGGTGGGGAACAGCACATTCTACAAAGCCCTAGACTTTAAATAGAACAAGCATTATGTGCCAGGCTCTCTGGATATAAAAATGAACCAGATGCCCAGCCTGTTCAGTCTCATGGGAAAAACCTAATAGTAAACAGCCAGAGTGATCACAGATACTGTGGACTTACACACACAAACTTACACACATACACAGTGGAAGTTCAAAGGAATGAACCATTATCTTGGCTTGCAAGGAGTGAGAGGGACTCCAGTGGAGACATTCTGGATCTGTCTTGGAGGACAAGAAAGGTAAACAAGGCAGGCAATAATTCCAGTCAAAGGGAACAACATGTCCATGAAAGTGTATGATGTATTTCTGGAACAGCAGATTTCAGTAAGGCAGAATAGGGTATGGGAGGACGGTGAGAAAGGTAAAGGGGTGGGCAGGGTAGTTAGGCTTTTGTGCACCATGCCTATCAAGTGGACCTTACCCTGTAAATGGTGAAATGCTAGCAAGTTTTCAAAAAAAAAATTCTAGGTGTAAAAAGCAGCCTGGTAGTGATATGGAGGATGGACTATAGCAATAAAGCAGGGAGCACGATGCCAAGAGTTAAGCTAGGGGAGTGGTGACAGAGAAGGCAGAGTGAAGAAGAGCTGGAGGTAGATGGGAAGCAGCAAGAGGGGATGGGCTTGGGGAAGACCTTTGGTTTCTGGCCTGAGCCACAAAGTGAAAGATGTTCTATTACTGGGGAGAGAGAATCCAGGAGGAGCAAGTAGGCTTTGTAGGAGGAAGATGCATTAAATTTCGAGTACATAAGCATCTCAGCATCTATGGGACACTAGCATGATGTCCACTAAGTAGCTGGTAAATAATTCTCCCAGGAATGCGTCCTCCTTTCCCTCTGAAATCACTCTTGCAAGGTCATCCACAAGGGGTATGTTGGCAAATCCAGTTTTCTTTTGTCATCTTAACCTTTTACCAGCATCTGGCACAGTGGACTCCTTGAAATACTTCTCCCTGGGCACTCATATAACAATGACCTCATTGGCTGCTCTTTCCATCTCCCTTGCTGGGTTCTTTTCCTATATCCAGCCTGTAAATGTTGACACATGCCAGGGTCTGTTTCTCAGCCCTTTCTCCATCCACACTCTCTCCTCAAGCAATCTCTTTCATTCCTATGGTTTTAAAAAATATTTTATGAAAAATTTCAATCAAATACAAGACAGTATACTGAAACCCACGTATTCATCAACATTTTCAATGTTTTGCATTTCTACATGCTGACAACACCCAAATGTTACCTGTAGCACAGACATTTTTGAGGAGTCACAAAGGTTAAGGTCAACTGCCTACTTGGCCTTTTATTTGAACAGCTCACAGTCATCTTAAACTTTACCTGGTTCAAAGCTGCTCCCTCCACCCCACATCTGTTTCTCCTCTGAATTACTAGCAAGCTCCCGATGGAGAGGACCTTATGTGCCTTATTCACTGTTTCCAACAGCACCTGGTACATGGTGGGCACTCCTATACCTATGGAACAAATGACTCAAGAGTATCTGTCCAGTTGGCTATTACCTTTAATTCTGTCTCCTTTCCAATATCTGACTGAACTTTTAAAAACATATGTCAGATGATGCCACACTAGAATTGATATCTTTAAATGTTTTCCATGGCTCCCAGAACAAAATCCAAGCTAAGATGGCTTACAAGGCTTGGAATTATGCGGCCCTTGCTTCTTGCCACCTATCCTCTAGCCAGTCTTCTGTTCACCCACCCCTGTGCTCCAGCCTCCTACACTTTTCTAGAGTTTCCCAGCGTGCCCGATTCCTTCTCATTCAGGCCTGTCATGTACACTGTCCCTTCACGTCTCAGCTTAACATCACCATCCTTGAGAGGCCTTCTGCAATCAGGTTCCCTGATTTTCTCTCATGGCACCGACCTCAATCTATAAATCTATATGGCTTTTTAACTGCCATGGCTTTCTGGAGATAGTAACTATGGCTATTATGCTCAGTTCCAAAGACATCATATATATTCAATATTGGATAGAATCAGATAATTAACTAGGTCTAGACTGAGTTCTAAAGAACACCTACAGTTAAGGCAGACTAGAGCCCAGGAAAGAATAGTCAAAAGGTACAGGGGACCTGAGAGAGCAATCAAAGAGCCTACAAGAAAGACAGAGATAAGGACTCCAGGGTCAAGAACATCTGACTCCATCAGGGGGTCAGGGTACTGGTCCAATTCTCCGGTTTCCTAGCTTTGTGACCTTGGACATTTAAGGTAAACATGTGAGGTAACATCTTCAGTCTCAGCTGAAAGAAAATATGAATTTCATGGGCTCATATCACATATGTGAAAAAAATAAGGTGCACAATAGATGCTCCGTAATAATAAAAATGAAAGGAGGTTGACTTATCAACTTGGAAACAACAAACATCAAATATGGAAATATGAGTTGAGCGCTGGGCCTGAAGTCTGACAAACTTGGGCTCAAATGCCTTTTCTAGCTATGTGTCTCACACCCTTTGAAGTTCCATCTTATTTCTGAAATACATATCCCATTACTTAAGATTGACACTAGGATTTAATGAAATGTCATATTATATAAAGCTCCTTGGCCCATAGTAAGAGTTTGATAGGTAGTTTCTTCGCTTTTTCATTTTGAAGTGACAACTATATTTTCTGGAGGCTCATGATTAATTAAAAACAAACAAAAAATAACATTTAAACCTGGTGTAAAGAAAACGAGAAAGCAAATATCCGCGTTAGTATGGGCTTCGGGTTTTTTTTTTCTTCTTTTGAACGTGGAAGTGGGACATGAATATGTCAAAGTGATGAATTCAGAAAACCGAACATTTAACCCAATGAGCTTAGAAAAACAAAAGTTAAACATGAACCCAATGCCTACTTAGTCCTGTAATTTTAAATACTTTTTCATTCACTACCTACTTTTAAAGGCAAGTCAAACGCTATTCCTAGTACTGAGACCTCCTCACTATCCTCCGACCCTCTTCAGTGAGGATGATGCTTTTTCTTCCTCACAACGACCTAAGAGGATATTATGTAGTGCCTCTGCTGCCCTTTGCTGATGCAGACATCGGCGTTTTGCGCCCGGAGGCAGCTTTCTCAGGACGCCGGGGGAGGGGGAGGCCTAAAGGGCCTGCGGTCTCGGCCGCGCGGCTGACGCTTGGCCACGACTCGGGTCGTGCCGGGGCAAGGACCCGCAGACCGGGCCGGCATGGCCGGCGGACGTGGCCTCGGCGCCAGGCACCGTCCCTTCCGTGACCTTGAGCCCGCTGGGAAGGCGCTCCGTCCTCGCCGCGGCTCGGGTCCACTCCCGGCCCCCGGCCGCGGCCTCGGCCACTGCGGCCCGCAGCCCCAGCCACCCTGCCGCACGAAAGCGCGGCCAGGCCGGAGACCCGCGCCGGGAACCCCGCACCCTCCGTCCTGCGGCGGCCCCTCCCCGAAAGGGCGGCGCTGCTCACCGGAGCCCGGGCATGAGGCTGCAGGGTGCGGCTGAGGCCGCTCCACGGGCGCAAAGCACTCGCGCCGCCATCTTGTCCGGCGCCTCACCTCCCACCGCCAGGGGAGCAGCTGACGCCGCCGCCGCCTCCGCGACCCCTCCCCCAGCCGCGCGGGCCTCGAGGCTGCTGCCGGGCGGGGCGCCGCCGCTAGGGGGAGCAGGGCGCGAGTAGCTGCAGGCCGATGCGCAGTGCGTCCCGGCGCCGGGAGGCCCGGCAGCGTCGGGAAAGGAGCTCAAACCAGAGAAGAGTCCGTCCTAAGAAAATAACCTCCAGTGGAAGGAGCTGGTTCCCGCAACAGGGTGCTCAAAAGAAACAAGGGCAAGGCTTGAATGCACGTGGAAATGTCCACAAAAAAAAGAATAACAATGTTGTTAGGGGAATCCTGGACCTGGGGGGCAAAGCTGGGAGGCAGGCTTCTCCCTGAATACCTTTTGCATTTTATACCATGTAAATATATTGCCTTTTCAAAATAAATAAATAAATACCTACATATTGCGTTAATAGAAATATTTTGGATGAAAACATATTCAAATGTCTCCCGAGACTGCTGCTGGTCCCATTCCTATCCTCAAGCAGTCCCAGGCTAGTGAGGCAGAATGTGAAATGATTGGATCAAGTGAAGTGGAGAGGTTCAAGAGACAGGAAGGGAGTACAGACAGGAAAGCATGGGACTCTGAAGTGCAGGATAGACACCCAGGAGCTGGCCCAGCAGTGCAGTCCCAAGGCAAGGAGTTGACCAATGGAAGAAAGGAGGGCATTTTCCACCAGCAGAGGAAACAAAGTCGAAGATCAGGATTGCACTGTTTGGGGAAAAATGTATCTTGCGATAAGATAAAAGAGCCCCAGTAACTGTGAAAACTGCAACCAAAACAAGGTAGGCAGAAAGGGAGCTAGACAGTGAGAGGGTAGAAACAGGGAGGAGCAGAGGCTCCAGACCCTAAAAGCAGCATTTTAAGGCCAGTGTGTCTTCAGAGGCCAAGAGGAAAATGCCCTCAGGACTGGCTGGCTGAGAGGTCTCTGCTATCCAGGTAGATCTTTTTGTGTGTGTGTGTGTGTGTGTGTGTGTGTGTGTGTGCGTGTGCGCGCGCGCGCGCGCGGGGCGGGGTACGGGGGGCGGGGGCGGGGGTAGCTTCAGGGGTTAGGGTAAGGGGCAGGAACTGGGCTTGTGAACTGAGGTTGTCTGTGTGGGGTGAAAAATGATATCGAGTAAGTGTTTTGTCACCAAAAGAATTTTTTTCCGGGGAAAAAAAGTTGCAACCCAGGGCATGCAGACATGGCAAGCCAAGTGTATACTTTGGGCCTGTGTGCCAAGATAGAAGGGTAGTTATATAAGGGGAAAGTTAATGAAAGAAGTCAGAATCATAGAGCTTTATTATAGAGTTCTTCCTGTAGGTTTTCACAAGCCCTAGCTCCTCCTATAGACCTCCCCCCCCCCCCCAACTGATTACATTTGCTTAAAGTTCCAGTTCATCTTTACCATCGGAAGCTGGTGATCTTGGAGGCAAAGGAAGCATTGGGACTCAAGGAATGCAATTTTCTTACTGGAGCAAGGTTTGAACACCTTACTATGGCAAGGAGAGGACAGAAATAGTTCCTGTGGATGGAGAGGTGGCAACAAGGATTTGCCCTAGACCAGGGATATAACATCTGTCTCTTAAAGGCCAGTGGAAAGGAGGCCAGGGGACACAGGGGCAAGTGGCTAGAGGATGTGTAGCTGAGAGAGTTCCCTATTTCAACTGGCATATGCTAGGAGAGGCTGTAGAAGCTGGACAGACCCCAAAGGGAGGCTGAAGTGAGCTTTCTCCACGGCAGAAAGGACATGACCCAGTCCTGCACAGGGGGAGGCACGGCCTCTTCAAGCTAGTGATGTGCAATCCTGACATTTCTTTGCTGACCTTGCTTTTGTGTTATTAGGCTACTCATTTTGCATTTTTTTCTCCATTACCATTTTGCTTTGCAGTTCCAGTGCTTTTTAATGCGGAGAGCTACCCTTATTTCACAGGTGGTGGCTTAGGTTAGTCAACACCATTGAATAAATACGGGGCATCTTCCTGATGCATAATTTTTATACTGAAATTCTCAAAAATTATAACAATGATATGTTAAAGTATATGTAAACATTTAAAATATTTGAACTTTTAGAGATGTCCTGTCCTTTCCAGGATAACAGAGCCCCACCTGCCAGAAACCTAGACAGTCTTAAACGCTTCTCTTTCACTCACCCTTCCTGGTACTAAGCCCTGAGAGTTCTACTTTGAAACATCACCTATCTAACCTCTTCTCATCTTCCTTGTCCAACTCAGTTTACATCTTAGTACCAATCTAATCCTACCTCTAATCTGTTTCCTTCCAGTCCATTCTCTACACTATTACTTTTATTGAAATGTGAACCTAATTATGTCACTCTTTAAAAATGTTAAATAACCCACCACTTACAATATAATTCCTGCCTGTTTCTCTGCCTGATTTCCACCCTTGTTCAGATTATCCCAGCAATTCTCACTAGCTTCCAGAACCCCTTAGTTATGCTCCTTTCTCTCATACTTTTTGAAGACTTTATACTCCTTTCCCTCACCCAAGAATGCCCCTTCTACATCCATCTACTAGCCTGGAGGATCTTCCATTAAGATTCAGTTCTAGCACCATCTCATCTCTTCTGGGAAGTTACCCTAATTTCTTCTCTGTTTGCCATGAAGGCACCTGTGTATACCACTAGATTATGAGCCCTGAGAGGGTAGTCATGGTTGAAACCTTGTGCTTGTATAATACACATATTAGCTGAAGTTGAAATAAGCTCCAAATCTAGGGCCCAGAAAACTGAAATATATTGCTTAATGTTTCTTCAGGTCAAAATTTAAGTTATCACAGTTTCTTAACAGACAGCAACAAAACTCGAAAACTCTCCAATTCAAAAGCATGTGTGAGAAGTTCTACAACTTCATCAATGTGTCAGATTTAAGAACTCATGACATATTTAATGTAGCACAGGATACAGGATTTTAAAATGAGTAATAAAGAATTTTTAAGTTTATTTCTATATGTCAACATTCTAATATAGACTTTAATCTGATATAGTTTAACCCCAACCATGTTGATTATTTCTGTTTGGAACTGGTTAAACCAGAGAAAAATTTAAATTAATTTTGAATATATTTTGAATATATACCATGAAAAATATTCACTTAATGTTCTTATTTATGATATCAAAAAGGTTTCTTCTCCCAAAATAAAGGTTCTAAGATAAATTCAAGATTCCTCTGAATGAAAAATAACACATCTGAAGCAGTGACCTTAAATATAAGCAGAACATTTCTAGGGACACTTAGCATAACAGGAAAATATGTTCACTGAAACGAAAATTCGAAACATGACCATAAACTTTTATGGAAAATTATAACAAACTCTTTATTCATTTACTTTTAGCTATTTCATAAATATCAGAAGAGAAATTGGCCAGTTTGTGATGAAACTTAGAAAAATTTCTTTTTCCATAAAGCAGACTTCTAAATTTTTCCCTTTGGCTCCTTTTTCTAATCCTCCTTCACTGTTCTGAAGTGATATTGAGTTCTTCCAGATTTTTGGTTAGGTGGGTGGCTTCCAAACTATCTGGACTCTCCAGGTAGGTAGTTCCTGCACAGGGTTTTCCGGTCACTGGATCTATGACTTGTCCAACTTTGAAAATGATCTCAGCCAGCTCATGTTTCACATGTTTCGTTCGTGGAACAGGTAAAGCTTTAAGAAGCACAATATCCCCAACTGTGCACTGCTGAAGTCTATCATGAGCAAAGTAGGTTTTTCGTTTATTAAAATACTGTTGAGAGAAGGAGGAACAAATCAGTAGTTCCCATCTGTGATCTGGCAGTGCAGTATAGAATATGAAAAAAAGCTGGGACTTGGAGGATAAAAAACATAACATACTTATGGAAGTTTCAATACAAAAATTAGCTTCTTAATTTCTGGAAAACAGTAATGACTTTTCCAGAGCTGATTCTGTCCCCGAGCTCAAAGTCTATTACTTTCAGTATTCTTCCTCTATCAATTATCATCCTTTTCTACACTAAATTCTTCCTTCGCAGTGGAGCCTTCTCTCCAGCCTATAAACATGCTACTCTCACTACTGCTGCGTGATTTGGGACAAGACACTCAACAACTCCAACCTCAGTTTTTTTCCCACTATAAAATGAGGCTCAAATACCCATGCCTTTAAAGTTCTCAAGATAATTAAATGTTATAACAAAAGTAAAGCACTTAGTTCTATGCTTGACTCAAAACATTGTAAACAAGCCACAAACAATACTTAGCATCAAGACAACCTGCAACAGCAGGTATTTCCACTTACAGATGAGAAAAAGAGGCTTAGGTAATGTGTACAGCTAGAAAACAACAGTCAGTATTTAAATTACCATCTTCTGATTCTAAGGCCAATGATCATGCCATCACGTTTCAGCTTGCTCCTATTTTTGATCCCACATAACAACTGGTATTTCTACCAACTTATGTGCCCAACTTTCAATGCAGAAACACCACTGGCACTTCCCCCTCCCTCCCTTACACATCTAATAGATCAAGGACTCTGCCCTTCTTTCTGAAATCTATTTTTCCCACTACATCCTCATTGCTCCAAGGGCTGTTCAGGTCCTTATCATTTCTACCTTAGACTTTTGCAATAGCTTCTTTACCTATTTCCTTACCTCCAATCCTCATTCCTACCTATCTTCAAGTCTGTCTTTCCTTTGATGAAATCCAAAATACAATATAAAAGACCCTTCACAGTAAAGCTCTGATTGTTCTTGCACTCATTCATTCAGTGCCTACTCAGCATCAAACTGTGGGCTTACCCTTGCCAAAACACCTGCTATCCCTATAGAATGTCCTCCCTGCTCCTGGCTAAAAACTACTCATCATGGCCAGAATGACTTCCCCCATTCTGATGCTTTGGATAAAATCCTTTCTGAGATTCAGCTCAAATGTCTCTTGAGGATGCTCTCTTTCAGCAACCTGGGAAGAATGACGCGTCCTGCTCTGTTCACATAATATGTCACACACAGAAAGACTACAGCACTTATCAGATTGAATTGAAATGAACTCTATGTCCTTAGAATATGAGTACAAACTAATAATTCACTTTGTTATATCCATGGACCAGGACAGTTGACTGGTTTGCAGCAGATGCTCAATGCATTTTTACTGATAGCAGAATGTTTTTCTGCTTACAACCCAGGACATGTTGGTGATTTATCAGTGCCAACTGAAAATAGGGCTGTTTCTCACCTTTAATAAATAGGGATCCAGAACAAGCCTGGTCACTCTCACTTTAGCAGTTTTTTGCATTGCTGTCCCAATCACCTTTCCCACGATCCACTTGGCATGGACAGATGAACGAGCTACTGACATTTCAGATGGCTTTGGTTACCTGAAAGACAAATTTCAAAGTTTAATATTCTTCTGGTTAAGACTTACCAAATGAATTGTTACTAGAGCTGCCCAAGTTCAGAAACAGCTTTTGTTGGCCTTCTGGAATCACGTTAGAGATGTTTACACGTTTCCCTGTTTCCTTAACTACCCAATCTCCCATCTTTACACTGTTTACAAATCTGTAATTTTAACTCTTCTAAACCTCAGTTTGCCCCTCTGCAAAATGGGAATTACAAGGCCTATTCATAGGTTTTCCAGATTTAACCTAAAAGGCGCTCAGCAGCGCGAATAAACGCTGGTTTTTACGGGTGTCCTTCCTTTCTTTTCATTTCTCTGGGGTGCCTCTCCCTAAAAGTTATCTGTATGGCTACTGATGGCGCCCTAAAGCTGAGTGGCAGGGATGTTTTCTCCGCTGAAGATCTTGACTCACGGCTGCTTTCGAGATCAGTTAGTCAATACTGAGCTCGTTCCGTTTGGCCTGGGAAGGGCTGGCGTCATTGATACTTCCGCCCCGGACGACCCCGATGTTGGGCGACTCGACTTGGCCTGAGAACTTTCACTGAGCGGCGCTTCGGACCCTGAATCCATACCTCGCTGCTACAGCGCGTAACCCAAACGCACCTGGAGGCTCCACTGTTCCGGCGCATAACGTACGGAGAGCCGATCGGAGCGTGGTGACGCCACGACGTACACAGGTCGCTCCACCCCGGACCGCCCCTCTCATTGGTCGCGGGTCCCTTCAGCTCTGGGAGAGGTTAAAGGCAAGACTCTGCCCACGCCCCCTTATAAGGCCCGGCACCCTGGGTCCGCCGGGGACTTTAGACTCGCATTTCCTCACGCGCAGGATTCCGGCCTTTCCTTTTCCTGTTCCATTTGATTTCCTCTTCTTCCATTGAGCTCCCAGGTATTGGATAAGGCCTTCTAAAGCAAAGGAACTTTATTATCAAACATTGAAACATCGCAAGCTGCTAAAATGCTGACATTAATACGTAAGCTCTTTTATCCCCACAGCTGCTTTTATTGTTATTTCTCAATATTTGTGAAATGAAAAGAAGTCCATTGTGGACACACACACACACACACACAATTCCAGTACAAACGAATTAGTTGGACCATGAGAAGGCTGCTTGATGCCTTCTCAGATCGAAGGAAATCTGGGAATGTATTAGGCTGTTCAGAAATTGTTAAGAGGAGCAGAAAAAAATAGGCTACTGGCACAGACAATTTGGAGGGCGCAATATGGATATGGTCAATTGTCTTTGACCATTTAAACATCTTCGCAGCTGATTAGAGAAAGCTGGGAAAAGAATTCGTCCATACATTAGTCTGTCCAAGTTCACTTCTTTCTTAGGATAGGTTTATGGAAAACTTAATCTCAGACTCTGTGCTAGGCGCTGGGAACACAAAGGTGAATCAAAGGAAACTCCAACCTACAAGACCACAGTCTATTAGGGACAGGTGAGTAAAGAAAATTATATAGCAAGCACAGGTAATGAGAGCCTTGAGAAAGGTGTGCATACTTTGCAGAGAAAAGAGACTTGATCAGTAGATAACCCTGGCCAGAGGCCAGAACTTGAGAAGGACATGGGATGTAGGGAAGGCATTTGAAGATTAAAGGAGAGCATGTGCAGGGATGCTGGGGTGTGAGAGAATGTGGTATGATAAGCAGGAATCTGGGACTGCCAGAATATGGGGTAAGGAGAAGAGTGGCAGGGGTTGAAACTGGACAAAGATAGGCCTAAACTCGAGAAGGCATTTCTTGTTAATAACCTCATTTTTATTTCAAAGTTATGGGGAGCCTTAACTAGTTTTGCTAGCTTTCAAGATCATTCTGATAGGAGTGTGGAAGACAGAACAAAGGTTGCAGAGATTGGAGGCTGGATGCTCTGTTAGGGGATGGTGAAGATCTGAACTGGAGCAGTTGGGAATGAAAGAGAGTTGTGTTGGAGAAGTGACTGGGCAATCGACCATGTAATGAAAGGGAACAGAGGAGGTATGTATGTGTAGCTTAAACCACAAGTTTATTTTCTCATGGTTCCGGAGGCTAGAAGTTTAAGATCAAGGTGCCGTCAGGGGCACTTTCTGGTGACAGGTCTTTTCCTGGCTTGAAGATGGTCACTTTCTTGCTGTATCCTCACATGGCCACTCCTCTGTGTATGTGTGCACAGGGAGAGAGAGAGAGTATATTCTGGTGTCTCATTTTATAAGGACACCAGTCTCATTGCATTAGGGCCCCATTCTTATGACTTCATTTAACCATGTTACCTCCAAATACCACTACATCAAGGGTTAAGGCTTCAACACATATATGAATTTTGGGGGGACATAATTCAAAGCATAATGAAAAAATCAAAGAAGCAAAGTAAAAGCCTTGTATCCTAAATTTCAATTGAAAATACAGTATGAACTCATAATTTATTTTCCTAAAAAAAAAAATCTTTCCTAGAAAGCCTAGAAGCAATGATAACCTAGTAGCAATCAGTGTATCAAACATCCAGATTGTGGTATCTATATACCATTTCTCTCTAAAAAGCACTAAGTTTTCTTGAGAAATTCCTAACTTCAAGTCTAGAGCAGAAGTGTATGAGTTAAACTTGGGACATCTTGTCTCAGAAATCAAGGGAGGTATCAAAGATAAATGGGATCAGGTCACAAGCCAACCTGAAGGAGTTTCCACTGAATTAAGATGAGATGAGCCTAAAATAAATAAAACTGCAATGGATTGAAAAACATAAATGTGTAAAATTCCATGAATTCATAACAGTTCATAAAAGTATAGCCTCATTAGTCACTTTTGGAGATTCTAAACGGATCGAGTCAATACTTTAATAAATAAAAGGAAGCAATAAGTATATTCTGAAATGTGATACCAAGCAATGAAATAATGAATAATATCAACAATAATACCAAAACATCAACAATACCAACAAAACCATTGGGTGAAAGATTGATGGGAAACTTTATAATAAAGAGAACAGACTAATGCCACTTGAACCCTCAATTAATATTAGCATTAGTAGAAGTAAGCCAAACTAGATATTATACATCTTTGGTGTAAAAGAAAAGAAAGTACACACCACCAGATATAAAATACTACTGCATAAAAAGTAACCCGAATCTCATAAATATTCTAGATCTAATCCCCATTTTACAGGAAATACGAGACATAAACAAGTTAAACAACACCAGCAGCAAGTAATCATTTTTTAAAAATAATATTTTTTGTTTTTAAATTATAGTTGTCATACTATATTATACTAGTTTCAGGTGAATACCATAGTGATTTGACATCTATATAATTCACAAACTGATTCCCCAATAAATCTAGTACCCCTCTGACACCGCACATAGTTATTACAATATTATCGACTATATTCCTTATGCTATAGTTTATATCTCCATAACTGTTTTGTAACAACCAATTTGTACTTCTTAATTACCCCCATTTTCACTAATTCTCCAACATCAACCCATCTGGTAACACTCAAAATGTTCTCTGTATCTATGGGATTGTTTTCTGTTTTGTTTGCTTGTTTTGTTCTTTAGATTCCAAATATATGTGAAATCATATGAAATTGTCTTTGTCTGTCTTACTCCACTCAGCACAATACCCTCTAGGTCCATCATGAAACCTTTTCTATCTCTTTGCTTTTCAGTTTGCGTGTGTCTGTTAATCTGAAGTGAGTCTCTTGTGGATAGCATATGTAAGGGATTTGTTTTCTTATCCATTTGGCCACTCTATCTTTTGATTAAAGCATTTAATTCTTTTTCATTTGAAGTATTTGGTGATAGAAATGTAGTTATTGTCATTCTTTATTCATATTTTGATACACAAATATTTTTATTTAAAAAAATTTTTAATTAATTAAATGATGACATTGGTTAATGAAATCCAGTTTCAGCTGAACATTGTAACAGTAAGATATATGTATATAATTACATTGTGTGTTCACCTCTCATAGTTAGATTTCTTTCTATCACCAAATATTTGACCCCTTTTACCCCATCTATCTCGCCCCTATCCCCTCCCCTTACTTTCTGGTAACCATAGTCTATTGTCCATGTCCATGAGTCTCTATTTGTTTGTCCTGTACCTTAGTTGCTTTAAGGTTTATATCCCATATATAAGTGATATCATGTGATTTTCAACTTTTTCTGTCTGGCTTATTTCACTTAGCATGATTATCTTGAGGTTCATCCATGTTGTCGCAAATGGCAGTATTTCTTCTTTTCTTATGACTGAGTCATATTCCATTGTATATATGTACCACAGCTTCTTTAGCCAGTCATCTATTGTAGGACACTTTGGTTGCTCCCATGTCCTGGCCAATGTGAATAATGCTGCTATGAACATCGGTGTGCAAATACCTTTTCGGATATGGGTTTTCAAGGCTTTGGGGTAAATACTCAGTAGAAGGATTGCTGAATCTTATGGTAGATCAATTCTTAGTTTTTTGAGGAAACTCCATACTGTTTTACATAGTGGTTGTACAAATTCTCAATCCCACCAGCAGTATATGAGGGTCCTTTTTTCTCCGCATCCTTACCAACATTTGCTGTTACTTATCCTGTTAATAACAGCTATTCTAACAGGTGTGAGATAGTATCTCATTGTGGATTTGATTTGCATTTCCCTAAAAGCGAGCGATGTTGAGCCTCTTTTCATATATTGGTGGCCATTGTATGTCTTCTTGGGAGAAGTGTCTGTTCAGGTCCTGTGCCAATTTTTTAATTGGATCATTTTTCTTTTGTTGTTGTTATTGAGTTGTATGAGTTCTTCATATATTTTGAATATTAGGCCTTTATCAGAGGTGTGGCTTGAAAATATTTTTTCCCATCTGATGGTTGTCTCTTTACCTGGTTGACGATTTCTTTTCCCTATGCAGAAGCTTTTTAGTTTGAGGTAGTTCCATTAATTTATTTTTTCTTTTAATTACCTCGCTTTAGAGGTCAAATTAATAAAATTCTCTTTAAATCCAAGGTCCTTGGATTTCGTTCCCATGTTTTATTTCTATGCATTTTATTGTTTCAGGCTTTATATTCAGGTGCGTAAACCCTTTTGAGTTAATTTTGGTGTGTGGTGATAGACAGCAGTCTAGTTTCGTTATTTTGCAGGTGGCTTTCCAGTTTTCCCAGCACCATTTATTGAAGAGGATTTCCTTTCTCCACTGTATGTTTTTGGCTTTTTGGTCAAAAATTGCCCATATAAACATAGATTTACTTCTGGACTCTCGATTCTGTTCCACTGGTCCATGTGTCTGTTTTTCAGCCAATCCCATGCAGTTTTGATTACTGTCATTTTGTAGTATAATTCGAAGTCAGGCAGAGTGATCCCTCCAGGCTCGTTCTTTTTTTTTAGGATGGCTTTGGCAATTTGTGGTCTTTTGTGCTTCCAAAAAGTCTGATGACTTTTTGTTCTATTTCTTTAAAAACTGCCGATGGGATTTTGATGGGAGTTGAATTAAATCTGTATAACGATTTAGGTAATAAGATCATTTTCACTATGTTGATTCCTCCAATACAAGAACAGGGAATATCTTTCCATTTCTTTGTATCTTCTTTGATTTCTTTCAATAGGGTCTTGTGTTTTTCATCATATAAGTCCTTAACATGTTTCATCAGATTTATTCCTAGGTATTTTATTCTTTTTGTTGCAGTTGCAAAAGAAATTTTTTTTCACTTTCTTTTCTGACACTTCATTATTAGACGATAGGAACGCTATAGATTTTTGAACATTGATTTTGTATCCAGAGACTTTACTGTATTTTCTTGTTTTTAGTAGTGTTCTTGTGGAGTCCTTAGGGTTTTCTATATAGAGAATCATGTCATCCTTAAATAGTGACAGTTCAACTTCTTCGTTTCCTATTTGGATGCCTTTTATATCTTCCTATTGCCTGATTGCACTACTAGGACCTCCAATGTTATATTAAATAACAGTGGTGATAGTGGACAACCTTGCCTTATTACTGATCTTAGAGGGAAGGGTATTAGTTTTTCACCATTAAGTATAATGTTGGCTGAAGGCTTGCCATACATAACTTTTATTATGTTAAGGTATTTTCCTTCCATACCGATTTTGTTGAGCGTTTTGATCATAAATGGATGCTGTATCTTGTTGAAGGATTTTTCTGCATCTATTGGTATGATCATATGATTCTTATTTTTTAATTTGTTTATGTGGTGTATCACATTAATCAATTTGCATATGTTGAAACATCCTTGTGCCCCTGGGATAAAACCCACTTTATGGTGGCGTATAATCTTTTTAGTATGTTCCTGTATTTGGTTCACTAGTATCTTATTTAGGATTTTTGCATGTGTTCATGAGAGATATTGGTCTGTAGATTTCTGTTTTTGTGTTATCTTTACCAGATTTTGGTATCAGAGTAATATTGGCCTCATAAACTGAGTTGGGAATTATTGCTTCCTCTTCAAATTTTTGGAAGAGTTTGAGGAGAATAGGTATTAAATCTTCTTTGAATGTTTGGTAGAATTGACTGGTGAAGCCATGTGGTTCTGGACTTTTACTTTTTGGTAGGTTTTTGATGATTGTTTCAATCTCCATATTGCTGATCGATCTATTTAGATTTTCTAGATCTTCTTAATTCAGTCTAGGAAGGCTGTATTTTTTGAAGTACTGGTCCATTTCTTCTAGGCTATTAAATTTGTTGTTATATACTTTTTCATATTATTCTTGTATGATCCTTCGTATTTCTGTGATGTCAGTCATAATTTCCCCTCTTGCATCCCTAATTTTGTTTATTTGTATTATTTCTCTTTTTTCTTTATTAAGTCTAGCCAGGAGTTTTATTAATTTTATTAATCTCAAAGAACCAGGTATTTGTTGTATTTATTTTGGTATCTTTATTATTATTATTTGTGTTTTCCATTTTATTCATTTCTGCTCTGATTTTGATTATTTCTTTCATTCTGCTGACTTTAGGCTCCATTTGTTCTTCCTTTTCTAGCGTTTTTAAGATGAAGCGTTATGTTGTTTATTTGATTTCATTCTTTTTTTGGAGATAGGCCTGTAATGATATGAACTTTCCCTTTATGACCACTTTTGCTGTATCCCAAAAGTTTTGATATGTTGTACTGTCATTTTCATTCTTTTCTATGTATCTCTTGATTGCTTTTTTTAGATCTTCCCTGACCCAGTTATTCTTTGGTAGCATGTTGTTTAATCTGCATGCATTTGTGTTTCTTCCTGATTTCTTTCTGCAGTTGATCTCTAGTTTCAAAGCACTATGATCAGAGAATATGGTTGGTATGAGTTCAACCCTCGTGTATTTGTTGAGGTTATCTCTGTGTCCCAATTGTGATTGATTCTTCAGAATGTTCCCTGTGCACTAGAGAAGAATGTATAAGCAGCTCTGTATATGTCAATTATGTTCAGTTGGTTTAATGTTTGATTTAAGGATGTTATTTCCTTATTGATTATATGTTTGGATAATCTGTCCATATTTGACAGTGGGGTATTTAGGTCCCTCAGTACGATAGTGTTTTGATTTGTTTCTCCCTTTAGTTCTGTTAGTCATTGCTTTATATATTTCAGGGCTCCCCGATAGGGAGCATAGATATTAATAAGTGTTATAGCTTTTTGGTGCATGCTTCCCTTTATCATTATGAGTGTCCTTCAGTATATTTCTTTACCTTTTTTTTATTTCGAAGTCTAGTTCATCTGATATAAATAGTGCAACTCCCTCTTTTCTCTGAATGCTATTTGTTTGACATATCATTTTCCACCCTTTCGCTTTGAGTCTATATTTGTCTTTGGAGCTGAGATGTGTCTCCTGGAGGCAGCACGTGGCTGGGTTTTGTGTTTTGGTCCAATCTGCAACTCTGTGCCTTTTTATTGGTGAGTTTGGTCCATTTACTTTTAGAGTGAGTATTGAAATATGAGGTCTTCTTATAGAAATTTTATCTTTTGCTTTCTTTTAGCTTGATGTTTCCATTGCTTCCTTGTCCTGTGTTTCTGTTTTCTTTATTTTGGTTGGTTTTGTGGGTTTTGCCTCTGATTCTTCTTGTTTTATGTTATATACTTTAGTTCTGAGTTTTTACTGTGTCTTTATCATTACAAATATGAAAAGCATTGATTTTATATATATATATAGATATATAGATATATATATAGTCATCTATTTTGTTCTGCGTGTGCATTATCTCCATTCCTCTTTGAGAATTTGGATCTTTGAAGCCTTCCCTTTTTTGTCATTGTTATCTCAGTTTGTCCCTATGTATTCTGAATGTTCTTTACTGTCTTCCCATAGCAATTCTCTCCTTATTATTCAAGATTATAATGCCCTGTTCTTAGTAAGAGTTGCACTCCTCTGTTTCTATTTGCCTGAGAGTCACTTTACTCCTAATTATGTATATTTTTTTGGTCATTTTTTTTTTGAGGCGACTTCTTTCAGTATATCCTGTAGTGCATACCTTATAGTGGAGAATTCCCTCAATTTTTGTATGTCTGGAAAGGTCTTGATTTCTCCACTTAATAGTTTAAATATTTGAATACATCCCTTTCTGTCTTGTAAGGTCTGTGCTGAGAAGTCTTACAATAGTCTAATGGGTTTTCCTTTATAAATGACCATTTTCTTCTCCCTGGCTTCCTGATAATTCTTCTTTGTCATTGATTTTTGATAATTTTAACACAATGTGTCTTGGTGAAGGCCTTTTTGGGTTGAGATAATTGGGTGTTCTGTTGACTTCTTGAATTCCAAGCTCCAGCTCATTCCTTAGGTTTGGGAAATTCTCGTGCACTGCTTTCTAGTCCCTGCTATTTTTCCTCGCCTTCAGTAATGCCCATTATTCTTATGTTTCCTCTCCTGATGGCATCAGCTAATTCTTGTATTTCTCTTTCATTGTTTTTCATTCTCTGGTTTCTCTCTTCTTCCTTCTGATTTAGTTCTAGATTTCTGTCTTCGATATCATTGATCCTTTCCTCCATTTGGTTGACTCTATTTCCCAAGCTTGCTATTTCATTTTTCAACTATTGCAGTGTGATTTTTATCTCCAGAAGATCTATTCTATTCTTTTTGAGGGTTTCTATCTCATTGTTCTGCTCATCTGGTTGTTTTTTCAATTCCTGAAATTATTGATATGATTTGTTTCAGATCTTATTGAGATTTTTCAGAAGTACCATCCTGAATTCTCTGTCAGTTTAGTCATATATTTCTATGTCCGTAAGCTTATTTTCTGGAGATTTTTCTCTTTTTTTTTTTTCTGAGACGCTTTGTCACCTTGGTTGTTCATGGTGTTTATGGGACTATTTCTCTGCCTTGGCATCAATGGAAGTGTATTCTGCTGTATTTCCAGGAATAAGATTTATTAAATAAAGGTCTCTCTTTAGCCTGTTGCAAAGAAGGCACTTTTCTTTTGGTTTTCATTTGATGGCATCTAAGCCTCTTGGATCCCAGCTTTACATAAAGCCTAAATAGTGCCTTTTTAATTTTCTTGTAGACATTTAATCACGCTTGCTGCCCTCAGTTTCAGTTTCTGTCAATGTCAGCGACAGTCTTGGCAGTGTTTGCTCATATTCCCCTGGGGCTTTGCAGTATTCTGTCTCAAAGAGTATGGGGGAAGGGATCCTTCTGGGTTGGGAGTCGGGCCTTCAACTCAGCCTCGGTTTTGCAACCAGGCCAGTATAAATGTGCTGTTGTTTTCTGCAGTCCTGCCTCGCTTCTCTGCTTTCTGCTCTGATGACTGATCCCTGCTGTTAGTTGGATGGAAGTCACAGCACTTCCAGGCAGGCCTGTTCAGGGAAGTTGCTGCTCCTTCTCCTCTATCCCTCCTCCTATAGGGAGCTGCAGAGGCTGCAAGAGGCAGCTTCAGTCTTGGCACCATTTGCTCAGATTCTTCTGAGACTTAGTGGTGTTTGGGCTCTGAAGTTATGGGGAGAGGGGCCCTCTCGGTTGGGGGTTAGAGACTGAGGTTCATCCTCAGTTTTGCAACTGCAGCTGGAAAAAAATCAACTGTTCTTTCTTTGCCATCCTGCTTCTCTGCTTTCTGCCCTGATGACTGGGCTCTGCTGCAGGCCACAGGGAGCTCACAGCACTCCCAGACAGGACTGTTCAGGGAACTCCTGCACAAACTCACTGCTCCTTCTACCCTCCCCTCCTCCTGCAGGGAGCTCAGGCAGCTGTGAGAGGCAGCTTCTTTATTTCTCTCAATCCACTGGTTGACACCCAGCATTCTGACCTGTGGCAGCTCTTATGTTCAGATCCCACGCTCAGATGTACTGGTGTGCAGTTTGTGTGTTTTTTGTTGAGTTTTAGATATTCGGCTTATTGTTGTTTCAAGGGGAGAGATCTTAGGATATCTCTCATTCTGCCATGTTTTCCTGAAATCTCCAGATTTCTTTTTATATTTTGGATACTAACCTCTTTTCAGATGTATCATAAGAAAATGTCTTCTCCCATTGATTGTCTTTTTGTTTTGTTGATGGGTTCCTTTGCTGTACAAATACTTTTTAGTTTGATGTAGTCCCATTTGTTTATTTTTTTCCTTTGTTTCCCTTGTCTGAGGAGATATATTCAAAAAGAAATTACTGTTAGCAATATTTCAGTTTACTGCTTATGTTTTCTTCTAGAAGTTTTATGATTTTGTGTCTTACATTTAAATCTTTAATCCATTTGAGTCTATGCTTGTATACAGTGTAAGAAGATGATCCAGTTTCTTTCTTCCTTCCTTTCTTTTTTTTTTTTTTTGCGTGTATCTGTTCAATTTTCCCAGCACCATTTATTGAAGAGACTGTCTTTACCCCATTGTATTTTCTTGCCTCTTTTGTCATTTATTAAACAAGCATCTAGGTATGGATTAATTTCTGGGTTCTCTATTCTGTTCCATGGATCAATATATCTGTTTTTATGCCAATACTGTGCTGTTTTCATTACTGTAGCCTTATTGAATAGTTTGATATCAAGTAGCGTGATACCTTCAACTTTGTTCTTTTTTTCTCAAGATTGCTGTGGTTATTTGGGATCTTTTATGGTTCCATATAAATTTTAGGATTATTTGTTGTAGTTTTCTGAAAAATGTCATTGGTATTTTGACAAGAATTGCATTTAATCCATAGATTGCTTTGGGTAGTATGGCTATTTTAATGATGCTGATTTTTCCTACCCATTAGCACAGTATATGCTTCCATTTATTTGTTTCTTCTTCAATGTCTTTTTTCAATGACATAATTTTCTGAGAACAGGTCTTATATCTCCTTGGTTAATTCAATTCCCAGGTGTTTTGTTGTTTACAATGCAATTGTAAATGGGATTGTTTTCTTAATTTCTCTTTCTGAAAGTTCATCATTGGTGTATAACAATGCCCCTGACTTCTGAAAATTAATTTTGTATTCCACTACTTTACTGAATTCATTGATTAGTTCTAGGAGTTTTGGGGTGGAATTTTTAGAGTTATCTCTATATAGTATCATATTATAGGGAAATAATTAGAGTTTTACTCCTTCCTTTCCAATTCGGATATCTTTTATTTCTCTTTTTGTCTGATTGCTGTGGCTAAGACTTCCAATACAATGTTGAAGAGGAGTGGTGAAAGTGGGCATCCTTGTCTTGTTCTTGATCTTAAGGAAAACACTTTCAGCCTTTCCCCATTGAATATGATGTTAGCTGTAGGTTCGTGGCCTTTATTATGTGGCCTTTATTATGTTGAGGTATATTCCCTCTGTTTCCACCTTTGCTGAGACCTTTGATCATAAATAGATGCTGGATTTTGTCAAATCCTTTTTTTCTGAATCTATTGATATGATCATATGGTTTTTATCTTTTGATTTGTTCATGTGGTACATTACATTAATTAATTAGCAGATATTGTACAAATTTTGCATCCCAGGAACAAATCCAACTTGATCATGGTGTATGATATTTTTAATGTATTACTGAATTTGGATTGCTATAATTTTGTTGAGGATTTTTGCATCAATGTTCATAAGAGATATCGGCTTATAGTTTTCTTCTTTTTGTAATGTCTTTGTCTGGTTTTGGAATCAAGATTGGGGTGGCCTCATAAAAGGAATTAGGGGGCCTTCCCTCTTCTTGAATTTTTTGAAATTGTTTAAGAATAGTTGTTAATTCTTCTTTGAATGTTTGGTAAAATTCACCTTTGAAGCCATCTGGTCCAGGACTTTTGTTTATTGGGAAGGTTTTGATTACTGATTCTATTTCTTTGGTGGTAATTGGTTGGTTCAGATTTTCTGTTTTTTTCTTGACTCAGTCTTGGGGGATTGTATGTTTCTAGGAATGTGTCCATTTCTTCCAAACTGTTCAAATTGTTGGCATATAATTGCTCATAGTATTTTCTTATGATCCTTTGTATTTCTGTGGAGGCGAGGCCATAGTTATTTCTTCTCTTTAATTTTTGATTTTATTGATTTGGGCCCTCTTTCTTCCTTGTTGAGTCTGGTTAAGGGTCTGTCAGTTTTGTTTATCCTTTCAAAGCACCAGCTCTTGGTTTCATTAATCTTTTGCATTCTTTTTCTAGACTCTATTTCATTTATTTCTGCTCTTATCTTTATTATTTCCTTCCTTCTATTCACTTTGGGCTTTGTTTGCTATTCTTTTTCTAGTTCTTTTAATTGTAAAGTTAGATTGTTTATTTGAGCTTTGCCTTTTTTTTTTTTTTAAGGTAAGCCCGTATTGCTATGAATTTCCCTCCTAGGACCACTTTCTCTGTATCCTATAAATTTTGAATCATGTTTTCATTTTCATTTGTATCTTTTGATTTCTTCCTTGATCTCATTGATAACTTATTCATTGTTTAGTAGCATGTTATTTAGCCTCCACATGTTTGTGTATTTTCCAGTTTTTTTCTTGTAGTTGATTTCTAGTTTCACACCATTATCATCGGAGAAGACGGTTGATATGATTTCAATCTTCTTAAATTTATTGAGACTTGTTTTGTGTCCTACCATATGGTCTATCCTGGAAAATGCTCCATGTGCACTTGAGAAGAATGTACATTTTGCTGCTTTGGGGCAAAATGCTCTGAAAATATCTATTAAATCCATCTGGTCTAGTGTGTCTTTTAGGCCCATTGTTTCCTAGTTGATACTTTGCCTGGAAGATCCTTCCATTGGTGTCAATGGGGTGTTAAAGTCTCCTACTATGAGTGTATTACTGCTGATCTCTCCTTTTATGTCAGTCAATAATTGCTTTATGTATGTAGGTGCTACTATGTTGGATGCATGTTTACTAGAGTTATGGCCTCTTGATTTATCGATCCTTTTATCATTATGTAATGCCTTCTTTGTCTCTTATTACAGCCTTTGTTTTAAAGTCTATTTCATCTGATATAAGTATCACTACCCTAGACTCTTTTTCATTTCCATTTGGGTGAAATATCTTTTCCCATCCTTTTACTTTCAGTCTGTGAGAGTCATTTGATCTGAAGTGGGTCTCTTGTAGACAGCATATGCATGGGTCTTGTTTACTTATCCATTTGGCTACCCTATGTCTTTTGATTGAAGCATTTAAACCATTACATTTAAAGTGATTACTGATAGGTACATAGTTACTGCCATTTTATAATTCATATTTGTTTTTTCTATTTTATTTCTTACCCCTTCTCCTTTTACAGAAGTCCCTTTAACATTTCTTGTAATACTGGCTTGTTGGTGAGGCATTCATTAAGCTTTTCCCTGTCTGGGAAGCTCTCTATCTCCCCTTCTTCAATTTTAATGGAAAGCCTTGCTGGGTAGAGTATTCATGGTTGTAGATTCTTGTTTTTCATAACTTTGAATATTGGTTGCCAGTCCCTTCTGAGCTGCAAAGTTTCTGTTGAGAAGTTAGCAGACATTCTTGGTGGGGTACCCTTGTAAGTAACTTGCTGCCTTTCTCTTGCTGCTTTTAAGTTTCTCTCTTTATTTTTGACCTTTGGCATTTTAGTTATGAAATGTCTTGGTGTGGGTCTGTTTGAATTCCTCTTGTTTGGGACTCTTTGTGCTTTGTGAACTTATATGTCTAATTCCTTTGTCAGGTTAGGATGGGACTGTGTTGCCTGGGAGCAGGCTTGCCACAGGTAATTTGTGAGTTAGTTGGGGCATTGCTTCAGTGAGTCACAGCGTCACCAGGCCTAAATAGCACCAGATTTATTACCAGCTCTGCGACTGTGGGTGACCTACTGTCAGTGGTGAGCCCACAAAACCCTGGAGATCTGCCTAAGCTATACTGTATCTCATGCAGCAGTGATTTTCCTGTCACTGTATTCCTTGATCTTTCCTCACTTCACTGGCTGAGATTTGCTTTTGCTGACTGCGCAGAATCACCACCCCAGGGCAGGGGGGCAGCTGTTTGTCGATGTGCCCTCGGCACTTTGTGTATTGGATGGAGCAGGATCTCAAGGTGTCAAGGGCCATCAGGCCAATAGCTTCAGTTTTCTGCAATTTCTATGTTTGCTCATTCCTACAGTAGTCATAGATCACAGGGAGACAAGCTGCTATCTGGGGAGGTCCCACAGACACCTGTGATCCACTCAGGAGATATTGCATCTCATACAGCAGCAGTGATCTGCCCACAACTGTTTTCCCCAAATTGTGCCCACTGTGCTAGCCAATGTTTGTTGCGTGTGCAGACTGCACAACCCCAGAGAAGGGCAGGGCAAGGCAGGCTGCCTGTCAATGGGCTGTAGACACTTTGTGGCTTGGGTAAAGTGGGATTTCAGGGGAACAAGGGCCGTCAGGCCAATATAGCCTCAGTTTTTCTGCAGCTTCTGTGCCTGTGTGTTCCTGCTGTAGTCTCAGATCATGGTGAGACCAGCTGCTGTCTGAGGCGGTCCCACAGACCGCCCCCCCCCCACCACAATATTGTAGTTCTTGCAGACAGCAGAGGTCTGCCTGCAACTGATTTCCCTGGTAATGTCCATGCTGTGCTAGCCAAAGTTTGTTGCCTATGTGGATTGGGGGTGGGGAGGTGGGGAGGGAGGCGGTAGTGGTGGTGGTGGTGGTGGTGGTGGTGGGCAGAGTGGTGGCAGTTGACTGTCAAAGGGCAGCCTGAGGCAATTTGTGGGTTGGATGGGCCGGGTTCTCAGGGAGACAATGGCCATCAGGTCACTACAACTTCAGTCTTGCTGCAACTTCTGTAACCATTTGTGCATTCCCACAAAGGTCACAGTTCACAGCAAGACAAGCTGTTGTCTGGGACTGGCCCAAAGGTCCCTGAAATCTGCCCAAGTTCATGTTGGCAGAAGTGATCTGCTTGAAACTGTCTCCAAAACATGTGCTTACAGTGCTGGCTGCAAGCTAGGAATGTTTGGCCTTGAAATGGTACAGAGCGTAGTAACCACTCAGCAACGAAAGCCCTGGGAAATCTGCAGTTTGGGTGGGGTGACCTGATTTCCTTAGGCCAGTGCTTCAGAATTGGCCCTGTGGGAGGGATCTGCATGGGTAAGCTGGTATAGTTTGTATATTGTGCCGACTAAGGCACTATTGTGGCTGCCAGTCCAGACCTCATTCTGGCACCAGTAGATGTAGTCTTGTGTGAATTTTGCATGAGAATCTGACCCACCACCAGTGCCTTGGGTGAATGTCTGCAGGCAAGAGAGCCTGTGGTGGGCCCTTCAAAGAGTCTCCTGTCTCACCCAGACAGCCAGAATCTCCTGGTTTTTATGATTCAGGACAAATTTCCCTAAGTGATGGGGAGACCAAGCCCTGTAGTGAGAGAAGAGGGTTCTTTGGTGGAAAGTGAGGAAAGAATTCAACACACACACTAAAGTTAAAATCAAAAGGAAAGTTTATTAGAAAAAAGGTAACACTCCACAGACAGTGTGGTCTCTCAGAGACAGAGAGTGAGAGGGACCAAAAGAGACTTGTAAAGATAGTGAGTAGGGGGAGGGGTGGGTGTTCAGGAAATTCAGTTTATATGTCATTCTTTAGTTCCTGTGAGTTATTGTTTAAAAGACTTTGTTAACCCATTTCCTTTGATATGGACATACAGTGAGAAATGGGAATGGTATGTAACTGAAAGGTAAGAATATGTAGGATGAAAGGCCTGCTGGCAGTTTCCAGCCTTTAATCCATAGGTTTCCCATGGTTTTAGCCATAGGAAATGGAATGACTCTTGATTCCTGTTTCCCCTTCACAGATGTGGAGAATAGGCTGTTAGGAACCCAGCAGAAACCTTCCTCTCTTCTGAAGGAATCCTGCCTGGCCTGGCTGTAGGGCTAATCAGCATATTGCAGTCTCTGATTGTGACTTGATTAATATTTTTAATTCTCTTACTCCTCCCTACATTATTTACAGTCAGGATTTTTTTGAAACTCCTCTTCCCTGGGCTAGGAACTTGGGCTGGGGAGCCCCTGGAAGAGGCTAAGGCCCCTCTCTCCTTCATGGGAGCCTCTGCAACCTTTCTCTCCCTCCCTACCTGTGTTCCTCTCCCACTAGCCCAGTTTGTGATTTTGCTCCTCCTACGGGCTTCAATGTGGCTCTGGCTCCTTCTTTATATTATCAGATGTCTGTGTTATGATCAGCTGAACTTCAGGTGATTGTCCATGATGATTATTTTATACTTCAGTTATAATTTCCATGCAGACCTGGGAGGTGGTGAACCCTGCTTAGTTCCTGTGAGTTATTGTTTAAAATACTTCCTTTACCCATTTCCTTCAATATGGACATACAGTAAGTAAAGAGAAGAGTTTGAATACGAAAAGTGAAAGGCCTGCTGGCAGTTCCTAGCCTTTAACCCATAGGTTCCCCATGGTTTTAGCCATTGGGAATGGAATGACTCTTGGTTGTTAGTAATCCAGCAGAAATGTTCCTTTGTTCTGAAGGTGTCCTCCTGGAATGGCTGCAAGGCTAATCAGAATATTGCAGTCTCTGAATGTGGCTTGATTTACATTTTACTTCTCTTGCCTCCTCCCTACATTACTTTTTTCTAGTCTGCCATCTTCCTCTGGTGCCAATAATTCCATTTTATTAATGGCTATGTGCTCTCATTACTTATATTGATCTTTATAGATGACAAAAATGTAAATTAATTTCAAAGAAATATTTTATTTTTAGATTCTTTTTTATAAGTAACTCCTTAATTAAATATGTGCTCTCTTCAATATTCCTAAGAATATAAATTAGTAGGTTGATATTGAAGTTTTATTTTTTAAAAGTTTTATTAGGTTCAGGTATAAAGCAAAATGGTTAGGCATTTATATAATTTATAAAGTTACTCCTCCAGTTATTCTCGTACCGATCTGGCACTATACATAGCCATTACAATATTATTGCCTAAATTCCCTATGCTATACTCTACATTCCTATGACTGTTTTGTATCTACTAATTTGTATTTCTTCGTCATTTCAACTTTTGACCATGCCTACCTCCTGCATCTGGCAGTCAGTGAGCCTGTATCAGTGAGCCTGTTTTTGTTTTGTTAAATTTCTTTTCTTCCTTAAATTCTGCATATAAGTGAAATCATATGGTATTTGTTTTCTATGACTTATTTCACTCAGCATAATACCCTCTAGGTCCATCCATGTCATTGCAAATGGTAAGATTTTACTTTTTTATGGCTGAGTAAAATTCTATTTTATACACACACACACACCACAACTTCTTTGTCCAGTTGTCTATCAATGAGCACTTAGGTTGCTTCTATGTCTTGGCTATTGTAAAGAACACTGCAGTGAACATAGGGGTGCATATATCTTTAATAATTAGCCTTTTGGTTTTGTTGCGGGATTCTCAAACTGAGAGATGGGACATCGAGGCTATAAGCAGGAAGAACTGTTTATTGATGCCAGCTGGCTCAGCAGATTCTTATCTAAAGGCTGAGCCCGGATTGTAACATGGTGGGCAGTTTTATACAATTTTGTACTTCTGCATTCCTACACAGCTACAGATATTCCATATAAGGAAGGAGAACATAAGGAGAACATTGATTGGTTGCTAAACTATAAGGAAACCAGTTTAACCATTTAAGCGGGTTTTGGACTGCCACATCAGCAGGATAATCCTGGGGAAGGGGGGTGCAGTCAGGAACTAACTCATTCTAGCAGGAAATGGTCAGGCAGGGTTAGGCTGCCACAGTTTTTTTTGGATAAACACCCAGAAGTGGAATTGCTGGGTCATAAGGAAGTTCTGCTTTTAATTTTTTGAGGACCTCCAAACTATTTTCCGTAGTAGCTGTACTAATTTGCAATCCCACCAAGAGTGCACAAGGTTTCACTTTTCTTTGTATCCTTGCCAACAGTTGTTTTTGATTTATTGATGTTAGCCATTCTGAGAGGTGTGAGGCGATATCTTATTGGGTTTTAATTTGCATTTCTCATCTTTGCATATGTCTATTGGCCACCTGTATTTCCTCTTTGGAGAAATAACAATTTAGGTCTGCGAATTTTTAAATTGGATTGTTTGTGTTTTTGGTGTTCAGTTCTATGTATTCTTTATAAAATTTTGGATATTAACCCCTATCAGATATGTCATTGGCAAATATTTTTTCCCCTTTCAGTAGGTTGTCTATTTGTTCCGTTGGTTTCCTTTCCTGTGCAGAAACTTTTTAGTTTTATGTAGTTCCATTTGTTTTTTTTTCTTTTGTTGCCCTTGCCTAGGAGATATATTAGAAAAACAATGAATAAGAACAATGCCAGGAAGATTACTGTTATGTTTTCTTCTAGGAATTGTATGGTTTTGTTTCTTACATTTCAGTCTTTAATCCATTTTGAGTTTACTCTTGCATATGGTATAAGAAGGTGGTCCAGTTTCATTTTTCTTTGCATGTATCTGTCTAGTTTTCCCAATACCATTTACTGAAGAGGATGTCTTTACCCCACTGTATCTTCTTGCTTCCTTTATCAGATATTAAATGAAAATATAAGCATGGGTTTATTTCTGGGCTCCCTATTCTGTTCCATTAATCTGTGCATCTGTTTTTCATGTCAGTACTATGCTCTTTTGATTACTTACAGCTTTGTAGCATAGTTTGATATCAGGTAGTGTGATATCTCCAACTTTGTTCTTTTTCATGATTACTGTGGTTATTTGGAGTCTTTTATAGTTCCATATAAATTTTTAGATTATTTGTTCTAGTTCTATAAAAAATACCACTGGTATTTTGATAGGAAATGAATTAAATCTATAGATTGCTTTGGGTAGTATGGACATTTTAACAATGTTGGTTCATCCTATCCATGAGCATGGTATATATTTCCATTTATTGTATCTTCTTCAATTTTTTTTCAATGACATCATTTTTAGAGTATAGGACTTTTACCTCCTTGGTTAAATTTATTCCTAGGTATTTTATTGTTTTTGATACAAATTGAAATGGGACTGTTTTCTTAATTTCTCTTGGTGGTAGTTCATCATTGGTATGTAAAAATGCAACTGACTTCTGAATGTTAATTTTGTATTCTGCTACTTTCTTGAATTCATTAATCAGTTCTAACAGTTCTTTTTTTGGTGGAATCTTTAGGATTCTCTGTATAAAGTATCATGTCATCTTTGAATAATGAAAGTTTTACTTCTTCCTTTCCAATGTGGATATTTTTTATTTCTCTTTCTTGTCTAATTGTTGTATCTAGGATGTCCAACACCATGTTGAATAAAAGTTGTGAGAGTGGAAATCCTTATCTTGTTCCTGATCTTAAAGAAAATGCTTTTAGCTTTTCCACTATGAATATGATATTAGCTGTAGGCTTTTCATATATGGCCTTTATTATGTTGAGGCATGTTTTCTTTATTCCCACTTTCATGAGAGTTTTTTTTTTATCATAAATCAATGCTGAGTTGTGTCAAACATTTTTTTCTGCATCTATTGATATGAGCATATGATTTTTAATTTGTGTATCGCATTAATTGATTTGTGAATATCGTAACTTGCATATCAGGAATAAACTCAACTTGATCATGGCATATGATCTGTTTAATGCATTGCTGAATTCGATTTGCTAATATTTTGTTGAGGATTTTACATCTATGTTCATCTGGGATATCAACTTATAATATTTTTTTTCTCATGTCTTTGTTTGGCTTTTCAATTAGAGTAATGGTGGCCTTGTAATGTGATTTCTGTTTCTTCTTGACTTGGTCTTGGGAGATTGCATGTTTCTAAAAATTTGTCCATTTCTTCCACATTGTCCAATTTTTGGTATATAATTGTTCATAGTAATTTCTAATAATCCTCATATTTCTGTGATGTCATTTCTTCTCTATCATTTCTGATTTTATTTATTTGAATTGTTTCTCCATTTTTCCTGATGAGTCTGGTTAAAGGTTTATCTTTTTTTAAATTTTTTTATATCTTTTTTTATATCATGTTTTCATTGATTTTTTGTATATTTTTAGGCCCCATTTTGTTTATTTCTGCTCTTTATTATTTCTGATCTTTATTATTTCCTTCCTTCTACTCACTTTGTGTTTTTTTTCGCTGTTCTCTTTCTAGTTTCTTTAAGCATAAATTTTGATTGTATATTTGAGATTTTTCTTGTTTTTTGAGGTAGGCCTGTACTGCTATGAGTTTTTTTCTTAGGTCTATTTTTGCTGTGTCCTATAGTTTTTTGGTTGTTGTGTTTTCATTTTCACTTGTATCAAGGTATCTTTTGATTTCTTCCTTGAGCTCATTGATGACAAATTTATTGTTTAAAAGGATGTTATTTAACCTCCGTGCATTTGTGTGTTTTTCAGTTTTTTTTTCTTATAATTGTTTTCTAGTTTTATATCATTGTGGTCAGAGAAGATGCTTGATATGATTTCAATCTTTTAAAATTTATCGAAGCTTTTTTTTTATGGCCTAACATGTGGTCTATCGAAAAATGTTCCATGTGCACTTGAGAAGAATGTGTATTATACTGCTTTGTGTGGAAACACTCTAAAAATATCAATTTAATTAATCTGGCCTAGTGCGTCATTTAAGGCCGCTGATACCTTGCTGATTTTCTATCTGGAAGTTCTGTTCATTGGTGTCACTGAGATGTTAAAATCCCCTATTGACTGTATTACTGTTGCTCTCTCCCTTAAGTCAATAAATATTTGCTTTACATATTTAGGTTCTTATATATTGGGTGCACAAATGTTTATTAAGATTATACCCTCTTTTTGGATTAATCCCTTTATCATTATGTAATATCCTTCCTGGTCTCATATTATAGTCTTTCTTTAAAGGCTCTTTTGTCTGATATAAGTATCAGCACCCCAGCTTTTGTTTCCTTTCCAGTTGTATTAAATATGTTTTTCCATCTTTTTACTTTCAGTTTGTGTGTTTGATTTCATCTGAAGTGGGTCTTTTGTAGAGAGCATGTGTATTGGTCTTGTTTTCTTACCCATTCAGCCCTATGTCTTTTTATTGGAGCGTGTAATCCATTTACATTTAAAATAATTACTGATAGGTACATATCTATTGCGATTTTATCATTTATATTTATGGGTTTTATTTTTTATTTACTTTTTAATTTTTTAAGTGAATTGGGGTAACATTGGTTAATATAATTATATAATTTTCAGGTATACAGTATAATTTGACATCTGTATATTCTATTGTGTATTTACCACCCAAAGTGCAGTTTCCTACAGCTACCATATATTTGATCCCCCTTACTCACTTTTCCCTCCCCTTATCCCTCTATATTTGACCCTCTTTATGCCATCTAACTTCCTCCTCCTCCCCCACTCCACTAGTAACCACTACTCTACAGTCCTCTGGTAACCACTAGTCTATAGTCATGTCCATGAGTCTCTATTTGTTTGTCCTGCTCATTTGCTGCTTATAGGTTTATATCCACATATAAGTGATATTATGTGAATTTCAACTTTTTCTGTCTGGCTTCTTTGGCTTAGCATGATTATTTTGAAGTCCATCCATGTTGTCACAAATGGCAGTATTTCATTTCATCTTATGGATGAGTAATACTCCATTGTATATATGTACCACAGCATCTTTATAGATATGGGCTTTCAAGATTTGGGGGTAAATACTCAGTAGAGAGATTGCTGGATCATATGGTAGATCAATTCTTAGTGTTTTTGAGGAAACTCCGTACTGTTTTCCACAGTGGCTGTGCCAATTTGCAGTCCCATCAACAGTGTATGAGGGTTCCTTTTTCTCCGCATCCTCTCCAACATTTGTTATTACTTATCCTGTTGATTATAGCTATTCTAACAGGTGGGTAATGATATCTCATTGTGGTTTTGATTCTCATTTTCCTAGCTAGCGATGTTGAGTATCTTTTCATATATTTGTTGGCCATTTTATGTCCTCTATGGAGAAGTATTTGTTCAGGTCCTCTGCCCATTTTTTGATGGGATCATTTGATTTTTGTTGTTATTGAGTTGTATTAGTTCTTTGTATATTTTGGATATTAGGCCCTTATCGGAGGTGTTGCTTGCAAATATATTTTCCCATTTGGATAGTTGTCTCTTTACCTTGTCGATGATTTCTTTTGCTGAGCAGAACCTTTTTAGTTTGATGTAGTCCCATTCATTTATTTTAGCTTTTACTTCCCATGCTTTTGATGTCAATTTCATAAAAAATCCTCTTTAAGTCCAAGGTCCATGACTTTCGTTCCTATGTGTTCTTCTATGCAATTTATTGTTTCAGGTCTTATATTCAGGTCCATAATACATTTTGAATTAATTACAGTGTGTGGTGATAGACAATAGTCTAGTTTCATTCTTTTGTAGGTAGCTTTCCAGTTTTCCCAGTACCATTTATTGAAGAGGCTTTCCTTTTTCCACTGTATCTTTTTGGCTATTTTGTCAAAAATTATTTGCCCATATAAATATGGGTTTACTTCTGGATCCTCGATTCTGTTTCACTAGTCCGTGTGTCTGTTTTGCTGCCAGTACCATGCCGTTTTGATTACTGTTGTTTTGTAGTATAATTTGAAGTTGGGCAGAGTGATGCCTACAGCCTTGTTCTTTTTTCTCAGGATGGCTTTGGCAATTCGAGGTCTTTTGTTCTTCCATACAAATGTGATTATTTTTTGTTCTATTTCTTTAAAAACTGCTGATGGGATTTTGATCAGGATTGCATTAAATCTGTATAATGATTTAGGTAATAAGGTCATTTTCACTATGTTGATTCCTCCAATCCAAGAACACGGAATATCTTTCCATTTCTTTGTATCTTTTTTGATTTCTTTCAATAGGGTCTTGTGGTTTTCATTATATAAGTCCTTAACATGTTTCATCAGATTTATTCCTAGGTATTTTATTCTTTTTGTTCCAGAGCTTCTTGATTCAGTTTAGGAAGTTTGTATTTTTTTAAGTACTGGTATTTTTCTTCTAGATTATTAAATTTTTCATATTATTCTTGTATCATTCTTTGTATTTCTGAGATGTCAGTCGTAATTTCCCTCTTTCATCCCGGATTTTGTTTATTTGCATCCTTTCTCTTTTTTCTTTAGTGAGTTTAGCCAGGGGTTTGCTAATTTTATTAACCTTCTCAAAGAACCAGCTCTTTGTTGCATTTATTTTTTCTATTGTTTTCTTGTTGTTGTTTTCCATTTCATTTATTTCTGCTGTAATTTGGTGATTTCTTTCATTCTGCTGACTTTAGGCTTCATTTGTTCTTCCTTTTCTAATTTTTTAAGATGAAGCATTAGGTTGTTCATTTGGGCTCATTCTTGTTTTCTGGAGGTAGGCCTGTAATGGTATGAACTTTCCTCTTATGATTGCTTTTGCCTTGTCCCAAAAGTTTTTATATGTTGTATTATCATTTGTTTCTATATATCTCTTGATATCTCTTTTTATTTCTCACTGACTCAGTTATTCTTCAGTAGCATATTATTCAATCTCCATGTATTTGTGGTTCTTCTTGCTTTCTTTCTGCAGTTGATCTTTAGTTTCAAAGCATTATGATCAGAGAATATGGTTGGTATCATTTCAACTTTCTTATATTTGTTGAGATTATCTCTGTGTCCCAGTATGTGGTTGATTCTTGAGAATGTTCCATGTGTACTAGAGAAGAATGTATAAGCAGCTGTTTTGGTATGGAAGGCCCTGTATATGTCAATTATGTTCAGTTGGTCTAATGTGTCATTTAAGGATGTTATTTCCTTATTGATTTTCTGTGTGGATGATCGGTCCATATCCAACAGTGGGGTGTTTAGGTCCCCTACTATGATGGTGTTTTGGTCTGTTTCTCCCTTTAGTTCTATTAGTTATTGCTTTACATATTTTGGGGCTCCCTGATTGGAGCATAGGTATTAATTAATGGTATGTCTTTTTGGTGCATGATTCCCTCTATCATTATGAAGTGTCCTTCAGTATCTTTCTTTACCTATTTTATTTTGAAGTCTATTTTGTCTGATGTTAGGACCACTACTCCTGCTTTTGTCTGAATGCCATTTGCTTGAAATATCATTTTCTACCCTTTCAGTTTGAGTCTGTATTTGTCTTTGGAGCTGAGATGTGTCTCCTGAAGGCAGCATAGAGTTGAGTTCTAATTTTTGATACGTTCTGCTACTCTGTGCCTTTTTATTGGTAAGTTCAGTCCATTTACATTTAGAGTGATTATTGAAATACGAGGTCTTCTTATAGCCATTTTATCTTTTGCTTTCTGTTAGCTCGGTGTTTCCATTGCTTCCATGTCCTTGTGTTTCTGTTTTCTTTATTTTGGTTGGCTTTTGTGGGTTTTCCCTCTGGTGTTTCTTGTTTTGTTATATACTTTGGTTCTGAATCTTTGATGTGTGGTTACCATTATGAATATGAAAAGAATAGTTACCTATATACGATTGTCCATTTTCTTCTGTGCATGCATTATCTCCATTTTCTTTGTAATTTGGGTCATTGAATCCCTCCCTTTTCAGTCATTATTATCTCATTTTCTCCTTATATATGCTGAATGTTCATTTATATCTTGTTATAACAATTTTCTTTTTATTATTTAATCATATAATGCTCTGTTCTTAGTAAGGGTTGCATTCCTCTGCTTCCATTTATGTGATAGTCACTTTACTCCTAATTATGCATTTTTTTTGTCATTTTGTTTTAGGTAAACTGACCCTTTTCAGTATTACCTTGTAGTGAATTGCCTCAATTTTTGTATGTCTGGAAAAGTCTTTATTTTTCCTTCGTATCTAAAGGAGAATTTAGCTGGATATGTTATTCTAGGCTGGTAGTCCCTTTCACTTAATAGTTTAAATATTTGATTTTATTCCTTTCTGGCTTGTAAGATTTGTGCTGAGAAGTCTGATGATAATTTAATGGGTTTATCTTTATAAGCTACCAACTTTTTCTCCCTGGCTGAACTGAGAATTCTGTCTTTGCCATTGATCTTTGATAATTTTAATACAATGTGTCTTGGTGAAGGCCTTTTTGAGTTGAGATAATTGGGTGTTCTGTTGACTTCTTGAATTCCAAACTCCAGCTCATTCCTTAGGTTTGGGAGATTCTCATCCACTATTAGTCTGAAAATGCTTTCTTATCCCTGTTCCTTTACCTCACCTTTGTAATGCCTATGATTCTTATATTTCCTCTCCTGATGGTATCAGCTAGTTCTTGTATTTCTCTTTCATTATTTTTCATTCTTTGGTTTCTCTCTTCTTCCTTCTGATTTGTTTCTAGATTTCTGTCTTCGATATCATTGATCCTTTCCTCCATTTGGTCAACTCTATTTCCAAAGCTTGCTATTTCAGTTTCAACTATTGCAGTGTGTGTGTGTGTGTGTGTGTGTGTTTTATCTCCAGAAGGTCAACACTGTTCTTTTCAAGGGTTTAATCTTGTCTTGTTCATCTAGTTGTTTTTTTAATTCCTAAAATTGTTGATATAACTCATTTTGGAATTTGCTGAGTTTTTTTTAGCAGTACCATCCTGAATTCTATGTCATGTAAGTTGTATATTTCTATGTCTGTAAGCATATTTTCTGGAGATTTTTCTCTTTATTTCTGAGATGCTTTGTTCCCTTGGTTGTTCATGGTGTTTAATGGACTATTTCTTTGCCTGGGCATTAATGGGAATGTATTTTGCTTTTTTTTTTCCCAGAAAGAAAATTTATTAAATCAAGGTCTCTCTTTAGCTTGCTGCAAAGTAAGTGTTTTTTTGTTTTTGGTTTACAGTAGGTGGCGTCTAAATCTGTTGGATCCCTGCTTTATATGAAGCCTAAATAATGCCTTTTTTATTTTCTCGTAGATATTTAATCATGCTCGCTAACCTAAGTTTCAGTCCCTGTCAGTGTTAGCGACAGTCTTGGCAGCATTTGCTCAGATTCTCCTGTGGCTCCATGGTGATCGGTCACGTAGGATATGAGGGGAGGGGCCCTCTAGGTTGGCAGTTGGGCTCAGCTTCAGTTTTGCAACTGCTGTTGGTAAAAATCAACTGTTATTTCTCTGCCGGCCACTTCTCTGCTTTTTGCCCTTATGACTGGGCCCTCCCAACAGCTGGCCATAAGGAGCTCACAGCACTCCCAGGCAGGGCTGTTCAGGGAACTCGCTGCTCCTTTTCCCCTCCCTCCCCTCATGCGGGGAGCTCCAGAGGCTGCAAGAGGCAGCTTCTTTATTTCTCCCAGTCATCTGCCCGACACCTGGGGTTCTGACCTGTGGTAGCTCTTATACATAGATTCCACGTTCAGACGTGCTGGTGTGCAGTTTGGGTCTTTTTTATGAGTTTTAGATGTTATTGTTGTTTCAAGGGGGATGTCTATCACTCCACCATGATTTCAAAGATCCTGGGTTTTATTTTTGGATTGTTTTTTCACCTACCTTTTAAAAAAAGAATCCCCTATAACATTTCTTTTACACTGGCTTGGTAGTTGTGAATTCCTTTCTGGTACGCTCTTTAACTCACTTTCAATTTTAATTGCTAGCCTTGCCGGGTAGTACAGTTGGTTGTAGGTTCCTGCTTTCATCACTTCGAATATTTTGTTCCATTTTCTTCTGGCCTGCAAAGTGTCTGTCAAGAAATCTTATGGGAGTACCTCTATAATTAAATAGCTGCATTTCTCTTGCTACTTTTATGATTCTCTCTTTGGCTTTAATCTTTGGCATTTTAATTATGATACATTTTGGTACGGCCTGTTTGAATTCCTCTTGTTTGGGACTCTGTACTTCTTGTATTTTTACGCCTATTTCCTTCAAATGATGAAAGTTTTCCATCATCATCTCTTCAAATAGGCTCTAAATCCCTTGCTCTCTCTCTTCTCCTTCTAATAACTCTGATGTGAACATTGGTACACTTGATGTTTTCCAAGAGGTTTCTTTGCAGTCATGATTGGGTGTTTTCTTTTACTTTGTCTTTAAAATTGTTGATCTGAACTTCTGCTTCATCTAATTACCTGTTGATTCCTTCTAGTGTATTCATTTTACTTATATTTTTCATTTATGACTGGTTCTTTTTCATTGTTCCTATGTCCTTTTATTATGCTTACTATCTCTCTGTTAAAATCCTCACTGAGATCACCTATTCTCCCCTTAAGTGCATTTAGCATTCTTACAACTAATGTTTTAAACTCTGTATCTTGTAGGTTGCTTGCCTCCCTTTCATGTAGTTATTTTTTTCTGAAGTTTTCCTGTTGTTTCATTTGCAACATGTTCGTTTTCTCATTTTAGTTGCTTCTTTGTGTTTGTTTCAATGTATTAGGTAGATTTGTTATGCATTCCAGTCTTGGCCAGATGGCCTTATGTAGTACATACCCTGTGTGACCATGGCACAGTTTCCCTGGTCACCTGTGCCAGGAGCTCTGAGAGTATTCCTTGTGTGAGTTGTGTGTGTTCTGTTGTAGCTTAGCCTTGACTACTGTTAGTATGTGAGTGGGTGGGATTGACTCTCAGGCTGACGGGCTGTGAGGATTGGCCACACCCAGATGGTATGAACTGCTGTGTAGGGGCGACCGCACAGAGTGGGATTTGCCTTAGTGGGCTCATGTATCTGTTGAGACTACCTTTTGGGTGTTTTACTTGTGGGGCTAGTCAGGTGGTACTCTTTTGTGGTCTGATGCCAGCCCCTGGGTGTATTGGTTCTGTGGCCCCTTGAGAGGGGCTTTCATACAGGCCAAGGTCAGATGCTCCCTTTGATTACTTGGGACAAGCTGGCAGGAGCTATAAAGTGATCCAAAGTTGATTGCTGCCTGTGCAATATCTGGTGGTATGAGAGACCATGCTGTGAATCATGGGTGGTTGCTTTCATTATCAGCCCTGGTGTGGCTTAGCAAAAGACCCAAGGCTGCCTGATGGCTGCTCATAAGGTTCTTTAGCTGTGAGAGCCTTTGGGTGGTACACATGGACCCTGAGAGCCAGGGACCCTGGCGATCACCATGATAAAGTGAGATTTCACCCAGACAATGCAGATTCAGTTTTGGTGCCAATGCTGAGCTTGTGGCCATCCAGAAGAGTCTCAGATTTCACTGAGGCCAGCCACTGCTTGGCTCAGGCCTGCAAACCCATGAGATTTATTCAAAAGATATTGTGGCTCATGCTGGCACTGGCTGCCCACCACTGAAAGTTTCTCCTGAGATGTGCAGGGTGCCCAAAGGCTGCACAAGCTGACTGTTGATTGCTCTCAAATGTTCTGCCTGAGGAGAGTGCAGGGTTGTGATGGTTGCTGGGCAACAAACTTGCCTTGGGTAAACTATGGATTGGATAGGATGGGGGTCTCAGGGAGACATGGGGTGGAGCAACCTGATCTCACTGGACCGATGCAGATTCAGCACTGGCTGTGAAGAAGGAAGGTTCACTACAGGTAAGATGGTGCCTGTCTGTAGACTGTGTCTGAGTGGGGCCCAACAAAGGAACAATGGTGGCTGTCCTTCTAGCTGCTGGAGGGACACACACTACATAAATCAATCTTTCTCTGTATGTCTCTTATGCTTCCTGAGCTGCTGATCCTCTGTTGGAGCCCAAGGTGAGTGTTTACGAGTGAGTGAGTGAGTCTGTGTGCAGGCCCTGTAAGGGGGATGTCTGGGTTTTCAGGTTTCTTTCATTTCGCCTGTAGAGTTGGTATCCCCACTGATTTTTACCATCAGATTTTGTGGGAACTCCTCTTTTCAGCATGTGAAACCTGGACTGGGGAGCCTCTGTGTGGAGCTAGGACCCCTCACTCCTTCAAGAACTCTGGAACCATTATCCCTCCCAGTGCTCAGTGGCCCCAGATGTGGGGCCAGTCCAGTTCACATCTCTGCCATCCTACCAGTCCCAATGTGGCTTTTCCTCTATATCTTCAGGTGTATGTGATATGTTCCTCTAGTCTTCAGGTAATTTTCCATGTTGTTTTATAATCTGGTTGTAATTTTAATGTGATCATGGGAAGAAGCAAACCACATGTTTACCTAGCCTGCCATCTTGACCTCCTTCTGTTTTTAAGCTTTCAAATGTTTGTAACTGTAAATATATTTCTGAGACCTCTTTACTTTAAAAGCTCATATTTGTCCCCTTCTGAGTCTTTTTCATATGTCTGTTGAGTTTTCTCTGCCCATTCTTATGAATAGAAGTCAGTTTTTCTAACTAGTAACTGTAAAAAGGTTAACATCAGATCTGTATCCCTTTACACAGGTTTTGTCCTGCTTAGGAAGATAATCTTGAATCTGCCTTCTCACAGCAGTTGTTATTCCTTGGAAACATACTGAGATAAGAGAAATTGTGGGATGCTGACTATTGGTTTAGTTTACTGTGCAACCAGTGATCTGCAAGTCTTTGCATGAGTTGTAGATTAGTGCATAGGAAGAGCTTTGAGCTAGTGTGTGGGCCTTGGGCTTATGTAACTGGAATGATATAAAAGACCAGTGAGAAACAATGACAGCAGCTTCTTTGTCTACAGGTAAATAATATACATCTTGACCTCATCCCAAGTAACTATGAATACCTCCTATGTTAATGGGGGACTGGAAAGCTATATATGTGGGTATTTGTTCAACCTCCTAATAAGACAAAAGATGTATGTTCTATATATATAATATCATGTCCTCTATCATTCTATGAAGTGGACTAAATGTAATGCTAGATTTAAAGAGTTGAATTGCCAAATCAATCTGTAACCACTCCTGGTGGTAGAATAGCTCATATAGCTTTTGTCAGATATTGTCCAATTTTTTCAGTTCAGATAAATGAACAGTTTGTTTTTCCACGTCATTTAGCCAATATTTTATGCAAAGTAGGGATGGAACTGTAAGCAGCTGAACATAGCTATGGTGGCAAGGAGTTTTACCTCTTTGAAAAATAAAACATATTATGTTACTCCCTTGCCTAAATTTTCCATGACTCCTGTGATAGGCATAATTTTAAGATGGCCTCCAAGATTCCTGATTCATGATATATATGCATTGTATAACCCCTTAGCCTTGAGTGGGGAGGAATTTGTGAGTGAATATGATGGCATGCATAGTCCTTTACTGATTAGGTCACAGTTGACTTTGAGTTAATCCTAAGGGAGAATATCCAGGTGAACTTGACCTAATCAGGTAATTGCATGCTCCTCCCCTCCAGTTTCATTGAGGTATAATTGACAAATAAAATTGTATATATTTAAAGTGTGCAGTCTATGGCCATGCCACCGTGAATGTGCCCGATCTCATCTGATCTCAGAAGCTAAGCAGGATTGGGCCTGGTTAGCACTGGATGGGAGACCATCGAGGAATACCGGGTGCTGTAGGCATAAAACAAAAATAAAGTGTACAATGCGATAATTGGATATGTTTACACTGTAAAATTATTACCACAATCAGGTTAACTAACTCATTCATCACCTCATGTAGTTACTTTTTTGGGGGGGTATGAAAATGCTTAAGATCTACTCTCAGCAAATTTCAAGTATATGATACAGTATTAACTACATTCACAATGCTTAATTGTACATCTCCAGAGCTTATTTATCCTATGACTGAGGCTTGTATCCTTACACTAGCATCTCTCCATTTCTCCCTTATCCTTCAGCCCCTGATAACCACCATTCTACTCTGTTTTTATGAATTTGACTTTAAAAAAGAAAAGATCGCACGTACAGTATGTGTAGTATGTGTCTTTGTCTGCTTTATTTCACTTATATAAGATCCTCCAGACTAATCCATGTTGTCCCAAATGGCAGGATTTGCTTTTTATAATGGCTGAATAATATTCTATTGTATATTTTCTCCCTACCCTTAGTTTTATTGAGATAAATTGACATAGAGCATTGTATATGTTTAAGGTGTATAGCATCTGAATTACACATATTATGAAATGATTACCACAATAAGTTTAATTAACATCCATCATCTCATAGAAACAAAAAAAGGTTTTTTCCTTCTGATGAGATAACTCTTAGGATATGTTCTCTTAACAACTTTCATATATACCATACATCAATGTTAACTGTAGTTATCACATTGTCCATTATATCCCTAGTAATTATTTATTTTATAACTGGAATTTTGTACCTTTTGGCTATCTTCATCCAGTTTCCTCACTCCACCTTTGGTAACCACAATCATATATCTTTTTCTATGAGTTTGGTTTTTGCTTTTTCTTTTAGATTCCACATATAAGTGAGATCATACAGTATTCGTCACATTGTGTGTGTATAAATTTTATACACACATACATCTTTATTCATTCATCCGTAATGAACATTTAGGTTGTTTGCATATAATAGCTATCGTGAAAAATGCTGCAGTGAACATGAGAATGCAGATATGTATTTGGGACACTGATTTCTTTTTCTTTGGATATATGCCAGAAATGGGATTACTTGATTATATGTTAGTCTTATTTTTAAATTTTTATGAACTTCCATAATGTTTTTCATCATGGCTATATCAATTTACATACCAACAGTGTACAAAAATTCCCTTTTCTTCACAACCTTGCTAACATTTGTAATGTCTTTATGTTAGTCATTCTAACAAGTGTAAGGTGATAGCTCATTTTGGTTTTGAATTGGATTTTTCTGATGATTAGTGATGTTTAGTATATTTTAATGTATTTTTTGGCCATTTGCGTGTCTTTTTGGAAAAATGTCTATTCAGGTCTTTCGCACATTTATTTATTTATTTATTTATTTATTTATTTATTTATTTATTTATTTTAGTCGTACTGAAATCTCATTTTTATTTTATTTTTTTTAAATTAAATTTATTGGGGGTAATATTGGTTAATACAATTGTATAATTTTCAGGGGTACATTAAAATTTGACATCTGTATGTTCTATTGTGTGTTTACCACCTAAAGTCCAGTTTCCTTCAGTTGCCATATATTGGATCACCTTTACCCACTTCACTCTACTCCTACCCCCTATATTTGAACACCTTTACCCTGTCTACCATCCATCGCCTCCTCCACCCCAGACACTTTGGTAATCATTAGTCTATAGTCCATGACATGAGTCACTGTTTGTCCTATTCTTTTGTTACCTTTAGATTTATATCCCACATATAAGTGATATCATGTGATTTTCAACTTTTTCTGTCTGGCTTATTTCGCTTAGCATGATTATCTTGAGGTTCATCCGTGTTGTTGCAAGTGGCAGTATTTCATCTCTTCTTACGGCTGAGTAATATTCTATTGTATATATGTACCACAGCTTCTTTAGCCAATCATCTATCGTAGGACACTTCAGTTGCTTCCATGTCTTGTCCACTGTGAATAATGCTGCTATGAACATTACTGTGCAAATATCTTTATGGTTATGAGTTTTCAAGTTTTTGAGGTAAATACCAAGTAGAGGGATTTGTTGGATCATATGGTAGATCAATTCTTAGTTTTTTGAGTAACCTCCATACTGCTTTCTATAGTGGCTGTACCAGTTTGCAGTCCCATCAGTGTATGAGGGTTCTTTTTTCTCCGCATCCTCTCCAACATTTGTTATTACTTGTCCTGTTGATTACAGCTATTCTAAAAGGTGGGTGATGATATCTCATTTTGGTTTTGATTTTTATTACCCTAATAGCTAGCGATGTTGAACATCTTTTCATATATTTGTTGGCCATTTGTATGTCCTCTAGGGAAAAGTGTCTGTTAAGGCCCTCTGCCCGCCCATTTTTTAATTGGCTCATTTTGTTGTTGTTGTTGTTGTTGTTAGAGTCGTGTGAGTTCTTTGTATGTTTTGGATATTAGGCCCTTATTGGAGGCGTTGCTTGCAAATATATTATCACATTCGGATGGCTGTCTCTTTACCTTGTTGATGACTTCTTTTGCTCAGCAGAAGATTTTTAGTTTGATGTCATTGCATTCATGTATTTTTGCTTTTACTTCCCTTGCCTTTGAGGTCAAATTAATAATATTCTCTTTAATTTCATGGTCCTTGAGTTTAGTTCCTATGTTTTCTTCTATGCATTTTATTGTTTAAGGTCTTATATTCAGGTGTGTAATCCCTTTCGAGTTAATTTTGGTGTGTGGTGATAGACAACAGTCTAGTTTCATTCTTTTGCAGGTGGCCTGTTGATTTTCCTGGCATCATTCATTAAAAAGGCTTTCCTTTCTCCACTGCATGTTTTTGCTTTTTTTTTTTTTCTGTCGAAAAGCATTTGCTCATATAAATATGGGTTTACTTTTGGACTCTTGATTCTGTTCCACTGGTCCGTGTGTCTGTTTTGCTGCCAATACCATGTCGTTTTGATTACTGTTTTCCTGCCAATACCATGTCATTTTGATTACTGTCGCTTTCTAGTATAATTTGAAGTCGGGCAGAGTGATGCCTACAGCCTCGTTCTTTTTTCTCAGGATGGCTTGGTAATTCGGGGTCTTTTGTACTTCCATACAAATATGGTTTTTCTGTTCTATTTCTTTAAAAAATGTTGATGAGATTTAGATGGGGATTGCATTAAATCTGTATAATGATTTGGGTAATAAGGTAATTTTCACTATATTGATTCTTCCAAATCCAAGAACACGGAATATCTATCCATTTCTTTGTATCTTCTTCTTGTAGTTTTCATTATATAGGTCCTTTGCATGTTTTGTTAGATTTATTCCTAAGTATTTTATTTTCGTTGCAATTACAAAAGGAATTATTTTTCCATATAATTCTTATTTTTTAAATTTGTTTATGTGGTGTATCACATTCATTGATTTGAGTATGTTGAATCATCCCTGTGCCCCTGGGATGAAGCCCACTTGATTGTGGTGTATTATCTTTTTACTGTGTTGCTATATTCAGTTCGCTAGTATCTTATTTAGGATTTTTGCATCTGAGTTCGTAAGAGATATTGCTCTGTAGATTCCTGTTTGTTTGTTTCTGTGTGTGTGTGTGTGTGTGTGTGTGTGTGTGTGCGCGCGCGTGCGATCTTTACTAGATTTTGGTGTCAGAGTAATATTGACCTCATAAACTGAGTCGTGAAGTATTGCCTCCGCTTTGATTTTTTGGAACAGTTTGAGGAGAATAGGTATTAAATCTTCTTTGAATTTTTGGTAGAATTCACTGGTGAAGCCATCTGGTCCTGGACTTTTACTTTTTGGTAGGTTTTTGATGATTGTTTCAATTTCCATACTGCTCATCAGCCTATTTAGATTTTCCAGATCTTCTTAATTCAGTATAGGAAGGTTGAATTTTTCTAAGTACTGGTCCATTTCTTCTAGGTTATTATATTTGGTGTTATATACTTTTTCATAGTATTTTGTATAAGCATTTGTATTTCTGTGGTGTCAGTCGTAATTTCCCCTCTTTGATCCCCGATTTTGTGTCCTTTCTTTTTTTTCTTTAGTTAAGTCTAGCCAGGTGTTTGTCAATTTTATTAATCTTCTCAAAGAACCAGCTCTTTGTTGCATTTATTTTTTCTATTGTTTTTTTTGTTGTCATTGTTCTTGTTGTTATTTTCAATTTACTTCTGCTCTTATTTTCTTTATTTCTTTCCTTCTGTTGACTTTAGGCTTCGTTTGTTCATCCTTTTCTAGGTTTTTAAGATGAAGCATTAGGTTATTTGAGCTCGTTCTTGGTTTTGGAAGTAGGCCTGTAATGATATGAACTTTCCTCTTATGACCGCTTTAGCTATGTCCCAAAAGTTTTCATATATTGTACTATCATTATCATTCTCTTCTATATATCTTTCGATCTCTTTTTATTGCTTCTCTGACCTACTTATTCTTCAGTAGCATATGTTTAATTTCCATGTATTTGTGGTTCTTCCTGCTTTCTTTCTGCAGTTGATCTCTAGTTTCAAAGTACTGTGATCAGAGAAAAAGGGTGGAACGATTTCAACCCTCTTACATTTGTTGAGGCTATCTTTTTTATCCCAGTATGTGGTCGATTCTTGAGAATGTTCCGTGTGTACTAGAGAAGAATGTATAGGCAGCTGTTTTGGTATGGAAGGCTATGTATATGTCAATTATGCCCAGTTGGTCTAATGTGTCATTTAAAGATGTTATTTCCTCATTGATTGTCTGTGTGGATGATCTGTCCACATCCAACAGTTGGGTATTTAGGTTTCCTACTACGATAGTGGTTTGATATGTTTCTCCCTTTAGTTCTGTAAGGTATCGCTTTACATATTTCAGGGCTCCTTGATTGGGAACATAGATATTAATAAGTGTTATGTCTTCTTGGTGCATGAATCCCTCTATCATTATGAAGTGTCCCTCTGTATACTTCTTTACCTTTTTTATTTTGAAGTCTAGTTCCTCTGATATTAGTACTGCTGTGTCTGCTTTTCTCTGAATGCCATATGCATGTGGTATCATTTTCCACCCTTTCATTTTGAGTCTGTATTTGTCTTGGAGCTGAGATGTTTGTCCTGGAGGGAGCATATGGTTGAGTTTTGTTTTTTGATCTAATCTGCAACTCTGTGCCCTTTTATTGGTGATTTCAGTCCATTTATGAGGTCCTCTTATAACCATTTAATCTTTTGCTTTGTGGTAGCTTGGTGTTTCTATTGCTGTCTTGTCCTTGTTTTTCTGTTTTCTTTATTTTGTTTGCCTTTTGTGGGTTTTGCCTCTGGTTCTTCTTTTATGTTAGATACTTCATTCTGAATCTTTGGTGTGTGGTTACCATTACGAATATGAAAAGAATAGTTATACACACACACATATACATATATACACATGAGTAAATTTTCTTCTGCATGTGCCTTATCTCCATTTCCCTTTGTGAATTTGGGTCTTGAATCCTCCTTTTTTCAGGCATTGTTATCTCAGTATGTACCTATATATGCTGAACTTTCATTACTATCTTCTTATAACAATTTGCTTCTTATTATTTAAGCTATAATGCCCTGTTCTTAGTCAGGGTTGTACTCTTCTGCTTCTATTTACCTGATTGTCGCCTTACTCCTAATTATGTATATATATTTTTTGACATTTTGTTTTCGGTGAGCTGACCCCTTTCAGTATTTCCTGTAGTGCAAGACTTCGTGGAGAATTCCCTCTATTTTTGTATGCCTGGAAACGTCTTAATTTTTTTTTCTACATATCTAAAGGAGTGCTTAGCTAGGTACATTATTCTAGGCTGGTAGTTCCTTTCACTTTATTTAAACTAATAGTTGAAATATTTGATTCAATTCCTTTCTGGCTTATGTCATCTGTGCTGAGGAATCCGATAATAATCTAATGGGTTTTCCCTTATATGTTACCGTTTTCTTCTCACATACTGTTTTGAGAATTCATCTTTGTTGTTAATTTTAGATAACTTTAATACAATGTGTCTTGGTGAAGGCCTTTTTGGGTTGAGATATTTGGGTGTTCTGTTGGCTTCTTGAATTCCAAGCTCCAGCTCATTCCTTAGATTTGGGAAATTCATGTCAACTATTTGTTTGAAAATGCTTTCTAATCCCTGCTCCTTTTACTCCCCTTCAATAGTGCCCATTATTCTTATGTTTCTTCTCCTGGTGGTGTTAGCTATTTTTTTGTATTTCTCTTTCATTATTATTTATTTTCTTTCATTCTTCAGTTTTTCTCTTCTTCCTTCTGATTTATTTCTAAAACTCTGTCTTCGATATCACTGTTCCTTTCCTCCATTTGGCCAACTCTATTTTCCGAGCTGGCTATTTCATTTTTCATCTCTTTCGGTGTGTTCTCCATCTCCAGAAATTCTATTTGGTTCTTTTTGAGGGTTTCACTCTCTTTGCTAAAGAACCCATTCTGCTCTGTAGTTGCTTTTTTTTTTTTTCAATTTCTGAAATTGTTGATATGAAATGTTTCAACCTCATTGAGGTTTTTTTCAGAAGTACCATTTTGAATTCTCTGTCATTTAAGTTGCAAATTTGTATGTCTGTAAGCTTATTTTCTGGAGATTTTTCTCTTTCTTTCTGAGCTGCCTTGTCACCGTGGTTGTTCATAGTGTTTAAAGGGCTATTTCTCACCTGGGAATTAATAAGTGTATTTTGCTTTTTTTCCAGAAAGAAGATTTATTATATACTGTTTCTCTTTAGCCTGTTGTAAAGAAGTTGCTTTTCTTTTGGTTTCCAGTAGGTGGAGTCTAAGCCTCTTGGATCCCTACTTCATATAAAGTCGTAATAATGCCTTTTTTTTCTTATAGATATTCAATCACACTCACTACCCTGTTTCAGTCCCTGTCAGTTTTAGCAACAGTTTCAGTAGCATTTGCTCATATTCTTCTGGTGTTCTGTCTTGGAGGTAATGGGGGAATGGCCCTCTGGGTTGGGGAATGGGGGCTGCTTCTCAGCCGAGTTTTTGCAACTGTGAATGCTAATATTCAACTGTTGCTTCTCTGCCATTCCCACTCTCTGCTCCCCCGACTTCTCTTCTTTCTGTCCTGATCCCTGGGTAGTACTGTTGTGTAGTGCTCACAACTCTCTTAGGCAGGGTTGTTCAGGGAACCCACAGCACATTCTTTCCTCCCTCTCCACTTGCGTGGAACTCCTGCAGCTGCCAGAAGCAGCTTCTTTTTCTTCCAGTCTACCACCTGACTCCTGGGATTTTGACCTGTGGTCACTCTTATTCGCAGATCCCACGCTCAGACTTGTTGGTGTGCAAGTTGGATGTTTTTTGTTGAGTTTTAGATTTTCAGCTTATTGTTGTTTCAAGGGGAGAGATCTGGAGATGTCTCCCATTCTGCCATGTTTTTTGGAAAAATTAGAATATAATTTAAAAAGTAGTTAGAGCTTGTTTTCACACAAATCTTTGAGTGTCTCTAGAGGCAGCCTGGAATCAATTTTATTTATATATTTATTTATTCATTTATTTTTTTACATTCTAAAGTTGTTGTTTTTTTTTTTTAAATCAATTTTAAGTAAAGTTAATTAAATGATTTCTGTCAATGGAGATGAACATCCCAGTGAAAAAGAATCCATATCTTGTTAAAACAATAGTACAAGCACATATGCTAAATTAGAAAAGTCATTGAGAAACTATGGTCTTTTCTTAAAAGACATATTACCTAGTTTTACTGCTAAAAGAACCTTATAGTAGTGGTTGTAGCAGGAGCATTAATTTTGCTTTCTTAATGGTCATGTACCATTAAGTCCTGGCACCTGGACTTTGGTTGCTGCGGCCGCAGCCACCATTATAAGAAACTAGAACTCTTTGGACAGGAGGTAGGAGAAAAAGCTAATTTCATGTTTTATAGAGGGAAAAACCTGGAGATGGCTTTGAACACTTTCCTTCCAATCATAACATACAGTACTGAGAGTTAAAATAAGCTTGCTTAATGGAGCTTTGAGTGGCATAGCTGTCACAATTTGAGCACTTAAAAATGGTTAATTGGAACTGCTTAAGTATATATAAGAGGCCAGGTGTTCACAACAAATATACTTAAGAGCTAAGTTAATATAATCGAGTGTTAAAATGTAGTTGTAAAAGGATGAATTGAATATAGTATGATTCATTATTAAATTTACAATGACTGTTTTTCAATTACAGTTGACATACAGTATTTTGTTTCACATGCACAACATAATTAGAAATTTATATTTATTATAAAGTGGTTATCCCAACAAGTGTAGTACCCATCAGACACCATACATACTATTACAATGTTATTGACTATATTCTCTATGCTGTATTTTACATCATCATAACTATTTTTTATAAATGGCAAACTGTACTTCTTAATCTCTTTCACCTTTTCCACCCATTCCCATAATACTGCTCCCATCTGGTGACCATTGATTTGTTTTCTGTGTTTATTAATTTGTCTCTGTTTTGTTAACTTATTATTATTATTTTTTAGATGCCACATATAAGTGAAATCATAAAGTATTTGTCTTTTTCTATCAGATTTAACTTAGCACAATACCTTTAGGTCCGTCCATGTTGTTTCAAATGACAAGATTTCTTATTTTCTTATGGCTGAGTAATAGTCCATTGTATGTATGTATCACAACTTCTTTATTCAATCATCTATTGATGGGCACTTACATTGCTTCCGTATTTTGGTTATTGTACATAATGCTGCAATGAGTATACAGATGCATATATTTTCAAATTAGTGTTTTGGATTTCTTTAAATAAATACTCAAATGTGGAATTTATGGGCATATGGTAGTTCTATTTTGAGTTTTTTGAGGAACCTCTGTACTGTTTCATAGTGGCTGCACCAATTTGCAATCCCACAACAGTGTATGAGGGTTCCCTCTTCTCCACAGCTTTGTCAATGCTTGTTTGTTGATTTACTGATGATAGCCATTCTGACAGGTGTGAAGTGATATCTCCTTGTATTTTCAATTTGCATTTCTCTGATGATTAGTGAAGTTGAGCATCTTTTCATATGTCTGAGGGCTATCTGTATGTCTTCTTTGAAAAAATGACTATTCAAGTTCACTGACCATTTTTTAATTGGACTGTTTGTCTTTTTCAGTTAAGTTGTACAAGTTCCTTATATATTTTGGATATTAACTCTTTATTGGATGTATCAAGGGAGACTATCTTCTGCCATTTAGTAGGCTGTATTTTTGTTTTGTTGATGGTTTCTTTTGCTGTGCAAAATCTTTTTAGTTTGGACACATTTTGTTTCCCTTGCCTGAGGAGACATATCCAAAAGCATATTATTAAAATGGATATAAAAAGTTTGTTACCTATGATTTCTTTTAGGAGTTTTATGGTTTTGAGGATTATATTTAAGTCTTTAATTTATTTTTGCATTTATTCTTATATGTGGTGTAAGAAAGTGATCCAGTTTCATTGTTTTGCATGTGTCTGTCAAGTTTTCCTAACACTCTATTGAAGAGCCTATCTTTACCCCATTGTATATTCTCACTTCTTTCATCATAGATTGACCATGTAGGTGTAGCTTTATTTCTGGGCTCTCTATTCTGTTCCATTTGTTTGCCTGCTTTTATGCCAGAACCATGGTGTTTCGAATACGATAGCATTGTAGTATAGTGTGATGCCAGGTACTGTGATACCTCCAACTTTGTTCTTTCTCAAGATTGCTTTGGCTCTTCAGGTTCTTTTCTGATTCCACAGACATTTAAGAATATGTGTTCCATTGTGTAAAAAATGCCAGTTGTATTTTGATAGATGGCACTGACTCTGTAGATTGCTTTGGGTAGTAAAGATTTTAAAGATATTGGTTTTTCTTATCCATGAGCATGGTATATCCTTTCATTTATTTGTACCTTCTTCAATTTCTTTCTACAATGTCTTATAGTTTTCTGAGTACAGGTCTTTCACTTTGTGGGTGAAAGTCATCCCTAGCCATTATATTCTTTTCAGTGCAATTAAAGATGGAATTGTTTTCTTAATTTCTCTGATAGGTCATTATTGCTGTATAAAAATGCAACCAAATTTTGAATATTTATTTAGTATCCCACTAATTTACTGAATTAATTTATTAGTTTTAAGAGTCTTTTTTGGTGAAATCTTTAGTTTCCTCTATACAGTATTATGTCAACTGCAAATAATGACGGTTTTACTTCTTTTTAATTTGGATGCCTTTTCTTTCTTTTTCTTGTCTGATTGCTGTGGTTAGGACTTCCAATACTACATTGAATAAAAGTGGTAAAAGGGAACATTCTTGTCTTGTTACTGATCTTAAGAAAAACTCTTTCAGCTTTTCCCTGATGAGTATGATGTTAGCTGTGGGTTTGACATATAAGACCTTTATTTTGGTGAGGTCAGTTTTCTCTATCCCCACTTTGCTGAGAGTTTTTGTCATTAAAAAAAAATGCATTTTGTCAAATGCTTTTTGTACATCTATTGATATAATCATAGGATTTTTATCCTTTGTTTTATGTGGTATAAACATTACTTGATTTGCAATCCAGGCATAAATCACACATGATCATGGCATATGATCTTTTCAATGTGTTGCTGAATTTAGTTTGCTAATATCTTTTGAGGTATTTTGTATCTATATATATCAGGAATATTTGGCTAAACTTTTCTTTTTTGTAATGCCTTTGCATGGTTCTAATATCAGGGTAATTTGGGTCTCTTAAAATAAATCTGCTATCCTTCCCTCCTCTGCATTAATTTGGTATATTTTGAAAGTTAGGTATTAATTCTTCTTTGAAAGTTTGGTAAAATTCACCTGTTTAGCCATTTGGTTCAGGACTTTTGTTTATTGAAAGTTTTAAAATTACTGATTTGATTTTGTTATTTGATTTTGTTATTTGATTTTGTAGTCATTATTCTGTTCAGATACTCTGTATCTTTCTGATTCAGTCTCAAAAGATTGTATGTTTCTAGGAATTTACGCATTTCTTACAAATTCTTCAATTTGTTGGCATATAATTGTTCATAGTATTTCCTTATAATCCTTCGTACTTCTCTGGTGCCAATTTTTCTATCTCCAATTTTATTTCTGCTTTTCTTTATTTGGGCTTCCTCTTTCTCTTTTTTGATGAGTCTAGCTTAAGGTTTATCAATTTTGTCTTTTCAAAGAACCAGATCTTGATTTCATTGATATTTTCTATTGTTTTATTTTTTAATTTAAAAAATTGTTTTAGAATCTATTTCATTTATTTCTGCTCTGATCTTTATTATTTCCTTCCTAATACTTTGGGCTTTGTTTGTTCAAGTTTAAGATAAATTGTTTATTTGAGATTCTTGTTTCTTGAAGTTGGAATGTATTGTTATGTATTTTCTTCTTAGAACTGCTTTGGCTGTATCCCATAGATTTTTGGGTCATCATCTTTTCATTTTTCTTAAAATATGTATTTTTTATTTATCCTTTGATCTCATTGTTAACCCATTGTTTAGTAGCATGTTATTTAGCTCTGTGTTTGTTTTTCAGTTTTCTTGTAATTTATTTCATTTTGTAGCACTGTGAGATTCATATCAGAAGATGTTTGATATGGTTTTAATCTTAAATTTATTGAGCCTTGTGTCATGGCCTAACATGTAGTTCATTCTGGTAAACATCCCATGTATATTTGAAAAAAATGTACATTCTGCTTCTTTGGGCTAAATGTCCTAAAATACAATTAAGTCCATTGGTCTAATGTGTCAGGGCTGTTTCCTTGTTGATTTTCTGTTTGGAGGATGTATCCATTGATGTCAAAGCCCCCTATTTTTGTTGTCTTACTGTCAATCCCTGCATGTCATTATTTTGCTTTATATATTTAGGTGCTTTTATGTTGGGTGAATTGATGTATACAAGAGTTATATTCTCTTGTTGGATTGATTTCCTTATCCTTGTAAAGTGCCCTTGTATCTTGTTACAGCCAGCCCTTATTTTAAAGTCTATTTTATGTGATGTAAATTGTGCTACCCCAGTTTTTAAAAAAATTTCTATTTGCATGAAATATCTTTTCACATCCCTTTAGTTTGTTTGTCTATGTCTTTTAATCAGAGGTGGATCTCTTCCAGGTAGCATATGTACAGGTCTTGATTTTTTTTTTTTTACGCAGCCACCCTATGTCTTTCGAATTGAACATTTAGTCCTTAACATTTAAAGTAATTATTGATAGGTATGTAGTTATTGCCATTTTATTGTTTTTTGATTGATTCTGTGGTTCTCTGTTCCTTTCTTATTCTCTTGCTCTTCTATGTTAACTTTCTATAGTGTTGTGTTTGGATTATTTTCTCTGTTTTTTTTTGTATAACTCTTGTAGATATTTGGTTTGTGGTTACCATGTCCTTCACATGTACCAAGCTATGTTTATAGTACTCTATATCAAGTTGGTGGTCACTTAAATTCAAGCAAATTCTAAAATCACTACAATTTTTACTTACCCACTCCATTTGTTTTTGTCTTTTTTTAATTTCCTGTGTATATCCCTTAATTTATTGTTGTAATCATATATGGTCTTTCTACTTTTCCCTTTTAACTTTTGTACTAGCTTTATAGTTGGTTGATCTACTGCTTTTACAAAGGTTGCCTTAGTTAAGATTTTTTTCTTTCCTCTATTTTCTTATTCATGTTTGCTTTTTTCCTTCTTAAAAAGATCCCTTAAGGATTTCTTATAATACTGGTTTAGTGATCTCCTTTAGGTTTTTCTTCTCTGAGAAATCATCTCTTCTTCAATTTCAAATGATAGCCTTGCTGAGTAGAGTAATCTTGGTTGTAGGTCTTGGTTTCCTTATTACTTTGAATGATTCATGCCAATCCCTCCTAGCCTGCAATGTTTTTGTTGAGAAATCAGCTGACAATCTTATGGAACTCCCTTGTATGTTAATAACTCAATTTCTATAGCAGTTTTTAAGATTCTTTGTTTTTCATTTTGGCATTTAAATTATATGTGTTGGTGTGGGCCTCTTTGGTTCATCTTGTTTGGGATTATATGTGCTTTCTGAACTTGCCTTCACTGGTTAATGAAAATTTCCATCACTTCTTCAAATAGGTGTATTTAAAACAATATATATTTTTTATTTTCAGTTATAGTTGGCGCACAATATATTAGTTTCAGTTGTACAACATAGTGAACATCTATATAACTCACAAAGTGATCGATCACCACAATAAATCTAGTACCTCTCTGACACCATACAGTTATAATATTATTGACTATATTCCTTATGCGATACTTTCTACCTCTATGAATATTTTGTAATTATCAATTTGTACTTCTTAATCCCTTCCCCCCTTTTCACTGGTAACCCTCAAAATGTTCTCTGTATCTATGAGTTTGCTTTTTGTTTATTTTGTTAGATTCCACATGTACGTGGAATCATATGGCATTTATCTTTCTCTAACTTACTCCACTCAACACAACACTCTCTAGATCCATCATGAAACATCTTTTTCCATCCCCTTACTTTCAGTCTGTATGTGTCTTAAACTGAAGTGAGTCTCTCGTAGGCAGCTTATGTAAGGATCTTGTTTTCTTAACCTTTCAGCCATCCTATCTTTTGATTAGAGCATTTAATTCTTTTTCATTTGAAGTACTTTTTTCCCCTCCTCTTAAATTTGCCCCCCTACCCCACTTCCACCCCTGACCTATGGATGTTGCCATTTCCCTGTAAGAACTGGATCTCTGAAGGCGAGGCGTCTCCTCCCACATACTTGCGGTGTGCACCCGGGACCTGGTGCCCCCGGGGTCTGGCACTCCCATGGCCTAGCACCCCTGGTGCACTTGAGGGGCCTGGCACACCCAGGGCCTGGAGCACCTGGGGTATGGTCGGTCCGTGGCTCCACCTGGGGCACAAACCCAGGACCTTCTGCATGTAAAGCAGACGTGCTAACTACTACACTATGGAGCCACCCCTTGAAGTACTTGATGGATACGTATTGTCATTCTTTATTCATATTTACGATATATAATTTTTTCTTCTTAAAAATGTTGCTCTAGCATTTTCTGTAATACTAGGTTGGTGTTGAGGAATTCCTTTAGCTTTTTTTTTTTTTTTTTGGTCTGGGAAACTCTTATCTGTCCTTCAATTCTAAATGATAGCTTTGCCAAGTGGAGTAATCTTGGTTGTAGGTCCTGGCTTTTTATTACTTTCAATATCTTATGCAAAGTGCTTCTGGTCTGCAAATTTTATGTTGAGAATTTGTCTGACAGTCTTATGGGAGCTCACTTGAAGGTAACTAATTTCTTTTTTCTTGTTGCTTTTAAAATTCTTATTTGAATTTAACCTTGGCGTTTTAATTATAATGTGTCTTGGTGTGGGCCTCTTTGAGTTCATCCTGTTTGGGAGTCTATGAACTTTCAGGGGTTGTATGTCAATTTCCCTCACCAGGTTAGAGAAGTTTTCCATCATTTCCATCACAGGTTTTCAACTTCTTGCTCTCTCTCTTCTCCTTCTGGTACCCCTATAATATGAATGTTATGCTTGATGTTGTTTCAGAGGCTCCCTAAAACTTTTTTTTTTCCAATTCTTTTTTCTTCTTACTGTCTTGATTGGGTGTCCTCTGCTACTTCATCTCTATGTTGGTGATTCGAACCTCGGCTTCATCCACTCTGTTGATTCCCTCTAATGTACTCTTCATCTCAGATATTGTATCCTTCATTTCTGACTGGTTCCTTTTTAAGTTTTCTTTCTCCATTTTTTTTAAAAAAGTTCTCTTTGTTAAAGTTCTTAGTCCATCTATTCTTCCTCTAAGTTCGAGCATCCTTGTAACTTAATGTTTTGAACTGTGTATCTGGGAGATTGCTTGTCTCCATTTTGGTGAGTTCCTTTTCTGGAGCTTTGTTCTTTTCTTTCATGTGGAACATGTTTCTTTGTCTCCCCATTTTGGCTGCATTCCTGTGTCTGTTTCTACACACTGGGTACAAATTGTAAGTCTCCCAGTCTTAGTAGAGTGGCTTTAGGTAGTAGGTGTCCTGTGGGCCCCAGTGGCAGAGTCATGGGAGGGGTCTCACTGCAGGCAAAATTCAGCCACAGCCTGTGCACGTCCAGGGCCACTTGCTAAGAGTTACCAAGCAATCCACAGATGGCTGCCACCCTTGCTAGACTTATAGGTGCCTCAAAGGGTCAAGTCAGAAACCGAGGCCAGCTGCTACTAGTGTGGGTCTTGGGGCTGCTCTGCAAGAGGTACAAGGCAGGCTAAAGCCAGATGCTGCTTCTTTGGGTTTTATGAGCCTTTGAGAGTTTAGGAAACTACACAGCAAGAGCCAACACAGGCCATTTGTATGGAATAAAGTACTGGAAGTGGCTTGGGTTAGCCCACAAGTTAGGAGAGGCTAGTCTCAGGGAATCACCTGGGTGGAGTGACCTGTGTTATCCAGGTTGATGGCATCTCAGATATGGTGGGGCCTGTGTCAGGACATGGGAGTCGGGAGGGCTCAACAAAGGAACAATGGATACCACCAGCACTTCTGTCCAGGAGAAAGCTGCCCCTCCACCCCTGACAATTCAGTGTCTCCCTGGATCCCTGGTGCTCCTCGAGCAGCTGCTCCATAGTTGAAGCTCAGAGTGACAAAGTCTGTCAGCAAATAAGTCTGGGCATGGGCCCTCAAGAGGAAAGTCTGACTCCCTCAGACCTCTGTCTCACTCACCTGCAACCTCTGCTGGCTTTAACAGCCAGAGGTTGTGGGAACTGGAAGCCTGGGCTGAGAACCCCAGTTTGGGGCCAGGATCCTTCACTTCTCAGGTGGGGGAGGAGCTCTGCAGCCAAGATAACCCTCTTGATTCTTGATTGCCACACACATTTGTGGTCCAGGGCAATTCTCATCTCTGCCCCTCTTACCAGTTCAAAGTGGCGTCTTATTTTTGTCCCTTAGTTGTAGGGCTTTTGTTCAGCTCCTGACCTCAGGTGACTCCATATGATGGTTGCTCTATAGTTCCATTATAATTTTGCTGTGGTCACAAGAGTAGGTATGCACAGCATCCACTTTCCACGCCATCTTGACTGGTAGAGAGCTCCAAATAGCTTTTCAATCCTTTGCTCTCAATCTTCTGGCACCCCTATGATGTGAGCATTGGCACATGTTATGTTGTTCCAAAAATCCCTTAAACCATCCTTATTTTTTTATTCTTTTTTTTCCTTTTTGTTGTTTCAATTGGGTATTTTCCATCTGTTTATCTTCCAGATCACCAATTCAATCCTCTTCTTTAGATAATTTGATACCAATTTCCTGTTTTCTTCATTCCAGTTACTTTAACTTCATTTCTTACTGTTCTTTAAATGTTTTCTGTTAGCTGATGTTCTCATGGAGTTCATCTAGTCTTCCCTTACATTCACTGAGCATCCTTATAACCAGTGTTTTGAACTCTATCTGACACATCACTCATTTCCATTTCATTTAGTTCTTTTTCTAGAATTTTGTCCTATTCTTTCATTTGAGACATATTTGTCTCATTTGGCCGATTCCCTGTGTTTGTATTTATTAGGTAGATGTGCTGTATCTCTCAGTCTTAGTAGAGTGGCCTTATGTAGTGAATATTTTGTGGGGCTCAGAAGCACATTCTCCCTGGTCACCTGAGCTGAATGCCCCAGGGGTGTCCCTTGTGTGGATTGTGTGTGCCCTTATGTTGTAGTTGAGACTTGACTGCTGTGCAGGTAGGACCGATCCTCAGGCTGCTGGCTGAAGGCTGGCCATGACTATAGTAGACAAGCTGGTGTGTGGGGCTGATTCCATGGAGTGGGAGTTGATTTAGTGGGGCTCTCATGAAACTGTCTACTCTTTGAGTAGCATTTTTGGAGGTGGTTGGGGTGCTATGGTGTTGTTTGAAGCAGGCCATTGGGTGTGTTGTTTATGGAGCCTCTCATGAGGGGCTTCAGTGTAGGCCATCTTCAGACGCCATTTGTGCCTGAATTAGGGCCACTTGGTGGGAAGTACAAAGTGATCTGACGTTGGTTGCCACTTGTGATGGGTCTGGATGCTCTTGAATAGACTATGCCGTAAACTGAGGTGGCTGCCACTTGTGCCAGTCTTGGAACCCTTTTGTGAGTACCACAATGTTAGCTGAGGCCAGCCCCCACTTGTGCTGGGCTTTTGGACACTTAGTTAAAGAAATGTTCCAAGCTAACACTGGCCATAGCTTATGACAGCCTTGGAGTTGCTTATTACCAGTTGGTAAGGGGCATGTTGAGGCCAGTCACTACTTGTTTGGGGTTGTGGACCTTTAAGAGATTTTAGTAAAGTCCACATGAGCCAAAGTAGGCCACTTGTGTGTATAAGCTGCTGGAAAAGGTTCAAATAGATTGTGAGTGGTGTGAGTTTGTTCTCAGGGAATCATCAGGGTGGTGTGAACAGTATCAGCCAGGTTAATGGATTGCCTAGATTTTGTACTTGCTTATGTCTTCTGGTTAGGTGTGAGATGCACTCAACAAAGAAACAATGGTGCCTGCTAACACTTTCACCCTGGAGAAAGCTGCCCTGATCCCTGACCTTCCAGCCCTTTCCCTGAAGGTAATCAATTTAATTCTTCCTCATATGTCCCTGCAGCTCTTTGAGCTGTTGCTTCTGTGCTGGAAGCCATAGTTAGTGAGTTTGTGAGTGAGCAAGTCCATGAGCAGGCCCCACAAGTGAATGTCTGGGACTCCAGTAGCCCTTTGTTTCACTCAAATGCAACCCCCACTGGTTTCCGCAGTCAGATATTACGGGGACTCTTTTTCCTGGCACTGGCATCCAGGTTGGAGGGCCTGGTGTAGGACTGGGACTTTTTCAGTGGAAACCTCCACAGCTGAGATATTTCTCCCAATTCTTAAATGCCACAATGTGGGTATGGGACATGTCTATTCCACATCTTTGCCCCTCTTATCATTACATTCTGTTTTCTTTACATTCTTAGTTATAGGAATCCTGCTCGGCTAGTCTTCAGGTGGGTCTTAATAATGGTTGTTCTATAATTTAGCTATAACTTTCATGTGGTTATGCGATAAGATGAACAATTTACCTATTTTGCCATCTTGACTGGAACACCCCTGTGTGATTCATTACTGATCTCAAAAAAGTAACATATATTGTCTTTTCTTGCTAAGTGTGTGCACATGTACATATACATGTGTGTACATATATTCCTATTTAATCAGTTAAGAATAAACAGGGTACTGGGTAAGCCCAATAATTATGTAAAATATCAAGCCATATCAAGAAATAGGAAAAAGTGAATAATCCCTTAGAACAGCAGTCCCCAACCTTTTTGGCATCAGGGACAAGTGCTCTTATGAGAATCTAATGCTTGATGATCTGAGGTGGAGCTAAGGCAGTGATGCTAACACTACAGAGTGGCTGCAAACACAGATGAAGCTTCACTTGATCACCCGCCATTGAGCTCCTGCTGTGTGGCCCAGTTCTTAACAGGCCACAGACTGGTACCTGTCCACAGCCCGGGGGTTGGGGCCCTATGCCTTAGAGCAAGTAGAAGTCTGGTTCAACAACTAATTAGATCTAACGGTCACACATGATAGCCAAGTAGAAAGAGGATTCAACAGTGTGTTGCAAAATGAAGTAGCTACAGAGGAACACAACAAAATTAGCATTCTTCAGTAAGGAGTTGGATGACACTAATCACACTAAGGAAGCATATAGAAGCTTTAAATAATGTTAGCCAACAAGATCATCAAAATGACAGGACAATTGTCGAAATGGCTTGGGGACAGTTCAAGAATCAACAATTTTTAAATCTACACAAAAGGTCGATCTTAAAACGTCCCAAGACATATTAAGTGATATTATTACAACAAACCAAAGAAAGTTATTTGGTCTGTGCAACAAGGTTTTCTGGATGACTCAGGGATCAACTAGTTGCTGATCCAGAAATTATAACTCAATTTGTCTGAGACAGTATTATTTTTATTTTGGGCTGGACAAGATTACCAAAAACCTGAGGCAAGAATACAAACAGTACATGTTTGAACAACCTAAATCTAGGAATAACTGAATAATTGGAATCTTGGGAAAGGTACCTTGGCTATTTAAAGAATGTCAGTTGGTTTCTTAAATTAATAAACTGAACATTAATCTAAATACAAATGAGTATTTTTCTCCAAGCACATAGCCTCTTTCTTGGACATAAAAGAACCTATCAACATGATGCTCCTTTAATATTCTGAGGTTCTGAGAAAAAGTCACATGGATTTTGGTGTTGAGCAGTAATCTTTCATTTTATTAATTAAATCTATTAAATGTTTTCAGAGTGTTATAAAATACAATTCCTGGCACTGTTTGTATCTACTGGATTAGGAGTAAGATAATCCATTTTCGAGTGACATTTCATTCTGAGAAACTCTGAATAAGTCTTTTATTATTATATGTAGGGTTAAGTATTTATTTTTACAAAAGAAGGGCAATAACACTTGGTTGGATGGACTAGATGAACTAATACATGTGAAAGGGTAATATCTTGCCCTCCGAGACAAATAAATAATAACAAACATGTTTTTGAATGGGTACTACCCCTCTGGCTCCCCTACTCCAACAGCAGTATCATGATGTAATTAACATATATTTAGGGTTCACTCCTTACTTTGGAACATTTTGAAGAGAACAAAGAACAACATGAGAATGAATTCACACCAGAATGAGTTTACTGTACCATTAAGAGAAAAACAATCATTAATGTCCCTAAGGAATATGAATATATATACATACATATATGTATATATGTATACATATATATTAGGCTTCTAATCTACAATTCCTATTTGTGAGGAATTGGTGAAAATCCTTGGCCAACTGTGGTCTCATTTAGTCCAGACACTTTCTATCTGGGTTGTCCAATTCTGCTGACCCTCTTCTGAAAATACCATGTTGTTCTTGTTTTTCACTAGTCCTGAGACACTGCCTTATATTTGAGCTCTTAGTATTCTTTGTGGAATATTTCCTTTTTTCTTTTTCTGGTTGCAATACTAAACTTTGATCAAAGCCTTTACCAACTGTAATTAATCATTACTTCTTTGATACATATCTTTCCTGTCAGACTTCACCTTGGCTCACTCTCTCTATTCCTAAAATCTGAGTGCCCTATATTATGCCTTTTTAAGAGAAATGAATGTTAAATGTAACGCCTTTTGGTAAAAAGAGATTTCCAGAACTGGTCTGCCCTGAAAATGAATCTCCACTACACAGATATTTGAACAAAAGATACTATTGGAAATCTTCCCTGAGTACAGTAACTCAAGGTTTTATTAAAATATCACATTTACTGACATAAGGACATAAAAGTACTTTGAAAAGTTTAACTTTTGTGATGAGATGAGTTTATTAATTTCTTGGTTTTTAGTATTTTAATTCTTAAAAGTCTTTAAATCATTTCAGCTTTGGTTCTAGGACTATAAAATCTAGTCTTTCAAAGAAAAAAACATGGAAGTCTTAAGCTGCAGCAAATGTTAAAAGAAAGGTGAGAAAGCAAGGGGAATGCATTTCTACCTTAGCCTCATGGCTTCTTTAGCCATGCCTGAGAAGGCTGAGGTAAAAATGAAAAGGCAAGAAACTGAAGTAGCCTCATACTTATAGTTGTTTATGGTTTATGACAGGTTATATTTATCATGCTTCTTCATAGCATCAAAATGTAATTTTTGTCAAATAAGGCAATAATCCTAAAAATCAAATTAAATCACCTAAATTCTTTACAGAAAAATGGTATTACATAAATATATCTCAACAAATAAAATATTGAGCCAATGAGTAATACTTCCTTTGCTGTTTATGTAAGACACTAAAGTTATTCCCTGGTTCTTAGCCTCAACGTAGCACCACAGTTCACTGACTGGTATAGTCCCCTACTTCCTGTCTTCCATAGTAGTGCTGGGAGGCATAGGGATTCTTAGCCTGTAGTCATTATTAAACAAACAAACAAACAAACAAACAAACAAACAACTTCTCTATTCAAACCTGCAAATATAGCAGAAACATCAATTTTAATTCAAAAGTTTACATTTGCTATAGAAAAATTTAAAACCAGAACAGCATGATAGAAAAGTAGACTTCTTGGAATCACTTCTCAAAGTTCATCAACATGACCCTCAGTCTCCACCAAGACTCTGAAAGTGATCCTAGGACTCATTGATAAGAATAAAAGGATTGCTAAAAAACAATAACAGCATGTTGCCATATCCTATCACATTGTTTCTTAAATAATGCTACAGAGATTTAGGTGGTGCATCAATTGATACTTTAAATTTGTTATGAATTTATTTTGATGGAAATTAGAAGAAACATAGTTAGCATATAACACATAACTTACATAAAATTTCCTAGGATAATGCTAAAAATTGAGTGCCTTTAAAGAAATATATTAAGCACTAAGTATTATAAAAACTGCAAAGGAAGAACACAAGTGACTGAAGTTTGGGAAATGTTCTTTCTGTTTATTTCAAGTTTATGTGACTGTTTACATTACATTATTGCCTTGATTAATCAATGTTTCTATAATTAAAAACTTGTACCATAAGACTTACTGATGAACAATTACAGGTTATAACAACAGAATTTCTGGTCATTACAATAAGTTTTATATCATGATATAAATTATTTACTAGTTTAAGGTCTAACTTTGTTTTCTATGTATTAAACATTTGTTTATATGCTTTCTCTCCACTATGAATAATTTAATATTGAATGGGATGGAAAGGTCTGACAAAAATTTTCCTACATTTATATATTCATATGATTCTCCCACCATGAGGTACATGTTGCTGAGTAAGCGAAGGACTATGGCTTAAGGCTTCCTCACATTTATTATATTCACATAATTTCTCCCGAGTATGGATTTTCCTATGTTGATTAAGGTGTGCGCTCTGGCTAAAGGCTTTGTCACATTCGTTACATTTATAGGGCTTCTCTCCTGTATGAGTCCTCTCATGCTGATTAAGATGTGTCCTCTGGCTAAATGCTTTCCCACAAAAACTACATTCATAAGGTTTCTCTCCAGTATGCAGTCTATGATGTTCGGTAAGGGAAGTGATACGACTAAATGCTTTGCCACATTGATTACATTTATAGGGCTTCTCTCCAGTATGAATTCTCAGATGTTGAGTAAAAGAAGAATGTTGACGAAAGGCTTTCCCACATCCATCGCATATAAAAGGTTTTTCTCCTGTATGAATTCTCTGATGTTGAATAAGATGTATCCTCTGGCTGAATCTTTTCCCACATTCATCACACTTATAGGGCTTCTCTCCTGTAAGGACTATCTGAGGTTGAGTAAAAGATGAATTGTGGCTGAAGGCCACCTTACATTCACTGGGTTTCTCTTCTGCATGAATATGATTAGTAAAAACAATATGTTGACTGAAGATATTTCCATACTCATTATAATCATAAATATTCTCTCTTATACAGTTTCCCTGATAGTCAACCAAGTCTGAATTATATTTGATACTGTTTCCTTGTGAGTCCAAATTAAAGGATGTTTTAATTGAAGAAGTTCTCTGATTCATAATAAGGTCTGAGTTTATTTTATAGTTTTCCCCAAATCTATTACATTCAAGGCTTCTCTCCTGTGTGATCTTTTTTTGGGTTAAAGATACTTGTCCTAAATGTCTCTGTTGGTTTTCTTGGTTAAACTCTAACTGATAATCAAAATCCCAGAGTCTTCCTAGGATGGAATACCAGAAACTGTCTCCTGCTAGTCTCTCCATTATCATGTCATGGGTTTGATTTTCATCAGAAATATTCTGGTTTGGAGTTGATTTTTTGATTTCAGGTTTATTTTCCCCATCTAAAAGAAATTCAGAACATACAAATACTTTCCAGTATTCTCTATGTTTTGAAAAAGAAATTGTTGCATAATGAATTACCAAATGAAACTGACAATAATGCTAACAGGGCACTTGTGGTGTTAAAAAGTCTTAAAATGTGGCCATGTAATAAGCAGAATGACTACAAAAGATGACAAGAATCAGAGAGCTGGGAAAAATTTTAAAACGTGTGGTAATCATAAAAAGAAGAGATCATCCAGGAGTATCTAAGATTGAAAGGAAATGGAAAAGATAAGAAATATCAGGAAAGATCAGTGCTCAGAGGGGAGAGATATTAAAGAAAAAGGGGATTTAGAGAAGACAGGTCTCATCTGTGGACTAATTCTATTGTAATGACAGGTACTGGTTTTTTAAAAAGCATTTCTTCCTATTTTAAATCTTTTGTTTAAAATGATGAAACTAATACTTTCCTATAGTAATGTATTCAAATAATATAGAAACGTATAAAGTAAGAATTCCGCCACTTAGAGGTAATCATTGTTAATAGTGTGGAGCCCATCTTGCCAATTTTTTCCTCTGCTCACACAAATATAAATGTAAACCACATTTTGAAAAAAACATGACTCATGGATTTTAATAAAAACAAGATTTAATTTCAGTCTCCTACCACTTTAAACTATGGAATGGGGGGTATTCTTCCTCAATTTCTGGATAAATATTTGGGCAAGTTCCATGACTTTCCCCTTAATTCTTAAGTACCAGATCTTTCTATTGTTATATTAAGCCACAAACACAGTCTATATTCAGTAATTAAAATGTTCAGAGTGAGACTGGATTAAACATGGCAGAGTGAGAGAAACGGCAATAAGCTGAACATCTAAAACTCAACAAAAAACACCCAAACTGCACATCAGCAAGTCTGAGCGTGGGATCTGCACATAAGAGCTACCATAGGTCAGAACCCCAGGTGTCAGGTGGTGGACTGGGAGAAATAAAGAAGCTGCCTCTTGTAGCTACTGGAGTTCCCTGTAGGAGAAAGGGAAGAAGGAACATTGAGTTCCCTGAATAGCCCTGCCTGGGAAAGCTATGAGCTCCCCATGGCTGGCTGGTGGCAGGGCCCAGTCATCAGGACAGAAGGCACAGAAGCAGGATGGCAGAAAAACAACAGTTGATATTTACTGGACGCAGTTGCAAAACTGAGCTGCAGGCCACAACGCCAACCAAGAGGGCCTCACTCCCATATCCTATGGGACCGAACACTGCAGAACCCCAAGGGAATCTGAGCAAACACTACCAAAACTGTTGCTAACACTGACAGGAACTGAGACTGAGGGTAGCCAGCATGATTAAACATCTATAAGGAAAAAAAAAAAAAACATTAAGATTATGCAAGCAGAGATCCAAGAGGCTTAGACACCACCTACTGGAAACCAAAAGAAAAACACCTTCTTTGCAACAGGCTTGGGACCATTATACAATAAATCTTCTTTCTGGGAAAAAAACAAAAGCAGAACATAATTCCATTAATGCCCAGGTGGAAAAACAGTCTACTAAACACCATGAACAACCAAGGTGACAAAGCATCTCAGAAAGAAAGAGAAAAATCTACAGAATATAAGCTTACAGACATAGAAATATACAACTTACATAACATAGAATTCAGGATGGTACTTCTGAAAAAACTCAATGAGATCCAAAACAAATCACATCAATAATTTCTGGAATTGAAAAAAAAAACTAGATTAGCAGAATGAGTTCTTTAGCAAGGAGACTGAAATCCTCAAAAAGAACAGAATAGACCTTCAGGAGATAAAGAACACACTGCAAGACTTGAAAAATGAAATAACGAGCTTGGGAAATAGAGTCGACCAAATGAAAGAAAGGATCAGTGATATCAAAGACAGAAATCTAGAAATAAATCAGAAAGAAGAAGAGAAAAAAATAACCAAAGAATGAAAAAAATGAAAGAGAAATACAAGAACTAGCTGATACCATCAGGAGAGGAAACATAAGAATAATGGGAATTCTTGAAGGAGAGGAAAAGGAGCAGGGATTAGACAAATAGTGGACGAGAATTTCCCAAATCTAAGGAATGAGCTAGAGCTTGGAATTCAAGAAGTCACTAGAACACCCAATTGTCTCAACCCAAAAAGGCCTTCACCAAGACGCAGTGCATTAAAATCATCGAAAATCAACTACAAGACAGAATTCTCAGGGCAGCCAGAGAAAAGAGGACAATAACCTATAAAAGAATACCCATTTGATTATCATTGAACTTCTCAGCACAATTATATAAGTCAGAAAGGAGTGAAGTCAAATAATCAAACTATTAAATTGAAAGAACTACCAGGCAAGAATACTATATGCAACTAAGCTCTCCTTTAGATATGAAGGAGAAATAAAGACCTTTCAAGACATACAAAAATTGAGGGTATTCTCCACTAAGAGGCCTGCACTACAGGAAATACTAAAAGGGGTCAGCTCATCTAAAACAAAATGACATAAAAAAAATACATAATTAGGAGTAAGGTGACTAGCAGGCTGATAAAAGCAGAGGAGTGCAACCTTTATTAGGAACGAGGCATTATAAGCTTAAAATAAGAAGAGATTTGCTATAGCAAGATAGCAATTAATGTTTAGCATACATAGGGACAAATTGAGACAACAATGACTGAAAAGGGGGGATTCAATGATCCAAATTTGCAAAGGGAAATGGATATAACGCATGCACAGAAGAAATAGAACTATTGTATACATATATGTGTATGTGTGTATGTGTGTATATATATACACACACATACACACATATATATCCTTTACATGTGTGTTTGTGTGTGTGTGTGTGTGTGTATCCTTTACATAGTCATACTGGCAACTATATGCCAAAGATTCAGAACTGAAGTACATAACATAAAACAAGAAGGACCAGAGGGAAACCCCACAAAAGCCAAACAAAATAAAGAAAACAGAAACACAAGGACAAGGAAGCAATGGAAACACAAAGCTATCAGAAAGCAAAAGATAAAATGACTATCAGAAAACCTCACTTTTTAATAATCACCCTAAATGTAAATGTATTGAACTCACCAATAAAAAGGCACAGAGTTGCAGATTGGATCTAAAAGCAAAACCCAACCATATGTTGCCTCCAGGACACACATCTCAGCTCCAAAGACAAATACAGACTCAAAATGAAAGGGTGAAAAATGATATTTCAAGCAAATGGCATTCAGAGAAAAGCAGGAATTGCAGTACTAATATCAGATGAGATATACTTCAAAATAAAAAGGTAAAAAAATACACTGAGGGACACTTCATAATAATAAAAGGAAGCACGAAGAACACATAACACTTATTCATATCTATGCTCCCAATCAGAGAACTCTCAATATATAAAGCAATTACTAACAGAACTAAAGGGAGACACAGACCAAAACATTATCATAGTAGAAGATTTAATAGTCTACTGTTAGATATGGACCAATCATCCACACAGAAAATCAATAAGGAAATAACATCCTTAAATGACATATCAGACCAACTGAACATAATTGACATACACAGAGCCTTCCATACCAAAAAAGCTGCTTATACATTCTTCTCTAGTGCACATGGAACATTCTCAAGAATCGACCACATACTGGGATAAAAAAGATAGCCTCAACAAATATAAGAGAGTTCAACTGATACCACCCTTTTTCTCTGATCATAGTACTTTGAAACTAGAGATCAACTGCAGAAGAATCAGGAAGAACCACAAATACATGGAGATTAAACAACATGCTACTGAAGAATAACTGGGTCAGAGAAGAAATAAAGAGAGATCAAGAGATACATAGAAATGAATAATAATGATAGTACAACATATGAAAACTTTTGGGACAAGGCAAAAGTGGTCATAAGAGGAAAGTTCACATCATTACAGGCCTAGCTCCAAAAACAAGAACAAGTCCAAATAAACAACCTAACGCTTCATCTTAGAAAACTAGAAAAGGTAGAATACATGAAGCCTAAAATCAACTGAAGGAAAGAAAGAAACACAATCAGAGCAGAAATAAATGAAATTAAAAAAAGAGAGAGAGAATAGAAAAAAATAAATGCAACAAAGAGCTGGTTATTTGAGAAGGTTAATAAAATTGACAAACTCCAGGCTAGACTCACTAAAGAAAAAAGAGAGGACACAAATAAACAAAATCGGGGATGAAAGAGGAGAAATTATGACAACACTGCAGAAATACAAAAGATTATACAAGAATACTATGAAAAAGTATATAACACCAAATATAATAACTTAGAAGAAATAGACCAGTACTTAGAAAAATACAAGTTTCTTAGGTTGCATCAATAAGAACTAGAAAATCTAAAGAGAATGGTAGCAGTATGGAAATGGAAACAATCACCAAAAACCTACCAAAAAGTAAAAGTCCAGGACCAGATGGCTTCACCAGTGAATTCTATCAAACATTCAAGAAGATTTAATACCTATTCTCCTCAAACTCATCCAAAATATTGAAGAGGAGGCAATACTTCACAATGCATTTTATGAGGCAAATAATACCCCAATACCAAAACCTGGTAAAGATAACACACACAAAGAAACTACAGACCAATATCTCTCATGAACACAGATGCAAAATAAGATCTAGTGAACCAAATACAGCAACATATTAAAAAGATTATACACCATGATCAAGTGGGCTTCATCCCAGAAGCACAGGGATGGTTCAATATACTCAAAGTAATTAATGTGATACATCACATAAACAAATTAAAAAATAAGAATCATATCAAAAGATGCAGAAAAAGCCTTCGACAAGATACAAGACCCATTTATGATCAAAACCTTTAACAAAATATGCATAGAAAAAAATAACTAAATATAATAAAGGCAATATATGACAAACCATCAGCCAACATTATATTTAGTGGTGAATAAGTAAAAACTTTCCAAGATCAGGAACAAGGCAAGGCTGTCTACTATTGCCACTGTTATTCAATATAACAGTCGAGGTCCTAGCGAGTGCAATCAGGCAAGAGAAAGTTATAAAAAGCATCCAAATAGGAAACGAAGCAGTCAAACTGTCACTACTTGTGAATGACATGACTTTCTATATAGAAAACTCTAAAGACTACACAAGAATACTACTAGAAACAATGAGCAAATACAGTAAAGTCTCTGGATACAAAATCAATGTTCATAATTCCATAGCGTTCCTATATTGTAATAACAAAATATCAGAAAAGGAAGTGAAAAAATAATTCCTTTTGCAATTGCAACAAAAAAGTAAAATACTTAGGAATACATTTATCAAAACATATGAAGGACCTATATAATGAAAACTACAACCCCTTTTAAAAGAAATCGAAGAAGATACAAAGAAATGGAAAGATATTCCATGTTCTTGGATTGGAAGAATCAACATAGTTAAAATGACTATATTACCTAAAGCATTACACAGATTTAATGCATTCCCTATTAAAATCCCATCGGGAGTTTTTAAAGAAATAGAACAAAAATCATATTTGTATGGAAGCACAAAATACCCCAGATTGCCAAAGCCATCCTGAGGAAATAAAATGAGGATGGAAGCATCGCTCTGCTTGACTTCAAATTATACTACAAAGAGACAGTAGTCAAAGTGAAATGTATTGGCAGAAAGACAGACACATGGACCAGTGGAACAGAATAGAGAGTCCAGAAGTAACCCCATACTTATATAGACAAATAATTTTCAACAAAAAATGTCGAAACAGCGTGGAGAAAGGAAAGCCTCTTCAATAAATGGTGCTGGGAAAACTGGAAAGCCACCTGCAAAAGAATGAAACTAGATTGTTATCTATCACTACAGGAAAATTAACTCAAAATGGATTAATGATCTACATATAAGACCTGCAGCAATAAAATTCATAGAAAAAAATAGAGGTACTAAACTCAAGGACCTTGGACTTAAAGAGGATTTTATGAAGTTGATCTCAAAGTCAAGGGAATAAAAGCAAAAATAAATGAATGGGACTACATCAAACTAAAAAGCTTCTGCTCGGCAGAAGAAATGGTCAAGAAGGTAAGGAGACAAACATCCGAATGGGATAATATATTTGCAAGCAACACCTCCGATAAGGGACTAATATCCAAAATATACAAAGAACTCATACAGCTCAATAACAACAAAAAACCCAAACGATTCAATAAAAAAATGGGCAGAGGACCTGAACAGACACCTTTCCTTAGAAGACATACAAATGGCCAACAAATATATGAAAAGATGCTCAATATCGGTAGCTATTAGGGAAATGCAAATCAAAACCACAATGAGATACCATCTCACACCTGTTAGAATAGCTATAATCACCAGAACAAGTAATAACAATTGTTGGAGAGAATGTGGAGAAAAAGGAACCCTCATACAGTGCTGGCGGGACTGCAAATTGGTACAGCCACTATAGAAAACAGTATGGAAGTTCCTCAAAAAACTAAGAATTGATCTACCGTATGATCTAGCAATCCCTCTACTGGGTATTTTCCCCAAAGCCTTGGAAACCCATATCCAAAAAGATATCTGCATACCAATGTTCATAGCAGCATTATTCACAGTGGCCAGGACATGAAAGCAAGCAAAGTGTCCTACAATAGATGACTGGCTATGGAAGCTGTGGTTCATATATACAATGGAATATTACTTAGCCATAAGAAGAGATGAAATACTGCCATTTGTAATAACATGGATGGAACTTGGGACAATCATACTAAGCAAAATAAGCCAGACAGAAAAGGTTGAAAAGCACATGATGCCACATATATGGGATATAAACCTAAAAGTAACAAAAGAACAGGACAAACAGAGCCTACTGGTCATGGACAATGGATTAGTGGTTACCATGGGGGAGGTAGGTGAGGGAAGAAGGAATAATTTAAAAAGTAAAAAAATAAAGTAAAAAAAATTAAATAAAAGCAACAATAAAATAAAATGCTCAGTCATGTGTAATAGTCAAACTAAAAAATTAATCCTTTTCCCCTCCTTTGGGTCTGTTACAGGGTCATGTTACTATCTCTGCCTCATCTTCCCTCACTCTACTCTATTTCGGTTTACCTCTCCCTCAACTCTACTCTCTCCATCCTAGACTTTTCTCTGACTCTATTCTCTTCTTTCCCCACTTATCTCCCCGCTGGCTTCTTCCATCACTCACTAATGTTTAGTTCCATTCTAACAAGAGTTAAGGGATAGGAGCTGTGTAGAAAGAGGAAGGATTAAGAGGATAATTTTTGTATGACTGGGTAGCTTCAAAGTCTCAGCTTAGCAAATGGTTAAGGGAACTTAACCAGTTTGGGGAACTTTTATCACTCTTGGGAGGTTTTTGCTGCAACCCTCATTCTCTTCTTATTTCTATGATCTAGATAGATACATCTCTGTTTGGGGTAGTACCTTGGGACTAGCCCTAGGGCATAAACCCTACTGAACATGATACAAGATCATGCTGGTTGACTTATGAAAAACACTCATGATACCTTGTCCCAACAAATTTGTGTAGTATACACTGATCTTAACAGCTTCTCCCAGCTCACCCACCAAAGGTAATTCATTAGTCAGCTATACTTGGTCCTTGGATTGCTTTAGCTTTCTTAACTGTTAGTCACACAGTACTCTTAGTCTTCTGACTACAGGATATGTACAAGCATACCTTGTTTTATTGTGCTCCACTTTATTACACTTTGCAGGTATTATGCTTTTATAAATTGAAGGTTTATGACAACCTTATATCAAGTGTGTCTATCAACAATTTTTCCAATACCATTTGTTCACTTTATGTTTCTGTGTCACATTTTAGTAATTCTCACAATATTTCAAACTTTTCCATTATTACTATATTTGTTATGGTGATCTGTGATCAGTGATCTTTGATACTACTATTGTAACTGTTTTTGGGGTGCCATGAACTGCATCCATATAAGACAGTAAATTTAATCAGTAAGTGTTTTGTAGGTTCTGACTGCTCTACTTACAAGCTGTTCATCTATTTTCTTCTCTTTGGGCCTGCCTATGACCCAAGGCAAACCCATATTGAAATTAGGCAAACTAATAGCTCTAAATGTTCAAGTGAAAGAAAGAGTTGCACATTTCCCACTTTGAATTAAAAGCTAAAAGCAATTAAGCTTAGAGAAGAGGTCATGTTGAAATTTGAAAGAGGCCAAAAGCTAGGCTTCTTTCACCAGTTAGCAAAGTTGTGAATACAAAGGAAAAATTCTTGAAGGAAATGAAAAGTGCCACTCCAGTGAACAGATGAATATTCCAAAAAAAAAAAAAAAAAGCCTAATTGCTGATATAGAGATAGCTTTAGCGGTCTGTACAGATGATCAAACCAGCCATAAGATTCCCTTAAGCCAAAGCCTAATCCAGAGCAGACCCTAAGTCTCTTCAATTCTGTAAAGGATGAGAGAAGTGAGAAAGCTTTAGAAGAAAAGTTTGAAGGTAGCAAAGGTTGGTTCATGGGGTTTAAGGTTAATAAAGGTGTTAACACTAAGCAACAGATTATCAACGAAGATGAAATAGCTTTATACTGGAAGATGCATGCTATCTGGACTTTCACAGCTAGAGAGAAGTTAATGCTTGGCTTCAAAGGCAAGGCTGTTTTTTGGAGAGCTAATGTAGCTGGTGATTTTAAATTGGAGCCAGTAATCATTCACCATTCCAAAAATCCTAGGGCCTTTAAGGATTGTGTGAAATCTACCCTGTCTGTGTTCTGTAAATGGAGTATGTCTGTGTTCCGTAGATGGAGTAATGAAGTTTGGATTGCAGCATATCTGTTTACAACATGGTTCATTGAATATTTTAAGCCTACTGCTGAGACCTATAGCTTATAAAAAATTTCTTTTCAATTTTTTTTACCGCTCATTGACAATGCACCTGGCCACTTGAGCTCTGATGGAGATGTACAATGAGATTAATGTTTTCATGACTGCCAAGACAACATCCATTCTGCAGCCCATGGATCAAGGAGTAATTTCAACTTTCAAGCCTTATTTGAGAAGTATATCTCATAAAGCTGTATGTTTACTCTGATGGGTTTTGGCAAAATAAGTTGAAAACCTTCTGAAAAGGATTCATTTTTCTAGATGGTATTAGGAACATTTGTGATTCATGGAAGAGGTTAAAATATCAACATTAACAGGAGTTTGGACAAAGTTAATTCCAACCCTCATGAATGGTTTTGAGGGATTCAAGACTTCATTGGGGGATGTAACTGTAGATGTGTTGGAAATAATAAGAGAACTGGAATTGAAATTGAGTCTGAGGATGCAACTGAATTGCTGCAGTCTCATGATAGAACTTTAACAGATGAAGAGTTGCTTCTTATGGATGAATGAAGTATTATTTTGGGGGGGTTTTTTTGTTCTTTTTTTTTGTTTTTGTTTTTTTGTTTTTTTTTTGAGATGGAATCTATTCCTGGTGAAGATGCTGTGAAGACTGTGGAAATTACAACAAAGGATTTAGACTGTTACATGAACTTAGTTGATAAAGCAGCAGCAGGGTTTGAGAGGACCAACTCCAATTTTGAAAGAAGTTCTGTGGGTAAATGCTATCTTAGAGCATTGCATGCTACAGAGAAATTGTTCATGAAAAGAAGAGTCAATTGATGGGGCAGACTTCACTGTTGTCTTATTTTAAGAAATTGCCACAGCCACTCCAACCCTCAGCAATCACTACCCTGATCAGGTAGCTACCATCAACAATGAGGCTAGACCCTCCACAAGCAAAAAGATGACTCGCTGAAATACTAGATGACAGTTAGCATTTTTTAGCAATAAAGTTTTTTTTAATTTACATTGATTTTTTAGACATAATGCTATTGCACACTTAACAGATGACAATATTGTAAACACAACTTTAATGTGCAGTGGGAAATCATAAACTCAGTGTGATTGACTTTATAGTGGTGGTCTGGAACTGAACCCGCAATATCTGTGGTATATCTGTATATCAAAGCTGTAGGCGTGGCACACTTGATTATCATCCTAAATAGGACACTTGACAGTAAAAGGGGACACCATTAATAGTTATACCAGGAACTGTTCTGAGAAATAATGTGGAATTAGACCATAATACTGTTTAGTATTTTGCCTTTTCACATGAACATGCATAACATGAACATATTTCCATGTTAACAAATACATTTCTATGTAATTTTAAGGCACTGTAAAATATCTAATTTTATGGATGTATTGAATCAAAGTATTTTTTATCAATTCACATTTAGGTTACATTGAACTTACTGTTATCACAAACAGCAAAGCAGAATAATTACTTGGCTGAACATGAAATAGAAATTTCAATAAGAAAAAAAGCAAAAGTCTGGGTTAGAAAATTGTGGAAAACAGATCAATAAGTTCAAAGATGTATATAAGGACACATAAACAACTTCCTCTGGTCTAAAATTATATGTGGGAAAAATAGTAATTTAAAAGATCTATTTTAAACAAATTTATCATCTCAACCAAAAAAAATTGTCCTTTCATGGACTTTATTTTTAGCCCAAAAGCTTTTGTCCATCCAGCAACTTTGGCTCTAAAATACATGGCATGAATGGCTGGAGCTTTGAAAGCTGTATTTCATATTCTCCTAGCACCATAATACTTAGGCTGTGAACCTAGCTCCTGGAAGCACAGATAAGTATGGTACTCTAGGCTCCTACTGACTACAAGTAGAGTTCAGGGCATTCATTCCCCAAGGCCTAACTTCCAGAACTTGTTTAACCCTGGAAACATGCAGTGTGACCAACATGCTCATGACCACTTTTGTTGATTTCCTTTTTTCAATGGCTTCCCTCTGAGAGAAAAGGGAAAACTCTTCTTGTTGACAGACATGCCACCTTCTGATCCAGGTGGAGTGATTGTGCATGGACTGTATATGCACTGCTCCCCCACTGGGGATACCCTCAAGGCACATCAGATATTCAATCACAGGGCTGCCTATCTACTTTGCAGCTGGCTGCCAGGAGACAGAGTCTAGACTCCAGATTGAGACAATTATTTTGAACTTCAAAGCAGTTTTGAAGAACAGACTCTAATCTGTTGGCCCTAGCTCCCCACCTAACTTAAGCCCCCACGTTAGTATACATGACTGCAATTGCCCTTAAAAGAAACAAGTGGACACTAATGAAGATGAACATTTTAATCATGCCATGAATATGAGAGCACTATCTACTTTCTTCCTGGTTTGGCCTTACCTGGCTAAAAACCCAATTAATTCACCAAAACCCCCAAGCCCTAGTTTGTACTTATGCCTAATCACCTATTAGATTGTATACTTCTTATCTCCCCCCACCTCCACAGTTGTCTGAGATTACAAACGAAACTGATGCTTATGAAGAAAGTGTTTTCAGACATAGAGAAAAACTTGCCCTGCCTACACTGCACGGATGACACACAATCTTTTTTGTACCCAAATCTTAAGTGGGTGTAATATCTGTGTCAGAGCTACAGACTAAGGCTCTTTAGCTTATGGCAGGGGTTCATCAGGCTTCCATCATTCTTGTAAGGGCCTAAGCGTTCTTTATAAAGAAAAATAGGAGATTTGCACAGACTACCATCGTCTCATGTGGTTACTATATGTCCCCACTGACTCCATTTTCCCTGAATCAACTCTAGGAGTTATGGGTCTTTAATAAAATTAGATTTCTAGGGCACTTATGATCTCCTCTGTATCTAAAAAGGGGCACTTTCTGGACAGGTCTGTGGTCAGTATAAGCATATTGCAATGCCATTGAGCAACTTAAACATCTTGCAAGGCCTTCTGCACCAATGCATACCTCAATAAGTAGACACCCTGCTCAGCCCTACCTAATGCCTTTTGAACTAAATTGTTTAGGAATTAGGAAGGAAGAAAACAAGGAAAGAAGGGAGAGAAGGAGAGAAGAATTAGGAAGAAAGGAAAGAAACAAATTTTAAAAAATTTATCCTTTCCACTTGGAAAGCACTGTATTTCCAGTTGTTTTTTTGATTAAAAAAATGTGCCATGTTTACAGTGGGTTGTGATATTAACTTAGTAGGTAGAAATGAATTAAAAATTAAAACAGAATAGACTAAAAAATAATAGAAAATACAGTTAATCAGACATTGAGATAAGGATAAATGATAAAATTTTTGGTTCAATTTTATAGATTATATAGATCTTATGGGATACAATAAAAATGCACTTCTTAATAAGAATGATGGTTGTAAACAGAAAGTATTGCTTTAGCAGAGGTTGATAAGCTTTTCCTGTACAGTAATATAGTAAATACTTAAGATTTTGTGAGCCATACCTCTTATAATGTGAAAGTAGCCATAAACAATATGTAAAAGAGTGAGTGTGGGTTGTTTCCATAAAACTTTACTCTAGACTGTTTTACTCATTCAGAGTCTACAATACCAAAAAGGGTATCTGGAAAGGGGCCACTTGATTAGCCTAAGATATTCTTTTGCTCACTGGTGGTTTATATTATATTAGCACAGTATGAGAGTGCTTTCTTCCCTATGAACTCATCAACAGTGTGTACTGTCAAAGTTTTGGATTTTTTGCTAATCTAACAGGTGAGAAAAGGTATTTGATGTAGTTTCAATTTGTGTTTTTTATCGTGAGACTGAACATTTTTTATATGTTAAAGGTATTTGTATTCCTTTACCTAAGAACCATTCATATTTGTGTATTTTTCTATTGGGCCATTGGTCTCTTATTGATTAAGAGGAACTTTTTATACATTAATGGGAGATCAGTCCTTCTGACATAAATGGCAAGTATTCTCCCTATTACTATTTTATTTTTTTACTTTGTTTATTGCTCTATACTATGCGGAATTTGGAATTTGCATGTGTTGAATGTATGAATTTTCTTATGGCTTCTAAATTTTAAATTATAGAAAAAATTCCTCCATTTTAAAGTTATGAAAGATTTCTCCTGTGTTTTCTTCCAGGTCTCCTATGGTTACATGTTTTACATTTAAAGTCTCGATACCTTTGGAGTTTATCTCCCTTAAGGAGTAAGCTATGGATCCAATTTTATCTATTTTCAGATGGCTACTCACTATTTATTAAACAGTGTACATTTTAAATACCAGTTGTCTCAACACAATTTATTTAGATCTCTATTTTTCCCTCCTAATTTGAAATAATTATATTTGTCATGTGTCTTAGGTCATGTCATGTCATATCATTTATTACATACTAATTCCTGCATGTATCTGGGTCTATTTCTGGATTTCCTATTCTGTTCAGTTGGTCTGCCTTGCTTTAATTCATGAAATTTTATTGTATGTTATCTATAGAAATAATTCTTATTGGTGTTCCTTTCAGAGTTTTCCTGATTATATTTGTGTTTTTTTTCCATATAAACTTTAAAAATTTTTATTTACTTTTTAAATTAAAATTATTGTGGTGACATTAATAAAATCAAGTAAGTTTCAAGTGTACAGTTCAACAGTATGTTGTATACATATATTGCATTATATGTTCACCTCCCAAAGTTAGATTTCCTTCTGTCACTAAATGTTTGACCCCTTTTACCCCGATCTACCTCCCACCTCCCCACTTCCCTTTGGTAACCACTAATCCACAGACATGAGCCTCTGTCATGTTTGTTGCTTTTAGTTTTATATCCCATGTGTGAGTGATATCATCTGATTTTCAACTTTTTCTTTCTGACTTATTTCGTTTAGCATGGTTATCTCAAGATCTACCCATGTTGTCACAAATGACGGTATTTCATCTTTTATTATCACCGAGTAATATTCCACTGTATATATGCACCACATCTTCTTTATTCAATCATCTATCTTAGGACACTTCGGTTGTTTCCATGCCTTGGCCACCATGAATAATGCTTCTATGAGCATCAAGGTGCATTAATCTTTGCAAAATGTTTTCAGTTTTTTTTGAGGTAAATACCCAAAAGAGGGATTGCTAAATCATATGGTAATTCAATTCTTAATTTTTTGAAGAACCTCCATACTGTTTATCACAGTGGCTGTGCCAATTTGCAGTCCCACCAACAGTGTATGAGGGTTCCTTTTTGCCTACAACCTCTCCAACACTTGTTATTATTGTCCTGCTGATGACAGCCATTCTAACAGATGTAAGATAGTATCTCATTGTAGTTTCATAAAAAGAATTATTTTCATTATTTTATTCTTTATTGGGTAACATTGGTTAATAATACTATTATATAATTTTCAGGTATACATTATAATTTGACATCTGTATATTCTATTGTATGTTTACCACCCAAAGTCCAGTTTCCTTCAGTTACCATATATTCGATCCCCTTTATTCGCTTCACCCTCCCCCTAACCCCCTATATTTGACTCCCTTTACCCCATCTACCTCCCCCCTCCTCTCTCACCCCTTATTTTCTGGTAACCGTTAGTCTATGGTCCATGTCTGTGAGTGTCTGTTTGTTTGTCCTGGTCATTTGTTGCTTGTAGGTTTATATCCCACATATAAGTGATATCATGTGCTTTTCAACTTTTTCTGTCTGGTTTATTTCACTTAGCATGATTATCTCAAGGTCCATCCATGTTGTCGCAAATGGCAGTATTTCATCTCTTCTTATGGCTGAGTGATATTCCATTGTATATATGTACCATGGCTTCTTTAGCTAGTCATCTATTGTAGGACACTTTGGTTGCTTCCATGTCCTGGCCACTGTGAATAATGCTGCCCTGAACATCAGTGTGCAAATATCTTTTCAGATATGGGTTTTCAAGGCTTTGGGGTAAATACCCAGTAGAAGCATTGTTGGATCATACCGCAGATCAATTTTAGTTTTTTGAGGAACTTCCATACTGTTTTCCATAGTGGCTGTACCAATTTGCAGTCCCACCAGCAGTGTAGGTGCATTCCTTTTTCTCTGCATTCTCTCCAACATTTGTTATTACTTGTCCTGTTGATTATAGCCATTCTTACAGGTGTGAGATGGTATCTCATTGTAGTTTTGATTTGCATTTTTCTAATAGCTAGTGATGTTGAGCATCTTTTAATGTCTGTTGGATATTTGTATGTCATTATGGGGAAGTGTCTGTTAAAAGTCCTCTGTCCATTTTTTAACTGGATTATTATTAATTTTTTATTGTTGAGTTGTATGAGTTCTTTATATTTTTTGGATGTTAGGCCTTTATCAGAGGTGTGGTTTGCAAATATGTTCTTCCATTCTGATTGCTCCCTCTCTGCCTTATTGATGGTTTCCTTTGCTGTAGAGAAGTTTTTTATTTTAATATAGTCCCATTGTTTATTTGGGCTTGTTCTTGTTTCTAGAGACAGGCCTGTAATGATATCAACTTTTCTCTTATTACCACTTTTGCTGGGTCCCAAAAAGTTTTATTTTGTTGTACTTTCATTCTCATTTGTTTTTATGTATTGCTTGATCTCTCCTTTTACTGTTACCCAGGCATTCTTTGGTAGCATGTTGTTTAATCTCCATGTCTTTATAGTTCTTCTTGCCTTCTCTTACAATTGACCTCCAGTTTCAAAACATTATGGTCAGAGAATACAGTTCGTATGATTTCAATTTTCTTAAATTCGTTGAGGCTAGTTTTGTATCTCAACACATGAGCTATCCTTGAGAATGTTCTATGTGTACTAGCGAAGAATATACAAGTTGCTGTCTTGGAATAAAAGGCTCTGCAAATATTGATTATGTCCAATTGATCTAATGTGTCATTTAAGGATGATATTTCCTTATTTTCTGTTTGATCTATCCATAGCTGACATGGGGTATTTAGGTCCCCTACCATAGAGAATTGTCAGTCTCTCCTTTTGGTTCTGTTAGTAGTTGCTTTATATATTTAGGTGCTCCCTGGTTGGGAGCAAAAATATTAAGTGTTAGATCTTCTTGATATGTAACACCCTTAATCATCATGAAGTGTCCATCATCATCTCTCATTACCCTTTTTATCTTCAAATCTATATTGTCAAAAATAAGTATGGTGGCACATGCTTTTCTCTGGATGCCATTTGCTTGGATTATTGTGTTCCACTCTTTTACTTTGAGTCTATTTTTATCCTTGTAGCTGAGATATGTCTGATAAAGGCAGTATTTGGTTGGGTTTTGTTTTCTGATCATATTTGGTACTCTGTGCCTTCTTATTGGTGTGTTCAGTCCATTTACACTAAGGGAGATGATTAAAATATGAAGTTTTCCTATAGCCATTTTATTTTTTTGTTTTCTGGTAGCTCGATGTCTCCATTGTTTCTCTGTTTTTGTGTTCCTGTTATTTTAATTTTGAGGCATTTTTTTGATTTTCCCTCTGTTCCCTCATGTTTTATGCTATGTGTCTCAGTTCTGGATTTATGGAGTGTAGTTACCATTAAGTTTACATAAAGGATGGGTATCTATGTGTATATATATATATATATGTATGTGTATACATACATACATACATACATACATACATACATACATACATAATTGTCCATTTTCTTCCGATGCACTTTATCTCCATTCACCTCGGTGAATTTGGATCGTTACTCTCTCCCCTTTTGTTTTTGTCTCAAATTATTGCTATATATACTGAACATTCATTTCTAAGTTGCAGTAGCTGTTTTCTGTTTAGAGTTTTTTTTTTTTTGACCTTCAACCATTATATAATATTTAAGCTTATAATACCCTTTTCTTAATAAGGGTTGCAGTTTCCTGCTGCTGTCTGACTGTTAGTCGTCTTACTCATGGTTATGTACATTTGTTTATCCTTTTGTTTCAGGTAGAATTACTCCCCTTTAGTACTTCCTGCAATGAAGGCTTCATGGTGGGGAATTCCCGCAGCTTTTTTTTTATGTCTGGAAAGGCCTTTATTTCTCTTTCATATCTAAAGGTTATCTTTGCAGGATATATTTATTCTTGGCTGGTGATTTTTTTTTTCATTGTTTGAATATTTGGTGCCACTTCTTTCTTGCTTATAAGTTTTTTTGCTAAGGAGTCTAAAGATAGTCTAATGAGTTTTCTTTTATAGGTTACCCTTTTCTTTTTCCTGGCTGCCTTGGGAATTGTCATTAATTTTTGACAATTTTAGTATAATGTGTCTTTGAGAAGGCCTTTTTGGATTGATAATTTGATGTTTTATTTGCTTCTTGGATTCAAGGATACAGTTCTTTCCATAGGTTTTGGAAGTCCTCGTTGACTATTTGTTTGAATATATCTCTATTCCCTTCTCCCTCTCTTCTCCTTTTGGTATACTCATTATTCTTATGTTGCTCTTTCTGATGGTGTCAGACAGTTCTTGTAGAGTTCTTTCATTTTTCTTTTTAACTCTCAAGTCTCTTCTTCATTCTGCATCATTTCCAAATTTCTGTTTTCAATATCACTAATTCTTCCTCCAACTGGTCTGCTCTATTTCCTAAGCTCACTATTTCATTCTTCATCTCTTTTAATGTGTTCTTCATCTCCAGAAGTTCTGTTTGGTTCTTTTTTTTTTTTTTTAATGGTTTCAACCTTCTTGGTAAAAGTATTCGTTTTGTTCATTTATTTTGTTTCTAATTTCTTGAAATTGTTGGTCAGAATTTTCTTTCATCTAGTTGAGTTTTTCAGAAGTGCAATCCTAAATTCTCTGTCATTTAAATCTCCTACTTCTATGTATTTGAGCTTATTTCCTGTAGATTTTTCATTTTCATTCTGAGTTGCCTTGTCACCTTGGTTGTTCATGGTGTTTGATGGACTATTTTTCTGCCTGGGTGTTAATGGGAATACTCTGCTTTTTCTTTTTAAAAAAGAAAATTTGTTATATCTCTTTAGGAGGTTGATAAGAAGGGGTTTTTCTTTTGATTTTTAGTAGATGACATCCAAGCCTCTTTTATCTCTGCTTTGAGGCTATAAAGCCTCTCCTCTGGTGAGCTATCTGCCTTTTCTGCGAACAGGTCCCTCAGTCCCAGGGCTCCACCCTATGGAAAGGTGCAATGGATGATGGTGGGTCTGAGTCTGAAGAGGTCCTGAAGGCCCATTACTGCCCCAAGAGTCAGATGCAATGTTCTACTTCTTCCTTCTGACTCAGCCTAAGTGGGTGTCGGATTGATTAAGAAAGATCTGCTGTTTTTGTAGTTGTTTCCCTTCCCTTATTCCTGTTCCTCAGGTTTCTGTTGTTTTCCTTTGATACCACCACTCTCCTCTCTTGTACCGCTTGTATTATATGTTTAGTATTGGTTGTGCAAATTCCCCTGGGTCTCAGTGATGCTAGCTCCGAGAGGATATGGATGAGGGAAGGGCATGCTCTGGATTGGTGGAAGGAGAGGGTATGTCCAAGCTCTGTGACTCAGCCTCCTGCTTGGCAATGGTGATTGCTAAGCCACAGCTGTCACCCCTCCACACTTAGTCTCTGCCCTGCTTTTTGCCTTGATCCCTGGGCTCCACTGCATGGAATATGCTGATCACTCAGGCAGTACTGCTATGGGTTTCAAAGGAAGACCTGGATGTGTTATGTCCCCTCTCCTCCTTCTGCAGGGAGTTCTGGCTGCATAACACAGCTCCTTTGTTTCACACTGCTAACATGCCTCCCAGTTACATGTGGAACTACCCACCTTTGGATGCTCTGATGAGCAGATCTCTCAGATGTGCTTGTGTGCAGGTTGGGTGTTATTTGTTGAGTTGCAAATGTTCATTTTGTTGTTATTTCAAAGGGGAGAGATCTGGGGAGACCTCTCACATCACCATGCTTCTGACATCACTTTTTCATATGAACTTTAGAATGAGCTTATCTAGAGCCTCCCAAAACTTTACAGGCACTTTTTATGGGGTTACACTACACGTATAGTAGAAACACTGACATCTTGGTATGTTCATTTAGTTGTTTATTTTTGTGTCTTTCATAAGTACCTCAAGGTTTTCATTATGAAGGTGTTGCATATTTCTTGTTGAAAGTTTATTTCTAGGTATTTCATCTTTTTAGTTGCTATTGAATGGGGCTCCTCCATCTTATTTTCTAACTCCACTTCAACAATCTATTTACCTAGCTACAAAGTTACACTCTGAACTTTGCTCCATGTAAGAAATCCCAAACTCAGTGTCACGCTTTCCTGCCTAGAGTAGTCTCATGTCCTTATTCACATTCTGACCTCATCTAGACCTCCATTTCTTTGACTCTTTTGTCGTCTTTCCGTTTTCAGTCCTCTTCAGACCTTAGTTTACTTCTTGTCACTTCTTGGACTCTATTTCAATTCACTTAAATTAACTAACTGTCTTTCACAGTTTTCCTTGTTTAGTTTCAACAGTCGAACAGGCCTTCAACTGAGGGTCTACAAACTTCTTCCAATGCCGAATATAACAAGAGAAATGGCGTACCCATGGAAATGAGAAACCACATATCTATCAGGCTAAATCTTTGGGCCCTCAAAACTTCTCAGTAATCCCTTTACTACTCTTTGGTCAGATTCTATTGATCTTAGTATGCTATAGGAAGTGCTCCTCAAGTTCTCTACTTGACCTCCCAATTCCTTTACACCCAAGAGGGCTTTACCAAGGAAATAAAAATCACCATGTGTGAACTTCTCAAATCTTCCACAAACAAACTTATTTATGTACAAAATTACCCTAATCTCTTTCTCTCCAATTCCATTCCTATTTCTTCTAGAACCTTAACTCTTTTGTATCTATTTTCTATGTACCCTCTCTACTGACTCCTTCTCTTTGGCATTATAAGCAAGCTAAAATCATTCTTGCTTAGAACAATCCTCTTTGGACACCATCTTTTTATTTTAGTAAATATCCTCTTTATTGTCTCCCCTTCTCATTCTAGCTTCCTGTGAGAATACTGTACACTTACTAGTTCTATGTTTTTTTTATACCTCTGTTCACTCAACGATGTACAAATTGATTGTTCTAAACACTCCTCTGTCATTTCTTTTTTTACTACAATTAGTGACCTCTTTGTTGCAAAATCCATTGAATGCTTTCCAGGTCTCATTTTAGCTAGGAAGAGATTTTCAGATAAATAGACATCAGCAGATGTCAATATCAATGAGGGAGGCAATACCCCAGAGAGCACAACAGAATTAGGTCACTAAAGCCAGATCATTCTATCTTTGTCCTTCAATCAACAGAAATATTTTACACCATCCTCATAAGATTGTATCTCATAGGATAATGCAAAAATATAAGTAGTCTCCTTGGAGAAGACTGCTAGCCTGCTTGTCCCTGACAAGGTGGATGTGAAAATAATTACTTGTTCAAGCTGATCTACGAACCACGAACCTTGGGTATCTATATATAGATGCATAATGATGTCTGGAAATTTTCGTAAGTTAGTAATTATTTTCTCTAGTTGAGGGTCTGTGAGTAGGGACATATGAGAAACAGTGTGGATCCTACATATGGTGGCATATGTACCCACAGGAAAGAATAGCTCTGCTTTTTGCTGTAGATGCCTACTCAGGAAATTCACCTAAAAAGAGAGTTTTACATTTTCTTTCTTTAGTTTCCTACTTCCCAAGATCCAGGTATGGAGGTTCAGAGAAATAATTTTACCTACTGTTGTCAGGGAAAGTGCTATGGGTTCTTGATGAAATGCTTTAATTATTAGCCTCTATACATGGAATGGCCAGCACTGGTCAGGCTTTGCAAAATTCAGGGTCAGTGTGGCTGAAATAGGAACGAAGTTTTCTGCCTAAAATAACCTAGAGCACTAAAAAGCAAGGAGGAGAGCCAAGTCAAAATTAAATTGAAATTGAAAAAGCTGAAGTTCAAATGACACAAAGCCAAATCCAACTGATGAAACAAGGTACCAGAACAAGGCATCAGAGTGGAAAACTAGATAGAGATGGGGCAGGGTAGCTTGCTTAATGGACAAGAGTGGAAAACAGCATACATTTATCAGTCAACCATTTACTAATATAACCCAGGCAGAGCATTATTGGTAGAATGCCAATAACAGGGAACTAAGGAGAAGCTTTTTTTGTTGTTTTTTGGTTCTAGGTTTTTCTTTTTTTCTTTTTTTTGGTCAAGAAGGCTCATATTTAGTGGGATGTTTGAAGAACAGCATAAAATCAACAGATCCAGGTTTTGAAATACAGTACTTAATTAAATTAATAGCATAACATTCATAAACAAAAATATAATCTAAAATCTGGAAAAAGAATGTGGGTGAAATACTTAGACTAGAAATGTAGAAATGGGAAAATGACATAAAATGACTACTTAAAAGCACTGTACTAACTGCGGAATGGAACATCAAGTCCATAGGAATACATACCTGTAGAAGAATAAGGAGGGAGAGAAAGTAGTAAAGGAGCAGGTAAAGATACAGGAGAGAGGCTAGGAGAGGTAAGAACAGTGTGTATCACAAGCTAGGGTGGAAGAAAATTTCAAAAAAGTAAAGTCAACACAGTCAAATAGAAGATGAAGTGGTTTTTTAGACCAGATTTGACTGGAAGAAAGTTAGGGGTAATCTCCAAGAAAATAATTTTAGTAACGTTAAGTAGGGTAAGGGTCATAACGCAAAGGTAAATGAAAGAATAAAAACCAGGGCTATAAATTATGGACAAGTTTAAAGAATTTTCTAATAAAAGAAAAAAGAAGAAAAAAGGTAGGTAAAAATGGCAAAGGATTTTTGATATGGAAAAGATAAGGGTAAAAGGCATCAAATATATTGTGATGGAAGGAAATTTGACTGAGTTGTGAACATAATGCAATATACATATGATATATTATTGAATAGTACATTTGAAATTTATATAATTTTATTAACAAATGTCACCCCAATAATTTTAATTAAAAAATAAAAGATCAATAGGAAACTAATAAATAGTTAAAGAACAAAAACAAAAACAAAAGAGAATGTGTGAATAAAAAATAAAAGGAAAACACTATATAGAGATTTGCAACATCTAGGTATTTATGGATATTCAAACTAATACCTTCAAAAAAACTTTCATGTTGTGCAAATTTTTTAATAAGTATATATTATCTGTTTAATTAAAAAAAAAAAGAGGGCCATTTTCACTTTGGAAAAAAAACAAGTATTAACTGAAATTTTAAAGTCTTCAGTATTGTTTAGATCCTAGAGGGAGCTATGTGGAGCACACTGAGTTGAATATTTCAAAAGTGACTATTTCCTTTCACTCAGTAGCAAATACTTAAATGCTTGCTTCTCACCTGGATGAATGTCTAGTGGGCTGTCTCTTTCCATCATCCACTGCTCTTCTTGTTCCAACTGAGTGATCACCTTTGGCTTATAAAGTTGATGTCCTATTCATGGGAAAAATGTATCTCAGAAATTTATACTGGGAATGAAAATTTCTTTCAGGCTAATTTCCAAACTTTTTAGTCTTTAAGGACCTCTGGATTTGGAAAAAAAGAGGCTTCAGAGGCAGCAAAATAAAGGTACCCATACAACTCAACAAAGTAAAGACTTTTTACCTGCAGAGAAAGACCAGGAAACAGAGGTCTCTGTCTACAAAACTGATTAGCATTCTTCTGTCCTGGCCTGAACTATGTTCGCAAAGGCTAAGAAAGTTTTCACTACTTGAGAATATAAGAGTAGTCACCCCTTATCCATGATTTCACCTTCTGTGCTTTTAGTTTTTGATGGTCAACTGCAGTCTAAAAATATATTAAATGAAAAATTCCAGAAACAAGTAATTCATTAAGTTTTAAATTGTGGGCTGTTCTGAGTACTGTGATGAAATCTTGTGTCATCCTGCTTTGTCCTGCCTGGGACATGAATGATCCCTCTGTCCAGCTATGAACAGTGTAGATGTTCTGTGCCCATTAGTCATTTAGCTATCAGGTTATCAGTTCGACTGTTGGGGTATTGCACTGCTTGTGTTCAAGTAACCCTTATTAACTTAATAATGGCCCCAAAGCTCAAGAGTAGTGATGCTGGCAATTTAGATATGCCAAATAGAAGCCATAAGTGCTTCCTTTAAGTAAAAAGGTAAAAGTTCTCAACTTAATATGGAAAAAAAAATAATTATATCCTTAAGTTGCTTAGATTTATGGTAAGAACATATCTTTTATCTATGAAATTGTGAAAGAAAAAGAAGTTCATGCTTGTTTTTATGTCACACTTCAAATTGCAATAGTTATGGCTACAGTGTATGTTAAGTGCTTAGTTAATATGCAAAGGCATTAAAATTCTTCATAGGTACGTATGGACAGGAAAAAAAACAGTATATTTAGGGTTTAGCACTATTTATAGTTTCAGGCATCCCCTGGGAGTCTTGAAACATATCCCCCCACCCCTCCAAATAAAGGGGGCGAGGTAGTGTAAACCCAATAGAATGGTTTCCAGTTTGACAGGGACAGCATCCTTACCCAGTATGACCAGATTCCTGTAGTTTTCCAGCATTACATCTCGGTAGAGTTTCTTTTGAGCAGGGTACAGCTGGTCCCATTCCTCTCTGGTGAAGTCCACAGCCACATCCTGGAATGTCAGTGATTCCTGAAACATCAAATACATACCTGCTCAGCCAGAAACCATTTCTTACTGAAGACCTTAGGGGAAGGGACAAAAGTACAGCAGTAGACAAAGGTTAGGATGTCCAAGACTTGTGCTAAGAGGCTTAAGAAGGCTCTGAGTAATCAGGGTCAAAATTTTTGAAAAACAATTAGTGTCTATCCTTCTGTCATCTTTCATGACATATATAAAAACATGCATGAAATAATGCTTGCTTTTAAGTTTTTAAAAATCTGTCGTGAGACTCTCATATCATTTAAACAAAAAATAATACAGAAAAGATGTCAATGAAGAGGCGACATTTGAGAAAAGACTTGAAAAAACAGTACAAAAGTCCTAAGGCAATAGTGTTTGTGGCATGTTCAAGAAAGAAGAATGAGGCCAAGCTTGGCTAAAGTGGAGTGAGCAAGGAGTAGAAATAAATGATAAAGCCAGAAAAGTAACAGGTCCAGATTTTAGATTTTGTAGGACTGTTTAGACCATCATAAGGACGTTGGCTTTTACTGTGAGTGAAACGGGAGCCACACATTTTGAGCAGAGGAGTGACATGATCTGATTTACCATTACCTTGCCATTTCCTGGGTTACATTTTTTTGAAATCATCTTTTCTTCCTTTGACTTTACCCCTCTTGCTCTTTTCTGTTGTTTCCCAAAGTAAAGCTCTCAAAACCATCTATTTTTCTCCATCTTCTAGTTTTAAGCTATCGTTTTCTGTCATGTACAATACAGCAACAGCTTCCTAAGTGGTTTTCTCCCCTTTCCATTCTTGACTCTCACAAATTCACTTATTACATAGTATGCATCAGGGTGATTTTTAAGTGGAATTCAGTTACTTATGTTAGTATTCTACTTAAATTCCCTCAAAAGCTTTTCACTGCACTTAGAATAAAATCCAAATATTTCATGGCCACATGTGTGCTTCTCCAAGCTTACCTCTAATCACTCTCTCCCTCCCTCCATTTTAACCACAGTGGTGTTACTTTAACTTCTTGAACATATCCATGATGTTTAGTATATGCCTAAAATGCTCTTTTCCACATATGTTTTATAACATCTATATATCCTTAACATCTCACTTTAAATTTCATTTCCCCAGAGAGTTCTTCCCCGATTCTCTAATGTACATTCACAGCACCTTATTCTAATTTTGTATAATAAACATCTCAATTGGCAGTTTATTAGTATATTTGCTGAATGTCTCTCTCTGTTAGGTTGTAAGCAACTTAGCTTTAGGACCACATCTGTTTTGCTCACCAATGTATATTTGATGCCAAGCTTAACTTCTGGCACATAGTAGCTACTCAAAAAATATCTGTTGAATAAATGAATCATCTTCTTTCCTAACAGAGTAATTGGTTCTGAAAAATTAAAACAAACTCCTCTGGCTAGAATGCCAAGAAGCACATATGCCACATTCGTTCTTGATGTCTTTCTTTTTTATTCCTGTCTGTGAGGAGCCTTGAAATGAATCTATTCTTTGCAGACCAAAGATCCCAAAGCACTAATGTACCAAATAAATGCTCAGCTCAAGCTGACAGTCTCTTTATTGTCTTTGCTCTTGCTCAAGTTTTATTTCCGGTCTGCAATGGTTCTGTCTTCTCTAACCTCCAAACCCTACGTGATATCAGCACAAATTCAAACTCTACTCCTTCATGACCTCTTCCCTCAGCCTTCTAGTCTCAATCAGATTTCTCCCTTCTCTTGTCTTTGCTGTCTTTTGCATGCATAGTAGTATACAACTATTAATTGTGTGATGTAGGCTTTGAAAAACTTCCTCCAATGAGTGTATTTGCTAAGTAGACATAGTGATTATCTCATAGAACTAGGAATGATAGAAGTCCTCCTACCTGAAGCAACTGAGACTGGTATCTGGTATATTAAGCAAAGAATCTGGTTAAAGTGGAGAGCCACAAAAGATATATTAAACATTTTATTTTAATTTAAAATATATAAATTCTATTAATTGGTTCATCTTTTGATGTAAAGCAAGCCTTTTCTATGAGAATGATTTTAATGACTGAACACCCATACTCATAATGCATTAGTTTCTGTTTTATTAAAGTATAACGAGCAAATAACAGTTGGGAAATAATATAGCTGTAGAATCCTCTAAGATTTTTACGATTTTCCTTCAGTGTTTTACAGATTTGCTCACCCATAATTTGATAGAAATTTTTTTTAAAAAGTGACTGGTATTTACTAAGTCTTTCCAAAAGAGTCAACTAGTTTTCATAGAAATAATTAGTTTTCATATAAATAAACAAACATAGTTATACCTCATCAGTTTACATAATACGTATTCAAATTATAGAATTGTAACAATAGGCTTTAACAGGTTTTTGAAGATAAAAATTAACTTGTGGCAGTAGATTTCCTCAGGCATATTTAAAAATGCCATTAACTCAAAGTAGTCATAGGGCATGGGCATCATCAATTGTTTACAGAGAGAATGGCAAGTGTTGTTTAGATTCTGGAGCCGTTTAAGTGAAGAGTAATTAAAAGACAGTCTATGGCTTCTTTTGTTTCTTTTACATCTATTACAGACATGACTACATGATCTGGTAAAAATGATGGAGGAAAGAAGAGTTATAAAGGGGTGTATAAGGTGAATGGAGCAGGAGTCCCCAGACTGCAGACTGGTACCAGTCCCTGGACTGTTAGGAACCTGGCCTCACAATAGGAGGTGAGCAGCAGGCAAGCCAGCGAAGCTTCATCTGTATTTGCAGCTGCTCCCCATCAATAGCATCACCACCTCAGCTCCACCTCAGATCATCAGGCACTAGATTCTCATAGGAGCTCTGGTACCTGGTGCCAAACAGTTGAGGACTGCTGCTACAGAGATTACCATCTGTCACAAGAGTTTCAAGGGCTCTGGAGTTTTGGAGATTAGCACCTGAGAACTGAAAAATTAAAGTGCTCACATTCTGAGAACTATAATAGCATTTCAGAGGACAGTAAAATTGAATTTACCTGGGACCTGACTATCTGTGATTCATCATTCATTTCCTTCTCCTCCATGTTCCTCTCCTGGGAAAGTACAGCATTCTAAGAAGGCATAACTGGGAAAAGAGAAAAAAAGCATTTTGTTAATACAAGGCATTAAGGCTGAACCTAAATCTTGAAACTCTTGCTTTGTATTAGGATGGCAGACAGTTTTGAGAAAAGTAGTCTAAGACATAAGCTTTAAAGGTTGGATGATGTAATTGTGACATTCTCGTTCCTCTATTACATTGAAGAATTCAATGCAGGACTTTTCTCTTCTATGGTACAACTCCATTTATTGTGGTATATGGGAAGCTCAAGAGAGCTTAGTGGTTCTCAGCCCCTGCTTTACACTTGGGAAATTTAAAAAAGATGCCAATGTTCAGCTCCTATTCCCAGAGATTTGGATAAATCCAATTTTATCCCAGGTGGTCTGGGGTTTGCTTTGGCAACGACACTTTAAATTCTAAAGTCTCCACAAGATTCTAAGTGGGAGATGAAAATCACTGAGATGTGATATGTTGAGGGCCTATTCTTACTCTAAGAGGATAAATTTAGCCCCACACTCAAACTCCAGAGTTCTTCTCTTCTCTGCTCTCTTTAAGAGATTTCACTCTTTTCATTTTTCAGAATGTTTACCTTCATTATTGGGTACCTGGATTCAGTTCTCCACCAGGCTTTTTACACCTTTTGCAGTTCTTAAACTGTATGTCATCAAAGCTTTGTTTCCTTCTAGCAGGACCCTCAGGAAATATACCAGTACTGACAGCTTCAGTATCCTAGTCAGTCCATTAAAGCTAATTTTGTAGTGTCTTATGGGGAACAGTCACTCCCAAGTATTAAAGGTGCCTCATCTCTGATAAGAGTCTCAGAAGGCAATGGATATCCACAAGAATGATTTCTGCTTCCCAGGGGCAGCCAGCCACTCTCGGAATCTTGCCTTGTTCAAGGAGGCTATTGCCTTTTTTTTTTTTTTAACTCAAAGAACTCAATCCTTCATATACAGACTTCATTATGATATTCAAATCTGTCTTCTAGTAGGAATCTTGAGAGAGGGAATTTCAGGCTGAGCACCTGGAATGAGATGCACCAGAGCAAAAGAAATCTAGTTTCAGGCACCTATAGACCTATTGTCTGTAAAGAGACAAAATTATTCACTTATGAAGATAGAGCACAGTAGGATGTGGGATTCTTTAAAAGAATCAAAAAGCATTTTTAGAATTTCTCAGATTCACACATTAGAAAAAAACAGAGAAGTATAGATACACTAACTACAACAAACTTTACCCTCAATCCTTTCCTATCCTCTTTTTAAAACAGAAAACATGTGGTCCTTTCCTAGGGAAAGACTTTCACCAACACTACGAACAGACTAAAATGCTCTGATTTGCTAATAATTATGAAAGAATACATTCTAATGTTAAAAAAAGTTGGCCTGAAAAATTTCTCTCAAAAACTAGTGATGGAAATAGTGAAAACATTTCTGAGAAGCAATTTTTTTTAAAAAGAGAAAACTGCAGTTCTAGTGAAATGGCCCTTTTAGATAAGGAAGCCATTCACTGCCCAAGAGATGGCACAAATCTTAACAGTTTGTGACCAGTTCACTAAGAGGCAGACCTTTCAGGAGTAATTTAAAAGCACTTTAAGAAAAATCATTATTTCATCAATCAAAATCTCTAAAAAGGTTCTACTGTCTGAAGAGCCAGACAGAATCTGTGAGAATGCCTTGATATTTCAAACCAAATCATCTCAAAACCATTTATTCATAACAATGAAAACCACATTCACCAAGTTAGGCAAAATAGGGTTTTTCCTTCATATGTGAAAAACCAAGATTTTTTAATGGCATCTGATAAGACTAAGATTCCATAGAACACACCTTTGGAAATGTTGATTTAGGTCTCAGTTGCTTGGTTGAATGAAGGATTCTAAAATTGGAGATCACAGAACTAAGTAAAAGAAAGCTGGTTCTAAAGCCTAAGTCTCCTGATTGACAGTCCTTGGTTTCTTCTAGTATGCTCTAAAGTCCTTCTTAGTAGCTGTTCTCCACCATTTTTTTTTCTTTTTCTCTTTTTAAAAATCGGATTCCCTTTCTTCTCATAATTTCCCTTTTCATTCCTGTATTGAAAAGAATAACAACAAAAAAGAAAACCATTCCCAAACCCCAAACTGTATGTAATTTTTAATGCAACACATATATACACCTTTCCAGAGAAGCCTATGGGATTGTCACAGTCTTTTTCAAAAAAACCATGATGCTTGGAAAGTAACAAATTCCCTTGACTGCCTAAGGAATACTAGAATTATAATCAATTTAGATGACAAATGACTCTGAGCTTACCAGTTTTCCTTTTTACCCCAAGCTCTTCCAAAAAGCTGAGTGAAGTTTACTGACCATGTAGAAAACCCATGTAGTGGCTCTCAATCTGGGCTGTGCGTTAGACTCAGCCCAGATTTTAAAATATATAGATATAAATATATACATGTCCCAGGCTCCATCCAAGAGCCACTAAACCAGAGTCTGTTGAGATGAAGTCTGGCATCTACATACGTTTTTTTTCTAATGACCTACAAGTTATTTTGATGCAAGCAAGAATTCAAACAGCTACCAGCACTTTTCACTTCCTTTACTTCCTCAGTTCCAATGATTTTCACCATCGCTCTATTTCAGTCACCTACTTCTAGGGCCACAGGTCTTCCACTATCTTTTTTATCTTAGAAAACTCTAGACTATGAATTAGGAGACCTAGGTTCTAGACTTGATGGGGAAGAAACTAAAGTTAAGAGTAGCTTAATAGATGGGGGAAATAGAAGAAAGAAGGTTTATCAAAATGTGGTCTGTGGATCACTGAATCATATTTGTTGAAAGCAGATCCTAGACCTAATGATATAGCACTTCTGGGGTTATTATCAGCCCAGGAAATTTGCATTAAAAGGTTATTTCTTCCCTGGAATCACTCCATTCTCTACAGCCTCCTTATAGGCCTGAATCTAGCACTTATCTTCTCATTCCTATATCATCAACTTTATCTGTCATTTTAATGACTCCTTCCTATCATCGATTAAAATCATTTAATGTCTATCCCATATTAAAAACTTTCACTGGCTAAATGCTCCTTTGCAAGTACCATACTTTTTTTCAAGGCCACATTATTGACAGGATTGTCAATACTTGTCTCTACTCCCTCATTACCCACTTATTTTTTCAATCCTCTATAATCTTGCTTCTGTTATGTTGTCAGGACTCCACTGAAATATCTTCAGTCAGTAATATAAAAGACCCTTATATTGTTCCTGTGTCAGGCCTCATTATTTCTTAATTACCTAAATGCTGATAGTATCTGATATTGCTGACAGTTATATATTGCTTTACTTCCATGGTCTTTCTCAGTGAGCTATGCTCTAATCCTTTTTCCCCCGCCTACCATGTATATATTGTTCTCAAATCTACTCATTCCCTCCACAGTTGACAGGATCTTTAAAAGATAAAAACCATACCTAAAAAGAAGAGTTCACTATCTCAAATGCCAGTGCAGAGAAGCAATCTGTCAAGCATCACAAATGAATAAGTTAGCTCAGAAAGAAAATAAAAGTCTCTAGAAACCAAACTATAAACATAAAGGGCTATGATTTAAAAAAGAGGATTTTAGATGGAAGTTTTGAAAAAACTCAATGAGATACAAGAAAACTCAGAAAGGCAGTTCAGTGAAGTAAGGAATAAAATAAATGAACAAAAATATACTTTACCATAGAGACTGAAACTATAGGAAAAAACATAAATTCTGGAGCTGAAGAAGTCAATAAATGAGATGAATAATGATTTCAAGAGCATGACAAACAAAGAAGACCAGATGGAAGAGAGAATTAGTGAACTCTACGGAATTTAAAAATGACTCAGGTAGAAGAAAAAACCGAGTTAAAAAAATGAAAGAACAAACAAAAGTCCTGGGCGAGATGGCTCAAGGGTGAATTTTACCAAACATTCAAAGAAGAATTAAAACCTATTCTTCTCAAACTATTCCAAAAAATTCAAGAGCATGGAAGATTCCCAACTTCATATTATGACATAATTACCCTGATAATTACTCTGATTCTAAGACCAAAGACATTATAAAAAAAATGTTTCAAGGCTAATACCTCTAGTAAAAGTCCTCGACAAAATATTAGCAGACTGAATCAGTAATACATTAAAAAGATCATACCATGATCAAGTGGGATTTGTTCCTGGGATACAAGTGTGGTTCAATATTTGCAAGTTAATTAATGTGATATACCACATATAAAATGAAAGTTAAAAATAATATGACCACAACAATAGATGCAGATATAGTATTTGACAAAATCTAGCATCTATTTATGATAAAAAAAAAAAACTCAGCAAAGTGGGAATAGAGGGAACAAACCTCAACATAATAAAAGCCATTTATGACAAACGTACAGCTAATATCATACTCAACAGGGAAAAGCTAAAAGTATTTTCCTTATGATCAGGAACAAGACTAGGATGTCCACTTTCACCAGTTTTATTCAACAGAGTATTGGAAATCCTAGCAAGAGCAATCAGGCAAGAAAAAGAAATAAAAAGCACCCAAGGCTAGTTTCTGGTCAATATGATGGAGCAGGTAAATGCTGTGCTCACCTCCTCCCATGACCACATGAAAATTACAACTAAACTACAGAACAACATCACTGAGAATCACCTAGTCTAGCTGAACAGAAGTGCTAAAATTAAGGACATACAGAAGAAGCCACATCAAGACTGGTAGGATGGGCAGATGTGTGGAATACGCTGGTCCCACACCCATGTATGATGGGTAAAAATTGAGAAGAATATCACAGTTGCAGAGACCCCTGAGGAGTGAGGGGTCACAGCCTCATGCCAGGCTGCCCAGTATGGGGTTCCAGTGCCAGGGAGAGGAGTCTCCATAACTCCTGGCTGTGAACACCAGCAAAGATTATGGCTGAGTGAGACGGAGGGCTGATAAAGTCCTAGGCCTTCTTCTGAAAGGTCCCATGCACAAGCTTACTTGCTGATGGACTCACTCATTCTGAGTTCCAGCTGTGGCAGCAGCTGGAACGGTGCCAGGGAAATACAGGAAGAAATGGAATTGTCTGGCTTCAGTGTGAGAAATGGAGAGGCAGCTTTCCCCCGGACAAAAGTGCTGGCAGAAGCCACTGTTATATTGTTGAGAACCCCCACCCCTCCTGCAGCACAGGCAGGCATCATATTTGAGATTCAATTATTCTAGCTAATACCATTCATTCTGCCCTAGTGATTCTCTGACACCTCACTCTACCCAACTAGCAGGCCAACCTGAGCTACTTCCAGTAGTATTTTTTTTAAAAAAGTGGCTTGTTTTGGCTCGTGCTTTAGATTTTCATAAAATCTCTCAAAAATAAGTAGCATCTGGCCTCAGTATGCCCTGTACCTCTTTATATCTTGTTAAGCAGACTCAAATGGAGCATTAGTTGCAGCAGGCCTCAGTTACAGCTTAGCTTCTCCCAAACACCTCCAAGGCCAGTAGAAGTAGCAACTATTGGCAGATAATGTTGTAGCTCATAGCAAGTGGCCCTGGACAGGGCACAGGCAGTGGCTGACCTTGGCCTGCACCAGAGAAGCTCTTATGAGGCCTCAGAATAACATTCAGTGACCAGCTTAAGACCACACCACAGCAACACCCAATCACCCCCACAAATGACACATCCAGGGGCAGACTCAGCAGGCACCAGAGCACCATTAAAGTGAAAACTGCTCCATAGGGTCAGCCCTTACACAACAACTCCTCCACTGTAATCATGGTCAGTCCTCACAACCTATGAGCCAGAGAGTCAACACCTACCACTGATGTGCCAACAGCAATCAAGACTCTACTATGACTTGAAGCTACATACAACCTACCCAAGGGACACACCTGAAGCAACTGGCACAGGTGACCAGGGAGACTGCACTACTGAGTCCCACAGGAAACCTAAAACTTAAAGCCACTCTACCAAGACTGGGAAATATAGCAGACCTACCTAATAATTGAAACAAACACAGAGAGTCAGCAAAAATGAGGAGACAAAGAAACATGTTCAGAATGACAGAACAGAACAAAACTCAAAAAAAAAAAAAAGAACTAAACAAAATGGAGACAAGAAATCTACCAGACACAGAATTCAAAACACTGGTTATAAGATGCTCAATGACCTCTTCAACAAAGAGCTAGGAAACACAAAAATGGAGATAGAAGACATAAAAAGAACCATTCAGATATGAAGAATACAATAACTGAAATGAAGAATGCATTAGAGGGAAGCAACAGATTAGATGAAGCAGAGGATAAACTCAGCAACTTGAAAGATAAGGTAGCAGAAAACACCAATCAATCGAGACAGAAAAAAGAAAATATGATAGCTTAAGAGGCCTCTGGCACAAGAGTATCAACTTTCGCATCATAGAGATACCACGATGAGAAGGGACAAAGCAAGGGACTGAAAATCTAGTTGAAGAAAAAAATGATAGGAAACTTCCCCTAACCTGGTGAAGGAAACAGACATTCAAGTCCAGGAAACACAGAGAGTACCAAAGAAGATGAACCCAAAGAGGACCACACCATGACACGTCATAATTAAAATGCCAAAGGTTGAAGACAAAAAGAGAATCTTAAAAGTAGCAAGAGAAAAGCAAATAGTTATCTGTAAGGAAACTCACAGACTGTCAGCTGATTTCTCAACAGAAACTTTGCAGGCCAGAAGGGCTTAGAACAAAATATTCAAAGTGATGAAAAGCAAAAACTTACAACTAAGATTACTCTACTCATCAACACTATCATTCAGAATCGAAGGACAGATAAAGAGCTTCCCAGACAAGAAGAAGCTAAAGGAGCTCCTCACCATTAAGCCAATATTACAGAAAATCTTGCAGGGACTTCTTTAAGAAGCAGAAAAAAGGAAAAAAGATAAAAATGTAAATATGAAAGGGGAAAACTACATAGCTAGAAATAATTACATTAAATGTAAATGGTTAAGTGCTCCAATCAAAAAACATAAGTGGCTGAACAGATAAGGAAACAAGACACTGCATATGCTGCCAATTAAGTGACTTACTTTAGATCAAAAGACACACACAGACTGAAAGAAATGTAAAAAGATATTTCATGAAAATGGAAACAAACAAAAAACTGGGGTAGCAATGCTCAAATCAGGCAAAATAGACTTTAAAACAAAGGCTATCACAAGAAAGAAAAAGGACCCTGTAATTACACTTCTGGGTATTTATCTGAAGAAATCCAAAACACTAATTCTATAAAGGAGATGCTAATGTTCACTGCAGCATTATTTATAGTAGCCAAAAGACAGTAACAACCTAAATGTCCATTAATAGATGGTTGGATAAAGAAGATTTGTACATATATGCAATAGATACTACTCAGCCATAAAAAAGAATGAAATCTTACCATTTGTGACAACATGGATAGACCTAAGAGTACTATACTAAGTAAAATAAATGAAACATAGAAAAACAAATACCATATGATTTCACTTATATGTGATATCTAGAAAAAAAACTTAATAAACAAAATAGAAACAGACTTAGATACAAAAGAACAAACTGATAGTTGACAGATGGGAGGGGGTTTGAGGAGCTGGGAGAAAAAGGTGAAGAGATTAACAAGTACAAGTTGATAGATACAAAATAGTCATAGGCATGAAAAATTCAACATAGGGAATACAGTCAATAATGTAACAACTATGTATGGTACAAGGCGGACAGGGTAGTAGACTTGTGGTAGGAATCACTTCACAAGTTATATAAATGTCAAAGTACTAACTGTATACCTAAAACTATATAACATTGAATGTCAACTGTAATTGAAAAAATTAAAATTAAAAAAGAAACCCCTAAAAACGATAATAAACTGAATATCTAAAACAACAAAAAACACCCAAACTGCACACCAGCATGTCTGAGCATGGGATCTGCACAGAAGAACTACGATAGGTCAGAACCCAAAGAGTTGGGCAGTTGACTGGGAAAAATAAAGAAGCTGCCTCTCGCAGCTGCTGGAGCTCCTTGCAGGAGCAGGGGAAGGAGTGAAGGTGCGGTGACTTCCCTGAACAACCCTGCCTGGAATAAAGAGAGACATTTATAAAATAAATCTTCTTTCTGAAAAAACAACAGAATATACTTCCATTAATGCCCAGGCGGAGATATAGTCCATTAAACGTCACGAACAACCAAGGTGACAAGGCCTCTCAGAAAGAAAGAAAAAAATTTCCAGAAAATAAGCTTACAAACATAGAAATATATGACTTAAATGACAGAGAATTCAGGATGGTATTTCTGAAAAAAACTCAATGAGATCCAAAATGAGTCATATCAACAATTTCAGGAATTGAAAAAACACCTAGATGAACAGAGCAAAAAAACTGAAACCTTCCAGAAGAACAGAATAGATCTTCTGGAGATACACACACACACACACACACACACACACACACACACACACACACACACATACACACACTGCAAGACTTGAAAAATGAAATAACAAGCTAGGGAAATAGAGTTGACCAAATGGAAGAAAGGACCAGTGATACTGAAGACAGAAACCTAGAAATAAATCAGAAGAAAGAAGAGAGAAACCGAAGAATGAAAAATAATGAAAGAGAAATACAAGAACTAGCTGACACCAGTAGGAGAGGAAACATAAGAATAATGGGCATTATCGAAGGCGAGGAAAAGGAGCAGGGACTAGAAAGCATTTCAAGACAAATAGTGGATGAGAATTTCCCAAATCTAAGGAATAAGCTGGAACTTGGAATTCAAGAACACAACAGAACACCCAATTACATCAATCAAAAAGGTCTTCGCCAAGACACTTTGTATAATGTTATCAAAATCAACGACAAAGATAGAATTCTCAGGTAGCAAGAAGAAAACAGTAACATATAAAGGAAAACCCATTAAATTATCATTGGACTTCTCAGTGCAGACCTTATAAGCCAGAAAGAATCTGCCAACAAGGTAAAGAAACAACCATCCAAATGGGAAAATATATTTGCAAGCAACACTTCTGATATGGGCCTAACATCCAAAATTTACAAAGAACTCATACAACTCAATAACACCAAAATACAAATGATCTGATCAAAAAATGGGTAGAGGACCTGACCAGACACTTCTCCCCAGAGGACATACAAATGGCCAACAAATATGAAAAGAGGCTCAACATTGCTAGCTATTAGGGAAATGAAAATCAAAACCACAATGAGATACCATCTCACACCTGTTAGAATGGCTATAATCAAAAGGACGAGTAATAACAATTGTTGGAGAAGATGTGGAGAAATAGGATTCCCCTGGTGGGACTGTAAGTTGGTACGGCCATTATGGAAAGTGGTATGGAGGTTCCACAGAAAACTAAGAATTGATCTACCATATGATCTAGCAATCCTTCTACTGGGTATTTACCCCAAAGACTTCAAAACTCATATCCAAAATGATATTAGCACACTTACGTTCATAGCAGCATTATTCACTGTGGCCAGGACATGGAAGCAACCAAAGTGCCCTGCGATAGATGATTGGCTAAAGAAGGTGTGGTACATATATACAATGGAATATAACTCAGCCACAGGCAGAGATGAAATACTGCTATTTGCGACAACATGGATGGACCTTGAGATAATCATGCTAAGTGAATAAGCCAGACAGAAAAAGTTGAAAATCACATTCACTTATATGTAGGATACAAACCTAAAAGCAACAAACAGAGACTCAGGGACATGGACAATGGACTAGTGATTACTAGAGAGTAGGGGGTGGGAGTGGAAGGGAGAAGTAGTTGGGTTAAAGGGAGATAAATATAGGGGGATGGAGTAAGGTGAAGTGGGTAAAGGGGTCAAATATATGGTAGCTGAAGGAAATCACACAATAGAATATACAGATGTCAAATCATAATATACATCTGAAAATTATATAATTGCATTAACCAATGTTACTCCAAGTAACTTAATAAGAAAATTTAGAAACATTAATAAGAGAAAAAATTTGCAAGTCAGGTAGGGTGGAGAATACTGTACCCTACTAGGAGAGAGAAGAATGAAAGAGTGAAACATTCAAAATAGTAAAAGTGTGAAACCACCAGCCATGAATAAAAATCCAGCGAAGTTATTCTTATATATAAAGGAGGGATACTTTTCCAGACAAACAGAAGCTAAGGCAATTTACCACTGCACGACCTGCAGTATAAAAAATGTTGAAAGAAACAAAAAAAAGTTTAAGAAATTTGAGTATGATTACAAACTGACAATGGCAGGAAATTTTACCTCTATTTTGGAATAGTATATTAAATACTTAATTACAACATAAAAGTAAATGAAGGAAAAGCATTTAATAAAAGTATAATTTATGCAATTTAGAACTGAATGCACAGCATAAAAAGGAATAATTTATTACAATAAAAAACATAGTAAGGGAGAGGGAAAGGCCTGAACTTGCGCAGGTGGATGAAGATAAGATGCAATCAACAGAAAAAGGTGTACTGTATATGGGGAACACTTTTTTACATAAATCTGATGGTAACCACAAAAGAAAAATCTAGAGTTGAGACATGTAACATAAAAAAAGAGGTAGCAGAGGGAAAAAAAATCGTAGAAAACTAGAAAACTAAAATAGCAGTCAGAAACACAAAGGAAAAGAAACAATGAAGGTACAGAGCACAAAAAAATGGCTGTACATCAATAATTACCCTAAATGTAAATGGACAGACATCACCAATCAAAAGGCAAAGTGTAGCAGGATGGATAAGAGAAAAAAAAAAAGGCAAGAGACCCAACTATATGTTGCCTTCAGGAGACCCATCCTGCTACAAAGACAATCACGGGCTCAAAGTAAAGGGGTGGAAGATGATACTTCAAGCAAATGGCATCCAGATTAAGGCAGATGTAGCCAAATTTTAGCAGATAAAAAGATTTCAAGGTAAAAAAGGTAACAAGAGTGAAAGATGAACATTTTATAATGATAAAGGGAATAATTCATCAAAAAGATATAATATTTATTAATATATAAGCATCCAATCTGGGAACACCAAAACATGTAAAGCAACTACTAACAGAACAAAAGGGATAAACTGGCAAAAAACAATTATAGTAAGGAACCCAAATACCTAACTGACAGTAAAGGACAGAGCATCTAGAAAGTCAATAATGTGTCATTTATCAACATAAAATATAATTTCTGCAATTTGGAACTGAATGCATAGCATAAAAAGGAATATATGTTCTGTCATGTGTGATAAATGACACATTAGACCAAATGAGCATGATCAGTATTTATAGAGCTCTCCATGCTCAAATGACAGAACATATATTTTTTTCCCCATGTGCACAAGGAACGCTCTCAAGGACAGACCATAAATTGGGGCACAAAACTTGTCTCAATAAATTTAAGAACAATGAATTTATACCAAGCATATTTTCTAACCACAACAGTAAGAAACTAAATCAACTAAAGGAAGAAAGCTGGAAAAACCACAAATATGTGAGAATTAAACACCATGCTACTGAACAAACTATTGGGTAAAAGAAATAAAAGAATTCAAAAAACATAAGGGACAAATGAAAATGACACTACCAAATAGTTGGGATGCAGCTAGATTGGTAATATGAGGGAATTTTATAAAATTACAGGCCTACTTCATGAAACAAGAAAAATCATGAATAAACAATCTAACATTACACCTTAGAGAACTAGAAGAACATGTGAAGACCAAAGTAAATAGGAGAGGAAAAAATAAAAATCCATGAGGAATGTAAAAAAAAAAAATGGCATAGATGATAGAGCCTCTGTTCATCCTCTTGAGACCAAATCAAAATTGTGACAGAAACAAGGAGCAAAGAGCAAGGAAAGTCGCCTGGGGTCTAGATGAACAAACTCTATGACTAGGGAGAGAAATAAGAAATCACCCTGCAATAGGATGATGTGAGGGCGAGGATGTGAGGCTGCCTAGTCCTGAGGGGCCGAGTGGGACAGAGGCAGCAGCAGCTGGCAGCTGCAGACACATCTGAAAGGGACACTGTCTGTAAGTAGATTTTTGTGGTGACGGACCTACTTACTCTGAGGACCAGTGCTGGGTCAGCTGCTCTGGGGGCACTGAGTTGTTGGAGTGGGGGCCGGAGGAGAGGCTTGCTCTGTACAGAAGTGCTGGCAGTATCCATTGTTCCTCTGTTGAGCCTTTCCCCCTCCCAGTGTGCAGACTCTGTGCTGCCATGGCTGGGACATCATCAAATTGGACAACAGAGGTCACTTAGCCCAGAGGACTTCCTGAAACTCCACCTCCCCCAACTCATGGCCTCACCCAAGCCACATCCAACTGTATACTTGGCGAGTCTGGTGCCCCTTGATGAGCAGAGCCTAGACTCACACTGGTGGCAGATGACTGCAGTTTTTAGTGTGGCCTCTTGAGGCAACTATAAGCACAGCATCTGTGGATTGCATGCTGAATCTTAACAGGCGGCCCTAGTGGGGTACAGGCTCAGGCTAAATTTGGTCTGTGACTGAACTCCTCTAAGGACTGTGCCACTGCACACCTACTACATAAAGCCTCACTAAAAAGACCAAGAGACTTAAGAGTTTTGCTTAGTAGATAAAAGCAGACACAGAAAGGCAACCGAAATAGGAAGACAAAGAAGCAGAAACCATATGAAAAGAACAGAACACAGATCTAGGAAAAACGGAGTTAAGCAATCTCATGGATGCAGAGTTCAAAACACTGGTTATAAAGATGCTCAATGAACTTAGGCAAAGTGCAGATGAATTCAGTGAGGACTTTAACAAAGAGACAAAACCCATAAAAATGGAAATGGAAATTATAAAAGGAAACAGTCAAAAATGAAGAACACATTATCTGAGATGAAAAGTATATTAAATGGAATAAACAGAATGAATAAAAAAGAGGATCAAATGACCTAAATAGAGGATGGGGAAGCCAAGGCTGCAATAATAATTTAAGGAGCCTATGGGACACAATTAAATGTAAAAATATCCATGTTATAGGGGTACCTGAAGGTAAACAAGGCAAAACTTCCCTAACCTGGTAAAAGAAATAGACATACAAGCTCAGAGGATCCCAAAAAACAGGAACCCAAAGAGACCCACACCAAGACACATTATAACTAAAATATAAAAAGAGAATCTTAAAAGTAGTAAGAGCAGAACCCATAAGACTGGCACTTGATTTTTCAAAAGAAACTATGCAGAACAGAAGGGCTTGGCACAAAATATTCAAAGTGATGAAAACCCATGATCTACAACAAAGAATACTTTATCCACCAAAGCTATTATTTAGGGTTGAAGGACAGATAAAGAGCTTTCCAGACAAAAATAAGCTAAAGGAATTCATCACCACCGAGCCAGTATTACAGGATATGTTGGAGCGACTTCTTTAAGAAGGAAAAAACATATATGAAAAACAGGAATAAAGAATGATAACAACTACATTCCTATCAACAAGTACCTCAAATGGAAAAGAATTAAGTGTTCCAACCAAAAGATAGAATGGCTGAATGAATAAGAAAACAAGACCCCTACATGTGCTGCCTACAAGAGACTCACTTCCGATTAAAAGAAACACACAGACTAAAAGGAAGGGGATGGAAAAAGATATTGCCTTGATCGACCTGGAAGGTATTGCACTGAATGAAATGGGTCGGATAGAGAAAGACAAATATTGCATGATTTCACGTGCATGTGGAATCTGAAGAACAAAATAACAACAACAACAACAAAAGCAGAAAGAAACTCATAGATAGAATATTTTGAGGGCTACTAGATGGGAGGGGGTTAGGGTGGATGGCAAAAAAAAAAAAGGCAAAGGGATTTTGAGGTACAAATGGATGATATGATAGTTGCAGAATAGACATGGAGATGTAGAGTGTAGCTTGGGGAAGATGGTTGATAATGTTGCAATAATATGTAAGAGGAAAGAAGGGTACTAGATTTAGTGGGGTGATCACTTTGTGAGTTACGTGGCTGTCTGATCACTATGCTATACAACTGAAACTGGTATATTATTGTATGCCAACCATAATTGAAAAAAAAAACAAAACCTCATTGAATTGTACAATGTAAATAAAAGCAACTAATTGTCTATTATGTTTCAATAAAGCTGAAAAAAATCAGAGAGGAAATAAATGAAACAGAACAAAAAGATAACAGAAAAATTAATGACAGAGAGCCAATTTTTGAAAAGATAAACAAAACTGACAAACCTCTGGCTAAATTCGCAAAGGAAAAAAAAAGACTCATATAAAATCAGAAATGAAAGAGGTTACAAAAGGCACCACAGATACAAAGGATTATACAAGAACACAATGAAAGGCTATAGCCACTAAATTTGATAACCTGGAAGAAATGGAAAAATTCTTAGGAATATGTATCCTTCCTGTACTGAACCATGAAGATAAGAAAAGCCTAAATATGGCGGTAAGTAGTAAGGACATTGAAGCAGTAATCAAAAACCTCCTCAAAACAAAAGTCCAGGACAAGATGACATCACTGGTAAATTCTACCAAACCTTGAAAGAAGGTTTAACAATCCTCCTTGAACTTTCTCAAGAAATTGAAGAAGAGGCAATACTTCCTCTTCTTATGAGGCCAACATTACCCTGACACCAGAGAACAAATAAAATACAACAATACATTAACAGGATAATACATCACAATCAAGTTGTGTCCATCCAGGGATGCAAACTAATCAAAGTGGTACATCACATTAACAATAAAAGAAAAATCATATGATTATATCAAAATATGCAGAAAAAGCATTTGACAAGTTCGACATTTATTTATAGTTAAAACACTCATTAAAATGGGTATAGAAGGTAAGTACCTCAACATAATAAAGACCATGTATCACAAACCCTAAGCTAATATCATACTCAATGGTAAAAAACGGAAAGCTTTTCTTATGATATCAGGAACAAAACAAGGATGCCCATTCTTACCATGGTTGTTCAACTTAGCATTGGAAGACAAAGACAGAGCAATCAGGAAAGAGAAATAAAGAAAAAAATATCAATATTGGGAATGAAAGAAAGCTGTCATTATTTCTAGATGACATAATTCTCCATATATAAAATGCTAAAGACTTCAATAAGAGTATTAGAAATGATAAGCAAACTTAATAAAGTTGCAAGATATAAAATCAATATACAAAAATCTGTTATGTTCCTACACACTAACAATAAATCAGGGAATAAATGGAGAAAATAATTCCATTTACAGTTGCAACAAAAAAAGATAAAATATCTAGGAGTAAACTAAACATAGGAAGTGAAGGACTTGCACACTGAAAACATCAAGACATTGAAAGAAATTGAAGAAGAACCACACCCCAATAGAAAGACATTCTGAGTTCCTGGATTGAAAGAATTGATCTTGGTAAATGGCCATATTACCTAAAGCAATATACAGATTTAATGTAATCCCATCAAAATCCCAACGGTATTTTCAGAGAAATAAAACAAACAATCCTCGAATTTGTATAAAACTACAAAAGACCCAAATAGACAAAGCAACTTTGAGGGGGAAAAAAAAAAAGAACAAAGCCAAAGGCCTCACACTCCGTAACTTCAAATAATACTACAAAGAGACACTAATCAAAACAGTATATATTGGCAGAAAAACAGACACACAGACCAATGGAACAAAATTGAGAGCCCAGAAATTAACCCACATGTATAAGGGAAACTACCTTTCAACAAAAGAACTAAAAACATATAATGGAGAAAGGAAAGCCTCTTCAATAAATACTACTGGCAAAAAATGGAAAGCCACACATAAAAGAATGAAACTAGACTGCTAGATGACACCATTCACAAACAATTAACTCGAAATGGATTGAAGACTTGAATGTAAGACCTAAAAAAATAAAATACATAGAAGAAAACATAGGTAGTAAACTTATGGACCTTGGTCTCAGAGGTTTTATTGTGAACTTGACCCCAAAGGCAAGGGAAGAAAAACAAAAATAAATGAATTGGAATATATCAAACTAAAAAGCTTCTGCACAGCAAAAGGAACTGTCAACAAGGTGAACAGACAACCATCCAAATGGGAGAAAATATTTGCAAACACTACCTCTGATAAGGGGCTAATATCCAAAATATATAGACTTCTCAACAAGAAAACAAACAAGCCAAGCCAATTAAAAAATAGGCAGAGGAACTGAAAGCTTTCTCCCAAAGAGATATACAAATGGCCAACGGACATAGGAAAAGAAGCTGAACTTCACTAGCTATTAGGGAAATTCAAATCAAAACCACTATAAGATACCACCTCACACCTGTCAGAAAACAAGAAATAACAAACACTGAAGAGATTGTGTTGAAAATGGAACCCTCATATACTGCTGATGAAATGTAAATTGGTATAGTCACTATAGAAAACTGTATAGAGGTTCCCTAGAACATTAAAAATAGAGCAAACACATGACCTAGCAATCCTTCTCCTAGGTATCTACCCCCCAAATTAGAAACATTTATTTGTAAAGATGTATGTACTCCTATGTTCATTATAGCATTACTCATGGAAACACTTGTCCTTCAATGAATAATTGAATTAAGATGTGGTACATACATACAACGGAATACTATTCAGCCAGGAGAAACTAGATGAAATATTGTCATTTGTGACAACATGAATGGATCCTGAGAGTATTATGCTAAGTGAAATAATTCAGACAGAAAAAGACAACCATATGATTTTGCCCATATGTGGGACACATATCAGAAAGTAACAAATGAACAAACAAAACAAAAAAAACCTCGTAGACACAGACAACTATATGGTCATTATCAGAGGGGAAGGGTAGCTGGGGGAGTCTGAAGAGGGTAAAGGGCATCAAATATATAATAACAGAAGGAGACTAGACTTTGGATGGTAAGCACATTATAAAACATATAGATGATGTATTATATAGGATTGTACAGGTGAAACTAATATAATCTTATTAACCAGTCACCCAACAACTTTTTAAAAAGTGTCTGGACACATGAAAGATGAGTAAAAATTAGCAAAGAAAATGTAATGGCAGATCAAGCTACAAAGCTGCTGCCATGCAAATGTTAAAGCCACAATTAATATCTTAGCTTCTTCAAAACATAACTTGGACTAATCATTATAAGTAAAGCAGCAATGGGCTTCAATGGAAAAGAAATCTCGGCTAGAAGGTAGCTGTAAATACTATAAAGAATTGTATCTAAGTGGAAACTGGTTTTACCAGATGCCATTCAAGAAATAGTTTTGGAGAGCTCTGGTCAAGATAGTGGGGTAGGTAAATGCTGTGGTTGCCTCTTCCCATGACCACATTAAAATTACAATGGAATTACAGAAAAATTAACCTAGAGAGCCATCTGAAGATTAGTTGAACATCACTCCTATAACTAAGAACATAAAGAGGCCACGATGAGACTGGTAGGAAGAATGGAGGTGCAAAAAGTTGGCCCTGCACCCAGGTGTGGTGGGGGGATATCTCACCCATGGCGGTCCTGGAAGAGCAAGGGGCCCAACCTCACAATAAGGCTCCCCTGCCCAAGGTTCCAGTGCTGGGAAGAGGAGTCCTCACAAAATCTGGCTGTAAAATCCAGTGGGGATTCTGACTGTCCAGCGAGACAGAAGGCTGCTGGAAACCCAAATGTCTCCTTAAAATACTCACACACAGACTCACTTGCAAGCACTAATGCTGGGGTCCCTCAGAGGGCTGGCAACTCAGGAGGCACCAGAAACATACAAAGAAGGTCTGAGTTATGTGGCTTTGGGGCGAGGACTGGATGGACAGCCACCATTGTCCCTGTGTTGAGCCCTCATCCTGTGTGGCCTACAGGTGTGAGCCTTCTTGCCTGTGTTGAGCCTGCCCCACAAATAGCCAAACCTGAATTTGCATTGGCCTGGTGAACTCTGCTTACTCTATCCTAGTGACTCTCTGGGACCCTGCCCCCAATCAACTCTCAAATTGTTGGAGCCATATTCTTGGCTGGGCAACCAGTCCCACCCTGCTCTCTTAGTAGGAGGCTCTTTCAGCAGCAATCCATAGGCCTCAGCTCTTGCACCTCTACAGGTACTTCAGGTGGTGGAAAACAAGCCTTGGCCCAAGCTGCAATGTTTCTTGAACAAATTTTGGGAGCCTGCAAGCCTGAGGCAGCAGGCAACAGCTGGACTCAGTGTCATCTGAGAAATCTGGGCGTGCACTAACCTGGGGAGTGCCACACATACCCTACCCTGGTAACTTCTCGGGACCCGCCTCACCCAACTCAGGTACTACCTGGAACTTCTTCAACTACTGAGCCTTCTGGGTAGCTAGTAGGGATCCTCAGACCTTGGAGTGCCCTGGACACTTTGCTGAGCTGTCTGTCCCAGGCCGCAAGTGCTGGTGACAGCTGACCTCAGTTTGCCATGTGGCCTTTCTTGCATACCTCCATGTCCAGCACAGGCAGTGACCAACCTTGGATAGCTTTGTAGCTCCTAGTAGGTAGCCTCGGGCAGTCACAGGTAGCAGCTGACCTTGGCCTGCATGGAAGCCCCTCAAAAGGGGCCCCCAAAACAATAAATGCAGATGCTGGCATCAGACCACAAAATGCACCACCTAATTAGCCCCACAAGCAGTACACACAAAGGGTGGTCTCAAGAGGCACATGAGTTCACTGGGGTGAATCCCACTCCATGGGGTCATCCCAGATATAGCAGCTCATACTCTGTGGGTATGGCCAGTCCTCACAGCCAGTCAGCTTGAGAGTCAATCCTATCCAATGATGTGCCAACACCAATCAAAGCTTAACTACAACAGGAGAACACAGACAACCCACAAAATGGACACTCCTGGAGCACCTGGCACAGGTGACAAAGGAGACTGTGCCACTGAGTCATAAGGCCACCTGGCCAAGACTGGGAGATGTAGCAGATCTACCCAATGCCTGGAAACAAATATTCAAGGGACATCTTTAAGAGGACAAACAAACAAGCAAACAAACAAACAAACACCATAAATATGAATAAAATGGCAGTTACTATGTACCTATCAATAATCGCTTTAAATGTAAATGAATTAAACGCTCCAATCAAAAGACAAAGGGTAGCCAATTAGATAAGAAAACAAGACCCATACATATTCCATTTACAGGTGACTCACTTCAGATCAAAAGACGCAAAGAGACTGAAAGAGATGGAAAAAATATTTCATGCACATGGAAATGAAAAGAAAGCTGGGATAGCAATACTTGTATTAGACAAAATAGATTTTAAAACAAAGGATATAAAAAGAGTCCCAGAAGGACATTACATAATGATAAAGGGATCAATCCAAAAAGAGGATATAACCTTAGTAAACATCTATGTACCCAATATATAAGCACCTAAATATATAAAGCAAATACCGACTGACATAAATGGAGAGATCAACAGTAATACAATCATAGTAGGGGACTTTAACATCACCTTAATACCAATGGACAGATCTTTCAGAGAAAAAATCAACGAAGTAACAGCAGCCTTAAATGACACACTAAACTAGATTAATTTAATTGATATTTTTAGAGTGTTTCACCCCCCAAGAAGCACAGTATACATTCCTCTTAAGTCCACATGGAACATTTTCAAGACAGACTACAAGTTAGTCCTCAAAAAAAGCCTCAATAAATTTAGTAAGATTGAAATCATATCATGCATCTTCTCTGACCAAAAAGGCATAAAACTAGAAGTGAATTATAAGAAAAAAAATCGAAAAACACACAAATACATGGAAGCTAAATAACATGCGTTAACAATGAGCTCAAGGAAGAAATCAAAAGATACCTTGATACAAATGAAAATGAAAACGCAACAACCAAAAATCTATGGGACACAAAAAAAAGCAGTCCTAAGAGAAAAATTCATAGCAATACAGGCCTCCCTAAAGAAAGAATGAAAATCTCATATAAATAATCTAACTTTATACTTAAGGGAACTAAAAAAAGAAGAGCAAACAAAGCACAAAGTGAGTAGAAGGAAAGAAATAATAAAAATCAGACCAGAAATAAACAAAATAGGATCTAAAACATACAAAAGATCAATGAAACCAAGACCTAGTTCCTTGAAAATATAAACAAAATTGATAAATCCTTAACCAGACTCTACAAGAAGGAGAGAAGGCTCAAATAAATAAAATCAGATGATAGAGAAGTGAGAAATGACACCACAGATATACAAGGATTATTAGAAATTGCTGTGAACAATTATATACCAACAAATTGAACAAACTGGAAGAAATGGACAAATTCCAAGAAACATACAATCTCCCAAATCTGAGTCAAGAAGAAACAGAAAATCTGAACAGACAATTACTACTAATGAAATTGAATCTGTAATTGAAAAACTCATCCTTGACCAGATGACTTCGCAGGTGAATTTTACCAAATATTCAGAAAAGAACTAACATCTATTCTTCACAAATTATTCCAAAATATTCAAGAGAAATGAAGGCTCCCAAGCTCATATTATGAGGCCACTATTACCCTGATTCCCAAACCAGATAAAGACAAAAAAAAAAAAAAAGAAAGAAAATTATAGGCCAATATCCCTAATGAACATAGATGCAAAAATCCTCAACAAAATATTAGCAAATCAAATTCAATGATACAGTAAAAAGATCAAATATCATGGTCAAGTGGATTTATTCCTGGGATGTAAGGTTGGTTCAATATCCACAAATCAATTAATGTGATACAGCACATTCACAAGTTGAAAGATAAAAATTATATGATCATATCAATAGATGCAGCAAGAGCATTTGACAAAATCCAGCATCCATTTATGATAAAAAAAAAATCTCAGCTAAGTGTGAAGAGAAGGTATATACCTCAACATAGTAAATGTGATATATGACAAATACACATTAACATGCTTAGTGGGGAAAAGCTAAAAGCATTTTCCTTAAGATCAGGAATAAAACATGGATGTCCACTCTTACCATTTTTTATTCAACATAGTATTGGAAGTCCTAGCCACAGCAACCAGACTAGAAAAAGAAATGAAAGGCAACTAAATTGGAAAGGAAGAAGTGAAACTATCATTATTTGCAGGTGATATAACACTAAATAGAGAGAACCCTAAAGATTCCACCAAAAAACTATTAGAATTGATAAATGAATTCAGTAAAGTAGCAGAATACAAAATTAATATTCAGAAATCAGTGGCATTTTTACACATCGATAAGGAATTATCAGAAAGAGGAAGTAAAAAAAGAATCTCATTTACAATTACATTCAAAAAAATAAAATACCTGGAAATAAATTTAACCAAGGATGTAAAAGACCTCTATTCGGAAAATTATAAGTTATTGAAGAAAGAAATTGAAGAATATACAAATAAATGGAAGTATATACCATGCTCGTGGATAGGAAAAGTTAACATGGTAAAATGTCCATACTACCCAAAGCAATCTATAGGTTCAATGCAATCCCTATCAAAATACCAGTGGTATTTTTCACTGAAATAGGGCAAATAATCCAAAAATTTATATGCAACCATAAGAGACCCAGAATAGCTCTTTCGATCTTAAGAATAAAGTTGGAGGTATCACACTGCCTGATATCAAACTATATTACAAGACGACAGTAATCAAAATAGCATGGTACTGGTATAAAAACAGACACATAAATCAATGTAGCAGAATAGAAATCCCAGAAAGAAATCCACAAGCATATAGTTCTTTAATATATGACAAAGAGGTAAGAATATACAATGGGGTAAAGACAGTCTATTCAATAAATGGTGTTGGGAAAACTCGACAGACACTTGCAGAAAAATGAAACTGGACCCCTTTCTTACACCATATACAAGAATAAACAAAATTCAACTTTAAATTCAGTTGGTATTACATTGCCAACACCTGACAAATGGCCTATTAACAACATCATGGAAACAAGTGGTCATAATGTCTCCATTCCCTATAATGCTAATGTCCATGTAGACTTAAAAACTGTAAATAGTGAGAATCCTGAAAAAACCATCATAACAAATGGACAATATGTACAAATTTAGGATGGGTTTGTATGGTTAACTCCTAGATATGGATATTTAAGTTGTTCAGCTCCTTTATCTTGGGAACAATAAAACCATTCTCAACTACAGTTTCCTAGTAGCACTAGAATGTTACAGGAAATACCTACCATCAATGTAATTCTGTTATAAACTTAAAAGGTTCTGATTGGTTTGGGACAGACTGGGATAGAAGACCTGGAATTTATTGGGTAGCTCTTCATGGAATGCAGTGGCTGTGTGGTAGAAATCTCTCTTTGGAAACCCCGAGGTTGAGTAGGGAGAAATACTCTTGCACATCCATAGGCTAAAGGATGTATTTGTCCTCTATTACTAACCTCCTTTTTAGGAAGTACTGTGGACTCGGTTTTCCATTGGTATGCTTGTTTAGCAGATATTTTTACACCTTCCTTAGAAATTAAAGATATTATTGGTCATATGGAAACTTTAATTAAGTTCACTCAAGCAGCCCTCGATGACAGTCAACTGAGTTTAACTTAAATAAATACTGAAATGTCTTCAATGAGAAAAGCTGTCTTACAAAATTGGATAGAATTAGATATTATCACTGCATCTCAAGCTGTTTTGTTTATATACCTGATGAATCCACAAATGTGACCTCTCTTTTGGGACATGTGCAGAAACCAATAAAATCCCTGAGTAACCCCACTCCAGCTCTTGGGGTTCCTGGGACACTTAGATCAAAAATATCATATAGTCTCGAGGTCCAAGATGGCAGTGTAAGTGGACACTGAGCTCACATTCTCACCAGAAAACAAACAAATATACACTTATATTTAGAGCATATCCTCCGGAAAGACAACTGTGAGCCAACTGAATAGCCTTTGCACAAGAAGCAAGAAAGGGACTGAATAAAGAAGGCTAGGGAATCACAAGAGGCCTCTAGGAGCTGAGGGAACAATCCAGGACTAGAGGGACTGGTGAATGCCATTGTTTAGTTTCCCCTGAACTTGGATAGTGGGTGGGGGCTTGATCCAGGTTCTCTGGCTAACCTGTAGGGTGCTGTAGCAGCCACCCTTACTGGAGCTACACCCAGCAGAAACAGGAGATCCCTATAGCATGCATACAAAAGGTCCCTCCACCTGGAGACTGACCCAATATGGTGCTGCTTTGCCCTCCCACTGGGCTGTGCACACAAGGGGCTCCCCAACCCGAAGAGAGTGTGATGCCAACAAATTGCTGAAGTTTCCCACCTACAGGTCTGCCCTGTCCAGAGAAAGTGTGGAGACAGGGAGGTACTACTGTGTGTTCACATGGGGGCCTTCTCTCCAAGAAAGAGTGTGGAGCTAATAAAATGCTGTGGTACGTGTATGCAAGGCTGCCTGGTCTGGAGAAAGTGCAGAGAGTGGGGCACTGCTGAATGTGCATGTACAAACTGAACTAGCTAAGTGCTGAGGTGTGTGAACACAGGCTTGCCCCACCTGCAGAGAGGGCAGAGTTGGTGGAATGTTGAGATGCAAGCACATAAAGCAATCCTGCCCAGACCCAGCTCTTGTGATTCCCCAGCCTTCTCTATGCAGTCCCTTTCTTGCTTCTTGTGCAAAGGCTACAGTTATCTCTCAGGAGATATTCCTCTAAATATAGATGTACATTTGGTATATTCTTGTGAGAAGGTGAGCTCAGTGTCCACCTATACTTGCCATCTGGGACCTCGAGACTATATGATATTTTTTATCTAAGTTTCCCAGGAACCCCAAGAGCCAAACCAACTAAGCAATAATTCTTCTAAGCTATGACCCAGCTCTGATTACAGTTAAAGCAACAGAGCATGTCAAGAGTACATGAAACAGCCCCATCTACACCATGCGACCCCACCCGGATTAGAAGGAAAGGGAAGCATGCACATATGCACCTACCAGGTTAGGCCACAAAATGAGCCTCAGTAAGCTCAAGAAGATTGAAATTATATTGAGTGTATTTTCTGATCACAATAACAAGAAATTAGAAATCAAATACAAAGAAAAAAATGGAAAAAACACAAATATGTGGAGATCAAACAACATGCTTCTAAATAACCAATAGATCAAAGAGGAAATCCAAAAGGATATCAAAAACTACACTGAGACAAATAAAAATGAAATCACCTTATGAAATTTATGGGATGCAGCAAAAGTAGTTACAAGGAGAAAGTTTATAGCTATACAGGCTTATGTCAATAAACAGGAAAAATCTTAAATAAACAATCTAAATTTACAACGAAGGAAACTAGAAAAAAGAGGAACAAACAAAACCCAAAGTAAGTAGAAGGAAAGAAATAATAAAGATCAAAGAGAAAATAAATAAAATAAAAAATAGAAAAGCAACATAAAAGATTAATGAAACAAAGAGCAGGTTCTTTGAAAGGATAAATAAGATTGACACATCTCTAGCAAGACATATCAAGAAGAAGAGAGAACACAAGTGAATAAAAACAGAAATGAAAGAGAAGCGATTACAACCAACACCACAGACACATAAAGGATCATTAAAGAATACTTAGAACAGGTATATGCCACCAAATTTGACAATCTAGAATAAATGAATAAATTTTTAGAAACATATAACCTTCCAGGACTAAATCAAGAAGAAACAGAGAACTGAAAAGAATAATTACTGGCAATGAAATTAAAGCAATGATAAAGAAAACTCCCAACAAACAAGTCCAGGACCAGATGCTTCACAGTTGAATTCTTTTTTTTTTAATGCCAGTTTATTTTTTTTCACACTATATATACATAATTTTTTTAATATTTAATTTTTTTATTTTCCCCCTCCCCCTCACTTCTGGTAACCACCACAGGTGAATTCTATCAAATATTTAAAGAATTATTACCTATCCTTCTGAAAGGTTTCCAAAAATTTGAAGAAGGAAAGCTTCCAAACTTATTCTATGAGGCCAACATTACACTGATACTCAAACCAGACAAAGACTACCAAAAAAGAGAACTTCTGGCCAATATCCCTGATGAACATAGATGTAAAGATTCTCAACAAAATACTAGCAAACCGAATTTAACAGTACATTAAAAAGATTATATACCATGATCAAGTGGGATTTATACCAAGGGTGCAAGGGTGGTTCAACATCTGCAAAACAATGTGATTCATCACATCAACAAAACCAAGGATAAGAATCATATGATTATCTCAATAGATGCCGAAGTAGTATTGGACAAGACTGAACACCTTTTTATGATAAAAACTCTCGAAAAAGTGGGCACAGAAGGACCTTACCTCAATTTGATCAAGGCTATATATGACAAGCCCATAGCTAACATTACACACACACACACACACACACACACACACACACACACACACTCACCCAGAGGAATATTATGCATCAATAAAAAGTAATGAAATCTTGCTATTTTCATTAAGATGGATGAATCCATAGGGTATTATTCTATGTGAAATAAATCAGGCAAAAAAGAACGAATACCATATGATTTCACTATGTGGAATCTAAAAAAAATAAAATGAACAAACAAAACAAAAAGAGACTCAGAAAGAGAACAATGGGATGGTTACAAGAGGGGAAGGAGTGGGGGGGAAAAGGGAAGGGGAATATAGTTGATAATACTGAGATAAGTCTGTATAGTGACAGATGATTACTAGGATTAGTGGGGTGATCACATTGTCAGATATAAAAATGTCAACTCACTATACTGTACACCTGAAACTAATATAACCAATATAGTATTGTATACCAACTATACATAAAGTTTTAAAAAATATTTTTCAAACTGAGATGATTATTTTCTTGGAAATATTTATTATCATTTATAAGATTTATGTATGCTGTACTAACACTAAAAACCAAGGCATGTGTCAGTTCGTGCTGTGATACTGAGTGTAATTATCCTTTAATTGAATATGACATGTAAAAATAATCAGTCCTTTCCTAATGCTTTACCCTAACATTGGCACAAATATTGGCTAGTTATAAGACCCATAGATGGAAAGTGTGTCTCTAATCGATATGCCCCCTTTGAGTGATATGACTGACCCAGGGAAGGCCTTGTTGCCACCCTGACAATGTTTATTATGTTTTCCGAAAGAAAAATAGGGGGAAATTAGGAAAGAGTGAAGATAGAGAATATATAAAATGAAGTCACTTTAACCAAGCTGCTAAAATTATTAACATTTTGAAGGTTGAGGCATGAGGAAAGACTATTCTTGTAACTAGCCTAGGAACTTAACTTTTTTTTGAACTTTCCATTCTTGTGTCAATGTGTCAATATACATCTAGACCTCCAGAAAACCCTCCAATTACCCACTGAATGACTGACACCACTGGATGTGACTAGACTTCCTGGTGCTCATCTTCAGGACCACTTGGCATCCGCCATCCTCCCTGCCTGTCAACTGACTGACAACTATCCTGGACAAATCCTAGGGCTAAGAATGTTGGGCTGAAAATTCTCAAGAATGTACTTTTTACTTTAAGAACTTTTAACTCTTCTTTCTTCTTTGGAACACTTATAGGTTTTTGCCAAACCGTGTTTCCAGTTTACAAAGTCTAAGATCTTGACTAAATCTCTATCGTTTATTTCTAACAAAGCTTCCAGACTCTTTGAGTTCCTTTGACAATAGTAAGATAACTGAAGAAGGCATATTACTATTTAACATCACAAAATTAATACCCAATAAAACACAGGTGGAAATGTAAAAAATATTTTTAAATCCTTTAAAAGTATAAGAAAATAATGAATGTTTTAATAATCTTGAGATAAGGAAAAACGTTTCAAAAAAATGATACCCACTCACGCCTGCACTAAAATAAATTGCAGAAGGTATTAGAGAAAAACACGTTTATCACCTTGAAACAAGGGAGGCCTTCCTATCAAAGAAGGGACACAGTCTCCAAGGAGGCTAAGGGCGCTGATGGGGGGGCTCCGCGTCCAGCACGGGCAGCTTCGGCCCCGACACGCTCGGCCCCGCCCACAGCTTGGTCCCTGGAGGGCCGCACTCACCAGCCTTCACATACAAAGGGCGCCCGGGACAGATCCGCCCCCTGACACCGCTTCCACCACTGTTGCCGCCGCCAGTCCAAACTGAGGCGGGAGAGGGTGAGTGCCCCAAAGCCAGAGCCAATGACGCCCAGTGACTGGACTCGTGAGGCTGTACCAGCCCTCGGCCTCAAGTGCGTTCCAAAGAAAACCCTGCAATGGCGACTGCGTCGCGCTGGCTTTGGCTCGCCAATGCGCATGCGCCAGTGACGCCCTGGGCGGACCGCTTCCCACCTGCCCCGGAACTCCTAGCGCTCTCCCTTGTCTACTTCTCACCAGGACTCGCTAACCCGGGGAGACCCGGGTCTCCGTCCCTGGCCCTCGCAGAATTTCGTTCAGCGAGGGCCCAGAAGATGGGGGCGAGGACCCGCCCATAACTCCTGCCAGTCAGAAACTTTGGACTACCCAGCTCCCTCGCGGTGTCGCTGCTTCGTCCCCAAGGCTACAAACGCAAGCCGTTGTTCTCCTCAGTCTTGGAATACCGCCTCAATCCCCCACCCCTTGTTATATTGACGAAACATAAAATATAATAATGGTTGAATGCATTTTTTTTTTTTTTTGGTAATACAAGTCTACTGATGAGAACAGTGAAATTCCTTAAATGGGGATAACATTTTGCTTATTTGGGATTCAAAGGTAACTCATCAGTAAAACGGATTGGGAAGATTCGTCTGTTACTGCTAGTCTGTAATGAAATCTTACATATTTCCATCTTTTAAACTTTTCAGGTACTGCATATAATTTAAATTGAGCATAGTTATTGTTTGGAAGGCATTTATAGAACTCCATTATAGTTTCTTGATATTTGCCTTTAGCATGTGAATAAATAGCAGATTAATCACTTCTAAACGAAGATTAAGTAACAACTCTTCAACTGCGCACTACAAGGATTTTGAAACACAGAACTGTCGTTTGCACTTCCACAGAGGTCTGAAAATGCTACTGGAACAATAGCACTTGGAAAATATACCCTCTGCTGATTTTGCATGAGGATAGGGATCTTCTTGCTTTAACTTTTGACAGCACTGCAAGCGTATAAAGCAGCTTCACATTACTTGTGATTCAAACAATGTTGTCATAAAATGACGTTCCTGTAGTACAAGTTATATACTATAAGCTCTCTTTTACCTTGTAATTTTAGGTTGAATTCATTAAGATACATTATAAAATTTGCGACAAAAGCTAATTTCCAAAGTGATTGAAGGCAGTTCTTCCCATTTAGAAAAATTTAAATCTCAGTCCTAAGGTCAAATCTTAAAACTTTACCACTGTCAATCCATCAAACTGCTATGTGATAGAACACATCAGTATATTTAATTTCTATTTTTGACAAAGATTCTTGAAACTAACTGGTTAAGTTTATATTACTGGTTAAGTTTATATCATGTTGATATTACTGGTTCAATAACCCATGGTACAGTCAAATATTTTCCACGAAGTACTTGCTTAGCAAATTCCACTTCATGTAGTAATAAATTCTGGTTTTCTCAATTTCTTTGAAAATATATTCTCCTGAAGTTGTACACAGACTATTTATAAAAGCTAATTCTTCAGTCACTGCAAAATTGGCATTGACTCCTGAATAAACAAACAATTGAACAGTATCCATAACATGTTGAGTCATCAGGAGACAAGCAAACTTACTTTAGTTGCAGACTGATTTCCACTTTTTATCTTTATGAAGAAATTCCAATGTGATAATACATTTCATTTCGAATTTTCTAATTTTTCTGACCATTGCTTTCTGACACAGTTATTATAGTAATATCTGGCCTGTATTGAGCTTGCCTATAGGATTCAAGATGAATAGATGGTTTGGTAGTTTTCTTGTAGGTTACAATTAACGAACTAGTTAGTTCTGAAAGGCAAAAATCCAGTTACAGTGTCATTCACCTGAGTCCTCTGTTCAGAGATTTGCAAAGCCAAAGTTATGATGCCAGCAGGGCTATGTTTTATTCCGATACCTCTGGGGATGAATATACTTCCAGTCTCATTCAAGTTGTTGACTGAATCCAGTTACTTGTGGTTGTAGGACCAAGGTCTCCATTTCTTTGCTGTCTGTCATCATGAGTGAGTCTTTGCCCCTAGAGGCTGCCTGTATTCCTTCTCCTGTTTTCCATGTGGCTCCCCTCAAGCAGTGGGGGGTTGAGTCCCTTTGACTCTCTCTGACTGCCTCTTCTGTTGCATCTCACCAAGCCAGTTCTGGTGTTGTGAAAAGACCAGGGCAATTTATGGTTTCTAAAGGAGGATGGGGTGGAGACTCAGATTTTTGATCTAGAAGTCTCACACCAAGATAGGAATCAAAGAAAAAACCCCAAGTTACTTGCAGCAGTGAGCACAAACAAAAATCATGCCTACAGGGTGTGGGGAAGGCTGTAAAATCAAGAGTTAACATTTCTTGTTGTTTTTCAATTTGAAATCCTGGAGTTTCTTGTCTTATTCCTGTTAAGCTTCAAGTTCTTTAGAGGCCGAGGCTGGGACTTGGTACTGATGTCTGCTACGAAGCTGGGAATAGCATAATCAGCCTTGGAAGGTGATTGTGAAAAAAATGAATAAAAATACACATTTCCAGATAATCAGGCAAAATGATGTAGATGATAGAAGCTTTGCTCATTCCATCATGCAGACCACATCAAAATTGAGAAAGGAACACAGAGCCAGGAGTCACCTGGAGGTCTAGATGAACAGAAGCCCTACAACCCGGGATGGAAACAGCTGGTGGCACGAAGGTGCAAAAATGTAAGCCTGCCTGGTCCCTAGCGGTTGAGTGGGACAGAGGCTGCATCAGCATCAGCCGGCAAATGCAGAAGCCTCTTAAAGGGGCTGTGTCCATAACTGGACTTTGGTGGACCTGCTCGTTCTGAGCACCCAGCACTGGGTCAGCTGCTCAGGGGTCACCAGGACTTATAGGGAGACACTGAGTTGTTGGAGTGAGGGCGAAGGCGAGGATTTCTACTGGGCAGAAGTACTGATGGTATCCTTTGCTCCTCAGTTGAGCCCTGCCCCATCCCAGTGTGCAGAACTCAGCACTGCCATACCTGAGACGTCATCAAACTGGATAACAAATGTCACTCTCCTCAGAGGATTCCCTGAAATTCTATCTCCCCCACTCATGCCCCATCCAAGCCACATCCAGCTGTGTCCTTGACAAGTCCTTTGCCATTTGCTGAGCAGTGCCAAGACTCACACAGGTGGCAGGTGGCCTCGGTTTCTGGTGTGGCTTCTTGATGCAACTATAACCACAGCATCTGTGGATTGATTACGGAATCTTATAGGTAACCTGAAGGTGCACCGGCTGGGGCTAACTAAACTTGGCCTGCAGCTGAACTCCTCTGAGGACTATACTGCTAGACACCTATTACACAAAACTATGCTAATAAGATCGGGACAATAGGGGCTTTGGTCAGTACATAGAAACACACACAGCAAGGCACCCAAACTGGGAAGACAAAGAAGCAGAAACCATATGAAAGAACAGAACAGAGATCCAGGAAAAATGGAGTCAAGTAATCTCACGGATGCAGAGTTCAAAACACTGGTTATAAAGATGCTCAATGAACTTAGGGGAAGTATAGGTGAATTCAGTGAGAATGTTAACAAAGAGATAAAAACCATAAAAATGGAAATGGAGATTATAAAAGGGAAACACTCAGAAATGAAGCATATATTATGTGAGATGAAGAGTGTATTAGAGGGAATCAACAGAGTGGAGGAAGAAGAGGATAGAAACACCAATATAGGGAATGGAAGCCAAGGATACTCAATTAGTTCAGCAATAAAAAAGCAGCCAAGACTATAATAATAATTTAAAGAGCTTATGGGACATAGTTAAATGTAAAAACGTCTGTGTCATAGAGGTACCTGAAGGAAAACAAGACGTTGAAGAGTTATTCAAAAATAATGATGGAAAGGGTCACTAACCTGGTAAAGGAAATAGACATACAAGCCCAGGAAGCTCAGAGAGACCCACGCCAAGACACATTATAACTAAAATGACAAAGGTTAAATACGAAAAGAGATTCTTAAAAGCAGCAAGAGAAAAGCAGTTAGTTATCTACAAGAGAACACCCATAAGACTGGCACCTGATTTCTCCAAAGAAACTATGCAGGACAGAAGGGTTCGGCACAAAATATTCAACGTGATGGAAATCCAGGATCTACAGTCAAGAATACTTTACCCAGCAAAGCTATCATTTAGGGTCGAAAGACAGATAAAGAGCTTTCCAGACAAAAATAAACTAAAGGAATTCATCACCACCAAGCCAGTATTACAGGATATGTTGGAGGGACTTCTTTAAGAAGAAAAAACATACATCAAAAACATGATTTAAGAATGCTAATAACTACATTCCTATCAACAAGTACCTCAAATGGAAAGAATTAAGTGCTCCAACCAAAAGATAGAGTGGCTGAACGGATAAGAAAACAAGACCCCTACATATGCTGCCTGCAAGAGACTCACTTCCGATTTAAAGACACACACAGACTTAAAGGAAAGGAATGGAAAAAGATACTGCCTCGATGGACCTAGGGGGTATTGTGCTGAATGAAGTAGGTCAGATAGAGAAAGACATGATTTTACATACATGTGGAATCTAAAGAACAAAATAAACGATGGCAACAACAAAAACTGAAATAAACTCATAGACACAGAGAATATTTTGAGGGCTACTAGATGGGAGGGGAGTTTGGAGGGATGGTGAAAAAGGGCAAAGGGATTTGAAGTACAAATGGATACTTACAAAACAGACATGGAGGTATAAAGTGTAGCATAAGGAAAATAGTCAACCATGTTGTAATACATATTTAAGGGGGAAGAGAGTTACCTGATTTAGAGGGGTGACCACTTTGTGAGTTGTATAGATCTCTAATCACTGTGCTGTACAACTGAAACTAATATATTATTATATGCCAACTATTTTTTTTAAAATAACTCAATGAATTGTACAATGTAAATTGAGCAACTAATTGTCTATTATATTTCAATAAAGCTACGGGGAGGTGCGGAGGGATGTACACTTCCAAAGATCTAGGTTATAGTTTCTCAAATATCTTAAAAGCAAAAACAACTCACTAGTAAATACTTATAATTTTGCATTAATTGTCATGAGGAAACTATGAGAATGGGCATCAGAAAAGATTAAGATGTCATACTATAAAATATTATTTAAAAAAAAAGTAAGTACTGATATATACTACCATATTGCACCTGAAAACATTATACTAAATGAAAGAAGCTATTCACAAAATGCCACATATTGTATGATTGCATTTCTATGAAATGCCCATAATAGACAAATCCATAGAGACAGACAGTAGATTAGTGTTCACTAGAGTGTGGGGAGGTGGGAGGGGGGAGTGACTGCTAGTGGGAACAGGGTTTCTTTGGGGAGTGGTGAAAATGTTCTAAGATTGATTAGTCAAAAATGTCCAGAATTTTTCAATCCCCATCTTTGAAGAAATTGTTTCAGCAGATCTGGGCAGACCTGTGATGGACTGCTGTGACATGTCCAAACATACAAAGGATGATAAAGGCAACCTCTGAATTTTATTCCAAACTGAAGAAGTCAATGAATTAATAAAATCACCTGGAAGACCTTGATAATGGAAAAAATAAAATAATATCCACATTGCTAAGAGACTCACTTAAAATAAATTCAGGAGGCTATTAAAGAATTGAGGCTTATGCACAACTTGTGCCTCAGTTTTCAGAGCTGCTATTAAGTTGCTAAACCTATTCCTAAGATCAGTTCAAGGCCAGCCATAAAAATCTTTGAGTCATATACATCCTGGAATAACAACTGCAGTATGGCACATATAAACTTTACTTCCTTTCTTGGAGTTTTTGCCTCCTTGTTTGCATATTAGAACTAACCAAGCCCTGTTAACCTTGACTAACCTTCGTGTGCATGAAAGAATTACATTTTATGGGTTTTTCTTCTGGCTTTACTTAAAGAAATATAATAGACAATTAGTTGTTTGTATTTACATTGTACAATTCAATGAGTTTTTTTTCAATTATAGTTGGCATACAATAATATATTAATTTCAGTTGTACAACATTGTGATTAGAGATCTATACAACTCATAAAGTGATCACTCCACAAAATCTAGTACTCCTCTTCCCCTTTACATATTTATTACATTATTAACTATTTTCCTTGTGCTACACTTTATACCTCCATGTCTATTTTGTAACTATCCATTTTACTTTTTAAACCCTTAGCCCTTTTTCACCGTTCCCCCATATAGTAGCCCTCGAAATATTCTCTGTGTCTATGAGTTTATTTAATTTCAGTTGTACAGCACAGTGATTAGAGATCTATACAACTCACAAAGTGGTCACCCCACTAAATCAGGTAACTCTCTTCCCCCTTAAATATGTATTACAACATGGTTGACTATTTTCCTTATGCTACACTTTATACCTCCATGTCTGTTTTGTAAGTATCCATTTGTACTTCAAATCCCTTTGCCCTTTTTCACCATCCCTCCAAACTCCCCTCCCATCTAGTAGCCCTCAAAATATTCTCTGTGTCTATGAGTTTATTTCAGTTTTTGTTGTTGCCATCGTTTATTTTGTTCTTTAGATTCCACATGTATGTAAAATCATGTCTTTCTCTATCTGACCTACTTCATTCAGCACAATACCCCCTAGGTCCATCGAGGCAGTATCTTTTTCCATTCCTTTCCTTTAAGTCTGTGTGTGTCTTTAAATCGGAAGTGAGTCTCTTGCAGGCAGCATATGTAGGGGTCTTGTTTTCTTATCCGTTCAGCCACTCTATCTTTTGGTTGGAGCACTTAATTCTTTCCATTTGAGGTACTTGTTGATAGGAATGTAGTTATTAGCATTCTTAAATCATGTTTTTGATGTATGTTTTTTCTTCTTAAAGAAGTCCCTCCAACATATCCTGTAATACTGGCTTGGTGGTGATGAATTCCTTTAGTTTATTTTTGTCTGGAAAGCTCTTTATCTGTCTTTCGACCCTAAATGATAGCTTTGCTGGGTAAAGTATTCTTGACTGTAGATCCTGGATTTCCATCACGTTGAATATTTTGTGCCGAACCCTTCTGTCCTGCATAGTTTCTTTGGAGAAATCAGGTGCCAGTCTTATGGGTGCTCTCTTGTAGATAATTAACTGCTTTTCTCTTGCTGCTTTTAAGAATCTCTTTTCATATTTAACCTTTGTCATTTTAGTTATAATGTATCTTGGTGAGGGCCTCCTTGGATACCTGAGTTTTGCCATTCTCTGAACTTCCTGGGGTTTTATGTCCACTTCCTTCACCAGGTTAGGGAAATTTTCCATCATTATTTCTTCAAACACCTGTTTAGCATATTGTTTTCCTTCAGGTATACTGATCAGACGGATATATAGACCCTTAATAGCGTCCCATATGCTTCTTAAATTGTGTTTATAGTCTTGGCTTCTTTTTTCTTGCCATTCTGGTTAAGTGTTCTTGGCTTTCCCATACTCTAAACAGGTCATTTGATCCTTTTCTTTATTCACTTTATTTATTCCTTTGTTAATTACATTTACTATACTTCTCAGCTCAGATAATGCGTCCTTCATTTCTGACTGGTTCCCTTTTATAATTTCCATTTACATTTTTATGTTTTCATTCTCTTTGCCAAAGTTTTCACTGAATTCATCTACACTTCCCAAAAGTTCATTGAACATCTTTATAACCAGTGTTTTGAACTCTGCATCTGTTAGATTATTTGTCTCCATTATACCTGGATCTCTATTCTGTTCTGTTATATGGTTTCTGCTTCTTTGTGTTCTCATTTTGGCCACCTTTCTGTGTCTGTTTGTATGTATTAAGCAAAGCTCCTAAGTCTTCCAGTATTATTAGTGTGGATTTGTGAAGTAGGTGTCCAGTGACACAGTCCTAAGAGGGGTTCAGGTGCAGACCAAATTTAGCCCGAACTTCTGCCCCTCTGGGGTCACTTGTTAAAATTCAGCAAGAAATCCACAGATATTGTGCTTATAGTTGCCTCAAAAGGCCACACCATATACCGAGGACAGCTAGCTCCAGTGTGACTCTAGATGCTGTTCAGCAAGGAGCACCTGACTCACTGAGAATACTCCTGGATGTGGCTTGGGAGTGGCTGCGAGTTGGGGGAGGTGGGGTTTCAGAAAATGCTCTGGTAGAACGACCTTTGTTATCCAGTTTGATGATGTCTCAGCTATGGCAATGCTGGGTCCATGAACTGGAAGTAGGGAGGACTCAATGATGGATACCACCAGAACTTCTGTACAGAGCTAGTCATCCTTGACCCTCACTCTGACAATGTCTTTCAGTAAGTTCAGTAAGTTCCTGGTTCCCCCTGCATGCAGCTGAATTGGCATTGGTGCTCAGAGCAGGTCTGTTACCACGAAAATATGTGGGCAGACATGTTCCCTTTAAGAGACATCTTCTGCTGCCCCAGCCTCCATCTCACTCAGCAGCTCGTGTCCTAGCAGCCCCATGTTTTGCCCCATCTTACCTTCTGCCATTGCAGGGTGATTTCTTGGATTTTCCCCTAGTTGGATGACTTAGTTTTCTGGATCTCAAGTGATTTTTCCTAGCTGCTTGCCCCTTGAGTCTATCACAACTTTAATTTTTCATCACAGGGATGAACAGAGCCTCCATCATTTATGTCATTTTCTTTTCTATTTCTTTTTATACGGTCTTATAGATTTCATTATTTATGTCCTTCAAACATTTTGTTAGAGTCAATCCTTGATATTTTATTGTTTTTGTTGCAATTGCAAAAGGAATTATTTTTTCCACTTCTTTTTCTGACACTCGTAATTAGGATATAGGAACAATATGGATATTTTAGCATTGATATTCTATCCAGAAATTTTATGGTATTTGCTTATTGTTTCTAATAGTGTTCTTGTGGAGTCTTTAGGGGTTTCTATATAGAGAATCATGTCATCTGCAAATAGTGACAGTTTGACGTCTTTGTTTCCTATTTGGATGACTTTCATATCTTTCTCTTATCCGATTGCACTCTCTAGGACCTGCAATGTTATATTGAATAACAGTGATGATATTGGACAGACTTGTCTTGTTCCCGATGTTAGAGGAAAAGATTTTAAATTTTCATTATTAAGTATTATGTTGGTTGAGGGTTTGTCATATATGGCCTTTATTATGTTAAGGTACTTCTATACTGATTTTGTTAAGTGTTTTGATCACAAACGAATGCTATATCTTGTCGAAGGCTTTTTCTGCATCTATTGATATGATTATTTTTTAATGTGTTTATGTAATATACTACATTAATTGATTTGTGTATATTGAACCATCCCTGTGCCCCCGAGTAATTTTCGTATAAGGTGTGAGATTTAGGTTGAGGTTTAGTTTTATACTTATGTATGTTCAATTGTGTCAAGACCATTCGTTGACAGTCTGGTCAGATTTGAACTGTGTCCTTAACTTGTAAAGTCTCACTCAACTTCAGGCAGTACCTCAAAGAGATTATTTTTTCTTGTTTTTTTTTTTTTTTAAATCTTTTAAATTTTGGGAGGTAACGTTGGTTAATACAATTATGTAATTATCAGATGTATATTATAATTTGACATATATATATATATATATTCTATTTTGTGATTACCACCCAAAGTCCAGTGTCCTTCATCTACCATATATTTGATCCCTGTTACCCACTTCACTGTCCCTCTATCCTTCTATATTGACCTCCTTTACCCCTTCTACTTCTCCCCTCCTACACCACCTCCTACCCTCTGGTAACCACTAGCCCATTGTCCATGTCCCTGAGTCTCTGTTTATTTGTCCTGTTCATTTGTTGCTTTTAGGTTTATATCCCACATGTAAATGATATGTAATTATCCACTTTTTCTGTCCGGCTTATTTCTCTTAGTATGATTATCTCGAGGTCCATCCATGTTGTCACAAATGGCAGTATTTCATCTCTTCTTATGGCTGAGTAATATTCCATTGTAAACATTTACCACAGCTTTTTTAGCCAAGGACAGTTGGGTTGCTTCCATGTCTTGGCCCATGTAAATAATGCTGCTATGAACATTTGTGTGCAAATATCTTTATGGATATGAGTTTTCAAGGCTTTGGGGTAAATACCCAGTAGAAGTATTGCCATATCATATAGTAGTTTAATTCTTAGTTTTTTGAGAAACCTCCATACTGTTTTCCATAGTGGCTGCACCAATTTGCAGTCCCACCAGCAGTGTATGAGCATTCCTTTTTTCTCTGCATTCTCTCCAACACTTATTACTTGTCCTGTTGATTATAGCCATTCTTACAGGTGTGAGATGGTATCTCATTGTGGTTTTGATTTGCATTTCCCTAAGAGCTAGTAATGTTGAGAATCTTTTCATATATTTATTGACCATTTGTATGTCATCTGGGGAGAAGTGTCTGTTCAGGTTCTCTGCTCATTTTTTGAACGGATCATTTTTTGTTGTTCCTATTGAGTCGTATGAGTTCTGTGTATGTTTTGGAGCCATTGCTTGCAAATATATGTTTTCCCATTCGAATGGTTGTCTCTTTACTTTGTTGATGATTTCTTTTGCTGAGCAGAAGAAATTTTGTTTGATTTATTCCCATTCATGTAGTTTTGCCTTTACTTCCCTTGCCTTTGAGGTTAAATTCATAAATCCTCTTTAAGTCCAAAGTCCTTGAGTTTAGTTCCTATGTTTTCTTCTATGTATTTTATTGTTTCAAGTCTTATGTTGAGGCCTTTAATGCATTTTGAATTAATTTTGGTGTGTGATGATAGACAACAGTCTAGTTTCGTTCTTTTGCAGGTAGCTTCAGTTTTCCCAGCACCATTTATTGAAGAGGATTTCCTTTCTCTTCTGTATGTTTTTGGCTCTTTTGTTGAAAATTATTTGCTCAAATAAATATGAGTTTACTTCTGGACTCTCGATTCTGTTCCACTGGTCTGTGTGTCTGTTTTGCTGCCAATACCATGACGTTTTGATTACTGTCACTTTATAGTATAATTTGAAGTCAGGCAGAGTGATGCCTTCAGCCTCGTTCTTTTTTCTCATGATGGCTTTAGCAATCCAGGGTCTTTTGTGCTTCCATACAAATCTGATGATTTTTTGTTCTATTTCTTTAAAAAATGTCAATGAGATTTTGATGAGAATTGCATTAAAGCTGTATAATGCTTTCAGTAATAAGGCCATTTTAACTATGTTGATCCTTTTCATCCATGAACGTGAAATATCTTTTCATTTCTTTGTATCTTCCTCAATTTCTTATAATAGAGTCTTGTAGTTTACATTATAGAGTTCCTTCACATGTTTTATTTTTATGTCTGGAAAGGTCTTAATTTCTCCGTCATATCTAAAGGAGAACTTAACTGGAGACATTTATCTAGGTTGGTAGTTTCTTTCATTTAATAGTTGGAGTATTTGATTCCATTTCTTTCTGGCTTGTAAGGTCTGTGCTGAGAAGTCTTACAATAATCTAATTGGTTTTCCTTTAGAAGGTACCATTTTATTTTCCTTTGCTACCTTGAGAATTCTCTTTGTCATTGATTTTTGATAACTTTAATACAATGTGTCTTGGTGAAGGCCTTTTTGGGTTGAGATAATTATGTGTTCTGTTGACTTCTTGAATTCCAGGCTACAGCACATTCCTTAGATTTGGAAAATTCTCATCCACTATTTGTCTTGAAATGCTTTCTAGTCCTTTTCCTTACCTATGATAATGCCCATTATTTTTATGTTTCCTCTCCTGATGGTATCAGCTAATTCTTAAATTTCTCTTTCATTATTTTTCATTCTTTGGTTTCTCTCTTCTTTCTTCTGATTTATTTCTAGATTTCTGTCTTCAATATCACTGATCCTTTCCTCCATTCGATCAACTCTATTTCCTAAGCTTGCTATATCATTTTTCAAGTCTTGCAGTGTGTTTTTTATCTCTAGAAGATATATTCTATTCTTCTTGAAGGTTTCGATCTTTTTGTTCTGCTCATCTAGGCGTTTTTTAAATTCCTGAAATTGTTGATATGACTCGTTTAGAATCTCAATGTGTTTTTTCGGAAGTAACATCCTGAATTCTCTGTCATTTAAGTTGTATATTTCTATGTCTGTAAGCTTATTTTCTGGAGATTTTTCTCTTTCTTTCTGAGATGCCTTGTCACCTTGGTTGTTCATGGTGTTTACTGGACTATTTTTCTACCTGGGCATTAATGAAAGTGTATTCTGTTGTTTTTCCAGAAAGATGATATATTATATAAAGGCCTCTCTTTAGCCTGCTGTAAGAAAGCACTTTTCTTTTAGTTTCCAGTAGGTGGCATCTAAGTCCCTTGGATCCCTGCTTTATATAAAGCCTAAATAATGTCTTTTTTTCTTTTCTTTCTTTCAAATACCTCCCTCCCGCCCCACTTCCACTTCTGATCTACAAATGTTGCATTCTCCCCTTAAGAACTGGACCTCTGAAAGCGGGGTGTCTTCTCTCACATGCTTGTGGCACACACCAGGGGCCTGGCTCACCCGGGACTTGGCATACCCAAGTATCTTGGTACACCTGGGGGCCCGTGCACCTGGGGCCTGGTGCACCCTGGGGTTTGACACACCTGGAGCTTGGCTCACCCAGGGGGCCTGGTACACCTGGCACAACCCATTCTGTTGCATCCGGGGCCTGGAAGTTCCAGGGTATGGACCATGGCTCCACTGGGGCATGAACCCAGGACCTTCAGTGTGTAAAGGAGAGATGCTGACCACTACTCTTTTGAACCAGCCTTCTTGTAGATATTTAATTACACTCGCTACTCTGAATTTCTGTCACTGTCAGTGTTAGCAACAGTTTTGGTAGTATTTACTCAGATTCACCTGGGGTTTTGCAGTGATTGTTCTTAGAGGATATGGGGGGAGGGGCCTTCTGGGTTCGGAGTTGGAGGCTGCGGCTCAGCCTCGGTTTTGCAGCCGGGGGCTGGTAAAAATCAGCTGTTGTTTCTCTGCAGTCCCGTCCTGATTTACTGCTTTCTGCCCTGATGACTGGGCCCTGCTTCCTGTTTGCATAGAAGTCACGACACTTCCAGCCAGGGCTGTTCAGGGAAGTCACTGCACCTTCTCTCTTCTTTCACCTCCTGTAGGGATCTCCAGAGGCTGTGAGAGGTACCTTCAGCCTTGGCAGCATTTGCTGAGATTCCCTTCTGGCTCTGCAGTGTTCTGTCTTGGAGGGTATGGTGGGGAGAGGCCCTTGGGTTGGGAGTTGGAGACTGCCACTCATTCTCAGTTTTGAAACTGCGGTAAAATCAACTGTTGTTTCTCTGCAGTCCTGTCCTGCTTCTCTGCTTTCTGTCTTGATGACTGGGCCCTGCTGCCGGCTGGGTAGAAGTCACAGCACTTCATTAGGGCAGTTCAGGGAAGTCACTATACCTTCACCCCTCCCTTTCCTCCTGCAAGGAGCTCCCAGGGTTGCAAGAGGCAGCTTCTTTATTTCTCTCAGTCCACCACCCGACACCCGGGGTTTCAACCTGTGGTAGTTCTTGTGCACAGATCCAATGCTAAGACATGCTGGTGTGCAGTTTGGGTGTTTTTTCTTGAGTTTTAAATGTTCAGCTTATTGTTGTTTCAGGGGGAGAGATCTGGGGACGTCTCTCACTCTGCCATGTTTCCCAGAATTCGAAAGAGGTTCTTTATACAGATTATATCTATGAATATTTACATTATTAGATATTAAAATAGAAATTTAAAAATATTTTCACATAATAATAAACTATTTTCTTATTAATGATAATGTAGTTTTATTATTAAAAAATTTATTTCTTAAACTTTGGTTAGAAGAATTATATTTTTTCAAATCTCTTACATTTTTGGTTTAATAAAAGAAAGCTGGTGAAAGAAATGAAAGTAGACAAGTGAATTGAGAGACATCTTGTGTTTATGAATTGGAAGACTTAATAATGTTAAGATGTAAATACTGTGCAAAATTAAATATAATCTCTATCAAAATCCCAACAAAATTTTTCCAGAAATAGGATAATTAATCCTAAAAGTATATGGAGTCTCAAGGGACCCTGAAGAGCCAAAATGCTTTAAAAAAAAAAGATGAAAGTTGGAGGTCTCACATTTCCTGCTGTCAAAATTACTATAAAGCTTAATAATTAAAATAGTGTCATACTGGTGTAAGGACAGACACGCAGACCAATGAAATAGAATAGGAAGCCCAGAAATAAACCAACACCTATGTAAATCAAATTATTTTCAACTAGGGTGCCAAGAGCATTCAATGGGAAAAGGACAGATTTTTTTAATGAACAGTGTTGGGAAAGCAGGAAATTTACATGTAAAAGAATGAAGTTGGATCGTAACCTTATACCATACAAAAAAGTTAACTCAAAGTGGATCAAAGACCTAAATGTGAGAGGTAAAATGATAAAACCTTAGAAGGAAATACAGGAGTGAAACTTCATGATAGTATTCTTGGCAGTAATTTTTTTGTATATGACTTTAAAAGCACAGGAAGCAAAAGAAAAATAGATAAATTGTAGTTCATTAATATTTAACACTTTTGTACATCAGAGGACACTATTAATAGAGTAAAAAGACAATCCACAAAATGGGAGAAAATATCTCTAAATTATACATAAGATAGAGTTATTATCCAGAATATAGCAAACTTCTGTAATTCAACAATGAATAAACAAACAACCAGATTAAAAAATGGGCAAAGGATTTAAACAAGGTATACAAATGGCCATTAAGTACATGAAAAGATGTTTAACCGCACTAATTATTAATGAAATGAAAATCAGAACCAAACGAGCTACCACTTTGTACCCACTAGAATGGCTACTATTTAAAAAAGAATAGAAATTACAAGTATTGGTAATAATGTGGAGGAATTTTGGAACCCTTCTTTATTGTGGAAATGTAAAATGGTGCAGCTGCTATGGAAAATAGTTTAGAGGTTTCTCAAAAAATTGAACATGGAATTATAATATGATAGAGCAATTCCACTTCTAGGTATGTACCCCAAAGAACTGAAAGGAGGGTCTTGGAGAGATATTTGCATTTCCACATTCAATGCAATATTATTCACAATAACCCCAAAACAAAAGAAACTCAGTGTTCATTGACAGATAAATAGATAAGCAAAATTTGATATATACATAGTATGGAATATCATTCAGCCATAAAAAAGGAAGGAAATTCTGATATATAATACAACATAGATGAACTTTGAAGACATTATGCCAAGTGAAATAATTCAGTGACAAAAGGACAAATATTATATTATTTTACTTACATGAGATACCTAGAGTAGTCAAATTCTGATATTGACAGAAAGTACAATGGTTTTCAGGGGCTGGAGCCAGGAAGGGGGATGGCCAGTTACTATTTAATGAAAATAAGAGGGTCAGTTTGTGAAGATGCTAAGAGTTTTTGTTTGTTTATTTGTTTGTTTAGTGCCTAGAGAACCTGGTATTCCTAGGTGGTCTTTCATCCAAGTACTAACCAGGCCTGACCCTGCTTAGCTTCCAATATCAGACGAGATCAGGCAGGTGGCATGGCTGTAGATACTAAGAGTTCTGAAGATGAATGGTGGTGATAGTCAAATAATAATGTGAATGTAATGAATGTTGCTAAGCCTAATGGTAAATTTTGTGTATATTTTAACAGAATAAAAAAGTAAAAAGAAAAAGGACAGCTGGATACTTATAGCTACCTCTGCTTTCAATTTCTTGAAAAATGTTTTGGTTGATGTTTCTAAAGAAAATCTGGCTTCATATGGATATACATTTGGAAAAACAAATCCATCTTCCCACATAATTGTGAATATTCTTTAATACTCCATCAAAACTTAACAAGATTTGTTGCAACATGGACTCTGAAACCATATTTATAAAATTTACATAAAACTTTTTGTTTTATAATATTAAAATCTGTGGGTCTAACTCACTCCACAAATGAATTTTGAGCTCATGAATGACTTTATAATGTGACACATCGGTCATTTGGAAAATATCTGTTTACTGAGTTATCTAACACTAATTCTTACCTGGGGGTGATTTTTCCCTCTAGAAATATAGCAATATCCAGAAACAGGTTTGATTGTCACACTAGGGAGTTGCTACTGACATTTACTATGTAGAGGTTAGAGATGCTGTTAAACATCTTATAACACAGAGAATGGCCCTCCAAAACAAAAAATCACACAGCTCTAAATGTCAATAATGTTGAGGTTGGGAAACTCAAGTCTGTTTAATGCTGCCATATTTCATTATACAATATCAAAAATTCATTTGTTAATATCACCACCAATCTTGTTGGGGGAGAGTTTGTCAGTATTAGGAAGCTGTTAAGATCATAATGATGGATACAAGTTCTCTACAAACTTTCAAGCTCAAATATTATCATTAACAACATATATTTTCAGTTTTTTTTATGTTACAAAGCATACTATCTCAGAAATAAACACTCCTGAAAAACTAGTGTGTCGGTGTTTTTGCAATCAAAATAGGTGTTCATTGCAGCATTATTCACAGTGGCCAAGACATGGAAAAAAAACAAAATGCCCTTTGATAGATGATTGGATAAAGAAGATATGGTACATATATACAATGGGATATTACTCAGCCATTAGAAAAGATGAAATACTGCCAATTGTGACAACATGGATGGATCTTGAGATTATCATGATAAGTGAGATAAGTCAGAAAAAGTTGAGAACCACATGATTTCACTCATATGTGGGATATAAAACTGAAAGCAACAAATGAACAAGACAAACAGATGAGAGACTCACAGACGCAACAGTTAAGTAGTTACCAGAGGGAAAGAAGGGAGCGGGAGAAGTAGATAAGGGTAAAGGAGGTCAAATACATGGTAATGGAAATACATTTAACTTTGGGTGGTAAACATACAATGCAATATACATGTGATGTATTATTGAATTGTACACTTGAAACCTATTTAATATTATTATCCAATGTTACCCCAATAAATTTAATTAAAAAGTTGGTGTTCTGTGAAAAAAGAAGTTTAATTTCTCACAATCACATAACTTGTTTTACTCAAGACAGCCATCACACTTGCATATAGTATAAATATTTTGTGGATATTCAGCTTTTTCTTTTTGTTGTGCATGTATGAAATGACTAACATAATGACTAATAATACATTTTGGTACAACTGCCTTGAATAAAGTAGAAGCTATTTTACCCACCATTGCAAATGTCAGCGCAAATGTCAACACAGTGGAAAAAGCAAATTACCTTAGTATTATTAGAAAAATTTGACCTTATGGACCCCCTGAAAGAGTCTCAGGGACCCCCAGGGTTCCAGGGAGTGTACTCTGAGAGCTTTTGCCCTAGAATTATGAAAGAAGCAAACCTCTATGTGTTTAAAGCATCATTAATTAGGTTTTTAAATACTAGATAACTTGTAGCTCTAATTTTCAAACCATCTTCTGTAGACTTGCCAAAAAGTCAGCATTTATATAGAGATACTCTTTTTAAAAATTTCTCCAGCTCTATTGAGATATAATTGAAAAGTAAAAATTATACATGTTTAGGGTAGACAATGTAATGTTTTGATATGCATATACATTGTAAAAGGATTACCACATCAAACTAATTCACAGATCCATCACTTCACATAGTTTCGTGTGTGTGTGTGTGTGTGTTGGTGGGGTAAGAACACTTGAGATCTACTCTTAGAAAATTTCAAGTGTACAATATAGTATTATTAACTATAGTCACCATGTTGTACATTAGATCTCTGGAACTTTTTAGTCTGCATAACTGAAACGTGAGACTCTTGAAATTAAAATAACTTTGAATTCTGAGAGAAGATAAGTATAAGAAGTCAAGAAGCAACGCTTTTTCAGTAGTTAAAATATTTATTGCAGTAAATAGTTGATTGCATTTAAGACTGGAAATCACTGAGATACTCACTGTTAATGTTCTAAATAATATAGCAACTTTGTGTACACTAGAGTAAACCATACCATAGAACAGAACATGATCTGTATTAGAGAATATCATTAGAGAAAAGCGAGATAAATCTGTATACTAAAGTGGAATAATCCTTAGGATATAGCAAATAGAGAAACCATAGCATACAGAGCAATTCTTTAATTTATTTGCTTTTCTTTTTGTTATACCCATCTAATAATATTTTCTCTTAAAACATGCCTCATTTTCTGAGTATTTTTGTGCTGTACTAAAAAGTAGGGTAGCATGTCCTTCTAAGTCAGTTCTGCTTATAAATCAACACAACATGCTCTCTTGTATCTCTCCTCCCTTGTTCCGAACAGTTGCAAACACAGTGACTATTTTGTCCACAAATATAACACCAGTTTTGGAGTCAGTTCAGACCTGTGTCTCCTGCATAGCTGAAATCTTAGACAGGTAAGTTACTTAATTTTTCTGAATCTGAATTTTCTCACCTTGCATATCAATGAAAAAAATGTGTCTTATATTTATTTACCAGAGGACTAAAGGAGATAAAGCACTCAGGCAGTCAGCACAATGCTAGGTGCATAATAAGTACTTGATAAATGACAACTATCATTAGTATAGTGTCTAACACATTTGTTTAGATTTTATAAGCTCTGCTTTCCTAATTCTTTTTCGGTAAGTACACTCTAGCACCCTAGTCTCCCCTGGTAATTTACTCTAGAAAGGTAAGTACTTATAAGTGTCTTCCTGTTTTTTTAAGCACTTTTTAAAGCAAAATTCCCCATTTCCCTTCTCATGCTCAGAGAGTTCCTTAAAGAAGAAGATTCTTCGTCTTGTTTTCAAAAGGGAATTTACCTTTCTTTAGATGCTTTTTGCATGTTTATTGTTAAATGTAATTTTCTACATTATAAGTTGAATATTATATATTACACAGAAGCCTGTTCTAACAAAACTGCCATGATTTAAAACAGATCAATAATAGTGTAGACTGAAAGCCAAAACCTGGGACAATGTCTATATTAGACTCTCTTATTGACTAAATTATATTGTAGGAATATAGGTTTTTAAAATAATTTTTAAAAGAGTTTTATCCTTTGTTTTCAGCTCTTTCAGTCTGGCATGGCAGAAAAGCCAACGTGTATACCCACACAGATACCTGATGATGAAGATATAGTTGAGTATATCTTTCAAATAGAACTGTTCATTTTTATACTTCAACAAGATTGTGTAGCTTCAAAATATTGACTGAGTAAACTGAGAAAAACCTAGATGATAAAGGCTTATGTTTGTTATGCTTGGACATGAATGAACTTTTATACTAGTTGGAGTTAAATATCAATGATGGTTTAAGTGATTGTTGCATGTTTCCTGAGTCTATAGACCTCTTTTTAGTAGTGTGAAAGATTATACTATTTATCACCAAAAAATAACAAATTAAAACTCCAGGATCTTCCATTAGGTAACAAGCATAGTCCTATTTTGATGAATATGTTTGTGGAGCTTTATATACAGATAATAAATAAATTTTAAATGAAATTATTTTTGGAAATGGTTGAGTGCCTGCTTGTTTATCACTTTACTGAGTGAGAGATTGAACCAAGTTCCATTTTAAGATGAGCCTTTGTACAGGGAAGACATACAGTAATTAACATAAAAATATACACTGAGTAGATAGAATGTCTGAATGGGTAAAAACTGGGCTTTGGAATTCTTTTTGAACAAAATATCAAATATATTCATGAATATTGAGCTATGTTAGATAGTGATCACTTATGAATAGCTACAGGTTTTCTTTTAGGTGTTTTCTTTTCCTCCAGACATGCATGTTTTTCTATATCTTAGTTCGAACCACTAAACTACCATATTTTTTTTCTTACCCTTCTCATTGTTACTTCTCTGGAGGGAATGACTTATTCGACCTTTGTAGTTGCTGTTGTTGTTTTTTATCAGACACACCTTTAAAATCATACTTGATCTGCCTTTCATCTTCACTGCTTTTCTGAAACTGTCAAAGTCATGTCTCAGTGACTAAACCTTATGCTTATTTCATATTATATTTGACCCCTCTTCTGCATTAAATCATGGTGAGTGCTTCTTTGTTTACATGACATTAAAATCATAAAATTTTAGAATAAGGAGAGATCCTAAAGGCCAGTTAGTCAAATATTAATCTGATATAAAAATACTTGCTACAGATGTTTTAGCAAGTAATTTTTTAACCTTTTGTTGAAACGTTTACAATTGGCAACTTCATTTATTTTCTCTTTTAAATATTAAAAATAACTTTCTCACATTATTGAAAAAAATTTTCAAACAGTAGGAGAGAGAAAATTTTCTATCACTGTTGTTTTTAAACCAGCAGGAACCAATCTTTGGACAACTTTTCAAGTCAGGACATCCATATAAACCTTATTCTTTTTAATTGATCTGTACGTTTGCTGTTATGAATGTACTTTCTTCAGTAATTTGTGTTTTTTTTCTTTTTATTCTGCTACTTGGTACAACTCCACATCAAATATCCTCCTATATACCTTTACATGTACATGTTGGAATATTTTCATAGAAATGAAATTGTTGCATTAGAAAGGATATACAATTTTGTATTTGTTAACATTTTCCAAATCACTCTACAAAGATATACCAGTTTATACTCCAACTATCAATATGTGAGGATGCCTGTTTTTTTTAATCTCTCTCCTATATTGGAATTCTACACTTATAGACCCATTTAATTTTTGGATAACTTTAATATGAAATCCTTTTTATATATTGTATAAAATTAGACCCTTGGAACTTGTCTTCCTTTGCCATTCCATTGAACACTGCAAAACAAATGCAATACCTTTTTTTATGTGACAGTCTTTTTGTGTTTTCAGGTCTGTTTCTCTAGAATGATTACTTTGCTCATATTTAAAATATTCAGTTTTCTCAGAATCTTTTAAAAATTGAGGTATAATGAACATAATATCATATTAGTTTTAGGTGCACAACAAAGGATTTTATATGTGTATATATTGAAAAATGATAACCACAGTGAGATTGGTTAACATTTGTTATAATTGTGGTTATAATTTCTTTTTATGTTGTGATGAGAACTTTTAAGATCTGCTCTTTTCTCACATTGTTTTAACTTGAGTTCTGTTATTAGCCTAGTCACTCCCTTTTATGTTCCCTCTTTTTTTTCTCTCTCCTCTCTTTCTCTCCCTCTCTTCCGCTCATTCTTTCTTCCTCTTTTCCTCCTTCCCTGTCTTGCCCAGTTTCTTCCAGGCTATTTAATGAGCACCAACACTGTACTAGGAATTACTCAAAATGTGAACTGACATACAGTGTTATAGTGTCCTTCTTAGAGTTAAAGATGAATTTCCAAGAAAGGTTTAACCAGCAGAGATAAGTTCAGACTGCCCATCTTTTATCTGGATACACTAATCACCATAAATTTTTCTCTGAAGTTATAATATCAAATCTTTACATTTACAATTAACTAAGTTTCTATTTCTTTTCTCTTTATGCTTTTATTAAATTTCATTTCCCATTCAGCCATGAGTTGTAAATGCAACATAATATGTTTAATTCTTTTGGATTTCACGTAGTTTTCTCACCTGTATAACATTTTCATAATATATTCTATGTTGATTTTTTTCTGTCTCTCTGTCTGCTAATTCATTATTTCTTCTTTAGGCTTATCTCTTCACCGCCTAAAACTGGGCATTTCCCTTGTGTCATTCTTGTGCCTTTGTTCTTTATCTGCCTTCAAGTCTCCACTGTTCTCAAATGTATCTAATTGCCTTCAGGGTATTTCTACATTTTCCTTAAAATTAAAATTTCAAAACTCAAACTTATTTTCCTCTTACACATAAAAATACTAACTTTCTCTTCTGATTTTCTCATTACTTATTATAGCATAAGGTTCTTTTTTTCAAGTTATTTTGAGTCTTTATTTCAGAACTTCTCTCATCTTTCTCTTTTTTTTTCCATTCACACCAGTAATGTTATCATCATTACTTTTATTAAGAAAATGGCACCACAACTCATATTCTAGCTCTGTTTTCCTCTCCAGGCCACTTTGTATACCAATTCCTTAATCATTTTTTAAAAATTTTTATTAGTTTCAAGTATACAGTACATTGGCTAGACATTCATATAGTTTATAAAATGATCCCCTAATTTCTCTTTCTCTCTTCTGGTTCTCTACCTAGCAAACATATTAATGCTAGCTGAATTTCCTACGCTATGCTCTCCATCCCCATGACTGTCTATCAAATACTAAAACCTTATTTTTGAAATGCTTCTTCCTTCTACATTCCCTGACTCAAGAGTCTCAGACACTATTCATTACCATTTAAATATTTCTTAGTCTCATACTAAAACTCTATTGTTAGAGTTATTTTTATCTTTTTAATTTTCCCTCCTTCAGTTTCCCAATTTAAATCTTTCTCTTTATGTGTGCAAGTTCCTTACTATGCAAGGGCACATAGTCTATAATTCTACCTCTAAGCACATTGCCATATTTATCTCCTGTTCATAATACTTACCCCCTCCATACAAATATTATCCTGTCTTCAAGAGCCAATCTGTAGTCTTTTTTTAAATTTAACTTTATTATTAGTTTCAAGTATACAGTACATTGATTAAACATTTATATATTTTAGAAATGATCTCCCTGATTCTTTCCTCTACACATAGCCATTACATTACTGCTGACTGCATTCCCTATGCTGTGCTCCCCATTCCCATGACCATCTATCAAACTACTAATTTGTACTTCTTTAACCCTTCACACTTTATCTCAGCCCTTCTGCTCCTCTCCCCTCTAGTCATCACCAGATTGTCCTCTATATTTGTGAGTCAGTTTTCAATTAGTTTGTTCTTTTTGTTCCTTAGATTCTGCAAATAAGTGAAATCATATGGTATTTATCTTTCTCTATCTGACTTATTTAACTCAGCATAATAACCTCTAGGTCCATCCATGTCACTGCAAACTGCAGTCTTTTTGAATTATTTGTACTCCACACCACAGTCATCTATCCTCCATCTATTCTTTACTCCACACCACAGTCATCTATCAAGTTCCTATATTATTTATTGACTTTTCTATAATTTAGGTACTTGGTACAATATTGACAAAAATTTTAAAATTTCTGCATGACTTGTATTCTCATTAAAATTGTAGGCTCTTCATAAATAAGACTCGACTAAAAGAATATTAGAGTATGAAAAAATTTTAAGCTCACCTAGTCGAATGATCTCATTTTACAAAAGAAAAAAAAAAACAGACAAAAGTGACTGTCCCAAAGGCCACAATGACTAGTGAATTTCTTATTCAGCTAACTTTTTTCAGTTCCACTAGAAAACAGAGTTCAGTGAGTACAGGTTAAATATTAGGGATTGTCAGAGCTTGCAGAGGATTTTATAGTTTATAGCCTGTGAATTTATGTACATTATCTCATTTGCTACATGTAATCTGTGTGTCCTTGCTATCAAAGACACACAGATTGCATGTAGTAATTACTACATATGAAGTAATTCTTTTATAGTAGGTTAAACTATTTAAGAAGTAAACCTCATTTACTTCTTAATTTGCCGTATTTGTAGATGGTGAAAGGTGAATTTAAGAACAAGATTTGAATGATTACAAATTCTAAATTAGTAGAATCTGAAATATTTGTTTTCTACATAGATACTGACATTTTATAAAAATAGATACTTTAAGAAAAAACTTTTGGCTTATTAGAAGGCATTCGTTAAGTAATAGTGTTGATACTTTGGAAATCCCTCCTTTCTATGTTTGTTCTGTGGTGAGAACTGGGTGCTAATGAGGCCAAGGTTTCTAATCTATTTTTGATAAGATGATGGGCTATATTTTGTTCTATTGCAGTACAAAGCACTTTGATCTGATACCTCCCTGAACTACAGATTAAAAAATGAGAAAAATATGTTACAAGGACGTCTATGCCAGAGTGGATAGTGGAGTGTCTGAATCTATTATTGTTACATTAAAATAATCTTCAGATAATGTGGATCAGAATGTTCCCTTCAAAAGTAGAGAACTCAGAATTTACCACATATATAAAACCCTGTCTTCTAAAAGCACAAATAGTAAGGATTTGGATATTTTTTCTTATTTTTTATTTGATTATATTTTCAGTTTAATATGCTAAATATGCTCTCTTTAAATATGGAATTCCTATCAATTAATCTGTGATTGATTCCTGGTATTTAGGACTCAAGTCCTATTCCCACTCACTGTTCATTCACCAACAAATATTGAGAGCCTGTTTGGATCTTAACTCCTTTTGACATGAGAAGATTAAGTTAATTCTGATAATAATCAGAATGATACTATCAATATAATACAGATGTTCTTACATCTAATGTATCTATCACATTAGATTGCTATGGAAAGGAAATAGCATCATTTTATTTTCTATGCAAAGAATGTTTCTAAAAAGTATTTGGAGCATGCTTTTACTTAGGACTACCAATTCAATGCTTTCTTTGTGAAGATAAGATTTTAAATAATTTTGATTTTCGACCACATTATTCAAACTATTTTTTGCCTTTTTAAATTAAGTCTATTGGGGTTACATTGGTTAATACAATTATATAATTTTCAGGTGTACATTATAATTTGACATCTGTATATTCTATTGTGTGTTTACCATCCAGTCTAGTTTCCTTCAGCTACCATATATTTGATCCCCTTTATCCCCCTACATTTGACCCCTTTTACCTTGTCTACTTTCCCCCTCTTCCCCCATCCCCTACCCTCTGGTAACCACTAATCTACAGTCCATGTCCATGAGTCTCTGTTTGTCCTGCTCATTTATTGCTTTTAGGTTTATATGCTAAAAACACGACATAGTAAATCTATTTTACTTTTATTACTGAATTTAAGTAAGAGCCCCACAGCAGAGTGATCCAGGAAGTGGTAGAAAGAAAATATAAACTTGGAATGGAAGACCAGTAATCCCACACTTATTAATGTTGATGCTTACATATGCAACGTTTGGCTAGCAGGTGCCATTAAAACAGATTTTCCTGTGGTTTTAGGATTGCACGTGAATCTTTTTATGTGGGGAGGAAAGAACATCTTAATATTATGTTTTTTTCAATGTATAAACATAATCTATATTTTCATTTACTTAGTTGTATCTTTTTTGCTCTCATCTTTCTTTTTAGTTTTCAGTGTAAATACTTTACATATCTTTTGTTAATTTAATTCCCATGTATTTTTAGTTTATTTTAATGGACTTTTTATAAACGTACTTTGTTATATATTTTAATTTAAAAATTCAGTTTTTAATTAGAGTTTACATTCAATATTATTTTATATTAGCTTCAAGTGTACAGCATAGTGATTAGACATCTATATATTTTATGAAGTGATCCTCCCAATGAGTCTAGTATGCACGTGGCACTATACATAGTTATTAACAATATTAATGACTATATTCCCTATGCTGTATTTTACATCTCTATGACTATTCATAACTACCAAATTACACTTCTTAATTTCTTCACCTTTTTCACCCAGGCCTCTAACTCCTCCCATCTGACAATCACCAGTTTGTGCTCCGTATCTATGAGTCTGTTTCTGTTTTGTTCATGTGTTTATTTTGTTCTTCAGATCCCACATATAAGTGAGATCACACGACAGTTTCCTTTTTCTGTCTGACTAATTTCACTTAGCATGATACCCTCTAGGTATATCCATATTGTTGCAAATGGTAAGATTTCATTTTTTAATGGCTAATATTCTATTGTATAGATGTACCATAACTTCTTTATCCGATCGTCTATTGATGGACATGTAGGTTGCTGTCATATCTTGGCCGTTGTAAATAATGCTGGAGTGAACATAAGGGTGCATATATATTTTCAAATAAGTATTTTGGATTTTTTGGGATAAATTTCCAGAAACGGAATTCTGGGTCATAGGTATGTCTATTTATAATTTTTTGAGGAACCTCCATACTGTTTTCCACAGTGATTGTACCAATTTGTAATCCCACCAACAATGTATCAGGGTTCCCTTTTCTCCATATCCTCACCAAAACTTATTCTTTTTGGATTTATTGATGATAGCCATTCTGACAGGTGTGAGGTAATATCTAAATTATAGGCTTTATTTGCATTTCTCTGATAATTAGTGATGTTGAACCTCTCTTCATAAGTCTATGACCATCTGTATGTCCTTTTTAGAAAAATGCCTATTTAGATCATTTGCCCATTTTTAATTGGATTGTTTGATTCTTTTAGTGTTGAGTTGTAGGAGTTCTTTTTACATTTGGATATTAACCTTTTATTGGATGTATCATTGGCAAATATTTTCTCTCATTTAGTAAGTTGTTTTTTCATTTGATTGATGGTTGATTTGGTTTTGCTGTGCAAAACCTTTTTAGTTTAATGTAATCCCATTTATTTTTCTTTTCTGCTTGTTTTCCTCACTTGAGGAGATATATCAGAAAAAATTAGTAAGAGTAATGCCAGAGGGTTTGCTGCCTATGTTATCTTCTAGTTTTATGGTTTCAGGTCTTACGTTTAAGTCTTTGATGCATTTTGTGTTTATTCTTATATATGGTGTAAGAAGGTGATCCAGTCTCATTTTTTTTTGCACCCAGGCCTCTAACTCAGTTTTCCCAACATCATTTATTGCATAGACTGTCTTTATCTTATTACATATTCTTGTATCCTTTGTCACAGATTAAATGACCATATAATCATGGATTTATTTCTGGGCTCTCTATTCTGTTCCATTGATTTGTTTATCTGTTTTTTGGCCAGTACCATGGTGTTTTGATGACTATAGTCTCTTAGTATAGTTCGATATAGGTCACATGATACCTCCAACTTTGTTCTTCTTTCTCAAGTTTGCCATGGCTCTTTGGGCCCTTTCTGGTTCCATATAAATATTAGACTTATTTGTTCTAGTTCTGTGAAAAATACCATTGGCATTTTGATAGGGATTCCAGTGAATCTATAGATTTCTTAGGTGATTTAAAATTTTTAATGATGTTCATTCTTCCTATCCATGAACATGGTTATGATTCCCTTTATTTGCATTTTCTTCAATTTCTCTCGTTAATGACTTACAATTTTCTGTGTACAGGTCTTTTACCTCCTTGGTTAAATTTATTTCTTGGTATTTCTTTAATGCAATTGTAAATAAGATTATTTTCTTAATTTCTCTTTCTGATAGTTTATTATAATTGTATAAAACTGCAACCAATTTCTGGATATTGATTGTGTATCCTGCTACTTTACTGAATTTGTTTATCAGTCCAACAATTACTTTTTAACTGGAATCTTTAAAGTCCTCTCTATATAGTATCATGTCATCTGCAAATAATGATGGCTTTACTTCTTTTCCAATTTAGATGGTTTTTATTTCTTTTTCTAGTCTGGTTGCTGTGGCTAGAACTTCCAATACTATGTTGAATAAAAGTAGTGAGAGTGAACATTCATGTTCTTGATCTAAGAAAAATGCTTTTAGCTTTTCACCATTGAGTATAATGTTAGCTGTGGGTTTGTCATACATGGCCTCTATTATGATGAGGCATGTACCCTCTATTCCCACTTTGCTGAGAGTTTTAATTATAAATGTATACTGGATTTTGTTAAAAGTTTTTTCTGCATCTATTGACATAATTATATGATTTTTTCGTTGAAGTTAATTTATTAAATGTGAGTTCCTCTATATGTCAGAAAATTAAAGCATTACTTATGAGGACAAGCTTGTGTTTACTGTATGATATTGTGTTTTACATATATTATAATTGCATGTGCATGACTGAATTGTTTTTTGACATAGCCACTAGAAATGGAGTTTAAATACTCCATTTTCTACTACCAAGCATAAGCTTGAGGTCATTTTTTTCTGTGGAGAATATTTTTAAATTGTAAATTTTATTTTATTAGTTTCAAATAAATAGTACATTAGTTAGACATTTATATAGTTTATAAAAATGATCCCCCTAATTTCTCTTTCTCTCCTCTGGCTCTCCACCTAGAATTATATGATTTTTATGTTTCGAATTGTTAATGTGGTATATTACATTAATTGATTTGTGGCTATTGAACCAACCTTGCAACCCATGGATAAATCTTACTCGATCATGGTGTATAACCTTTTTAATGTATTACTGAATTCATTTGCTAATGTTTTGTTGGGGTTTTTTGCATCTATGTTCATCAGGGACATTGGCCCATAATTTTTTTGTGTGTGATGTCTTTGTATAGTTTTGGAATCAGGGTAATGGTGGCCTTGTAAAATGAGCTTGGGAGCTTTTCTCTTGAATTTTTTGGAGTAGTTTGGGAAGATTGGTGTTAATTCTTTTTTGAGTGGTAAAATCACTTCTGAAGAAATTTGGTTCAGGACTTTTGATTGTTGGGAGTTTTTTGATTACTGGTTTGATTTCAGTAGTAGTAATCGGTCTATTCAGATTTTCTGTTTCTTCTTGATTCAGTCTTAGAAGATTGTATGTTTCTAGAAATTCATCCATTTCTTCCAGAATGTCCAGTATGTTGGCATATTATTGCTTGTAGTATTTTTTAAAATAATATTTTTGTATTTCTATGGAATCAGTTGTCACTTCTCTTTCATTTCTGATTTTATTTACTTGGGTCTTCTCTTTTTCTTTTTCTTTTCTTTTCTACTTAAAGGTTTATCAATTTTGTTTTTATTTTCAAAGAACCAGCTCTTGGTTTTGTTAATCTTTTGTATTGTTTTTTTTTTACTCCATTTTTTTTCTTTCTGCATTGATTTTATTATTTTCTTCTACTTATTTTGTGCTTTGTTTGTTGTCCTTTTTTCATTTTTTAAAGAATAAGATTAGATTATTCATTTGAGAGAATTTTTTTTTTGAGGTAGATTTGTATTGCTGTGAATTTACCTCATAAAACTGCTTTCACTGTGTCCCATGGATTTTGATTTGTTGTGTTTTCATTTTTATTTGTCTCTAGGTATCTTTTGATTTCTTCCTTGATCACATTGTTAACCCTTTCATTGTTTAATAGCAGGTTATTTAGCCGTCATCTCTATGTGCATATTTCAGATTTTTCTTGTAAACGATTTCTAGTTTCATGTCATTGTAATTGGAAATTATGCTTGATATGATTTGAATTTTCTTTTTTTTAAATTTTATTTTATTAGGTTCAAGTATGCGGTACATTGGTTAGATATTTATATAGTTTATAAAATGATCCTTCTAATTGCTATTCTCTCCTCTGGCTCTCCGCCTAGCCAATACATTAATGCTAACTGCATTCCTTATACCATGTTCTCCATCCCTGTGACCATGTATCAACTACTAATTTGTAATTCTTTAACCCTTCACCCCATTTTCCCAGCCCCCTAAACTCTCCTCTCCTCTGTCCATCACCAAGTTGTCCTCTATATTTGTAAGTCTGTTTTGATTATTTTGTTCCTTTTGTTCCTTAGCTTTTCATGTAAGTGAAATCATATGGTATTAACTTTCTCTATCTGACTTATTTCACTCAGCATAACTACCTCTACGTCCATCCATGTCATTGCGAATTGTAGGATTTTCTTTTTTTGATGGCTGAGTAATATTCCATTGTATACATGAACTATAACTTCTTTATCCAATCAGCTGTTAATGGGCATTTAGGTTGTTTCCATATCTTGGCTATTGTGAATAGAGCTGTAGTGAACATAGGGATGCATAGATATTTACGAATTATTGCTTTGGTTTACTTTGAATAAATACCCAGAAGTGCAATCGTGGGGTCAAAAGATATATCCTTTTTTAATTTTTCGAGAGACCTCCAGACTGTTTTCCGTAATAACAGTACCAATTTGCAATCCCATCAACAGTGTATGAGAGTTCCCTTTTCTCCATGTCTTCGCCAACACATGCTCTTCTTTGATTTATTGATGATAGCTATTTGGACAGGTCTGAGGAGATATCTTATTATAGTTTTAATTTGTATTTCTCTGATGATTAATGACCTTGAGCATCTTTTCATACATCTATTGGCCATCTATATTTCCTCTTTGGAGAAATATATGTTCAGGTTTTCTTACCATTTTTAATAGGATTATTTGATTTTTGTCATTGAGTTGTATGAATTTTTAAGTGTATTTTGGATATTAACCTCTTATCAGATATATCATAAGTGAATATATTCTCCCATTCAGTCAGTTGTTTTTTTGTTTGGTTGGTGATTTCCTTTGCTGTGAAAAACCTTTTTAGTTTGAGGTAGTCTCATTTGTTTATTCTTTCTTTTGTTTCCCTTGCTCGAGGACATATGTCTGAAAATAAATTACTAGTAGAAATATCAGAAGATTACTGCCTATATTTTCTTCCAGAGGTTTTATGGTTTTGGATCTTACATTTAAATCCTTAATCCATTTTGAGTCTATTCTTGTAGATGGTGCGAAAAGGTAGTCCAGTGTGTTTTTTTTGCATGTATCTGTCCAATTTTTCCAACACCATTTATTGAAGAGACGTCTTTACCCATTATGTATTCTTGCTTTCTTTGTCATATATTAAGCAAGCATATAGATGTGGATTTATTTCTGGGCTCTCTACTTTGTTTCATTGATCATTGTATCTGTTTTTATGCCAGTATCATGCTGTTTTGATTACTGTAGCTTTATAATATATTTTGATATCAGGTAGTGTGATACCTCCAAAGTTGTTGTTCTTTCTCAAGATCGCCATGGTTATTTGGGATCTTTTATAGTTCCATATAAATTTTAAGATCATTTGTTTTAGCTCTCTGAAAAATGCCATTGGTATATTGATAGGGATCACATTAAATTTATAGATTACTTTGGGTAGTATTTTAATGACATAGATTCTTCCTACCAATGAACACAGTATATGTTTCCATTTGTTTGTATCTTCTTCAATTTCTTTTTTCAATGACATAACTTTCTGAGAACAACTTTTATCCTCTTCAGTTAATTTGAATCCCAAGTATTTTATTGATTTTAATACAATTATAAATAGGATTATTTTCTTAATTTCTCTTTCTGAAAGTTCATCATTAGCATATAAAAATGCCACTGACTTCTGTATATTTATTTTGTAACCTGCTGCTTTACTGAATTCATTGATCAGTTCTAATAGTTTTTTGGTGGCATCTTTAGGGTTCTCTATATATAGTACTATGTTATAGGCAAATAACTAGAGTTTTACTTCTTTTTTTCCAATTCGAATACCTTTTATTTCTCTTTCTTGTCTTATTGTTGTGGCTAAGACTTCTAATACAATGTTGAGGAGGAGCGGTGAAAGTGGGCATCTTTGTCTTATTCCTGATTTTAAGGAAATGCTTTTAGCCTTTCCCCATTGAGTATAATGTTTGCTATGTTTGTCATATATGACCTTTATTATGTTGAGATATGTTCCCTCTATTCTTACTTTGCTGAGAGTTTTTATCATAAATGGATACTAGATTTTGACGAATGCTTTTTCTGCATCTATTGACATGATCATATGGTTTTTATCTATTTGTTAATGTGGCGTATCACTTAATTGATTTGCAAATACTGAACCAACCTTGCATCTCAGGAATAAATCCAACTTGATCATAGTGCATGATTTTTTAATACATTGCTGAATTTAATTTACTAATATTTTGTTGAGGATTTTAACATCAATGTTCATAAGAGATATTGGCCTATAGTTTTCTTATTTTGTAATGTTTTTATTTGGTTTTGGAATTAAGGTAATGGTGGCCTTAAAAGGAATTAGGGAGCCTTCCCTCTTCTTGAATTTTTTGGAACAGTTTGTGAAGGATGGGTGTTAATTCTTTTGAATGTTTGGTAAAATTTGTCTATGAAGCCATCTGGTCCAGGACTTTATTTGTTGTGAGGTTTTTAATTAGTGATTCAATTTCACTGGTGCTAATCGTTGGGCTCAGATTTATGTTTTTTTCTTGACTCAGATTTGGGAAATTGTATGTTTCTAGAAATGTATCCATCTTCCAGATTGTCCAATTTGTTGGCATATAATTGCTCTTCATATTTTATTATGATCCTTTGTTTAGCATGGAGTCCATAGTTATTTCTCATCTTTCATTTCTGATTTTATTTATTTGAGTCCTCTCTCTTTTTTTCCTTGATGAGTCTGGTTAAGGGTCTCTCAATATCGTTCATCTGTTCAAAGAACTGGCTCTTAGTTTCATTAATCTTTTGTATTGTTTTTCTAGACTCTATTTTATTTCTGCTCTGATCTTTATTATTTCCTTCATTTTGTTCACTTTTGGCTTTGTTTGCTGTTCTTTTTCTAGTTCTTTTAATTGTAAGGTTAGATTGTTTATTTGCGCTCCTTCTTGTTTCTTGAGGTAGGCCTGTATTGCTATGAATTTTCCTCTTAGAACTGCTTTTGCTGTGTCCCATAGATTATGAGTTTTTGTGTTTTCATTTTCATTTGTCTCTAGGTATCTTTTGTTTTTTTCCTTGATCTCATTGATAACACATCCATTGTTTAGTAGCATGTTACTTAGCCTCTATGTGTTTGTGTATTTTCTAGTGTTTGTCTTGTAGTTGATATCTAATTTCATACCATTGTGATCAGAGAAGACGATTGATATGATTTCAATCTTCTTAAATTTATTTCAACTTGATTTGTGTCTTAACATGTGGTCTATCCTTGAAAATGTTCCCTGTGCATTTGAGGAGAATGTATATTTTACTGCTTTGGAGTAAAATGCTCTGAAAATATCTATTAAATCCATCTGTTCTAGTGTGTTTTTTAGGCCATTGTTCCTAGTTGATTATTTGCCTGGAAGATCTTTCCATTGGTGTCAATGGGGTGTTGAAGTTCTACGATGAGTGTATTATTACTGATCTCTCTTTTTATGTCAGTTAATAATTGCTTTATGTATGTATTCCATTTGCATGAAATATCTTTTTCCATCCCTTTACTTTCAGTCTGTGTGTATCATGTGATCTGAAGTGGGTCTCTCGTAGGCAGCATATGCATGGGTCTTGTTTTCTTATCCATTCGGCTACCCTATGTCTTTTGATTAACCTTTTACATTTAAATTGATTAGTGATAGGTACATAGTTACTGCCATTTTATTATTCATATTTGTGTTTTCCTTTCTCTTTTTTACCTCCTTTCTTTTTACAGAAGTCCCTTTAACTGGCTTGTTAGTGATGAATTCCTTAAACTTTTCCCTATCTGAGAAACTATCTTACTTTTCATTTTAATGGAAAGCCTTGGTAGGTAGAGTTTTCATGGTTGTGATTCTTGTTTTTCATAACTTTTAATATTTCTTGCCGGTCCCTTCTGGCCTGCAAAGTTTCTATTGAGAAATCAGCAGACAGTCTTATGGGGGTACCCTTGTAAGTAACTCACTGCCTTTCTCTTGCTTCTTTTGAGAATCTTTCTTTGTCTTTTGGCATTTTAATTATGATATGTCTTGGTGCAGGTCTGTTTGAAATCCTCTTGTTTGACTCTTTCTGCTTTCTGAACTTGTATGTCTAATTGCTTTCCCAGATTAGGGAAGTGTTCTGTCATTATTTCTTCAAATAGATTCTCAATCCCTTTCTCTTGCTCTTCTCCTTTGGGTACTCCTATGATCTAGATATTACTATACTGCATGTTGTCCCAGAGGTCTCTTAAACTATCCTCATTTTTAAAAATTCATTTTCCTTTTCTGTTGTTCTTATTGGGTGTCTTCTGCTACCTTGTCTTCGAGTTTGTTGATTCGATCTTCTGCTTCATCCAATCTACTCTTGAATCCTTCTAGTGTATTCTTTATTTTAGTTATTGTATTCTTCATTTCTGTCCATTTTTTATGGTTTCTATGTACTTTTTAATGCTTACTCTGTCTCCGTTGAGGTTCTCAATGTGCTTATCCATTTCTCCCCTAAGCTCATTGAGCATCTTTATAACCATTATTTTGAACTCTGTCTCTGAAAAGTTGCTTGCCTTTATTTAATTTAGTTTATTTTCTGAAGTTTTCCCCTGTCGTTTCATTTGTGGTATGCTTTTTGTTTTCTCATTTTATTAGCCTCTCTGTGTTCATTTCTATGTGTCAGGAATATTTGTTTCATCTCTCTGCCTTGGCCAGATGTCCTAAAGTGGAAGGTGTCCTGTGTGGCCCAGTGGCACATTCTTCCTGATTTCTTTTGCCAGGGACTCTGGACATAATCTTTGTGTGGATTGTATGTGATCTTCTGCTGTAGCTAAAGCCTTATTGTTATTAGTACTTCAGTGGATGGGATTAATGCTGAGATTGACAAATTGTGGGAATTGGCTACACCCACAGAGTAAGAATTGCTGTGTGTGGGTTGACCAAATAGAGTGGAATTTTCCCTAGCAGGCTTGTGTACTTGTTGCAACTACCCTTTGTATCAGGATTTGCTCTGTTGTGGTCTAGTGCCAACCTCTGGATGCATTGGTTTTGTGGCCCCTTCGGAAGCGCTCCCATGTATGCCAAGGTCAGGCACTGCTTTTGATTTCTCAGGGCTACTTGGTGGGAGCCACAAAGTGATCTGCAGATGATCATTGCCTATGCTGGATCTATAGGTAAGTGTAAGAGACAACGCTAAAGGCATGGTCTAGTTATCCCCTGTCCCTGATGTCAGGAAGTTATCAGAGGGACCAGTTCTCCTCAAGGCCTGATGCCGCCTGTCAGTTGTCCATAAATATCTGAAACTGAAAGAGCCTCTGGGTGATATGCATGTATGGTAGTACAGGGACCCTGGGAATCACCTGGAACTATTGAGTAAATTTCCCCCTGCCACTGCAGCATCAGTTTACTTGGCAGCACTGTCTTTTGTGGCTCTCTGTACAATTTTTCAATCACAGCAAGGCCAGCTGCTGCCTACCTCAGGCCTGAATGTACCACCCCTGGGCAGGGGCAGCTGCTTATAAATGTGTGGTGGGCACTTTGTTTATTGGATGAGACAAAAGCTCAGGGAATGAAGGGGCATCCGGCCAATAGCCTCAGTTTTCTGCAATTTCTGTCTGCACATTCCTGCAGTCATCACAGATCTCCTGGAGACAAGCAGCTGTCTGGGGCAGTCTCACAGACTCTTGCGATCCCCTCAAGAGATATTGCAGCTTGGACAGATAGCAGTGGTCGGCCCACAACTGTTTTCCCCAAAATGCGCTCACTGCACTAACTAAGGTCTGTTGCCTATGCAGAATGCACAACCCCAGAAACAAGCAGGGCAGGGGAGGCTGCCTGTCAATGTGCTTTCGGCACTTTGTGGCTTGGTTGAAGTGGGATCTCAGGGAGACAAGGGCCATCAGGCTAATGCAACCTTAGTTTTGCTTTGACTTCTGTGCCCAGGCTTTCCCACTGTAGTCACAGATCACAGTGAGACCAACTGTCATCTGAGGCAGTACCACAGATCCCTGTGATCCTTGGACACAATATTGCAACTCTTGCAGGCAGCAAAGTTCTCCCTGTAACTGATTTCCATGCAGTGCCAGCTCTGTGATAGCCAAAGTTTATTGCCTATGTGAATTGGAAGAAGGCAGGGAGGGGACAGGGCCATGGTGGTTTAGTGTCAGTGGGTCAGTCTGCCTGGCGCAATTTGTGGGTTGGGTGGGGTGGGGTCTCAGGGAGATAATGGCCTTCAGATCAATACATCCTCAATCTTACTGCAACTTGGGTAACTGTTTGCATGTTCCCAATGAAGTCCCAGATCACAGCAAGACCAGTTGCTTTCTGAGTGTAACCCAGAGATCCCCAAGATCCTCTCAAGTTCAAGTTGACAGCAGTGATCTGCCTGAAACTGCCTCTGAATTGTGAGTTCACGGTGTTGGCTACCAGCTGTGAATGTTTGGCTCTGAATTGGTACAGGGTGTGGCAGCCATCCAGCAACAAAAGCCCCAGGCAATCTGCAGGTTGGGTGGGGTGGGCTGATCTCCATAGGCCAACACTTCCTAATGGCCCTGTGGGAGAGGTCTACACAGTCAAGTTGGAGTGGCCCGTAGATTGCCCCACAGAGGAGCCGAACTAAGGCACAATGGTGGCTGCCTGTCCAGCCCTCGTTCTAGTGCCAGGTAATGCAGACTTTCTCAGTATGAACTCTTTGCTAGCCTCTGACCCACCACCAGTGCCCTGGGTGAGTGTCAGCAGGTCAGAAAGTCTGTGTGGGCCCTTCAAAGGGGCATCTAGAGTTTCAGTCTACTTTCGTCTCATCCAGATGGCTGAAATCCCCCCTGGTTTTTACACTCAGAGTTATTGGAAACTCCTCTTCCCCGAATGAGGCCAGGGAAACCTCTGCGGCCTTGCTCTCTCTTCCAGTGATCCTCCACCACCCATGTGGATGAGTCCAGCTAGATTCAGGATTTTCCCCTCCTACTAGCTTCTTTGTGACTCCTTCTTTATATTATCAGAATTACGTGTTATGATCAGCTGGGCTTCAGGTGATTCTCCACATTGATTATTTTATAATTTGATTGTAATTTTAATGTGGACCTGGGAGGAGGCGAACCTTGCTTTTACCTAGTCCACCATCTTCCTCTTCACAATTTGGCCTATTTACTTTTATAAGTGTATACTTTCTACTTCTTTGATTTCTATTTTTTAAATTAATCTGTTGGGGTCACATTGGTTAATAAAATTATATAGGTTTCGAGTGTACAATTCAATAATACATCATATGTATATTGTATTGTGTTCACCATGGAAAGTCAAACTTTAATTTTATAGTTTTTATTTCTCTCCTAGGATATTTGTCTTTTAACTCATTGCATACATACTGTCCTTTATGTCCTTAAGCACATTTATAATAGCTGCTTTAAAATCCCTCTCAGCAATTCTAACACATAGGTCATTTTCACTGATTGTTTTGATACACAATATCAAGTAATTTTAGACTATAACATGAATATTTAAATATTACCCTTCAGTTTCGAGATTCTATCATATTCTTCTAAAGAGTGTTGATTTAGCAGGCAATTACCTTGTTTTGTCTCAAAAGGAAAATATGTCTCTTGTATGATAGCTCAAATATCCATTAAGTTTTTTCACCTATAACTGAACTGTTTATAACCATTTTCATGCACTCTGCTTTAGAGTTCAGCCTGAAACTTTCATATAATACATATACAGAATTTGAGACCCTTCTCTCTTCTTATCTTCTTACTGAGATTCTGCTCTTATTCTCCAGCCACTGTGGTTTCTCTAAACCCTTTCCTTTGGTCTTTCATGCAAAAAAATTACTAGGAGATTTGTTTTAGAATATTTGATGTCTTGTGTGGCACTTCCTTTGACTTATACTCAAGCTAAAATTTATCTAGATAGAAACTCATCATGCCATCTCTTCTAAGTTTGGTCTCCCCTTCAGTATCTGCCCACTTTTGTTCACTCTCCAGTTCTTCAGATCCTTGTGTATTTATTTTTTGCAGTTTCTAATTATACATGGGAAGGTGGGATGTGTAATTTGTGATGCTGGAAGAAAAACAGTCTCATTTAAAGAATTGTTTTATTTCAGACATTGTGTTTTCCCATTCTGGTTTCCATTTACTTTTGGAATTTTTATACCTATTCCAAAAATTATCCATCGCTTTATCTATTATATCCACCTTTCTATGTATATTCTTAAGCAGATTCATAGCAGTTATTTTGTAGTATGTGTCTGACAATTCCAGTATCCTCATTGTGTGGGTCTTTCTAATGATTGTGTTTTTTGGCTATGAATACATTTTTTTCCTGCTTCTTTACATTTAGTAATTTTGATTATTCATTGAGTACTGTGGCAAGTATATTGTAGAATGTCTGTATTCTGTTATTATATTTCTCTAAAGAGTATTATATTTTGTTTAGCAGGCAGTTAGATTACTGGCAAGTCATTTGGACCCTGTTGAGTCATGGTATTATGCTTTATAAAGGTAGATCTATTTTAGTTGTACCCTTTGATCTGGAAGTAACCCTTTGACTTAGAACATAATCTTTAATTCTATAGCAAGGAGTTATAAGAGATTAAATAAAAAGTCCAAAGTGTTTATAAAACTTGTATAACTTGGGAGAAGCTTGAACTTTAAACTCTGTTTCCTTAGAACTTCACAGGACCAATTCTGAAATACCAGCTCAGGAGTTTCAGAATGGCAACTGTTCTCTCAATTTTCACTAATCTTTTTGTAGTAATGGCTGCATATGCAGAGTTAGGCTTAGTCAAGTATTCTAAAATTTTAGATTTGGGTTTCTCCTCTCTGTAGCTTCCTCTTCCAGGATTTCTTTCTCAATATTCTGCTATTTTGGTTTTCCTAGTATCTTAGACTTCTCAGCCCAAGATTGTTACTCCGTGCTTATGCTCTACTTCCCAAACACCTCATTCACTGGGGAGTGATTCATGAGACTATGTGGATAAATGTGGTTTCATTTATTTTGCTACCCTTGTTTCCAGGGTTTGATTTCTTCTTGTTTTGCCTTTTTTTTCTTCCAGTGCCTTCAAAACAGTTGTTTTGATTGTTAATATGTGAGGAAGTAAAATGCTATAAGTTACTATGATATCACCATAAAGAAGGAATGTACACACAATTTTGTACCTTACCTTTTTTACTTAATATTTTCACATAAATATTTTTCAGTATATTAAAGCACTTGCCATAATAGCTCTAATAACTTAAGAATGCCCCAATGTGTGAATAAATGTACCATTTATTTGGATATTCTCTTATTTCAGGGAGTCATATATTTGAATGTTAAAAAGAGAGCTCAAGTAAACAGTTTCTACAGAAAGCATTTGTGAAATTTTGTAGTCATTTTGGAGATATTTTCAGGGATTAAATTGCTATAGACAGTTAAGCCTTCTTTGAATTGTTTTTTTCCACCATTTCAAAATAATCAATTGGTAACTTTATGTGTAATATTTATCAATTTCTAATTTTCTAGGTTATTAGCAATAGATTCATTTAATGATTTGATAAAACGAGTTCTCAGAGAGTGTATGACAAATTTAAAGTCAAAGTTTTTGTTGCCTTTTTAAAAAATTTCAAATTGACTTTGGTTTTCTTACATGTGTTAACATATATTGGGTTACTTAAATATATTAATACACTGAAACAGAATGAAAGGATGCTAATTTTAAATTTTTTTTCTTAACACTGAACTTCATTTTGGTATTTCTTTAATTTCTTATCTTTAAATTTAGAAATGCAATATCTTTGAGTGTGATTACAGATAGAGTTACTATTTATAAAAATGATAGCAAAATGTATGTGTCTGAACAAAGATTTCTTTGCTCACAAATTTACTTCATTTCATCTTGCTCGAATATGATAATCAAATGATAATCCAAATTTCTTTGAAATATTATAATTATGTTTTCATTTATATTTCCCTTTTTAATTAAAATCTTTTTTTTTCTTAAGAAAAGAGAAGATAATATTCGTTGCTTAAATATGCTTGGTCATTTTGGTTTTGAATGTTTGCCTCATCAGTTGGTGAACAGATCTATTCAACAAGGATTCTCTTTTAATGTTCTCTGTGTGGGTAAGTGCTAAACTTCTCATCTGAATTATTACTTAATTTTTCCAAATGCTCATTTTAACTTATCTTCCTCAGTGTAACACTGTACTGTTAATTCAAGAACATATCTTTGTTTTCATTGATTTCATCTTCTAGCCATGCTATTTAAACATTTTTTCTTTAAATGTTTCAGTGCTTTTCAAAATCAGATATATCTTTGTGTATATTTTCTTGTTATATTCTGTTAATGACCAAAGATGCCAGGATTAACATACAGTTTCAAGGACATCTCTGTTTTTGAAGTATTTGGGACCTTTTATAGGAGTTCAGAAGTTTCTCCTTCTCAGCCATCTTACACTCCTTTTTGATGTATCTATCTTTATTACAGGGGAAACAGGAATTGGAAAATCAACACTGATTGACACATTGTTTAATACTAATTTGAAAGACAAAAAATCCTCACACTTTTGTTCAAATATTGAACTTAAAATTCAGACATATGAACTTCAGGAAAGCAATGTTCAGTTGAAATTAACTGTTGTGAAAACAGTGGGATATGGTGATCAAATAAACAAAGAAGCCAGGTTAGTATTTTCTTATTTTAATTAAAAGCTTTTCTTATTTTAAGGATTTTTCATCTTTCTCCATAGACTAAATTGTAATATTCTTTAAAGACAATTGAAAACTTTCCTCCCAAATTTTAGTTCCCTAATCAAATATTGTTCTCTTCTTAGTATAAAATTGCCCTTTTGTATCAAGTTGTCTGTTTCCTTACTGTATTTTTTTCATTTTTTAAAAAATTAAGTTTATTGAGATAACAATGGTTAATACAGTTATATAATTTTCAGGTGTACATTATAATTTGACATCTGTGTATTCTATTGTGTGTTTACCATCCCAAGTCCAGTTTCTTTCAGCTACCATGTATTTGATCCCCTTTAACCACTTCACCCTTCCCCTCAACCCTATACTTGACCCCTTTACCCTGTCTACCTCCCCCAACATCCCTACCCCACTAGTAACCACTAGTCTATAGTCCATGTCATGAGTCTCTGTTTGTTTGTCCTGCTCATTTATTGCTTTAAAGTTTATATCCCACACATAACTGATATCATGCGATTTTCAACTTTTTCTGTCTGGCTTATTTGGCTTAGCATAATTATCTCCAGGTCCATTCATGTTGTCACAAATGGCAGTATTTTATCTGTTCTTATGGATGAGTAATATTCCATTGTATATATGTACCACACCCTCTTTAGCCAATCATCTATTGTAGGACACTTCGGTTGCTTCCATTTTCTGGCCACTGTGAATGATGCTGCTATGAACATCGGTGTGCAAATATCTTTTTGCATATGGGTTTTCAAGTCTTTGAGGTAAATACCTGATAGAGGAATTGTCAGATCATATGGTAGATCAATTCTTAGTTTTTTGAGGAAACGCCATACTGTTTTCCATAGTGGCTGTACCAGTTTGCAGTCCCACCAGCAGTGCATAAGGGTTCCTCTTTCTCTACATCCTCTCCAACATTTGTTATTACTTGTCCTGTTGATTATAGCTATTCTAACAGGTGTGTGATGATATCTCATTTTGGTTTTGATTTGGATTTCCCTAAGAGCTAGTGATGTTGAGCATCTTTTCATATATTTTTTGGCCGTTTGTATGTCCTCTGGGGAGAAGTGTCTGTTCAGGTCCTCTGCCCATTTTTTGACTGGATCATTTGTTTCTTTTTGTTGTTATTGAGTTGTATGAGTTCTGTGTATATTTTGGATATTAGGCCCTTATCAGAGGTTTTGCTTGAAAAATGGTGGAAAACTAATATTTTCCCATTTGGATGATTGTCTCTTTACTTTGCCAACGGTTTCTTTCAATGAGCGGAAGCTTTTTAGTTTGATGTAGTTCCATTCATTTATTTTTGCTTTTACTTCACTAGCCTTTGAGGTCAAATTCATAAAATCCTCTTTAAGTCCAAGGTCCTTGAGTTTAGTTCCCATGTTTTCTTCTGTGCATTTTATTGTTTCAGGTCTTCTATTCAGGTCCTTAATCCATTTTGAGTTAATTTTGGTGTGTGGTGATAGATAACTGTCTAGTTTCATTCTTTTGCAGGTGGCTTTCAATTTTCCCAGTACCATTTATTGAAAAGGCTTTTCTTTCTCCACTGTATGTTTTTGGCTTCTTTGTTGAAAATTATTTGCCCATATAAATATGAGTTTCTTCTGGACTCTCTATTCTGTTCCACTGGTTCATGTGTCTGTTTTGCTGCCAGTACCATGCTGTTTTGATTACTGTCATTTTGTAGTATAATTTGAAGTTGGGCAGAGTGATGTTTCCAGCCTTGTTCCCCCCCCCCGCCACCCCCCCCCCAGAATGGCTTTGGCAATTCAGGGTCTTTTGTGTTTTCATATAAATCTGATGACTTTTTGTTATACTTCTTTAAAAAATGCCAATAAGATTTTGATGGGGATTGCATTAAATCTGTATAATGCTTTATGTAATATGGTAATTTTAATTATGTCGATTCTTCTAATCCATGAACACAGAATGTCTTTCCATTTCTTTGTATCTTCCTCAATTTTTTATAATAGGGTCTTGTAGTTTTCATTATATAGGTCCTTCACATGTTTCATTAGATTTGTTCCTAGGTATTTTATCCTTTTTGTTGTAATTGCAAAAGGAATTATTTTTCCACTTCTTTTCCTCATGCTTTATTATTAGAGTATAGGAATGCTATGGATTTTTCAATGTTGATATTGTATCAAGAGATTTTACTGTGTTTGTTTATTGTTTCTAGCAGTGTTCTTATGGAGTCTTTAGGGTTTTCTGTATAGAGAATCATGTCATCCACAAATATTGACAGTTTGACTTCTTCGTTTCCTATTTAGATTCCTTTTATCCCTTTCTCTTGTCTGATTGCACTCACTAGGACCTCCATGTTATATTGAATAATAGAGGCGATAGTAGACAGCTTTTCCTTGTTCCTGATGTAAAAGGGAAGGTTTTTAGTTTTCCACCATTAAGTATAATGTTGGCTGATGGTTTGTCATAGATGGCCTTTATTATGTTAAAGTACTTCTATACAGATTTTGTTAAGAGTTTTGATCACGAGTGGGTATCTTGTTGAAGGCTTTCTGTATCTATTGATATGATCATATGATTCTTTTTTTTAAATTTCCTTATGTGATGCATCAAATTAATTGATTTGCGTATGTTGAACCATCCTTGGGTCTTTGGAATGAAGTGCACTTGATTGTGGCATATAATATTTTTTATATGTTGCTGTATTTGGTTCACTTGTATCTTATTAGGATTTTTGCAACTGGGTTCATTGGTCTGTAGTTTTCTTTTTTTGTGTTATTCTTACCAGGTTTTGGTATCAGGATGATATTTGCCTAATAATATGAGTTTAGAAATATTGCCTCCTCTTCAATTTTTTGAAAGAGTTTGAGGGGAATAGGTATTACATATTCTTTGAATGGTTGGTAGAATTCACTGGTAAAGCCATCTGGTCTTAGACTTTTACCGTTTGGTATGTTTTTGATGATTGTTTCAATTTCCATATTCCTGATCAGTCTATTTAGACTTTCCAGATCTTCTTAATTTAGTCTAGGAAGGTTGTATTTTTCTAAGTACCGGTCCATTTCTTCTAGGTTATTAAATTTGGTGTTATATATTTTTTCGTAGTATTTTTGTGTGTTCCTTTGTATTTCTGTGATGTCAATCATAATTTTCCCTCTTTCATCGCTGATTTTGTTTGTGTCCTTTCTCTTTTTTCTCATCAGGGGGTTGTGAATTTTATTAACCTTCTCAAAGAACCAGCTCTTTGTTGTATTTATTTTTCCTATTGCTTTTTTGTTTTTAATTTCATTTATATGTGCTCTAATTTTGATTATTTCTTTCTTTCTGCTGACTTACGTTTCATTTGTTTTTCCTTTTCTAGTTTTTAAAATTAAAGGTTAGGGTGTTTAATTGGGCTCTTTCTTGTTTTTGGAGATAGGCCTTTAATGATATGAACCTTCTTCTTATGACCGCTTTTTTCAATGTACCAAAAGTTTTGATATGTTGTGCTATCATTATCATTCATTTCCATGTATCTCTTAATCTGTTTTTACTTCTTCAGTGACCCAGTTATTCTTCAGTAGCATGTTGTTTAATCTCCATGTATTCATGGTTCTTCCTGCTTTTGCAATTGATCTCTAGTTTCAAAGCATTGTGGTCAGTGAATATGGTAGGTATCATTTCAATACTCTTATATTTGTTGAGACTATCTCTGTTTCCCAGTATGTGGTCGATTCTTGAGGATGTTCTATATGTATGAGAGAAAAAAATGTATATGCAGCTGTTTTGAGATGGAAGGCTCTGTAAATGTCAATTATGTCTAGTTCATCTAATGTGTCACTTAAGGATGTTATTTCCTTATTGATTTTCTGTCTGGATGATCTCTCCATATTCGAGAGTGGGGTATTTAGATCCCCTACTCCGATAGTGTTTTGATCTGTTTCTCCCTTTATTTATGTTAGTAATTGCTTTAAATATTTCTGGGCTCCCTGATTGGGAGAATAGACATTAATAAGTTTTATGTCTTCTTGGTGCATGATTCCCTTTATCATTATGAAGTGTTCCTCATATCTTTCTTTATCTTTTTTTATTTTGAAGTCTATTTAGTTTGATATTAGTACCGCTATCCCACTTTTTTCTGAATGCCATTTGCTTGAAATCTCATTTTCCACCCTTTCACTTTGAGTGTATATTTGTCTTTGGAGCTGAGATGTGTGTCCTAGAGGCAGCATATGATTGGGTTTTTTTTTTTTTTTGATCCATTCTGCAACTCTGTGCCTTTTTGTTGGTGAGTTCAGTCCATTGACATTTAGGGTGATTATTGCAATATAGGGTATTCTTATAGTCATTTTATTTTTTGCTTTCTGGTAGCTTGGTGCTTCTATTGCTTCCTTGTCCTTGTGTTTCTGTTTTCTTTATTTTGTTTGGCTTTTGTGGGTTTTGCCTTTGCTTCTTGTTTTATGTTATATACTTCAGTTCTGAATGTTCTGTGTGTGGTTACTATTATGAATATGTAAAGAATAGTTATATATATATATAACTATATATATATAACTATATATATATATAACTATATATATATATAGTTATATATATATATATATATAGTCGTCCATTTTGTTCTGCATGTGCCTTATCTCCATTTCCCCTTTGAGAATTTGGATGTTTGAATTCTCCCCTTTTCATTCATTGTTTTCTCAATTTGTTTCTATGTATGCTGAATTTTCACTATTGTTTTGCTATAGCAATTCTCTTCTTATTATTTAAGCTTGTAATGCTCCGTTCTTAGTAAGAGTTGCACTCCTCTGCTTCTGTTTGTGCGATAGTCACTTTACTCCTAATTATGTATTTTTTTTTATTGTTTTAGGTGAGCTGACCCCTCTTACTATTTCTTATAGTGCAGACCTCATAGTGGAGAATTCCTTCACTTTTTGTACATCTTGAAAGGTCTTACTTTCTCCTACAAGTCTAAAAGAGAGCTTAGCTGGATACATTATTCTAAGCTGGTAGTTTCTTTCACTTAGTAGTTTGAATATTTGACTCCACTCTTTTCTGGCTTGTAAGATTTGTGCTGAGAAGTCCGAGGATAATCTATTGGGTTTTTCTTTATATGTTACTGTTTTATTCTCTTTGGCTTCCCTGAGAATTTTATATTTGTCGTTGATTTTCGATAATTTTAATACAATGTGTCTTGGAGAAGGTCTTTTTGGGTTGAGGTTATTGAAGTTGGTGGTTGTGGCTCAGCTTTGGTTTTGCAACCACAGTCGGTAAAAATCAGCTGTTGTTTTTCTGCCATCCCACTTCTCTGCTTTCTGTCCTGATAACTAGGTACTGCTGCCAGCTGTGTGAAACTCACAGCTCTGTCAGACAGGTCTGTTCAGGGAACTCACTGCTCTTTCTTCCCTTCCCCTCTTCCGACAGGGAACTTGGCAGCTGAAAGTTCCCTGGCAGGTTCTTTATTTGTCCCAATCCACCGCCTGACACCCCGGGTTCTGACCCGTGGTAACTTTTATGCGCAGATCTGACACTGAGACGTTTGGGTGTTTTTTTTTGTTGTTGAATTTTAGATGTTCAGCTTATTGTTATTTGAAGGGGAGAGATCTAGGGATGTCTCTCACTTCACCATGTTTCTGTGGTAGCTCTTATGCATAAATCCCATGCTCATATGTGCTAGTGTGCAATTTGTGTGTTTTTTGTTTAGTTTAGATGTTTAGCTTATTGTTGGTTGAAGAGGAGAGATCTAGGTACATCTCTCACTTTGCCATGTTTCTCACCCCAAACAAGCTTCGCTGTGGGACTAGACCCAGGGTGTCTTCAGCATCCAGGTACATGTCAGCCTTCACTTTACTGGTAGTTGCCCATGTGACAAAGTGAACACAACCATCAATAGCATGGCTTACCCAGCCAATGGACTCTGTTCTCCTTTCTTTATTCCTATTTTTGATACATGTTTTTTCTTCTTAACAAAGCCCCTCCAACATTTCTTGTAATACTGACTTGGTGGTGATGAATTTCTTTAGCTTATTTTTATCTGAGAAGCTCTTTATCTATTCTTCAACTCTAAATGACAGCTTTGCTGGATTAATTTTTCTTGGTTGTAGATCCTGGGTCTTCATCCTGTGAAATGTTTTGTACCAAGCCCTTTTGTCCTGCAGTTTCTTTTGAGAAATCAGCTGTCTATGGTTGTTCCCTTATAAGTAATTATCTGTTTTTCTCTTGCTGCTTTTAATATTCTTTCTTTGTATTTAACCCTTGACATTTTAATTGTGATGTGTTTTGGTGTGTGCCTCTTTGGATCCCTGATTTTTGGAATTCTCTGAGCTTCCTGGGTTTTTATGTCCATTTCCTTCGCCAAGTTAGAGAAGTTTTCCATCATTATTTTTTCAAACATCTGTCGAACATCTTGTTTTCCTTCAGGTACACCAATCAGATGGATATTTGGACCCTAATTAGTCTCCTTAAATTATTTTTATGGTTTGACATCCTTTTTCTTGACATTCTGATTGCCTGTTTTTGGCTTTCTTGTCCTCTAGATAGGTCTTTTGATCCTTTTCTTTATTCACTTTATTCATCCCTTTGTTTATTCTATTTAATATACTTCTTATCGCAGATAATGTGTTCTTAATTTCTGACTGGTTCCCTTTTATAATTTCTATTTACATTTTTATGGTTTTTTTAAAATTTCTTTGTTAAAGTTCTCATTGAATTTATCTATACTTCCCAAAAGTTCATTGAGCATCTTTATAACCAGTGTTTTGAACACTGTTATCTGTTAGATTACTTGACTCCATTATATCTGTATCTCTGTTCTGTTTCATATGGTTTCTGCTTCTTTGTGTTCTCATTTTAGTTGCCTTTCTATGTTTGTTTCTATGTACTAAGCAAAGCTCTTAAGACCAGGAGTGGTCTTATTAGTGTGTATTGTGAAGTGGCACAGTCCTGAGAGGGGTTTAGCTGCAGGCCAAATTTAGCCTAAGCCTCTGCCCCTCCACGGCCACATGTTAAAATTAGCAAGAAATCCACAGATGGCCACACCAGAAACTGAGGCCAGCTGGCTCCAGTATGAATCTAGGCACTACTCAGAAAGGAGCACCTGACTTGCTGAGGATATACCTGGATGTGGCCTGGGTGGGGCCGTGAGTTGGGGAAGTTGGAGTTTCAGGGAATGCTCTGGGCAGAGTGACCTCTGTTATCCAGTTTGATGACTTCACGGCTATGGCAGCTCTGTGTCCAGGCCCCGGGAGAGGGGAGGGCTTAATAGGGAATAATGGATACCGCTGGACACTTCTGTGCAAGGCAATTCTCGCTTTGACCCTCACTTTGACAATGTCTCCCTGTAAGTCCCTGGTGCCTCCTGCACTCAGCCAAATTGATACTGGTGCTCAGGGCAAGCAGATCTGTCACCACAAAAATCTACTCATAGACATGAGCACTTTAAGAGGCGTTTCCCACTGGCACTGCCCCTACCGCTACTGCTGCCGTGCTCAGCAGTCCTCTATCTCACTCAGCTGCTCGAGACCCAGCAGCCCTGCATCCTTGCCCCATCCTATCTTCTGCCTTTGCAGGGTGATTTCTTGGATTTCTCCCTAGTTATATGGCTTGTTCATTTAGATCCCAGGCAATTATTTGCTGCTGCTCCTTGTCACAACTTCAATTTGATTCCCTCTGGCCAGTTTTTCTCTCCCTGGGCAAATAATTTTTGACAAAGGAGCCAAAAATATACAATGGAGGAAAGAAAGCTTGTTTAATAAATGACGCTAGGAAAACTGGAAAGCCATATGCAAAAGAAACTAGACTGCGGTCGCCATACACCAAAATTAACTATAAAAAAGATGATGTATTATCTTGAAACCTATATAATTTTACTAACCAATGTTACCCCAACGACTTTAATAATAATAAAAAACTGAAGAGGAGGAAATATATCTTGACTGATGCTATGAGGCCAATAGTTTTTTAATAATACAGCCAGGCTAAAATACTATAAGAAGAGAAAAGCACACACCAATATCTCTCATAAATATTGTTGTGACGATCCCCTACAAAATATTAGCAAACTCAACAGTAAAATAAAAGGATTATTACCACAAGGAAATGGGATTTATTTCCAAGAATGTAAAGAGAATTTAACTTGAGTATTAATTAATACATCACATTTTTAGAATGAAAAGGGAAAAACAGATGATTATCTGAATTGATGCAAAAAAATGCATTTGACATAAATCAACACCTTTTCATAATGACAGAAAACACTCAATAATCTAGGATTAAAAGTAAACTTCCTTAACATGATAAAAACCATATATGCATATCCACAGTAAATATCATACTCAGTGGCAAAGCTGAAAACCTTTCATCTAAAATCAGGAACAAGTCAAGAATGCCTACTTGTGCCACTTCTACTCAACATAATATTGAAAGACATACTAAGACCAATTAGGAGTAAAAAACAAAAACAAAAGAAATCCAACTGGCAAGGAAGAAGTGAAATTATCTTTGCAGATAACATGAAAACAGTCTCATCTACAGTAACATAAAAAAAGAATAAAATACTTAAAAATAAGAAGGAGGTAAAAGACTTGTATACTAAAAACTACAAAACATTTATAAAAGAATTTTAAAAGACACAAATAAATGAAAAGATACACTGTGTTCATTAATTGGAAGATTTAATATTATTTAAATACCCATCCTACTCAAAGCAATCTACAAATTCAGTGTTATCTTTATCAGGTTTCCAGTGGCTTTTTAAATACAGAAATAGAAGAAAGAAAACAGTACCAAAAGTCATACAGAAATGAAAATGTTTCTAAATAGCCAAAGCAATCTTGAAAAACAAATAATGAAGCAGAGTGTGGGAAAATGGTGTAGATGATAGAGGCTCTATTCATCCCTCTGGAGACCAAACAAAGTTGTGATAGACATAAGGAGTAAACAGCAAGGAAAAATTCCCTGAGATCTAAATGAATAAACCATAGAACTAGGGAAAGAACTAAGAAATCACCTTATACAACAGAAGGTAGGATGGGGCAAGGCTGCCCGGTCCCTAGCGGTTGAGGGGGACTGAGGCTCTGTCAGCAACAGCCGACAGCTGCAGAACCCTCTTAAAGGGGCCGTGTCCATGAGAAGACTTTCTTATGGCTGTGTCCATGAGCGGACTTCCTGAAGCACCAGTGCCAGTTATGCACAGGGGGCATCAGGGAATTGCAGAGGGATACAGAGTTGTCTGAGTGAGGGCCAAGGTGAGACTTGCTTTTAATAGAAGTGCCAGTGGTATCCATTGTTCCTCTGTTGAGCCCTACCCTCTCTCAGTGTGCACATATAGCACCACCATAGCTGAGATGTCATCAAACTGGATAACACCCAGAGGATTCCCTGAAACTTTGCTCCCCCAACTCACAACCACACTCAAGCTACATTCAGGTGCATCTTTGTTAATCAGGTGCTCTTTTCTGAGCATCACCTAGACTCACACTGTGGGCAACTGACCATGGTTTCTGATGTGGCCTATAAGCAACTATAAGCAGGGCTAAACACCTACTACACAAAGCCACACTAATAAGATCAGAAATTTATGAGCTTTGATTAATACATAGAAACAGACACAGAAAGGCAGACAAAATGGGATGACAAGGAAGCAGAAACCATATGAAAGAACAGAACAGAGATCCAGATATAATGGAGTCAAGTAATCTAACAGATGCAGAGTTCAAAAAACTAGTTATTAAGATGCTCAATGAACTTTTGGGAAGTGTAGATGAATTCAGTGAGAACTTTAGCAAAGAGAATAAAAACATAAAAACGTAAATGGAAATTATAAAAGGGAACCAGTCAGAAATGAAGAACACATTACCTGAGATGAGAAGTATATTACATGGAATAAACAGAGTGAATAAAGAAGAGGATCAAATGACCTATGTAGAGGATGGGAAAGCCATGGACACTCAATCAGAATGGCAAGAAAAAAGAAGCCAACACTATAATAATAATTTAAAGAGCCTATGTGATACTATTAAATGTAAAAATATCCATGTCATAGGAGTACCTGAAAAAAAAAACAAGATATTAAAGGCCTATTTGGAGAAATAATGATGGAAAACTTTCCTAACCTGATGAAGGAAATGGACATAAAACTCCAGGAATCTCAGAGAATTCCAAAACTCAGGGATCCAAGGAGGCCCATATCAAGACACATCATAATTAAAATGCCAAAGGTTAAATACAATGAGAGAATCTTAAAAGAAGCAAGAGAAAAGCAGTTAGGTACCTACAAGAGAGCACTCATAAGACCAGCAGGTGATTTTTCGAAAGAAGCTTTGCAGGACAAAAGGGCTTGGTACAAAATATTTGACGTGAGTAAAACCCAGGATTTAAAACCAAGAATACTTTTCCCAGCAAAGCTATCATTTAGAGTTGAAAGACAGATAAAGAGCTTCCCAGACAAAAGTAAGTTAAAGGAATTTATCACCACCAAGCCAGTATTACAGGAAATGTTGGAGGGACTTCTTTAAGATGAAAAAAACTGTATCGAAAACAAGAATAAAGAATGGTAATAACTGCATTCCAATCAACAAGTACTTCGAATGGAAAAGAATTAAGTGCTTCAACCAAAAGACAGAGTGGCTGAACAGATAAGAAAACAAGACCCCCTGCCTATGCTGCCTAGAAGAGACTCACTTCAGATTAAAAGACACACAGAGACTAAAAGGAAGGGTATGGAAAAAGATATTGCCTTGATGAACCTAGAGGGTATTGTGCTGAATGAAATGTGTCGGATAGAGAAATACAGATATTTCATGATTTCACGTATGTGTAGAATCTAAACAAAATCATCATCATCATCAACAACAACAAATGTGGAAATAAATGTGTAGGTACAGAGAATATTTAGAGGCATACTAGATGGGAAAGGGTTTGGGGGGGACAAAAAAAGGCAAAGGGATTAAGAGGTACTAATGGATAGTTGCTGAATAGACATGGAGCTGTAGAGTGTAGCATAGAGAAGATAGTTAATAATATTGTAATACATATATAAGGGGGAAGAGGGGTACTAGATTTAGTGGGAGTATTATGGATCTCTGATCCTTAAGCTATACAACTGAAACTAGTATATTATTGTATGCCAACTATAATTGAAAAAGATCCTCAATGAATTGTACAATGTAAATACAAGCAGCTAATTGTCTATTATATTTCAATGAAGATGGGAAAAAAAGAAGCACGAGGTTTTCACACTTTCTAATTTCAGTATATATTACAAAACTTCAGTAATTAAAACAATGTGGTAGCAGCCTAAAAATAAACATATAGAGCAATGTAATAGAATAGATTGTCCAGAAATAAATGTGTGCATATACAGTCTACTAATGTTTGAAAAAGGTACCAAGAATACGAAATAGTGGGAGTGGCATCAGCATAATCACAGAATAGAAAGTCCAAATCCTTTTTCCCCATAGAAACAGAGATTTTACAAATATATAAGTAACAATATTACTTTTTGGAGAAGTCTAGAATCTAGTTAAGAAGTCCTCTAGACAAGCACAAGATAAAGATCAGCTGCATGAGACACCCAAGAAGAGTAATTTCACTTTACCTATGTTAATCCCTGCTCCAAGCCATTACAGCTCAGGACTTAGAGATGTCACAATTCCTCCCAGAGGATGGGAGAGAATGGGAATAGTGTCCAATACCTCCAGTCTTTTAGTAATCTCAAGGGGCTGGTTTCTCTTTCACCTCACACGCATGGTTAATAAAACTGGCATTGTTCAGGTGCCTGGGGAAAGAAACTAGGGGAGGCAGGCATCTCACTATAATCAGCAATGCTCTCTGAGAGGCTTGGAGAAACTGCATAACTGAAGCTTCTCCTTCAGGAGAAAAGGAGTAGTGGAGCATGTGTTCAACATCTCCGGCCTCTCAATGCATCCACCAAGAGGTTGAATTCTGCTCTGCCTCACACAAAACACTAAAATTCTGGCATAGTTCAGATGCCTGGAGAAACTGCAGCTGTCACAAATCTGCAATATAGGGGAAAAGTGTATAACTAAAGCTTTTTTCCCCAGGAAGGAGAAGGAATAGTGGTGAATGCTGCCAGTATCCTCAGTCTTTCAGCACACTGCCCAAGTGGCCCATTTCTCTCTCACATTACAGAAATCACTGATAGAACTGAAATGGCTATATATTATAGAAAGCAAGAGGTTAAGTGTTCCCTTTGACTCCACAAAAAGATTGGATATCTAGGGCAGCTAGGAGCAAAGATCCAGCATCCCTGGCCAGGTTAACTGGTGATTGTCTTTCACAGTCAAAGCCAGTCTGTAGAAACTAAGTAAAGGAGCTATTATTCAAATGTTCAGACACTAATGAAGAGCTAAAAGGAACATATAAAATAAGGAAAACATGATACGACCAAAGAACAAAATAAATCTCTAGTAAATGACCATAAAAAATGAATTCTATAAATTGCTTAACAAAGAATTCAAAATAATCACCCTAAAGAAATACAGTGAGTCATAAGAGAACATGAATAACTAAATAAAATCAGAAAAGTAATATGTAAACAAAAGTGTAATATCAGTAAACATAAAAATGACAAAGGAGAAACATGGAAATCTTGGAGATGAAGAATATAACTGAACTAAAGAAAATATTAGAGGGATTCAACAGTAATTTGATTAAGCAGAAGAAAGAATTACAAATTCAAAGACAAAAACCATTTGAAATTATCCAGTCAGAAAAACAAAAAGAAAAAAGTGAAAAAAGCCTTAGAGAATTATGCAACTCTATCACAAAAACCAATATATTTATCATGAGAGTCCTAGAAGAAGAAGGGGAGAAATGGGCAGCAAACTTATTTAAAGATATAATGGCTGAAAACTTCCCATATGGAGAGAGGACAATGTACTCACATTTATAAAACTTGAAAGACCCTCAAAAAAGGTAAGCCTTAAGAAGTCTACACCAAGACACAATATATTCAAATTGCCAAAAGTCAAAACAAAGAAGAACTTTTGTAAACAGCAACAGAATTGTAATTCATCATGTATCAGGAAACACATGTATAACTATCAGCTAATTTCTCATCATAAAATTGCAGGCTATAAGGGAATTGGATAATATAATCAAAGTACCGAAAGAAAAAATATCCAACAAAGAATACTATACCCCCACAAACTACCCTACATAAATGAAGGAAAAATACCTCACAAACAGGTAAAGAGGAAATTCATCACCACTAGATCTGCCTTAAAAGAACTACTAAAGACAGTTCTTCAAGTTGAAACAAAAGGCACTAAACAGTAACACAAAGCACATGAGAGTATAAAAAACAAAGATAAAGGCAAGTATATAGCCAGATAGAAAATACTGTAATACTGTAATGAAGACATTAAAACACTTTTACCTCTAGTATAAAACTTAAAATAAAAAGGTATTATAATAACCACAAACACAAAAACCTGTTAATGAATATACCACATAAAACTATGTAAACTTTAACACCAAACACATAAAATAGGGAAGAGGTGGAAGTGTAAAGTTTTTGCATGTGATTAAAGTTGTTACTAAGTTAGACATTATAACTGTCAGATGTTTTTTGTAAGTCTCATGAAAATACCTATAGAAGATACACCAAATAAAAAGAGAAAGGAATAAAAACAACACTACAATTAATCAACAAAATACAAAGGAATTAAAAGAGATAGGGGAAAAGAGAAACAAAATAACTACAAGATAGATGAAAAACATTTAACAAAATGACAATAGTTAGTTATTATTATTACTTAAATGTATTACTATATATCATATATTATATACCATATATAATAATTACTTTAATGGATTTAACTCTCCAATCGCAAGACATAGGGGAGCTGAATGAATTTTTAAAAAATATATCCAGTCTACAGCCATGCTACCTTGAACAAGCCGGATCCTGTCTGATCTCAGAAGCTAAGCAGGGTCGGACCTGGTTAGTACTTGGATAGGAGACCACCTAGGAAGACCAGGTGCTGTTGGCGTAAAAAATAAGGGATTGTAAGCTGACAAGGTCCTTGCAATCTGTAAGGTCAACCAAGGGTTGCCTTGACTAATATATATATATATATACACACACACACACACACATGCACATATATATACATATGTATATGTGTATATATATATATTTATTACATGCTATCTACAATGTATTCACTTTAGAAACAAGACACACAGGCAGAGAATAAAGGAATAAAAAAAGATATTCCATGAAAATGGTTAAAATAAGAAAGCAGGGGTGGTGATATATCAGTTAAATAAGATTTAAGTCAAAATTGTCAAAAGAGATAAAGGAATTTCATAATGATGAAATTATCGATTGGATAAGAAGATAACAAAAATATATATTTATTTTATACACATACACATAGACTCAACATTAGAGTACCTAATTATAAAAAGCAAAAATTCACAAAAATTCACATGAAACATGATAATAGTAAGAGACTTCAACACCCACTTTCAACAATACATAAAACATCCAGACATAAAATCAATAAGGAAATAGCTAAACCTAAGTAGCACAATAAAATAAGTAGAACTAACAAATACATGCGTAACGTTGCACACAACAGAATATGTGCGCCTATAAACAAGACTTAAATTTAAGAATGCAGTGAAATTATACTATTATTTCTCACCACAATACAACAAAATTAGAAATCAATAAGAAAAATTTAAAAATTCACAAATGTAGAGAAATTTAAAAACACTCGTGAAAGTAGGAGCAAAATGGCATAGATGATTGAAGCTTCACTCATTCCCTCTTGTGACCACATCAAAATTGAGACAGAAACACGGAGGAAATAGTAAGTACAGTCGTCTGGGGGTATAGATGAAAGAAAGTCCTACAACTAGGGAGAGAAATAAGAAATCACCCTGCAATGGTTGGAGGTAAGAAGGGCGAAGGCGTAAGGCTACCCAGATACCAGAGGCTGAGTGGGACAAAGGCTATGGCAACCTTTTAAAGGGGCCATGTCCTAGATTGGACTTTCCTACTGATAGACCTGCTCACTCTGTGCACCAGTACCAGGTCAGCTGCTTGGGGACTTACAGGGGGACACTGGGTTTTCAGACTGAGGGCCAGAGACAGGGTTTTCTACCAGGCAGAAATGCTGATGGTGTCCATTGTTCCTCTCTTGAGTCCTCTCCACTCTCAGTGTGCAGACTCGGTGCCACCATAGCTGAGATGTCATCCAACTGGATAACAGAGGTTGCTCCACCCAGAGAATTCCCTGAACTCTGCCTCTCCCAACTCACAGCCCCACACAAGCCACATTCAGTTGTGTCCTTGTCAAGTCCTGTGCCACTTGGCGAGCAGTGCCAAGACTCACACTGGCCTTGGTTTCTGGTATGGCTTCTTGAGGCAACTATAAGCACAACATCTGTAAGTTGTGTGCTGAATCTTTATAGGTGGCCCTGGAGAGGCACAGGCTGGGGCTAAACTTGGCCTGCAGTTACCCTTCTCAGGACTGTGCTGCTGGAAACCTACTACACAAGTCATGATAATAAAACTGGGAGACTTAGGAACTTTGATAATTACACAGAAACAGATACAGAAAGGCAACCCAAATGGGAAGACAAAGAAGCAAAAACCACATGAAAGAATAGAATGGAGATCCAGGAAAAATGGAGTCAAGCAATCTCACAGATGCAGAGTTCAAAACACTGCTTAAAAACTTTCAAAATGCTCAGTGGACTTAGAGGAAGTGTAGATGAACTCAGTGAGAACTTTAACAAAGAGATAAAAAATAAAAAAGGAAATGGAAATTGTAAAAGGGAATCAGTCAGAAATGAAGACTACAATATCTGAGATGAAGAGTATATTAGAGGGAATCAACAGAATGGAGGAAGAAGAGGATCAAATCACCAAAATAGAGGATAAGGAAGCCAAGGACACCCAATCAGAACAGCAAGAAAAAAGTAACCAAGACTATAATAATAATTTAAGGAGCCCATAGGACAAAATTAAAGGTAACATCTGTGTCATAGGGGTACTTGAAGAGAGAGAACAAGAAGTTGAATATATATTTGAAGAAATAATGATGAAAAACTTCCTTAACCTGGTTATAGACCTGGAAATAGACATAAAACTTTAGGAAGCTCAGAGAGTCCCCCAAAACAGGAACCCAAAAAGGCCCACACCAAGACACATCATAATTAAAATGCCAAAGGTTAGATAGAAAAAGAGAATCTTAAAAGCAGCAAGAAGAAAGCAGTTACCTACAAGAGAGCACCCATAAGTCCGGCAGCTGACTTCTCAAAATAAACTTTGCAGGACAGAAGGACTTGGCACAAAACATTCAAAGTATTGAAGACCCAATATCTATAACCAAGAATAGTTTATTTAGCAAAATTATCATTTAGAGTCGAAGGACAGATATGGAGCTTCCCAGACAAAAATAAGCTAAATGAAGTTATCACCACCAAGCCAGTATTACAGGAAATGTTGGAGGGACTTCTTTAAAATGAAAAAACATATATCAAAACAGGAATTAAGAATGGTAATAACTATATTCCTATCAACAAGTACCTCAAATGGAAAAGAAGTGCTCCAACCAAAAGATAGAGTGACTGAATAAGAAAACAAGACCCCTACATATGCTACCTACAAGAGATTCACTTCAGATTAAAAGACACACACAGACTAAAAGGAAGGAGATAAAAAAAGATATTGCCTAATGAACCTAGAGGGTATTGTGCTGAATGAAGTACGTCAAATAGAGAAAGACAAATACCATATGATTTTATATACATGTGGAATCTGAAGAACAAAATCAACAACAACAACAAAAGTGGAAACAAACTCATACCACAGAGAATATTTTGAAGGGGTTGGGAGGATGGTGAAAATGGGCAAATCAATTAAAAATTACAAATGGATAGTTACAGAATAGACATGGTGATATAAAGTGTAGCATAAGGTAAATAGTTAACAATGTTGTAATAAGTATTTAAAGGGGCAGAGGGGTACCTGATTTAGTTGGGTGACCATTTTGTGGGTTATATAGATCTCTAATTACTATACTGTACAACTGAAACTAATATATTATTGTATGCTAACTATAATTGAAATAAAACTCATTGAATTGTACAATGAACAACAAATTGTCTATTATACTTCAATAAAGCTGGGGGAAAAAAAGAAGCCCTCACCAAAAAAATGTGCTCATTACCACCACTGGTTCACAAAAGTAGTCAAAACAAAAATTATTTAATATCTTGAAACAAACCAACAACGCTCAACATTCCCAAACTTCTAGAAACAGCAAAAGCAGTAATTAGAAGGAATTTTATAGTGACAAATGCCTACCTTTTTAAAAAGAAAGAACTCAAATGACCCCACTTTTATAATTATTATTTTTTAATTAATTAATTTATTTATTCTTTTAAGTTTATGGGGGTAACATTGGTTAATAAAATTATATAATTCTCAGGTGTACAATATAATTCGATATCTGCATATTCCATTGTGTTTACCACCCAAAGTCCAGTTTCCTTTAGTTATTATATATTTGATCCCCTTTAACTACATCATCCTCACCCTATTTTCCTATATTTGTTCCCCTTTACACCATCTACCTTCCCTCTCCCCCCACACCCCACTTATAGACCACTAGTCTATAGTCCTCAGGTAACCACTAGTCTATAGTCCATGTCCATGAGTCTCTGTCTGTCCTGCTCATTTGTTGTTTTTAGGTTTATATCCCACATATAACTGATATCATGTGATTTTCAACTTTTTCTGTCTGGCTTATTTTGCTTAGCATAATTATCTCGAGGTCCATTCATGTTGTCACAAATGGCAGTATTTCATTTGTTCTTATGAATGAGTAATATTCCATTGTATATATGTATCACACCCTCTTTAGCCAATCATCTATTGTAGGACACTTCGGTTGCTTCCATGTCCTGGCCACTGTGAATAATGCTGCTATGAACATCGCTGTGTAAATATCTTTTTGCATATGGGTTTTCGAGTCTTTGAGGTAAATACCTGATAGAGGAATTGTCAGATCATATGGTAGATCAATTCTTAGTTTTTTGAGGAAACGCCATACTGTTTTCCATAGTGGCTATACCAATTTGTAGTCCCACCAGCAGTGCGTAAGGGTTCCTTTTTCTCTGCATCCTCTCCAACATTTGTTATTACTTGTCCTGTTGATTATAGCTATTCTAACAGATGGGTGGTGATATCTCATTTTGGTTTTGATTTTCATTTCCCTAATAGCTAGTGATGTTGAACATCTTTTCATATATTTGTTGGCCATTTGTATGTCCTCTGGGGAGACGTGTCTGTTCAGGTCCTTGGTCCATTTTTTGATTGGATCATTTGTTTTTGTTGTTGTTGTTGTTGTTGTTGTTGTTATTGAGTCATATGAGTTTTGTGTATATTTTGGATATTAGGCCCTTATCAGAAGTGTTGCTTGCAAATATATTTTCCCATTTGGACGGTTGTCTTTTTACCTTGTTGATGATTTCTTTCGCTGAGCAGAAGCTTTTTACTTTGATATAGTCCCATTCATGTATTTTTGCTTTTACTTAACTAGCCTTTGAGGTCAAATTCATGAAATTCTCTTTAAGTTTAAGGTCCTTGAATTTAGTTCCTATGTTTTTTTTCTATGCATTTTATTGTTTCAGGTCTCACATTCAGGTCCTTAATGCATTCTGAGTTAAATTTGGTGTATGGTGTTAGACGACAGTCTAGTTTCATTCTTTTGCAGGTGGCTTCAGTTTTCCCAGCACCATTTATTGAAGAGGATTTCCTTTCTCCACTGTATATTTCCGGCCTCTGTTGAAAATTATTTGCCCATATAAATATGGATTTCTTCTGGACTCTCTATTCTGTTCCACTGGCCCATGTTTCTGATTTTCTGCCAATACCATGAAGTCAGGCTGAGTGCTTACTCTAGTCTCGTTTTTTTGTTGTTGTTTGTTTGTTTGTTTTCTCAGCATGGCTTTGACAATTCGGGGTCTTTTGTGCTTCTGTACAAATCTGATGAATTTTTGTTCTATTTCTTTTAAAAATGCCGATGGGATTTTGATAGGAATTGCATTAAATCTGTATAATGCTATAGTTAATAAGATCATTTTAACTATGTTAATTCTTGAGATCCAAGAACGCGGAATATCTGCCTATTTCTTTGTATCTTCTTCGATTTATTTTAATAGGATCTCATAGTTTTCATTATATACATCTTTCACATGTTTTGTTAAATTTATTCCTAGTTATTTTATTCTTTTTATTGAAATTCCAAAAGGAATTATTTTTTCTACTTCTTTTTCTGACACTTCATTATTAGAGTATAGAAACACTATGGATTTTTCAATGTTGATTTTGTATCCAGAGACTTTACTGTATTTGTTTATTGTTTCTAGTAGTATTCTTATGGAGTCTTTAAGGTTTTCTATTTAGAGAATCATGCCATTTCCTATTTGGATGCCTCATATCTTTTTCTTGTCTGATTGCACTCACTAGGACCTCCAATGTTATATTGAATAAGAATTGCGATAGTGGACAGCTTTTCCTAGTTCATGATCTTAGATAGAAGGTTTTTTAGCTTTTCACCATTAAATATAATGTTGGCTGAGGTTTTGTCATAAATGTCCTTTATTATGTTTAGGTACTTTCCTTCTATACTGATTTTGCGAAGTATTTTGATCATAAATGGATACTGTATCTTGTGGAAGGCTTTTTTTTTTTTTGCATCTATCGATACAATCATATGATTCTTATTTTTTAATTTGTTTATGTGGTGTATCACATTGATTGATTTGCATATGTTGAACCATCCCTGTATCTCTGGGATGAAGCCCACTTGATCGTGGTGTATAATCTTTTTAATATATTGCTGTATTTGGTTTTCTAGTATCTTATTTAGGATTTTTTCCATGTTCATGAGAGATATTGGTCTGTAGTTTCCTTTGTGTGTGTGTGTGTTATCTTTACCAGGTTTTGGTATCAGGATAATATTGGCCTCACAAAATGAATTGTGAAGTATTGCCTCCACTTCGATTTTTTGGAAGAGTTTGAGGAGAATAGGTATTAAATCTTTGAAAGTTTGGTAGAATTCACTATTGAAGCCATCTGGTCCTGGACTTTTACTTTTTGGTAGGTTTTTGATGATTGTTTCAATTTCTAAACTGCTGATTGGTCTATTTTGATTTTCCAGATCTTCTTGATTCAGTCTAGGAAGATTGACTTTTTCTAAGTACTGAACCATTTTTCTAGGTTATTAAATTCGTTATTATATACTTTTAAAATAGTATTTCTGCATGATTCTTTGTATTTCTTTGATGTCAGTCGTAATTTCTCCTCTTTCATCCCTGATTTTATTTATTTGTGTCCCTTCCCTTTTTTCTTTAGTGAGTCTAGTTAGAGGTTTGTCAATTTTATTAACCTTTTCAAAGAACCTGCTCTTTGTTGCATTTATTTTTCTATTGTTTTTTTTTATTTTCAATTTCATTTATATATGCTCTAATTTTGATTATTTCTTTCCTTCTGCTGACTTTGGGTTTCATTTGTTCTTCCTTTTCTAGTTTTTAAAATGAAGCGTTAGGATGTTTATTTGGGCTTGTTCTTGTTTTTGGAGATTGAACTGTAATGATATGAACTTTCCTCTTATGATTGCCTTGTTCCATGTCCCAAAAGTTTTGATATGTTGTACTATCATTATCATTCATTTCTATGTATCTCTTGTTCTCTGTTTTTATTTTTTCAGTGACCCAGTTATTCTTCAGTAGCATGTTGTTTAATCTCCATGTATTTGTGGTTCTTCCTAATTGTTCCTGCCATTGATCTCTAGTTTGAAAGCATTATGATCAGAGAATATGGTTGGTATTATTACAATCCTCTTATATTCGTTGAGGCTATCTCTCTGTCCCAGTATGTGGTTGATTCTTGAGTATGTTCCATGTGCACTAGAAAAAAATGTATAAGCAGCTGTTATGGAATGGAAGACTCTGTAAATGTCAGTTATGTCTAGTTCGTCTAATGTTTCATTTAAGGATTTATTTCCTTACTGATTTTCTGTTTGGATGGTCTGTCCATATTCAAGAGTGGGGTATTTGGGTCCCCTACTCCAATAGTGTTTTGGTTTGTTTCTTCCTTTATTTCTGTTAGTAATTACTTTAAATATTTCGGGGCTCCCTGATTGGGAGTATAGATATTAATTAGTGTTATGTCTTCTTGGTGCATGATTCCTTTTATCATTATGAAGTGTTCCTCAGTATCTTTCTTTACCTTTTTTATTTTGAAGTCTATTTCATTTGATATTAATACCACTATTCCCACTTTTCTCTGAATGTCATTTCTTGAAATCTCATTTTCTACCCTTTCACTTTGAGTGTATATTTGTCTTTGGAGCTGAGATGTGTGTCTTGGAGGCAGCATATGCTTGGGTTCTGTTTTTTTGATCCATTTTGCCTTTTTATTGGTGAGTTCAATCTTTTTCCATTTTGGGTGATTATTGAAATATAAGGTCTTTTTATAGTCATTTTATCATTTACCTTCTGGTAGCTCGGTGTTTCCATTGCTTCCTTGTCCTTGTGCTTCTGTTTCTTTTATTTTGGTTAGCTTGTGTGGGGTTTCCCTGTGGTACTTCTTGTTTTGTGTTACATACAACGGTTCTGAATCTTTGGTGTGTGGTTACCATTATGAATATGTAAATGATAGTTATATATATATATATATATACTGTCATCCATTTTCTTCTGCACATGGCTTATTTTCATTCCCTTTGCATATTTTGATCTTTGAATCCCCCCTTTTTCAGTCATTGTTATCTTAATTTGTTCTTATGTATGGTGAACATTCATTGCTATCTTGTTATAATAATTCTTTTCTTATTATTTAAGCCTATAAAGCCCTGTTTTTAATAAGGCTTACACTCCTCTGCTTCTATTTTCCAAATAGTCACTTTACTTCTAATTATATATATATATTTTTTGTCATTTTGTTTTAGTTGGACTGACCTCTTTCAGTATTTCCTGTAGTCAAGAATTCTCTCAATTTTTGTATGTGTAGAAAAGTTTTTATTTCTTCTCATATATTAAGGAGAACTTATCTGTATACATTATTCTAGGCTGGTAGTTCTTTTCACTTAATAGTTTAAATATTTGATTCCATTCCTTTTTTGCTTGTAAGGTTTGTGCTGAGAAGTCCAAAGAGAATCTAATGAGTTTTCCTTTATAAGTTACTGTTTTCTTCTCTCTGACTGCCTTGAGAATTGTGTCTTTGTTGTTGATTTCAGATAATTTTAATACAATGTCTCTTGGTGACACATTAAAGGCCTTTTGGGTTGAGATAATTGGGTGTTCTGTTGAGTTCATGAATTCCAAGCTCCAGTTTATTCCTTAGGTTTGGGAAATTCTCATCAACTATTTGTCTGAAAATGCTTTCTAATCTCTGTTCCTTTTCCCTTCACCTTCAATAATGCCCATTATTCTTATGTTTCCTCTCCTGATGGCATCAGCTAGTTCTTATATCTCTTTCATTATTTTTTTTCTTCAGTTTCTCTCTTCTTCTTTCTGATTTATTTCTAGATTTATGTGTTTGATATCACTGATCCTTTCCTCCATTTATTCCACTCTATTTCCCAAGCTCGTTATTTTATATTTCAACTCTTGCAGTGTGGTTTTTATCTCCAGGAGTTCTATTTGGTTCTTTTTGAGGGTTTTGATCTCCTTCTTCTGCTCAGCTAGTTGTTTTTTCAATTCCTAAAATTGTTGATTTGAGTTATTTTAGATCTCATTGAGTTGTTTTAGAATTATCATCCTGAATTCTCTGTCACTTAAGTCATATATATCTTTGTCTATAAGCTTATTTTCTGGAGATTTTTCTCTTTCTTTGTGAGCTGCCTTGTCACCTTGGTTGTTCATGGTTTTTAATGGATTATTTCTCTGCCTGGGCATTAATGGAAGTATATTCTGTTGTTTTTCCAGAAAGATTTATTATATAAAGGTGTCTTTTTAGCCTGTTGCAAAGAAGGTTTCTTTTGGTTTCCAGTAGGCGACGTGTGAGCCTCTTGGATCTCTGCTTTATATAAAGTCTCAATAATGCTTTTTAAATTTTCTTGTTGATAATTACTTTTGCTAACCTCAATTTCAGTCCCTGTCAGTGTCAGTGACAGTCTTGGCAGCATTTGCCTAGATTCCCCTGGGGCTTCGCAGTGATCAGTCTCAGAGGGTATGGGGTATAGGGCCCTCTGGTTTGGATGTTGGAGGCTGTGGCTCAGCGTTGGCTTTGCGTCTGTGGCCAGCAAAAATTAGCTATGTTTCTCTGTGGTCCTGTCCTCCTTCTCTGCTTTCTGCCCTGATGACTAGTCCCTGCAGCCACAGCTGTCCCAGGCAGGAATATTCAGGGAAGTCACCGCACGAACTCGCCACTCCTCCTCTTCCCATCCTCTTGCAGGGAGCTCCAGCAGATGTGAGAGGTGACTTCTTTCTTATTCCCAGTCCACTGCCCAACACCTGGGGTTCTGACCTGTGGTAGTTCTTATGTGCAGATCCCATGCTTAATCATGCAGGTGTGCAGTTTGGGTGTTTTTTGGTTGCGTTTTAGATATTCAGCGTATTGTTGTTTCAAGGGGAGAGACCTGGGGTCGTCTGTCACTCTGTCATGTTCCTTCTCTTTTAAGAGTTGGGGTTTTAAAAAAATAAATAAAATTGACAACCCCCTAGCCAAACTTAGGAAAACAGACCACTCAAATAAAATTAAAAGGAGGGAACATTAAAACTTGTTCAACAGAAATGAAAAGGGTCATATGAACCTATTATTAGCAATTATATGCCAACAAATTAGATAATCTGCAAGAAATAAACTTATATAAACATACAACCTATTAAGACTGACTCATAAAAAATAGAGTATATGAGTAGATTAGTAATGAATAATAAGTTTGAATCAGTAATCAAAAATCTTCACAAAAAGAAAATCCCAGGACCAGATAGCTACAGTTCTAAGAAACATTTAAAGACAAATTAACATCAAAAAATTGTAAACTCATCCAAAAAGTTGAGGAACATTTCTAAACTCAATTTAAGTGGCCAGAATTACTCCAAAGAAAGACACCATAAGGGGAAATAAGTATAGGCCAATATTCCTGATGAACACAGATATAAAAACCTTCAACAAGATACTACCGCATTGAATTCAGCACACATACACTATGACCATGTTTTTTTTTCTTAGAATGCAAGGATGATTCACACAGTAAGCAAATTAATTAATGTAGTATACCACATTAACCAGATTAAAGAATAAAAATTTCTTGACCATTTCAATATATGCAGAGAAAGTATTCGACAAAATTCAATACCTTTTCATGATAAAAACTCTCAAAATTAGGTATAGAAGAAATTTATCTCAACACAATAAAGACCGTATATGAAAAGCCCATAGCTAACATCTAAATTGTTATATTTATGGGCACAGAATTTTTTGTAGTACTCTTATTCTTTTAATATATGTAAGATCATTAATAATGTTTCCCTTTTTCTTATTCCTGATATTGGTGATTTTTGCCTTCTCACTTTTTTTGCTTACTCAATCTGGCTAGAAGTTTTCAATTTCATTGATTTTTTTCAAAGAACAAGCTTTTCCCTGTTTATAGAAATTTCTGCTTTCCTATAATGTTTCTTATTTTTTTCCCCTGTTTTAGGTTTAATTTGTTCTTATTTGCTAGTTTCTTAATGTGTAACTTTACATTAATGATTTCAGATTCTCCTTTATTTTTCTAATACAGAGATTTCATGCTATAAATTTCCCTCTAAATACTTTTGCAGTATACTATAGATTTTTTTAATTGTGGTAAAAACCACTTAACATGAGATATACCCTCATTATAAAATTTTAAATATATAATAAAGTACCATTAAATATAGGCATTATGTTTACAGGCCTCTAGAACGTTTTAATTTTACAACTGAAAATTTATACTCATTGAACAGCAGCTCTCCATTTCTCCTTACTCAACCATTGTCAAAATTTTCCTTTCTGCTTATACAAGTTTCACTAGGAGTTATGATCAGAAAAAGGAAATTCCTCAGACCTTTGGGGAGCAGTTCATAACTTGAATAAGAAGGTGCTTATGTAGGATGTTTGTTTGAAGTTATCTATTAAATTGTCCACAAACATTTTATGCATTTTTCTATTATATGTGATATATTTTAAAGAAATTTTTTATGTATTATTACAAATGTATTTCAATTATTATAAAAATTTAATAATTGCATAAGGGATAAGGTCTGAGAGTTTACTTAGTAAAACTCATAATAGTGGTTATTTTTGGAAAAATAAATAGTGCAAAGTGCTTAAGTTTGGCTAAGTGAGTTTCATTTCATCTGGATTATTTTAAATTTTATAGTAATATATTCATTTATGATTTGGATAATTGTTAGAAAATAATCAAACAAGTAAATAAATGGTAAACATCAATTATTTTAAATTTTAAGAAACAACCCTATAATATAAAGTAGGTATAATGGGTTGAATGATGATCCCCAAAAGGATATGTCTACATTTTAATCCTTGGAATTACTACATGTGATCTTATATGAACAAACTAGTCTTTGTAGATATAATTCAGTTAAGAGACTCGATATTAGATTATCTTGGGTTATCTGGGTACACCTTAAATTCAACAACAAATGTCTTTAAAAGAGATGCATGAGGAGCAGAAGAGAAAGCCACATGAACATCAAGGCAGATGCTGGATTGATGTAGCCAGAGGAAATGCCAACAGCCAATGGAAGTCAAAAAAAGCAAGAAAATATTCTCTTCTAGAGCCCCTTGATATAGTGTGATCTTACGATACTTGGATTTTGGACTTCTGGCCTCCTAAACTGTGATAGAATAAGTTTCTGTTGTTTTAACCACCCCATTTATGGTAATTTTTTTTATGACAGATTCAGGAAATTAATACTGGGTGCACCACTTATTATGGGCCTTATTCCACAATACAATGAAATGCAAATAATACATTAGACATATAGACCCTAGGCTTAATTCTACATTAAAAAATACTTTTAGAAGTATTGACTATTTGTACTGTGGTGATATTCACTTTCTAAATATTAATAACTATTTAAAAACAATTGTGATTTAGCATATATGTGGGATATAAAACTGAAAGCAACAAATGAACAAGACAAAACTCAAAGACACAGATGACAATATAGTGGTTACAGGGAGAAAGGAGAGAAGGGGGATGTACATAAGGGTAAAGAGGGTCAAATATATGGTGACAGAAGGAAATTTTACTTTGGGTGGTGAACACATGATGCAATACACATATTATGTATTATTGAATTTTACACTTGGAATCGATATAATTTTATTTACCAATTATACCCCAATAAATTTAATTTAAAAAGAGAATGCACTAGAGAATGTATAATCTGGAATTTTTGGATGAGTGGCTCTGTATGTGTCAATTATGTCCAATTGGTTGAATATGTCATTTAAGGTTGACATTTCCTTATTGATTTTCTTTTTGGATGATCTATCTATAACTGTAGTGGTGTATTATTGTTTTTTTTTTTCTTTTTTTTTTTTTTTTCAGTTTTCCCTTTAGTTCTGTTAGTAGCCGCTTTGTATATCTTGAAGCTCCCTGATTGGGAGCATATATATTGGTGAGTGTTCTGTCTTCTTGATGTATTGTCCTCCTTTATTGTTATTCAGTGTTCATCTCTGTCTCTTGGTACTTCTTTTTTTTTAATCTTGAAATTTATTTTGTCAGATATAGGTACGGCTACATCAGCTTTTGTCTGGATACCATTAGTTTGGAATATCGTTTTCCACCCTTTCACTTTGAGTCTATATTTGTCCTTACAGCTGAGATGTGTCTCTTGAAAGCTGCATATGATTGAGTTTCATTTTTTTATCCAAAATACTACTCTGTGCCTTTTTATTGATAAGTTCAGTCCATTTACATATAGGGTTATTTTTTTAATAACCATTTTTTATTTTGTTTTCTAGTAGCTCTGTGTCTCTATTGTTTGTTTTGTTGTTGTTTTGTTTTGTTTTGTTTTGCCCTGCATCTTTCTGTTATTTTAGTTTGGTGGTATTCTATGATATTTCCTTTCTTCCATCTTTTTTTATATGTTGTTATGTGTCTCAGTTCTGTTGCATGTGCGCACGCGTGTGTGTGTGTGTGTGTGTGTGTGTGTGTGTGTGGTTACTGTTAAGTTTATGTAAAAATAAGTTTTATATATATAGTAGTTCTCTTTCTTCTGAATGCATCTTATCTCCATTCATCTTTGCAAATTCTGACCTTTACTCCCTCCCCTTTTCTGTTTTTGTTGTTTCAAATTATTTCTGTTTATGCTATGAGTTCATTTCTGAGTTGCAGTAGCTATTGTCTTCCCTTTTTATCAATGTTTTTACTACCTTTAACCTTTATGTTATATTTAAGTGTATAATATTCTATTCTAAATAACAGCTGCACTTTTTACTTCTGTCTGTTAGTCATCTTACTCATAGTTTTGTATGCTTTAGTCTTTTAGTTTCGGGTAGAATAACCCCCTCTAGTATTTTTTGTAATGCTGGCCTTGTGGCAGAAAATTCCCTTAGCTTCTGTATACATGAAAAGGTCTTTATTTCTACTTCATCTTTAAAGGAGAATGCGGAAACTTGGCTGGTAATTTCTCTCTTTCAATAGTTGGAATATGTGATCTCACTCCCTCCTACCTTGTAGTTTCTGCTTTAAAAACCAATGATAATCAAAGGATTTTCCTTTATAGGTTACCATTTTGTTTTTCTTGGCTGCTTTGAGAATTCTTTGTCATTAATTTTTGACAGTTTTAATGTAATGTGTCTTAGAGAAGGCCTTTTTGGGTTGAGAAAATTAGATGTTCTGTTTGCTTCTTGGATTTGAGGATCCAGTTCTTTCCATTGGTTTTGGAAGTTCTCACCAACTATTTGTTTGAATAGGCTCTCTGTTCTCTTTTCCCTCTCTTTTCCTTTTAGTATTCCCATTATGTTTATATTGCTCTTTCTGATGGTGTCAGATAGTTCCTGTAGAATTCTTTCATTATTTTTTTAACTCTAAAGTCTCTCTCTATTCCCATCTGCATCATTTCCAGATTTCTGTCTTTGATATCATTATTTCTTCCCTCTATCTGGTCCATTGTACCTCCTAAACTTACTATTTTATTATTCATCTCTTTTATTGAGGTTTTCAGCTCCAGAATTTCTATTTGGTTCTTTTTTAAAGTTTCAGTTTCTTTAGTAAAGTATTCCTGTTGTTCCCTGTTTTCATTTCTGAGTTCATTAAACAGCTTATCTGAGTTTTCTTGCAGCTTGTTGAGTTTTTTCAGAACTGCAATCTTGGGGCTCACTGCTAGCTCTGGAAGTGTGTGTGTGGAGGTAAGCTCTGGAAGGGTGGGAAGGGGATGCATCCAGCCTCCATAACTCAGCTTTCTGTCTGGCAATTGTAGTTGCTAGAAAACAGCTGTCATGCCTCTGCATTTGGTCTCTACCCTTATCTCTGTCCTGATCACTGGATTCCACTGCCACAGTATATGCTGATTACTCAGGTAGGAATGCTGCAGGCTACAGAAAGTGTGCTCTTCAGTCTGATTCCTCCTGTTTCCCTGAGTCCCACAGGGAACTTTGGGCTGCCTCTGCGGCATTGGTGTCTGATCCATTCCCTTTCCTCCTTCCTAGCTTGGCTGATTTGCCACCTTCAGGTTCTCTGCTGCATAGATTCCTCAGATATGTTTGTGTCTTAGGCTGGAAATTTTCTTTTGAACTGTAGCTGTTCGATTTGTTGTAATTTTGAGGGGAATGAGCAAAGGGACCACTCACGTCACCATGTTTCTGAGGTCCCATAATTTTTTGTTTGTTTGTTTTTAGCTTCTTTAATTTTTTTTCTTAGATTTTTGATAGTCTCATATTATATGTCTTGGAGAAGACCTTTTGCATTTAGGTATATGGTGATCTCTTAGGTTTGATAACTTAGTTGTCTGAGTCTCACCCCAGGTTTGGAAAGTTCTCAGCTATTATTTTTTAAAATGAACTCTCTTCCCTCTTTTTTTCTCTCTTCTCCTTCTGAAACTCCATTTACTCTACTATTTATAAGTTTTATGTATTCCTATAAATCGCATTGGCTTTCTTTACTTTTATTCATTCATTTCTCTTGGTCTTTTTTTTCTCTTCTGTTTGGGTTATTTCAAAGTTTCTATTCTCTAGCTCACTGATTCTATCCTTCTACTGTAGATGCTCACTACTGCATTTTCCATTTAATTCATTGAATTCTTACGGTCCAAAAATTCGTTTGGAACTATTTAATGATTTCTCATTTTGCTTATATGTTGTTTTCCTGATTTCATTGAGTTATATTTCTGTGTTTTTGTATATCTCATTGAATTTCATTTAAAAAGCATTTTGAAATCCTTATCAGATAGATTGCAAAACTCCAAGCTTTTGATTCAATTATCAGAGGATTATTATTCTTTTGGTGATAATGCTTTTCCCTAATTTTTCATGTTCCTTGGAGTTTCACATTGCTGATTTTACATTTGAAGTAGCAGACACCTCCTCAAATCTTTTCTCGTTGCATTCAAGGGTAATATATTGTTCATTGGTTCTGTTGTTTCTGCGGTTATCTATGATCTTGCATAATATCTTAGCCCCACTTTACTTGCTCCTTATTGTGGCAAAAGCCTTATGATTTGAGGTCCTCTCTAGCTCTTACATCTCCATGATGGGCCATTGGAAACTTCTCTCTCTCTCTTTTTTTTTTCCAGAAAGTGTTGCTATAGTTCAAGTTTTTCAGAAAAAAAAATGGTTTCTCCCTTGCCTATAGATTCTGCTCTGATTTTTCTGAGCATATTTCATTTGCTGGATTTTACTCTCACAGATATGCTCAAGAGTGTGTACACAGAGCCAGCTGAAGAATGGGAAAATATGTGGATTTAGCACTTGACCTTTGGAAGTGCATGTAGCCCTGGTGGGGAAATAATCAGGTGAAGTTCTTCCAGAAGTTGATGAGTGAGCTTCCTGCTGAAGTCCTGAGCCTAGTCAGCAGGGATCGTGACCTTTTAATCACTTTGACATTTTTATCTGTCCCTTTCCTAATCTCCTCCCTCCCTTCAATTTCTGCCTCAGTATTTTGGGTGCTGCTAGAGAGAAATGTATTTCTCAGCAGCATCCTACACAGCTAGAGTAGCTGGGCACTTACTCACTATAATCTCTTTGCTCTGTGAGAGAGGTTACTGCATCTATTTTAGCCCTAAGCTATGCTGCCTTGGGGGAAGTTTAACATCGACAATTTTTCTTCTATTATCTCCAATACATCCAAATTTATTTATTTATTTTTTATGCTTTAATGGAATCTCCTGTCTTTACTGCTTAACTTCAAAATATCTTTTTCATCTCTTGGTGTATGCTCAAGACAGCACTCTCCAGTTTCTCTCTGACTACATAAAAGAGGGATTGGGGCATGTTTTCTGGCTTTGGCTAGTACCACAGTTTCTAAAAAGGTGTGTCTGCCTATTACCAGATGCATAGTTGGGAAAGACTCCTTCTGGTTCCTTGGAATATGGTGCTGGGTTCCACAACTCCCACAGAGGCACTTTTGTTTGTAGATAGATAAGATTTTTAGTTGTTAAAAAGGTGGGGTGTATTTCTTACCATAACACTGAGACTCACTTTTTGAAATTAAATTTATTGGGGTGACATTGGTTAATAAAACCATATAGGTTTCAAGCATATAATTCAATAATATATCATATGTATATCACTGTGTCCACCACCCAAAGTTAAATTTCCTTTCATTACTATATATTTGACCCATTTTACCTTTATCTACATCTTCCCCATCCCCTTTCCCTCTGGTGACCACTAAATTGTTATCTGTGTGTATGAGTTTTTGTTTTTTGTTCGTATGCTGCTGTCAGTATTATATCCTACATGTATAAGTGAAATCATATGTTTCTGAATGTATTCTGTAGTGTATATTTCTCTAGGTTTTAAAGAATGCACAGAATTGTGAATCCATCATTTCAGTTGTGATATAGAATAGTTCTATTGCATTAAAAAATTCTCTTGTACTTTATCTTTTCCTGTGCTTCTACCACACTGTATTATTTCAACTTTATAATAAGACTGTATATGAAGAATATATCTCCTTGGTTTTCTTCAGTATGTCTTGAACACTCTTGGTCTTTTGCATTTGTATATATACATATATATGTGTGTGCGCGCGTGCGCGTGTGTGTGTGTGTATAAATTTTGTTTTTTTATTGGGATTGCATTGAATTGATAGATCATTTTGCTATTTCTATAAACAATGTAAAGCATGGGCCTTTTATTGGTTCATAATTGCTATTGTTGTAAGGACATGTTATGCACATTTTTGATGATGACAACAAATTACTGAGTACATAGAGTAACTATTTATTAAATGGTAAATATACAGACTTCAGATGTTATTAATGTTATGCTAACTGTTTAATTATTTTTCAGCTTCCAACCAATAGTTGACTACATAGATGCTCAATTTGAGTCCTATCTTCAAGAAGAATTAAAAATTAAACGCTCCTTTGTCGACTACCATGATTCTCGTATCCATGTGTGCCTTTACTTCATTTCACCTACAGGACATTCTCTGAAGTCCCTGGATCTATTAACTATGAAGAACATTGACAATAAGGTGTGTTTGGTAAATCTATCAACATATCAAGATTTGATAATTATTTAGAGATAATACATATTTCAGGTATACATATACAAGAACTTATTTTTTAATATGTGAATATATTTTTTCTGTTAATTTTTAAAACAAATGTATTAGTTTCTTGAGATGATCATTATGAAGTTCCACAGACTTAGTGGTTTAAATGACAGAAATTAATTTTATCACAGTTCTCAAGACTAGAAATCCAAGATCAAGGTGTTATCAAATTTTGTTTCTTCTGAAACCTTTCTCATTGGGTGGCAGATGGCTACCTTCTCACTGTATTCTCACACAGGCTTTCCTTTGTGCACACATCTAATATGTCTTTGTGTGTCCAAGTTTCCACTTCTTATAAAGACACCAAGATAAGATTATAAAGATACCAATATATAGACATCAGATAAGATTAGGACCCTTCCTAATTGCCTTATTTTAACTTAATTACCACATTAAAAATGTATTTCCAAATGCAGTCACATTCTGAGATATTGGAGATTAGGGCTTCAAAATATGCATGGGGAGGTGGTGTGTGTGTGTGTATGTGTGTGTGTGTGTAATAGCATTTGAAAAATTTAATCTTAGCTTGCTTTCTGGAGAAATTTAATTTAAAAAATGCATTAAGATGATGAGATGCAGATAAAAATTATTAAACTAAAAATTTAGTTTTTTTGTGATTAAATGATAATTCAGATCATGGTCATTTGCCTGTATTTTTGAAATTGAATTTAAAGTACTATAAAATAACCTTGTTTATCTGGTGCCATGGATATTGTGAAACATGAAGCTTCATGATTCTGACTACTGATCTTATTAGAGAGGATGCAAAATGCAACATATATATTTTTCCAACAGAGGGCCAATATACATATGGAAGAAAATTATGTCATGAGATTCTTCCCTGCACTCAGCCCTGATAAAACATGTTGTTTTTGATTTTATTTAATTGAGGAGAGAAAAGTTCTAAAATTGTTTTGTTTTGTCAAAGAAAGCCTGACTTATGTGTTGTTCAAACTGGAAATTTTGTGGTTAATCTCATATACCACCGAGGAAAGAAGTTAGATTTCTAGTTAAAATTGAAGGCTACTTTAATTTCTCAATTTGTATTATATTCAATAATCAGGAACACACAGTTGTATCTTTAGTTTTAAGGGTATTGGTAATCATTAAACAATTTCCAGATATAGGAAATTGCTAATTTTGGCAAGTATCAGAACCTAAAGAGATTGGCAAGGATTCATACATGTCTGTTGTCTTCTGTTCCAGGTTGTTCAGCTATTTCTTCAGTGAGTGTCTTTTGTTCCTCAAATCTGAACACCTGAGGAATGATTAACATGGAAAGTTTTTATTTTTTATGTGTTAATGATTTACTATCATGGGAGGGTATCTTTTCCCAGCTTTCTCACCAATACAACCCCAAAAATTTATGTTAGACTTGGATGTATCTTAGTAGCTGTCTGCTTTCTACTGTGGAAGCTATTATTTAAAATTATACAATTACTCACAACTTTAAGCATCTATGTTACAATATTAAAGCCTTAGATTTGAACAAGGATTTTTTAAATGTACTTTGTGACAGTAATAAAACATTTTAGAATTTTGCGTATTATTATTTTCTACAGAATTTAATTGTTAAGATGTAAATGCATGGAGAACAAAATGATTATATTTTAGAACTAGAAAGAAAATATAAATAATTTCACCCTCAAATATGCTATATGTAAATAATTCCATTTTACAAATTACAAATTAACATATTTTGAGCAAGCTGCTATACACACACATACATACATTCAGCTTTTAGAGTATGGTAACAAAAAGTCTATTGTTTCTAGGTGGTCTTTGGAAAACAAACAAATGTCTCTGCAAAGACATATAGGTAGAGCAATGATATGTTGAAATGTTGATTAAGATGGGTTTATGGAGACGATGATACAAATGAATGAAGGAAAAATTGTTTTATAATTTTGATAAAAGCCTTCTTCTGCCTTTATAAGCACTCAATTAAATAATAAATAAAATAAATTGATAAAGAATTAAATAGATTTCATCATCCTACTGCTTATGTTTACTAATTCCTGATGTGTTAAAAGTGTAAGAAAGTTTGAGAAATGAACAAAAATTAAGACTTCTAAACCTGAGCTATGATAAATTTATTTTCAAAAGTACTGAGTATTTTGGAAAACAATTTTGTGAGGATGACACAATAGTCAGTGATTAGTCACAAATATTTGTTGTGAGAGAGTGTGAGATTTCAAGTATAAAAATTCTAAGATTAACAACTAATCCTCGACGGTAAGATTTTTTTCTTCTTAATAGGTGAATATTATACCACTGATTGCCAAAGCAGATACAATTTCTAAAAATGATTTACAGAAATTTAAGTGTAAGATAATGAATGAATTGGTTACTCATGGCATCCAGATATACCAGTTTCCAACAGATGATGAAACTACCACTCAAGTGAACTCCTCAATGAATGTAAGCTTCTAACTATTGAGTATCAATTCTGTTTTATATGTGGGAATCAATATAATCTCTAAATAATATTAGTAATATATTGTCACTTGTTTCTGACAAAAAAAACTATAAATTAGGTGTTTTTTCCCAAAAACTACTGTGAAAAAAATGTTTCATTTTCTTATTTTAAAAAATATTCACTGATAATTAATTCTATTTTTAACATTTATTGAGATATAGTTGACATGCTTATGGTTCACCTATTAAAGTATACAATTCAATAATTTTTAGTTTATTCACAGATGTGCACAACCACCACCACGATCAATTTTAGAACATTTTTATCATCTCAAAAATAAATCCTATACCATTAGCTCTCTCCCTCCCTCTACTACCTGTGAGCCCTCCTTTCCATCAACTCTAATCAATTTCTTTCATTGTAGATTTCTTGGTTCTGGACATATTATATGAATTGAATTATACAATATTTTGTCTTTTCATATGCTCATTGTCTATTAGTATATCTTCCCAGGAGATACATTTACTTAGATCTTTTACCCATTTCTAAATTGTGCTTTTGTCTTTTTGTTATTGAGTTCTTTATATATTCTGGATAAAAATTTCTTATACAATATAGGATTTGCAAATATTTTCTTTCAATTTGTTAGTCATGTTTTAACTTTTTTTGGTGTCCATTGAAACACAAAAGATTTGAATTTTTATGAAGTCTAATTTATCTTTTTTTTTTTTTGCTCATGTTTTTGGTGTCATATCTAAGAATATTTTGCCAAATCCAAGGTAATAAAGATTTACTTATGTCTTGTTCTAAAAGTTTTAAAATTTATAGCAAAATAAACATAATATAAAATTCACCATCTTAAACATTTTAACGTGTACAGTTGAGTGGCATTATAGATTTACATTGTGCTACCATGATCTACATCTATCCACAGAACTCTTCATCTTGCAAAAGAAACTTTGTATCTAGGATTCCTGGTTGGCAAAGTTCTATTTCTTGGACACTTCGATGCATTATCTCATGGCTTACTGGTCTCCACATTTCTGTTGAGAAGTCAAATAACAATCTTATTGGGATTTCCTAGTAATTAATGAGTTTTTTCTGTTGTAGAGAATTTACATATTTACAATGATGTGTCCATTGGTGAATCGCCTTGCATTTATCTTGGTTGAGTTTCTTAGGTGCATTGGTTATTGTTTTTCAATAAATCTGCAAATTCTCCATAACCATTTCTTTGAGTATTTCTTCTGTTCTTTCGTCTCTCTTTGGTATTCCCATTACATGCATGTTGGTGCACTTAATGGTACCCTACATTTGTCTGAGTCTCAACCTCACATTTCTGAGTCTTTCTTCAATTTTCTCTTGTTTTTTTTTTCTTTCCTTGCATAATCTCTATCTTCATATTCATTTATTCTTTCCTCTGCCAGTTCAAATCAATTTTGGAGACACAGTCCCAATTTTCTTATTATTAGTCATTGTACTTTTCAGACAAGATTCTGTACGTTCAGAGTGGGATGGCTGTAGACAGCCATTGTACTTTTCAGACACAGAATTCCAATTTGATCTTATTAATAATTTCTATTTCTTTATTAATATTTTATGTTATATGCAATATTATCATCATATTTTCCTTTACTTCTTTTTATCCCTAGGTATAGTGTATTCACGTGTTCATTGAATTTATTTGTCTTTTTTTTTGACTGAAAAATAACTCTTATTGTTTCAGGTCTTATATTTAGGTCCTTAATCTATTTCAAGTTAATTTTGGTGTGTGGTAATAGACAACAGTCTAGTTTCATTCTTTTGTAGGTGGCCTTCCAGTATTCCCAGCACCATTTATCGAAGAGGCTTTACTTTCTCCACTGCATGTTTTTGGCTTTTTTTTGTTGAAAATTATTTGCCCTTATAAATATATGTTTACTTCTGGAAACTCAATTCTATTCCACTGGTCCTTGTGTCTGTTTTGCTGCCAATATCATGCCGTTTTGATTACTGTTGCTTTGTGGTATAATTTGAAGTCAGGAAGAGTGATGCCTCCAGCCTCGTTCTTTTTTCTCAGGATGACTTTGGCAATTTGGGATCTTTTGTATTTCCATACAAATCTGATGATTTTTTATTCTATTTCTTTTTTTAAAAAGCCAATGGGATATTGATGGGGATTGCATTAAATCCGTACAATGATTTAGGTAACATGATAATTTTAACTGTGTCTATTCTTCCAATCCTAGAACACAGAATATCTTTCTATTTCTTTGTATCTTTTTTGATTTCTTTAAATAGGGTCTTGTAGTTTTCATTATATAGTTTCTTCACATGTTTAGTTAAATTTATTCCTAAGTATTTTATTTTTTTTTTGTTGCAATTAGGAAAGGAATTATTTTCCCCCCTTCTTTTTCTGACACTCCATTATTAGAGCATAGGAACACTATGGATTTTTCAACATTGATTTTATATCCAGAGACTTTACTGTATTTGTTTATTGTTTCTAGTAGTGTTCTTGTGGAGTCTTTAGGGTTTTCTATTTAGAGAATCATGTCATTCACAAATGGTGACAGTTTGACTTCTTCCTTTCCTATTTGGATGCCTTTTATATCTTTCTCTTGTCTTATTGCACTCACTAGGACCTCCAGTGTTATACTGAATAAGAATTGTGATAGTGGACAGCCTCACCTTGTTCCTGACCTTAAAGGGAATGTTATTAGTTTTTAACTGTTAAATATAGTGTTGGCTGAGAGTTTGTCAAAGATGGCCTTTAGTATGTTAAGTACTTTCCTTCTATACTGATTTTGTTACGTGTTTGATCACGAATAAATGCTTTTCTTGTCTAAGGCATTTTCTGTATCTATTGATATGATCATATGATTCTTGTTTTTTACTTTATTTATGTGATGTATCATATTAATAAATTTGCATATGTTGAACCATCCTTATGCCCCTGGGATGAAGCCCACTTGATCGTGGTGTATAATCTTTTTAATATGTTGCTGTTTTTGTTTCGCTAGTATCTTAAGATTCTTGCTGTGTTCATGACAGAGATATATAATACCTTTATTTTCTTGTGGATATTTAATCATGCTCTCTACCCTCAGTTTCAGTCCCTGTAAGTGTTAGCAACAGTCTCAGCAGCATTTGTTCATATTCCCATGGGGCTCCGTGGTGTTTGATTTTGGAGCATATGGGGGTAGGGGACATCTGCACTGGGGTTTGGGGACAACAGCTCAGCCTCAGTTTTGCAACTGGGGCCAGTAAAAATCAACTGTTATGTCTCTGCCTTCTGCTTCCTTGCTTTCTGCCCAGATGATTGAGCCCTGCCACTGGCTGCATGGAACTCATAACTGTCCCAGGCTTGGCTAATCAGGAAACTCTTCACTCCTTCTCCCCTCCCCCTCCCCCTACAGGGATTTCCCTGTGCTATGAGAGTCAGCTTCTTTATTTCTTCCAGTCCACTGCCCGACACCCAGGGTTTGACCTGTGGTAGCTCTTATGTGCATATCCCATGCTCAGATGTGCTGGTGTGTAGTTTGGGTGTTCTTTTCTCAAGTTTTAGATATTCAGCTTAGTGTTGTTTCAAGGGGAGAGATCTGGGGTTGTCTCTCCACCATGTTTCCTTTTCAAGTCTGATTTTATTTTTACGTGTTAGATAATTTTATGTTCTTCACATATAGTATTTGTGTTTTCGCATTTTGTTTATTTCATTTAGTGCAATGTTTTCCAATCATGTTTTTCCTCATGGGAAATTTCCCTTTTTATAAAAGAGTTAGCAATATTAAATTGCATGTACATATCACATTTTAAAATCTACTCATCCATATGAACACTTAAGTTGTTCTTCCATCTTGACTATTTTGAGTAATGCAGCAATGAACATAAAAGTGCAGATATGTCTTTGCACCAGAAATCAATTGTTTTGGATACCCAGAAGAGAGACTACTGGATCAAATGAAAATTTTATTTATTTTTAGTTTTTTGAAAAACTTGCATACTATCATCCTGATTTACATTCCAACCAACAAAGCACAAAATTTATTTTTCTCCATATCCTTAACGTCAATTTCTGTTTTTTTCATAATAATTACCTTAAGATATGTCAGTTGCTATATCACTAGGGTTTTGATTTGCATTTTCTTGATGATTTGTAATGTTGAACACCTTTTCATGTACCTGTTAGCCATTTGTATGTAATTCATGAAGAAATATTTATTCAAATCCTTTGCCCATTTTACATTGGTTATTTGTCTTCTTGCTATTGAAGTGTAGGAGTTTCTTATATGTTTTGGATATTTATTCTTTATCAGATATGTTGTTTGCCTATATTTACTACCAATTGTCTTTTCATTTGTTAAGTATTTCCTTTGTTAAATAAAAGCTTTTTAGTTTGATTTAGTCCCACTATTTTTGCTTTGGTTACCTATGTTTTTCGTGTCATATCCAAGAAATAATCAGCCAGTCAAATGTCTAAAATTTTTTCTTTTTGTTTTTATCTAAAAGTTTTATTGTTACAGCTTTTAAATTTGATTTTAATACATTTAAAGTCGCTCATTGTAAATGGTATGATATAAAGATCCAAAATCATTCTTTCGTATATGGATATCCAACTTTCCCAGCAACATTTATTGAAGAGAGTGTCTTTTCCCCATTGTGTATTCCTGACTTTCTGTCAAAGATTAGATGGCTGTATTTGTGTGAGTTTATTTTTGGGTTCTCTATTCTTACCATTATTCGTTATTTCTTTTCTTATCCCAATGCCATACTGTTTTGAATTTTTTATCTTTGTAACATGGTTTGAATTTCAAGAATGTGATACTTCCAAGTTTTGTTTTTTGTAATATTTCTTTGGGCGTTCAATTATTGAGTTTTGTAATTCCTAATGAATTTTAAGATTGTTTTTTTTCAATTTCTGTGAAAAATTCCATTGAGATTTAATAGAGTTTGCATTAAATCTGTAGAAAACTTCGGAAAGTATGAATATTTTATTATGTTAATTTTTTCGATCCATGAACATGGGATGTTCTATTGATTTTTGCCTTTTAATTTTTTTCTCAGTATTTTATAGTTTCACTGTAAAAATCTTTCATCTCCTTAATTAAATTTATTCCTAATAATTTATTTTTTAAGAATTAAAATGTACAGAAAAGTTGCAAATACAATCAACAGAACTTTTATATCCTTGAAACCAGTTTCCTCAATATAACATTTAATTGCATTGGTTTTATGGCAAACATCCTCTCTTTTCTTAACCAAATATCTGGACACCCCATGACCAAGTCAAGTTGGCACATAAAATTAACCATCATGCCATTTTATCTAAAATAGCAGCCCATTATTTTTCTTTATATAATTTTTCACTTTCTGACCTTAGATTATATATCTGTTAGTTATGTATATATTGTCTATCATTCCCATTGAAAATGTGTACTCAGTGAGGGCAAGTTAGTTATTTCTTTTCTCGGATACCTTTGTATTCCTAGTGCCTAGAAAAGTGCCTGAAACATAGTTAGTGCTCATTAAATATTTGTTGAATTAAAAAAATAATTGAAGGGTGGCTCCATGGTGTAGTGGTTAGCAAGTCTGCTTTACACACAGAAAGATCTGGGTTCATGCCTCAGATGGAGCCACAGACCATACCCAGGGGACGCCAGGCCCTGGGTGCAGCACCACGAGTGTGTGAGAGGAGACACCCCATCTTCAGAGATCCAGTTCTTAAGGAGAGATGTAAACATCCATAGGTCAGGAGTGGAAGTGATGGAGGGGATTAAAGAAGGGGAAAATAAATGAACTAATGGAGTAATGATTTTAGTTTATTAATGACATTATGGTCAATCATGACAACATGGATGAATCTTTAGATATGCTAAGCAAAAGTCAAAAATAAAAGTTGAGAATCATATTATTTCACTCTTATGTAGGGTATAAAACTTAAAGCAACAAAAGAACAAGACAAACAAACAGTATCATGGACACAGATAACAGTTTAGTGGTTATCAGAGGGAAGGAGTAGTGAGGACATAGATAAGGGTAAAGGGAGTCAAATATATGTTGATGAAAGAAAGTTTGATTTTGAAAGGTGAACACACAATGCAATATACATATAATGTATTATTGAGTTGTACATTTGAAATTTATATAATTTTGTTAATCAATGTCACTCCAGTAAATTTAATTGAAAAAATTCAAAAAATTTAAATAAAAAATAAAAAAGAATTAAAAACAAACTTTTTAAAAACTTAAGAGAATTACCCAAAGCAATATATAGATTTAGTGTAATATTCATAAAATACCAATGGCATTTTTCTAAAGAAATAGAACAAAAAAACATCAGATTTACATGGAATCACAAAAGACCCCAAATAGCCCAAGGAATCCTGATAAAAAAGAACAAGGTCAGAGGGATCACTCTGCCTGACTTCTACTTATACTACAAAGTGACAAAAATCAAAACAGCATGATATTGGTAGAAAAACAGACACATGAATCAATGAAGCAAGATTGAGAATCCAGAAATAAACCCACATATATGTTGACAAATAATTTTTGACAAAGGAGCCAAAAATATACGATAGAGGAAAGAAAGCCTTTTCAATAAATGGTGCTGGAAAAATAGGAAAGCTACATGCAAAAGAATGAAAGTAGATTGCTATTTGTCAACACACACCAAAATTGACTCAAAAAACAGATGATTTATTATTGAATTGTACACTTGGAACCTATATAATTTTAATCACCAATGTTTCTCTGATAAATTTAATAATAAAATAACTGAAGAAAAAGGAACATGTCTATGAGGCCAGCATTTTTTTTTTTATAATACAGCAGGCTAAAACACTTCAAGGAAAGAAAAACACACATCAACAAACAAAAAAATAAAAAAAAATTTTTTGTAAATAGAATTACTTTCTTAATTACCTTTTCAGACAGGTTTTTGTGAGTGCATAGAAATGCAACTAAATTTTTTATGTCAATTTAGAATCCTGCTACTTTACAGCATTTGCTTATTCTAAAAAATATTTTGTGGAATCTTTAAGGTTTTCTATGTATAATATGTCATTTTTAAACAGAGATAATTTTACTTCTTCCTTTCTGATTTGAAAGATTTTCTTTCTTGCCTAATTGTTCTAAGACTTCTAGTGATATGTTAAATAGGATAAATAAAAGTGGGCATCTTTGCCTTGTTTTGGATATTAGAGGGAAAGCTTTTATCTTTTCACCCTTGAGGATGATAGTCTTAGAGTTTTCATAAATGATCTTTATTACATTTAAGTAGTTTTCTTCTATCTCTAATTTATTGAGGGTTTTATATAAAAGAACATTGAATTGTGCCAAGCTTTTTCTGCATTTATCAGGGTGATCAGCCATGTGATTTTTACTTTTTATTCTGTTAATGTGGTGTATCACATTGATTGATTTGTGTATACTGAACCATTCTTGCATCCCAAGGATAAATACTACTTGATCATGTACTGTTGCATTTGGTTTGCCAGTATTTTGTTTGGTTGAATTCATCCAAACAAAATCTCCTTTTTAATTATATATATATATATATATATATATTTCTTTAATCTCCTTTTTAATTATCGGTCTGCTCAGATTTTCTATTACTTCTTGATTTATTCTGGGTAAGTTGTATGTTTCTAGGAATTTTTATTTCTTTTAGGTTGTCCAATTTGTTAAAGTATAATGTTCATAATAATCCCTTATGACACTTTTAATGTCTGTGGGATCTCTTGTAATGTCTCCTCTTAAATTTCTGATTTTACTTATTTGAATTTTCTCTCTTTTAAAAAAAATAAAGCAAAAGATTTATTGATTTTGATTATCTTGTCCAAAAGTCAACTCTGTTTTTAAACTTATTTTTCTAATCACTAATTTATTTCTGCTGCAATCATTTTTATTTCCTTCCTTCTCCTAATTTTAGTTTTAGTTTGGGCTCTTTCCCTCTAGCTCCTTGAAATATAAAGTTAGCTTATTTATTTGAGGTTTCTCTCATTTTTTAAAATGTAGTTTATTGCTATAAATTCTCTGTGAGTACTATTTTTGTTGCATCCATATGTTTTGATATGCTGAGATCTTTTTCCTTTTGTCTTGAGATATATTCTAATTGCCTCTTTAATTTTTTTCTTTAACCCAATAATTGTTAAAGAATGTTTTTTAATTTTGAAGTATTTGTAAAATTTCCCATTTCTATTAATATTTCTAGTTTTATTCCATTCAGATAAGAGAAGATACTCGAAATGATTTCAATATTCTTAAATTTGTTAAGACCTGTTTTGTGACCTAATATGATTTATGTTAGAGAATATTTGATTTACACTTGAGAAGAATGAATGATCTGATGTGATTTGGAATATTTTGTATATATCTTTTAGGTTCATTTGCTCTATAGTATTGTCTGTTCAGTTCTGCTGTTTCCCTATTGATTTCATGTTTAAGTCATTTGAAAAGTGGAATAGTGAAGATTCTCACTATTATTAAATTTCTATCTATTTCTCCCTTCAGACCGGTCAGTGATTGCCTTTTATACTTAGGAACTTTGATGTTGGTAATAAATATATTTATAATTATTATGTATTTCTATGGATTTGACACTTCATTATTATATAATTACTTTCTTTATCTCTTGTAACAGTTTTTGACTTTACTTTTATTTTGTCTGATAAAAGTATAACCATTCCTGTTTCTTGGGTTACAGTTTGTATGGAATATCTTCCTCCATCATCACTTGAAACCTATGTGTGTCTTTAAACCTAAATTTAGTCTCTTGACAGCCTATTGTAGAGTCTTTTGTTTATCCATTCAGCCTCTCTGTGTCTTTGATTTGAGAGTTTAGTCACTTTACACTTGATTTAATTGATAAGTAATGACTTATTCTTCTAACTTTTGCAAGTTTAATTTACTATCTCTTTTGTAGTAGGTTATCTTGTTTCTAGCTCTTCTCTTGCCTTTATTTGTGACTTAATTTCTTTTGTGATGATGTGCTTTGAATATTTTCGACTTATCTTTTATTCATCTACTTTACCTTTGTGAATTATCATTTCCATAGGGATTACATCAAACATTTTATATTTATGAAAGTCTGCTTTATGCTAAAAACAATTTCAATCATATACAGTAACTCTACATTTCACTCTATGTAATTGGTATACAGTAACTCTACTTCTTTGTATATGATGTTTCAATTAACAAATTTCTGTAGTTATAGTTATATTTTTATCTTTTAAATTATAACAGAATATTACAAAAAATAAAATATTGCTATTTTCGACAACATGGATGGATCTTGAGATGTGCTAAGTGAAATATGTCAGAAAAAAAGTTGAGAATCATATGATCTCACTCACATGTGGGATATATAACTAAAAACAACTAACAAATGTTGCAAACAAACTGAGAATTGTGGACATGGAAAACAGTTTAGTGGTTACCAGAGTGAAGTGGAGAAAGGGGAGGTAAAAGGGTCAAAAATATGGTGACAGAAAAAAATTTAACTTTGGGTATTGAACACACAATGCAATATAAATATGATGTATTACTGAATTGTACACTTGGAAGCTATATGTTTTATTAACCAATGTCACCGCTATAAATTTAATTTAAAAATATAAATAAACTATACATTAGTGTAAAAAGTGATTTATGTGCTAACATTGCAGCATTACAATACTCTGTCTTTATAGTTACCTCTAGTGGAAAGATTTATACACTATTGGCTCTCAAGTTGTTTAGCACGTTTTTATTTTAATTTCAAGAACTCAATAACTTTTAAGGTAAGGTAGATATAATGGTAATAAACTCCCTCCATTTTCATTTGTCTGGAAACATTTTTATCTCTCTTTTATTTTTTTTCAATTACAGTTGATAGTCAATATTATTTTATATTAGTTTCAGATGTACAGCATGGTAGTTAGACATCTATATAATTTATGAACTGATTCCCTCAATTAGTCTAGTACCCATCTGGCATTGTACATAGCTATTACAATTTTCTTGACTATATTACTTATGATATACTTTACATCCCCCTGACTATTTTGTAACGACCAAATTGTACTTCTTAATCCCTTCACCTTTTTCACTGAACCTCCCAAACCACCTGTGGCAATCATCAGTTCGTTTTCTGTATCTATGAGTCAGTTCTTGTTTGCTTATTTATTTTGTTTCTTAGATTCCATATATAAGTGAAATTATATGGTATTTGTTTTTCTGTATCTGACTTTCTGTGTCTTACGTAGCATAACACCCTCAAGGTCCATCCATGTGTTGCAAATGGTAAGATTTCTAAATGACTGAGTAATATGTTATTGTATATGTGTAATATGGCCATTTTAACTGTTGATTGTTCCAATCCGTGAATGTGGAATATCTTTATATTTCTTTGTGTCTTCTTCAATTTCTTTTATTAATATCTTATATTTTTCAGCAGGTCTTCACATGCTTTGTTAAATTTATTCTTAGGTATTTTATTCATTATGTTGCAATGTAATAAGAATTGTCTTTTTATTTCATTTCCTGAAACTTCATTGTTAGTGTATAGGAATGCAATGGATTTTTGAACATCGATTTCGTATTCTGCAATTTTACTGTATTTGTGTCTATTCCTAATAGTTTTTTGGTGGAGTCTTTAGGCTTTTCTATGCAGAGATTTGTGTCATCTACATAAAGTGATAATTTGACCTTTGCATTCCTAATTTGGATGCCTTTTATATCTGTCTCTTGCCTGATTTCTCTAGCTAGGACTTCCAAAACTATATTGAGTAAGAGCGGTGAGAGCAGACATCCTTGTTTTGTTCCTGATCTCAGATAAAATACTTTCAATTTTTCACCATTAAGTATGATATTAGCTGAGGGTTTTTGTATATGGCCTTTATTATGTTGAGGTACTTTCCTTTTATACACATTTTATTAAGTGTTATAATCATAAATGAATGTTGTATCATGTCAAATGCTTTTTCAGCATCTGTTGACATAATCATATGATTTTTATCTTTTATTTTGTTTATGTGATGTATCACATTGATTAATTTGTTTCCAGAACTGAATGGCTTTACTAGTGAATTCTACCAAACATTCAAAGATTATTTAATACTGTCCTTCTCAAACTCATCCAAAAAATTAAAGAAGAGACAATAGTTCCTAATTCATTTTATAAGGCCAGCATTACTTTGATACCAAAACTTTGTAAGAATAATAAAAATCAGAAAACTACAGATCGATATCTCTGAGAAATACAGATACTATAGTTTTAAACAAAATACTAGTAAATCAAATACACAAATACATTAAAAAGATTGTATAGTGCAGTCAAATGGGATTCATTCCAGGGACACAAGGATGGTTCAACATATTATGGTTTTGTTTTTTTTATGTTTACTATCTCTTTCTCAAAATTCTCACTGAATTGATCTATTCTTCTCCTAAGTTTGTTGAATGTCCTTATAATCATTGTTTTGACCTCTATATCTAGTAGATTGCTTGCTTTCATTTCGTTTAATTTTTTTTCCTGGAGTTTGTCTTGTTCTTTTGTTTTGAACATGTTTGTTGGTCTCCTCATTTTGTCTGCCTCTTTGTGTTTGTCTGTATGTATAGGTAGATCTGCTACCTGGACTGGCCTTCGAAGATTGACCTTATATAGTAGTTGTTTTGTGGGGCTTAGTGTTGCCATCGTCCATGTCAACTAAGCAGGTGCTTCAGGAGTGCCCCTTGTGTGGGTTGTGTGTGCTCTCTTATTTTATTTAAGTCTTGATTGCTGGTGAAATGTCAATGTATGTGGTTGGCCCTCAGGCTGACTGGCTTTGAGGACTGGCCATGACCACAGCAAACAAGCTGCTTTGTGGGGACTGAACTCCTAGAGTGAGATTCAATTAATTAAGTCCTGGTATTTGTCAATACCATCCTCTGGGTTTGCCATTTGTGGATTTAAATGTTGGTGCTCTGTTGTGTTCTGAAGCCAGCCTTCAGGTGTTTTAGTTTCAGGGCCCTTTAGGAGAGGCTCTGGTGTAGGCCAAGCTCAGTTGCTGCTTATGCACATCCCAGTGGGAGCTACAAAATGATCTGTGGTTTTTAGCTCCAGATGTGTAGGAGAAGACATGCTGCAATGTGAGACTGGCTACCACCAGTGCTGGACCTGGGATCACTGAGCAAGGAGTACAGGGCACACTGAGGGCAGCTCCCACTTGCTCATGGCCTGCAGACCTTAGAAAATTTTTAAGAAAGTCTGCAGTTCAGATGGATTCTGGCTTCCCATAGGCACAGCAGCTAAAAGAGTCTCTGGCAGTGTGTGAATTTGGTAGGGTGGGGTCTCAAGTAGTCACCAAGATGAGATGAGTGGTGTTTACCAGGTTAATGCAAATAAGATTTGGCAGCAGTACCAGGCCTGGGACTGCTCAGCAAGAAGTACAAGGCATGCAGAGGCCAGCTACTACCTGCTTTTGTCTTGTAGGCCTTGGAAAGATTTTAAGAAAGTCTGCAGCATGGGTGAAAGCTAGCTTCCCATGAGGCATAGCAGCTATAAAGGCCTCTGGCAGTGTGTGAGTTTGGTAGAATGGTCTCAGAGAGTCACCAAGGTGGGAAGAGCTATTTTACCAGTTAATTGCAAATTCATATTTTCCACTTGTTTGTGCCTGCATCCTGTGTGAGGTAAGGGCTCAACACAGAAAAGTAGCACTGTGGGCCAACTGTGTAGGAGGAGGGCTCAACACAGGAACAGTGGTGGCTATCCCTCCAGTCCTTGCCCTGAAGCCATACAATTAAGTTTCTCCACTTATGACTCTGATACATTTTGAGCAGGTGTCCCTTTGCTGAAGCTTAGGGTGAGTGTTTGTGAGCGAGTAAGTCTTTGTGGACTCTTTGAGATGATATCTGTGTTTCCAACAGCCCTCTGTCTCATCCTGACAGAATCCCCATTGATTTTCACAAGCAGATGTTGGAACTCTTTTTCTGGCCACTGGAGCCCTAGGCTGGGGAGCCCAGTGTAGGATTGGGATCCCTTGCTCCTCAGAGGTGACCTCTGCAACTGAGATGCCTTCCAATTCTCAACCACAACATGTAGATGTAGAAGCAACCCATTTTGTTTCTGATTCTCCTACAACTCTAAATGGGACTTCTTTATATTCTTGGTAATAAGAGTCTGTACAGCTATCTTTAAATGGTTCTCCAGGTTGACTGTTTTATAACTTCTTTGTAATTTTTATGTAGTCATGACAGTAGGTAAGTGCAGCATTTACTACCCACTCTAGAAGTGTGTAGTTTTATCTTCACGTTTTGCACCTATTTTTTGTTATTGATTTCTAGTTTTATTCTACTATGATCTGAGCATACTTTTCTATTCTTTCAGGTTATTTTATGTTGAATATATTATCATTGTTGTTCAACTGATATCATTGGTGTTCAACATTTTAGTATTGCATGCTCATTACCAACAACTTGTCACAGGCTGTGACAATCACCTACCTTTCTTTCTTTCTTTCTTTCTTTCTTTCTTTCTTTCTTTCTTTCTTTCTTTCTTTCTTTCTTTCTTTCTCTCTCTCTCTCTCTCGCTCTCTCTCTCTCTCTCTCTGTCTCTCTCTCTCTTTCTTTTTTCTATGAATTTAACTGTCTTGGATATCTCATGAAAGTGGAATTATATATTATTTGTCTTTTTGTGGCTAGTTTATTTCACTTAGCGTAATGTTTTCAAGGTTCATCCATGTTTTAGTGTTTGACAGAATTTCATTTTTTTAAGACTATATGAATATATATATTAATTTGTTGATGGACAAATCAATATATATATATATATATTCATATAGATTGCTTCCACCTCTTGGCTATTATAAATATGACACAATTAGTATGAGTGTTTAAATATCTCTCAGATATTCTGCTTTCAGTACTTTAGGATATATTCTGAAGGAGAATTGTTGGGTCATATGACAATTTCATTTTTAATTTTGAAAACAACCATACTTTTTTCTATAATGGTTGCATTGTTTTACAGTTCCACCAAGAGTTCAGAAAGGTTTCAATGTTTTTACATCTTTACCAACACTTGGCATTGTCTTTTTTAAAAAATAGAAGCCACCTTAATGAGTGTGAGATAATATCTTATATTGGTTTTGATTTGTATTTATCTGATGGTTAATGGTGTTGAAAATATTTTCATATGCTTCTTAGCCATTTGTATTCATCTTGGGAGAAATGTCTATTCAAGTGTTTTGCCATTTTTAAATTTGTTTATTCACTTTATTGAGTTATAGGAGTTACTTATATATTCTGGATATTAACCCCTTATCTGATTTGGCATGAAAATATTATATTCCATTACAAATCTTGCCTTTTAACTCCATTGAGTATGTACTTTGATGCACAGACATTTTTAAGTTTGACGTAGTTTCATTTGTCTGTTTTGCCTTTGTTGCCTGTGCTTTTGGTGTCTCATCCATGAAATCCTTGCCAAATCCACCTCTTAGTTTTATTCTAGCAGTTTTATCATTTTGGGTTTTATGTTGAGGTCTTTAATTGACCAAGTTAATTTTTATATGTTATGAGATAAGAGACCAATTTTATTCTATTGCCTATTGATCATTTTTCCAGCACCATATGTTGAAGAAATAGTGAAAAAAATCCTAAAATTCAGTGGAGCCACAAAGACCCTAAATTGCCAAAGCAATCTTGAAGAAGAAAAACAAAGTTGTATTTATTATGCTTCCTGATTTCAAACAATATTACAAAGTTTTTGTAATCAAAATGTATGGTTTTGGCATAAAAAACAAACACAGAGATTAGTGTAACCAAAACAAAGGTCAGATATAAACTCACACATACATACTTAATCAATTTAACACAAAGGAGCTAAAACTATACAATGGGGAAGAGATAGTCTCTTTTATAAATTGATTTCGGGAAAATTGGACAGCTACATACACACAAAAAAAATGAAACTAGATCACTATCTTACACAATACACAAAAATTAACTCAAAATGGATTAAAGACTTGAATGTAAGACCTGGAGCATAAAATTCTAGAAGAAAATACTGGCAGTAATTTCCTTGACATCAGTCAGTGATTTTTTGGGGGGAGACTTGTCATCTAAAGCACAAACAAACAATTGAAACTAGATCAAACTAACAAACTTCTGCACAGTAGGAAAAAAAATCAACAAAGTGAAAAGGCAACCTATAGAATGGAAGAAAAGATAAATTTAATTTTGAAAAGATTACATATATATAAAATAGAATAATATTCAGCTATAAATAATGAAATATTGCCATTTGTGACAAGAAGGATAGTCCTTGAGGCCATTATACTAAGTGAAATAAGCCAGACCAGAGGAAGAAGTAATGTATAATCTCACTTACTATGAATTCTTAAAAAAAAAAAAAAACCCTGCACTCACATACATAGAAAACAGATTGGTTATTACTAGATGTAAGAGGTTAGAGGTGGACAAAATGGGTGAAGGTCATCAAAAGGTACAAACTTTCAGTTATAAAATAAATAAGACTGGGAATACAATGTATAGCAAGTTGATTATAATATAATTTTTTTAAACGTATCGGAATGTTGCCAATAGAGTAAATCTTCACAAGAAAAACGTTAACGATGTATGGTGATGGATATTAACTAGATTTATTGTAGTGATCATTCCACGATGTAAACAAATGTCAAATTATTATGTCGTACATGAGAAACTAATACAATGTTATATGCCAATTGTATCTCGATTAAAATATATGTGTGTGTGCACATGTATATATATATATATATATATATATAACCATGTCCTCTCTCAGCAGAGTTTACCGATGATTCTTTTTAGTGGGGGGGACTGGGCGGAGGAGGGAGGAAGGAAGGAAGGAAGGATACGGAAGGAATGAAGACGGCCGGCAAGGAACGAAGGAGTACGGAAGGACGGACGCGCCAAGGAAGTAAGAAGGATAACCTAACGCCCATAACAATAACTCACTCACTCCCTACCTGCCAGTGCCTTCCTTCCTTCCTTGCATTAGACTTACTGGTCCTTCCTTCCTTCCTTCCTTCTTTCCTTCCTTCTTCTCTTCTTTCTTTCTTTCTTTCTTTCTTTCTTTCTTTCTTTCTTTCTTTCTTTCTTTCTTTCATTTCTTTTCCTTTCTTTTCTTTCTTCTTCCTTTCCTTCTTTTGCTTAATTACTCTGGCTAAGGCTTCCAGTACTATATTGAATGTTGAATACTAAGTATGATAAGAAGTATCCTTGTCTTGTTCTTGATATTAGATGAAAGATTTCCATTTTCCACTGTTGAATATGATGTTAATCGTAAATTTTTCATAAATTAACTTTGTTATGTTGAAATGGTTTCCTCCTAATCCTAGTTTGTTTAGTGCTTTTGTCATGAGAGTGTTGCATTTTGTCAAATGCTTTATGCCTCAAGTGAGATGCATCATGCGCCTTCTGTTTTTCATTTTGTCAATGTGGTGTATTACATTAATTGATTTTCATATAATGAATCATCCTTGCATTTTGGGCATAAAACTACCTGGTCATTGTGTATAATCCTTTAATATGCTGTTGAATTTGGTTTTCTTACATTTTGTTTACATTTTTTGCATCAATATTTATCAGGGATTTTGGTCCACAGTTTTCCTTTCCCTGTGACTTTGTTTGGCTCTGGCATTAAGTTAATGCTTGATTTGTGGAATCAATTTTCTTACTTTTTAATACATTTGTAAAAATTTCAGGAGGATTGTAGACATTGGTGTTAATTCTTCTGTAAATGTTTTTTTGGGGGGTTGCCAGTAAATATGTTTTATTACGAAAGGTTTCAAACACACACAAAATAAGAAAAAACAACATTATTAAGGCTTTTATATAAATCGGGGATCCAAGAGGCTTGCACATCATCTATTAGAAACCAAAAGAAGAACACCTTTTAAGCAAAAGCCTACAGAGAGACCTCTACATAATAAATCTTTCAGGAGGGGGGCGGTGGGAAGGGAAGCAAGATGTATTTCCATTAATGCCCAGGTGGAAAAATAGCCCTTTAAACACTATGATCAACCAAGGTGACAAGGCAGCTGAGAAAGAAAGAGAAAAATCTCCAGAAAATAAGCTTAAAGAAATAGTAATATGCGATATAAATGACAGAGAATTTAGGATGGTACTTCTGGAAAAACTCAAGGAGATCTGAAACGAATCATATCAACAATTTCAGGAGTTGAAAAAACAACTAGATCAGCAAAATAAGTTTTTTTTAGCAAGGCAGCCAAACTCGGAAGACAAAGAAGAAGAAATCATATGAAAGAACAGAATAGAGATCCAGGAAAAATAGAGTCAAGTAATCTCACGGATGCAGAGTTCAAAACACTGGTTATAAAGATGCTCAATGAACTTAGGGGAAGTGTAGGTGAATTCAGTGAGAATGTTAACAAAGAGATAAAAACCATAAAAATGGAAAATGGAAATTATAAAAAGGAAACACTCAGAAATGAAGCATATATTATCTGAGATGAAGAGTGTATTAGAGGGTAACAACAGAGTGGAGGAAGAAGAGGATTGAAACACCGATATAGGGAATGGAAGCCAAGGATACTCAATCAGTACAGCAATAAAAAAGCAGCCAAGACTATAATAATAATTTAAAGAGCTTATGGGACATAATTAAATGTAAAAATATCTGTGTCATAGAGGTACCTGAAGGAAAACAAGACGTTGAAGAGCTATTTAAAAAATAATGATGGAAAGCGTCCCTAACCTGGTAAAGGAAATAGACATACAAGCCCAGGAAGCTCAGAGAGGCCCACTCCAAGACACATTATAACTAAAATGACAAAGGTTAAATACGAAAAGAGATTCTTAAAAGCAGCAAGAGAAAAGCAGTTAGTTATCTACAAGGGAGCACCCATAAGACTGGCACCTGATTTCTCCAAAGAAACTGTGCAGGACAGAAGGGTTTGGTACAAAATATTCAACGTGATGGAAATTCAAGATCTACAGTCAAGAATATTTTACCCAGCAAAGCTATCATTTAGGATCGAAAGACAGATAAAGAGCTTTCCAGACAAAAATAAGCTAAAGGAATTCATCACCACCAAGCCAGTATTACAGGATATGTTGGAGGGACTTCTTTAAGAAGAAAAAACATATATCAAAAACATGATTTAAGAATGCTAATAACTACGTTCCTATCAACAAGTACCTCAAATGGAAAGAATTAAGTGCTCCAACCAAAAGATAGAGTGGCTGAACGGATGAGAAAACAAGACCCCTACATATGCTGCCTGCAAGAGACTCACTTCCGATTTAAAGACACACACAGACTTAAAGGAAAGGAATGGAAAAAGATACTGCCTCGATGGACCTAGGGGGTATTGTGCTGAATGAAGTAGGTCAGATAGAGAAAGACATGATTTTACATACATGTGGAATCTAAAGAACAAAATAAACGATGGCAACAACAAAAACTGAAATAAACTCATAGACACAGAGAATATTTTGAGGGCTACTAGATGGGAGGGGAGTTTGGAGGGATGGTGAAAAAGGGCAAAGGGATTTGAAGTACAAATGGATACTTACAAAACAGACATGGAGGTATAAAGTGTAGCATAAGGAAAATAGTCAACCATGTTGTAATACATATTTAAGGGGGAAGAGAGTTACCTGATTTAGAGGGGTGACCACTTTGTGAGTTGTATAGATCTCTAATCACTGTGCTGTACAACTGAAACTAATATATTATTGTATGCCAAGTATAATTGAAAAAAAACTCATCGAATTATACCATGTAAATATGAACAACTAATTGTCTGATTTATTTCAATAAAACTGGGGAGAATCAACAAAGATCATAGGTTTTTTTTTTAAAGATCAACAAATTTGACTGGCTCTTAGCTAGATTAACTATGAAAAAAAGAATGAAGACTCAAATAAATAAAATCTGTAATTAAAAGAGAGATATTACAACTGATGTCACAAAAATTACATGGATTATAATACAGATCGAAGAAAATGTCACCAAGAAAGTGGATAATCTGCAGAAAAAAAATGAATCAATTCCTAGAAATATGTAACTTATCAAGATGAGATCACGAAAAAATGGAATGAGGAAGAAGATTAAATCATTGATCAAAAAGCCCAGAACCAGATGGGGAATTCTATCAGACATTTACAGATGATTGTTCAATAATACAATAGCATTGTGGTTATATAAGAAAAAATATATATATATTATAGCTCCATTCTATAACATGTAGAGATACATGAAACAAGTATGGCAAAGTCTCATTTGCCCATTCTAGGTCATAAACTTAAAGGGAGTTATTTTAGTACTCAGTATTCAGTCATGCTCACTTCTCTTAGTCTCTGTACCTGTCAGTTTAATGACAATTTTGGTCGCATTTGCTCAGATTCCCTTGGGGCTCTGTGGTGTTTGGTCTTGGAGGATATGGAAGCAAGTGCTTTCTGGGTTGGAGGATGGGGGCTGTGGTTCAGCCTTGTGTTTTGCAACCGTTAGTGGTAATAATCACCTCTTTCTTCTCTGCCAGTCCCACTTCTGTGTTTTCTCCTCTTATCCCTGGGCAGTGCTGCTGCATGGAGCTCACAGCTCTCTCAGGCAGGGATTTTCAGGGAACCTGCCGCACCTTCTTCCCTATGCTTCTTGTAGGGAACTCTGCTGCAAGAGGCAGCTTCTTGTTTCTCCTGGTCTATAGCCTGACTCCCGTGTTTCTGACCAGTGGTAGCTCTTATTCACAGATTCTTCACTCAAACATGCTTGTGTGAAGGTTGGGTGTTATTTGTTGAGTTTTAGATGTTCAGCCTCTTGTTATTTCAAAGGGAAAGATCTGGGACATATCTCACTCTGCTATGCTTTTGACATCACTCTCATTTGTGTGTGTGTGTGTGTGTGTGTGTGTGTGTGTTTATCTCCTTGTTAAAGTTCTCACTGAAGTCATCTACACTTTCCCTAAATTCATTGAGCATCTTTATAACTAGTGTTTTGAACTCTGCATCTGTGAGATTGTTTGACTCCTTTTTTCCTGGATCTCTTTTTTGTTCTTTCATATGGTTTCTGCTTTTTTTGTCTTCCCATTTTGACTGCCTTTCTGTGTCTGTTTCTACGTACTAATCCAAGCTCCTAAGTCTCCCAATCTTATTAGTGTGGTTTTGCATAGTAGGTGTCCAGAGGCACAGTCCTGAGTAGGATTCACCTACAGGCAAAATTTATCCCCAGACTGTGCCCTTTTGGGCCCACCTATTAAAATTCAGCAGGCAACCCACAGATGCTCTGCATATAATTTCCTTAAAAAGCCACGTCAGAAACTGATTTCAGCTGCCACCAGTATGAGTCTGGGAGCTCCTCGGTAAGTGGCACAAGACTCACTGAGGATACAACTGAATGTGGCTTGGGTAAATATGGGAGTTTGGGGAGGCAGAGTTTCAGGGAATCCTCTGGGCAGAGAGACCTCTATTGTCCAATTCAATGAAGTCTCAGCTATGGCAGTTTGTGCACTGGGAGGGGTAAGCTCTCAACAGGGGAACAGTGGATACCACCAGCACTTCTACCTGGGAGAACACCTCCAGTCCTTGCTCTGACAATTCAGTGTTCCTCTGAAACTCTCTGGTGTCCTCTGGGCAGCCCACCTGATGCTGGTGCTAAGAGCCAGCAAGTCTGTCACCATGAAAGTTTGGTTGTGGACACAATTCCTTTCAGGGGAGTGGCTACACCTACAGGCTGCAGCTGCTGTAGCTTCTGTACTACTCAGCCGCTCCAGACTGGGTAGCCTCACATCTTCGCCCCCTCCTACCTTCTACCATTGCATGGCGATTTCTTATTTTTCTCCCTAGTTGTAGGGCTTTTGTTCTTCTACACCCCAGGCAACTCTGCTTGCTGTTTGCACCATGTTTGCATCATAGATTTGATGTGGTCGCAAGAGGGATGAACAAAGCTTCTATCATCTATGTCATTTTGCCCAGTCCCTTTTGATTATTCCTGTTGTTTTTCTAATCAGTATTTTATATCTCTCTGTTCTAATGTTTATTATTTTCTTCCTTCTGCTAGCTTTGAGTTTTGTTTGTTTTCCCAGTTCATTGTGGTGTTAAATTAGGTTGTTAATAAGATATTTCTTATTAAAAATGTTTTAACGGTTGCAAACTTTCTTATTAGCAGTTCTTTGACTGTATAGCATAGTTTTTGGTATGTTGTATTTTCTTGAAAATTTGTCTGAAGACATTTTCTAATTTCTTTTGCAATCTCTTCTTTCACTCATTATTTGTTTGAGTATGTTATTTAATTTCCACATATTTGTGGATTTTTAGATTTTTCCTTCTTGTATTGATTTTGAGTTTATTTCAGTTTGTTCAACTTTTTTTTAATTAATGTTTGAGCAGGGATGATAACTTCAAAGTTCTTTACATGTCCAAAAGGTCTTCTCCATTATTTTTTCAGAGCACCCTTAGACTTCTTTCTCCATCCGTTATTGCAAATTAAGTCGGCTCTTTTGGGAAGAGATTAGATGCTCCCTGTATTATTTCTTGTTTCTCCTTCCAAGAAAAATCTCTTGGTAGGGACATTGGCAAGTTTTCCCCTAAGTGTCAGCACATTCTGATAACTGAGTGCCCAGTGAGGAGAGACATCAGCCTGAGGTTCTTTCGCTTGCCCCATCAGGCATGGAGCTACTGCCTCACAAGTTGGGGCAAGGATAATCAAGGCCCCAGTCATGTGCTGTCCAAGGTAGAGTCTCTATTTCACAAATGGGGCTTGAGTGATAGAAGGGACCTTGTTTCCCAAATACATCTCCCAACAATTTAGTCTCAGAGATATGTAGATGGGTACTGAGTGAAAAATGCTGTACTATTTTTCTTTTGTTTTGGTATCAGGGAAATACTGATTGACTCAGTTCTTTATTTTTGTAAATTTCTTTATGCTAATAAACATCTAAGATCCAGATTATATTTTGAAAGATAAAATTTTTAGTTAATAGATTTAGATTTCCATCCTAGGTCCTCTACGTAAAAGCCATTGTATCCTGTACAATTTCAATTCTCCCTCAGATTGTTAACTTATCTACACTATGGGGTTACTGATACCTCTATTGAGGCTTCTCGTGAGGTATAAATGAGAGAATATTTGTGAAGTGCCTGACACATGGTGTCTAGAATATAACAGGTAAATATTAATTTCATTTTAAAAATTTTCCTTTTCTTGTTTTTATACCCCAATTATTTTAAGATATCAAAACTTAAGTTTTCTGAATCAAAAAGCTGAGTAATATAAAATTTTATTTATTCTTGTGCATTATATTTTCTTTATATCTTGTCTTAAATATTTCGACATCTCTTATCTAATTGTACTGCAAGGAACTCATGGGAGTAATTTTTCATCAAAACTGATTAATACAGTACTGTTAATTCAATATTTAACGTAATGTTTAATAATTTTTATCTTAGACATTGTATATCAACTCTTCTATTCGGACAATCTATATAACTTCTGACAGATCATTAAAATCTTACATATTTTGCCTCTGCATTCTGTTCAAAACCTTATCTTTACCTATAATTACCTTTCCCACTTTGCTTATCTTTTCCTCAAATCTCTCGTTTGACCTCATTTTTCAAACTTCCTTTGTCTCTCACCATCCAAAATGACCCTTTAATTATATTTAGAATTCATATATATATATGAATATGTATATATAGCACTATTTATTAAAATATTTTATATTGTATACACATTAACTATTATAGTTATTTCAATACTTTGTCTTTTAACTTTGTACTGAAGTTAAGGTAATTTGTATATTATTTTCTTGACATTATCTTTGTGTTTCAGGGTAAAGATAATGTAAGAAAAATGTCTACTAAAAAATTTTTTTTTGTATTTCCCACAGCATAATGTCTTGGTTTAGACTCTACTCAATAGTTTTCCACTGTGTGTATGAACTGACGCTAATGCTTGCAGAAATCTATTTGCATATATTTACTGCCAAGTCATAAAATCTGAGGCAGGATAGATCCCTTGTTTGAATAAATTTATTATGTTATGCTTATCTCTGTTATTTCCATAACAGATATAAGAGTAACAGAATATGTTACATTGGCATAAGGGAACACGATTTAAATTGTTCTTTCTTTCTAGGGGCACTTACCGTTTGCTGTAGTGGGAAGTATAGATGAGGTGAAAGTTGGGAAAAGGATGGTCAGAGGTCGCCAGTACCCTTGGGGAGTTTTACAAGGTATGATAGTAAGCAGAGTTACTCTGGACTATATATATATATATATATATATATATATATATATATATATATACACACACACACATATATATATACACACACATAAATATATGCATATATATACATATTTATATATATACACATATTTATATATATGCACATATATATACACATATTTATATTTCTATTTATAATGATGTATACTATATTTAAGCTACATATATATAGTATATGTATGTTATCATAATCTCAAAATATCATTTTAATTTGAGCCAATTTTGGTAACTGTTGCTAAACAATATATTTACAGTTACTAATAAGGAGAAGAGATTCTGTTTTATTTAAGCTAACACTTACTTTATCATTAATTTTCATAGGAGTTTGCTGGATGGTGTTTTAGGAAAAAATCCACAGAGTCTGGAAAGAACCCCCTCATTTACCCCAATCTATACGTGCATATTATCTTTCTATACTTGAGCCATCACATTCAGAATGTTGAGAAGTACTTTGAACAAAAGAACTTTGAGCAACCTTAAAGCCTAAATACTACTGTTTAAAAGATGTATAAATTAAATACTACCTAATTTATAAAACATTTTAAATTGGTCACTAGAAAAAAGGATAGTAAACTATTTTTTAAATAAATAAATATAAATCACCTTTGTATAAATTATAACTAGACTTTTATATTAGTTGTCTAGCATCATGATGAGTTGGAATATTCTAATAATCAGTCATTTATTGTCTAGTTCATATTTTTGTAATACTTATGAGGGATTGGATTCTATCTCTAGGTACTAGTTTCCAAATATTGTTTTTAAGTGAGATATTAGACAATTTAAATATTTGAAACATACTTTAAAACCATATATTTTAATAAATATTAAATTTAGTTACAATATTGTACACAATGTACAATATGTTGTGCTCAGTCTTTTGGATATAACAAACACAGAAGAAAACCTTATGAATTTACTGATTTATTTTGAATATTGACTAATTCAGTCGCATTAATATCTTGTATAAATAGAATTTGATGTATATTGTGTTGTGCGATCACCACTCAAAGTTAAATTTCCTTCTGTCACCTTATATTTGTTATATACATACAGTGTATTACTGAATTAAACACTTGAAACCTATGTAATTTTTTAAACTAATGTCACTCGATAAATTTAATAAAAATAAATAAATGAAATTTGATAACTTAAGCATGTATAATTATCAAGATCTTTATGTTAGCTGGATTTAATTTACTGAAATCATTTATTTTAGTGAAAGTAAATTATATGCTTTGTTAGCATTCTGTAAAATACCTCAAGGATAGTTTATAAAATATGAACATAATTATTAATGAAAACTTGTGCTATTCACTAATGCAGCATGTTGTTTCACTGTTTCATATTTATTCTTTGGGTAATAAATTTAAATCAAATTTTCTGATCTACAAATAAATTCTGTCTATAATTTGTATATACCACATAAACATAGTTACATGATTAAAACAATTATAGCTATTAATCAGAATGATCTCTTAACTGTTATGTTAAAATGTTTTTCATGCATGCATTTATTCAGTAAAACTTACCGAGTCCAGGAATTCATGTGTCATGGCTTTATTATTTCTCTGCCTAGTGGAAAATGAAAGTCACTGCGACTTTGTTAAGCTCCGGGATATGCTTCTTTGCACAAATATGGAAGACCTGAAAGAACAAACTCATACTCAGCACTATGAACGCTATAGGTGCTGCAAACTGCATAAAATTGGCTTTATTGATGTGGGCCCAGACAACCAGCCTGTTAGGTGAGTAGAAATTTTTTTATAACAAGCTAGTGGATGATTTATAACACCTCTACAATTGTGAGATATAATCATTTGAGAATGAGAATAACTACTACTCATTTCTTGGGTTTTCCTGAATTTTATGTTTTTTAATCATCTTCAGATATAGATGGAGAGCATTATTAGGAGTAACAATGCAAGAGATCATTTAGATGTTAAAATATGTGCTAATATGTATATCCAAAAGAGAAGTTTAGGAATGAAATTGACAAATATTAATAAAGACTAACAAAGGCTAGAAAAGGATATTGAAAAAGATGCAAAGAGTATTGAGAGTTGGGTGGCAGAAAGAGTAATAACAGAAGCTTGGTGTCATGGAAGCCAGGTGAAAATAGTTGGAGAGCAGGTGTATTTAGTTATATTGAATATGAACAGGATTTGTGCTGTGAAAGAATGATAGTATAGTATAATCTAGTTCTATTATTTATGGTACTTTGAAGACAATCAAAATTGAACTGTCTATATTAAATGAGTCATAGTTTGAAAAACACCTGGTTTATTTCGATTACTTTGAGAATCTCAGAAATTAGAGGTTTTCCTAAATTTTATTGTGAAAAGATGTGAAGTATGATATAATAAAAAATGGTGAAAGCAATAAATTACTAATGTAACTTTTTAAAAATTTTCACTACTCTTTACATGTACTCTTTATATGCTTTTATATTCCGTATTGCACTAACCTCATTTTCTGCATCTCATGATAGAGAAATTTCCATTTCTATACATGAAAGAATATTGGTAAACTTTCTTACATGGGACTTAATATACAGTATATCTTTGCATTTTTATTTATATTAACATTTTAATAAGTAATAAAAATTTCTTTTTAGTTTTCAAGAGATTTATGAAGCCAAAAGACAGGAGTTCTATGATCAATGCCAGAGGGAAGAAGAAGAATTAAAACAGAAGTTTATGCAGCAAGTAAAGGACAAAGAAATGACACTTAAAGACGCAGAAAAAGAGGCAAGTACTTCTAGTTTGGTATAATTTGTATTCAGTTTAAGTGTCCTAGTAATTTAGGGAACTTAATCTCAAGAATTTAGCTGATGTTTTTGGAGACCACTTGCTATTTTTTAAAAAGAGGCCATTTACCACAGATTTTGAATACAGCCTTTCAAAATTATAGTCTGTAATTTTTTTTGGAGCATTTGGAAAATTTCCTTTTATAAGTAACTCCTAAAAAATTTAAAAATATATTTTTCTTTATTTATAATTTAAAATTTCATGCATAGAGTTTAATTTATAACAAATTCAAGCTATTTACTTCTGGGGAGTCATGTACTTTCTAACATTACTACTGTATTAGGAAACTTTCCACATTTTATAAATAAGCAGGTAAATGTTGACTAATGCATGTCTTAATTAATTAAAGACATTTTAGTTGCTGAGTTATGTGGCTCTCCTTTTCATTTCATTTCATTCTGTTTCCAAGGAAATGGGAAAAGGGACTATTAATATAGTTTTGATTATTTGCCACTGGTAGTTTTTGGCAAAGAAATATATTAGGAACATAAGTATTTTTGTCTCATGTAAATGTTGTTTTAACCTAAGAATATTTAGTTTTAGTAAGTAAATTAGAATATGAACTTCTTTTTTTCATAGAAACAAGATAGTCACTAGGTGCTGTATACCAAATGTGTCAGTAGGGATAATTGAACTATAAATAATAGAAATTCCATTAGCTTACATATAAGGGAAATATTCTGGAAATTTTCAAAAATATCTTATTAAATTCAAGAACAGGGAGCATAACTGGATCTCAGGAGGACTTAAACCCAAAGTAAGAAGTGACCAGAAACCTAATCAACCATTTAAGTTTTGTATTTCTTCCCTACTTCATTCCCCTTATTTACAGTACTTATCTCTGTACATCTGCTTTATTTTTGCTCTCTGGAGATCAGTTTTTCTTTCATTCCTCCCAGGAACAAACCAAAGCCTAAAATTAGTTGTTCAAAGTGATGAGTAGTAGGTATTCTTAATAGGGTGTAATAATGCCTGTAGGAAGAAGCAAATGAATTTCTTTCTGGTAGAAATAAAGTAACCAGGATTTTAAAGTCATCCATAGAGAATAAGGAGACAGGAAAACAGCCCTACCTGGCTTGCTCAGAAAAGAAACAATTATTTAAAACATGATAAATAAATAGCAACTCTGATTAACGGACGAGGACAGTGAAGGCTCGCAGAGGTAAATTAAACTGGAATCTTACATCTTTAAAATTTTTCACATCTTAAAAAAAATAACATGTTTGTACATTCTTAAATTCTGGAAAGTTTTTTAAAAAATATATTTTAATTTATTTCATGTATTTTTCAGAGGATTACCTGTTTATCATGTTCCTTTTAGTTTGTCTTTCTCTTTTATATATTTCACAAATATATTAATATTTTTCCTAACTTGTTTCCTGTCTTTTAGCTTTATTTATAGTCTTTGTTCAAAGAAAAATTTATACCTTGTTGTAGTCAAATGTACTACTCTTGTCATTTATAACCTTTGTGTTTTTTTTCTGTTGCTTAAGGAGGACTTATGTAATTACCTGAAGGGTATAAATGTATATTCCTATATTTTCCCCTAATATTTTAATAAATTTGTATCTTACATTTGGATAATAGGGGTTTTTTTTGGTAGACAATTATACAAATATCATTTGAGTGATCCACTCTCTAGTGGAATCAAAATGCTACTTTACATATTATAGAATTAAATTTCCATAAATGGTTTATTTATGGACTCTCTCTATCTGTTTCATCGATATGTTTTTCTCATTCTATTTCAGTGTTACTGAATTTTAGTTATCACAGATTTACAAGTTTGTTTTAGTATCTATTAAGGCAAATCTCTCTTCTCATCTCGATATTGTCAAATTTTCTTGACTACTATTGCATATTGTATTTTTCAGATACATTTTATATCTTATCAAGTTTCTAACACATCCTGTTGAACGTATATATTTTTAATTTAATTTTGTTATTAGTTTCAAGTATACAGTATATTGATTTGACATTTCTATAGTTTATGAAATTATTTCCCTAATTGCTCCTTCTCTCCTCTGGCTTTCCACCTAGCATTCCCTACGCCATGCTCCCCATCCCTGTGACCTCTATCAACTACTAATTTGTACTTTTTTAACCCTTCATCCCATTCTCCCAGACCCCCAATGCCTCTCTCTTCTGGCCATCACCAGATTGTCCTCTATATTTGTGAGACTATTTTTAATTAGTTTGTTCTTTTTGTTTTTTAGATTCCACATGTAAGTGAAACCATATGGTATTTATCTTTCTCTGTCTGACTCACTTCACTCAGCATAATAACCTCTAGTTCCATCCATGTCATTGCAAATGATAGGATTTCATTTTTTTAATGGCTGAGTAATATTCTATTGTATATATGAACCATAACTTCTCAATTGTCTGTTGATGGGCATTTAGGTTGCTTCCATATCTTGACTATTGTAAATTGTGCTGTTGTGAACATAGCGGTGCATAGATCCTTACAAATTATTATTTTGATTTTCTTTGGATAAATACTCAGAAGTGTTGTTGCTGGGTCAAAAGGTATATCCATTTTTAATTTTTTCGAGAAAGCTCCAAACTGTTGTCCATAGTGGCTGTACCAATATGTAGTTCCACCAACAGTATATGAGAGTTCCCTCTTCTCTTTGGAGAAGTATCTGTTCAGGTCTTCTGCCTATTTTTAATAGGATTGTATGGGTTTTTTGTTGTTGGGTTGTATAAGTTCTTTATATATTGATTGTAATTTCACTGACTTGATAGGTTAATTTCCAGAAAAATAACAACTTTACCAACATTGAGACTTACCTTGAGGATATTGTATTCTTTCCAATTTATTCAGAATACACATTTATATTACTCAGAAAAATTATTTAGAATTTATATATATAGGGTTCGCTCATTTTTTTGTTAAGCTTATTTTTAGGTCTTTAAAGTTATCTTTCATATTACATATAACTGATCACCATAAAGTCCCAGGGGAGTCTGAGCAAACACTACCAAAACTGACGCTAACATAGACCATGATTGAAACTGAAAGGAGGGAGTGTGATAAAATATCTACAAGAAAATAAAAAAGACATGATTTAGATATTATATAAAACAAGGGGCCAAGAGGCCTGGAAGCCACCTACTGGAAACCCCCCAAAAAGGGCCTTTTTTGCAGCAGGGTAAAGAGAGACCTTTATATAGTAAATCTTCTTTCCGAATAAAACAGCAGAGAAAAAGTCCATTAAACATGTTGAACAACCAAAAGTCCATTAAACATGTTGAACAACCAAGGTGACAAGGCATCTCAGAAAGAAGAGAAAAATCTCCTAAAACAAGCTTAAGGACATGGAAATATGCAGCTTAAATGACAGACTTCAGGATGATACTTCTGAAAAAAAAAATCTCAGTGATATCCAAAACGAGTTCTAGCAACAATTTGAGGAACTAAAAAAACAACTATATGAGCAAAGCAAGGAGATTGAAACCCTCAAGAAGAACAGACTGTTAACTGGAGATGAAGAAGACACTGCAAGAGTTAAGAAATGAAATAGCAAGCCTGGAAAACAGAGTCGACTAAATTAAGGAAAGGATTAATGATGTATTGAAGAAAGAAATCTAGAAATAGATCAAAAGGAAGAAGAGAGAAACTTAAGAATAAAAAATAATGAAAGAGAAATACAAGAACTAGCTGATACCATCAGGAGAGGAAACAAAAGAATAATGGGCATTATCAAAGGTGAAAAAAAGAGTAGGGACTAGAAAGCATTTTCAGACAAGTAGTGGATGAGAATTTCCCAAATCTAAGGAATGACCTGGAGCTTGGAATTCAAGAAGAAACAGAACACCCAATTATCTCAACCCAAAATGGGCTTCACCAAGACACATTGTGTTAAAGTTATCAGAAATCAATGGTAACTTATACAGGAAAGCCCATTAGATTATTGTAAGACTTCTCAGTATAGACCTTACAAGCCAGAAAGGAATGGAACTAAATATTTAAACTAGATGTGACGGAGAAATCAAGACGTTTCCAGACATACAAAAATTGAGGGAATTCTCCACCATGAGGCCTACACTATGAGAAATACTGAAAAGGGTCAGCTCTCTAAACAAAATACAAAAAATACATAATTGGGAGTAATGACACTATCAGGCAAATAGAGTGGAGGAGTGCAACCCTTACCAAGAACGGGGCATTATAGCTTAAATAACAAGAAAAGAAATACTATAGCAAGATAGTAATGAATGTTCAGCATACACAGGAACAAATTGAGATAACAATCACTAAAAAGCAGAGGATTCGAAGGACCAAATTTGCAAAGGGGACTGGAGATAAGGATTGGGCAGAAGACAATGGATGATTGTATATACATATAACTATTTTTTTTTCATATTTGTAATGATAACCACACACTGAAGATTCAGAACTGAAGTATATGACATAAAAGAAAAAGAGGCAGAAGGAAAACCCACAAAAGCCAACCAAAATAAAGGAAAGGGAAACACAAGGACAAGGAAGCAATGGAAATACCGAGCTACCAGAAAGCGAAAGATAAAATGGCTATGCGAAGACCTCACTTTTTAATAATCACCCTAAATGTAAATGGATTGAACTCACCAATAAAAAGAAACAGATTTGCACATTGAATCAAAAAACAAAACTCAACCATAGGCTGCCTCTAGGACACATCTCAGCTCCAAAGACAAGTATACACTTAAAGTGAAAGGGTGGAAAATGAGATTTCAAGCAAATAGCTTCAGTTAAAGCAGGAGTAGTGGTACTAATATCAGATAAACTAGATTTCAAAATAAAAAAGGTAAAGAAAGATATTGAGGGACACTTCATAATGATAAAGGGAATCATGCACCAGGAAGACATAACACTTATTAATATCTATGCTCCCAATCAGGGAGCCTCGAAATATGTAAAGCAATTACTAACAGAACTAAAGGGAGAAACAGACCAAAACACCATTGTAGTAGCAAACCTAAATACCCCACTGTCGGATATGGACAGATCATCGAAACAGAAAATCAATAAGGAAATAACATCCTTAAATGAAACATTAGACCAACTGGATATAATTGACATTTACAGAGCCTTCCATCCCCAAACAGCTGCTTATACATTCTTCTCTCGTGCACACGGAACATTCTCAAGAATCAACCACATATGTACGGGGACACAGAAATAGCCTCAGCAAATATAAGAGGGTTGAAATCACACAAATTATATTCTCTGATCATATGCTTTGAAACTAAAGATCAACTGCAGAAAGAAATCAGGAATAACCACAAATACATGAAGATTAAAAAACATGCTACTGAAGAACAACTAGGTTAGAGAAGAAATAAAAACAGAGATCAAGGGATACATAGAAACAAGTGTTAGTGATAGTACAACATATGAAACTTTTGGACAAGGCAAAAGCAGTCATAAGAGGAAAGTTCATATCATTACAGGCCTACCTCCAAAATCAAGAATGAGCCCAAATAAATGACCTAATGCTTCCTCTTAAAAAACTAGGAAAGGAGAGCAAATGAGGCTTAAAATCAGCAGAAGAAAAACCATCAAAATTAGAGCAGATATAAACGTAATTGAAAACAAAAAAACAATAGAAAAATAAATGCAACAAAGAGCTACTTTTTTAGGAAGGTTAATAAAACTGACAAACCCCTGACTAGAATCACCTAAGAAAAAAGAGAAAGGACACAAATAAACAAAAACAGAGATGAAAGAGGGGAAATTATGACTGATATCGTAGAAATACAAAGGATTGTACAAGAATAATACGGAAAATATGTAACACCAAATTTAAAAACCTAGAAGATATGGATCAATACTTAGAAAAATACAATCGCCCTAGACTGAATCAAGAAGAATTAGAAAAACTAAATAGACTAATCAGCAGTATGTAAATAGAAAGAATCATCAAAAACCTACCAAAAAGTAAAAGTTCAGGACCAGATGGCTTCACCAGTGAATTCTACCAAATATTTTTTTTTTAAATGTAATATCTATGCTTCTCAAACTCTTCCAAGAATTCGAAGTGGAGGCAATACTTTCAAACTCATTTTTTGAAGCCAATATTACTCTGATACCAAAACCTGGTAAAGATAACACAAAATAAGAAGACTAGAGACCAATATCTCTCATGAATACAGATGCAAAAATCCTGAATAAGATACTAGCGAACTGAACACAGCAACAAATTAAAAAGATTATACATCATGACCAAGTGGGCTTCATCTCAGGGGCACAGGGATGGTTCAACATATGCAAATTAATTGATGTGATACACCACATAAACAAATTAAAAAATAAGAATCATATGATCACAGCAATTGATGCAGAAAAAGCCTTTGACAAGATTCGGCATCCATTTATGATCAAAACACTTCACAAAACTGGTATAGAAGGAAAGTACATAAACATCATAAAGGCCATATATGACAAACCCTCAGGCAACATTATATTTAATGGTGAAAAGTGAAAAATCTCCCTTCTAAGGTCAAGAGCAAGGCAAGGCTTTCCACTATTGCCACTATTATTCGATATAACATTGGCGGTCCTAGCAAGTGCCATCAGGCAAGAGAAAAATATAAAAGGCATCCAAATAGAAAATGAAGAAGTCGAAATGTCACTATTTGAGGATGACATGATTCTCTATATAGAAAATCCTAAAGACTCCATAAGAAACAATAAGCAAATACAGTAAATTGTTTGGATACAAAATCCACAGCATTCCTATACTCTAATAATGAATCAATAGTAAAAGAAATGGAAAAAATAATTTCTTTCACAATTGCGCCAAAAAGAATAAAAAAGCCTATGACTAAATTTAGTGAAACATGTGAAGGACCTATATAATAAAACTACAAGACCCTATTAAAAGAAATCGAAGAAGATACAACGAAATGGAAAGACATTCTGTGTTCTTTGATTGGAAGAATCAATATAGTTAAATGACCTTATTAACTAAAGCATTATACAGATTTAATGCAGTCCCCATTAAAATGCCATCAGCATTTTTTTAAAGAAATAAAAAATCATCAGATTTGTAAGGAAGCACAAAAGACCCTGAATTGTCAAAGCCATTCTGAGAAAAACGAATGAGGCTGGAGGCATCACTCTGTCCAACTTCGAATTATACTACAAAGCAACAGTAATTAAAACGCCATGGTATTGACAGCAAATCAGACACACGGACCAGTGGAACAGAATTGAGAGTCCAGAAGTAAATCCATATTTATATTGACAAATAATTTTTGACAAAAAAGCATAAACATACAGTGGAGAAAAGAAAGCTTATTCAATAAATGGTGCTGGGAAAATTGGAAAGCCACCTGAAAAAGAATGAAACTAGACAGTTGTCTATCACCACACACCAAAATTAATTCAAAATGGATTAAGGACCTGAATACAGGACCTGAAACAATAAAATGTGTAGAAGAAAACATAGGAACTAAACTCAAAGACCTTGGACTTAAAGAGGGTTTTAGTAATTTGACCTCAAAAACGAGAGAAGTAAAAGCTGAAATAAATTCATGAGATTACATCAAACTAAAGAGCTTCTTCTCAGTAAAAGAAACCCTCAACAAGGTAAAGAGAGAGACAACCATCTGAATGGGAAAATATATTTGCAAGCAACGACTTCGATAAAGGCCTAATATCCAATATATACAAAGAGCTCATATGACTCAGTAACAACAGAAAAACAAACTATCCAACAAAAAAATGGGCAGAGGACCTGAACAGACATTTCTCCCTAGAGAACAATACAAATAACTAACAAATATGTGAAAAGATGCTCAACATCACTAGCTATTAGGTTAATGCAAATCAAAACACAATGAGATGCCATCTCACACCTGTTAGAATGGCTTTAATCAACAAGACAAGTAATAACAAATGTTGGAGAGGATGCTGAGAAAAAGGAACCCTCATACAGTGCTGGTGGGACTACAAATTGGTACAGCCACTATGGAAAGCAGTATGGAAGTTCCTTAAAAAAACTAAGAATTGATCTACTGTATGATTCAGCAATCCCTCTATTGAGTATTTACTCCAAAGACTTGAAAACTCATATCTGTAAAAATATTTGCACACTGGTGTTCATAGCAGCATTATATACAGTGGCCAGGACATGGAAGCAACCAAAGGGTCCTAAGATAGATGATTGGCTAGAGAAGCTGTGGTACAGATATACAATGGAATATTACTCAGCCATTAGAAGAGATGAAATACTGCCATTTGTGACAACATGAATGGAAAAATTTGAAAATTACATGACATCACTTATATGTGGGATATAAACCTAAAAGCAACAAATGAACAGGACCAGCAAACAGAGACTCAGGGACATGAACAATGGACTACTGGTTACCAGAGGATAGTGGGTGGGAGAGGAACAGAGAAGCAGACAGGGTAAAAGGGGTCAATATAGGAGGGTCAGGGAAAGTGAAGTGGGTAAAGGGAATCAAATATATGGTAGCTGAAGCAAGCTGCAATTTGGGTGGTAATTACAAGATAGAATATATAAATGTCAAATTTTAATGTACACCTGAAAATTATATAATTGTATTAACCAGTGTTACCCCAATAAACTTAAAAGATTAAAAAAAAACAGAAAAATAAAGAATTACATTGTCTGTGAAAAATGAATCATTTATTTCTTTATTCCAAATTTTGGTGTCTGTTATTTCTTTATCTTGCCTGACTGCTTTGGTTTAGACTTCCAATACTATTTTGAATAATAGTGGTGAGAGTGGACATTCTTGTCTTGTTCCTGATTTTAGTGGAAAAGCTTTCAGATTTCAACATTGAGTATATTAGTTCAGCGTTTGTCATACCTGGCATTTATTATGTAGAGATACTCACTTTCTTTATCCATTCGATTGAGTGTTTTAATCATAAATTGATGTTGTATCTTGCCAAATGCTTTTCCTTCATTTCTAGATATAATTATATAATTTTATCCTTTATTTTGTTTATGAGATAGATCACATTGATTGATTTGTGTATATTGAGTCAGTCTTCGGTCATGGTACAAATCCTAAATTATCATCATGTATCATATTTTAATGTATTGGTGTATCTCGTTGGTAGTATTTTAAAATTTTTGAATCCGTATTCATTAAAAATATTGGTTTGTAGGTTTCTTTTTCTGTGTTATCCTTGCAAGGTTTTGATTTTTATAATGTGGGCCTTATTAAATGAGTTTGGAAGTATTGCCGCTTTTTCAATTTTTTGAAAGAGTTTAAGAAGAATAAGTATTAAATCATTTCTGAAAGTTTCGTAGAATTTACTAGTGCAGCTATTTGGTCCTGGACTTTTACTTTTGGGGAGGTTTCCATGATTGTTTCAATGTCCTTACTCTTGATTGGGCTATTTAGATTTTATTTTTTAGTGATTTTTTCTAGAAAGGTTTTATATTTCTAAGAACATATGTATGTCTTATTAGGGTATTTAATTTTGTGGTATAATAGTCTTCCATAATATTCTCGTATGAGTCTTTGTATTTCTGTGGTATCCATTGTAACTTCTCTTTCGTATCTGATTTTGTTCAATTGACTTTTTTTTTCTGAGTGAGGTTAGCCAGGGGTTTGTCAGTTTTATTCATCTTTTCAAAGAACCAGCTCTCTGTTCCATTTTTATTATCTTTTTGTTCTTGATTTCATCTCTATTTTATTTAATTTTGCTGTGATTTTTATTATTTTTTCTTCTACTGATTTTGGGCTTCATTTGATCTATTTGTACTTCTTAAAGGTGAAATGCTATTTTGTTTATTTGAGATTTTTCTATTTCTTGAGGTAGGGCTTCAATGATATACACTTCCCTCTTATTACCACTTTTGCTGTGTCTCCAAATTTTGATGTGTCATATTGTCATCTCATTTCTCTCGTTGTGTTTTTGATATCTTTTTAAATTTCTTCAGTGACCCAGTTGTCCTTTAATAGAATGTCGTTTAATCTCCACATATTTGTTGGTTTTTCTTTGCATTTTTTCGCAGTTGATTTCCAATTACAAATCATTGCAGTTATAGCATATTCTTTTTATAATTTCAAGTTCTTAAATTTGTTGAGACAAGTTTTGTGTTTCAATATATAGTTGATCCTTGAGAATATTTCATGTGCTCTAGAGAAGAATGTATAATCTGGTATTCTGTAATGAACGCTCTGTATATATTGATTATGTTTCTTTGGTCTAATGTATCATTTAAGGCCTATATTTCTTTGTTGATTTTCTGTTTGGATAATCTCTCTATTGGGATCTTTAAGTCCCCTACTATAATTGTGATTTTGTCAGCTTCTCCTTTTAGTTCTGTTAGTTGGTTTATATATATATTTTGTTGCTTCCTGATTGTGTGCATATGTATTTATAATTGTTCTGTCTTCTTGATGTATCATCCCCTTTAACATTAGAAAATGTCGATCCTTTTCTCTTGTTATCTTTTTTACCTTGAAATCTATTTTGTCGGATATAAGTATGGCCATCTGCTTGGAGTATCATTTCCATTGTTTCACTTTGAGTCTATATTTTTTCTTGCAGCTGAGATTCATTTCCCGAAGGCAGCATATGGTTGGAAGTTTTTTGATCCTTTTCTTTGTGCATTTTTATTGGTCAGTTCAGTCCATTTACATTTAGGGTGATTATCGATAAGTTTTCCTATAGCCATTTTATCTTTTGTTTTGCCTGTAGCTTGGTGTCTCTATTGTTTCTTTGCTCTTGTTTTTTTCCCTATTATTTCAGTTTGGCAGTATTCTATGATTTATTCCTCTGTTTCTTTCTTTTTATGTTATATGTCTAAGTTCTGGATGTTACCATTATGCCTTTTTACTGGGAGAGGATGCTTGTAGATTTGTGACTTTGTTCTCCTCCCAGTAATGGCAACTACTAGACCTCAGCTGCCTTGTTTCTTCACCCTTACCCGTCACTGAGATTAGTTGTGGCATGCATCTGCTGTTAGGAACTGTCTCTTCAATTCTAAGTGCTGTAGATAGATATTATGCACTGTAACTGACATTCACTGCTACAGCTTCTTCTGGAGTCTACTACTATCTCTAGCAATGTGATGAGAGGTGAGCTCTGGGAGGGTGGGAGTAAGCAGCCAGGCTCCATGGTTTTTTGTCTGCCTGGTAACGGTGGCTGCTAGACCACAGCTGTCACACCTCTGTATTCCATCTCTGTCCCATCACTGGATTCAACACAGTATAGGTTGATCATTCAGGCAGGAATGCTTGGGGCTATAGACAGTTCACACTGCAACTTGATTGCTCTACTTTCCTAAGACCTGCAGTAAGCTGGCACCCATATAGGCTCTCCTCTCTTCTCCCCTCCCTTGTTCACTCTGATTCATCCACCTTCAGATGTTTTGATGCATGGATCTCTCATATGTGTTCATGTTGTTCAGGGAATCCTTTGTTGTTCAACTTTAAATCTTCAAAGGGAGAGATCAAGGTGACCTCTTATGCTGCCATGGTTCTGATGTTTTCATCAAACTTAGCCATTTTAATTATAATGCATCTTGATGTGGGCCTGTTTAGATTTATCTTGTGTGGAACTCTCTGCATGTCCTTGATTTGTATGTCTTTTTCCTTTGCTAGGTTAGAGAAGTTTTCATTCATTATTTCTTCACTGAAGTTTGCAATATTTTGCTCTCTCTCTTCTCCTTCTGGTACCTCTAACATGCAAATGTTGTTACTCTTGTGTTGTTCCAGAGATCCTTAAACTATTCTAATATTTTTTTAGATTCTTTGTTCTTTTTGCTTTTTCAATCGTTTTCTTCTACCTTGTCTTCCAAATCACTGATTCAATCATCGGCTTCATGTAATCTGTTGTTAATGCCTTCTAATGTATTCTTCATTTCAGTTATTGTGTTCTTTATTTCTAACTGGTTCTTTATATGTTTTCTTATTTTTATATCTGCTTTTATGCTTACTATTTCTTTTTTGAAGTTCTCATTGAGTTCTTAGAGCATCCTTACAACCAGAGTTTTGAACTCTGTATCTGGTGGGTTGCTTCTCTTCATTTCACTTAATTCTTTTTCTGGAGTTTTCTCTTGTTCTTTCCTTTAGGGTTTTTTGTTTATTTGTTTCATTATTTTGGCTGCCTCTTTGTGTGTGTGTGTGTGTGTGTGTGTGTGTGTGTGTGTGTGTGTGTGTGTTTGCTTGGTTTGGTGGCCTTATGTAGTAGATGCTCTGTGGGTCCCAGGGGTACAATTTCCCTGATTACCTGCACTGAGTCCTCTAGGAGTGTCTATTTTATGGCATGTGCTCACCTATTGTAGTGAGCCTTGATTACTTTGGCCATGTCAGTGGGTGGCATTGACCCTCTGGCTGACTGGCTCTGACTATTCACCATGCTCACAGCATATGATCTACTACTGTATGAGGCCTGACTCCACAAAGCTGGATTAGCCCCAGGAGCTCTGGTGTCTGCTGGGACCTCCCTTTGTGTGCACTGCTTGTGGCATTAACTGGGTGGTACTTTGTTATGGTCTGAATCCAGCCTCTGGGTATATTAATTATAGGGCCTCTTGGGAGGGCCTCCCATGAAGGGCAAATTCAGCCATTGCCTGTGATCAACCTGAAGCTACCTGGTAGGAACTATTAGTGATCTGCAGTTGGTTGCTAACTGTAGTCATATGGGAGAGATCATACTGTGAACTGAGACTGGCTGCCACCAGTATAGGTTTTGGGCAGCTCAACAAAAACCCCAAGGCAGCCCAAGTCCTGCCGCCACCTGCTGGCTGCTTATAAGGCTCAGCCACTGAAAAATCTCCAATAGTACATGAGTTAGGTGAGGCGGGATCTCTTGGAGATAAAAGGGCGGGGAGAGTGGTATTCATCAGGTTAATGCAGATTCAGGGTTGGCGCCAGTGCTGAGCCTGAGGCTGCCTAGCCAAAGGATCAGAACACATCACAGCCAGCTGCCAGCCACTTGACGCCTGCACACTCTGCCAGGTGTCCAAAATATAATACAGCATGGGTCTGGGATGGCTGCATATCATTAAAAATGCCTCCTGGGGTATGCTCAAAGTGTTTTCAGTGGTGTGTAAGTTGGATGGCTTGGGTTCCCAGGTAGTCACAAGTGTGGAGTGAGTGATTTCACCAGGTTAGTGCAGATTCAGATTTGGCCCTGTTTGGGGAGGGCTCAACACAGGAAAGTTGGTGCCTGCCCATAGGCTGCATGGGAGAAGAGCTCAACACAAGGACAATGGCAGCTGTCTCCCCACTCCTCGCTCTTAAGCCACACAACTCAGTTTCTCCCTGTGTCTCTGGTACCTCCCAAGTCTCCATCCCTCCCCTGGAGCCCAGTGTACCCATGAGCAAGTCTGTGCATAGGCTCTTTAAGAGGGTGCCACGGTTTCCAGCAGCCTTCCATCTCACCTGGGTAGGGCCAACCCATTTCTCATTTCTACACCTCCTACCAGTCTTGACATTCCTTACATCCTTCATTACAGGACTTCTGTACAGCTAGACTTCAGATAGGTCTCCAGGTTAATCATTCTAATTGAGTTGTAATTTTAATATGATCATGAGAGGAGGCAAGCACATTTCCCTACTCTGCCTTCTTGCCCAGACCCCTCCAAATTAATACATTTTAAAATTATGTTGCTAATATAAACTGATATTTTGATATGTACTGAGATAATATGGTTTTCTCTTTAAATCTGTAAATATCATATATCACATTAATAACATGCTGCTGGATCCTCTACTTATGAGGTGGTGTCAATTTAATCTTAAAAACATTATTGAGGGCTAATTGCTATAACTGCACATATTTAAAACATATTTTTTGATAAACTTTAAAAAATAATTTATATTTTGGGAGTGGTTTTATGTTTCTAAGAAAATTGAGAGGAATATACAGAGATTTTCCATATACCTCCTATACCTATACATGCACAGCCTATTTCATTATCTGCATTACTCATTAGAATGGTGCATTTTTCTTTACCAGGAATAAACCTACATTGACAAATTATAATCACCCAAAGTCCACTTTTGGGTTTACTCTTGGTGTTATATATTCTATGGGTTTAAACAAATATATAATAATGTATATTCATTAATATGTCATATAGAGAATTTCACTGCCCTAAAAATCCTCTATGCTCTGCTTATTTATATCTCCTCCTCAACCTCTGGCAAAAACTGATATATTTATTATCTCTAAAGTTTTGCAAAGTGTAATATAATTGAAATCATATAGTGTGTAGCCTTTTCAGATTGAATTCATTCACTTAGCAATATGTAAGATTCCTTTATGTATTTTCATGCCTCGATAGCTCATTTATTTTTAGCACTGAATAATATCCATTCTCTGAATGTATCGCAGTTTATCCATTCACTTACTGAAGGACATCTTTGTTGCCTCCATGTTTTGGCAATAATAAGTAAATCTGTTGTAAATATTCATGTGTAAGTTTTTGTTTAGACATAAGATTCAACTCCTTTGGGTAAATACTAAGGAGCACAGTTGCTAAATCATATGATAAAAGCATGTTTAGTATTGTAAGAAAACAAATTCTCTTTCAAAGTGGCTGTACTATATTACATTCCCACCAGCATTGTGTGAAGAGTTCCTATTGCTCCACATCCTCATCAACATTAGATGTCAGTGTTCTGGATTTTGGCCATTTTAATAGGTGTGTAGTGGCATCTCGTTGTTTGAACATTTTTCTGATGATATATGATGGAGATTTCTGTGTGCTTATTTGTCATTTTTATATCTTCTTCGGGAAGGTGTCTGCTAAGGTATTTGGTCCATTTTTAATCACGTTTTGTTTTCTTGCTGCTGAATTTTAAGTGTTCTTTGTATATCTTATATAACTTAGACTCCTATGTCAGACCTGCCTTTTGCAAATATTTCCTACCAATTTATGACTTTTCTTATAATTATATCACATTTTCTTTTACAGACAAGATTTTCATTTTAACAAAGCCCTGCATATCAATTATTTCTTTCATAGATTGCGTCTTTGGTTATATCTAAAGCCATCACCATTAAAAGAAACAACACCTTGCCCAAAGTCATCTATTTTCTTCTGTGTTATTTTCTCAGAGTTTTATAGTTTTCCATTTTAAATTTAGGTCTATGATCGATTTTAGCTGATATTTATGAAAACAAGCTATGTCTAGATTTATATGTTTGCATGTGGATGTTCAGTTGTTTCAGTACCATTTGTTAAAGAGACTATCTTTACTTGCTAAATATGTTTTATTAGATTTCTTATTACTTATGGGAGAGGTTTTTTTGTCATTTTTTTTTTAGTTTCCTACATTGATGAGCATGTTACCCATGAAAAAGATGATCTTATTTTCTCTTTTCCAATCTGTATACATTCTATTTCCTTCTATTGCTTTATTGCATTAGCAAGGACTTCCAATACAATGTTGAAAAGATGTGGTAAGAGGGAGCATCCTTGCCTTGTTTCTGATTTTGGGGAAAACATCAAGCTTTTCACCAGAGTGGTGAATATTTGAAGTATTTATATATTAAGGCGAAGTTTAGGTTTGTCTGATTTCTACTCTCATCCTTCCATTTTTAAGTAAAACATTTTCTCAGTTAATTTTGCCATCACTTACAGATAGAAAACTCTCATATCTCCAGCCTTTTCCATCATTCTTCATGCCATTGTTTTATTTGTTCATTTGTTTGTTTGTTTATTACTTAACATCCTTTATTTTCTTTTTTCTTTTATTATTATTTTTTTTATTGGGATAACATTAGTTAATACAATTATATAATTTTCCAGTGTATGTTAAAATTCAACATCTATATATTCTATTGTGTGATTACCACCCAAAGTCCAGTTTCCTTCAGCTACCATGTATTTGATCCCCTTTACCCACTTCACCCTCTCCCAATCCCCCTATACTGACTCCCTTTACCCCCTCTACTTCTCCCCTCCTCCCCCACCCTCTATCCTCTGGTAACCACTAGTCCATTGTCTATGCCCCTGAGTCTCTGTTTGTTTGTACTGTTCATTCATTCCTTTTAGGTTTATATCCCACATATAAGTGATGTCATGTGACATTCAACTTTTTCTGTCTGGCTTATATTGCTTAGTATGATTATTTTGAGGTCAATTCATGTCACGAATGGCAGTATTTCATCTATTCTTATGGCTGAGTACTATTCCATTGTATATATGTACCACAGCTTCTTTAGCCAATTATCTGTTGTAGGACACTTTGGTTGCTTCCATGTCTTGTCCACTGTGAATAATGCTGCTATGAACATCAGTGTGTAAATATGTTTTTGGATATGTGTTTTAAAGTCTTTGGGGTAAATACCCAGTAGAGGGATTGCTGGATCATATGGTATATCAATTCTTAGGTTTTTTGTGGAACCTCCATACTGTTTTCCATAGTGGCTGTACCAATTTCTTGCCATTGTTTTTAGATGCTCATTTATTTCTCCAGGCTGAAGATGTAATTCCAAGAGACATATGATTCCAGGAAAGGAAAAAAAAAAATCTTTATTTAGAGCCATGAAACTTAACCTTGGCTGCACAGTCAAATCACTTGTGCAATTTTTTTTTAAAGCACTGATGCTTGGGTTTCAGCTCCAGATAGTCCTATATAATTAGTTTCTTCACAGTTTGAATACTGGGAGATTTGCAAGCTTCCTGAATAATTCTAATGGAAATCTAGAATAATAAAACAACCACTGTTAACATATACTTCCTCCAATGCATATAAGCATTTTTATGTCCTTCAGTAAAGTCATGTTAAAGACCCAGGCCCATCTCTAATGGAATCCACAGTGATAGCAACTCTTTCATATGGCTAATTTGATTTATTTTAAATCCCACAGATTAAATAAGACCTCACAAGTAAATAAAAAGTAACTGAATGAAGTCCTTGAAGATTTTTGTTTGTTTCTATAATTATGCTAATTTACTTAACAAGAAAATTATGACATTTTTCATAAAGTCTTTAACAATTAAAGTCTCAACAAATGTTTCACAATTCATGCTATATTTTAATGTATATATTTTTAGTGAGCATGAATCTATCAAATTTCAGCTGAAGAGAATGATGGGAAAGTGAGTGATAATATATTCCTCATTAGAAAAAGCAAAGTATTTTAAAAATTGAGTGCTCTTTATAACTGTGGGTTTTATTATATTTGGTTCGATTGAAACATTTTTGAAATTTAATTGATAAAACATTTTTATATCTCAATGTTTACTTTAAATATAAAATTTTGAAGTCTTTATTAATATCAAGCTTTACCCTGATGATTAATATATGTTTAATAACCAGATAAAAGAAAACAAATTCCTGGGGATGTGCCACCATAGTGTGCTTTGAGTCACAATTGCATATTTGTTTCACAGCTACAGGACAAGTCTGAGCATCTTAAAAGAGTCCAACAAGAGGAGAGAATAAAGATTGAAGAGGAAAAAAGACAATTGGAAGCAGAAATAATAAATTTTTATAAAATGAAAGCTGGGTCTGAAACATTGCAGACTCAGGGTAGTACCAATATAAAAAAGGAGAAAGATCGTAAAAAATAGTCCATTCTTATCATTCTTTATGTTATTGAGCCCTATCACTCTTGATTCTAGCTTTCTTTGAGCTTGTTTCATAGCATTTTATTCTGATCAAAATTATATTACTTAAAAATTTTTCTGCTTATTGTATATTTTCCTCAACTAGAATGTAAGCTCCTTGAGAGCAGGTAACTTAACCATCTTGTTAGCTGCTATATCCTCAGAATTTAGAACAAAGACTAGCACAAAGTTGACCCTCAGTGAGTATTTGCTAAAATGAAAATAAAATCAAAGAATTATATGACCCAGTGTAAAAGTGTTGATTATCTGTAGAAATTCCTTTACCATAACACTGCCTGTGGCTCCAGTATACAAATATGGCTGCTATTTAAAAAATCTAAGTAGAGGTAAATTTGTTGGAGAGTCATAAACTATCTTTTAGGGATAATTTTTCTTATCAAAATCTACCGATAATAATTTTTGATAGTTTTTATTACAATAAAAATTGAATTTTTAGTTAGAACTTCTATACTGTGATTTAGTCTTTGTAAAACTAATATTTAGAAGTTAGAGAGAGCCAGAGAACAATGGGAAACCATGTGTTACATTTTGGTGATAATATTATGCCTTACAGATTTGGGGTATGTGTTAAAACTAAAGTTACCAAAGGTTTCGAAAATAAGATAATTTTTTCCTAATATCAAAATGTTCCTTCCAGGATGAAAGTCATACCAATTCTCTAATGCACATAGTATATAGTGTAATAAACACTTAAAAATAAAATGTTTTTAAACATATACTTGCAGACTGCGTTGAAAACAATGATATTTCAGTGAGTGGAAGTGATGCATATTCTTTTTTAAAAATATTTTTTTATTTTTCAGTTGTAGTTGACATACAACTACAACTGTGAGGGTTAGGGTTAGAGTTTGTTCTGAGGCTAGAGTTTGGGTTTAAAATAGGGTTAGATTTAAGATTAGGTTATTTTTAAGGTTAGGGTTGGGATTCGTTTTAGGTTTACAGTTACTATTGGGGCATAGTTAACTTTGAGGTTAGTGTTTAATTTAAAATTGGGTTCAGTTTAGGATTGGAGTAAGGGCTAGCATTAGGGATATGTTTTGGGTTACCATCAGAGTTAGGGATAGGTTTTGAGTTATTGTTAGGTTTAGTGTTAGGGTGAAAGTGAGGGTCAGGTTTAGGATTAGGATTAGAGTTAATGTGAACATCAGTTTTTGAGTTAGCTTTGAGTTTAGTGGTTGTGTATAAAGATTAGGTTTAGAGTAAATTAAGGGTTTGTTAAAAGCCAGGATTAGAATAATGTTTAGGTTTTACATTTGGCTTAAAGTAAGCTTCGTGTTTTTAATTAGAGTTTGGTTAGGGTTAGGATAGAATTAGAAGTAGATATGAGTTAGAGTTTGGGTTTGAATTAGAGCTTGGTTTGCTTTAGCATTCATGTAAATGCTGGCATAATGTTAGGGTTAGGGTTAAGTTCTGAGTAACTTTAGAACTTGGGTACACTTAGGGTGAAGGTTATAGTTAGCTTTAAGTTTAGAATTTGGGTTAAGAATAGAATAAGGGTTTGGTTTGAATTAAGGTAAGAACTATGTTCAGGGTTGTGTTTAAGGTTAATGTTAGGGTCAGATTTGGAGTTAGGGTTAGGTTTATAATAGATTTAGAGGTTGCTTTGTGTTTTAGGTTCAATTTAAATTAAGTCAAGAACTACTATAAAGATGAGTGGAGGTTCGGTTAAGGTAAGGGTTAGCTTTAGGGTTTGAGTTGAGTCTTGATTATGATTAGCATTAGGAATACAATTAGCTTTCAGGTCTTGGTTTGTGTTAAATTTGGGTTGGGGATCAAGGTGAGCTCTAAGCCTGTGTTTGGGTCAGAGTTAGAGTTAGGGTTGGGGTTAGGTTTTGAGAGAGGTTTAGGGTTAGAGTCAGGATTCAAGTTAGCTTTGAGGTTAGGATTTGAGTTTATATTAGGTTTAGGGTTAGGGTTACAGAAAGTGGTAGGTTTAGGGTGAGGTTTTAGGTTAGAGTAAGGGTTAGGTTTTCTGTTAGGGTTAGAATTCCAAGTATCATTAGAGTCAGTGTAGAATTCAAATTGAGTTTATGGAAAGATTTAGGATTAGTGTCAGAGTTAGTATGAACCCTCAGCTGAGGATTTGTGTTTAAAATAAAATTAGAGTTTGTTTAAGTTTAGGTTAGAGCTAAATTTAGGGTTATATTTAATGTTAAGGATAGAGTTAGGTTTTGTATTAGAGTTAAGTTTAGGATTAGCTAGAGAAGTAGTTTTGAGGTTCAGGTTTAATTTAAATCAGGGTTAGGATTAAGGAAGGGCCAGAGATACAGTTAGGTTTAGGGTTAGCATGTGCTTTAGGGTTAGGGTGAGGCTTAGGGTTGAGGTAAAGGTTGGCATAAGCTCAAATATCAGGGTTAGTGTTAAATTAAAATATGGGTAAACATGTGGGTTAGGGCAAGGTTATAGATTAGGGTCAGGTTTAAGATTAGAATTAGGGTTAGGGTTATGTTCAGGGGTAGAGAAGGTTGGGGAGAATTTATGATTATGGTTAAAATGAGAGTTAGGGTTAAAGACAGCCTTGAGATTTAGGTTGGTTCTTAACAAACAGTAGGGTTAGAATCAGATATAGGTTTATGGTGAGGTTTGAGGTTCTGATGTGTCACTGAAGGCCATATTCTTTAGTAATACTAACCTCTATTACCTGCAATACACAAAGTATAAAGTGTTTGATGATCTTAAGTTTTTAAAAAACTAGTCTATGAGAAAAGCTCAACAACAAGCCATATCCTACTCTGAGATACATTTCTTGGAGAATGGATTTGGGTATTATACCACGAAAAAACTCCTGCTGATAGAGTGTGCACAAGTGAAACAGTTGACTGTGTAAATTACAAGCAGGTATGATTTGCATTTTGTAAGTAGGCACTGTTGAGCACAGCCTTTGTTCTCATGCAGTGTGTTAGGACTTTGTCAAAGTCATCTTTTGGACACATTGGTCATGGGCCACAGTCATTAGGGAATGGATTAGTTCCCCTTTGCTGATGAACAAAGTTTGTAAGTACCTTCTTTATAACATACAAACTACACATCATAATAAGCACATTAGTGCATGCATTACAATAAAGATTATAGATTTATTTAGCATATGAGCTCTCTGTTAATACTCTTTGGAAATATCCCATGTGGTATGAATTATTTACAGGTAAGATGACAATGTTTAAAAATCCCTTTACGCAGTACATATGTATTTCATGATTGAAAGACCAATGTTCCAAAGGTTTTAGACAATCGGCTCTTTAGAAGGGAGATTTTTTTTTTAACAAGTCACATGATAAACTTAGCTACATGCCTTACAGGATGTGTTTGAGTTCTATTCCAAGCAAGAACCCAGTGGGATGGAGCATGTATTAGAGGTAAGCGAGGTATCCATTCTTTATGTATCGTTCAGAGCGCAAGCTTGGTGTCCACATAGTGTGTTAAGATTTTGCCACAAACGTCTTTTGGGAACTTGGGTTATAGACCCCACACATTAGAGAATGCATTTTGTGGCCATTTTCAGATAACCTGTGTTTGATGAACAAAATTTTCAAATACATTCTCTATGATGTATGGACAACACATTGTGTTGAAACACAGGTATTACAGCTAGGGTGTTAGGTCTTTTCTGCATATACACTCTCTTCAAAACGCCTTTTCCAACCTCCTGTTTGGTATGAATTTACAACAGGAAAGATCCTGGTTCTAACTAATCGCTTTACACATCGTGTGGGAGTTGGAAGAGTATAAGGCCACTAAGCTAAAGAGCATTTTAAAATTGCCTTTTCAAACACTACTGAAAAAAAATCACGCCCTAATCTTAGCTGTAAGCTAAGTATGAATTACATTTTCCATCAAAGCTGTGTTCTGGTTAGACTCTTAATGTGATCTTGATGTGCCAGTCCCATGTCGAAAACTTCTCATTGACACCATCTTTAAAAACCACATGCATTAGAGAATCAATTTTGTTTTAACTCACTGAGAGACAAGTGTGATGAATCACACTATATGGAAGTGACTTGTCAATAATATGGAGTAAATGTCAGACCCCAGTTAGGTTTATCTTCCGTATTAGCGGTAACTTTGAGGTAGGATTAGAATTTGCTTAGGTTGAGGGATAAACTGGAAGTCATAGGCAGCATTAGGGCTCAGGTTCTTGTAGTTATTTTTTAGCCTAGAACTAGGGTGACTGTGAGTGAGAATGTTAGCATTTGGCTTGGGGTTAAGAGTACATCCAGTTTCAGTTAAGGTGAGGTTTTGGGTTGAGTTATGAGTTTGGGGTTGAGTTGAAGTTAGCTCAGGGTTGTATTTGAGATTAGGGTTAGAGTCTGTGTCAGTGTGAAGCTCTGGGTTGATGCTTAGGGTTAGGTTGAAGGTTTGCTTTGAGTTGAGGTTCATAGCTGAGCCTTAGGCGAAGCTCCAAAATAAGGTTAAAGTTAGGGTCAGGATTGAGTGCATTTATAGGTTAAGGTAACTATTAAAGGTTAATTCAAGGTTTTGGATTGAATTTTGGGTTGAGTTTAGGTTTCGGGATAGGCTTAGGTTTTGAGTGGGGGTTTGAGGGTAAGGTTAACATTAGGGTTAGGGGGTGAGATGTCGCTTGAGTGTAAAAGCAGGTATCAGTCTAGGATTAGGCTTAACCTTCATGCAGGTAGAGTGTGGGTTTATGTTTAGGTTAGGGTGAAGGTGATGCTAGGGATAGTGTTAAGTTTAAGGTAGTATGAGTGTTAAGATTCAGGCTTGGGTTTGGGTTAGAGTTGGGGTTGTGATGAGGGTTAGGTTTAGGGTTAGGACTAGACATAGCTTTGAGTGTAGAGTTTGAGTTGTCTCTATTGTTAGGTTGAGTTTAGGTTCAGGGTAAGAACTAGGATTAGGGTCAAACTGAGGGTTAGTTTTAGGGCTGGGTATGTGTGTATGGGTTTCAGCCTTGGGTTAGTGTGGGGTTTACCGTGAGGGTCATGGTTAGGGTTGAAATTCTGATTGGGCCTCAGTTAGCGTTAGAGTTAAAATGAGCTTTGAGGTGAAGGCCTGGGTTTAAATTAGGTCTCGTATTAGGGTTAACATTAATGTTATGGTTAAGTTAAAGGTCAGGGTCAGGTCTAAGCTTAGCTCTGATATTTGGCTTTGGGCTAAAAGTAGGATTTTGGGGTGGGTTAAAGGTGACATACAGGTGGGAGTTTAGGTCAGGTTTAGGGTTAGGGTGAGGTTAGAAACAGAGATCAATATAGGGTTAGAGTTAGGGTGAATTTACTGTTAGGGTTCATCTTAGGGTTAGAATTAGCTTTGGGTCAGCATAAGGGTTAGTGGTAAGCTTAGTGTAACTGTCAGGTGGCGGGTTAGAGTTGGAAAGTATTTGTTAGGTTTCAAGTTAGGAACTAGGGGAAGGACTAGGAATGGGTTGCTGATTAGGGCTACTGTTTGTGTAAGGGCTAGAGAAAGGGTTAGGGTATGGTGAGGTTGAGGGTTAGGGTTAAATTGAGAGCTCATATTTTCCTTCATGTTAGGGTTAAGGTCTGGCTTGCATTTAGCTTTGCAATTTAAATTAGAGTGAGTGTTGATTTGGCAGTCAGTGCCTAGGTTTAAATTAGAGTTTGCATTAGGGTTTAGTGTTAGAGTCAGGTTCAGGATTACACTTAGTTCCTGAATTAGGGTCAGGGTGAGCATTTTGGTTGGAATTAGGTTTAGGCTTGTGGTTAAGGTTGAATTTAGGGTTGGGTTTTGAGATCATGCCAGATGGGCGCAATTTAAGCTTGGTTTAGGTTTAGTGCTCAGTTTATGACTAGGATTGGAGTTAAAGTTTGTATTAGCCTTGAGGGTAGTGACTGGGTCTAAATGGGGTTAATTCAAGTTTAATGTGAAGCCTTGAGTAAGGGTTAAGTTTAAAGTTAGTTTTATGGCTGGTGTTTATAGTAAGTTTATAGTTAGAATTATTGTAACTGCTAGGTTTAGGGTCAGGCTAATGTTAGGTTTAAGTTTAGGTTTAATTAGGATTAGAATCAAATTTAGAGTTATATTTAGAGTTAAGGTTAGGGTTAGTGTCAAATTTATGATTAAGGTTAGGCTTAGCGTTAGGGTTTGTTTTGAATTAAAGTTAGTGTTATGGTTAGGGTTAGGGTTAAGTTTAGGGGCAGATTTATTGTTAAGTTTATGATTGGGGTGAAAGTTGGAATAGTTTGCTAATTCTTTGAGGTAAGACTGAGTTTAAAAAGAGGCTTAGTATTTAAGTTAACAGGGTGAGACATGGGTGTTGGATCAGGTTTAGGGTTAGTGTTAGGTTTATGGTTGCATTCTGAGTTGGTTTTGGGGTTAGGGTTATGATTAAGTTTTGAGTTAAATCTAGGGTTAGAGTCAGGGTTAGAGTTAAGGTTTGGGTCAGGCTTAGGGTGAGAGTTAGTTTTGAGTTTAGGCTTTGGGTTTAAATTGTGGTTAGGATTAGAGTAAGTATTAGGGTAAGGACTAGGTTTAGTGTTAGCTTTAGGCTTAGGGTTTGGTTAGGGTTAGGTTTTGAGTTAAGGTTATGATTAAGGTTAGAGTGAGAGTTAGAGTAAGGACTTAGCATTAGCCTTAGATTTAGTTCTTTGGGTTGGGTTAATGTTCAATTTTGAGTTAGGAATTGGGTTAGAAATAGTGTTAATGATTAGGTTTAGAGCATGGGTTCAAATTAGGGTTAGTTATAGGGTTAGCATGAAGGTAAGGCATAACTTTAGGTTTATGATTAGTGTGAGATGTAGGGTTGAATATGTAGTTAGGGGTAAGGTAGGATCAGAGGTAGAATTAGGGCTAGGGTTAAAGTTAGGTTTACGTTTAGGTTCAGGATTAGTGTTAGCTTTGCAGTTTAGGTTAGGTTTAGCATTTGGTTTAGAGTTAGAGTTATGGTTAGGGCCAGGGTTCCAGTTCATTTTGATTTTATGATGAGTATTAGGGATAGGGTTTGGGTTAAGGTTAGATTTTGCTGTGAGTTTAGGGTTTGTGTTTAAGTTATGTTTACATTGGGATTAGATTTTGAGTTAGAATTTTAGTTTTAGGGTGAGATATAGGGATAAGGTGAGATGTATAGGAAAAGCTTTTGAATTAGTTTGAAAGTCAGATTTATATTTAGGGTGACAATTTGCTTTGAGGTTAGGATTTGGATTTAAATAGGGGTTAGGTTTCAGCCAATATTGAAGGTTTGGGTTAGGTTTAGGGTTACTACTAGATATTGGATAAATGATAGAGTTAGAGAGAGTGTTAGAGTTAGGGTTAGAGCTAGGGTTGGTGTAGATTTAAGGTTAAAGGTAGGTTTTGAGATATGGTTAGGGTGCGAACTTGTGATAGCGTTAGGGTTCGGTTGTGTTTGTGATTAGGTTAGGGTTATAGCTAGGCTGAGTTAGTTGTGAGATTCAGTTTTAGGTTTAAATTATAATTAGGTTTTGGTTCAGGGTTAGAATTAAGTTTCAAGTTAAGTTTAAGGGTTAGGGTTAGGTTTAGCCTTAAGTTTATGATAAAGGGTAGGGTTGGAGTTACCTCTGATTTTGAAGTTTGGGTCTAAATTTGGGTTAAGTGTAGATTTAGTGTTAGGGTAAAACTGTGGTCAGGTTTAGGTTTAGCATTAGAATTAGGGCCAGTTTTAGAATTAGAGCAGGTTTTGAATTAGGGTTAACATTGAATTTATGATTAATTAGGGTTAAAGTTGGACTTGTGACAGAATGAGTTGCCATGTTAGAGTTTGGTTTTAAATTAGTTCAGGTTGTGGGTAGGTTTAGAGTAGGACAAGATTAGGGTTATGTTTATGGTTCTGTTTAGGGTTTGATTTAGGGTAAGAGTTAGGGCTAGGGTAAGGCCCAGGTTTAGGTTTAGGTTTAGAATGCCTCGGCAGAGCCTCCTGATAAAACACTGATATATCTGATACTGTCCCCTCTAAGGCATTATTAAGCACTATAGCTAAGATCTTTCCATAGGTACATAAAGACTATCACCTGTTTAAGTGAGAGATTGATGTTACCACACATTCCCAGAGCCCACATTATCAGATTTATGTCAACTGGTTAACATTGCTAGTGGGGCCTGGACAAGCACAACTCTGGATACTACTTGCAGGCTGTTGAGACCTTAAAGATTGTTTAGGAGTCTTACTTTGGAATCTGTCCCTTGATTTGGAAGAAGGCAACTGCATTGTAGAATGGCTGCAGGACTCTATTCCTCAAGCTTTTACAAAAGTTATAGATTGCTCTCAAATTCAAGAGTGTAAAAGTCTTCAAGAGAAATCCACCCACTTATATTTACTTCACCTGGGTCCACACTGTCTTTCAGGAAAATTTGGGCTTGCCTAATGATGCTGAGATAACAACATCTGCCTTAAATCCAGTTTTTTCCTAATGGGTTCGAAAGGTAACTGCTCTAAAAGAACAGAGAGACTAGGAAGTTTTTCTCAGTGCTCAATGTGTGACCCATGCTGATTACCTAATGCAAACTTCCATGAAACTAGAGAAAACAAAGTAAATCATATCATGATTCCTCAACTCTAATTATTGGAGGCAAAGGCCAATTGTAAGAGGTAAAGGCCAATTGTAAAGTTAAACCTAAACCTGAAATAATCTGTCATTATTGTACCAATCCTGGTTATTCAGAAAGGGACTGCTCAAAATTCAAAACTAAACAATGACCAACAAACCTATAGATTCTAACCTGCAAAAGATGAAATCTGATGAGGCTCTGGGGAGAAAAAGAGGCTGCTTCCCCTCCTTTCTAAAAATTTGTTTTGGAAGCATCAATTCAGATTGACAACACCTTTTAGTCTGTTCTAATTGACCCAGATGTCACATGTTCTGCCTTCAACCCTATGCATCCCCTTCTTCCATGTACTAAAACAATTAAAGTCTTAGAGACTGAGAACTCACAAACATTATTTTATTCCAAATCTGTAAATTTTCCTTTGGGAAGATTGACAAATACTCTTCATTTCCTACTCAGTTTGTCTGCCCTCATTATTCAAGGCCTGAATAAATTTTTCTCCTAAGAGGGAAATATTGTTAATATTTTTATACTTCTGCAAACAAGGCCTAAAATGAAATTAATACGGAACATAAAAACATACAGAAGAAAATAGTATTTTTATTCTTTCTCTTAAGCCGAAACCATCCTCCTTGCACAGCAGCTAGAAACCATGTTGGGCAGCAATACCAGCCAGAGCAGCAAGGCCCAACTGCAGGGACCTGCATAGTGGTAGGGGGCAGTGGCTGGCACAAACATAGTGGTGGAAGGCAAAGCCAGCAGTAAGGGCAAAGCCTACTGCAGATGCATTGAGAGCTGTGGGATCTCTGGCAGTCAGTGTACACAAATGTGGCTGCTGGGTCTTATGTGTGTGTGCATGGCACTGGAAAACAACAAAAGGATTGGAGCTGGGTGCATGTGGTTGTATAGCTGGAAGGAGTAGCTGCAGGAGAGCCTAACAGTGCAGGCTACTGACAGGAGGCAGAGCCAGGTCCTCAAGTAGTTGTCAAGAATTTGTCTGTTAACTGGCTAGCACACTGCAATACAACAATGAATGCTAGTGATTTGAATCAGTCTGGGTGTGCAGATGTACAGCTTGATGGGCTAGTTTCTCTTATCAGAGTATTTGTAAGAGTTTAAAACTGGAAATAACCTTTGTTCCATCAAGGTAAATGGGTGAACGATTTCTAGTTTATCTGTAAAATAAAACACTACCAAGTAGTAAGAAAAAAAACGATACACACAAAAACATAGATAAATCTCAAGATATGTCTGCTGAGTGAAAGATTCCAGATAAACAAGAGAAATGTTTGTTGTTTGTTTTCATTAATATAAAATTCTAGAATGCAAATTAATCCACAGTGACGGAAATTAGACAAAGGTTTTCCAAGGATGGAAGGCAGTGAAGGGCAGTCAGGAGACACTTCCAAGGCACAAGATAGCTTTAGTTTATTATATTGGTAGTGCTGATGGTTTTGAAATTGTTTTAAACAAAATTGTTTTAAAAGAGAAAGAAGAGAGATCAAAGGTTAATAATATAAAGTTATGCTAACTGATTCAGGAAGAAGAGGAGTGACATTAGTTTATAAAGAGCAACCTTTCCTCAATAGATGTATTCTTCTTCCCAATGCCTGGAATCCATGCTGACCATGAGATTCAGTTTAAGCAACAAAATGGGGCAAACGGTACGATTTCTGAGCCTCGTTCTCAAGAGAACTTGTAGGTTCTTCTGTTGTCCTCTTGAGTGTCACTGCCATGTGAGCAAACCCAAGTTATTGTGCATAGAGGAGGCATGAAATTAAATCTAGGCACCAATGCTGACAGCCTGTGGATCACCAGACATGTGATTGAGTACATTCTAGAGCCAGCTCATCACCCCAACTACAGACACAAGACTGGGCAATGAAAGACCTACAGAACTACACAGCTGAGCCCAGATCACACGGCTGAACTCCAGAAGGTTGACTTAATAGAGAGTTGATCCAGTCACTACATTCTAAAGTGGATCTTCACACAGCAAATGGTAACTCATACAAGTGGCATACAAACCTGACAAAGAGCATTTGAGCTTAAGTGGTTATTGGTCATAAGAAGCTTGATCCAAGCATTTTCAAGAGAGGGAGGGACATGCAAGAAACATATTCAGAAAATTCTTTTGAAGACTTTTCTAATGAAAAGTGATATCAAAAGATTATGATGACAGAAAGGAAATAAATGTTGGGTCAAAAACAGAGTTATTTTCAGCTGTGGCACATTAAACCATGTAATGATGAGGGTTTGGTGGCAGAATTATCAATGGACAGGCAGAGCCTCTGAGGTTGAGGGCTAAGGAGTTTCACCTAGTGAAAGGGAGAAATAAACTTTTAATCACTGAAACAAAATAAAACATGCAGCTTATTAAAAACCTTAAAACCATTTGAAGATATTGCAGATCTGGGAGTCATGTTAAGACAGGGTGATAAAGTGTCTACCGTGGGTTGTGTATGTGGTCATCAGTGACTGGCGTCAGCCTTTTTCTGCTAAAGTGACATAAAATATTCTACTAGGTCTCTTGTTGATTCCAACAGCAACCCTTTTTAACTTAATGCTGTCGAATCCCTTAGAACACTTCTCAGACACAACCGCCCCCAGCCTCTTTTGGGCACAGCATGGTGGAGCCTTCTGTCTCAGGATGCAGTGGTTCCAAAAGCCTCATTAAATCATTATGAAATCATAGGCTTCAGGGGAGGAGAAGAGTGCCAAACATGTTTTTCTGAATTGTTTTTCAACAGGATGGGAGGAGATAGGCACAGGGTTTTACAGCAGTGTGATCCCCAGAGTTTCTTAGTAAAGCAGTGAAAAAAAAGGGAAAGTCTAGCTGCTCCCATAACCAGAACGGTGAGGTCTAAGCACACCAGCCTGGCACAGGCTCTATGATGAATCCACAGGCTGAGGGCTTATGGTGACAGTGGGAATCTGCTGTAACCTACCCAGAGATTTCTTGTCCTTGCAGTGTGCTTTGCCCTTCACAGTCTTGTTCCAGTTCCATCCTCTGTTCAGCTCAGCTTCAAAGCAGGGCTTTGTCTCTTTGTTGGGCAAACCCTACCATGTGGACCTCTCTGATTTGTTTCTTCTGACCCCCACAGCTTTTACACATTTGATGCAATATGACTTTTGGGAACTGTCTTGTATACCTGAACCCAAGTGTCTATAGAGATGATGACTTGGTCCTGGGTGGGGTTTCTCCCCACCATCCTTTATTTAAAACAGGAACCAGAGCTACTCTGGATATCTTTTGTGCTTTAGCCAAAGAAAAATGTAACAGCAGCACATGTAAATTTGTGTGTGCATTTGTGTGTGTTGGTGTATGTTTCACTATCTGGTGGTGTTGCTGTTTATTCTGATAATTATGTAAATTAGGCACAGAAATGTCACAAGCACTGACCGATAAGTTATAAATTTGTGCCCCCTCTCTTTCCTTTTGTATTTCTCAATACTTTGAAGAAAGAAGAAAGCCATTACCGTGTGTGTGTGTGTGTGTGTGTGTGTGTGTGTGTGTGTGTGTGTGTGTGTCTTGTCAGCGTGATTTTCTCCATCTATTCCTGGAGGGTTTAGAATAAGTGAGGTTGTTGAAACTCCACCTTTTTCTACTGCCAGGACCCACAGATCAGGTCACAGAAGCTTCCTGAAACACTGATGGCCTGATGTCAGTGTCAGGAGCCAGGGCTCAGTCTGTCTGGGTGCCTTTTGCTGGCAAGGGCACTGTTGACGTGAGATTTGAGAAGCCAGGGGTTTCAGAGCTCAACTAGCCTAAAGAGAACATGTCCCACAAATGATCAGGAATTGACTCTGAGGACCTGAGGAATTCTGGCCCAAGATCCTGAGAGGCAAAAGAAGATAAGGAGATTCTTTTTTGAGAGAGGCTAATGGCTTCTTTGATTCTGATTACTGATTTCTACAGGAAAAGATGCAAAAACTACATTATTGGGGCTTTATCTAACCATGTAGCATGTATCTGTGTTTGACTGAGTATACTGATGCTTAATGAGGGATTTACTTGATACAGCCTATGTTCTGTGCATCCGTTGTGGTTGTAATAGGAGACAATGCTTCTAAAATATTCAGTTTATCAACATGCCCATGTCCTTAGAGAAGGATTAGGTGATTTGTTTCAATGTGGTATTTCTGTCTTTAGCAGTGCCTTCTAGGATTAATACCTGTCATCTCAGCTGGCTCCCTTGCATTGCAGGAAGGTGTTAAAAGGTGTGCTTATGTTTGCAGTAAATTTTCAGCATTTTTTACTCTTACCTGTGTGAGAACCTGTGTGTGTGCATGTGCATTGTGAGTGTGTCTATGCACTTTTTGTCCCATCTAGATTGTTTTTTTTTTTTTTGCTGAGAGTTTCCTTTTCTCCTTGTTTCTTTCTGTAACATTGGCCAAAATATGGAATGTGGCATTTTGTGAAATTTTTTACATAATCCCTGGCTTGATGGCAGCTATTGATTATGGTCAGTGTAGGAGAGTTAGGGTGGCAGGAGGTGCATATCAGAGGAGGGATCCTCTGACCAGTCACTATGTGGGAAAAGTGAGAACTTGTCTTGTCCATGAAGGTCAGGGAGAGTAGGGCCTTTGGGTTGTATCACGAGCCTGGAAGCCACATCCAAAAAAATTTCTGACCAACTTCTGAGCAGAAGAGGTCCAGGCATTATGTAGTTGGAAAGCCCTGGAATTTTTTATTTATATTTTCATTATGACTACACATAAAACATCATTTTACATGCTTATTTGCGATTCATGTACTTTCTTTGATGCTGTATCAATTCAAATATTTTTCCCCTTTGGGGTTATATTCTTATTATAAAGTTCTGAGTATTTATTATACATTTTGGATTCAAGTCCATTCTCAGATATGTGACTCCCTGTCTGTGGCTTGTGTTTCCTTTTCCTCAATAGCATCTTTTAAAGAGCCGAAGTATTTAAACACCATAAACATAATTTAACAATTTTTCATTTTAGTTTGTGCATTGTGATTTTGTTGTTACATGAAAGCAATCTCAAAATTCACACTTCCTGCTCTATTTTTTTCTATCAGTTTCCATCTTTTCAGTTTTACATTTAGGCCAATGATACATTTTGACTTAATATATTACTGAGGGGTGAATCAAAGTTAACTTTTAGAACAATCGCCAATTATTCCATAACGATATTTGAAAACACCAGTCTCTCTTCACAAATTTGTTTTTGTATTTTTGTTGCAAGCTAGTCCTTTATGTCAACTGGTGAACTTTCTATTGTATTCCATTTATTTGTCAATTATTACAAAATGCCACATTATATTATCTCTATAATAAGATGAACCCAAGGAGAATAATTCCTCCAATTTTCTTCTTATTTTCTTAACTTTTATTTCTCCCAGGTGCTTTTTATTTGAATATGAATCAAAAAATAATCTTACTTAATTCAACAAAAAGTTATCTGCTGAGATTTTGACTGGTATTGCATTAAATTAATTAATCATTTTGTGAAGAATAGACATCTTGACATGAGCTCTCTGGCCCATGAACTTTTCACATATATTATTTGGTTATTTTTAAGATTTTCTCAGAAATTTTGTGATTTTTAGTGCATGAACCTTGCACAAATTTTGTCATTTCTTCCTAATACATTTTACAGTATGTTATTGTAAATGGGGGAAATTTTTAAATTCTATTTTATCTCCATTAGTAGATAAAAAGACAATTGATTTTACTGTTTTTCTTGTATTCTGAAATGTTTCTAAAGTCCCATATTAGATTTTATGGCATGGTTTTGTAAATCGAAAGTTTTTAGATCAATAACTACATCATATTTGAATAAAGACAGTTTTACTTCTCCCTTTGTGGATTTCTGTCACTCATTTTTCCTGCCATATTGTACTTGTGAAAGCCTATGGTAAATGCATAAGATAAGTGGTGAGAATCGACATGTTTGCTAATGGTAGGAAGGAAGCATTCATTTTTTCCCTTATTGAGTATGATATCAGCCATAGGTTTTTGTAAATGCCCTTTTTCTGTTCTTCATTGCTGAGAGTTTTTATTAAGAGAGAATGTTACATTCCGTCACATGGTTTCTGCAACGAATCTTTTTCCTTTGCTAATACATTGACTAACATTACTTGATATAGAGCTATTGTGGGACATTTGAATAACTGCATGAGATCTCCGAGTCATAATATATTCCCATATACATATCTGGATTCAAGTTACTAAGATCATTGTTGAGAATTTATGCATCTAAATTATGGAGAGACACTGCGTTATTATATTCTTATAATATCTTTGTCTGCTGTTGGTATCAGGTTAATGTGGTTGCCCAAATGAAGAAAGGATGTACTACATATCCTTCATGTTTTAATCCAGAATCCATAGAATTTGTATTACTTCTAACTTGATCATCTGGGTAAATTCACCAGTGAAGCAAACATAGATGTTATTTTCTCCCCAATCTTTGGTTCTGGAGTTAATCTTACCATTTAAAATTTATTGTCTGATATTCTGCTATAGCCCCAAAGCTAATACATTATGGAGAATGATTGCAACTAGATTTGTAAATGGAATGGGAAAGATCATTGTCTCATATTCAATTTGCGTCAAGATTCTTCAAGGGTGAAGAAATTGATTGGAGACTTCTCCACTTTATTTTGTGATACAGAACGTGTAATATATACTTCATCTGTGCATTAAAGTTTAGTAAAGCAACCTATATATGGAGTTTTGAATGCTGTGTGAGCAAGAAACTTATTAATCTACATGAGATGCTAAGATCTCTTCAGGTTTTCTGTCAACTTTGAGCAGAGTCAAGAAATTAGTATCTTACAGGACTGGGAACAGAAAGAATTTAAAAAGTCAACTTTAAGGGGATATAAGGCATGATAAATATCTGAATGGTAAATAAATTACCCTCATAATGAAAAATCATTAATAAATAGGCAAACTCTTTAAAAGTAGAGAAAAATTTAATTCAGTGCTCCTAGGTTAGGAAAGTTTAAATAAATCAAATTAGGAATTCAAAAGCACTCATTCACATAATTATTGTGGTGGCTCTATTTGGCATATATTAAATTTATATTCTACATGAATGGTAAATATCTATCAAGTGCTTAGGGAAGAGTGAGAAACAATGGGCCATTTTAGAAGAAAATTTCCAAGTCTATAAACAGGAGTAATAAAGACAAAATTATTTGAGCAATTTTGCAAAATATGTTTCAGTTCAAAATAAAAAACCACTCCATAAAAACAGCCTAAAGATATCTGAAAGATTTAGTCAGAATTAACAACACACAAAATTGAACACTATGCAAAAACTCAAAACATTTAAACATAAGAATGAATGAAAGGGCTAAGAACCAATAATTGGATAAAATAGTTGAACAAAAATTATTAAGAAACTAATTATTGAATTTTCAAATTAATACTGAAAAAGTTAAATTTATAACCAAATATTCAAAGGCATGAATAATAAAAAATTAATGATAGGAAATGAAACATTAAATCTAGAAAAATCTAAATAGAAGAGCTGTTTTAAAGATCAAACAACTTATGTTATATGTAAGTTAATATTAAGTAAGAGAATGTTCAAATGTAAGATTAAAAATGATTTAAAAGAATTAATTGCAAATAACATTTTTAAAAACTATCACAGGAAAACCTTCCTAAAGTTTACCAAAAAAAAAAAGAGAAAAAAGAGAAAAATACAGTCTGAAATAAAATGTTTCTTACAAAAATATAATATTTAAAAAATTTTAAGTTCCCACAAGTCAGGCATGCATGCCCAAGACCTCAAGTCAACATGCCTTTGCCCACTGCCATTCATCTGTCTGGACATAGGTCCTTCTCAGTCCGTTGTCGTGCCCCAGAGTGAGATGGAAATGAACATGACAACAATATAGATGGATGCCTCAGAATGCATGCATTAGAAAATATTTAAAACTTACTGTCAGACCACAATTCCTATATTTTTAGTCTAAGCAACATACTCGTCAGAATTAAATCACCTTGTTAAGCTCAAGCAGTTCTAAGGGAAAAAAATTATCTAAGGTGAGGTTTAGAGAAAGACTGAAAAGGTTGATAAAATTAACATAAGTGGAGTGTAAAGAAATCCATTAAAGAGTAAATACTGGTGAAGGATAACAAGCAAGTAAAAAATATTAAAGAAACTAAGGAGACATGCAAAAATAAAAAATGAAGGTTTGAGGAATTATGAAGACAAACAAGATATTAGTTTGCTGATGAACACTGGGGGGAAAACAGCCTAATATAATAAGAAATAAAATAAAAAGAGGCAGAAGTAGTCAATAAAAAGCACCAGAAAATAATGAATATCAAAGAGAAAAACAGCTGGCTTCCTAATCAAAAGAACAGCAGAGCAAAAAACTTATATAGAGACAGAGAGTCTGCATGCAAGGAAGCACTTACTGAGGATGAAATATGTAAGGTATTGATAATATGTGCCAGTGGAAAGGTAAAGATGAAGAAGTGCTTAAGAAAAATTTCCTGCAAGGGTACAAATATAGGTAAAAAAAATTAAGTGATATGGCCAAAATTTTTGAAAGACAAATAGACTATGAAAGAGTAAAGTAAAAGAAAAACAAAAGAAAAAATGAGAAATAAAAAGAAGACAAAAACAAACAAACAAACAAACAAACACAAAACTAAGAGCTGAGAAATTAGACCTCACTATCTGGCTAGCATCAATAGCATTAACAATAGCTGCGATGTATTGATAGCTAGTCCTCCCTCCACGGAGCATTGATTGGGCAACTCACCTGGGCTGGTCATGATGTAGAAGGAACCTGAATACATGTACAAGTTTCCCCTCCCATCCCAGAGCTTCAACTTGCCTGGGGTCTGAACTGTTTTCCTTTGGCAGAGGAGGAAACTGAGGACCAGGTGAGGGAGAGACAAAGCTCCTGGGGTTAAGGGGATGGGTAGACGGAGTGGCTTTTGGTCTTTCTCAGTCAACCAAAAGCCTTAAAGATAAATCATGCCAACTGGAGAACCAGGAGGTCAGAGCACAGGTGAGATTGGAACCACACATGGCTTTCTGTGTCATGGGCACCCTGGGACCAGACCAACTTTCAATGCTTCAGGAGTGGGCAGAGCAGAGACATTCAGACCTTTAACATCCAGTCGATTTTCAGGCCTACTTATTGAAGAACTGGGAAGGAGCTGTTCAGACCTTCTCCTGGGTTTTCTCTGAGACAAGGGCCCTCTGTGGTGGAAGGTTGACCATAACTGCTTTTATTAGCTGGGAACCAGAGCTCATCCTGACCCCTGAGCTGAATTTAGAAAGAATCCCAGACCTGAAGGCTAACTGTGTGCCTAAAGCTAACTGCCTTCATAGACTCAGCCCTGACCCTAATGCTGACAGTAAGACTGTGCTAACCTTCCCTTACCTTATCCCTTTATCATGATTCTTGATGTGACTGACATTGGACCTGAAGCTCAAGGCAACCTCTCAATCTGTTATAAACCTAATCCTAACATTAACCTTAAAGCCAACCTAGAACATAGCCCTCACCTTACTCCAAACCAAACCCTAATCCAATTTTGAATCCAAACCCTAACCTCAAAGCAAACTACAACCCTCGCCCTCAGTGTAATCCCAATTCAACAGTTACGCTGAACCTGACCCTAACCCAAACCCTAGGCTAGCCTTTTTAGAATGCAAAACTCAACCAAAATTCAAATGTACACTCATATCTACCCCTCAGCTAAATCCTAACCCCGATTCTCACTAGAAAAAATTTCTGGTCCTCACCTTAACTCTGAAACTAAATGCAAGCCAAATTTAAATCAAGCCCTCCCTTCAGAGCTAAACCTAACCCAAAACTGAGCCAAGTTAGCTGACAAACAAGGGAAAAGAACAACTTATTCAGCCTGGCATTTTCCCTCTGGAGGATTTTCATTCTCTCTGGCCCTGTCATCAGTTGGCTCTACTGCTATCTTGAAGAGGCCAGGCCCAAGGCAGGTGAAAAACCAGAGGGGAGCTCTGGCCAGGCAGAGGCCAGTTGACATAAATTCAGCCTCTCTGGTCCCCTGGACTGGCTCAGGTGAGTTGCCCAATTAATGCCTGTAGGAGGGAGGACTAGCTCTCAATAAATCACAGCTGTTGTGTGTCCAGTTGATGCCGGCCAGACCAGGGACTCTCCCCTTCCTCACCCTTTTGCTATGTCTAACCATTACTCTCAAGCCCCATTCTTTTCCCTGACTCCCTCATTCCATTTACCTTCTACTTACAGCTTACACCTTTATGCCCCATTCCATTCCAACTCATGTGAATTTTTCAGCAGACCATTTCCCTTTTCTTTCAGGTTTCTTGAACTCTTGTTGTTAATTCTGCATTCCTCCACTCACCCATTTTCCCATCTTCATCCCTTCAACAACCACTCCTCTGTTCCTCAGCCCAGCTATTTCACAGCTCACTTCAGGTCAGTTTTCCCCATCCCCAATCCTCACCCTAGATACTCTTGCCCCAAATAGAAGGCCTGCGAGACCCAGGAAAGTGCCCAGCTTCTAAGAGCAGGCCTGTTTTCAGTCAGGGTAGGGCAGCCAGGGACTGGATTCTGGGGACATGAAATTTGATGATGTCTCATTTAGCCTGGCAAGTGGCTCAGAAAGTAAGACCACATGTCCTGGCCCCAGCCATGCCACCAGGCACATTCTCCTTCTTCATTTAGTAAGGCATGTCAGAGGGCTTAGAAGACTGTGGAAGGCCCAGGCCTGCCGGGGCCCTGAAGTGAAAAACTAGGTGTCTTCAAGGGCCTGGCTGGGATGCTGGTGTGCTTTAGATATCTTTCTGTGTTTGGGTCAAACAGAGTCAGACATGGCCTACCTGCCTCATTGGTCCTTCCTCCTGTGTGACTTGTATAGCTATGCCATGTACTTAAATATCAGGTGAACTGAGTTCGATAAGCACCATGATGGGAAGCAAACTGATACAGGCACTGTGGAAAACAGTATGGAGTTTACTCAAAAAACTAAGAATTGATCTACCATATGATCCAGCAATCCCTCTACTGGATATTTATTCCAAAGACTTTAAAGCCCATATCTGAAGAGATATTTTCACACTGATGTTCATAGCAGCATTATTCACAGTGGCCAGGACATGGAAGCAACCGAGGTGTCCTATGATAGATGATTGGCTAAAGAAAGTGTGGTACATATATACAATGGAATATTACTCAGCCATAAGAAGAAATGAAATACTACCATTTGCAACAATGTGGATGGACCTTGAAATAATCATACTAGACCAAATAACCCAGACAGAAAAGGTCAAAAATCACATGATAGCACCTACATGTGGGCCGTAAACCTAAAAGCAACAAAGGAACCGGACAAACAGAGACTCATGGAAATGGACAATGGACTAAGGGTTACCAGAAGGTAGGGGGAAGGGAGTGAGGGGAAGTATATGGGGGAAAATAATTTAAATAATTTCTTCAATTAAATAAATAAATTGAAAAAAACAAATAAGCACCACGCTGGATATGTTTGGTACCACATTGATGTCTTTGTGTGTGTGTGTGTGTGTGTGTGTGTGTGTGTGTGTCTGTATGTGTGTGTGTAAGAATGTGTGAGAGAGATGTGGATGTGTGGATATCCAGGAAGGTAGCAATATGTGAATGTTTGCATGTGTGTGCCTGTGCGAAAATTTCTTGAGTACCGGGTTGGTTAATATGTGGGCATTTGATATCTTTGCTAAATTGTGAGTGCAAGTCAGCACATGAGCATAAAGTATCCTTTGCATGTATCAATGTCCAGATGAGTGTGTGAGTGTTTCACATATTTTTCCCCAGAAAGTCCTGTAAACATTAGACTGGGTCTGGTCTGAAGGAAGAGTGTCAAAAGGGAAGGGAACCATCTGAGTCCTATTGTGAGAGTTTGCTGGATGCCAGATGATGGCCGGACTCTTTTGTGGGGAAAACATTAGGAGGTATGTAACTATCAGATCATGATATTGTGAACCCGAAACCGATATAAACTTGGAGACTGTTCATGCTTCAGTCAAGGATATCAATTTTAAACAGTCCAAGAATTTAATTTAAGAAGTCTGTCTGAATGCAACACTGCCCACAACATGCCTCAGATCCTTTGGATGGAGCTTCCTGTGCTGCATGCTGATAGCCACCGGGCAGCACACAGCCTGCTCCTGCTTGCCTGCCTGCTCAGGTTAAGGGAGAATCCACATTAGACCTGGAGCCTTCTGTCACCAGTAGGAGGAAACCCCATGTGGCCTTTGGGGCTCAAGGAGGCCCAGTAAGCCTGAAGCCAAACCTTGGTCCAGGGCCCTGATGGCTGAGGATGGGGACTGGCTGTGGCTTGTCTCACATGTCTTTCTACAGAGTGAGTACAGAACCTTTCCTTTGCTTTGAAGTGACCTCGAGCTTCATTCTAGCCTTTTCCTCACAACATTTTGGTGAATTTCAGGTGATTGTGGGAACCTGGTTGTCCTCAATGACCTGCATTTCAAATGGCTGGCCTTGCAATTTGAGCATTCCCGATATGTCGGCTGTGGGCAGGAAAACTCTGGATCACCCATCACCATATAATCGATCCCCTAGGCCCCTTTCGCCCTCCCTGACACCCATTCTCATCTACTCCGGACTTTCATTTGCCCTAGAACCACTTACAAGGCTTTGCCTCACAGAATCAGAGCATCCTGGATTGTTCCTTATACACCTGGGATTTTTTTTTCTGGGAGAAATCAGAGCAGGGTTGCAGACAGGGGCATAAAACTTGACAAGGCAGGAATATCCAACTGTTGGGGACTGCCTAGGTCCTGGGAGCTATATTTTTACCCGACTCCCAGGAGAAATGTGCCTCCCCAGTACCCTTTGTCTGCAACAAGAATGTTTATTTTCCCACAAAGCTTCCTTTTGGGACAACTATTGAGGAAAGGTGCATTGTGGCAGCATCACTGCTTTCTTTTTGTGTCTCTGTTACAGTCTACCCAATTCAGAAAGTATGATGCTAGAACATCTCTGGCTTTTGAGAAGCCACCTTCTCTGAGAGTCGAACCCCTCCCTTTTGAGTTCATTTCCTTTTCAAATCAGGGGATTCATGTATTCGACATGTTCCCATGAAATGGTCATGCCTCTGGCCTGCCAGTTATTTGCAACTTCCCGTCACCTTATACCAATGTCCTTAGCTATCATCTCTGTGACTCTACTGTCAAGTCCACATGGCGATCCAGTTTGTCCCCAGGTGTGTCATCACCAGAAAGCCCAACTTGGGGTTGGCATCCTAAACCTTACTATGGTGTCATTTGTACCAAATAAATTCTAGCTGAAATACGTGGCTTTAGAACCTTAGGAAAATGTCAGGTGCGCTAAGTCATTAGCCAGCAGCTGTTGTCTGTTGCATGTTCAGCACCAACTTCCTGGTAGTTGACTGTCACCCTGGCGCTGACACTGTATACACGTCACTGTCCTCCTGCCACTCCAAGGCTCTGGTCATCTTCAGTCTGTTGTCTGAGCCCCAGAATTCACTTTTGCTAATTTTGCTTAAGTCTTACCCTGTGTTCCAGGTCCACATAGTGAAAGGAGAAAGGCCCTGTTTCTTTCAGTGACCTGTTTCCTTTCCCTCAGTGGGCTGGGGGACTGGTTGAAAGAGCCAGGGTCACAGAACGTTTATGTGAAGTGTTCTGCCAGCAAGTGGCAGAGGCTGAAGTTCTAGGAAAATGCAGCCCCGAAATTCCCAGGGCTGATCGGCAACCACCCATTTTCAGACTAAGGACTAGTGGCTGCACAAGACACTGGGCCAAAGGAGTCAGCCTGTGGCATTAAGGCAAACAGATTGCAGATGCAGACACAACTCAATGAAGAAAGCGTTCAATGTAAGGCGGGTGAGGCTGGCTGCCCAGTAGGCTGGTGGCAAACGGCTGGCCCTCTGGCAGAAAGCAAGGCAAAAGTCCTGAACTGCCGGAGCCAGCCGGCTAAAGTCGATCGGTACCTGAAAGAGGGGTGTGAAGCCTAAGAATAAAGAAGAAGATAGGAAAGCACTTCGGGAGGGCATACAGTCTCTGCTGCAGCCCCGTCTTTATTTATCACAGCCTTTAGATAAGTTTTTGGATACAATAGCAAAGCACAGGGTACAATATAGTAAAGCACAGGGAACAATAGTAAGGTACAGAGTACAATGGCAAAGCACAATGTACATTACCATAGGAATACTGACATTTACATAAGTTCCTATTCTTTTCTGGGCTGTAAAACATTCCACTATCTTAAGAAGATTTCTTTAGGAGGCAAACCTCCCCTCCAGGGTCAGTAATGTTTAACTCCACACCCTGCTTCCTAGAACCATTGTTTAAGCAGTCTCAGCAGCTGCTCCATCGCTATCAGCTACGTGACTTCTTCAGTGCCTCAAAATGGCTCCCAACACTGAACCTTGGCTTTCATGTGGTGGTGTTCGGTAACACTGAAGCCAGTGGACAGTGCACACCCTTTTCCTCCAGTATGGCCTGGGCTGAGGCTGCAGAAGAGCTGATGTGACTCAGTAGTAGGGGGTCACAGCACAGTGTGGTATTGATGGAGTCTCAACTGTAGGCAGGAAGACTGAGCACTCATTGGAAGTTCAGGACACACAAATGCAACCTTAACTGTTGAATTCAGCCCTCTGCTCATGGCTCTGTCACAGTGCTTATCACACTGGCTTCCCACCTTCAATGCTAGCAGGGATGAGGAAACCAAGTCTCAGGGAACGCCCAGGCCAAGAACTGGCTAGGTACTGTTTTTTACCCTGGGGGCCAGGCCAGCAAATGTCCTGGCATTGGAGACCTGGAAGTCATTGCCCTGCCCCCACCTCAGCAAACATCAGCACCTGGCCAGACACCAGTGGACCTGTGGGGAAGCCAGCCATTTGAGTTTCAGTCCCCTACCTGCCCTAACTGTCTGGTTCACCCATATTCAAGCTTCCACTCCAAATCTTTGGGCTGACAAACAAGGGACCAGGAACCACCCTTTTAGTGTGGCATCTTCGCTTCTGGAGGATTTTCTTTCTTGCTGGCCCTGTCTACCCTTGGTTCATCTGCTGTCTCAATGTGGGCAGGCATAGGGCAGGAGAAAGCCCAATGGGGATCTGTGGCCAGGCAGGAGCCACTTGACATCAATTCAGCCTCCCTGGGCCCCTAGACTGGCTCAGGTGAGTTGCCCAATTAACACTCTTAGGCAGGAGGATTAGCTCTCAATTAATCACAGCTGTTCTGCATGTGCTAGATGCTGGCCAGGTCATGGACTATCCACCCCTCCAGCCTTTTGCTGGGTCTAACCATTACCCTCAAGCCCTGTTCTTTTCCTTGACTCTCTCGTTTCATTTGCCTTCTACTCTCAGCTTCTACTTTTATGCCCCATTGAATTCCAACTCATGTGAATTTTCCAGCAGGCCATTTTTCTTTTTCTTCAGGTTTCTTAACTCTTGCAGGCAATTGTACATTCCTCCACTCACCCATTCTCCCATCCTCAGCCTTATGACAAGCACTCTTATGTTCCTTACCACACCTATTTCATAGCCTACTTCTGGTCCATATTCCCCATCCCTCATCCTCATGCTAGACACTCTTGCCCCACATAGAAGGGAAGTGAGACCCAAGAAAGAGGCCAGCTTCTGGGAGCAGGCCTGACTTCAGGCCAACACCCCAGCTAGTATGGGACATCCAGGGACTGAATTCTGGGAACATGGAGATTTGTGATGTCCCATTCAGCCTGGCAAGTGGTTTAGAAAACAAGACCGCATGTCTTTCCTCAAGCACATATCCTTTCATCCTTTAAGGCATACCGGAAGGCTGTGGCGATTGTAGAAGGCACAGGCCTCTAGAGGCCCAGAAGTGAACAACTATGTGTCCTCAAGGGCCTGGCTGAGTTGTTGGCATAACTTTGGGTGCCTTCTGTGTCTGGGTAATACTGGGACAACCATGGCCTACCTGCGTCATTGCCTTCCTATTGTAAGACTTGTGTAGCTGTGCTACATCCTTAAATGTCAGGAGAACTGAGGTCAAATAAGCACCATGCTGGATATGTTAGGTACCACTCTTTGTTTTTGTTTTTAACTGTGTGTGTGTGTGTGTGTGTGTGTGTGTGTGTCTGTGTGTGTGAGAGAGAGTGAGAGATGTGGGCGTGTGGATATCCAGGCAGGTGGTAATGGGTGACTGTATGCATGTGTTGCCTGTGTGAAAATTTCTTGAGTGACCGGGTACGTTTTCAACTCTCTAATGATGTGGGCATTTTGTATCTTTGCTCAAGTGCTCAGCAATAGTCGACGTGAGCATAAAGAGTCTTTTGTGTGTATCGATGTCCAGATGAGTGTGTGAATATTTCCTATATTTTTCCCCAGAGACACCTGTGAACATTGGGCTAAGCCTGGTCTGAAAAAGGAGTGTCAAAAGGGATAAGAATCATCTGAGTCCTACTGTGAAAGTTTGTGGGGTGGCAGATGAGTGCTGGACTATTTGCGGAGAACACATTAGCAGGTGTGTAACTATCAGATCATGATGTTGTGGACCTGAAAGTGGTGCCAACTTAGACTCCATCCATGCTTCATCAAGTGTCTTCATCACAAACAGTCCAGGAATTTAATCCAAGAATTCTGCCCAAATGGACCTCTGTCCACACCAGAGCCCCGGATCCTTCTGCTGGAGCTTTGTGTGCTACATACTGATGGCCTTCAGAGGACATATAGCCTGCTCCTGCAAACTGGCCCACCCAGGTTAAAGGGATGGAGCCCTGCATGTTCTTCGGGGCTTAAGGAGGCACTCTTTATCTGAGCTCCCTGCTTGGTCCAGGATCCTAGTGGCTGAGGAGGAGGCATGGCTATGGCTTGTTTCACATGCTTTTCTACAAAGTGAGTAAAGAACCTTCCCTCTTTCCCAAGATGAACTTGAGCTTCATTCTAGCCTTTCCCTTGTAAGTTTTTTGTGAATTTCAGGTCATTGCGGGAGCACGGTTGTCTGAGTTGTCCTGCATTTCTAGTTGCTGACCTCGCAATTCAAGCATTCCCAATGTGTCAGCTATGGGCAGGAAGATTCTGTTTCATCCATCACCATACAATCAATCCCCTAGGCCTCTTTCATCTTCTCCCAGACCCATTCTTATCTAATCCTTTACTAGCATTTGCCTTTGAACCGCTTACACTGGTTTGCCTCGCAGACTGACTCAGAGCATCCTGGAGTGTTCCTTTTGGGATTGTTTCAGGGATTTGGGATTGTTTCAGGGAGGAATCTGTCCATGCTTCAATCAAGGATCTCAATTTCAAACAGTCCTAGTATTTAATCCAAGAATTATGTCCAAATGAACCAATGCCCACACCACAGCTCCTGATCAATGCCCACACCACAGCTTCTGATTATTTGGTTAGAACATCATGTGCTGCATGCCAATAGCCTCCAGGGGGCACACAGCCTGCACCCTCTTGCTAGCCTGGCCATTTTAAGGGCATAATGCACATTAGAGCTGGAGCCTCCTGTCACCAAGGAGGGGGAGCCCCACACGGCTTTTCAGGCTCATGGAGGTGTTCAGCAGGTAAGTATCTGATGGTGTGCTAAATCCAGGATATAATTTAAAAAAAAAAATCAGGTAGAGGTCAGAAACATGGCAGAGTGAGAGACATCCTTAGATCTCTCCCTTTGAAACGATAAGCTGAACATCTAAAACTCAACAAAAAACCACCCATACTGCACACCAGCATCTCTTAGCATGAATCTGTGTTTAAGAGCTACCACTGATTAGAATCCCCATAGTTGGTTTGTAGACTGGGAAACAAAGAAGCTGCCTTTTGAACCTGGAGCTCCCTGTGTGAGTAGGAGGAGGGGAGAAGATGGGGTGGTTTCCCTGAACACCTTGCCTTGGAGAGCTGTGAGTTCCACACAGCCAGCAGCAGTGCCCAGGTATCAGAGGAGAAAGCAGAGAAATGAGGGCCACAGAGAAGTGAGGATTGCTGAGAAAAAAACAGTTGATTATTATGAGCCATGGCTGCAAAATGAGAGGCTGAGCTGCAACCACTTACCCCCATCCAGGAGGACACCTCCTCCCATATCCTCTAGGAAGAAACACCATGAAGCCCCAGTGGAATCTAAGCAAATACTACTGACACTGTCGCCAGCACTGACAGGGACTGAGACTGAGGAGAGTGAATATAATTGAGCATAAGAAAAAAAAAGGACACTATTGTGACTTTATATAGAGCAGGTCTCTAAGGTGTTTAGATGCCACCTACTAGAAACCAAAAGAAAATTGCCTTTTTTTTTTTTGCAACAGTTTAAATAGAGACCTTTATATAATAAAACTTTCAGGAAAAAAACAACAACAACACAAGATACATTTCCATTAATGCCCGGGCAGAGAAATATTCCATTAAACACATTGGACAACCAAGGTGACAAGGCATCTCAGAAAGAAAGAGAACAATCTCTAGAAAATAATTTTACAGACATAGAAATATGCAACTTAAATGACAGAGAATTCAGAATGGTACTTCTGAAAAAACTCAATGAGTTCCAAAACAAGTCATATCAACAATTTCAAGAATTAAAAGAACTAGATGAGCAGAGTAAGGAGATTGAAACCCTCAAAAAGAACAGAATAGAACTTCTGGAGATGAAGAACTCATTGCAAGACTTGAAAAATGAAATAGCAACCTTGGGAAATAGAGTCGACCAAATAGAGAAAAGGATTCTGTGAGGTCAAAGACCGAAATCTAGAAATAAATTAGAAGAAAGAAGAGAGAAACCGAAGAATGAAAAATAATGAAAGAGAAATATAAGAATTAGCTATACCATCAGGAGAGGAAACATAAGAATAATGGGCATTATCGAAGGTGAGGAAAAGGAGCAGGGACTAGAAAGCATTTTCAGACAAATAGTGGACAAGAATTTCCTAAGTCTAAGGAATGAGCTGGAGCTTGGAATTCAAGAAGTCAACAGAACACCCAATTATCTCAAACCAAAAAGGCCTTCACGACACATATTAAAACAATGACAAAGATAGAATTTTCAAGGCAGCCAGAGAGAAAAAACGGTAACTTATACAAGTAAACCATTAGATTATCCTTGGACTTCTCAGTATAGACCTTACAAGCCAGAAAGGAATGGAACCAAATAAGTGAAAGGAACTACCAGCCTAGAATAATGTATCCAGCTAAGAATAATGTATCCAGCTAAGCTCTCATTTAGACATGAAGGAGAAATTAAGACCTTTCCAGACATACAAAAATTGAGGCAATTCTCCACTGTGAGACATGAACTATAGGAAATATTGAAAGGGGTCAGCTCACCTAAAACAAAATTACAAAAAAAAAATACATAATTAGGAGTAAAGTGACTATCAAGTGAAAGGAGCAAAGTACTGCAATCCTTACTAAGAACAGGGCATTATAAGCTTAAATAATAAGAAGAGAGTTGTTATAACAAGATAGTAATGAACATTCGACATACATAGGGACAAATTGAGATAATAATGACTGAAAATGGGGGAATTCAAAGATCCAAATTCACAAAGGGGAATGGAAATAAGGCATGTGCAGAAGAAAATGGACGACTGGATATATATAAAAATCCTTTACGTGTCGGTAATGGTAATCGCACACAGAACATTCAGAACTGAAGTATATTACATAAAACAAGAAGAACCAGATACAAAACCTACAAAAGCCAACAACAAAAAAAGTGAAACACAAGGACAAGGAAGCAATGGAAACACCGAGCTACTAGGAAGCAAAAATTAAATGGCTATAAGAAGATCTCATATTTCAATAATCACCCTAAAAGTAAATGGACCGAGCTCAGCAATAAAAAGGCACAGAGTTGCAGATTGGATTAAAAAACAAACAAACCAACCCAATCATATGCTGCCTTCAGGACACACATCTCAGCTCCAAAGACAAATATACATTCAAAGAGAAAGGGTGGAAAATGATATTTCAAGTGAATGGCATTCAGAGAAAAGTGTGAGTAGCAGTACTAATATCAAATAACATAATCTTCAAAATAAAAAAGTAAAGAAAGATTCTGAGGGACACTTCATAATGATAAAGGGAATCATGCACCAAGAACACATAACACTTATTAATATCTATGTTCCCAATCAAGAAGCCCCGAAATATGTAAAGCAATTACTAACAGAGGTAAAGGGAGAAACAGGGCAAAAAACTATCATAGTAGGGGACCTAAATACCCCACTGTTGGATATGGACAGATCATCCAAACAGAAAATCAATAAGGAAATAATATCCTTCAATGACACATTAGTTCAACTGTACATAATTGACATATACAGAGCCTTCCATCCCAAAACAGCTATTTCTACATTCTTCTCTAGTGCTCATGGAACATTCTCAAGAATCGATCACATACTTAGACACAGAAATAGCCTCTACAAATAAAAGAGATTGAAATGATACCAACCATATTCACTGATTATAATGCTTTGAAATAGAAATCAACTACAAAAAGAAAGCAGGAAGAACCACAAATAAATGGAGATTAAACAACATTCTACTGAAGAATAACTGGGTCACAGAAGAAGTGAAAGCAGAGATCATGAAATACATAGAAATAAATAATAATAATAGTATGACATACTGAAACTGTAGGGACAAGGAAAAAGTGGTCATCAGAGGAAAGTTCATATCATTACAGGTCTACCTCCAAAAATAAGAATGAGCCCAAATAGACAACCTAACACTTCATTTTAAAAAAACTAGAAAAAGAAAGAACAAATGAGGCCTACAGTCAGCAGAAGGAAAGAAATAATCAAAATTAGAGCAGAAATAATGAAATTGAAAACAAAACAAAAAAAAAACAATAGAAAAAATAAATATGGCAGGGAGTGGGTTCTTTGACAAGGTTAAAAAAGTTGACAACCTCCTTGCTAGACTCACTAAAGAAAAAAGGGAAAGGACACACATAAACATAATCAGGGATAAAAGAGGGGGAAATTATGACTGATATCACAGAAATACAAAGTATCATACAAAAATACTATAAAACAGTATACAACACCAAATTTAATAACCTAGAAGAAATGGACTGGTACTTAGAACAATACAAACTTTCTACAATGAATCAAGAAGAACTGGAAAATCTAAATAGACTTTCAGCACTATGGAAATTGAAACAAGTATCAAAAACCGACCAAAAAGTAAAAGTCCAGGACCAGATGGCTTCGCCAGTGAATTCTACCTAAGGTCCAAAAATTCGAAGAGGAGGCAATACTTTCTAATTCATTTTATGAGGCCAATATTAATCTGATAGCAAAACCTGGTAAAGATAACACAAAACCAGAAAACTATAGACCAATATCTCTCATGAACATAGATGCAAAAATCATGAATAAGACACTAGCAAACCAAATACAGCAACATATTAAAAAGATTATAAACCATGATCAAGTGGGCTTCATACCAGAGGCACAGGGATGTTTCAACATACAAAAATCAATTTATGTGATATACCACATAAACAAATTAAAAAATAAGAATCATATGATCACATCAATAGATGCAGAAAAAGCCTTCCACAATATAAAGCATCCATTTATGATCAAAACAGTTCACGAAATTGATATAGAAGGAAAGTAGCTAAACATAATAAAGGCCATATAGAAAGACGTGAGCCAACCTTATACTTAATGGTGAAAAACCAAAAACGTTCCCTCTAACATCAGGAACAAGGCAAGGCTGTCCACTGTCACCACTGTTATCGCCGCAGGAAACAAAGAAGTCAAACTGCAAATGATATGATTCTCTATATAGGAGAATCCTAAAGACTCAACAAGAACACTACTGGAAACAATAAGCAAATACAGCAAAATCTCTGGCTACAAAGTTAACATTCAAAAATTCATTGCATTCCTATAATCTAATAATAAAGTGTCAGAAAAAGAAGTGGAAAAAAATAATTCCTTTTGCAATCTCAACAAAAAGAATAAAATACCTAGGAATACATTTATCAAAACATGTGAAGGACCTATATAATGAAATCTACAAGACCCTATTAAAAGAAGTTGAAGAAGATACAAAAAAATGGAAAGATATTTCGTGTTCTTGGATTGGAAGAATCAACAGTTAATATGACCATATTACCTAAAACATTATACAAATTTAATGTAATCCCCGACAAAATCTCATCAGCATTTTTTTAAAGAAAGAGAAAAAAGATCATCAGATTTGTATGGAAACACAAAAGACCCCAAATTGCCAAAGCCATCCTGAGAAAAAAGAACAAGGCTGGAGGCTTCACTCTGCCTGACTTCTAATTATACTGCAAAGCGACAGCAATCAAAACGGCAATGTATTGGAAGCAAAACAGACACATGGACGAGTAGAACAGAATCAAGAGTCCAGAAGTAAACCCATATTTTGACAAAAAAGCCAAAAACATACAGTGGAGAAAGGAAATCCTTTTCAATAAATGGTGCTGGGAAAACTAGAAAGCCACTTGCAAAAGAATGAAACTAGACTGTTTTCTATCACCACACACCAAAATTAACTCAAAATGGATTAACAACCTAAATATAACACCTGAAACAATAAAAAGCATAGAAAAAAGCATAGGAACTAAACTCAAGGACCTTGGACTTAAAGAGGATTTTATGAATTTGACCTCAAAGGCAAGGGAATAAAGCAAAAATAAATGAATGGGAGTACACCAGACTAAAAAGCGTCTACTTGGCAAAAGAAATCATCAACAAGGTAAAAAGACAACCATCCAAATGGGAAAATATATTTGCATGCAATGCCTCCAATGAGGGCCTAATATCCAAAATATACAAAGAACTCATGACTCAATGACAACAGAAAAGTTGATCCAATCAAAAAATAGGCAGAGGACCTGAACAGACACTTTTCCCTAGAGGCTATACAAATTGCCAACAACTGTATGAAAAGATGCTCAATATCACTAGCTATTAGGAAAATGCAAATCAAAACCACAATGAGATACCATCTCACACCTGTTAGAATAGCTATAATCAACAGGACAAGTAATAATAAATGTTGGAGATGATGAGGAGAAAAAGGAACCCTCATACACTGCTGGTGGGACAGCAAATTGGTACAGCCACTATAAAAAACATTATGTAGTTTCCTCAGAAAACTAAATATTGATCTACCATATGATCCAGCAATCCCTCTACTGGGTATTTACCCCAACGACTTTAAAATCCATATCCAAACAGGTATTTTCACACTGATGTTCATAGTAGCATTATTCACAGTGGCCAGGAAATGGAAGCAATTGAAGTGTCCTATGATAGATGATTGGCTAAGGAAGCTGTGGTACATATATACAATGGAATATTACTCATTCATAAGAAGAGATGAAATACTGCCATTTGTGACAACATGGATAGACCTTGAGATAATCATGCTAAGCAAAATAAGCCAGACGGAAAAAGTTGAAAAATCACATGACATCACATATGTGGGATATAAACCTAAAAGCAACAAACGAACAGGATAAACAGAGATTCATGAACATGGACGATAGACTAGTGGTTACCAGAGTGTCAGGGGGTGGTGAGGAAGGAGGGAGGTAGATAAGGTAAAAGTTGTCAAATACGTGGTGACAGAAATTAATCTAACTATGGAAGGAGAACACATCATGCAATATATATGTTACTGTTAAACTGTACACCTGAAACTTACTCAATTTCATTAAACAATGTTGCCAAAAAAGTAAATATTTTTTAATTTAAAAAAAGAGTCAAAAAAAATTAAAAAGCAATAAAAAACCAAAACATATAAAACCAATTAAATCAAAGGAATCCACTCAAAAGGACGGCTTGTCCCTCCTTGACCCCAAGTCATGAATTTGGAGATTCCTGTGCTGCATCCCCATGGTCAGCGAGGAGTGCCCAGCCTGCTGCATCTGCTACCTTGGATCTCCTGCCTGCTAGCCTGCACAAGACAGGACGGAGTCCATCTCAGGAATAGAGCCTCCAGTACTCCAGAGGAGAGAAAGTCCAGTCCGGCCTCTGGGGCCCATGGAGGCCCTGTTCGCCTGACGCCAAAGCTTGCTTCTGGGACCTAATGGCTGAGGCAGGAGACTGTCTGCGGCTTCTGTCTGATGGTTCTCTTAAGAGTGAGTCAAGAACCTCCTGTTTGCTCTAAGGTTACCTCATGCTTCATTTTTCACCTTCTGGTGCTTGTGGGAGAATGGGTGTCCAAGATGACATCCATTCCAGGTGGCTGGGTTTAGGATTTGAGACAAGTAAGCAGTGGGCAGGAAGTCTCTGTGGCCCCCATCACTATACAATGGATCTTCTTAGGCCCCTTTAGCCCTTCTGCAACTCCTTCCTTCCTTGATGTGTGAAAAGACCTTGCAGAGTAATCCTCTTGGCAGGGCATTCGGCATCGGAATCTTAGCATTCTCTGTGATTCCATTTAGGTTCCAGAGTGTTTCCAAAGAGAAATCCCAATAGAGTTTTAGACAGAGGTTAACACCTCAACAGGGCAGAAACTACTATCTAAAAGTTAGGGTGTGCTGGCATCCCACAGAGCCTCATTTTAGCCTGAGGCCAAAGAACAGTATGTACCTCATTCCCATTTGTACTTGACAAGCCCATTCTTTTTTCTACCAAGTGTGACACCTTGAACAAGATTGAGCAGTGGAGAATGGATCCCATTTCACAGCCTTCTTGTCATCCCCACATTTCTTTCTACCCTATCCAGAATTGATCATGCTGTCTCTCCTTCAACTCTTGAGAAGCTGACTTATCAGACAGAGTGGAACATATCCTTTACAAGTGCATCTGTTTTTCTACTCAGAAGATTAATGTGTTTGATACGTTCTTATGAACCAGTGGTACACTCGACCTGCCAGTCATTTTACAGAGGACTCAGATGACTCAAATGTTCTTTGCTGGCCATCTCTGGAAATGGATTCAAAAGAATTCAGGCCAAAAAAAGGTTGTAATAAGTCTAGGAATTTATAGAAACTAAAACACCTGACTCAGGTTGGACAGACCTAACCCAACTGCTGTGCATACTTTTGACTAAGTGCAACCTGCCAGAAATACACTGTTGAATGACCTCAGAAAAATTTCAGGTGCACTCCCTCCTAATATGACACTTGGATACTCCATGGCACACTCAGTATTTGCTGCTTGGGTTTTAATTGCTACCATAGAGCTGATGCCCTTACCACGTGTTGCTCCCCTCCTGCTTCCCTTATGTCTCATTCACTAGCAATGTGTTATCTGAGCCTCTGGATTTGCTGTTGCTTGTTTTGCTTCTGGGGGTCTTGCTCTTTGTTTCAAGAGCACATGGGGGTGAAATCATAAGGGCCCTGTCCCTTGTGGTCTGACTTATTTCCTTTACCTTGGCGGGGTGGGGGACTTGTTGAGAGGGCCGATGTGACAAAAGAGTGAGGTGAAGTTTCCAGTTAGAAAGTGGCAGAGGCTGGAGTTCCTGGCTGAATGCAGCTCTCAATTGCCAGTTCTGTCTGGCGACTGACCCTCTGTGGACAAAAGGCTGGTGGCTGCACCAGCCAGTGGGCAGGAGAGGTCAGCGCTTTGAGATAATGCATATGCGGCCATGACATGGGTGGCAAGAGGTCAATGCATTCATGGTAGGTGAGGCTGGGCTCCCAGAAGGCTAATAACCAACCCTTTGGCAGAGGCCAAAACAGGCTTTCTGAGACAGGTTTCTCATTGTGTCTTCAGGAGCATTGTGGCCAGCGGCACGTGAATGCCTTGCCCTGGATGTCTATTCTGGCCTGGGCTGGGGTTGGGAAGGAGGTGGTGCAACACATCAGTGAGGCCTGCAGGAGGAGTTTGCTAAGGATAGAGTTTCAGGTGGACAAAGGAGTCCTGAGAAGTCTTTCCAACATTGGCTCTTGAATGGAGCCCTGGTCCCGTATCTCAGTCCAGGCTGTTTTCCTGAGCCTTCCATGACCCATACCATCAGTGGTGAAGAAAGGAAGTCTCACAGAATGCCCAGGACAATAGCAGGCCTGGTTCTGTCCACCTTCCTTAGGGCAGGGTTTGGAAATGTTTAGGAATTGGGAGGCCTAAGGCTTGCCATCCTGTACTTTCTTGGAGAATCAGCCCATGGCCAGACCCCATGTGGCCTCTAGGCTAGCTGGCCTTGTTGGATCTAATGTCCTCCCTGCCTTGACAGTCTGGGTCACTGATATTTCTGCTTCAGCTCCATGTCTGCTGGTTGACCAAGGAGAAACCACCAGCTATTCTTTTAACCTGTTCCCTTCCCCTCTTAAATATGTCACTCTCATTAGCTCTGTCCTCACTTGCCTCTTTTGCCAACTGAAACCGGCAGATCTAGGACATGTGGAAGGCCCAGAGGGGAGATTTGAGAGGACAGCAGTGAGTTGGTGCAGATTCAGCCCCTCCATGTCCTTTGACTGGCACAGTTGGATTGCCCAATCAAGGCTCTTTTGAGGGGCCATATCTGTCCTCATTTAACATGACCCCTAGATATCCCTTAAGTGAAGCATTTCAGACAGGCTTTTGTGTCATCATGTCTTGGCCATCAGCACCCTGCAAGCCCGAACCCTGCTCAGTCTTCTCAGCCCCCTGGCTGTTCCTGCTTCAGGAAGAATGCAAGTATGCCTGGCAGCTGGTCTAGGGAGGGAGCCAAGGTCTACACTACCTAAGCCACAGGCCACACTTCACCAAATAATCACCAAACCACATGACCCATGAATCCCAGCCTGGCTGAGCAGTTTTCTTGACATCAGCCAAAATAGGAGCTTTGACATCAAAAGCAGGGGTGCTTGGTGCCCTGAGTGAAAATGGGGGAGGGGAGAATGGGCCCCAAGAGGCTAAGTTGAGTAGGGTATAAAGAATAGGTGCCAGTTGGGAAATGAAGAAGATGGCAGAGTGACGGAGGGGAGGGAGAGAGGACCCACTGCAAGGATGAAAGGAACCCTGAAGGAGTAGGGCAATGGGCTGCTTGGGGGCAGCAGGAGTTTGATGAGACAGGGAAGTAGAGGTTGGGGCTTAGAGTACGAGGCAAAGCAATGGGGGTGTCAGGAGGAAAAATGGAGCTCCAAGGTGATGGGAGGACACAGCAGTGGGCTGGGAGAGGAGAGACCCCACTGCCTGGCCGGCATCAAGAGCATGGACAATAACTAAGTTTTTTTGCAACCTAGGCCCCCCTCAAAGGAGATTTGATTGAGCAACTCACCTATACCACTCAAGAAGTCTGAAAAGGCTGAATCCATGTGAAGCCACTTCTGCCCTAGAGCCACCCCTTACCTCCAGGAGCTTAGCTCTGGGAGTAAGATGTGCCCCAGGCTGGGCATGATCTAGTTTACTGCAAGGAAACTGAGGACTGAGCCTAAGAGAGTGAAAGTTTCCAGGGGTAAGGGGATGGGCTGAAAGGGTGGCCTTTGGTCTGTGCTCGATCAGCCAACAATCTCAGAACTAAAGCAGGAATACAGAAAAACTGGACGGTTAGAGCATCAGTGAGACTGGGAGTCCACATGGCCTCCCAGGCACCTTGGTTCCTGGCCTGGTGCTGATTCTCCAAGAAGAGGCAGGGCTGTGATTCCCAGACCTTTTCAATCCTGGAAATTTTCAGGCCTGGTTATTTGCGAAGTGGCCAGGACCTGCCCAGCTCTTGTCCCAGACCCTCTCTGAGACTCAGTTTCTTCATCCCCGCTACCCTGGCATGGGTGGCAGGGTTGTTGTTACACCCTCTATGAGGCCACTTTCATCCAGTTCCTGACTCCCCTCCCCAAAGTAAGTGAACTATGTCAGACCGAAAAGGACAGGGGCTTCATAATTTCTCTCTAGGGAGACCTAGTTACAGAGAATCTCAACACACAAAAGCCAATTCCTAGAATCAGAAAAAGGAAGTCATTACTATCCATACATGAATGTAGCTACCAGAGGATAAGTGATTCATCTGAGAGTCCATTTAATGTGACTGACATGATGTGTGCATCACTGTTTCATGAGAACACATCAATGTGTTCATCCTCTGACTTGGAAATAAGATATGCTAAGAAAAGACATGTTCTGCTATTATTGATAAGCCAACTTGCCCCTTTAAAGCTAGAAAAATTAAAGGGTGACACCTTCTGGTTTGAGGATGAAGAGAGATTAAAATGAAATGAATGTTGGGAATTCTTTCTCCATAATGTAGTAAATTACAATGAGTTTAACTTTGTAGAAAGTGAACAATCTCAGGGAATCTGAGATGTGATTCATTTCCTTGGTCTAGGCCTAAAATATGTCACCACAAGAAAAGAGCTGGTCACATATTTTGGATATTAATTTCTGCCCTGCAGATGTCTTTGTCTCTATCTAAAACTCCTTGACGATTTCTCCCCAGAAATCATCTGAAATCCAACCAAAACAATGTCAAATACTGTGTAGTCAAGAATGAAAACTCACACAAGTGGATCCTGGTGCTAATTCTGTATCAATGTATATTGGAGTGGAGGGCATGGCGTACAAGGCAATGGAGATCGGTTGTATAGCGATGGGTGCTCACTAGATGTCCTGCCCACTTGTGACACATTTTGAGTCCTAAGGCTGTCCACATGGAACACATGTCATCTTGAACTCCTAATTTGTCACAATCACAAGACGTTGATTATTACATTAGGCAACAGAGTTTAAAAAAGGAAGTTATGAGGGAACCCTATAGCAAATGAAAGGTTTTGACATTGACAATTCAGTGAATATCCAAGAGAAGCCACAGGCAAGGCCCTTCCTCAGCCATCAGGGCCCTGGATCAACCTTTTTCCTCAAGATTTCTTGGCCTTTGTCTGCCTCAGTGGCTGGGTGGGGCTTCATCCTACTGAGGTGGGGAAGCTCTTGTCCTCTTGAGAATTATGCCCTGACCCATGCAAGCCTTCAATCTTGAGCTTAGAAAAGCTGAGATATGAGCTGCTGTGTGCAGGGGAGTAGAGATGTTGCTTAGAGTAGAAGGCAAAGGCTATGGGGTGTCAGGGGGGAAAATAAGTCTTCAGGGTAATGGGAGAACACAGTAGAATGTTTTGGGGTATGAGAGTACTGCCTTGTCTACATCAACAGTATGGACAAGAGCTATGGTTTACTGAGACCTAAACCTTCCTCATGGGAGCTTTAATTGGGCAACTCATCTGCGCCACTCAAGCTTTCCATAGTGACTGAATGCATGTCAAGTAGCCCCTGCCTTCCTAGAGCTTCCTCTGAGGTCCATCTTTCACTAGGCTAGTTTTAAAGTTGTTTTTTTTTTAATATGTGGATTCTCTAACACCCATTTTTTAAATTTCATATTAAATTCTAAGTTTGTTTGTTTGTTTGTTTTTGCCAAAAATGTGTAAAAAGATACTTGAGTGTTCCATTTAAAATCAAAAGATTTGTACTATTTAGAAAACAGTTAAAGAATTTGGTTTGGCTCATATTTAGGTTTATAGTTAGTTTTGAATTTAGGGTTTGATGCTATTTAGCATTGGTGTTTTTAAGATTAGCGTAAAGTGCTTGGGTTAGGTTTTGTTTATGTGTCTGTGTATTTTTGATTTAATGATTATGGTTATATTTAGGTTAGGATTAGAATTATAGTTCAGATTAAGTTTTCTTTTTCTTTTAGGTTTAGATTTAGGGGTAGTATTTGTAAACCAAGTTTAAGTTTCAATTTTGCATTAGGGTTAATGTTTGCATTTGAATAGGGTTTAAATCTAGGCTTAGGTTTTGGTTTACTGTTAAGGTTAGCATTGTTTTGAGTTAGCTTAAGGCCTATAATTATGTTTAGTTTTAGGTATATAGTTAAGGTTAGTATTCATGTTGTTTTTATGATTAGGGATAGGGATAGGTTCAGCTTCGAGGTTAGTTTTCAGTTTTGTGTTCAATATTGTTTTTCATTAGGTTTAAGGGTAAAGGGTCTAGGCCTGCATTAGGTGTAGGGTTAGGATTAATGTTAGATTTATGGTTAGAATTAGGGTTTTACTAAGGGTCGATTTCAGTTGACATTATGATTAGATTTAAACAGGATTGATGTTAAAATTAGCATTGAGTTTAAGGTTTTTGTTTAAATTAGGATCTAGTTTAGAGGTAGGGATTACATAAGGGCTGAGCTGAAGGTGAGCTTTAGCATTAGAGTTAGGTTTACTTTAAGTTTTCAGTTCGAATTAGTATTTGGGTTCAGGTTATTTTTAGGGTTAAGTTAGGATGAGAGTAAGGGGTACATTTATGGTGAGTTTCATGATTTGGTTTAAGGTAAAGTACAGGTAATGAGATCAGGATAGGGTTTGGGTTAGGTTTAGGGTTAGATCTGAGTTTTGTGTTAACTTTTGATTAGGTTTACCATTAGGGTAAGTGCTATGGTTGTGGTTCAGTTTATGGTTAGGCTTTAGTTGATGATTAGGGTTAGATCCAGATTTTTGTTAAATTTAGGATCAGGTTTAGGACTAGGGTAGGGGCTTGCCTTAAGAGTAGGTTTAGGTTTAAGGTTAGGGTTCAGTTTTGAGTTAGAATTCGTGTTAGGTGTAGAGTTAGAATTCAGGGCAGAGTTTCTGTTAGGGTTGAGTTTATATTTAGGGTTAAAATTAAGGTTCCAGTTAGCTTTGAGGTTAGGCTTTAGATTTACATTTGGAGTAAGTTTAACTTTGGTGTTAAGGAAAGGGCTAGGATTAGAGTTTGTGGTAGGTATGAGGATAAGTTTAGGTTGTGATATAAAGTGAGTGTCAGGGTTATCAAGGTGAGTGTCAGGGTTAGGGTTCTGGATAGGTCAAGAGTTGTGTATGATGAGAGTTAGAGTTATAGTTAGATAAAATTAGGGATTGGAGTTCTTACTAGGGCTGGGTTAAGGTTAGGCTTAGCCTCGGATGAGGGCTAGGGTTAAGGTTAAATAATTTAGTGATAGAGTTGGGCTCAGGGTTTGATTTCATATTAATTTTAGGGTTAGGGTTAGAGTTGGGGTTAGGATTTGATTTGGTTTAGAAATATGGTTGAGGTTTTGATTGTAGTTAGGGTTAGGATTATGATTAGAGTTAGCTTTGAGGTTAAAGTTTGAGTTTAGATTGAGGTTAGGTTTTGTGTTAGGGTGAGGTTCAGGGTAAGGTCTGGGTTAGAGTTAGTGTTAGTAATAGGACATTGTTAGGTTTAGGGATAGCGTTTGAGTTCAGGTAGTTTATGGTTATGGTGATAGTTAGCTTTGAGGTTAGGCTTTATTTAAATTAAGGTCGAATTAGGTTAAGGTCTAGGATAAGTGCTGGGTGTTAGGGTTATGTTTAGGCTGAAGTTAGAGTTTATGATTCTGTGTAGGATGAGGGATAGAATTGGAATAGCTTTGAGGTCAGGGTTTGTGTTTAAGTTAGGGTTTGTGTTGGGGCTAGGGAGAGGGCTAGAAATAAGTTAAGGTTTAGGACTAAGGTTAGAGTTACAACTGAGATTACAGTTTAGAGTTAGGGTTAGGGTTAGTGTTAGGGTTAGATTTTGAGTTAAGGTTACATTTGGATCAGTGTAAAGTAAGCATTTTGATTATGGTTAAATATAATTTAAAGATAGTGTTAGGGTTTGGTTATGGGTTGAGGTTATCATTAAGTTTTGGATCAGGGTTAGGGTTATATTTATCTTAGATCTTAGGTCTGGGGTTTAAATTAGTGTTAGACTTAGCTTTAGGGTTAGGTTAGGGCTCTAGTTAGGGTTCATTTAGATTTTGGTAAAAGGGTTAGGTTCTTAGTTAGGGAGAGGTTTAGAGATAGGTTTAAGTGTGAATTTATGATTAGGGTTAGAATACGGGTCAGGGTAAAGGTGACCTTTACGTTTAGATTCTGGGTTAGGTTTGGGAGTTAGGTTTAGCTTCACTGTCATATTCATGGTTCATTTAGGAGGTAGATTTAGAATTGGTGTCCATTTAGGGTTAAGTTTGCTTTGAGGTAAAAGCCGTGTATAAATTAGGCTTAGATTTATGGTTAGGGTTATGTACAAGCCACTTTTAGGGTTAGTTTTAGCCATGAGGAGCAGGTAGGGTTAGATTTTGAGTTTAGAATTAGGGTTAGGTGTAGGGTGAGGGTTCAGTTTATGATTAAGGTTGTGTTAAATTTAGGGTTTGGCTTTGAGTTAGGGTTGGTTTTAGGGTTGCTTTCATGATTAGGGTCAGGTTAAGGTTTTGGGTTAAGTTCACTTAATGATTAGCTCTTATGATTAGATTAGAATTAGGGTTAGGGTTAATGTTGGGGTTAAGAATCGGTAAAAACCAAAATCAGTGTTAGTTTCACAATTATGGTAGTCATTTGGGTTGGGATTAAAGTTAGTGTTAGATTCAATATCAAGTTAATAATTCATGTTATGATTGAGTTCATGATTTCACTTAAGGTCAGTCTTAGATTTAACTTGGAGGTTGATGTTATTTAAATTAAGGTTAGGGCTCTGTTTAGGGTAAGGACTATCATTACACTTAGGTTCATGTTTAGGGTTTGCATGAAGGCTGTTCTTAGGGTCCTGTTTGGGTTTAGAGTTCGGGTTCTAAACTCAGATCTTAAGATCTGAGTTTATAATTAGTTTGGGAATTAGGTTTGATTTAGCTTTGAGGTCAGGATTCGGTTGCCACTAAGAGTTGGTTTTAGAATTAGAGTAAGGTTTAGAGTTAGTGTTATGAATGAGGGTTTGGGTTAGCATTAGAGTTGAGTTTAGGGTTAGTACTCTGTGTAGTATGAGGATTAGGGCTAGGGTCAGGGATCGAGTTAGCTTTGAGACTATTATTTGGTTTTAAATTACGGTTACGTTTAGTTTTACAATTGAGGTAAAATCTAGGGTTTGGATAAGGTTAGCATTTGGTTTTAAGTTAAAATTAGGTTAAATTTTAGAGTCTCATTAAGAATGAGTGTTAGAGCTGAGTTTATGAGTAAGGTAAAGTTTAGAGTTAGAATTAGAGTTACCTTTAAGGTTAAGGTTTAAGTTTAAATTAGGTTTAGGTTTAGGATTAGGTTAAAGTGAGGGTTTTGTTCAGGTGAGATTTAGAGTTTGGGTAAGGTTTTGAGTTAGGATTAAAGTTAAGGTAGAGTATATGATTAAGTTGAAAGTTAGAGTTAGGCTTAGAGTTAGCTTTGAGGATAGGTTTTTGGTGTAAATAAGGGTCAATTTCCAGTCAGACTTAGTGTATGGGCCAGGTATTAGTTTAGGTTTAGGGATAGGGATAAGGTTAGATTTAGACAAGTTTAGAATTACAGTTAAGGTTCTGGTTCGGGTTGAGTTATGATTGGGGTTAACCTTACAGTTACTGCTGGTGTCAGCTTTAAGTTTGGGGCTAGGTTTTAAGTTGTGTTAGAGAAAGGACAAGAGCTGAGGTCAGGGTTATGTTTTGGTTTAGGTTTAGAATTAAGGTTAGAGTTAAAAGGTCAGGGTTCAGTTTAAAAGTACAGTTGGCATTAGTATTAGGGTTAAGAACATTGCTAGGGTTAGATTTAGGGTTAGATTTAAGGATAGAGCTAGGTTTTTATTGAATTAAAGTAGGGGTTAGTGATAGTTTTAGTGTGGAGTTTAGGTTACAGTGAAAGTTAGCTCAGAGTTTAGCACTTGGGTTTAAATTTGGGTTAGGCTTAGGTTTAGGGTTGAGGTAAGTGCTACATTCATGATTAATTTTAGGTTTGGTTCAGAGTTGAGTTTCTGAGTATATTTAAGGCTAGCATTAGCTTTGAGCATCAAGGCTTAGGCTTTAATTAAGGTTGAGGTGAGGCTTCTGTTAGGGTTTAAGTTAATGTTAGGTTTTGGGTTAAAGTTAGATATCAGTTTAGGTTTAGGTTTGAGTTTCTGTGTAGGGTTATGGTTACTGTTAGGGTTAGATTTAACTTTAGATTTAAGGTTTGGGTTTAAGTGAGAGTTTAACTTGTGTTAGGTTGTGTTAGGGTTGGTGTTAGGGTTGGGATTTCTGTTAGGTTTAGGGTTAATATGAGGACAGATTTAACTTTGAGGTAGGGGTTTAATTTAAAATTGGGATAGGGTCAGCATAGGAGTAAAAGCTATCCTTAGGGTTAAGATTTACATTACCCTGAGGTTTAAGGCTAGGTTTTGAGTTATGATTAGCATTACAGTTAAAGTCAAAGTTAACTATAGGTTTCAAGTTAGGATTAAGTTTAAATTTAACAATAGGGTTAATGTGAGTGTGATGTTTAGAGTTAGCTTTGAGGTAGGGGTTGGGTCTAAATTAGGGTAAGGTAAGGGCCAAGTTTAGGATTATCTTTAAAGTTATAGTTAGATTTAGAGTATGCTATGACTGTATGATTAGGGTTAGGATTAAAATTAAAGTTTAAAGTAGCTATGAGTTTATGGTTTGGGGTTAAATTAGAGTTTGGTTAGGTTTAGCATTCAGGTAAGGGCTAGCAGAGAGACATGGCTTGGAAGAGGGTAATGTTTTGAGTAACTTTAGAACTGTGGTTTCTGTTAGGGTTAGGGTTATTGTTAGCTTTAAGTTTAGGGGTTGGGTTCGAAATAAGATTAGGGCTTCCTTAGAATTCAGGGAAAAGCTACATTTACTGTTGGGTTTAAAGTTAATGTCAGGATTATGTTCAGAGTTTGGATTAGGTTTGTAAGAGATTTACACATTGTTTTGAGTTTCAGGTTTAATTTAAATGAGATCAAGAATTATTGTCAAGACCAGAGTTTAGTTTGGTTAGGGCTAAGATTAATATTAAGAATTGAGATAGGTTTAGACTGAAAGTTTAGACTCAAGTCAGCTTTGAAGTTAGCATTTGGGTTTAAATTAGGTTTGGGGTTAGGGATAAGAAAGTAGTAGGTTTAGGTTGAAGTTTTAGGTTAGGGTTAGATCAGGTTTTCAGTTAGGAGTAGAATTTGAGAAAAGGTTATCTTTAGGGCGAGTATAAGACCCGAGTTGAGTCTATAATCCGGTTTGGGGTTGGTTTCAGGGTTAGAGTTATCTGTCAGGTGAGGGTTTGAGTTGAATATAGGATACGGTTTCTTTAAGATTAAGGTAAGAGCTACATTAAGGGTTAGATTTAGGGTTAATGTTAGGGTTAGGTCTAGTGTTAGAGTTAAGTTTAGGATTAACTACAAAAGTAGTTTTAAGATTTACTATAAACTAAAGTTATGATTAGAAAAGGACTAGAGTTACTGGTAGGTTTAAGGTTAAGGTGTAGGTCAGGGATAGGGTAAAGTTTAGTGTTGAGGTTAAGCTTGAAGTAAGCTTAGAGATCAGAGTTAGTATAAAATTATAGGTTAGTGTGTAAGACAGGGTGAAGTTTTGGGTTAGGAATAGGTTTGGAGGTGAGGTTAGTAGGTTGGGGTGTAGGTTAAGGTTGGAATGAATTTATGATTATGGCTAAAATTAGGGTTAGGGTTAAAGAGAGTTTTGATATTAGGGTTAGGGTATTAATGAGACTCTGGGTTAGAATCAAAGCTAAGTTTATGATGAGGTTTAAGGTTAGGATGAGGACTCAGTTCAGTTTATGAGGTAGGTTTATAGTTAGGGTAAGGGAAAAGTTAGGGTTCAATTAATGATTCAAATTATGGTTAGGGTTAGCTTCAGGGTGAGCTTGAAGGCAGAGTTTGGATTTAAATTAGGGAGGGCCTTGGGGTTGGGGTAAGGGCAAGTCTAGAGTTAGTGTTAGGGTTACTTTTGAAATAGGCTATGGAATTGCGTTAGAATAGTGTTAGACTTAGGGTTAGGGTTGAGTTTATGATATAGTTAAAGTGATTGTTAGTGTTAGAGTTAGATCGAAGTTTAAGTTTTGGGTTTCCACTATGGTTAGGGTTATCAATAGGGTTAGTGTTAGGTTTTGATTTTAAGTTAGGATTAGGTTTAGAGCTAGATTATTGGTATCTGTGTGGTTGAAGTTTAGGGTTGAGGCTAGTGTTATGTCTAGGTTTAGATATGAGTTAGTGTTGGGGTTAGGTTTCAGGTTGATATGGATTTAGGAATAGGGTTGAATTTAAAATGATGGTTAAGGTTGGTGTTATATTTAGATTTGAGCTTAAGGTTTGCATTTTCCTAAGAGATCTGGTTAGTATCCTATTTAGATTTGGGAAAGGGCTGTCTTTAAGATGAGGGTTAGGTTTTGGTTTAGGATTTTAGTTAAAGCAAGGCTTAGAGTCCAAGATAAATGTAGATTTAAGATTAGAATTAGGATTAGTTTTGCGTCAGGTTTAGATTGGGAGTTAGTTTGAAAAGTTAGGTTTATAGTTAAGGTTGAGTTTACACTTACTATTAGGGTTAGAGTCAACTTTCAGGATAGTGTTTGTGTTTAACATAGGACTAGCTCCCAAGTTAGTGTGAGGCTTGGTAAAAAAAAAATGGAGCTTAATTTAACACTAATAACACTATTAGTGTTAGCTTTCGAGTAAGAGTATGGTTAGGATTAAAATTAGCTTGGAGGTTAGGATTTAATGTAATTAGGACTAAAGTGATAATGTTGTACTTATACACACATGGCTGAATGAGTTTCAATTCTCTTCACCAAAACAATGCTCTGATGAACACAATTTGCAATGATAAAGTTTGTTCCATTGAAGACAGGAGGCTCCAGTTCCAATGTGGATTCTGCCCTTAACCTGGGTAGGGCAGAAAGCAGAAGCAGGCTGTGCATGCCCAGGTGGTCATTGGGATGCAGAGCATAAAGCTCCAACCAGAAGATCTAGGGCTGTGGTGTGGGCAAAAGTCTATTTGGGCAGATTATTGGATTAAATTCTTGGACTGTTTGAAACTGAGATCATTGACTGAAGCATAGAGAGATTCCAAGTTTATATAGGTTTCGGGTCCATGATTTCATGATCTGATAGTTATAAACCTCCTAATGTGTTCCCTGCAAAGAGTCTAACCATCATCTGCCACACAGCAAACTCACAATAAGACTAAGATGATCCCCCTTCCTTTTGACATCCTTCCTTAAGACCAGGACCAGCCCAATGTTCACAGGTCTCTGTGGGGAAAGATATGTGAAACACTCACAAACTTATCTGGACATTGATACATGCAAAGGACACTTTAGGCTCACATGCTGATTTACACTCAAACTTGAGAAAAGATATCACATGCTCACATCATTAAACGGCTGAAAACTTATGCGGTCTCTCAAGAAATTTTCACACAGGCACACCCATGTAGACATTCATGCATTTTCACCTGCCTGAATATCCACATGCCTGCATCTCTCTCACATACACACACACACACACACACACACACACACACACACACAAACACAGGGTGGTACCTAACATACCCAGCATGGAGCTTATTTGAACTCTGTTCCCTTGACATTTAAAGATGTGGCACAGCTACACAACTCCTACAGCAGGAAGGGCCACTGAGGCTGGCCTTGGCTGTCGCTGTTTGACCCAGACACAGAAAGATACCCGAAGTCACGCCAGCATCCAAGTCAGGCCTTTGAGGACACCTAGGTTTTACTTAAGGGACACTACAGGCCTGGGACTTCTGCACTCTCTTCAGCACTCCGGCATTCCTTGCTAAAAGATGAAAGGAAGTGTGCCTGGTGGCATGGCTGGGCAAGGACGTGTGGTGTCACTTTCTGAGCCATTTGCCAGGCTGAATGAGACACCACAAAACTCCATGTCTCCAGAATCCAATCCCTGGCTGCTCCACACTGGCTGGGATGTTGGCCTGAAGTCAGGCCTGCTCCCAGAAGTTGGGCGATTTCTGGGGTCCCACAGCCATTCTGGGGTGGGGGACAAGAGTGTCTAGTGTGAGGATTGGGGATGTGGAAAAGTAGCTGGAAGTGAGCTGTGAATCAGATGGGGGAGGGGAGACTCCATGGCCGGCCATCATCTAGCACATGCAGAACAGCTGTGATTGATTGAGAGCTAATCCTCCTGCCTGGGAGCATTAATTGGGCAACTCACCTGAGCCAGTCCAGGGGCCCAGGGAGGCTGAATTGATGTCAACCTGGCCAGAGCTCCCCTCTGGGCTTTCACCTGCCCTGCGCCTGGGCACTTCGGGATTGCAGAAGAGCTAAGTGAGAAAGAAAATCCTCCAGAGGGGAAGGTGCTTGGCTGAAAGATTGGCTCCTTGTCCCTTGTTTTTCAGCCTAGAGACTTGGAGCGAAAGCATAAATATTGGTGAAGTGGACAGTCAGGGCAGGGAGGGAACTGGAATCCAAATAGCAGGCTGCCCTGCAGGTTCACTGGTGTCTGGCCAGGTGCTAATTGCTTAGATGGGAACAGGGCAGTGACTACCAGACCCCCCAATGCTGGGATATTTGCTTGCCTGGCTGGCAGGGTGAAAGAGAGCACCTGGCCAGTTCTTGGCCTGGGCCTTCCCTGAGACTTGGTTTCTTCATCCCTGCTGGCATTGAAGGCAGAAGCCAGTGATAAGTTCCATGACGGAGCTGTGAGCAGAGGGCTGAATCCAACAGCAAAAGTTGTGTTTGTGTGTCCTGAACTTCAAATGAGTGCTCAATCTTCCTGCCAACAGCTGAGACTCCATAATTACCACACTGTTCTGTGGCTCCCCACTACTGAGTTGCACCAGCTCTTCCTCAGCTACAGCCCAGGCCAGACTGGAGAACAGGGTGTGTAAAAAAACAACCTGCTTCATTACAATGGTAGCAGTTCTTGCATATTAAGCATGTTGAAATTTGGAGACTCAATCTGTTGTGAGAAAGTTACTTTAGAGCTGTGGAAAGAGCAGCTGCCATTTTTCTGTATTGGAGCAAAAGTGTTGAGTCATTGTGACCATAACTCTTAACAGCTTCAAGTGCAACTCCTGCACTATTCTTATATGTGGACCTCACTCAGGCCACTACTGTTGAGAGGGAATTGCTTAACAGCCAATGCATGAAAGCTGAAATATTGAAAATGGAGTAGTTTATGAGACATCTTTTGAGAACATTTGGTTGAAGGAGGACAGTCTTGGTGCCCTGAACTGAGTCTTCCATTCTTCTTCCTCTTAGGAGATGATAACTTGGATCTGTAGGCCAAGGTCTCCACAAGAGTTTCTGATAGCAGGGGCCAAGCTGGGTTTTGTGGTCCTAGGTCTTCAGTCTGGACTTTGTTACCAATTGAATGGTCTTGACCTTTTGGTCCTAGGGTTAACAACTAGTTCTTTTTAAGAGGTCTTGTCTTTGTGCCCATTTCCACAGTCTCCATTCTAGTTTCTCTTCCATAAAGAAGGTTTGTTCCTTAGGGTCTAGGAGTCTGGTCATCTTTCATTCAGAAAAGTCTCATGCCAGCACTTCAGGCTTTGTTAGAAAAAGAATAAATGCTCTGGGCCGATTCCTCAGCTCTACTTCTGGGAAATAGGGGAAGGGATTGGAACTACAAACCAAGGTCAGCACTCTAGTTCCTGATTCAAATTCAAGTCCAGAGACAAAGCCTTGGTCTTGTGTTATGATTCTCTTACTAGGGAATATTCTTTCCCTAAGGTTAAGGTCTCCTATCTACTAATTTTCAGAGAGGACAGGCTTGGGCCTTAGGCTGGTGTAGCCACTTCACATCACTTCGAGGGAAGACAATATTGCTGGCAAGAAGGGAGGCATCCATTCTTCCTATGTTCAGCTATATTTGTGGGCCATGAACTCCACATGAGTTTCTGTTCACAGGGGCTATTTTGGGTGTAGTGTGAGTAGATGTTTCATCTAGACTGTTATAAATTAAATGGTCTTTACCTGAGGAGCCTGGGTCTGCATCCTAGTTTCTATGAGGAGAGTCCAGGCTTGGTGTCATGGGCCTAAGTCTCCATTCTCTGTTCCTTTGCATAATGACAGGTTTGTTACAGTGGGCAACAAACATTTGTTCAGGGAGGATAGGCACAGAACCGTAAGTCCAAGCCACCACTTCTGTTTCTAATAGGAAAAGACAGAAGAAATGCTGTGGGCCAAAGTTTCATCTTTCCCTCCTGGAAAAGATGAAGGAATTGGAAGTGCCAGTCAAAGTCACCACTCTCACTCCTAACAGAAAGTCCAGGCCTGGAGCGAAGGTTCCAATTCTTTAAGAAAGATATTTTTACCAGAGGAAATGCTAGCCTTGCAGTTTAAGAAAGAAAGTGGCTTTGTATCATGGACCCAGGTCTCCAGTCTACATCATTTGAAGGGAGGGCAGTATTGGTACCATGAATGTAGGTCTACCCATGCAGAAAAGACAGGCACATTAGTTTCAGTTAACAGGGTCTAGGTTGTTCGTAGTGTGTGTAGGTATTTAGCTTAATCTGTTCAAAATTAAATTGTGTAAACGTTGGGTGCATGGACCTGCAAGAATCATAACAGTCGCTTGACTGCCCTGCAGAAAACTCGTGTCCATCAAGAGACTGGCCTGTATGAAATACAGGGAGATCATGTGACAGATGGTGATGAGGAAGTGCTCCCTTTGTAATAATGAGTCCCTAACCCATGATAAAATTCACATTAACACTGAGAAAAACCTTAGTCTGTATGTCATGGAAGGTTGCCGAGACAACCTCCTAATTGTCTTCCAATTAACTGTCATGTCCACATTAGAAAACTTACCTGAGGCAGTGATATATGAGGCCAGACAATGATTATTAATTTTTAATTAATTATTAATGATTATTAATTTTGTCTGTTGTCAGGATCCTGCTTTAAGATAATGTGGTTGGTGATTGCACATTGGCTGTGTTGAAAATTGGAGGCTAAGTGTGCTGTGAGGAAGTTACTGGATAGCAGTGGAAACAACAGCCACCATTTTGCTGTATTGTTGGAAAAATAATGAGTCATTATGAAAATACCTCTTCATTGTGGAAAGAACAGTTGCTTCAGAATTCTTGCATAGCAAACCTTAGACTACAAATTCTGAGAGGGACCGGCTTAGCAATCATGGACAGAAAGCTGAGAGATTGACAATGAGGCAGTTTCTTCAACGTGTTCTGAAAACTTTTAGCTTAGGCCAACAGAGGAAAATGAGGTGAAGTCACCCAAAAATCTTGTAGCAAGAATTAGGGGATTTTGCAACATTCAATGAATGCCCTGTGGGAATCACGTGACCATGAAGAGACTGACCTGAGAGCATCACGTGGAGATCACGTGACATTGGGGTGATGGTGTGGCATTCACTTTTGAATTCCACTTCTACATTGTTTGGTAAAATTCACATGAACACTGAGAAAAGGAGAATCCGTGTGAAACAGAGCATGGCCGAGTCAGCCACTTCACTGCTTTTAAATCTAAAGGTCATGTCTGTATGAGAAAATGTGCTTGAGGACAGCGATGTATCCTACAAGACAATGATCTATAGTTAACTGGCCTGAACTTTCATCTTTGGTTAGGCAACCTGCTTGAAGGCAATGGGATCAGGTGTCGCACATTTATCACGTTAAAATTTGGAGGCTGAGTGTGCTGTGAGGAATCTACTTTAAAGTGGTGGAATAAGCAGCCACTATTTTGCTGTATTGGGGTAAAAGTGCTGAGTCATTGTGAGCATAACTCTTAATGTCTTCAAAGACGACTCCCGCACTCTTCTTGGATGTGGACTTCAGGGCACTACAGTCGAGAGGGAATTGTTTTATGGCCATTGCATCAAAGCTGAAATATTGAAAATGAAGCAGCTTATGAGATGTGTTTTGAAAACACTTGGTTGAGGATAAGGGAAGAGGAATAAATGGAAGTCATCTGAAAATCATGTAGAAATCACTAGGGAATAACGCAGTGGTCTCATGAACACCTGGTGGGATTCACGTGGGGTCAAGGAAGACCACATGGTAATCGTGTGTCCACCAGGTGATTAGCCTTACTGCTGAGAGTGTAGGTCTTCACTCTACTTAGAATGAACCAAGATTGAGTGTGTGGGAAACGGTTTCCACTTGAGTTTACCTTGAGAATGAGACCAGCAAATGGTCATGTTTTCAAACACCCACTCTACTTCCCCTGATCCAGGGAGAGGACTGGGTCCTAGGCCATGGACTTCTATCGACTTTTTTGTTCTACCGAGACGGTGTTATAACCATTGGTCAAGTCTTTCACATAAGGTTCATTTAAGAAAAGGGAGGCTAGATTCTGTGGGCCAAGGGCTCTTCTCTACATCCTGGAAATAAGAGCAATGCTTGGCTGTGCTTCCAACCTCCCAGTCAAGTTCTTGAAAACAATGTTCAGGCTTTATGCTGAGTTCTATGTTCCCACACCACCTTCTCTCACCAGAGGAAAGGCTTGGTGTTGTAGGTAAAGTTTGCCTTTCAATAATTGGCAAAAGGGAAAAATTGGTGAGAAAGGACCAGATTGTACTGAATGGACTGTTAGAATGACACAATGTCGGTGTCATCGGCCCAAATTTCTATTTTCCATACTTTCAAGGGAAGACAGGCTTGGTGCCATGAACCAAGTCCTCCTTTCTTCCTCCTCTTAGGAAATGACTATTTGGTTTTGTGGGCCACAAGAGTTTCTGGTAGCAGGGACAATGTATGGACCTAGGTCTTCAGTCAGGTCTTTGTTACTTTTTGGATCGTCTTGATCCTGTGGTCCTGAAGCTGACAACTAGTTCCTTTTAGGTGGTCCAGAATTGTTGCTGATTTCCACAGTTGCCGTTGTAGTTCATAAAGCAAGCTTGTGGCTATGGGCCTAGGACTGAAGGCCACATTCATTCAGAGATAACATTTTTAGAACCAGGGGACCATGCCAACACTTCAGGTTTGGTTAGGAAAAGACAGAATAAATGCTGTGGGCCAATTTCTCCATTCTACTTCCTAGAAATAGGGGAAGTTATTGGAACTTCAAACCAAGGTCAGCACTTTGGTTCCTGATTAGATCCAAACAGGAGAAAAAGTAGTAGGCTTCGATTTAAGATTCTCTTACTAGAGGAAAGGCTTACCTTGTGGGGTAAGGTCTCCTATCTACTAGTTTTCAGAGGACAGACTTAGTACCTTAGGTCCCGGTCTCCCTTGTATTTTTTGTTAGGAAAAGATAGACTTTGTACCTTAAGCCTGTGTCACCGCTCCATACCATTTCAAGGGAAAACAGTATTGCTGACATGAATGGAGGCCTTCATTCTTCCTTTTGTTCAAAGACAGCTATATTAGTGGGCCATGCACTCCACATGAATTTCTATTCACAGGGACTATACTGGGTGTAGTGTGAGTAGGTGTTTTCTCTATTTTGTTATAAAATAGTCATTCTTGACCTAGGGTACCGGGGTCTGTATGCTAGTTCCTGTGAGGAGAGTCCAGGCTTGGTGTCACATTCCTAAATATCCATTCTAGTTTCCCTTGTATTAGACAGGCTTGTGGTTGTGACCCTAGGACATCACTCAATATTCATTCAGGGAGTACAGGCATAGAACCGTGGGCCCAGGTCAACACTTCATTCTCTATTAGGAAAAGACAAAAGAAATGCTGTGAGATGAGGTCTCGGCTCTACCTCCTGGAAAAGGTGAAGGGATTGGAATGTAAGCCAAAGTTACCACTTTTGCTCCTAACAGAAATTTCAGGTCTGGAGCCTTGGTTCTAATTCTCTAAGAAAGATATTCTTACCAGAGGAAAGGTTGACCTTGCAGTTTAAGGTCTCTAACCTACTAAGTTGTCAATGTGGACAGGCTTGGTGGCTTTAGACTAGGGCTCATTGTATAAGTATTAGGAAGAGAGTGGCTTCGTATCATGGGCCCGGGTCTCCAGTCTTCATCATTTGAAGGAAGGACAGTACCGGTACCATGGACAAAGGTCACCTGTCTTTTCTGCATGGGTGGATAGCTTTGAACTGTGGGCCATTTACTGCACATTCATTTCTGTTCACAGGATCTAGGTTGTTTGTAATGTGAGTAGCTCTTTAGCTTAGTATGTTCAAAACTAGATGGTGTTAATGTTGGGAACATGGACCTGTGAGAATCATGACAGGGTCACTTGACTGCCCTGCAGAAAACTCATGTCCATCAAGAGACCGGCCTGTATGAAACACAGGGAGATCATGTGATAGATAGCGATGACGAAGTGCTCCCTTTGTAATGACAAATTCTTATCACTTGATATAATTCACATAAACACTGAGAAAACCTTATTCTAGTCTGTATGTAATGGAAGGTGGCCAAGACAGCCTCTTAACTGCCCTCCAATCAAATATCATGTCTACATTAGAGAACTTACTTGAGGCAGTGATATATGAGGCCAGACAATGATTATTAATTCCTCTCAGATTTTGTCTGTTGTCAGGAAAATTGCTTTAAGGCAATGTGGGCGACGGTTGCACAGTGGCCGGGTTGAAACCTGGAGGCTGAGTGTGCTGTGAGGAGGCTACTAGATAGCAGTGAAAACAACAGCCACCATTTTGCTGCATTGTATGAAAAATGCTGGGTCATTTTGAGGTTACCTCTTTATGGAGGAAAGAATGGCTGCCTCAGAATATCTCTATAACAAACCGGAGACTACAAATTCTGAAAGGACTGGCTTAATGACCATGGAAAGAATGCTAGGATATTGACATTGAGGCTGTTTCTTCAATGTGTTCTGAAAACCCTTGGTTTAGGTCAGCAGAGGAAAATGAGGTAGAAGTCTCCTGAAAATCTCATAGCAAGAACTAGGGAATCTTACGATATTCATGTGGCTGCCCAGTGGGAATTTGTCCCCATCAAGAGCCTGGCCTGAGAGCGTCACAGGGAGATCAACTGAAATTGGGGTGATGGTGTGGCATTCACTTGTGAGTTACCCTTCTACATTCCTTGGTAAAATTCATAGAAACACTGAGAAATGTAGAGTCCGTGTGTAACAGAGTGTGCCCAAGACATCCACCTCGCTGCCCTTCTATCAAAATATCAAGTCTGCATGAGAAGACATGCTTGTAGACAGCGGTGTAGGCTAGCAAACAATGATCATTAGATAACTGACCTGAGGTTTTGTCTGTGATCAGGCAACATACCTGAAGGCATTGACAACGGCTGTTGCACATTAACCACGTTGAAATTTGGAGGCTGTTTGCTTGATGAAGCTGCTTTAGAATGGTGGAAACAGCAACCTTTATTTTACTGTATTTTAGAAAAAATGCTGTCATTGTGAGTATAACCCTTAACAGCTTCAGATGCGACTCTCATACCATTCTTGAATGCGGACCTTAGGCCACTACAGTCAAGAGGGAATTGCTTAACGGACAATGTATGTAAGCTGAAATATTGAAAATGAAGAGTTAATGAGACGTATTTCAAAACACTTGGTTGAGGATACCGAAAGAGGATTAAGGTGGAAGTCACCTGAAAATCATGTAGCAATCACTAGGGAATTATGCAGCGGTTCATGAACACCTTACGGGATTCACATGAGGGTCAAGGAATTGCGTGGGAATTGCGTGTCTACCATGCGACTAGTCTTGTTGCTGTAGGCACTGGATTTAACTCTACTTCTTAGAGTGAACCAGATGAGTGTGTGGGAAACATGTTGCTCTTGAGTTTACCTTGCAAATGAAACCAGCATGGTGTCATGTTTTCAAACATCTGCTCTACTTCCCCTGATCCAGGCAGAGTACTTGGTCCTGGGCCCTGAACTTCCTTCAACTTCTTTTTGTTTTCTACCAAGACGGTCTTGTTTTTGTGTGCTAAGTCCTCCACCACCGGTTCTGTTATAAAAATTTAGGCTAGATTCTGAGGCCAAGTTCTCCACTGTACTTCCTGGAAATAGGAACAATGGTTGTCTATGCTTCTAAGCACTCCAATAGCGTTTCTGAAAGAATATAGGCTTTGTGCCAAGTTTCTAAGGGTCCACACTACTTTCTCTTACCAAGGGAAAGGCTTGGTGCTGTAGGTAACATTCACTTTTCAATAATTGGCAAAAGGGAAAATTCGTGACATGAGGCAAGGTTGTGCTGAATGGATTGTTAGGATGACACAAGGTTAGTGCCATCAGCCCAAATTTCTATCGTAAATGCTATAAAGGGTAAACAGTCTTGATGCCGTGAACTGAGTCCTCCATTCTTCCTCCTCCTAGAAGGTGACAGCTTGGTTATGTAGACCAAGGTCTTCTCAAGAGAATCTGATAGCAGAAGCCAGGATGGATGTTGTGGGCTTGGAATTCAGTCTGGACTATGTTACCAATTTGATAGTCTTGCCTTGTGGGCCTGGGGCTGCCAATTAGTTCTTTTTAGGAAGTTTAGGATTAGTGCCAATTTCCACAGTCTCCATTCTAGTTTCTCTTCCATAAAGAAGGCTTATTGCTGTGGGCCTAGGATCAAAAGCAACATTCATTCAGAGAGGCAAGACTTAGAACCATGGTCCATGCCACCAATTCAGTCTCTATCAAGGAAAGGCAAAAGAAATGCTTTGGGGCAATTTCTCAGCTCTACTTCCTGGAAATATGAGAAAAGATCAGAATTGCAAACCAAGATCAGCACTCTGGTTCCTGTTTATAAATATAGGCAGGAGATTAGGTCCTGGGCTCGAGTTAAGATTCTCTTACTTGAGGACAGGACTTGCCTGTGGGATAAAGTCTCCTATCTAAGTTTTCAGAGAAGACTGGCTTAGTGCCATAGGTCCTAGTCTCCCTTGTATTTATTGTAAAAAAAAAAAAGAAAGGCTTTGTGCCTTGGGCCCATGTCACCACTCCACATCTCTTCAAGGGAAGACAGGGTTGCTGGCATTAATGGAGACTTCCATTCTTCCTTTTGTTCAGTGAAGGCAGCTTTGTTTGTGAGCCATACACTCCACCTGAGTTTTTGTCCACAGGGGCTACCTTGGGTGTTGTGTGAGTAGTTGTTCTGTCTAGTGTGTTATAAATGAGAGGGTTTTCCCCTTGGAAGCCTGGGCCTGCACTCCAGTTCCCATGAATAAAGTCCAGGCTTGGTGTCATAGGCCTTCATATTAATTTTAGTTATCCTTTCATAAAAACAAGCTTGTTGCTATGAATCTAGGATACCACTCAACATTACATCAGGGAGGACAGGCTTAAAATCGTGGGCCTAGGTCACTGCTTCAGTCTCTTTTAGGAGAAGGCAGAAGAAATGCTGTGGGCCAAGATCTCAGCTTTACCTCCTAGAATAAGTGAAAGGATTGGAACTGCAGTAAAGTCACCACTCTTGCTCCTTAGAGAAAGTTCAGGCCTGGAGCCAAGGTTCTAGTTCTCTAAGGAAGATATTCTTACCAGCAGAAATGCTGGTGTTGCAATTTAAGGTCTTCAATTTTCAATGGGACAGGCTTGGTGCCTTTAGACCAGGGCTCTATTATATCAGTGTGAGGAAAAGACTGGCTTTCTGTCAGGGACCTGGGTATCCAGTCTACATCATTTGAAGGTAGGACAGTACTGTAACCATGAACAGAGGTCTCCTTTTCTGTAAGAGTAGAAAGATTTGATCTGTGGGCTACACACTGCACATTAGTTTCTGTCACAGTGTCCAGGTTGTGGGTAGTGTGCGTAGGTCTTTAGCCTAGTCTGTTTAAAATTAGACAATGTTAACCTCAGGAGTAAGGCACTGTGGGAGTAATGACCGGAATACATGACTGCCTCATGGAAATCATGTGCCCATCAACAGACTGGCCTGTATGAAACATAGGAAGATTACATGATAGATGGGGATTTCATAATGCTCTCTTTGGAATGACGAGTGTATATCACATGATAAAATTCACAGAAACACTGAGAAAATATTAGTCTGTGTATAGCAGAAGATGGATGAGACAACCTTCTGACTGACCTCCAATTGAATATCGTGTCCACATTAAAAAAATTCCTCGAGGCCAACAGTATATGGAGTAGACAGTGATGGTTAATTTGCCACAGGTTTTGTCTGTTGTCAGGACACCTGCTTAATGGCAGTGGAGGTGGCAGTCGCACATTGGCTGCATCGAAAATTGGAGATTGAGTGTGTTGTGAGAAAGCAACTGGATTGTGGTGGAAAGAGCAGCTGCAATTTTGCTGTATAGTAGGAAAAATGCTGAATTATTGTGAGGCTACTTCTTCATGGTGGAAAGAATAACTGCCTCAGAATTCTTCCTTAACAAAACTTAGACTACAAATTCTGAGAAGGACTGGCCTAACGACCATGGAAAGAGAGCTGAGATACTGACATTGAGGGAGTTCCTTCAACATGCCTGAAAACCTATGCTTAAGGCTAGTAGAGAAAAATGAGATGGAAGTCAACTGTAAATATCGTAGCAAGAACAAGAGAATTATACGGTATTTATTATGGCTTCCCCAGGGTTATCACATGATCATCAAGAGAGCATTGAGGGCATCACAGGAAGATCACATGACATTGGGGTGATAGTGTGGTGCTGTCTTTGGAATTACATTTCTACATTCTTTGGTAAAATTCACACAAACACTGAGAAAAAGTGAGTTCATGTGTAACAGGATGGCTGGGACAGCCAACTTACTGCCCTTCAAATGAAAAGTCAAGTCCGCATGATAAGACTTGCTTGAGGACAGCAGTGTAGGCTACCAGAAAATGATCTTTAGACAACTTGCCTTAGGTTTCATCTGTGGTCAGGAAACCTACTTGAAGGCAATGAGAATGGCCGTCTCACATGTGCTGCGTTGAAATTTGGAGGCTGAGTCTGCCTGAGGAAACTACTTTAGAGTGGTGGAAACAGCAGCCGCCATTTTGCTGTATTGTAGCCAAAATGCTGAGTCATTGTGAGCATAACAACTCTTAATGGCTTCAGGTGTGACTACTATACTATTTTGCATGCAGACTTTAGGCTACTACTGTTGAGAGGGATTTGCTAAATGGACAATGCATCAATGCCAAAATATTGAAAATGAAGAGTTAATGAGATAGATATGTTTTGAAAACACTCAGTTGAGGATAGGGGAAGAGGAATAAGATGGAAGTCACCTGAAAACTGTGTAGCAATCACTGTAGAATCCATGTAGAATCAGACAACAGTCAAGTGAGCGCCTCGTGGGATTCATGTCGGGGTCAAGGAAGATGCTGCACATATTGTGTGTCTATGAAGTGACTAGACTTGTTGCTGTGGGTGTTGTTTTCATTCAACTTCTTAGAATGAAACAGGCTTGAGTGTGTTGCCTTGCAAATGAGATCAGCATGGTGTCATGTTTTTAAACATCTACTCTACTTCTGATCTGGGCAGAGTCATGAGTACTGAGCTATGGACTCTATAGATCTTTTCTTTCTTTCTTCTTCTTCTTCTTCTTCTTTTTTTTTTTTTTTTTTTTTTTTTTTTACCAAGATGGTATTGCTATAGTGTGCCACATCCTCCACCTACGGTTCTATTAAGAAAAGTTAAGCTAGATTCTGTGGGCAAAGGTCTCCACTCTACTGCCTGGAAATAGAAACAATGCTTAGCTGTGGTTCCAAGCTTCTCAGTCTGAAGAAGAGTACAGACTTTGTGCCAGGTTTCTAAGTGCCCACACTACCTTCTCTTTCCAGGGGAAAGGCTTGGTGCTGTAGGTACAGTCACCTTTCAATTGGCAAAAGGGAAAATTGAGGACGTGGGACCAGGTCGTGCTAAATAGACAGTTAGGAAGATGCAAAGTTGATGCCACCGGCTGAAATTTCTATCATAAATGCTTTAAAGGGTGAATGGTCTTGGTATGGTGAACCCAGTCCTCTATTCTTCCTCCTCATGGGGGATGAGAGCTTGATTTTGTGGCCCAAGGTCTCCCCAAGAATTTCTGGTGTCAGGGGACATGCTGGGTGTTGTGGGCCTAAGTCTTCAGTCTGGGCTTTGTTACCTATAGGATGGTCTTCACCTTGTGGCTCTGGGGCAGTTCTTCTCAATGGTTTCTTCTACCAGGGGCCAGGTTGGATGCTGTGGGCTGAGGTGTTCAGTGGTTCTTGTTACCAATTGGATGGTCTTGAACTTGTGGGCCTGAAGCTACGAGATTGTTCCTTTTAGGAAGTCTCTGCTAGGGGCTGATTTCCACAGTCTCCATTCTAGTTTCTCTTCCATAAAGGATGTTTGTTGCTGTGGGACTAGGCCTGATGGTGACATTCATTCAGGGAGGACAGGCTTGGAACCATTGGTCCAGGCCACCACTTCAGTCTCTGTTAGGGAAAGAGAGAAGAAATGCTATGTGCCTATTTCTCAGCTCTATATATTGGAATTAGGGTAAGTGATTGGAACTACAAACCAAGGTCATCACTCTGGTTTCTTATTATAAATCCAGGCAGGACACAATGTCCTAGGTCTTGTGCTAAGATTCTCTTACCTGAGGACAGTCTTGCTCTGTGAGCTAAGGTCTCCTATTCACTAATTTTCAGAGAGGACAGGCTTAGTGCCATGGGTCTCAGTTACCTTTGTACTTATTGTTAGGAAAAGATAAAATTTGTGCCTTGAGCCCGTGTCACTACACCAAATTCTTTCAAGGGAAGACAATGTTACTGGTATGAATGGAGCCAGATTCAAGTTCTCCAAGAAAGATATTCTTTCCAGAGAAAATGTTTTACTTGCAGTTTAAGGTCTCAAATCTACTAATTTTCAACAAGAATAGGCTTGGTGGCTTTAGAACAGGGCTCCCTTGTATTAATGTTAGGAAGAAAATGGCTTTGTGTCATGGGCCTGGGTCTACAAACCACACCATTTGAAGAAAGGACAGTATAGTTACCATGGATGGAGGTCTTCTTTCTTTTCTATAAGTGCGGACAGGTTTGATCTGTGGGCCATTTACTGAACATTAGTTTTTGTCACAGGGTCTAAGTTGTTGGTTGTGCGCATAGATCTTTAGCCCAGCCTGTTCAAAATTAGACAATGTTAACCGTGGGAGCATGAGTCACAACAGGATCAAGTGACCACCCCGCAGGAATCACTTGCTCATCAAGAGACTGGTCTGTATGAAACACAGAGAATTTTAGGGGCAGATAGGAATGCTGCAGTGCAACCTTTGAAATGAGGAGTGCATATCACTTGATAAAATTTGCATAAACAGTGCGAAAACATAAGTATGTCGTCGGGAGCCATTACCAGACACTGAAGAAGTCACATAGCTGATAGCCATGAAGCAGCTGCTGAGACTGCTTAACAATGGTTCAGGGAAGCAAGATGTTAACTGAAATATTACTCACCCTGGTGGGGAGACTTGCATCATAAAGAAACCCTTTTAAGATAGTGGAATGTTTTACAACCCAGAAAAGGATGTTTGTACCTTGAGGGAAGGATATATAGAAACTTAAGTAAATATCAGCATTCCTATGGTAATGTACTTTGTGCTTTGCCATTGTACTCTGTACTTTGCTATCTTACTCTGTTATTATATCCAAAAACTTATATAAAGGCTGTGCTAAATAAGCTCGGAGCTGCAGCAGTGACTGTATGCTCTCCCGAAGGGCTTTCCTGTCTTCTTCTTTTTTCTGAGGCTTCCCCCCCCTCTTTTAGGTGCTGTTTGATCTCTGTTGGCGGGCTCCGGCAGTATGTGTGTAAGAGAAGGTGACTGAGACATCCTCCTAATTGAACTCCAATTGAATATTGTGTCCACATTACAAAACTTACTAGAGGTCAACAGTATATGTGGCCAGACAATGATCGTTAATTCAATTCAGTTTTTATCTGTTGTCAGGAGCCAGCTTTATGGCCGTGGAGGTGGCAATCACACATTGGCCACATTGAAAATTGGAAGCTGAATATATTGTGAGGAAGTGACTGAATAGTGGGTGAAACAACAGCCACCATTTTGCTCTATTGTAGGAAAATTGCTGAGTCATTGTGAGGATAGTTCTTCATGGAGAAAAGAACTCATTCCTCAGAGTTCCTCTATAGCAAACTTAAGACAAGAAATTCTGAGAGGGTCTGGCCTAACGACCATGGAAAGAAAGCTGAGATATTGACATTGAGGCAGTTCCTTCAATGTGTCTGAAAACCCATGCTTAAGGACAGTAGAGGAAAATGAGGTGGAAGTCAACTGCAAAACTTGTAGCAAGAATGAGGTAATCTTGCGGTATTTACATGGCTGCCATGGAGGAATCACATGATCATTAAGAGACTGGCCTGAGGACAACAGGGATATCACGTGACATTGGAGTGATGGTGTGGCACTTAATTTTGAATTACCCTTCTACATTCCGTGGTAAAATTTACAAAAATGTTGAGAAAAATAGAGTCCATGTGTAACTGAAGGTGGCCGAGACAGCCTGCTCACTGTAGTTCAATTGAAAGGTTAAGTCTCCATGAGAAGACTTGCTTGAGGACAACGGTGTAGGCTACCAGACAATAATCATATAACTGATCTGAGGTTTCATCTGCTCACAGGTAACCTACTTGAAGGCAATGGGAGCTGGTGTCATACATTAATTGCGTTGAAATTTGGAGGCTGAGTCTACTTCAGAAAGCTACTTTAAAGTAGCGAAAACAGTAGCTGCCATTTTGCTGTATTGGAGTAAAAACACTGAGTCATTGTGAGCATAACTCAACGTCTTCAGGTGCGACTCCCACACTATTCTTGGATACAGAACTCAGGCCACTGTTGTCAAGAGGGAATTGTTTAATGGCCAATGCATGAAAGCTGAAATAGTGAAAATGAAGCAGTTAACGAGATGTATTTTGAAAACGATTGAGGTTAGGGGAAGAGAAGTAAGATGAAAGACACCTGAAAATCATATAGCAACCGCTAAAGAACCATGTGGAAGTATAGTGAACACCTCATGAGATTCACGTGGGGATCAAGGAAGACTTCAGAGAAATCGTGTGTCTAACAGGTGACTACTCTTGTTGCTGTGGGCATAGGTTTTTACTCTATCTACTTCTTAGAAAGAAGCAGACTTGAGTGTGTGTGAAACATTTTCCACTGGGGTTTACCTTGAAAATGAGACTGGCATAGTATTGTGTTTTCAAACATTGAGTCTACTTCCCCTGATCTGAGCAGAGGACTTACTCCTGGGTCATAGACTTCTTTAGATCTTTTTTATTCCTACCAAAATAGTCTTGTTATTGTGTGCCAGATCCTCCTCTAAAGATTCCATTATGAAAAGTTAGGCTAGATTCTTTGGGTCAAGGTCTCCACTCTACTTCCTGGAAATAGGAACAAAGCTTGGCCATGTTTCCAAGCTCCCCAGCTGAGTTCCTGAAAGAAGAATCCAATCTTTGTGTCAAGTTTCTCAGGGCCCACACTTTCTTATCTTACCAAGGGAAAGGCTTAGTGTTGTAGGTTATGGTCCCCTTTCAATAATTAACAAAAGTGGAAATTGGCAATGTGGGTCCAGGTTGTGCTGAATGGACTGTTAGGATGAAACAAGGTTCGTGCTATTGGCCCAAATTTCTATTGTCCATGCTTTCAAGAAAGGAGAGTCTTGGTGCCTTGAACTGAGTCTTCAGTTCTTCCTCCTCTTAGGAGATGACAGATTGGTTCTGTGGACCAACATCTCCCCAGTTTCTGGAAGCATGGGTCTGGCTGGGTGTTTTGGGTCTAGGAATTTAGTTTGGTATTTGAAACAAGTTAGATGGTCTTGACCTTGTGGTCCTGGGGCTTCCAACTAGTTCTTTTTAGGAGATCCAGGCTTTGGGTCAATTTTTACAGTCTCTGTTCTAAAGTCTCTTCCATAAAGAAGGCTTGTTGCTTTGGGCCTAGGACCGAAGGTAACATTCATTCAGAGAGGCCAGGTTTAGAAACGTGGGCCCAGCTAGTACTTCAGTCTCTGTTAGGAAAAGATGGAAGAAATGCTGTGGGCCAATTTCTCAGCTGTACTTCCTGAAAATAGTGGAAGGGATTGGAATTGCAAACCAAGGTCAGCACTCTGGTTCCCAATTAGAAATCAAGGTAGGAGACAAGGTCCTAGTTCTTGAGATTAGATTCTCTTACCATGGACAGGCTTGCTCTGTGGGTTAATGTCTCCTATATACTAGTTTCCAGAGAAGACATGCTTAGTGCCATGTGTCCCACTCTCACTTGTACTTATTGTTATTAAAAGGCAGTACTTTGGCCTTGCATACATGTTACCCCTCCATATCCTTTCAAGGGAAGACAGTTTCTTTAAGGATAGACAACTCCTCCACCTAAGGTTCTATAAAGAAAAGTTAGGCAAGATTCTTTGGTCCGAGGTTTCTAAAAATGCTTGGCTGTGCTTTCCTGCTCCCCAATGGAGTACCGAAACAAGAGTCCAGGCTATGTGCCAAGTTATTAAGTGCCTGCACTATTTTCTCTTACCAGGGGAAAGGCTTGGTGCTGTAGGCTATAGTCTCCTCTCAATAATTGGCAAAAGTGAAAACCGGTGACATGGGACCAGGTTGTGCTAACTAGATTGTTAGGATAACAAAAATTTGGTGCCATCAGCCCACATTTCTATCACAAATGCTTTAAAAGTGAGGACAGTCTTGGTACCGTGAACTGAGTCCACTGTTTTTTCTCCTCCTAGGAGATGACAGCTTGCTTTTGTGGCCCAAGGTCCCCCCAAGAATTTTTGGTGGCAGGGGATATGCTGGGTGTTGTCGGCCTAGATCTTCAGTCTGGACTTTGTTACCTATAGGATGGTCTTGACCTTGTAGCCCTGGGACAGTCAACTGGTTCCTTATAGAAAGTCCAGGCTTGGGGCTGTTTTCCACAGTCCCTGTTCCAGTTTCTCTGCCATAAGAATTGCTTATTGCTGTGGGCCTAGGACTACAGGTAATGTTCGTTCAGAGAAGACAGGTTAAGACCATGGGCCCAGGCCATCCCTTCAGTCTCTGTTAGGAAAAGACAGAAGGAATGGGCTTTATTACCTATAGGATGGTTGAGGTTGTAGCTGCAAGCCAAAGTAATCCCTCTCACCCGTAACAGAATGTGTAGGCCTGAAGTCAAGGTTCAAGTTCTCCAAGAAAGATATTCTTACCAAAAGAAAGGCTGGCCTCGAAGTTTGTCTCCAATCTAGTATTTTCAACAAGGACAGGCTTGGTGGCTATAGATCAGGGCTTTTTTTGTATTAGTGTTAGGAAGAGACTGGCTTTGTGTTTTGGTCCCGGTTCTTCAGTCTACATCATTTGAAAGTACTGCTACCATAAACAGATATCTTTTTTGTTGTTTTTGTTGTTGTTGTGTATCTGTGGGATACACATTAGTATCTGTCACAGGGTCTAATTTGGGGTGTGTACAAGGTCTTTAGTCCTGTCTGTTCAAAATGAGCCAGTGTTAACCTTGTGAGCAAGGTCCCATGTGAGTCATGAAAGGATTGTTCGCCCATAAAGAGACTGGCCTGTATGAAACACAGGGATATCATGTGACACATGGGGATGACATAGTGCTCCCTTTGGAATTATGAGTGCATATCACTTGATAAAATTCACATAAACACTGAGAAAATATTAGTCTCTGTATAATAGAAGGTGGCCAAGACAGCCTCATAACTGACCTCCAATTGAATGTCATGTCCACATTACAAACCTTACTTGAAGTCAGCAATATATGTGGCCAGACAATGATGGTTAATTTGCCTCAGGTTTTGTCTGTTAGGAAACCTGCTTTATGGGAGTGGAGGCAACAGTAATACATTGACTCTATTGAAAATTGGTGGCTGAGTGTGCTTGCGGAAGTGACTAAATAGCAGTGGAAACAACAGCTACCATTTTGCTGTAGTAAAGGACAAATGCTGAGTCATTGTGAAGTACCTCTTCATGGCAAAAAGAACTTCAGCCTAAGAATGCCTCTATAGCAAACCCTGAACTACAAATTCTGAGTGGCCTGGCTTAACGACCATGGAAAGAAAGACAAGGTATTGACATTGAGGCAATTCCTTCAATGTGTTTTGAAAACCCTTGGTTCAGGCCAGCAGAGGAAAATGAGTTGGAAATTACCTGAAAATCTCATAGGAAGAAGTAGGGAATCTCTCAGTATTCACATGGCTGCCCCAGGTGAATCATGCGACCATCAAGAGACTGGCCTAAAGGCATCAAAGGGAGATCATGTGACTTTGGAGTGATGGTGTGGTACTCGCTTTTGAGTCAACCTTCTACTAACCATGGTAAAATTCACATAAACACTGAGAAATGAAGAGTCCATGTGTAGCAGGTCGTGGCTGAGACAGCCACTTCATTGTCCTTCAATCGAAAGGTCAATTCTGCATGAGAAGACTTCCTTGCAGACAGCTGGTTGGGCTATGAGACAATGATCCTCAGATAACTAACCTGAGGTTTTGTCTGTGGTCAGGCAACATGCTTGAAAGCAGTGGAAGCAGCTGTCGCACATTAATGGCATTGAAATTTGGCGGCTGAGTCTCCTTGAGGAAGCTATTTTAGAAAGATGAAAATAGCTTCTGCCATTTTGCTGTATGTATATAGCAAAAAATGCTGAGTCATTGTGAGGATAAATCTTAAGGGCTTCAGGTGTGACTCCCTCAGTATTTTTGAAAGTAGACCTTAGGCCACTGTGGTCAATAGGGAATTTTTTAATGGCCAATGCATCAAACCTGAAATATTCAGAATGAAGTAGTTCATGAGACATGTTTTGAGAATACTTGGTTGAGGATAGTAGAAGAGAAATAAGGTACAAGTGACCTGAAAATCATGTAGCAACCACTAGAGAACCACGTGGAAGTATAGTGAACAACTTGCAGGATTCAAGTGGGGTCAAGGAAGACCATGTGGGAATCGGGCTTCTACCATGTCACTAGTCTTGTTGCTATGGGCATCGTTTTTACTCTACTTCCTTGAATGAACCAGGCAGAGTGTGTGGGAAACATTTTTCACTCAAGTTTACCTTGAAAATGAGACCGGCATGAGGTCACGTTTTCAATTCCACCCTACTTCCCCTGATCTGGGTGTAGCGTCGGGAGCCATTTTGAGGCACTGAAGAAGTCACATAGCCGATAGTGATGGAGCAGCTGCTGAGACTGCTTAAACAAAGGTTCTAGGAAGCAGGGTGTGGAGTTAAACATTACTGACCCTGGAGGGGAGGTTTGCCTCCTAAAGAAATCCTTTTAAGATATAGTGGAATGTTTTACAGCCCAGAAAAGGATGTTTGTACCTTGAGGGAAGGATATAGAGGAACTTAGGTAAATGTCAGCATTCCTATGGTAATGCACATTGTGCTTTCTCATTGTACTCTGTGCTTTGCTATTGTACTCTGTGCTTTGCTATCATACTCTGCTATTGTATCCAAAAACTTATATAAAGGCTGTGCTAAATAAAGACGGGGCTGCAGCAGTGACTGTATGCTCTCCTGAAGGGCTTTCCTATCTTCTTTTTTCTGAGGCTTCACCCCCCTCTTTCAGGTACTGATCGACTTTAGCCGGCTGGCTCTGGCAGTGTAGGACTGGGTTCTTGGTCATGGACATCTATCAACTTTTTTCTTTCATTACCAAGACAGTCTCGTTATCATGTGCCAAGTCCTCTACCTAAAGTTTCACTAAGAAAAGTTAGGCTAGATTGTTTGGGCCAAGGTCTCCTCTCTACTCCCAGGAAATAGGAACGATGCTTGGCCGTGCTTTCTAGCTCCCCAGTTGAATTCTGAAAAGAAGAGTCCAGGATTGGTGACAAGTTTCTAAGTGCCTACACTACCTACTTTCACCAGGTTTGGTGATGTAGGTTACGATCACCTTTCAATAATTGGCAACAGGAAATATTGATGACTTGGGACCAGGTTGTGCTGAATAGACTGCTAGCATGACACACTGATGGTGCCATCCACCCAAATTCATATCATAAACACCTTAAAGGGGGAATAATCTTGGTGCTGCGAACTGAGTCTCCCATTTCTCCTCCTAGGAGATGAGTGCTTGGTTCTATTGGCCAAGGTCTCCTAAAGAGTTTCTGGTAGCAGGGGCAAGCCTGGGTGTTGTGGGCATAGGTCTTCAGTCTTTGTTACCCATTGGATGGTCTTGACCTTGTGGGCCCTGGGCTGCCCACTAGTTCCTTTTAGGAGGTCCTGGCTTGGTGCCGATTTCTACGGTCTCCATTCTAGTTTCTCTTCCATAAAGAAGTCTTGTTGTTGTGGGCCTAAGACTGAAGGCAACACTCATTCAGAGCGAACAGTCTTGAAACTGTGAGTCCAGGTCATCCCATCAGTCTCTGTAGGGAAAGACAGAAGAAATGCTGTGGGCTAATTTCTCAGTTTTACTTCTTGTAAATAAGGGAAAGGATTATAACTGCAAACCAAGGTCAGCATTCTGGTTTGTGATTAGAAATCCAGGCAGGAGATGAGTTTCTAGATCTCTAGTTAAGATTCTATTTCTTGAAGACAGGCTTTCGCTTTGGTGTTGGGTCTCCTATCAAATAGTTTTCAGAGAGGACAGGCTTACAGCCATGGATCCTAGTCTTTCTTTTACTTACTGTTAGGAAAAACAGGCTTTATGCCTTGGGTGCATGTGACCACTCCACATCCTTTCAAGGTTAGACACTGTTCCTGGTACAAACAGGCCTCCATTCTTCCTTTTGCTCAGAGAAGACAGCTTTGTTTGTTGGCCTCACATGAGTTTATGTTCATAGGAGCTACCTTGGGTTTAGTGTAAGTAGTTGTTTTATCTAGTCTATTATAAATAAGACGGCCTCAATTTTGGGAGCCTGGGCCTACACTTTAGTTCCTGGGAGGAGAGTCCTGGATTGATGTCACAGGTCTAAGTTTCCATTCTAGTTTTCCTTGCATTAAGACAGACTTGTTTCTGTGGGCCTAGGACACCACTCGACATTCATTCAGGGAGGTCAGGCTTAGAACAATGGTCCCATTCTACCACTTTGGTCCCTGTTAGGAAAAGGCAGAAGAAATGCTGTAGGACAAGGTCTCAGCTCTACCTTCTGGAATAGGTGAAGGGATTGGAAATGCAAGCCAACATCATCACTCTTGCTCCTCACAGAAAGTCAATGCTTGGAGGTAAGGTTCTAGTTCTCCAAGAAAGATATTCTTACCAGAGGAAAGTCTGAATTGTGGTTTAAGGTCTCCAATCTACTAATTTTTAATGAGGACTGGCTTGTAGTCTTTAGGCCAGGAAACAATTTTGTTAGTGTTAAGAAGAGACTGGCTTTGTATCATGTGTCCAAGTCTTCTGTCTACATCATTAGAAGGGTGGACAGTAGTGTTACCATAAAACCAGGTCTCCTTTCTTTTGTAAGTGTGGGCCATGCACTGGACATGAGTTTCTGTCATAGGGTCTAGGTTGTTGGTAGGTATGTAGGTCTTTAACCTAGTCAGTTAAAAATTAGACAGTGTTAATCTGCATGAATCACAGCAGGATCATGATATTGTTTTGTGAAAATCACATGCCCATCAAGAGATTAGCCTGCATGAAACACAGGGAGATCATGTGACAAATGGGCCTGACTTAGCTCCCTTTGGAATGATGAGTCCATATTGCTTGATAAAATTCACATAAAAACTGAGGAATCTTTAATCTGTATGTAACGGTAGGTGACCAAGACAGCCTCCTAACTAACCTCCTATTGAATGTCCACATTACAAAACTAACTTGAGATCAACAGTATATGCAGCCAGACAATGATCATTAGTATGTCTCAGTTTTATCTGTTGTCAGGAAACCTGCTTTATGTCTATAGAGACAGTCACACATTGGTTGTGTTGAAACCTGGAAACTGAGTATACTGTGAGGAAATGACTGGATGGCAGTGGAAATAACCACCACTATTTTGCTATATTGTAGGAAAAATGCTGAGTCACTATGAGGATATCTCGTTATGGTGGAAAGAAGTACTGCCTCAGAATTCCTCTACAGCCAACCTGAGATTATAAATTCTGAGGCGGCCTGGCTTTATAACCATGGAAAGAAAGCTGACACATTGACAATGAGGGAGATATTTCAACATACTCTGGAATCCTTTGGTTTAGGTAAGCCATAGGACCTTGTTTCCTGCCTGGATTTCTAATCAGGAACCAGAGTGCAGACCTTGGTTTGCAGTTCCAATTGTTCCTGGAAGAAAAGCTGAGAAATTGTACCACATCGTTTCTTCTGTCTTTCCCTAACAAAGACTGAAGGGATGGTCTGGGCCCAAGTTCTAAACCTGTTCTCTGAAGTAATGTTGCCTTTGGTCCTAGGACTACAGCAACAATCCTTCTTACGGAAGAGAAACTAGAGTGGTAACCATGGAAATAGGCACCAAATCTGGACCTCATAAAAGGAACTAGTTGGCAGCCCCAGACCCACAGTCAAAACCATTCAATTGGTAATAAAGTCCAGACTAAAAATCCAGGCACACAACACACAGCCTGGCTCCTGCTACTAGAAAATTTTGGGGAGACCTTGTTCCCCAGAACCAAGCTATCATCTCCTAGGAGGAGAAAGAACAGAGGACTCGGTTCATGGCAACAAGATGGTCCTCCTTTTAAAGTATTTATAATAGAAATTAGGGCAGTTGGAATCAACTTTGTGTCATCCTAACAGTACATTCAGCACAACCTGATCCCATGTCACCAATTTTGCCTTTTGCCAATTATTAAAATGTGACCGTAATTTATAGCACCAAGCCATTTTCCTGTTTTTTTTTTTTTTTTTTTTTTTAAAAAAAAAAGGTAGTGTAGGCATTTAGAAACTTGGCACGAAGCCTGGAAACTACTTTCAGGAACACAATTAGAGAGTTTAGAAGTGCAGCCAAGCATTGATCTTATTTCCACAAAGTAGATGGAGACCTTGGCCCACAGAATCTAGCTTAACTTTTCTTAACAGAACCTTAGGTGGAGGACTTGGCACACTGTACCAAGACTGTCTGGTAGAAGAGAAATCAATAGAAGTCCATGGCCCTGGACTCTGCCCGGATGAGGGTAAATAGAGTGGATGTTTGAAAACACAACACCATGCCAGTTTCATTTTCAAGGTAAACTCGAGCGCAAAATGTTTCCCATGCACTAAAGCCTGGTTCATTCTAAGAAGTAGAGTTAAAATCCATGCCCACAGCAACAAGACTAGTCACCTGGTAGACACAGGATTCCCGCGGAGTCTTCCTTGACCCCCCTCGCAAGTTCTGCAAGGTGTTCACGTGACTGCTGCATGATTCCCTGGTGATTCCTATGTGATTGTCGGGTAACTTCCACTTTATTCCTCTTTCTCTGTCCTGGCGAAGTGTTTTCAAAACAAGACTCATAATTTCTTCATTTTTAATATTTCAACTTTGATGCATTGGCCATTAAAAAAATCCCTATCGAGAGTAGTGGCGTAACGTCTGCTTTTAAAAACTGTCAGAGTCACACATGAACCAGTTTAGAGTTATGCTCAAAATGACTCAGAATTTTGCTACAATACAGCAAAATGGAGGCTGCTGTTTCCACTGCTCTAACGTAGCTTCCTCAAGCAGACTCACCCTCAAAATTTCAATGCAGATAATGCGCGACAGCTGCTCTTATTGCCTTCAAGCAGGTTGCCTGACCACGGATGAAACTTCAGGCCAGTTATCTAATGACAATGTCTGGTAGCCTACACCATGGTCCTCAAGCAAGATTTCTCATGCAGATTTGACCTTCCGATTGAAGGGCAGTGAGGTAGCTGTCTCGTCCATGGTATGTTACACACGGACTCTCCTTTCCTCAGTGTTTATGTGAATTTTACCAAGGAATTTAAAAAGGGTAACTCAAAAGTGAGCACAACACCAACAAACTAACATCACGTGATCTCCCTGTGATGCCTTCAGGGCAGTCTCTTGATTGTTACGTGATTCTCAAAGGCAGACATGTGAATACCACAAGATTCATGAGTTCTTGCTGCAAGATTTTCAGGTGACTTCCACATATTTTCTTATGCTTACGGAAACCAAGAGTTTTCAGATACATTGAAGGAATTGCCTCAATGTAAATATATCAGCTTTCTTTCCATTATTGTTAAACCAGTTCCTCTTAGAATTTGTAGTCTGGGGTTTAATATAGACTAATCCTGAGGCAGCCATTCTTTACACCATGAAGAGGTTTCCTCACAATGACTCATCATTTTTCCTACAATACAGCAAAATGGCAGCTGTTTCCATCTCTGTCCAATCACGTCTTCACAGCACATTCAGCCTCCAATTTTCAACATAGCTAATATGCGACCACCATCTCCACTGCCATAAAACAGGTGTCCTGACAATAGACAAAATGTGAGGTGAATTAACCATTATTGTCTGGCTTCATAAACCGTTGACCTGAAGTAAGTTTTGTAATGTGCACATGACATTCGATTGGAGGTCAGTTAGTTAGGCTGCCTCAACCACCTTCTATTATACATACACTAATGTGTACTCAGTGTTTATGTGAATTTTATCAAGCGATATGCACTCTTCATGCCAAGGGGAGCACTGCATCAGCTCCAACTGTCACATCATCTCCCCGTGTTTCATAAGGCCACTCTTTGGAAGGGCATGTGATTCCCATAAGGCAGTCACCTGATCCTGCTGTGAATCCCGTGAGGCCATGCTCCCAAGATTAACACTGTATAATTTTGAGCAAGACTAGGTTAAAGACCTACGCACACTACCAACAACCTAGGCCTTGTGACAGAAACTAATGTACAATTTATTACCCACAAGTCAAAGCTGTTACAGAAAAGAAAGGAGACCTCCATTCATGGTTACAGTACTGTACTCCCTTCAAATGACGTAGACTGGAGACCGGGGCCCAAGACACAGAGCCAGTCTCTTCCTAGCACTAATAAAATGAAGACCTTGTCTAAAGCCACTAAGCCTGCCCTTGTTGAAAAGTAGATAAGAGACCTCAAACTGCAAGGCCAGGCTTTCTGCTGGTAAGAATATTTTTCTTAGAGAAATAGAACATTGGCTCCAGACCTGGAGTTTCTGTTAGGAGCGAGAGTAAAGTCTTTGGCTTACAACTCCAATCTCTTCACCTATTCCAGAATGTAGAGATGAGTCCTCATCCAACAGCATGTTTTCTGTCTTTTCGTAAAAGATACTGAAGAAGAGGCCTGGGCCCATAGTTCTAATCCTATCCTCCCTGAATGAATGTCGAGTGGTATCCTAGCCCACAGCAACAACCTAGTCTTTATGCAAGAAAAGCTAGAATGGAGACTTAGGCTTGTGACGTCAAGCTTGGACTCTCCTCACAAGAACTAAAGTGCAGGCCCAGGCTCCCAAAATCAAGCCCATTTAATTAATAATGGACTAGATGAATGACTACTTACACTATACCCAAGGTAGCCCCTTTGAACGGAAATTCCTGTGGAGTGTATGGCTAATAAACAAAGCTGTCTTTTCTGAGCAAAAGGAAGAATGGAAGCCTCCATTCTATCAACACTGTCTTCCCTAAAAATGGTGTGGAGTGGGAACATGGGCCAAAGGCACAAAACCTGTTTTTTCCTAATGATAAGTACAAGGGAGACTCAGACTCCTAGCACTAAGCCTAAGCTCTCTAAGCACTTGTAGAGAGGAGTCCTTATCCCATAGGGCAAGCCTGTCCTCAGATAAGAGATTCTTAACTTGAGAACTAGGACCTTGTTTCTTGCCTTGATTTCTAATCAGGAACCAGAGTGCTGACTTTGGTTTGCAAATCCAATCATTTCCCCTATTTCCAGAAAGTAGAGCTGAAGAATTGGTCCATAGCATTTCTTCTGTCTTTCCCGAAAAGAGACTGAAGGGCTCACCTGGGTCCATGATTCTAAGCTTATCTTCTCAGATTGAATGTCACCTTGAGTCTAGGCCCACAGCGACAAGCCTTCTTTAAGAGAAACTAGAACAGAGACTGTGGAAATTGGTACCAAGCCTGGACTTGCTAGAAGAAATTAGTTGGCAGCCCCAGGCTCACAGGGTCAAAACCATCCAATTGGTAACAAAGTCCAGACTGAAGACTTAGGCCCACAACACCCAGCCTGGTCCTTGCTACCAGAAACACTTGGGTTGACCTTGTCCCAGAATAGCATGTGTCATGTCCTAAGAAGAGGAATAACTAAGGACTCAGGATATGGCACCAAGACTGTCCATTCTTTTAAGCATTTACAATAGAAATTTGAGCTGGTGGCACCAACCTTATGTCATCTTAACCTGGTCCCACGTCACTAATTTTTCCTTTTGTCAGTTATTGAAATGTGACCATAACCTATAGTACAAAGCCTTTCCTTCAGTAAGAAAAGGTAGTGTGGGCACTTAGAATCTTGGCACAAAGCCTGGATACTTCCTTCAGAAACTCAAGTGGGGAGCTCGAAAGCACGGCCAAGCATTGTTCATATTTCCAGGAAGTAGAGTAGAGACTTTGGCCCACGGAATCTAGACTAACATTTGTTAATGTAACATTAGGTAGAGTACTTGCCACACATAATATGGGTGGACAATTTTCCAGTAAGCCAGCATTAAGTATTTACTTCTAATTCTGTTAACCAGAGTAATTTGATCAAGGATATGCTAACAGCCAACTGTTAACCAGGGAGTGATGACCTGCTCGGGGATGTGCTGGTGGTTATATAAAGTGCCTCTTCTGGGAGCTCGGGGCTGATCTCTTCTAACCATGCCTGGTAGAGAGTCAGTCGCTGGTTGGCTAATAAAGGCTCCCAATTCATCTCAATTGGCTCCGTGGGTCTTGAATTTGATTGCACCACAACAATAACGATACCATCTTGGTAAAAAAGAAAAAAAGCGGGTAGAAGTCCATGGCCCAGAACCTAGTTCTCTGTCCAGATCAGGGGAAGTAGAGTAGATATTTGAAAATAAGACACCAAGCCTGTCTCATTTTCAAAGTAAATTCGAGCGGAAAATATTTTCCACGTACTCAAGCCTGGTTCCTTCGAAGAAGTAGAGTGAAAACCTATGCCCACAGGAATAAGACTAGTCACTTGGTAGTCATGATTTTCGAGGGGTCTTCCATGACACCCACGTGAATTCTAAAGGTGTTCCTATGACCACCATGTAATTCCCCAGTGATTGCTACATGTTCCTTGTTAAGGGTGGAAAATTTTCAAATGGCCAACTTCTGCTTCCATTGTTTAATGTGAAACAGGATATAGTTCTAAGAGATATTCCGTGCAAAGATATGCTAATGTTAAGGGTGTAGTTATCCTGTGTAAAGATATGTTAATGGCTAGTCTCTGCTTCTGTAAACCTGCTTGCTTGCTAGAGGGGGTATGGGGTTTTTTAAGCTATTCCTTCTAGAGGCTCGGCACTGATCTCTTCTAACCCTATGTGGTACAGTGTCAGTCGCCGGCCGGCTAATAAAAGCTCACAATTCATCTCTAAGATTTGATCACACCACAACATTTGGAGGCCCCAGAGAGATTTCTTCAAAGGGGGAGATCTTTTAAGACCCAGAACTCCCATCACCTTGGGCGAGGACCTACCGCGTCTAGGGGATGGCCACTGAAAGATGTTCCTCAGCCCCGGACTTCAGGCAGACTTGCCCAGGAGGGCAGGTGGACAAAAGGTACAATTCTGTAACAATTGGGCAGGAGCCATCTGGAGCAGCTTCACTGGTGAGTCAGACTGCACAACAGGTATCCAAGTTTCTGGGTATCTGTCAGGGAACTAGTGGAAAGCTGGACGCAGCAATACTTCCCTAGTTCGGTCAAGGTCTGAGATGTCAGACTTGATTTCAGGTTTTTGGGTGTGCTAGCGCTTTATATTACCTGTAGTTTGTCTTGTGTCTGTCTGTCAGGACTGGTCAAAATGTACTGTTACCCTCTTATTGCCTTGGTTTTCGTAAGCTTCCTCCATATATCGATGTGTGGTATTTTAATTCTTTTCTTAGATCTAGCCTCAGTGGCCCCGTCCAACTGGACGCTAGGTCAGAAGCTGAGCCTAGCCCTGGCTTATTTGGCTCTTGAGGGGATCTTGCTTGTTTTTACTAATATGGGTCAGGCTTTTTCCTCAAATTGTCCTACCCCTCCCCCTTCAGTGCCTCTTTAATCATTTTAAGGATTTCAGGAGACAAGCCTAAGCCTACGGAGCTAGTGTCATTCCCTTTGACCTTCAGAGGTTCTGCCAGTTAGATTGGCCCACATTTGGAACAGGGTGGCTATCAGAGGAGTCAACCTGCAAACAGCCTTTCAGGTGCGGGGTATTATCTACGGAAATCCTGGCCACCCTGATCAAGATCAATATTGTTTCCGATGCTCCCAAGTCTGTCCTTCACTCCACACCAAAGGGGCAAAAAGAGAAACCATCCAGACAGACACCTAACCCTCTTTACCCTGTCTTACAGGCACCCCCTGAGGACCCCAAGATCACTAATCCTCCCCCTTAAGCCCCTTGTGACCCGGTCCTGTCTCCATCTAACAGGGAGGCAGAACCCCTCCTGAGTCCTCCCCACACCCACACTGGGGTTGCGTACTGGCCCCCACAAGACCCTGATCCTGTCCCTGACTCTTCAAACCAGGCAGCAGTCCTGGCCCCACTCCAACAATTGGTTTCCCTGGTTGGGGGAGAAACCTAGAGGCCATTCATGGTCTATATCCCTTTTTCCACCAGTGATCTGTACAATTGGCAACACCAGAACCCCTCATTCTCAGAGAAACCCCAGAGATTAACCACTTTACTAGAGACTATTTTCTTTACTGACTAGCTGACCTGGGACTACTGTCAGCAACTCCTCCAGGTCCTATTTTCCTCAGAGGAATGGGAACAGATCCTGAGGGAGGCTGCAAAAATGGTATTAGAGCCCAACAGGCAGCCTTCCACCAATCTGACCCATGTCCAACATGTTCTCCTGAACACCTGTCCACCTTGGTACCCCAACACCTACCAAGGGAAAGAGGGTCTCCAACGGTATCGCCAACTTCTACTCCAGGGCCTCCGGTCTGCCACCAGATGACCCACTAACCTATCTAAGGTAAGCGAGGTCATCCAAACTAAGGATGAGTCACCGGCGGCATTCCTGGAACGACTCTTAGAGTCATACCAGTTATATATTGACCCAGAGGACCCTAATAATAGGAGTGCTGTGAATTTAGCCTTTGTCAGTCAGATGGACCCAGATATTAGAAAGAAACTGCAGAGAATAAAAGGGTTTAAAGGAAAGAACCTACCTGAGCTGGTCGAGATATTCCAACAAGTGTTTAACAATAAAGATGAGGTAGATATGCACAAACTAAAAGAACGACCAAGGTCCTGCTTGCAACCACACAAGAAGCCCAGCCAAAGGGACCCCCAGGAAAAGGCAGAGGCTGAGAACAGGCACCCTGGGTGAATAATAGACCCAGGAAGGTCAGGTTAGAGAAGGACCAATGCAATTACAAGAAAAAGAGAAAAAGAGACATTAGAATAATTAGTGCCCTAAAAAAGAACAAGCCCCTCCCCCAAAGCAGGCCCCCCCTCATCCTCTTTGAGGACACAGAATGAGGAGGTCAGGGATCTTACATTATGAACCCCCAGGGGCCCAGGATAATTTTACAGTTCAGGGACAAGCCTGTGAATTTTTTGGTGGACGTAGGAGCTTTTCAGTCCACTGGATTGGTGGATTTCCAATGCTCAAATCACCCAGTATCAGGTCCTGCTTTTTGACCCACCTCACATACAGTTCCTGAAAACTGCCACATTCAACCCAGCTACCCTACTGCCTGACGATGACCCTTGCCAACCCCTGCATGACTGCCTTGAGGTCCTAGAGAACGTCACCTGCACCAGACCAGACCTGATAGACAGCCATTGGCCAAATCTGGTAACTTCGTCTCAGAAGGAGTCAGGTATGCTTGGGTTGCAGTGGTTATCACTAAAACTATCATCAGGACACAGCCCTAAGCCATAAAACTCCAGCTCAGTGAGCTGAACTAGTAGCAGTGACTCAAGCTTTGCAGTGGGGTGAAAACAAGACTGTGAACACTTATAAGACAGCAGAAGAGGCTGCCAGAAAACCAGTGGAGCCAATTGACATTCTGCCGTCCCTACTGCCCAGGGTGCTAACAGACACCCCTACCTACACTTTAGGAGAAGTTAAACTATGCAACAAGCTGGGAGACAAAGAAGAATCTGGGTGGGTTAGGATCCATTGTAGTACCTGAGGCTTTGAGCCAAGACCATATAACCCAAGATCACCAGAACACTCACTTGGGAGAAACCAAGTTAACTGAACTGTTAAAAAGAGACTATTACATTCTGAGGCTGCAATAAATGGCCAAACAGGTAGCCCGGTGCCACATCTGTCCACAAGTAAATCCAGGGCCCTTCAAGGAGATACAACAAAAAATGAAACTTCGTAGACGAATACCGGGGGAACATTGAGAGTTAGATTTCACTGAGGTCAGCCTGAAAACCTTCGGATTCAAGTACTTGCTTGTATTCACTGACACTTTTTCAGGATTGACTGACGCCTTCCCCAGTAAACAGGAGACAGCTCAGGTAGTAGCAAAGAAATTAGTCTCAGAAATAGTGCCTCGATTTGGCCTGCCCATAACACTGGGGGTCAACAATGACCTGTTGTAGTGTTAAGGGTGGAAAATTTTCAAATGGCCAACTTCTGCTTCCATTGTTTGATGTTAAACAGGGTGTAGTTCTAAGAGATATTCTGTGCAAAGATATGCTGATGTTAAGGGTGTAGTTATCCTGTGTAAAGATATGTTAATGGCTAGTCTCTGCTTCTGTAAACCTGCTTGCTTGCTAGAGGGGATTTGGGGGCTTTTTAAGCTATCTCCTCTAGATGCTCCATACTGATCTCTTCTAACCCTGTGTGGTAGTCAGTTGCCGGCCGGCTAATAAAGGCTCACTATTGATCTCAGTTGGGTCTTAGATTTGATCACAGCACAACATTCTTCAAGTGGCTTCCACCTTTTTTTCTTTCTCTATCCTCAAACAAATAACTTAAAAACACGTATCATAAACTACTTCATTTTCAATATTTCAGCTTTGATGCATTTGGCCGTTAAGTAATCCCCTCTCTACAGTAGTAGCCTAAGGGTCACATCAAAGAATAGTGCAGGAGTCGACCTGAAGCATTAAGAATTATGCTCACAATGACTCAGTATTTTTGCTCCAATATATCAAAATGGCGGTTGCTGTTTCCACCGCTCTAAATTAGCTTTCTCAAGCAGACTGAGCCTCCAAATTTCAATGCTGTTAATATGCAACATCTGCCCCTTTGACTTCAACCAGGTTGCTTGACCACAGATGAAATCTGAGGCCAGTTATCTAATGATCATTTTCTGGTAGTTTACACTGCTGTCTTCAAGCAAGACTTATCATGCAGGCTCAATCTTTTGATTAAAGAGCAGTGAAAATTGTCTCTGCCATGCTCTGTTATACTCAAACTCTCCTTTTCTCACTTTTTATGTGAATTTTATTAAGAAATGTAGGAGTGTAAATTAAAAGTGAGCATCATATCATCATTTCAAAATCAGGTGATCTCCCTGTGCTGCCCTCAGGCCAATCTCTTGATGGTCACATGATTCTCAGTGGGCAGCTGCTTGAATATTGCGAGATTCCCTAGGTCTTCTTATGAGATTTTCAGGTGACTTCCACCTCATCTTCCTCTGTTGGCCTAAAGCAAGGTTTTTCAAAACACATTGAAGGAACTGCCTCAGTACCAATAACAGCTTTCTTTCCATGGTCGTTAAGCCAGTTCCCATCACACTTTGTAATTTGAGGTTTGCTGTAGAGGAATTCTGAGATAGCCATCAAGGTTTCCTCACAATGACTTAGCATTTTCCCTACAATACAGTAAAAAGGCAGCTCTTCTTTGCACTGTTATTCATTTACTTCCTCACAGTGCACTCAGCCTCCAAATTTCAACGTGGCCACTGTGTGACTAATTGAGGAGGCTGTCTCAGACACTTTGTGTTACACACAGACTAATGTTTTCTCAGTGTTTATGTTAATTTTTTCAAGTGATATGCACTCATCATTCCAAAGGGAGCACTAAGTCTTCCTTAACTGTCACATGATTTCCCTGTGTTTCATACAGGCCAATCTCTTGATGGGCACATGATTCCTGTGGGGCAGTCACATGATCCTGTCGTGAACCTCACGGGACTATGCTCCTGAGGTGAACACTGTCTAATTTTGAGCAGACTGGGCTAAAGACTATGCACAACACCAGCAACCTTGACCTAGTGACAGAAACTAATGTTTAGTGCCTCGCCCACAGATCAAAGCTATCTACACTTACAGAAAACAAAGGAGAACTCCATTCATGGTATATGTACCATCCTCTCTTCAAATGATGTAGACTGGATACACAAACCCAGTTCTTCCTTACACTAACACAATAGATCCCTGGTCTAAAAGCCACCAAGTCTATCATCATTAAAAATTAGTAGATTAGAGACCTTAAATCATAAGGCCAGGCTTTCTTCTGGTAAGAATATCTTTCTTGGAGAACTAGAATCTTGGATCCAGGACTAGAATTTCTGTTATGAACAAAAGTGGTGACTTTGGCTTGCAGTTTCAATTCCTTCACATATTCCAGGAGATAAAGCTAGTACTTCAGCATACAGCATGACTTCTGTCTTTTACTAACAGAGACTGAACTTGTGTTCTGTGCCCATGGTTCTAAGTCTTTCCTCACTGAACGAACGGCAAATGGTGTCCTAATCCTCCTGTAACAAGCCTGAGACACAGTGTGTATTCTCACAGGAACTAGAGCGGAGACACAGACTTGCAAGGTCAAGACCATCTAATTTATAATGGACTAGTTGAAACAACTACTCACACTACACCCAAGGTAGCCCCTGTGAACAGAAACTTAGGTGGAGAGTGCACGGCCCACTAACAAAGCTGTCTTCTCTGAACAAAAGAAAAAATGGAGGTTTTCATTCATACCAGCAACACCGTCTTTCTTTGAATGTCTGTGGAGTGGTGACATGGGCTCACAGCACACAGCCTGTCTCTTTCTAACAATAAGTACAAGGGAGACTGAGTCCCATGATACTAAGCCCGTCCTCTCTGAAAACTGGTAGATAAGAGATACTATACTATAGGACAAGCCTGTCTTAAGTAAGAGAATCTTAACTCAGTACTGCCAGAGCCCGCTGGCAGAGATTGAACAGCACCTAAAAGAGGGGGGTGAAGTCTCAGAAAAAAGAAGACAGGAAAACACTTCGAGAGAGCATACAGTCACTGCTGCAGCCCCTAGTTTATTTAGCACAGCCATTATATAAGATTTTGGATACAATAGCAGAGTACGATAGCAAAGCACAATGTACATTACCATAGGAATGCTGACATTTACATAAGTTCCTATATATTCTTCCCTCAGAGTACAAACATCCTTTTTTCTGGGATGTAAAACATTCCACTATCTTAAGATTTCTTTAGGAGGCGAACCTCCCCTCCAGTGTCAGTAATGTTTAACTCCACACCCTGCTCCCTAGAACCTTTGTTTAAGCAGTCTCAGCAGCAGCAGCTGCTTCATGGCTATCAGCTATGTGACTTCTTCAGTGTCTCTTAATGGCTCCTGACATCAGTTCATGCACTAAGGTTGTCCAAATATTAAAGCATATTTGATAGAAATTTGGGTGATGGCACCAACCTTGTGTCAACCTAACACTCCATTCAGCACAACCTGGTCCCATGTCACCAATTTTCCCTTTTGCCAATTATTGAAAGATGTCCATAACCTACAGCACCAAGTTTTCCCCTGGTAAGAGAAGGTAGTGTGGGCTTTTAGAAACTTGCACAAAGACTGGACTCTTCTTTCAAGAACTCGATTGTGGAGTTTTCTCCACAGCCATGTATTGTTCCTATTTCCAGTAAGTGGACTAGAGACCTTGGACCACAGAATCGAGTCTAAATATTCATAACATAACCTTAGGTGGAGGACTTGGCACACAGTAACGAGACTGTCTTGCTAGAAATAAAAAGTTAATAGGTGTCCATGGCCCATGACCCAGTCTTTTTCTGGTTTGGGGTAAGAATAATAGATGTCTAAAAACACAACAATAAGCTGGTCTTATTTTCAAAGTAAACTTGAATGAAAAACTTTACACACACTCAAGCCTGGTTCCTTCTAAGAGGTAGAGTGAAAACTTACACACACAGTAAAAAGACTAGTCACCTGGTGGACAAACTATTCCCACGAGATCTTCCAAGACCTCCATGTAAATCCTGTGAAGTGGTCACATGACTGTTTCATGATTCTTAATGACTGGTATGTGATTTTCAGGTGACTTACCCTTATTCCAATTCCCCTATTCTCAACCAAGTGTTTTCAAAACACATCTCATAACTGCACATTTTTAATATCTCCACATTAACGCATAAACCATTAAACAATTCCCTTTTGACAGTAGTTGCTTGAGGTCCACATCCAGGAATAGTGCAGAGTCGCACCTGAAGCTGTTGAGTTATGCTCACAGTGACTTAGCATTTTTCCTGCAATACAGCAATATGGCAGCTGCTATTTCAGCTGCTTTGAAGTACCTTCCTCAAGAAGACTCAGACTCCAAGTTTCAACGTGTTTAATATGCTAAGCTCTCCCACTGCCTTCCAGCATGTTGGCTGACCACAGCCAAAACCTCAGGTCAAGGTCAGATATCGCATGATCATTGTTTGGTTGCCTACACGGCTGTCCTTATGGAGGTCTACTCATGCAGCCCTGAATTTTTGATTGAAGAGCAGTGATTTGGCTGTCTCATCCACTTTCTCTTACATATGGACTCTCATTTCCTCAGTTTTTATATGAATTTTACCAAGGAATGTAGAAGTGTAACTCAAAAGTGAGCACCACACCATCAACCAATGTCATGTGATCTCCCTGTCAGGCTAGTCTCTTGACTGTCACATGATTCCTGAGGGGTAGCCACGTGGATGCCAAGAGATTTTCGCATTCTTGCAAGGAGACTTTTGGGTGCCTTCCACTTCATTTTCCTGTGCTGGCCTAAAACAATGGTTTCCAGAACATGGTGAAGGAACTGCTCCATGTTAATATTTCAGTTTTCTTTTTATGATCGTTAATCCAGTCCCTGTCAGAATTTATAGTTGAAGTTTGCTATAGAGAATTCATAGTCATCTGTTGTTTCCTCCATGAAGAGGTATCCTCACACTTAGCATTTTATCCACAATGCAGCAAAATGGCAGCTGTTGTTTTCACTGCTATCCAGTTTCTTCCTCATCATACTCCACCTCCAGGTTTCAAAGCAACCAATATACGACTGTGGTTTCCAATGCCACAAAGCAGGTTTCCTGACAACAGAAAAAACCTAACACAAATTAAGAATCTTTGTATGGCCGCATATACTGTTAACCTCAAGTAAGTTTTGTAATGTGGATTCAACAATCGATTGGAGGTCAGTTGGGGGCTGTCTCAGCCACCGCTTTTACACAGAGACTAATGGATTTTCAGTGTTTATGTGAATTTTATCAAGTGATATGTCTTCATCATTCCAAAGAGAACACTATGTCATCCCCATTGTCACAGATCTCAATGTGTTTCATACAGACCAGTCTCTTGATGGGCACATGAATCAAACAAGGTGGTCATGTGATCCTTTTGTGACTCCTGAGGGGCCCTGTTCTGAGTTTAACCTATCTAATTTTGAATAGATTAGGCAGAAAAACTGCTCACACTATTAACATTTTAGACCCTGTGATGAAAGCAGTTCATGGCCCACAGAAGAAAGATATCTATTATAGGAAAAAAAGGAGACCTCTGTTCATTGTAAAAGTACTATCCTCCCTTCAAATGATGTAGACTGGAGGCTGAGGCCTAGACACAAAGTCACTCTCTTTTAAACAATAATACAATGGAGCCTTGGTCAAAAGCCACCAAACCTGTCCTCGAAAATTAGTAGGTTGGAGAACTTAAATCAGAAGGCAAATATTTCCTCTGGTAATAATACCTTTCTTGGGGAACTAGAATCTTGGCTCTATGTCTCAAATTTGTCTTATGTGTGAGAGGGGTGACTTTGGCTTGCAGTTCTAATCCCTTCACTTTCTTCATGAGTTAGAGCTGAGACCTCATCCCACAGCATTTCTTCTGTCTTTTTCTAACAGAGAATTAATTGATCGCCTAGGACCATGGTTCTAAGCCTGTCTTCCATGAATGAATGTGGAGTGGTGGTTTATGCCCATATAACAAATCTTTTTTATGCAATGGAAAAAGGAATGAAAACTTAGTCCTTAGACACCAAGTCTGGACTCTCCTCACAGGAACTAGGGTTCAGGCCTGGGCTTCCAAGGGCAAGACCATCTTGTTAATACCAGACTAGACGTAACAAGTATTTGTACTACACTCAACATAACCCCTGTTAACAGAACCTCATGTGTAATGCAAAGCCTCCAAATAAAGCTGTTTTTTCTAAACAAAAGAAAGAATGGAGGCCTCTGTTCATATCAGCAACATTGTCTTCCCTTGTAAAGATGTGGATTGGTGACCTGGGCCCAAGGAAAAAAGCATGTCTTTCCTTAACAGTAACTACAAGGGAGACTGAGATCCATGGCAATAAATCAATCCTCTCTGAAATAGAAGAGTGTCGGGAGCCATTGAGAGAAACTGAGGAAGTCACGTAGCTGATAGCAATGAAGCAGCTGCTGCTGCTGAAACTGCTTAAACAAAGGTTCTAGGAAGCAGGGTGTGGAGTTAAACATTACTGACCCTGGAGGGGAGGTTTGCCTCCTAAAGAAATCTTAAGATAGTGGAATGTTTTACAGCCCAGAAAAGAATAGGAACTTATGTAAATGTCAGCATTCCTATGGTAATATACATTGCGCTTTGCCATTGTACTCTGTACTTTACTATTGTACTCTGTACCTTACTATTGTTCCCTGTGCTTTACTATATTGTACCCCGTGCTTTGCTATGGTATTCAAAAACTTATATAAAGGCTGAGCTAAATCAAGACAGGGCTGCAGCAGTGACTGTATGCCCTCCCGAAGCGCTTTCCTATCTTCTTTTTTCTTAGGCTTCGCCCACCTCTTTCAGGTACTGATCGACTTTAGCAGGCTGGCCCCGGCAGAAGAGAGGAGACCTTATGCCTAAGGCCATGCCTGTCCTCAGGTAAGAGAATCTCAACTTGAGACTTAGGACCTTGTCTCCTGCCTAAATTTCTAAACTCAAACCAGAGTGCTGACTTGGGTTTGCAGTTCCAATTCCTTCCCCTATTTTCAGGAAGTAGAGTTGAGAAATTGGCACACACTATTTCTTCTGTCTTTCTCTAACAGAGACTGAAGGGGTGGCCTAGGCCCACAGTTCTAAGACTATCCTCTCTGAATGAATGTCTTCTGGAGTCCTAGGCACACAGCAATAGCCTTCTTTACGGACTTGAAGCTATAACAGACATTGTGGAAATTGGCAACAAGTCTGGAGCACTTAAAAGGAACTAGTTGGCAGACCAAGCACCACAAGTTCATTACCATCCAATCGTTAACAAAGTCCAGACTGAAGACATAGCACGACAACATCCAGCCTGACCCCTCCTTCCAGAATCTCTTGAGAAGACCTTGGCCCACAGAACAAAGATGTCATTTCCTAGGAGGAAGAAGAATGCAGAACTTGATTTTGGCACAAAGACATCCTACCTTTAAAGCATTTTAAATAAAATTTGGGCATATGGCACCTACCTTGTGTTATTCTAACACTCCATTCAGCTCAACCTGGTTCCATATCATCAATTTTCCCTTTTGCCAATTATTGAAGTGTGGCTGTCACCACAGCGCTAATACTTTCTCCTGGTAAGAGAAAGTAGTGTGTGAACACATAGAAAATTGGGACAAAACTTGGACTTTCCTTTCAGGAACTCAATTTGTGAGCTTGGAAACACAGCCAAGAATTGCTCCTAATTCCAGAAAGTAGAGTGGAAAACTTGGCCTCTAGAATCTAGCCTAAGTTTTCATTACGGAATCTCAGTAGAGGACTGGGCACACAGTATCAAGAGAGTCTATGTAGAAATAAAAAGTCAATAAAAATACAGGGCTCATGACCCAGTACTTTTCCTGGATCGGATGTAGTAGTGTGGATGTCTGAAAACACCTCACCATGTCTGTCTCATTTTCAAGATAAATCAAGTAGAATAGTTTCACAAACATTCAAGTCAGTACATTCTAAGAAGTAGAGTAAAATCTACAGTAAGAAGCTGAGTCACCTGGTAGACAAACAATTCCTGCTGGGTTTTCCAAGACTCCCATGTACATCTTGTGAACTGTTCACGTGAGAGCTGCATGATTTCCTATTGACTATGTTGTGTTCAGGTGACTTCTACCTTATTCTTCTTCCCCTATCCTCAACAAGTGTTTTCAAAGCATGTCTTATAAACTGTACAATTTCAATATTTCAGCATTTATTCATTGGCTGTTAAGCAATTCCCTCTAGAGAGTACTGGCCTCAGGTTTGCATCCAAGAACAGTGTGAGATTCACCTTTAAGAATTATGCTTACAATGACTTGGCATTTTTGCTATAATACAGCAATATGGTGGCTGTTGTTCTCATCGCCCTCCAGTCCCTTCTTCATAGCACACTCTGTCTCCAGATTTCAATGTGGCCAATATGCAACCACCACATCTATTGTCATAATGCAGGTTTCCTGATAACAGACAAAATCTGAGGTTTGTTTTAAGGATCATTATCTGGTTGCATATACTGTTGACCTCAAGTAAGTTTGTAATGTGGACAGAACATTCAATTGGAGGTCAGCTAGGAGGCTGTCTCGGCCTCCTCTGTTACACAGAGACTAATGTGTTCTCCATGTATCAAATGATATACACTCATCCTTCCCTAGAGAGAACTACATCATCTCAATCTGTCACATGATACCCCTGTTCTTGATGCAGGGGTATCAAGAGACTGCTCTTGATGGTCACGTGAATCCAATGGGGTGGCCACATGAACTTCTGTGACTCCTGCGGAGCCATGGCCCTGAGATTAACACTCTAATTTTGAACAGACTATGCAAAAGACCTGCTCACACTACCAACAACCTAGACTCTGTGAAGGAATCTAATGGACAGTGTATGTTCCATAGGCCAAAGTTGTCTGTTGTTACAGAAAAGAAAGGAGACCTCTATTCGTAGTAACAATATTGCCTCCCTTCAAATGATGTAGACTGGAGAACCGGGCTCATGACACAAAACTACTCTATTTTTACCAATAATACAGCAGAGGCCTGTTCTAAAGCCACTAAGAATTTCCTTTTTTAAATTTAGTATATTAGTGACCTTAAAATGCAAGGCTATTTCTTTTCTCTGAGAACATATTTCTTGGAGGACTAGAACCTTGGCTCCATGTCTGGAATTTCTCTTAGGAGTGAAAGGGTGACTTTGGCTTGAAGTTTCTACCCCTTCACCTCTTCCAGTAGGTAGAGCTGAAACTTCTTCCAACAGCATTGTTTTATGTCATTTCCTAACAGACACCGAAGTGGTGGCTCCTGCCTATGGTTCTAAGCATGTCCTCTCTGATTGAATCTTGCTTGGTGTCCTAGGTACAGAGCAACAAGTCTTTTTTATGAAAGAGACACTAGAACAGAGACTGTGGAAAAAGGGACCACGACTGGACCTCCTAAAAGCAACTCATTAGCAGCCCCAAGCCCACAAGTTTATGACCATCCAACTGAGAATGTAGTCCAGAGAGGAAACCATGCCCCATAGCACCCCACCTGGATCTGCTTTCAGAAACTCTTGGGAAGTCCTTGGCCTACAGAACCAAGATGTTATCTTCTAGAGGAAGAAAAATGGTGGATTTGGTTCATGGAACCAAGACTGCCCTCCTTTTAAAGAATTTACAACAGTAATTTGAGTTGATTCCACCTATTTTATGTTATCCTAACACTCCATTCAGCACAGCTTGGTCTCAAGTCACTTATTTTCCTTTATGCCAGTTATTGAAAGGTGAACATAACCTACAGTACCAAAGCTTTTTCCTGGTAAGAAAAGGCACTGTGGGCTTAAAAAACTTGGCACAAATTCTGAACTCTCCTTTCAAGAACTCAACTGTGGCACTTGGAAGCATGGCCAAGCATTGTTCCTATTTCAGGAAGGGGAGTGGATACCTCGAACTTCAGAATCTAACCTAAATTTGCATAATGAGACCCATGGTGGAGAACTTGGTACACAATAACAAGACCGTCTTGGTAAAAAAAAATTTAAAGAAGTCCATGGTCCATGACTCAGTCCTTTGCCTGTATCTGCAGAAGTAGTGTGGATATTGAAAACATGGCACCATGCCAGTCTCATTTTCAAGGTAAACTTGAGTGGAAATCATTTCACAAACACTCAAGCCTGGTTCATTCTAAGAAGTAGAGTGAAAACCTATTCCCACAGTAAGAAAACCAGTGACTTGGTAGACAAATGATTCTCGTGAAGTCTTCCAAGAACCCTATGTGAATTCTGTGAGGTGTTCATAATGATCGCTACATGATTTTCAGGTTACTTTCATCTTATCCCAATTCCCTTAACCTCAACCAAGTGCTCTCAAAATATGTGTTATGAACTGCACATTTTTGATATTTCAGCATTGATGCATTGGCTGTTAAGCAATTCCCTCTCAACAGTAGTGACCTGAGGTCCGCAACCAAGAATAGTGTGGTTGCACCTGAAGCCATTAAGAGTTATGGTCACAATGACTCAACATGTTTGCTACAATACTGCAATATGGTGCCTGCTATTTCACTGCTCTAAAGTATCTTTCTAAAGCAGACTCAGCCTCTTTATTTAAGCATGATTAATGTGCAAGCCACTCACATTGCGTTCTAGCAGGTTGGCTGACCACAGCTGAAACCTCAGGCTAGTTATTGAAGGAGCATTGTCCGGCAGCCTACACTGCAGTCCTTAAGCATGTATAGTCAGGTAGACCTGACCTTTCAATCGAAGGGCAGTGAATTGGCTGTCTCATCTACTCTCTCTTAGACATGAACTGTCATTTCAGTGTTCATGTGAATTTTACTAAGGAATGTAGAAAGGTAACTCAAAGGTGAGGGCCACACCAATACCCAAAGTCACTTGATCTCCCTGTGATGTCCTCAGGCCAGTCTCTTGATGGTCAAGTGATTCCTGCCGGGAAGCCACATGAATATCATGAGATTCCCATGTACCTGCAATGAGACTTTCATGTGACTTCCAACACATTTTCCTCTGCTGGCCTAAAACAAGGGTATCCAGAACATGTTGAAGGAACTGCCTCAATGTCAACATCTTAGCTTTCTTTTCATGGTTGTTAAGTCAGTCCCTATCACAATTTGTGGTCTGAGGTCTATTATAAAGGATTTTGGAAGACAAGGTTGCTTCTGCTGTGAAGAGGTATCTGCACAATGGCTCAGCATTTTATCTACAATATAGCAAAATGGTGGCTGTTGTTTCCAAGCTATTCAGTCCCTTCTTTACAGCATACTCAGCATCCAGGTTTCAACATGGCCAATATGTGAATGCTGCCTCCATTGCCACTAAGCAGGTTACCTGACAACAGACAAAACCTTAGTCAAATTAAGGATCACTGTGTGGCCACATGTACAGTTGGCCTCAAGTAGTTTTGTAATGTAGACATGATATTTGATTGGAGTTCAGTTAAGAGGCTGTCTCTGCCACCTTCTGTGACACAGAGACTAATATTTCCCAGTGTTTATGTGTATTTTATCAAGTGATATACAGTCATCATTTCAAAGTGAGCACTACGACATCCCCATCTGTGACATCTCACTGTGTTTCATACAGAACTGTCTCTTGATGGGTATGTGAATCCATCTGGGCAGTCACATGATCCTGTCATGACTCCTGCGGGGTCATGGTCACAAGGTTATCACTGTCTAATTTAGAAAAGATTAAGCAAAAGTCTTGCTCACACTACCCACTTCTAGACCCTGTGACAAAAACTAGTGGTTAATGCATGGCCCACAGATCAAAGTTGTCTATTGTTACAGAAAAGAAAGCAGACCTCTGTTCATGGTAACAGTATTGCCTCCCTTCAAATGATGCAGACTGAAAACTCAGGCCTATGATACAAAGCCACTCTTCCTAACAATAATACAATGGAGCTCTGGTCTAAAGCCACCAAGCCTGTCTTCATGAAAATTAGTAGATTGGAGGCAGTAAACCATGAGGCAAATATTTCCTCTGGGAAGAATAACTTTCTTAGAGAAGTAGAAACTTGGCTCCATGTCTGGAATTTCTTCTAGGAGTGAGAGGGTAGACTTTGGCTTACAGTTCTAATTCCTTCACCTTTTTCAGGAGTTAGAGCTGAGACCTCGTCCCACAGAATTTCTTCTATGTTTTTCTAATAGCATCTGAAGTGGTGTCCTGGGCCTACAGTTCCAAATCTGTCTAACTTGAACAAATGTCACCTGTAATCCTAGGCACACAGAAACATTCCTTTTTAGTGGAAGAGACACTAGAACAGAGACTGTGGAATTCAGCACCAAGCCTGCTTCTCAAAAAAGGAACTGATTGGGAGCCCAAAGTCCACAAGGTCATTACCATCCAATTGGTAACAACGTGCAGACTTAAGACAGCCCCACAACACTCAGCCTCACCCCTTCCAGAAACTCTTGGGGAGACCTTGCCTATTGAACCAAGATGTCATCTCCTATTAAGAAGAAGAATAGAGAAATCAGTTTATGTACAAAGAATGTCCTCAATTTAGGGCATATTGGATAGAAATTTTTGCCAATGGCACCAAACTTGTGTCATCCTAACACTCCATTTAGCACAACCTGGTCCCATGTCATCAATTTTCCCTTTTGCCAATTATTGAAAGATGTCCGTATCCTAGAGCACCAAAGTTTCCCCTTGTAAGAAAAGGCATTGTGAGCTCTTAGAAACTTGCACAAAGGCTGGACTCTTTTTTCAAGAACTCAATTGCGGGACTTGGTGCACAGCCAAGCACTGTTTCTATTTCCAGTAAATGGACTAGAGACCTTGCTTAATAGAATCTAGCCTAATATTCATTACAGAACCTTAGGTAGATGACTTGGCACACTGTTACAAGACTGTCTTGGTAGAAATAAAAAGTCAATAGGAGTCCATGGCCCATGACCTGGTCCTCTGCCTGGATCGGGGAATTGGTGTGGATGTCTGAAAACATAATACCACACTGATCTCATTTTCAAGGTAAACTTGAATGGAAAACATTTCATGCACACTCAAGCCTGGTTCATTCTAAGAAGTAGATTGAAACCGATGCCCAAGGTCAGAAGACTAGTGATCTGGTAGAGAAATGATTCTTGCCGGGTCTTCCAAGATTCCCTTGTGAATCCTATGAGGTGTTCAAATGACTGCTGCATAATTTCTAATGATTTCTGTTGATTTCTGGTGAATTCCACCTCATTCCTTTTCACGTATCTTCAACTAAGTGTTTTCAAAACACATCTCATAAACTGAACATTTTCAATATTTCAGCATTGATACATTAGCCATTAAGCAATTCCCTCTCAACAGTAGTGGCCTGAGATCCCCATCCAAAATAGTGCGGGAGTCAAACCTGAAGTCGTTAAGAGTTATGATCCCAATGACTCAGCATTTTTGCTACAATACAGCAATATGGTTGCTGCTATTTCCACTGCTTGAAGTACTTTCATCAAGAAGACTCACCTCCAAACTTCTACGTAGTTAATGTGATAGTCACCCCCATTGCTTTTCAGCAGATTGGTTGACCAGCTCTGAAATCTGAGACCAGTTATCGCAGGGTCATTGTTTGGTAGCCAACACTGCTGTCCTTAAGAAAGTCTAGTCATGTAGACCTGACCTTTCAATTGAAGGGCAGAGAGCTGGCTGTATCGTCCACTCTCCCTTACACATGGACTCTCCTTTCCCAGTGTTTATTTGAATTTTACCAAGGAAAATAGAAGGGTAGCTCAAAAGTAAGTGTCACATTATCACCCAATGTCAAGTGATCTCCTTGTGATGCACTCACCCAGATTCTTGTTGGTCATGTGATTACCATAGTGTCGCCACATGAATATCAAGAGATTCCTGCTTTCATGCAATGAGACTTTTAGGTAACTTCCACTTCATTTTCCTCTGCTGGCCTAAACCTAGGTTATCCAGAACTTGTTGAATGAACTGATTCAATATCAATACCTCAGCTTGTTGTGGCACAATCAAGTCTAAGACTCACGGAGCCAATTGAGATGAATTATGAGCCTTTATTAGCTGGCCAGCGACTGACTTTCCACCATGCAGGGTTAGAGATCAGCCTCAAGCTCCCAAAAGAGGTAGCTTATAAAGCTTAGAACTACATCAAACAAGCAAGCAGATTACAGAAGCAGAAGTTGGCTCACTTGAAAATTTTCCACCCTTAATATTCCCCACTGGTTTTTAGGGGAATTCAAATCATTGATTCGTCAACCTGGAGTGGTGGGTAGTGAGTTCTGAGAACCATGAGTTTCACTGCCTGTGCCCTTTTTATGACATACGTAGTAAACCAATTAATTATACAAGGTCCAAATAATAACCCCAGAAATGCTAATATTAGGGGTCCTGCAATAGAGGAAAGCAGAGTAGTTAACCACGGGAACCAGTTAAACATGTTCTCATACCAAGATCCTGTCCTTTGGTGTTGTTCTTCACTGTCACTGAGCCGCTGTCTGACTAAAGCTAGGCTATCTCTAACAATGCCTGAATGGCTAGCATAAAGACAGCAGGTTTCACCTAAAGCCATACAAAGACCCCTTGCTTTAGGAACAGTAGGTCTAATCCTCTCCTATTCTGTAAGACAACTTCAGCAAATGAGTTTACAGAAGTTTCTAAGTGAGATTTTGAAGTTGCAAGATCCTGTAAGTCTTTGTCTACTTGTTCACTGAGTGTCCGGTAGTTGGAATCTCTAGTGACTAGAGCTGTGGTCCCTAATGGAGTGGAACCTGCAATGCCTATACCTACTAGTAAGGAGACTAAGATAGGGGCTGCTCTCTTAGCTTGGTGATCTATATACTGGAAATGTTCATGACCCTTTTCCCCAGAGTAGAAATATACTTGGGGAACAACATGGACTAATACACAAATACCTCCAGTATCCTGAGACCAGTAGTTTGAGTTGATACAAGGTGAGTCCAGTGTTTCAAGCAAACCAAGTAGGGACTGTTACAAGCCTGTAGATACGGTGATGTACTAAGGGAATAGTTTTTGTAATAGATACAAGTACCCTGCCCTTGTAGGTCTCCCAGCATGAATTTAGGAAACCTGCCCCAAGGGCACAAGGTATGGTTGTTATTAAGATCAGAGCCTGACATATTTCTGATCTGAGAGGTACAATTTCCAAAGGTCATAACTATTCCCAGTTCAATATAGTAGGGTGGGGCTGGGTTCAGGCAGAACCAACAATCATCTGTAATATTTGAATCAATCTGATTAACAAAACTGAAAACAGCATCCAGTATTCCTAAAAGAGGGTTAGTGGGTTGAGGAGAGATAATGGGGTGAAGAACAGGAAGATTTGCTGGGGTAGTGGAGGGACTGAGGGATGTTGGGGGCTTGGGCTTATGTGAGGGAAAGCCCACTGTGTTTAATACAAGGTGGAGGTCAATTGGCCTGGCTATCTGTTGGTGGCTGATCCGCCGTTGTATGGTGATGAGTACACCTGGGTCAACCCCTGTTACATACAAGTGATATCCCCATGTTTTTCCTGTAGTCCAAGTTTGGGCATTCCATTGTTTTACAGTATTACATTTCTAAGAAGTGGTACAGCTATATTGAGAGGGGTGGCTGAGGGAGATATAATGATCTCAATCCCCCAACTCAGATATCCAAGGTACAATGGTTTCACAACTCCAAGAATAACAATAATATTGTCCTGACTCAGAGCACCAAGAGCTACTTTCCTTAGGGCAAATATAGAGCTGGGTGCCTTGGAGCCCTTGCTCTAGTTGAGTGCTCTGACACCCGTAAGCAGGTACTCCAATAACACCCCAGCCTCTGTAGCCGTACTCCCGGTGAGGGTAGTTAAATTTTGGGCCTAGGATTTCACACAAGTCAATGTTAAAAGTAGGTTGCCCTGTGGCATTTAGAATGGAAATAGGAATGCAAGTTTCTGTCCTGGTAAGCTCCCAATCATATAACACAAGCTGGTGGGGATTGCTGGGGTTACAGTTAGAAGATTGGAAGAGGACAAAGAGAATTAAGATGGTCCAGACTGGATCATTGACAGTCTTATCTTTAGTGGGTCCTCTATTCAACGCATGGTCCATTGTTCTGATGTCTGTGGTGGATGCTCAGCCTTGATCCTGGTATGGTGAATCCAATGACAGCTTTCAGCTACCTTGACCGTGGTGGGTGTTGTGAGGATGACGGGGAAAGGTCCATCTCAGCGGGGCTCAAGATAAGCAGGCTGTACCTTATTCACCCAGATCTAATCACCTGGATCTGGTTGTGTGGCTGAACTGGATGCTGAGCAGTCGTTCTGATGGCAGAGACCAGTTGGTGGGTCTCCTGCCATGCGAGATGGAGGGCCTGCAAAGACTTAGATAAGTTAGTGGGTCATCGAGCGGTAGACAGGAGGCCCTGGAGCAGAAGCTGGCAATACCATTGGAGAGCCTCCTTACTTTGGTCAGTGTTGAGGTCCCAAGGTAGACAAGTGTTCAGGAAAATATGCCGGACGCGGGCAGGGTCGGTGGAAGGCTGCCCGTTGGGCTCTAATACTGCTCTTGCAGCCTCCCTCAGGATTTGCTCCTGCTTGTCCGAGGTAAATAGAACCTGGAGAAGTTGCTGTCAATCGTCCCAAGTTGGCTGGTGGGTAAAGAAAATAGTCTCTAGGAGAGAAGTTAATCTCTGGGGTTTCTCTGAGAATGAGGAGTTCTGGTGTTTCCAATTGTACAGATCATTGGTGGAGAAAGGAACATAGACCATGAATGGCCTCTGAGTTTCTCTCCCAACCCGGGCAGCCAATTGCCAGAGTGGGGCCAGGACTGATGCCTGGTTTGAAGAGTCAGGAACAGGATCAGGGTCATGTGGAGGCTGGTACACAGCCCCAGTGTGGGTGTTGGGAAGATTCTGGAGGGGTTCTGCCTCTCTATTAGACGAAGACAGGAATGGGTTAAGAGGGGCATAAGGGGGAGGATTAGTGATCTTGGGGTCCTAAGGGGGTGCCTGTAAGACAGGGTAAAGAGAGTTAGGTGTCTATCTGGACAGTTTTTCTTTTGGCCCATTTGGTGTTGAGAGAAGGACAGACTTAGGAGTCACCTTTGACTCTTGGCCGTAGTGGCAGTCCTTCAAGTACTTGGGGGCATCGGAAACAATATTGATCCACACATTGATATATGGAGCCTGATCAGGGTGGCCAGGATTTCCATAGATAATACCCTGCACCTGAAAGGCTGTTTGCAGGTTGACTCCTCTGATAGCCACCCTGTTCCAAATGTGGGCCAATCTAACTGGCAGAACCTCTGATGGTCAAAGGGAGTGACACCAGCTCCGTAGGCTTGGGCTTGTCTCCTGAAATCCTTAAAATGGTTAAGGAGGCACTGAAGAGGGGTGGGATGATTCAAGGAAAAAGCCTGACCCATGTTAGTAAAAACTCTCAAGAAAAGAGAGAATGCCCACAAAAGCCAAATAAGCCAGGGCTAGGATCAGCCTCTCACCTAGCGTCCAGTCGGATGGGACCACAGAGGCCAGACCTAAGGAAAGAATCAAAATAAGTAAACTTATGAAGACCAAGGGAATAGGAGGGTAACAGTACATTCGATCCGTCCAGACAGGCAGACACAATACAGACAGACAAGACAAACTACAGGTAACACAAAATGCTAGCGTACCCAAAAACCTGAATACATGAAGTCAAGTCTGATGTTTCAGACCTTGACCAAACTAGGGAAGTATTGCTACGTCCAGCCTCCCACTAGTTCCCTTTAGGGGGACAAACCCAAGTGCAGTCTTACTCACCGGGGAAGCTGCTTCAGATAGCTCGTGCCCAACTGTTACAGAATTGAACTTTTTTTTCCCACCTGCCCTCCTGGGCAAGTCTGCCTGGCATCCAGGGCTAAGGAACATCTTTCAGCGGCCATCCTCTGGATGGGGCAGGACCTCGCCCAAGTGGCTGGAGTTGCCGGTCTTAGGAGATTTCCCTCTCCGGAGAGATCTTGCTGGGGCCTCCAAATGTTGTTGTGTGATCAATTCTAAGACCCATGGAGCCAATTGAGATGAATTATGAGCCTTTATTAGCCGTCCAGCGACTGACCCTCTACCACACAGGGTTAGAGGATATCAGCCTCGAGCTCCCAAAAGAGATAGCTTATAAAGCTTAGAACCACATCAAGCAAGCAAGCAGATTATAGAAGCAGAAGTTGACTCACTTGGAAATTTTCCACCCTTAACGAGCTTTCTATTTTATGGTTGTTAAAACAGTCCCTATTATAATTTTAAGTCTGAGGTCTATTGTAGAGGAATTCGGAGGCAGCCCTTCTATCTACCATGAGGAGGTGTCTTCACAATGCCTCAGCATTTTACCTACACTACAGTAAAATTGTGGCTGTAGTTCACACCACTTTCTAGTCCCTTCCTCAAAACACATTCAGTCTCCAAGTTTAAATGCCCCCAATATGCAACCTCCTCCTCTACTGCCTCCTCTAATGCAGGTTTCCTGTGAAAAGACATAACCTGAGGCAAATTAAGGATCATTATTTGGCCTCATATATAATTGATCTCAAGTAAATTTTGTGATGTGGACACTACATTCAATTGGTGGGATGTTACTAATCTGTCTCAGTCACATTCTATTACACAGAGACTAATTTTTTCTCAGCATTTATGTGAATTTTATTAAATGATATGTACTCATAATTTCAAACAGAATACTTTGCCATCCCCATCAGTTACACAATCTCCCTGTTTCATATAGATCAGTCTCTTGATGGTCACATGATTCCAATGGGGGGGGGGTCACGAGTTCCTGTCTTGACTTCCCTGGGGCCATGGTCCCATGGTTAACTTGTCTAATTTTGAACAAACTAAGAAAAGACTTACTCGTACTACCAACAACCTAGACCCTTTGATGTAAATTAATGGAAATTCCATGGCCCACAGACCAAATTTGTCTATTGTTACTGAAAAAAAAGGAGACTTCTTTTTTTGATGGTAACAGTACTGTCCTCCCTCCAAATGATGTAGACCTGAGACCTGGGCCCATGACACAAAGCCACATCTTTTTAACAATAATATAACAGAGCCCTGGTCTAAAGCTATCGTGTCCAGCAAGTGGCAAATTTTGCCACATCCAGTGCGGCTCTGTACTCCCAGTGGGTACAGTGGGAGACCAAGAAAAGAAAGAAGACCAAAAGCTGAGATTGAGAGGTTTAATACTCACTGATGATAGAGTAGAAAGCAATTTTATTTTTGCAAGTTGCTTTTATACAGGAGCATACATTTGCTGGCTAAAATGAGATTATTCCCACCCAAACTCCACATCCTACCATAATCATATACATTTCCATAGGGTAACCCCCACCCTACACACCCTGCTATAATCATTTGCATTTCAACACCACATTGTTCTCAAATCAGTTTCTAGTTCCCCCATTCTTAGGAGGATTCCTGGAGGTGAGGCAACTCTTGGTTGACCTCACAGATTGCAAAGACCTTGTCAGCTTGCAACCCACTCTCCACATCTTCCTCTTTCTATTTATTTTTAAACCACAGAGTAGGCAATGTAATATGAGACTGTGTTACTTGTTGTTGTAGGATGTGGCAAGTGACTGAAAAAGACCCAAAGAATACAACTAGTAAACATACAATTCAAGCTGAAATATAAAAAGTATGTTTAAGCATATTCAAAGGATTAAACCTTTACAAAATCTCTTTAAAATCTTTAGCTAAACCTTTTATATTAATAATATCTTTTGCATTATGTATATCCAAAATCTCTTGATGCAAATTATGCAAATCTAAACTTAAATACAATCACACCTGTTGCCAATTCCACTTAAACTGATTATGAATCATATTAGTTACACATATCCCCTTATTATGAGGACCCATAAAATTAGTTGAATTAAAAGCAGTACAAGATACATTAAGAAGTCCATTTGAAGCAAATGTTCACATTTATTCAATTAGAAAACCATAGGGGACAGCAACATTGGCTCGAACCTCATAACTATGCTTAATAATCAAATCTGCAGTAGATAAATCAGATAGGTTAACAAAGTCCAAAGCTGCAAAAGCTCATCACAAATTCTTCTGAATGTGTCCTTTTGGGTTGGTCATCAAAAAAATTATGTACCCTCTGTTAAGGATAGAAAATTTTCAAGTGAGCCAACTTCTGCTTCTGTAATCTGCTTGCTTGTTTGATGTTAACCAGGGAGTGGTAATCTGCTCAAAGATATGCTAAGGGGCAATTTATGCTTCTGTAATCTGCTTGCTTTATGTTAACCAGAGAGGTTCAAGGCTTTATAAACTGCCTCTTTTGGGAGTTTGGGACTGATCTCCTCTAACCCTGTGTGGCAGAGAGTCAGTCACCGGCCGGCTAGGCCAGCTAATAAAGGCTCACAATTCATCTTAATGGGCTCCGTGGGTCTTAGATTTGATTGCACCACAACACCTCCAGGCGAGCTTCTCCTGGTTTGATCCATATCCCATCTTCACAATGCCCGACCAGCCTCAGCTTCTCAGTCTGCCAATGAGGTTCCTCTGCACCTTCAGGAAAAACATAAATGTGCCCCCAGCTGAATACTAATATGGGATCAGGGCCACGTAATTCATTAGTTAATAGATCTTTTCAATGAACTAGTGCTCCTGGATTACCCTAAGGAGACCAGAACCATTCTGCAGCTTTTGACCATCATCATCTATGTTTAAAAAATTTAAAGTAAAAAGTACATGATTTAAGATATTCTGAAGAGTTACGGGATTGACTCTCCTTTTTGTTTTTGTATTTAAGTTTTGTTAACAGCAATAATAGTAGAAGAAATACGTACAAGGCAGTATGTTTAAAAATTGTGGGGGTTAAAGCCTCTCAAACCATTCAAAGTTTCTCAGCCAGTTTTGCAGGATCCAAAATAAATCCCTTGTAAATGTAATTTAATTTCATTTTAATCCCATTCAGAGGCATCGTAGTCTCTGAATGTGACTCAACCAACGCTTCAATTTTCCTGCCTCCTCCCTACATTATTTCCCGTCAGAGATTTTATTCCATTACTCTTAGGGGGTGTTGAAGGAGGAAGGCCTGTCTTCTGTCACTTCTTCAAAGCTGAGATAGGGCTGTAGTCCCTGTCTACTAGAAATAAAGATTTCTAAAAGCCTATTCTAAGGGCCCCAGAGGCAGACAACATGAGGACTTTCCAGCATGTAGAAGTGGTAGAAAGCCTTGTAACCTAGAAGATATTGTGCTGGCTGGAAAATTACTACTTGGAAATTACTACTTGGATGTCGCCCATGAGAACATAGGCTATCACCCATGGGAACATAACATTCTAACAATAAGCTTTCTGCTTCTGTACCCCTACTTGCACAACTGATCTGTGGGTTGACAGTAAATAGAAGAAAAATAGACTTTTGTGTTCAGACAGAATGAAGAATAGGGTTTAGGGCATAAAAACCCTGTACCTCTACATTTTGGGGCTGCTTATTTTTGGGTCTGCATACCACTAGCAGACCCAGCTGGCTGAATAAAGAGTGTGTTTCCTATAATTCACTGATTTCTAGTGGTCCGTGTGTTTATCAGGGGCTGGCAGCTACAACATTAGGAGGCCCCAGCGAGATCTCAGGGAGTGGCCCTGGGATCTAAGACCAGGCCAACCTCCAAAGCGGTTGCTGTTCCTGTTACAAATTCAGAGGGGTGGCCAATCTGAGACGTTCCAGGACCCTTGAATGCTGTGATGGGGTCAATACAATCATCAAGAATGTAACATTTAGGACATGCTGTTTGTTCCTGGTCTCAACGGGAATCTCCGAGGCCTAGATGTCTGAATAAAAGGTACCTTTCTGTTTCTGTTGAGTGGTCATCAGGGGTCTGTGGAGAGAATGGACGCAGTCATATCTCCCGGACTGTGGCCAGGCCGTGGGACATCACCTCCTGTGCCGGAGCCAGCTGGCTAAAGTCGATCAGTGGCTGAAAGAGGGGGGTGAAGCCTAAGAAAAAAGAAGAAGATAGGAAAGCGCTTCAGGAGGGCATACAGTCACTGCTGCAGCCCCGTCTTTATTTATCACAGCCTTTATATAAGTTTTTGGATACAATAGCAAAGCACAGGGTACAATATAGTAAAGCACAGGGAACAATAGTAAGGTACAGAGTACAATGGCAAAGCACAATGTACATTACCATAGGAATGCTGACATTTACATAAATTCCTATTCTTTTCTGGGCTGTAAAACATTCCACTATCTTAAGAAGATTTCTTTAGGAGGCAAACCTCCCCTCCAAGATCAGTAATGTTTAACTTTACACCCTGCTTCCTAGAACCATTGTTTAAGCAGTCTCAGCAGCTGCTCCATCGCTATCAGCTACGTGACTTCTTCAGTGCCTCAAAATGGCTCCTGACACTCCTGTGCCCTGTTATTAAGTTCTGTCTATTGTCTTTGGTCTTGTCTAGGTTGTAGGTGGCGGATTTCTCTGGGTCCGCCTACACCCCAGTAATTGTTCTTGTCTGAGTATCTGTTTTGTGTTTTTTGCGCAAGCAATACGGGGAAGCCTGAGCTCACCGAGGACACCCTTGGGGTGTCTCCTGCAACATTTCAAAGAAGGGTTTGTAGAGGTAGCTGACTGTGGCATAAAGTTTTCTCCAGGCAGACTAAGGACATTGTGTGAAGTTGAGTGGCCATCTTTTGGTGTAAATTGGCCTCCGGGGGGTTCCTTTGACAGGGGTTTGAGGAGGAATATTTGGAAGATTGTCACGGGAGACCCGGGACATCCCAATCAGTTTCCCTACATCAACCAATGGTCAAACCTTGTTCAGAGACCCCCCTCCTTGGCTTCACTGGTGTGCCCTTTCTCTAGTGACATGAGTCTTAGTTGTGGGCACCCTGAAACATGCAGCAACTGAATCTCCAAGACAACCCAGTCCCTCAGTCCTCCAATCTCCACTGGAGGACTGTGACCTTCCCTTACCCTATAATCCAGGACAACCGAGGCCAAATACCACCGCCTCACCTCCTCGGATGGCCAGCAGGTAACCCCTACGGGCCTCCTGCTCCTGCTCTGAGTGGGGTACCAGCTGATACCACAACCCTTGCCATACTCTCTTTGCAAGAAGCACCACCCCAGGGGCATCACACAAACAGGCCCTTTATGGTTTATGTGCCTTTCTCAACTAATGACCTGTACAACTGGAAGGCACAGAATCCACCTTTCTCTGAGAAACCCCAGGCATTAATGGGACTCTTAGAGAGTGTCTTTCAAACTCACCGCCCTACTTGGGATGATTGTCAACAGCTTTTAGTTACTCTCTTCACCGCAGAAGAATGTGAACGCATTCGGATGGAAGCACAAAAGATAGCTGCAGGAGGGAGGAGAGTTGAGGAGGCACGGGAACAGATTGAGGATGAATTTCCCTCCACCTGCCCAGTCTGGGGACACAATTCTCAGGCAAGGAGAATGGCATTAGATCAGTACCACCAGATTCTAATTGGGGGATTTGGATGGCTGCTCATCAGCCAACTAACCATTCTAAGGAATCCCCCAGAGCATTTCTTGAATGGCTACCGGAGGCATATCGGGTATACACCCCCATTGATCCTAGGGCCCCTGAGAACCAATGGGCAATTAATATGGCCTTTGCTACTCAGGCAGCTGCTGATGTCTGGCATAAATTGCAGAAATTAGAAGGTTTTACAGGGATAAACCTGTCCCAACTTGTTGAGATGGCCCAGAAAGTGTTCAACAGGGAGGAACTGGATGACCCCTAACATATGGCTAAAGTAATGGTAGCTGCCATATAGGAGGAGAGGTCAAGGAAGACTAGGGCATGACAAGGGAGGTCAGAAAAGGGCCCACATAAGAGTTGATTTTTCTAGGGAAAAATCAATGAGCCCACTGCAAGAAAGAAGGCCATTGGAAGAATGAATGTCCTGAGAAAATTGCAAAAGACCAGGGAAACCACAAGACTAAAATCCTTGTCACTGAGGAAAAGGACTGATGGGGCTGGGGCTCCTACACACTAAGCCCACAGGAGCCCAAGGTAGCCTTAAAAATTGGGAGCAAAACTGTTAACTTCCTGGTGGACATAGGGGCTACTCACTCAGTGTTACTTGACCCAGCGGGACCAATCTCCAAACAAAAGACTAACGTCCAAGGGGCCATGGGCAAAACATGAGAATACCCATGGACCACTGAAAGGACTGTAGATCTGGGGTGAGCGATAGTGACCCATTCTTTCTCATAATTCCAGAATGTCCAGCCCCACTTCTTGGTAGAGACCTACTCCAAAAGTTAAGGGCTACTATATTATTTAGAGATAGTACACCTCAGATGTCCATGTCTGCCCCGACGACTATCTTAATTACTTGTCCTCTATCTGAAAAGTACCTCCTCTGTGAAAAAGGGCCCTTACTAGACAGACTCCTGATAGATTATCCAGTGGTATAGGCTGAAAACAATGCCCCATGGTTGATTAGGCACCAAGCCCTGGTAGTAGTGAGTTTAACTGCAACCATGACCCCTGTCTGGGTTAAGCAATATCTGATTGCCCAAGATGCCAAAATCGGTATAAGGAAGCATATCCAGTGGCTGTAGGAAGTGGGGATTCTCATACCATACCAATTGCCATGGAACACTCCCTTGCTCCCAGTCTAGAAGCCTGGTACTCTGGATTACTGACCAGTACAAGAGTTAAGAGAAGTGAACAAGAGGGTTGAAGCCATCCACCTGACTGTACCCAACCTGTACACTCTCTTAAGCTTGCTACCTCCTGAGAGAACTATTTATACTATAGTAGATTTAAAAGATGCTTTCTTCAGCATTTCCTTAGCCCCCAGCAGCCAACCTATCTTTGCTTTTGAGTGGACAGACTCAGAGGAGGGATTCTCAGGCCAATTAACGTGGACACGTTTACTGCAAGGATTCAATAATTCTCCTACCCTATTCGATGAGGCCCTAAGTGCAGATCTCCATTCCTTCTGTCAATGTAATCTTGACTGTACATTACCCAAGTATGTTGATGATTTACTATTAGCAGCTGAAACCGATGAGATCTGTCTCGTGGCAACCAGGGACTTACTCAGCACCCTAGAGACATACGGGTACCAAGTCTCCACTAAGAAAGCCCAGCTGTGCACCTAATCAGTGGCCTAACTTGGGTATACCCTCAAAGAAATAAAACGGACTCCCTCTTGGCAGAGGATTGAAGTCATTCCTCAGATTCTGGTACCCACCACCAAGAGACAGGTAAGAAAATTTTTTGGAGCAGGGGGCTATTGCAAACACTTGATTCTAGGGTTTGTAGAGATCACAAAGCCCTTGTACTTGGCTACAGTAGGAAATCAGCCCCTCAATCGGGCAGAGACAGAACAGAAGGCCTTTGACCTTCTCAAGCAGGCACTCTTGCTCTTCCAGACATCCCTAAGGGATTTCATCTTTTTGTGAGTGAGACTAAGGGAATCACCAAAGGGGTCCTAACCCAAATGCTAGGCCCATGGAGCTGACCAGTAGCCTATCTATCAAAGAGACTAGGTGACCTCCAGATGGCCATCCTGCCTACGAGCCATAGCAGCGATGGCTCTCCTAGTCAAAGAGGCTGACAAACTCACCCTTGGGCAGAATCTAGACATTACAGCCCCTCATGCAGTAGAGGCCCCTCTCTGAAGTATCCCAGAATGATGAATGACTAACTCCAGAATCAATACCAGGCTCTCCTCCTCGACCAGCCAAGGATCAACTTCTCAAAAGCTACTGTCATCAACCCAGCTAATCTGTTGCCAGACTCAGACACTGAGACCCCCATTCATGACTACATAGATTTCACTGATGCTGTGTGTTCCTCATGACCAGACCTCAAAGACTCCCCTCTGCCTGAGGCCGATGAAATTCTGTTCATGGATGGGAGCAGCTTCATGCAGGAAGGAAAGAGGTATGCTGGGGCAGTGGTTGTACTCTAACTGGCACCATCTGGTCACAAGCTCTTCCCCACAGGACTTCTGCTCAAAAGGCAGAACTCATCACCCTCACTGAGGCACTAAGATGGAGAAAGGATAAGGCAATCACAATATACGCTGACAGCCGATATACCTTTGTCATTGCACATGTACATGGAGCCATCTACAAGGAAAGTGGGCTTCTGACTTCAGCTGGGAAGAACATCAAGAACGAGGGAGAGATCTTAGCCTTACTTGAAGCCATATAGATGCCTAAGGCTCTTTCTATTGTTCTTCGTAAAGGGCACCAAAAAGGGAATAGTCCTGAGGCTGAGGGAAATCAATGAACTGATGCAGAGCCAAGAACTCCAGCTAAAAGACCAGTGGGTCTCCTGCCACATCTACTGACTGTTGTCCCTTACCCAGAACTCCCTCTGTCTCTGACCTATATGGCAGAAGAGAACATATATTTTCAAGACAAGGGAGCCACTAGGAACCAACGGGGGTGGTGGATGACCCCAGATGGAAAAATCAGGCTCTCACAGGCCCTTAGAAGGAGTCTCTTCCACCAGCTACACCACACACCTAGGGTGAACTAAGATGCTCCAAGCTTTAGATACCTACTTTCACTTCTTAGAAGGTAGAAGAACTGTAGAGGAGATTGCCTCATGATGCCCAGCTTGTGCCCAAGTTAATCCAAAGAAGGGGAAGATAGAAGATTCTACACATAGGGAAAGAAGAACTGATCTGGGGGACGTCTGGGAAGTTAATTTCACTGAGGTAACCCTGACAGTGGAGAGCTACAAATATTTACTTGTTTTTATAGACACCTTTTCAGGATGGGTAGAGGCCTTCCCCACCAGGAAAGAGACTGCCTTCATAGTTACTAAGAAACTACTACAAGAAATCCTCCCTCGATTTGGTCTCCCCAGAACTTTAGGGTCAGATAATGGGCCAGTATTCATAGCAAAGGTATCAACAATTGGCTAGCTACCTAAATTTGCGATGAAAACTCCACTGGCCTACCAGCCCCAAAGTTCAGGCCAAGTAGAGCAAATGAATCAGACCCTAAAAGAGACATTAGTTAAGTTAGGATTAGAAACTGATGGGACCTTGGTAGAACATCTCCCCTTCACTCTTCTCCAAGCCAGGTGTACTCTATATATTAATGGATTCACCCTATTTGAAATTTTCTTTGGAAAACCTTCGCCTTTATTACCTAAAATAGAAGATGAGAAAAAGGCAGAACTATGTCACTTTGTCTTACTTAAGTCTTTACAGGCCCTTCAAAGTGTACAGAAGGCAATTTGGTCCTGGGTTTGTGCTGTCCACTCAGCTCCAGGAGATGGACTTCCTCATCAGTTTCAGCCTGGGGACTCTGTGTGGATCCGGAAGTTCACTTCCAAGGGACTAGAACCCAAACTCTACCTAATGACGCCCACTGCAGTTAAAATAGATGGCATCTCATGGATTTATCTCTCCCACATGAAGGCAGCACAAGAGTTGACAGCTCAGGAAGATGGGCCGTTAAGACTAAGACTCAAGAATACATAAGTCTAACCCTCTGTTTCTTCCTTTTTTTTCTTTAGCCCAGGCGTTTGACCAGCCACAACCAAAACAAGAATGAGCATTAATAACTTTGCTAATGACAATATACAAGATCTTAAATAATACCACCCTAGACATAGGGCAAGATTGCTGGTTGTGCCTAAACCCAAGACCCCCTTATTCAGAGTAGGAACTCCCCTAAACTTAACTGAGCTTAGCAGGCTAGAACTTCAAGTCAATTCTCTAGCAGAAGCAGTCCTCCAAAATAAAAGAAATTTAGATTTATTTTTCTTAGAACAAGATGGATTATGTATGTCTCTAGGTGAAACCTCTTGCATCTATGCCAATAACTCTGGAATAATTAGAGAAAGTTTACTACTAGTACAGAGAAATTTAGAAGCAAGGGAAAAACAAAGACTAGAATCAGATAACTTCTTTCATAGGATGTTCTAACAACTTTCCTATCTGCTATAGCTGGACCTTTAATCCTCCTCCTCCTCTTATTAATTTTTGGCCTATGTTTCCTTAATTTATTGTTTAGATATATAAGGAAAAGAATTAATTCCACATAAATAATTGAGGATTTGACTTTCCACTAAGGCCAGAGGGGAATGTGCTGGCTGGAAAATTACTATTCGGCTATCGCCCATGGGAACATAATGCTCTAACAATAAGATTTCTAGTTCTGTATCCCCCGCTTGCATAACCAACCTGTAGGTTGACAGTTAGTAAAAAGAAGAAAAATAGACTTGTGTATTCAAACAGGAGGAAGATGGGGTTTAAGGCTTAAAAACCCTGTACCTCTACATTTCGGAGCAGACCCAGCTGGCTAAATAAGGAGTGTGTTTCCTATAACTCAGTGATTTCTGGTGGTTCATGTGTCTATCAGGAGCTGATGGCTACAACAAATACTAGTCCATGGCCCCTGACCCAGTTCTCTGCCTTAATCAGGGGAAGTAGAGTGTGTCTGTAAATAAAACACCATGCCAGTCTCATTTTCAAGATAAACTCTAGTGAAAAACTGCTGCATTCAGTAAGTGGTAAATCCTGCCATGTTCAGCGTATCACTGGAAAATAATCCAGAATGGGAATGGTGGGAGACTGAGAAAAGAATGAAGACAGTAAGCTGAGATCAGGAGGCCCATTATCCACTGATGATGGAGTAGAGAGTGATTTTATTTTTTTCAAGTTGCTTTTATACATGAGCATACATTTGCTGGCTAAAATGAGATTACCTCCACCCAACCTCCATGTCCTACTGTAATCATTTGTATTTCCATAGATTTTCCCCACTGTACGCAGCCTGCTATAATCATTTGCATTTCAAAACCCACATTGTTCTCCAATCTCCTCTTTCTTCCCCATTCTCAGTAAGATTCTTGGAAGTGAGACAACCCTCCGTTGCCCTCACAGATTGCATGGACCTTGTCAGCTTGCAACCCACTCTCCACATCTCTCCCACCTATTTATTTTTAAGCCTCAGAGCATGCGGTGTAATATGAGACTGTGCTACTTGTTGATGGAGGATTTGGGTACCAACTGAAAAGGCACAAAAGAATACAACTAGTAAACACACAATTCCAGCTAAAATCCAAAACGTATGTTCAATTATATTCAAAGGATTAAAGCCTTGTAAACTATTAAAAAAAATTGAGCTAAATCTTTTGTATTAACAACAGTATCCTTTGCATTCTGTATATCCAAAATCTCCTGATGTAAATTATGCAAATCTAAACCTAAATTATTATGGTGCCAAATACCTTGTAAATGCAATTGCAGCCATTGCCAATTCTGCTTATATCGATTATAGATCACATTCTTACACATACTCTCTTGTTATGGGGACCCACACGATTAGTTAAATTACGATTGGTACGAGATACATTAAGAAGTCCATTTAAAGCATTTGTTTGTATATGTCCAATTAGAAAACCATAGGGGGCAACAACACAGGCACAAACCCCATAGCTATTCTTAATATTCAAATCAGCAGTAGATGATTCAGATAGATTAACAAAGTCCAAGGCTGCAAAAGCTCTCCACAGGCCCTCTGAATGTGCCTTTTCAGGGTGGTCATCGAAGAGGCTATGTACCCTCCAGGTGAGCTTCTCCTGGTCTGATCCATCCACCATCTTCACAATGCCTGATCAGCCTTTCAGGCAGCCAAAGGGGTCTGTCTGTACCTTTAGGAATAACATAAACATGCCCCTAGCCTCATACTAATATGGATCAGGGCCATGCCATTTATTAGTTAATGGATCTTAAAGCAAACTACTGCTTGTGGATTCCCTGAAGAGGACCAGAACTGCAGCCCTTTGAACATCACCATCTGTGTTTAAAAAATTTTATGTAAAAAGTACATGTTTCAGATATTAAGAGGAGTTATGAGGCTGACTCCCGCTTTTTGTTTTTGTCCTTAAAGTTTGTTAACAGCAATAATAGTAGACAAAATAAGTACCAGGCAGTATGTTTAAGAAAATTAGATGGATTAAAGCCTCTCAAATCATCTAAAGTTTTCTCAGCCAGTTTTGCAGGATCCAAAATAAATCCTTTGTAAACGTAATTTATGTTAAATTATTTTAATCTCATTCAGAGGCATTATAGTCTCTGAATGTGACCCAACAAACACCTCAATTTTCCTACCTCCTCCCTACATTATTTCCCTTCAGAGATTTTATTCCCTTATTCTTAAGGGGGTATTGAAGGAGGAAGGTCTGTTTTCTGTCACTTCTTCAAAGCTGAGATAGGGCTGTAGTTCCTGCCTACTGGTAATAAAAGTCTCTGAAAGCCTATTCTAAGAGTCCTGAAGGCAGAAAATATGAGGGATTTACAGCATGTAAAAGTGGTAGGAAGCCTTGTAATCTAGAAAATATAAACTTAGCAAAAAGATAGAAAAGACAAGTCAAAGTTATTAGTAGAGGTAATTGATAATGAAGTTACTTTTTAATGGCAGTTTGTTAATTCAAGATACACAAAAGTTCCCTGATACCCTGTGAAATGTGTACTTATCTAGTTTTCTAGTTTCCAGAACAAGAGCTTAAGATTTTCCACAGGTTCAAATAAATAGGTTGCACATTCTAGTTTAATTTCTGGAGGAACCTGTGAGGACTCATAAGAAACTGCTTTATTTCAAGATAAATGTACCCATTGTTGACTCTTTATAATTTAACAACATTGGGAACTTAACAAAACTTTGGCCTTTCTATTTGCCTTGAGGGTTAACTTCAGTTAGCTTTGGAGAGAGGCCCATGGGATGGGTCAGGATAGAGTAGGAAGCTCTAGTGTCTAGTAAAAATTCAGTTTTTCCTTCTTGCCATGTTCAGGGTGACCTGGGGTTCCACTGTTGTGATCATGGTAGATTTTCCTAGGACTGGAGCTTGCAAGCTCTTGAGTCTCCACTGTTGGAGGAGGGAACAGCCCCTTCCTGAGAGGCTTGCTATGTGGGACAAGGGCTTATGAGGTCCACCCCTTCCTGGCTTCCCAGGGCTGGATGAACATTTGCCCTTTTAGTGCCCTGCCTTCTGCAGTTTGCACATTGATTATGCCTCAGTCCCGAATATGCTACTCATGGCCAACCAGGTTGAGGCCCTCCAGGTCTGCAAGGATTTTATTGCCTAGGGTCACCTTGGGTGGTTCCTGTGATAAGAGAAGTATAAAGTAATCAAAGATGGCTACCTCATCCTGGAGGAACTTCTCCTAACCTTTGTTCCCAGGACCTTACCCTTGCCGGCATAAAAACAGATCACCAGGTATGTGGAAGTGATCAATGTATAAATTTACCTGCCTAACTTTTCTTGGGGTTCAGAGTCTGGAGAGGGACATTCTGAGCCTGCTGGAATAAATAAACCTCATTTAATTTTTAGTTCACTGAGTGCCACTTGGTTCTTCTGAGTATACGGGCCAAAATCCACAACATTTTGGTTCTCTGACCGGGAAACACAACCACGCTGGTTCTTTGAAGCCACCGGTTTGGGCACAACGTCTAGATGCTGGTCAGGTGAGGCAACTGAAGAACTAGAAGGTGCACCTTGCCCTAGTTGGGTGGCCTTAGGCCCAGCTGCGTTCGGCTGGCCATGCTTTGTTGTTTCCTCCAGACTCTAAGCGGCAAGAATAAGGAGATTCAGTAGATCCGCATCACACATGGGAGACTGATCACCTCCTCAGGCAGGGTCCACCAGGGACAGACTGTTTTAACATCTGAGAGCTTGTGTGCAGCTGTGTGGATCTCAGAGACCTGTCTCTGAGTTTCCAGTCTGTGGCCCCATGGTGAAAAACTACGGGGTCTGAGAGGGTCCCAACCTGTGGTTCCATAGTGACGTCATAAAGCATAATGGTGATTCGTCCCTCCAGGGAACAACCAGGCCCAGGATTTATACAGGTACACCTTAGTCAAGACACACTGAAAGTCTAGAGAGAGACGCAGCCAGGTGGGCATCTGAGTGGTCTCTGAAAAGGGACACCTTACTGTTTGTCTGTCTTTGCGGTACCAACACAACATGGGGTCAGGTTAGAGTAAGGCAACAGTCCTTGAGACTATGGTAAAGAATTTCAGGAAAGGTTTTTCTGGAGACTACAAAGTGAAGTTGAACTCTGGGAAGCTCTAAACATTCTGTAAGGTTGAATGGCCTTCTTTCAGAGTAGGATGGCCCTCTGAAGGGACTCTAGACATCCCCATGGCCCAACAAGTGTAGAACGTAGTGACAGGGAGCCCCAGGTACTCCAACCAGTTCCCTGGCTGGATACAGCTCAGAGATTTCCCCCATGGGTACGGTTCACATGCAATAGGCAGGGCTAGGCCAAGGTCTTCCTCATGTCTTCTGAGAGGAGAGGAACAGACAAAAAGAAAGTCACTGTTCTACCCAAGGACCCAGAGATGAGCAAAGCATCACCTCAGTTTCCCTTCCTGCGGAGGCACCTACTCCTAAAGACACCTTCTCCCAAGGCCCAGCTGCATGGCTATGGTCCTGTGCCACTCTCCAAATGCCTGTATGAGAAAGTTGGGAACCTGTGGTTCAAGACGAGGACAGGACTTTACACCCAGGATGGACAGTGATGTATTATCAGCCATTCTTAACCACTGACCTACTAAATTGGAAGTACAATACACCCTCTTACGCAGATAAACCTCAAGTGATGGTCAAGATGATGGAGTATCTGTTTCTGACACACCAACCTACCTGGGATGACTGTTGGCATTTACTCAAGACCCTCTTCATGACAGAGGAGAGAAAACGTGTCTTGAAGGAAGCTAGGCAATATCTAGAGTGTCAGGAGCCATTTTGAGACATGATGGGAGCCATTATGAGGCACTGAAGAAGTCACGTAGCTGATAGCCATGCAGCAGCTGCTGAGACTGCTTAAAAAATGGTTCTAGGAAGCAGGGTGTGGAGTTAAACATTACTGACCCTGGAGGGGAGGTTTGCCTCCTAAAGAAATTCTTTTAAGATAGTGGAATGTTTTACAGCCCAGAAAAGGATGTTTGTACCCTGAGGGAAGGATATTTAGGAACTTATGTAAATGTCAGCCTTCCTATGGTATGTACTCTGTGCTTTGCTATTGTACTCTGTGCTTTGCTATTGTATTCAAAAAGAAATATAAAGGCTATGCTAAATAAACTGAGGCTGTAACATTGACTGTATGCCCTCCTGAAAGTTCTTTCCTGTCTTCTTCTTTTTTCTTAGGCTTCACCCCCCTCTTTCAGGTGCTGATTGACTTTAGCCAGCTGGAAAACATCTTAGCCAGAACGGTGGACCCTGAAAGATGGCCCAAAAGGCAGCACCCGATGAGAGGTCAAACTGGGACTTTGCTACTGAGAAGGACAGGTTCACATCCAGAGGTACCAAGATGCACTCCTTGCAGGTGTAAAGGCAGGGTCCAAAAGACCTTGAACATGGCCAAGATCTCCTCAGTAGTTCAGGAAACCAATGAGACCCCTGGAAATTTCTACAAAAAGCTCTGTGAGGCCTATCAAGTTTACACACCTTTTGACCCAGAGGCTACAGCCAACCAGCATACGGTCAATGCTGCTTTTGTAGCCCAAGCTGCCCCAGATAGTCAAAGAAAACTCCAGAAGCTGGAAGGATTTACTGGGATGAATATCACTCAACTTCTAGACATAGCCCACAAGGTCTATGCAAACAGAGATGTCACTGCAGAACAGGAAGCCCAGAGGGTTTGCAGAGAAAAAGCAGCCCTGCCGGCAGTGGTCCTGAGGGACAACAAGGGGTCAGGGACCTGAGGACAGGGAAAATAGTTCACCCCAAGGGTGGAACCTGAGAAGCTCAGATTGTCCAGGGACCAATGTGCCTACTGCAAAGAAGTGGGACACTGGAAAAATGAATGCCCCTGCAGAAGAAGGTAGGGATGTCAAAGCATCAAGTACCAAGAGGAGCCACAGTCAGAGCAAATGTGGGGGGCCAACCTGTAACTTTTATGGTAGACACTTTTATGGCCAACCTGTAACTTTTATGGAGTTGAGCATTTGGTTGTCACCTCTCCAGTAGCCTCACTGGATAAAAGGACTGCAACCATCCTGGGAGCTACTGGGGAAAGAGCAATCCAACAACCTATTTGCAAAGCTTACACTTGTAAAATCGGTGGACATACAATCCAACATGAGTTCCTTTACTTGCCAGACTGCCCAAACCCTCTCTAGGGCTGGGACCTCCTCTCCAAGTTAGAAGCCCAGATAATTTTTGAAAAAGGAAGGAAAACTCCCCTGAACTTGAAGGTACTGCACTGGTGATGGCCATTTTGGTACTCTGGGAGAAGGAATGGACTCTGTTTCATTCATTGGAAGAACAAGGAAACCCTCCCGAGTATTGGATCAACTTCCTTCCATATGGGCCAAAGATAGCCCACCTGGACTAGCAATGAATCGACCTCCCATAATAGTTGGCTTAACCCCTGGGTCCATCCCTCAACACCTCCGCCAGTACCCCATTCCCCACATGGCTTAACTAGGCTTACAGAAACATCTGATTCACCTCAGAGAACACAGGATTCTCATCGAATTCCAGTCCCCATGGAACATACCACTGCTGCCAGTCAAGAAACCTGGAGGAGGATACTGACAAGTGCAGGCTCTCCGACTAATCAACAAGGCTGCAATAACCCTACACTCAGTGGTGCCCAATCTGTACATCCTCCTTGGACAACTTCTTGCCATGGCCAAATGGTTCACTTGGACCTCAAGTATGCTTTCTTCTGCTTATGGCTGGCACCCCAAAGTCAGCCTCCGTTTGCCTTTGAGTAGCAGGAGCCTGACACTGGCAGGCAGCTGCAACTGACCTGGGCTAGGTTCCTGCAAGGTTTTAAGAACTCACTGACATTGTTTGGGGAAGCACTCATGGCTGACTTGGCAGTGTTCCCCAGAGAGGAGACCTGGTTTACTCTCCTCCAGTATGTGAATGATCTTCTGCTTGCTGGGGAAACTGAGGAAGAGTGTGTAACAGGAACACGAATATTACTGGAACTCCTACCTGTGGGTACAAAGTCTCATGGAAGAAAGCTCAGTTTTGCAGAACTCAGGTCTGATACCTGGAATTCCTCCTCAGTCAAGGAAAACGAACCCTAGGACCTGAGCAAAAGGCAGTGATAACCTCCGTTGCTCAGCCAGAAACTAAGAGGGGTTTACATGAATTCTTCGGAGCAGCTGGTTTCTGCCGCATCTGGATCCATGGGTACTCAGCTCTTGCCCAGCCTCTACAATCTCTTAACTGGACCTGAATTGGATTCCTTAAACTGGACTCAAGAGGCAAAGGAAGCCTTTCATTTCTTGAAAGAGGTCCCTCGGGCAGGCCCCAGCCCTTGGCCTACCAGACATTGAAAGGGACTTTAGTCTATTTGTCCATGAGAAGGGCAAAGTAACCCTAGGAGTGTTGACTCAAACAGTAGGGCCATGACAGAGGCCTATAGCATATCTATCCAAAAAGTTGGACTCAGTTACTTCTGGATGGCCAGCCAGCCTCTGTGTCCTGGCTGTCACAGCAATTTTAGTTCAAGAGGCAGACAAACTTACCCTGGGGCAGGAACTACCTGTAGAAGTTCCTCATACAGTCACGACCTTAATCAACAGTCAGAGACATCAGTTTCTCTCTAATGCAAGACTAACACAGTATCAGGGAATGCTATATGAAAACCCTTGCATCACCCTTGAAATTGTAAGAACTATCAGCCCTGCCACCTTCCTCCCTACTGAGGAAGGAGAGCCAGACCATGATTGTGAGGAGGTGACTGATGAGGTCTATGCCAGCAGGCTGGACCTCAAGGACCAACCCATCTCCAACCCTGAACTAACCCTGTTCTGTGATGGGAGCAGCTTCTTAAAAGGACAACTGCAGGCCAGGTATGCTATAACTACCCGGCAAGAAATCATCGAAGCCCAACCACTTCCAGTTTGGTGGTGAGCACAATGAGCTGAGCTGTATGCGCTAGCCCAAGCCCTTGAACTGGGCAAGGGAAACAGGACTAATATTTATACAGATTCCCACACGCTTTTGCTACTGTTCACATCCATGGGGCCATCTATAAGGAAAGAGGCCTCTTAATGGTGGGAGGAAAAACTATCAAAAACAGGGAAGAGATCCTGAAACTTCTTGAGGTCATATGGCTACCTAAGGAGTTTTCCATCATGCACTGTCAGGGACATGAGAAAGGAGATACTGAGTTCTGCAAAACTCAGTAACAGAGGGCCATCGCTTAGTGGATGAGGCAGCCAAAACTGCAGCTCAACAGGTGCCCCCTAAGGAAAAGACACCTTGTAGCACCCATTCTTACCTTGGAAGATCAACCACCTCCCTACACTCCAGAGGAGGACCAATGGCAAAATCTGAGAGGGTTATAAAACTTAAAGAACATTGGTGGAAGTTACCAATGGGATAAATCTTTGTCCCTGTACTCCTTGGTCCCTCCTTAGTGGCTGAATATCATCAATTCACCCACCTAGGGAAAACTGCCCTGGAAGCTCTGATGAAAAAACAGTATTATATAAGTCAACTCACTGCCTGATGTAACAAGATATCTAGTAGGTTCCTGACTTGCACCAAGAATACCCCTGAATGGCACTCAGGGCACCACCTGGGTACAAAGGACTGAAACCAGCCCTTTTGAAGACTTAGAAATAGACTTTACTGAAGTCCCACCTAGCTGAGGCTACAAGTACCTAGCAGTATCAGTCTGCACATATTCTGGATGGGTAGAAGCTTTTCCTACAAGGACCGAATGGAGCAGGGAAATAGTAAAGATCCTGTCCCGGAGATAGTCTCCAGGTTTGGGTTGCCAATTAGCATCCACTGTGACAATAGACCCACCTTTATAGCAGAGCTTACCCAGAAACTATCTCAGGCACTAGGCATTAAATGGTTGCTCCATACAGCATATCAACCCCAAAGCTCATGGAAAGTAGAATGCATGAACAATATCCTTAAGGGAACTCTCATCAAGTTTAGCCAAGTCTCCCTTGGCCGGACCTTCTCCCTTTAGCCCTGCTTCAAGCCCGATGTACTCCCAACAAAGTGGGGCTCTCTCCCTTTGAACTAGTATGTGGGAAGCCTCCACCATACTTGGGAAGCATCATAGGAGATTTATATGAGATAGGCCACTGGGACCTCTCCAAACAGCTTCAGGGGCTAGGGACTATCTTAACCCAACTAAGGGAATACACTCTAGAGTGGGTCCCTATACTGCTTGAGACACCAGTCCACTCCCATAAACCTGGAGACACAGTATGGATAGAAGATTGGAAAAAGGAGGTTCTGCAGCCACAGTGGACAGGCCCACACAGAGTTATACTAACCACACCTACTGCTCTTAAGGTAACTGGAACAACTCCTTGGATACATTATTCTAGGTTCAAGAAAGGTTACCTTCCAGATAACTAGTGGACAAGCCAGCTGAACCCACAGAATCCACTCCACCTCTGCATAAAGAAATGGAGCCCCGATGAGTCCGCATGACCTAGGTGTTCTCATAACTATTAGCCTAATCTCTTTTGTATTAGGAATTGGACTGGCAATCATCTCACCAAGGAGCTGGACAAACTTTCAGTGGTCACAGTTGGCGATCTCCTTCTGGTCTTTTGTAGGCCTGCTTGCCGCCCTATTTTACTTCCTTCCTCAGACACAAATGAGCGCCAATAGGACCCTGACCACCAGATAAGATCTGCGAGCCTTGCTCTGATCACTCCGTGGGCTGATCAGTCAATGCATGGCCAAAGCTTGAGGATGGCTCCAATCAAGGTGATCATTATTCTAGGACTCATAAGGACTGTTTTCCCTGCTTCAGGACATTGGGAATTTCAGGTTATTCAGACATGAGAGGATGGAGGGATAGTTAATGCCACTAGGTGGGATGGGCACCGGTCACTCTGTTATCCTTCAATCTGATGTTTGTGGGATAATGGAACCCAGATCATGGACAAATTGTGGTGGGTTAGGATGGGAATGGTATTATGCTATACAACATAAATACCTCTGTTTTTAATCAAGGCAGAAGGGTGACTGTGACAATGTAGGAGAATTCTACTGCCCCTACTGGAGTTGCCCCCACACCCATTCAGTGGCTTTAAGCAGTGGAGTAACCTTCCTTAAGCCCCCAGTGAACTGCTCCCTTGGTCACAGAAACTCTACTGCCTATGATATCAAGGACCTAGGGGTCCCCAACTGCAGCCAAGAGGTGATAGTTTGGGCATGGATAGATGGGAAAGGAAAAGATTCAGGAGCTATCATTAAGATAGGCAAGCCTTCCTCTTGCCTGAGGCTCAAAGCCCACAGTGCCACAGGAAACCCTCCCACAGTCTGTCTCCCTCCTTCTTGCCCCTTCGAGACATGCCCCCCACCCCGAATTCTTACTCTGGGAAATTGTAAACACTACCCATCAACTTCTGCTACTAGCCAACCCCTCCCTAGGGTCTGATTGCTGACTCTGCACCTCTGTGACTACCTGGACCTATACAGGCCTTGGGGTAAATGATATCGTCACCCCTGAGCATTCTGGGACTGCCTAACCTGTTTGGCCTTCAGTAACATCAGTTGATAATGCCACCTGTGTACAAGGTACAAGAATCCAGCCTAATGTAAATGCTGATTGCACCCAAATCCAACAACTAAATTCCAATAACTTGTACTGACCCCTAAATGGCACTTATTTCTTTTGCTCAGACAGGGTGTACACCTGTCTCAATGGGTGCAACTTATGTGCCATAATTATCTTATTGCCTAACCTTTCAGTAGTATCTAGCTCTGATGTAACCTACCTTGCTGAGACAATTAGGCCCTGAATTCGCCCGAGCACCCATATTAATACTGGTGCAGCAGGAATTGGAGCAATAGGTGGAATTGCTTCTGGAGAAGCTGCAACAAGTGTAGCAAAACATCAATTCCTTCAACTGTCCACTCAGATACCGACCTCGGTGCCTTAGAGAGTGCTCTAGATACACTCCAAGATCAGGTAGACTCACTGGCAGAGGTTGCTCTGAAGAATAAAAGGGCCCTTGATCTGCTTACCACCAGCCAAGGAGGCACATGTCTTTATCTTAAAGAACAATGCTGTTTCTATGCCCAAAAGTCTGGAGTTATACGAGAAAACATAAGCCAGTTTTGTGCTCGAATCCAGGGGCATATAGCAGAAAGGGAGCAGCAAGGAACATGGTGGAACCTTTTACAATCATGGGGTTCCTGGCTGGTACTGCTTCTTGGACCTCTAGTTGGACTTATATTTGTCCTTACACTGGTACCCTGTGTTCTGCGTTACCTGTCGAACTTAATCTCAGAATAGGTAGAGGCCATCAAGTTTCAGATGGTCCTCTGTCACCCAGATGAACCCATATCCCAACAATCTGATGTGTGATGTGACCCAAACACAAGTTAAAAGCACATCAAAGTGGGGAATGATATGGGAAATGTAAAGGAATCTACGATGCTTACCTCATTCTGGAGAAACTTCTCCTAAACTTTGTTCACAGGACCTTACTCTTCCCGCGCGGGAAAACAGAAGATCACCAGGTATGCGGAAGTGATCAATGTATAAATCTACCTGCCTGACTTTGTTTGAGGCTCAGAGTTTAGAGAGGAACTCCTCTGAGCCCGCTGGCATAAATAAACCTCCTTTAATTCTTAGTTTGCTGAGTGCCACGTCGTTCTTCCGAGTACACAGGCCAAAATCCACAATGCCTGTATTAAGGTAGCTAAAGTTTCCATCCTTTTTGTACTCTGCTTCCTTCGCTGCCTAGTCCCAGTTATTGGGCACCTTAAAGACTACTGGCACCAAGGCAGCCTGAGGGGTTGGTGTTTAGGCTCCAATTTTTGGAGCTTCCTTTAAATATTAGGCACACACTGAGTTATGCAATGTATAGCTAGGAGTGTCTGGCCCTCAGAATTTGAGCTAATGTTAGTATATTCTCGAAATTCCTCAGTAAACTGATTAAGGCAACATAAAACACACAATTTACTTTGATGAATCATGGAATCCTTATTTTCTACTCAGAAAACTTTTCTATAACATCAGTAGCAAACTAATAGTCTAAGAAACATTAAAACACAACTTTAATTTTGCCTTATTTTACTTTTGGCATTTAAATTTGCAATCTTGTTTAGTTTAATCACATAAAATTTCCTCTCAGGATTGTTATTTTTATAAACCTTCTACAACTTTCTTCATTCTTTCACTTTTCTTCTTTTTATTCATCAGAAATAATCAACTTTAAATGAACACCTTTCTTTTCATTTTTTTCAAAATAAATCTCTATACCGCATACCTTCTGTTGCCAAAAAAAAATACATTTTTCTTTCCATCATAATTAGAATTCTTAACTGAGTCACCATATTACATGTAATACAAGTATAGATCAGAAGTTATACACATACTCATGATAAGGGTGGGAAATTTTCAAGCAAGCCAACTTCTGCTTCTGTAATCTGCTTGCTTGTTTAATGTTAACCAGGGTGTGATCATAGGAGATGTATTGTGCAAAGATATGCTTAAGTCCAACTTCTACTTCTGTAATCTGCTTGCTTGTTTGATGTGGTTCTAGGCTTTATAAACTGCCTCTTGGGAGCTCGGGGCCGATTCTCTGACCTGCGTGGTGAAGAATCAGTTGTCGACCAGCTAATAAAGGCTCATAATTCATCTCAGTTGGCTCCATGGGTCTTAGAATTGATCGCACCACAACATTTGGAGGCCCCAGTGAGATCTCTCCAGAGAGAGAAATCTCCTAAGACCGGCGACTCCGGCCACTTGGGCAAGGTCCTGCCCCATCCAAGGTACGGCCGCTGAAAGATGTTCCTTAGTCCTGGATGCCAGGCGAACTTGCCCAGGAGGGCAGGTGTGTGGGGGGGGGGAAGTTCAATTCTATAACAGTTGGGCATGAGCCATCTGAAGCAGCTTCCCCAGTGAGTAAGACTGCACTCGGGTTTGTCTGTCGGTGGGCTCTAAAGGGAGCTAGTGGAAGGCTGGATGCAGCAATACTTCCCTAGTTCTGTCAGAGTCTGAGACATCAGACTTGACTTCATGTATTCAGATTTTTGGGTACGCTAGCATTTTGTGTTACCTGTAGTTTGTCTTGTCTGTGTGTATTGTGTCTGCCTGTCTGGACTGGTCGAATGTACTATTACCTTCCTATTGCCTTGGTCTTCATAAGTTTACTTATTTTGATTCTTTCCTTAGGTCTGGCCTTCGTGGTCCCGTCTGACTGGATGCTTGATGAGAGGCTGATCCTAGCCCTAGCTTATTTGGCTTTTGTGGGGATTCTCTCTTTTCTTGCGAGTTTTTACTAACACAGGTTAGGTTTCTTCCTTGAATTGTCCTACCCCCCTGAGGGGACTGAACCTCAGAGGCCTTTCATAGTCTCTGTTCCTTTCCCTACTAGTAATCTGTATAACTGGAAACATCAGAACCCTTCTTTCTCAAAGAAACCACAGGGATTAACCTCTCTCCTGGAGACTATCTTTTTTACTCATCAGCCAACTTGGGATGACTGCCAGCAGCTCCTCCAGGTCCTTTTTAACTTGGAGGAACAAGAGCAGATCCACTGAGAAGCTGCCAAAGCTGTGTTTGATCCGAATGGGCAGCCCACCACTGATTCTACCCATGTCCATCATGTCCTCCCGAATATCCGTTCACCCTGGGACCCCAACACTGAACAAGGTAAGGAGGCTCTCAAATGGTATTGTCAGCTTCTGCTCCAGGGGCTCTGTTCTGCTGCCAGAAGACCTACTAATTTCTCTAAGGTAAGCGAAGCCATCCAAACCAAGGATGAACCACCAGTGGTGTTTTGGGAATGGCTCTTAGAGTTATACCGGTTGTATATCCCCATTGACCCGGAGGACTCAAACAATAGGCGAGCCATTAATCTTGCTTTTGTTAGTCAGTTGGCCCCAGATATTAGGAGGAACCTGCAAAAGATAGAAGAGTTTGAAGGCAACTGGGGATTTGCTTCTAGAGCTAGATAAGAGTAAGTATCGTGTGTCAGCTAAGAAAGCTCAACTCTGCACCCGCCCCCCAGGCAGCTTATCTAGGCTACAAACTACAGAAAGGAAAAAGGACACTGTCTTCTAGTTAGATTGAGGCTATTCTGAGGATACTCCAGTCGCGCACAAATTGACAGGTTCGAGAGTTCCTGGGAGCAGTAGGTTACTCCAGGCTTTGGATTCCGGGGTTCACGGAAATAGCTAAGCCTCTGTAGTACCGGAGGGAAAGAAGAGGGCCTAGCCTGGAGAAAAGAAGAAAGGAAGGCATGTGAAGCCCTGAAGGCAGCCCTAACCATATCCCCTGCATTAGCCCTGCCAAACCTGGAAAAGCCATTCTAGCTCTTTGTTACCAAGGTGCAGGGAATTGCAAAAGGGGTCCTGACACAGACCCTAGGACCCTGGAAGTGACCAGTTGCATACCTCTCCAAAAGATTGGACTACATGGTAGCAGGATGGCCTAATTGTTTGAGGGTGATCACTGCCACTGCAATCCTCACTAAGGAAGCCCTAAAATTGACATTAGGGCAGACCCTCCAGATCATCACCCCACACGCAGCTGAGTCAATGCTTCACAGCCCACTGAACCAGTGGATTTCCAATACTTGAATCACCCAGTACCAGTTCCTGCTTCTCAGCCCACCTCGCATACAGTTCCTTAAAACTGCCACACTCAACCCAGGTACAATAACCCTTGCTTACCCCTCCATGACTACCTTGAGGTCCTAGAGAACGTCACCTGCACCAGACTGGACCTGACAGACAGCCCTTGGCCAAATCCAGATGCTACTCTATTTATGGATGGGAGTATCTTTGTCTCACAAGGAGTCAGGTATGCCAGGGCTGCAGTGGTTACCACTGAGGCTGTCATCTGGTCACAAGCCCTAAGCCATGCAACTTCAGCTCAGCGGGCTGAACTAATAGCAGAACTCAAGCTCTGCAGTGGGGTTAAAACAAGACTGTTAACATCTACACAGACAGCAGGTATGCCTTTGCCACGGCACATGTACATGGGACATTATATAAGGAAAGGAAGCTACTGACCTCAGGAGGAAAAGAAATTAAGAATAAGGAGGAAATACTAGCCCTTCTTGAGGCAATTTGGCTGCCAAAGAAAGTGACAATCATCCATTGCCCAGGGCACCAGAACTCGGGCTCTGAGGTAGCACAGGGCAACTCCTTCACTGATCAGACAGCAAAAGAGACTGCCCGAAAACCAGTGGGGCCAATTGACATTCTGCTGGCCCTACCACCCAGGGTGCTAACGGACACCCCTACCTACACTCCAGGGGAAGTTGAACTATGCAACATGCTGGGAGGAAAAAGGGCATCTGCTGGGTGGGTTAAGCTCCCAGATGGCTGCATTGTGGTACCTGAGGCCTTGATCTGAGACCTTATAACCCAGGTTCATTGGAGCACTGACTTGGGAGGGACCAAGTTGATTGAACTGTTGAAAAGAGACTATTACATTCTGGGGCTGCAATGAATGGCCAAGCAGGTATCAGCCCGGTGCCACATCTGCACACAAGTGAATCCAAGGCCCTTCAAGGGAGTACAACAAGGGACAAGACTTCGAGGACAGGCACTGGAGAAACATTGGGAGTTAAATTTTACTGAGGTCAGTCCAGGTACCTTTGGATTCAAGTACTTGCTTGTGTTCACTGACACTTTTTCAGGATAGACTTAAGCCTTCCCCACCAAGCAGGAGACAGCTCAGGTAGTAGCAAAAAAATTAGTCTCAGAAATAGTGTTTCAATTTGGCCTGCCCATAACGACGGGGTTCAATGATGGCCCAGCATTTATTGCCCAGATCAGCCAATCTCTAGCAAAGGTTTTAGGGATCAATTAGAAATTGCATTGCATTTATAGGCCTCAGAGTTGAGGGCAAGTAGAAAGAATGAATAGAACCTTGAAAAAAACCTTAACTAAGTACAAGCTGAAAACTGGTTAAAACTAGGTAAGCCTCCTTCCCTTCGCCCTATTAAGGGCATGGTGCACCACCTGCTGTAAGGGAATCACACCCTATAAAATCATGTTTGGGAGACCCCCTTCACTTCTCCCCAAGTTAGGGGAAGATAGGCTTACAGAAATCCATAACTTCTCCCTTCTTAAGTCCTTACAGGCTCTCCACCAGGTGTGGCAAAAGACCCACCAGTTAGTTTCTGCAACTAGAGCCCCAGCTCAGCCTCTAGTCCAGCCACACAACTACTCCCTGGGTGACTGGAGATGGGTGAAGAAAATACAACCTGCCTCACTTGAGCCTCACTGATACAGACCTTTTCCTGTCATCTTGGCCACACCCACCTCTGTTAAGGTAGCAGGATGCCACCCCTAGATTCACCACACCAGGATTAAGGCGGCCAATCTTCCTCAGGCATCAAAACAATAAACCCTGCACTGGAAGGAGGACTCATTAAAGATAAGACTATTATAGTTCCAGTCTTGGCCCCTTTAATTCTTTCTGTCCTCTTTTACTCCTCTGATTGTAACCCCAGTAAACCCCATTAGCCTGTGCCAGTTAACTGGGAGCTTCCTAGGTCAGAAACTGGTGTCCCCATTTCCATCATCAATGCTACAGGACAACCAACATATCACCTAGACTTATGTGACATTTTTGGGCAGTATTAGAACTACCCATACAAGGGACAGTTCTCACCAAAGGGAGGCCTGAACACTGCAGGAGGGGGCATGTTTCCGTGATATGGGAGCAGGGGCCTGCTTCTCACTACCCTCATAGCTACTCCTTCCCATTACTTCCTAGTAGCCCCCCAAGGGACTTGGTTTGCATGTAATACTGGACTCGTTCTTTGTATCAATACTGGATACTGGTCACAGGGTACCAGATTTTGTATATTTAGTCCATGTTGTTCTGCAAGTATATTTTTACTCTAGGGGGTGGGGTGTAAACATTTTCTGTATATAGATCACTGAGCTAAGAGAGCAGCCCCTATCTTAGTCCCCTTACTAGTAGGTATAGGCATTGCAGGTTCTGCTGCAGTAGGGACCACAGCTCTAGTCACTGGAGATTCCAACTACCGGACACTCAGTGAACAAGTAGACAAAAGACTTACAGGATCTTGAAACTTCAATATCTCACTTAGAAACTTCTGTAAATTCATTTGCTGAAGTTGTCTTACAGAATAGGAGAGGATTAGACCTACTGTTCCTAAAGCAAGGGGGTCTTTGTATGGCTTTAGGTGAAACCTGCTGTCTTTATGCTAGCCATTCAGGCATTGTTAGAGATAGCCTAGCTTTAGTCAGACAGCAGCTCAGCGACAGTGAAGAACAACGCCAGAGGACAGGATCTTGGTATGAGAACATGTTTAACTGGTTCCCGTGGTTAACAACTCTGCTTTCCTCTATTGCAGGGCCCCTAATATTAGCATTTCTGGGGTTATTATTTGGACCTTGTATAATTAATTGGTTAACTACGTATGTCAAAAAAAGGGGACAGGCAGTGAAACTCATGGTTCTCAGAACTCACTACCCACCGCTCCAGGTTGACGAATCAATGATTTGAATTCCCCTAAAAAGCAGTGGGGAATGTTAAGGGTGGAAAATTTTCAAGTGAGCCAACTTCCACTTCTGTAATCTGCTTGCATGTTTAATGTTAACCAGGGTGTGATTCTAGGAGATGTATTGTGCAAAGAAATGCTAATGGCCAGCCTCTGCTTCTGTAATCTGCTTGCTTGTTTGACATGGTTCTAGGCTTTATAAGCTGCCTCCTTTGGGAGCTCGGGGCTGATTCTCCAACCCTGTGTGGTGGAGAGTAAGTCGCAGGCCAGCTAATAAAGGCTCATAATTCATCTCAATTGGCTCCGTGGGTCTTAGAATTGATCGTGCCACAACACTCATATATCCCAATCATCAATATTTGTAACTTTTCTGGGGGTGCCAAATCAGCCAGTTAAAGTCCGTTCCTGACTGTCCTTTCCTCCCATAGCCTGCTGATCTCTGTGAGCCTCCCTCTCTACTTCTTGCTCACACTCAGGAGGTAATGGTGCCAGAGGAGCAGAAGATGATGGAGGACTATGAAGGTCCTCATGCCCATCCAAAGTCATTCACAGTGTAGCATCTAACTCATTACCTTCTCCTCCTATAGTTTCTGATTCTCCCAGGTAAAATCAAGACAATCTTTTATTAAAGCCCATAAGGAGAATGTAAAAATGGGGATATTATCAGGCCCTTCAAAGGTACAGCACCCTTGTAATGGCTTCCTAATCTCTGCCAAGTCTGCTCCCTTGTCTGGGAACAAATGACAAATTTCTTGCACAAAATTTAAAAATTCTGTTAATTGTACTTCTTTCACGTTATAGTTCTAGGTCTAAGCATAGTCTTAAGCATTTGTACAAAAATATTACAGTCTTTTGACCCTTCTTGTCCCATGTTTTACTCCCCACTATTACAGTCTAATCCTTAAATTTATTTAATGCACATTTCTTTTTGAATTCGACCATGGTCTTACCTGTATTTTCTCCCTCCTCCTCTTTTGCTTATACTTTTTCTGAGGGAGTCTCCTATCTTACTTTATTTACAAGTTTTCCTGTATTCAGGTCCCTCTAGGGCACCACCTGCAGTGTCCACCAAGTGGTAAATCCTGCCATGTGCAGCGTGGCTCTGGAATGGTGTGAATGGTGGGAGATTGAGAAAACAAAGAAGACAGAAAGCTGGGATTGGGAGGCCCACTATCCACTGATGATGGAGTAAAAAGTGATTTTATTTTTGCAAGTTGCTTTATACAAGAGCATACATTTGCTGGCTAAAACAAAATTATTCCAATCACCTCCACATCCCAAAATGATCATTTGTATTTCTGTAGATTACCCCCACCCTACACAGCTTGCTATAATCCTTTGCATTTCAAAACCCGCATTGTTTTACAATCTGTTTCTACTTCCCCAATATTAGGAGGATTCTTCGATGTGAGGTAACTTTTGGTTGGCCTCATAGGTTGCAAGCACCTTGTCAGCTTGCAACCCAGTCTTCATAGATAATGTTTTACAAATACTCGAGGATGGTTCATTCTAAGTAGAGTGAAAACATACACCAACAATAAGACCACCTGGTAGACAAGTGATTCCCGCAGGGTCTTCCAAGACCCCCATGTGAATCCCAAAAGGAGTTTATGTAACTACTGAAAGATTCACTAATGACTCTTACTTGATTTTCAGGAGACTCCACCTTATTTCTCCTCTATTCTCAACCAAGTGTTTTCAAAACATGTCTCATAAACTGCACATTTTCAATATTATAGCATTGATGCTTTTGTGGCACATTCAAATCTAAGACCCATGGAGCCAATTGAGATTAATTATTAACCTTTATTAGCCAGCTGGCGACTGACTCTCTCTATCATTCAGGGTCAGAGAATCAGCCTCGAGCTTCCAGAGGAGGTAGCTTATAAAGCCTAAAACCACATCAGGCAAACAGGTTTACAGAAGCAAAAGTTATCCATTAGTATATCTTTGCATAGGACATCTCCTAGAACTACACTCTGATTAAATATTAAACAAGCAAGCAGATTATAGAAGCAGAAGTTGGCTGTTATTGTCTGGTACAAAGATATATTGTTTCTGGGGAACTCTTAAATCTTATAGCAAACAGGGCCTGGTAGACAATTCGGTTATCTGCATCCTGGCAGTAATGTTTTTTGTTTTTGTTTTTGTTTTTTTTCTCAGGAGCTGGTGATTGAAGATATCACTTCGTCTTGTCTTTGTGACTAGCTTACTGGAGAATTTCCCACTTTTAAAATGCATTGGCTGTTAAACAATTCCCTCTTGTCAGTAGTGGCCTGAGGTCCACATCCAAGAAAAGTGCAGGAGTCACACCTGAAACCACTGAGTTATGCTCACAATGACTCAGCATTTTTGCTACAATACAGCAATATAGTGGCAGCTGGCACCACTCCTTATATTACCTTCCTCAGTCAGACTCAACCTTCAAATTTCAATGCAATTAATATACTACAGCTGCTTCCATTGCCTGCAATCAGGTTGCCGGACAATAGCCCAAACCTCCAATCAGTAATCTAAGGATCATTTTCTGATAGTATACACAGCTGTTTTTAAGCAAGTCTAGTCATTTTGATTGAAGGGCAGTGAGTTGGTTGTCTTCTCCAACTCTCTTACAATGGACTCTCCTTCCTCAGTTTTTTTTTGTGAATTTTACCAAGGAATGTAGAAGAGTAATGCAAAAGTGTGTGCTACACCATCAAAGAATGTCAGGTGATCTCCCTGTGATGCCCTCAGGCCAGTCTCTCAATGGTTACCTGATTCGCCTGGGCCAGCCAAGTGACTATCGTGAGATTACCTTGTTCTTGCAAAGAGACTTTTAGGAGACCGCCAACTCATTTTCCTGTGCTGGGCTTAACCAAGGGTTTCCAGAACACATTGGAAAAACTGCCTCAATGTCAATATCTCAGCTTTCTTTATGTTCGTTAAGCCAATTCCTATCTGAATTGGTTGTCTGAGGTCTGCTATAGAGGAATTCAAAGGCAGCCATTCTTTCTGCCATGAAGTGGTATACTCACAATGACTCAGCATTTTACCGATAATACAGCAAAATGGTGACTCTGTTTCCACCACTATCCAGTCCCTTACTCACAGCACACTCAGCCTCCAGCTTTCATCACAGTCAAAGTGAAATCGTGGCCTCCACTGCAACAAAGCAGGTTTCCTAAGAATAGACAACACCAGAGGCAAAATAAGGAGCATTGTCTGGCCATATATACTGTTGACTTGAAGTAAGTTTTGTAATATGGAAATGACATTCGATTATAGGTTAGTTAGGAGGCTGTCTTGGCCACCTTCTGTTACACAGAGACTAATGTTTTCTCAGTGTTTATGTGAATATTATCAAGTGATATGTGCTAGTTATTCTAAAGGGAGCACTATGTGATTCCCATCTGTCACATGATCTCTTTGTGTTTCTACAGGCCAGTGTCTTGATGGGCATGTGATTTCCATAGGCAGGTCACACAATCCTGTCGTAACTCCTGCGGGACCATGGACCAAAATTAAACTGTCTAATTTTGAAAATGCTAGGCAAAACACTACCTCACACTACCAACAACCTAGACTCCGTGTTGGAAACTAATGGGGAGAGCATGGCCTGGAGACCAAAATATTCTATCACTACAGAAAAGAAAGGAGACCTTTGTTCATGGTAAGAGTACTGTCTTCTCTTCAAATGATGTAGACTGGAACCTGGGCTCATGACACAGAGCTGCTCTCTTCTTAACAATACAACAGAGCCCTGGTCTAAAGCCACAAAGCCTGCCCTCATTAAAAATTACGTGATTAGAGATTTTAAACCACAAGGTGAGTATTTCCTCTGGTAAGAATATCTTTCTTGGAGAACTAGAACCTTGGCTCCACGTTTCAAATTTCTCTTAGGAGTGAGACAGGTGATATTGGCATGGAGTTCTAATTCCTTCACCTTTTTCAGGAAAAAGAGCTGAGAAAACATTAGTTTCTATGTAACAGAAGGTGGCTGAGACAGCCTCCTAACAGACCTCCAATTGATTGTTGTGTCCACATTACAAAACTTACTTGAGGTTAACG